>NC_071405.1:68013258-69231175 GCF_017976375.1 Cuculus canorus | reverse complement strand
GTTTTTGTGGGACACATTCATAGTCATTCTAACCTGCCTGGTCCTATGGCACAAGGTAATCAAGCAGCTGATAATCTGACGAAACCACAAGTATATAACATATCCAAAGCCACACACCTACATGAATTACATCATTTATTAGCTCGAACTTTAAGAAAAATGTGTAGTATTACTCGAGAACAAGCGCGATCAATAGTTAAGAACTGTCCCTCCTGTGCTCCATTATTACCTGCCCCTCAATATGGTATCAACCCTAGGGGCTTATTACCTAATAATTTATGGCAAATGGATGTCACTCATATTCCAGCCTTTGAAAAACTTTCATATGTTCATGTCACCATAGATACTTTCTCACATTTTTCCGTGGCATCTGCCCTGTCAGGAGAAAAATTATCACAAGTATGCACTCATTTACTCCATTGTTTTAGTGACCTGGGAATCCCAAAAATGATTAAAACTGATAACGGCCCTGCCTATACCAGTCAAGGATTCAGAACCTTTTGTCAGCAATTTTCCATCCAACACAAAACGAGTATTCCATATAATCCACAAGGGCAAGGAATTGTTGAAAAGTATAATCATCTTTTGAAAACTCAAATTAATAAAATAAAAAGGGGGACATGGGGGGTAAAGGATAACCCATTTTCTTTATTATCGCATGCCCTATTCATCCTCAATTTTTTAACATTGGATGAAGATGGTCAATCTGCTGCTGACAGACAATGGAATCATAAAATTAATATTAAACCTGAGGTATACTGGAAAGACCCAATGAATGGAAAAATGTATGGTCCTGATCCGGTACTGATCTGGGGCAGAGGGTATGTTTGTGTTTTTCCTACAGATGAAACTTCGCCACGGTGGATTCCAGAAAGGTGCATCCGATATGCCAAACACAAGAATGGGGAAACTACGGCGACGAATGCAGAGGCTGTCATTGAGTAGAGACTGGGAGACGGGGATTCGATTGTTAGCAACGTTGCTGAGCACCCTATGGCTGTTACAACGCGGATGTAAGGCAGAAACATATTGGGCATTTGTTCCCAACCCTCCTATTATCCATCCAGTTACATGGGAAGAGCCAACAGATATTCCCGTATATAATAATCAGACTATGTTTATGGGACAATATTCTGATAAACATATTGTGATCTTTTCAGCACGTTTTAATTTTTCTGGAAGGTTAGATGGCAATCCAATGTGTTTTCAAATCAATCGTACCGAATCATCATGTGAGGAGGTGATTATCCAACATGACTGGGACACTAATGTGTCATGCAGAATATTGTACTATTTGTGTAACCCCAGTAGAATATAATTGTACTATGTTTTCATGGGATAAAATCCAAAGTCACTTACAAGGCATTTGGAATAATGCTAACGCCTCTCTGGATTTGGATAAATTAAAGCAACATATTCAAGATATGTTAAACTCCCATAAGGTAGATCTATCAGTAGCCAAACAGGCAGAAACCTTTGTTAATGCTTTGAGATCTGCCTTTCCATCTTTTGAATCTTTTAAACAAGGGATTTATGGCTTAATAACAATTGCTATTGTAATTCTTTTGGGACTACTTGTCTGTCCATACATCTTAAGGCTTATCATAAAACAGTTTTGGCAAATAGTCGTGGACATGAAAAAAATGAAATTGGAACACACTAAAGATAAACCGATTCCGCTTTCAATTTAAAAAGAAAGGGTGAAATGAGGAGAACCATTATACATTCTGAGGGCCTGAAAGGGTCAAAAGCAGAATGATGAAGCCAGAGGCCTTGAGAGCAGTGTTCTGTGGGGCCTGAAAGGGTCGATAACAGAAAACTGTGCTGAGATCAAAAGCCGTTCCTCCTGGAAGGGAGGATGCGGACACAGAGGTTCTTGGCAGTATAATGGGTTTCTCCCCATTCCAGGGCCCAAGCTAAACGTATACACTCCAGGAACACCTGCAGACTTAGTTAAGGATGTTATGTGAACTCTGGACAGACACGTAGACCCCTTGTTCTGTAGAACTTGTAGAGCCTGCTTTCTCACGACAAGGATAATAATAAAGTATGTAAACAGTGCATACAAGTACGATGTTATCTCAACCAGAAGAGTATAAAAACTCCGTTTGGAGAATAAAATGTTGCTACTTGCCACCAGAGCGGTAGTCCGTCTGTCGATTTAGGCGTCCCTGTGAGCTGGTCTCCGTCACAACTGACTTGCCATGTACTACTTTACTCTTCGACACCCATATGGACAACAACCTCCTCACCTCTCAAACCATTTGTTGAAACGAAGCTTTGCCCCACTGAGGCTGCATGAAGAGCCTGCAAAAGAAGAGTGGTGCTTAGATACGATCAAAATGCACAGGCTGTGCCCAGCAATTCCCATCTCCCACTCCATTACCTGGACTGTCCATCCCCCTCAGCCTCCATCATCCTTTTAGGCCATGGTAAGGCACCTGCTCCAAGACACAAACAGCAAATGCTACTTGTAACATCATGATTATAAGATAATAACCATGACTTCAGATTAACCATTGCTCTCCTTGACCAAGTCTGCTCTAGTGCTACTACACCACATAAGCAGGTCATAAAGCCGCAGATCACATATTCCCACCAAAACCAAAGCAGACCCATCTACCTATGACACTATGACCAACTCCATCAGTGGCCTTTGATTCACAGGAAGTCCCTCTGCATCTGAAAGACAATAACAAAGAACTAACCTCTGACACTCACACTCCACATGTAATACACAAACAGCAAAGAACAGCTGTCCCTTCAAGGACATTAAGGCAGCGGAACGATAAATGCTGCTTCACGTAACTCAATATTGCTCTCCTCATCCAAGGCAGCTCCACTGCCACTATTTTACTTGGCTCATTACTTGCAAAGTAAAAACACAAAATCAAAACCCATTATCTAGTCACATACCCATGGACCTTCTCCCCTCTTCCCAGCCCACGTCCCTCAACTTAGCTTTCAGAGGACCATGACTCAAGCTGTCCTTCGACAAAGCAGCTCCAATCACATTGGTTAACTGGAACAATCCTGCAGTCACCAGGTTCCTCTTCTTCATCTGCAAGGAAACAAAAAGAGAAAAACAGTGCCAACCGTCAGCACCGCACCGCTCTGTGTCAACCTCTTGTAGTACACCACCACCCCCACCGCAAAAGCGCCAAGGCATTCTGCTCACTCGCTCCGTGAGCACTCAAATATCTGGCCCTGCAGCTGTCGTTGCCCGGGGCACCTACAATTCCAAGACACAAAGTTACTTTTGTGCTTGTGAGAAAATCAACAGTCTCGCATCCCTTCTCGCTAGGACCCAGCCTCACCTCAGACGCTCATCATGTTCCAGAGGCGGCCCGATCGGCACCTGCAAAAAACAAAGCAACAAATCCACAATCAAACCCAAACCTGCAGTCCCACTCCCTTGCAACTGCTTAAAACTGCTTTGATACCGTTCCACTGCCTTCTCCCACACAGTTTTGGGCATCCTCTCCGCGGCTGCACAGCCAAGCAGAAACTACTCTCCTCACCCGCCGCATCTAGGGCTACGTCTTCTGCAACGTACGGTACGCCCCTGCAAGGTTTAGGCATATCGGCGTATTAACCACAGAACCTTGCCCTTGTATCTCTGCTGACTCTTATCACCTCTAGGCATCAGGCAGAGCAGCTCCAGCCAGACACAAAACACACACAGCACACCACAAACTTTCACTCCGGCTCCCCCCCAGCCAACTGCTTCCAGTGCTGTAATATGCACGCTAATGGGCTTTCCCGAGGAAATTCTTGCTCGGTTTTGCCCCCGTTACACTACCTTCCGCCTCTACCCTTTCTCCAACTTCCACAAACCATTTAAACACTTACAAACGTCCTGTCTCCAAGTTCTCAGGGACTTCCCACAAGACTAGCAACAGCAACAATTCCCATCTACAGATTACAGACGCTCGGGACAATAGAGTGATCCCAACCCAGCCGAGTTAGCACAATAAAACTTCACGATGGTCCGAACGTCAAATCTGATCCGTTCCTGCAGCCTGCAGAATTCTGCCCCACTCCCTCCTCCCCGGCCCACGCAAACCTTTTGGTTTTGCTCTTTCAAATTATTCTTTCTTCTCACACAGAGCACTTAACTCACATTCCGGGAGGGGAAGGGTTAACTCACACACACAGCACTTAACTCGCATAATTGGCATACCAGGAAAGGGGGAAAAGGAAGGGGCAACTCTCAGCCGCTCCTCCCGTTTTTCTCTTTTTTCTTTCCCCCCCTTCTTCCATGCTAGGTATGATAAAATTTAATCCTTTGCAGCCTTCCATTCCGAAGGTCCGAGGTAAATATACCCATTTGGCGGTTCAATGGACCTTTGGAATTCAAAGGCTCCATAGGTGCATTCCTAGGATCAAGTAACACGGCTTCTAACCAGTTTGCAAGTCTTTCAACATTTTGAGCTCGGCGCACCTCCGAGGAAGAGCCTCCCCCGGGTAAGCTACGCCTCTCAATTCTGCTGGTACTCTGTTATTCGTCAAACAATTCACAGAGTATACTTACGACGTAAAACACACAACGTATAGCAGTGATCACTCGCTTCGTTCGTCTCCGGCTGCTTCCTTCGCAGGAGAGCAGAACCGCGGATCGGAACTCCGCACTCGCTTCGCGCTCAATTGCGCGTCTCACGCAACCACGCACTCGCATACAAACAGTCCACAACGTAGGAGAGGTTTAAAATGAGCTCTTAACGATGTTAACATATACGCGGTACCGATACTGAAGATTTGCAACAGGAGTAGAAGATGATAGCCATCATCTCATACGCTGCACTCCTGCTTCCTCAGCAAGGAGAGCCCAATTCATCAAGATATTATACTATAATATTATCTTATCTATAATACCACAACCCCTAACTCCGCCTCTCTGCCTAACAAGAATCTTGGGATTATATTTCACCTGTTGCTCTGCTATCACAGCAGCGAGCACCCATACCAGACCACAGCAGCCAATTCGCTATTTTACCCAGGGACGGGCAGTGCCACCTCCTCACCCTGCGCAAGTAGGGGATTCGTATCCCTCCTCGCGGACTTACGGGGTCTCGGCAAAGCGACCCTAACCCTTCGTCACCACGTGAGGCGTCCCATCCACGATTTACAGACTCACCCCCTACTACCCTGCAGGTAAATCCAAATTATCATACCGTATCATACGTAAATCACATACCTGGTCCGCCCGGCTGATGGGCCGTCTCTCCCCCCGCAGCGATCGCGTAGAGATGGGAGATTCTCCGGAGAAACAGTTTACCGGGGCGCGCCTTAGAATGTCCCACTCTCCACCGATCCTGCAGCCGGGCAGAGAGGGTGTCCCATCCGGGGTGCCAAACTGTTTTGCGGAATCAAACCCTATAACCCCAAAATGAGTTATAAAGCAGGTATGTTTATTTCCAGCGCTGGGGTGCAAAGGGGTTCTCCTCCTCCTAGCTTGCACACCGTATAGCTTAACGAGCAGCTACTTATAGTGTAAAGACATGCATAGGTATAAGCGCCTACTACGTATTCATACACTTCCCCCCCCCACACACACTTCGTATTATAATTAGTTGTGGAAAGTTCGCTCCAGTCTCGCGCCTGCGTAGTGCCTCCTGAAGGTCGTGGGCCGGGGTCTTTGGAGATGAAGTAGGAAGTCTTCCTCGGGATGAGTATTTTTCGTTTTGAACTTTGCGCAGACTCAGTCTCCTCCGGCTGCTTTCAAACGCCTGAACCAAATGCAGCCAGCTTTCTGCATTCCAATGCCCACCTATCAGTAAACTTCTGCCAGCTGGCTCCTTCGTTATCAACTTCCAAGGTCTTCAAGGCAAACAACGCCAAGCTCTAACAAACACTCCCAACCCTGCTTGTCTGCTCTTGCTCATCAATAGCGCCCCCAGGCATGCCTCGAGTGCAAAGAGGACACACGCAAGACACACGCAAGACCCGTGCCGTGAACCAGGGACAAAAAAAACCTCCCTCACTCTAAGAGGAGCAACTCCCGGACAAGACCTGCCCACAGGGCAAGATGACGTACAGGGCTACGAGGAAGAATCTATGGCAGCCCTGGAAAAGTGAAGGACCGTGGCTTGTTACTAAGAGACGCGGCCGCAACTGGGAGGACGAACGAGCAGGAAGCCCCATTTTTAAGACCTAAAGACGCAGAGGACGCACGGAACAAGTCTCAGAACAGGGATCTAAGAAAACGCACGACTACCGATCGTGGACGCTGACGCAGGCTGCAAGGCCGCAGCAAAAGACAACTGACTGGAAGCTTCCAAAAGACAAGACCGATCCACGCTTTAGGATTGCGATGCGAGAAAAGCACCGCCCGATCAACACGGCATTGACGACTACAAGCGTTCGGAACCCTAGAGATGGTGCCCAAGGCACGTCTGCCATGCCTTCGGCGCAACAAGAACATCAAGACCTGCAGAAATCTTCAGACACAGCAGATGGACTACAGAAACCAGACGGCGACAAACATAGGCTGGAACTGCCCTGCCCAGCACAGGGTAGAGCTGGGCTGAGAAGCAGGCCCCTCTGCCTTTACCCGCCCAAATGGGGCTCCCCCTGCACGGCCTTCTCCCCTATGCTACTTATAAAACACCTCTCTGCCGTCCCCAACCTTCTCCCCTCTTCCCAGCCCAGGTCCCTCAACTTAGCTTTCAGAGGACCATGACTGAAGCCGTCCTTCGACAAAGCAGCTCCAATCACATTGGTTAACTGGAACAATCCTGCAGTCACCGGGTTCCTCTTCTTCATCTGCAAGGAAACAAAAAGAGAAAAACAGTGCCAACCGTCAGCACCGCGCCGCTCGGTGTCAACCTCTTGTAGTACACCACCCCCACCGCAAAAGCGCCAAGGCATTCTGCTCACTCGCTCCGTGCGCGCTCAAACATCAGGCGCTGCAGCTGTCGTTGCCCGGGGCACCTACAATTCCAAGACACAAAGTTACTTTTGTGCTTGTGAGAAAAATCAACAGTCTCGCGTCCCTTCTCGCTAGGACCCAGCCTCACCTCAGACGCTCATCCTGTTCCAGAGGCGGCCCTATCGATGGGCACCTGCAAAAAACAAAGGCTCAGCTGAGTAGCTTTATAACGCTGTGCTCTGAGACACCAATTCAGAGAACGACCTCACCTTCCCAGATCATTTGTCGGCACAAAGCTGTGCCCCTCCGAGGCTGCATGCTGAACCTGCAGAAAGAGACATGCTTTAGGCACAACACACAGACACAGGCAGGACCCAGCAATTCCCGTCTCCTGCTACGTTACCTTGACCGCTCGCCCACCAGCCTGCGTCGCCTATAGGGCTTCCACGCCGAGGCTTGCGCTCCACCTGTAATACGCAAACAGCAAAAGGATGACTGTCCCATCGTGGACTTTAAGACACCTGCACGATAACGGCTGCTTCACATAACTCACCATGGCTCTCCTCATCCAAGGCAGCTCCAGCGCCACTATTCTGCTTTGCTCGTGGCTCTGTACCTTCCAAGTGGAAACAAAACCAAAACCCGTTATCTAGTCATATAGCCACCGGTCGCATCTTCCCACCTACGCCGCAGCCGACTCGCCCCCCTGTGGCCCTCTACTCTCAACTCTATCAGCGGCCTTTGGGGCACAGGTCGTCCCTCTGCATCGGAAAGACACGATAGCAAAAGGAGTCACCCCAACGCTCAGCGATGCCTTAACAGTTGCAGGTCGCTCTCTTCCTTTTAGAAGCGCCATCTCTACTGCACACTACCGCCAAGCGCAACAAATCCACAACCAAACCCAAACCTGGAGTCCCAACTCCCTCGGAACTGCTTAAAACTGCTTTGCTACCGCTCCACTCCCTTCTCCCGCACAGTTTTGGGCATCCTCTCCGCGGCTGCACAGCCGAGCGGAAACTACTCTCCTCACCCGCCGCATCTAGGGCTACTTCTTCTGCAACGTACGGTACGCCCCTGCAAGGTTTAGGCATATCGGCGTATTAACCACAGGACCTTGCCCTTTTAGCTCTGCTGACTCTCATCACCTCTATGCATCAGGCAGAGCAGCTCCAGCCAGACACAAAACACACACAGAACACCACCACACGCAAAACCGATGTCGTGAAACCAGGGGCAAAAGAAAACTCGCTGTAAGAAGAATGACTCCCGGACCAGACACGCCATCGGGCAAGACGATGTACAGGGCTACGAGGAAGCGTCTATGGCAGCCCGGGAAAAGCGAAAGAACGCGGCTCGTTACAAAGAGACATGGCCGCAACTGGGAGGATGAACGTGCAAGAAGCCCCGTTGAAAAACCTAGAGGCGCAGATGATGCACGGAACAGGGATCCAAGGAAAGGGCTGGCTAACGATCGCGGATGCCGACGCAAAATCCCACTGTCCCTTTGCCACTCCGGATGGTTTCGGAGAGGGAAAAGCACCTCGTTCCACTTTCCCTCTCTTTAAAAACAACATGAGTTGCAAAACGGGACTGCGATCCTCTTCTTACCCATTGAGCCTCTGGCTCCCCCCCCCCGGCCAACTGCTTCCAGTGCTGTAATATGCACGCTAATGGGCTTTCCTGAGGAAATTCTTGCTCGGTTTTGCCCCCGTTACACTACCTTCCGCCTCTACCCTTTCTCCAACTTCCACAAACCATTTAAACACTTACAAACGTCCTGTCTCCAAGTTCTCAGGGACTTCCCACAAGACTAGCAACAGCAACAATTCCCATCTACAGATTACAGACGCTCGGGACAATAGAGTGATCCCAACCCAGCCGAGTTAGCACAATAAAACTTCACGATGGTCCGAACGTCAAATCTGATCCGTTCCTGCAGCCTGCAGAATTCTGCCCCACTCCCTCCTCCCCGGCCCACGCAAACCTTTTGGTTTTGCTCTTTCAAATTATTCTTTTTTTCCTCACACAGAGCACTTAACTCACATTCCGGGAGGGGAAGGGTTAACTCACACACACAGCACTTAACTCGCATAATTGGCATACCAGGAAAGGGGGAAAAGGAAGGGGCAACTCTCAGCCGCTCCTCCCGTTTTTCTCTTTTTTCTTTCCCCCCCTTCTTCCATGCTAGGTATGATAAAATTTAATCCTTTGCAGCCTTCCATTCCGAAGGTCCGAGGTAAATATACCCATTTGGCCGGTTCAATGGACCTTTGGAATTCAAAGGCTCCATAGGTGCATTCCTAGGATCAAGTAACACGGCTTCTAACCAGTTTGCAAGTCTTTCAACATTTTGAGCTCGGCGCACCTCCGAGGAAGAGCCTCCCCCGGGTAAGCTACGCCTCTCAATTCTGCTGGTACTCTGTTATTCGTCAAACAATTCACAGAGTATACTTACGACGTAAAACACACAACGTATAGCAGTGATCACTCGCTTCGTTCGTCTCCGGCTGCTTCCTTCGCAGGAGAGCAGAACCGCGGATCGGAACTCCGCACTCGCTTCGCGCTCAATTGCGCGTCTCACGCAACCACGCACTCGCATACAAACAGTCCACAACGTAGGAGAGGTTTAAAATGAGCTCTTAACGATGTTAACATATACGCGGTACCGATACTGAAGATTTGCAACAGGAGTAGAAGATGATAGCCATCATCTCATACGCTGCACTCCTGCTTCCTCAGCAAGGAGAGCCCAATTCATCAAGATATTATACTATAATATTATCTTATCTATAATACCACAACCCCTAACTCCGCCTCTCTGCCTAACAAGAATCTTGGGATTATATTTCACCTGTTGCTCTGCTATCACAGCAGCGAGCACCCATACCATACCACAACAGCAAATTCGCTATTTTACCCAGGGACGTGCAGTGCCACCTCCTCACCCTGCGCAAGTAGGGGATTCATATCCCCTCTCGCGGACTTACGGGGTCTCGGCAAAGCGACCCTAACCCTTCGTCACCACGTGAGGCGTCCCATCCACGATTTACAGACTCATCCGCTACTACCCTGCAGGTAAATCCAAATTATCATACCGTATCATACGTAAATCACATACCTGGTCCGCCCGGCGATGGGCCGTCTCTCCCCCCGCAGCGATCGCGTAGAGATGGGAGATTCTCCGGAGAAACAGTTTACCGGGGCGCGCCTTAGAATGTCCCACTCTCCACCGATCCTGCAGCCGGGCAGAGAGGGTGTCCCATCCGGGGTGCCAAACTGTTTTGCGGAATCAAACCCTATAGCCCAAAATGAGTTATAAAGCAGGTATGTTTATTTCCAGCGCTGGGGTGCAAAGGGGTTCTCCTCCTCCTAGCTTGCACACCGTATAGCTTAACGAGCAGCTACTTATAGTGTAAAGACATGCATAGGTATAAGCGCCTACTACGTATTCATACACTTCCCCCCCCCACACACACTTCGTATTATAATTAGTTGTGGAAAGTTCGCTCCAGTCTCGCGCCTGCGTAGTGCCTCCTGAAGGTCGTGGGCCGGGGTCTTGGAGATGAAGTAGGAAGTCTTCCTCGGGATGAGTATTTTTCGTTTTGAACTTTGCGCAGACTCAGTCTCCTCCGGCTGCTTTCAAACGCCTGAACCAAATGCAGCCAGCTTTCTGCATTCCAATGCCCACCTATCAGTAAACTTCTGCCAGCTGGCTCCTTCGTTATCAACTTCCAAGGTCTTCAAGGCAAACAACGCCAAGCTCTAACAAACACTCCCAACCCTGCTTGTCTGCTCTTGCTCATCAATAGCGCCCCCAGGCATGCCTCGAGTGCAAAGAGGACACACGCAAGACACACGCAAGACCCGTGCCGTGAACCAGGGACAAAAAAAAACCTCCCTCACTCTAAGAGGAGCAACTCCCGGACAAGACCTGCCCACAGGGCAAGATGACGTACAGGGCTACGAGGAAGAATCTATGGCAGCCCTGGAAAAGTGAAGGACCGTGGCTTGTTACTAAGAGACGCGGCCGCAACTGGGAGGACGAACGAGCAGGAAGCCCCATTTTTAAGACCTAAAGACGCAGAGGACGCACGGAACAAGTCTCAGAACAGGGATCTAAGAAAACGCACGACTACCGATCGTGGACGCTGACGCAGGCTGCAAGGCCGCAGCAAAAGACAACTGACTGGAAGCTTCCAAAAGACAAGACCGATCCACGCTTTAGGATTGCGATGCGAGAAAAGCACCGCCCGATCAACACGGCATTGACGACTACAAGCGTTCGGAACCCTAGAGATGGTGCCCAAGGCACGTCTGCCATGCCTTCGGCGCAACAAGAACATCAAGACCTGCAGAAATCTTCAGACACAGCAGATGGACTACAGAAACCAGACGGCGACAAACATAGGCTGGAACTGCCCTGCCCAGCACAGGGTAGAGCTGGGCTGAGAAGCAGGCCCCTCTGCCTTTACCCGCCCAAATGGGGCTCCCCCTGCACGGCCTTCTCCCCTATGCTACTTATAAAACACCTCTCTGCCGTCCCCAACCTTCTCCCCTCTTCCCAGCCCAGGTCCCTCAACTTAGCTTTCAGAGGACCAGTGACTGAAGCCGTCCTTCGACAAAGCAGCTCCAATCACATTGGTTAACTGGAACAATCCTGCAGTCACCAGGGTTCCTCTTCTTCATCTGCAAGGAAACAAAAAGAGAAAAACAGTGCCAACCGTCAGCACCGCGCCGCTCGGTGTCAACCTCTTGTAGTACACCACCCCCACCGCAAAAGCGCCAAGGCATTCTGCTCACTCGCTCCGTGCGCGCTCAAACATCAGGCCCTGCAGCTGTCGTTGCCCGGGGCACCTACAATTCCAAGACACAAAGTTACTTTTGTGCTTGTGAGAAAAATCAACAGTCTCGCGTCCCTTCTCGCTAGGACCCAGCCTCACCTCAGACGCTCATCCTGTTCCAGAGGCGGCCCTATCGATGGGCACCTGCAAAAAACAAAGGCTCAGCTGAGTAGCTTTATAACGCTGTGCTCTGAGACACCAATTCAGAGAACGACCTCACCTTCCCAGATCATTTGTCGGCACAAAGCTGTGCCCCTCCGAGGCTGCATGCTGAACCTGCAGAAAGAGACATGCTTTAGGCACAACACACAGACACAGGCAGGACCCAGCAATTCCCGTCTCCTGCTACGTTACCTTGACCGCTCGCCCACCAGCCTGCGTCGCCTATAGGGCTTCCACGCCGAGGCTTGCGCTCCACCTGTAATACGCAAACAGCAAAAGGATGACTGTCCCATCGTGGACTTTAAGACACCTGCACGATAACGGCTGCTTCACATAACTCACCATGGCTCTCCTCATCCAAGGCAGCTCCAGCGCCACTATTCTGCTTTGCTCGTGGCTCTGTACCTTCCAAGTGGAAACAAAACCAAAACCCGTTATCTAGTCATATAGCCACCGGTCGCATCTTCCCACCTACGCCGCAGCCGACTCGCCCCCCTGTGGCCCTCTACTCTCAACTCCTATCAGCGGCCTTTGGGGCACAGGTCGTCCCTCTGCATCGGAAAGACACGATAGCAAAAGGAGTCACCCCAACGCTCAGCGATGCCTTAACAGTTGCAGGTCGCTCTCTTCCTTTTAGAAGCGCCATCTCTACTGCACACTACCGCCAAGCGCAACAAATCCACAACCAAACCCAAACCTGGAGTCCCAACTCCCTCGGAACTGCTTAAAACTGCTTTGCTACCGCTCCACTCCCTTCTCCCGCACAGTTTTGGGCATCCTCTCCGCGGCTGCACAGCCGAGCAGAAACTACTCTCCTCACCCGCCGCATCTAGGGCTACTTCTTCTGCAACGTACGGTACGCCCCTGCAAGGTTTAGGCATATCGGCGTATTAACCACAGGACCTCGCCCTTTTAGCTCTGCTGACTCTCATCACCTCTATGCATCAGGCAGAGCAGCTCCAGCCAGACACAAAACACACACAGAACACCACCACACGCAAAACCGATGTCGTGAAACCAGGGGCAAAAGAAAACTCGCTGTAAGAAGAATGACTCCCGGACCAGACACGCCATCGGGCAAGACGATGTACAGGGCTACGAGGAAGCGTCTATGGCAGCCCGGGAAAAGCGAAAGAACGCGGCTCGTTACAAAGAGACATGGCCGCAACTGGGAGGATGAACGTGCAAGAAGCCCCGTTGAAAAACCTAAAGGCGCAGATGATGCACGGAACAGGGATCCAAGGAAAGGGCTGGCTAACGATCGCGGATGCCGACGCAAAATCCCACTGTCCCTTTGCCACTCCGGATGGTTTCGGAGAGGGAAAAGCACCTCGTTCCACTTTCCCTCTCTTTAAAAACAACATGAGTTGCAAAACGGGACTGCGATCCTCTTCTTACCCATTGAGCCTCTGGCTCCCCCCCCCCGGCCAACTGCTTCCAGTGCTGTAATATGCACGCTAATGGGCTTTCCCGAGGAAATTCTTGCTCGGTTTTGCCCCCGTTACACTACCTTCCGCCTCTACCCTTTCTCCAACTTCCACAAACCATTTAAACACTTACAAACGTCCTGTCTCCAAGTTCTCAGGGACTTCCCACAAGACTAGCAACAGCAACAATTCCCATCTACAGATTACAGACGCTCGGGACAATAGAGTGATCCCAACCCAGCCGAGTTAGCACAATAAAACTTCACGATGGTCCGAACGTCAAATCTGATCCGTTCCTGCAGCCTGCAGAATTCTGCCCCACTCCCTCCTCCCCGGCCCACGCAAACCTTTTGGTTTTGCTCTTTCAAATTATTCTTTTTTCTCACACGGAGCACTTAACTCACATTCCGGGAGGGGAAGGGTTAACTCACACACACAGCACCTAACTCGCATAACTGGCATACCAGGAAAGGGGGAAAAGGGAGGGGCACTCTGCTTCTCCCGTTTTTCTCTTCCCCCCCCCCCTTCTTCCATGCTAGGTATTATAAAATTTAATCCTTTGCGGCTTTCCATTCCAAAGGTCCGAGATAAATATACCCATTTGCTGGCTCAATGGACCTTTGGAATTCAAAGGCTCCATAGGTGCAATCTTAGGATCAAGAAACACGGGCTTCTAACCAGTTTGCAAGTCTTTCAACATTTTGAGCTCGGCGCACCTCCGAGGAAGAGCCTCCCCCGGGTAAGCTACGCCTCTCAATTCTGCTGGTACTCTGTTATTCGTCAAACAATTCACAGAGTATACTTACGACGTAAAACACACAACGTATAGCAGTGATCACTCGCTTCGTTCGTCTCCGGCTGCTTCCTTCGCAGGAGAGCAGAACCGCGGATCGGAACTCCGCACTCGCTTCGCGCTCAATTGCGCGTCTCATGCAACCACGCACTCGCATACAAACAGTCCACAACGTAGGAGAGGTTTAAAATGAGCTCTTAACGATGTTAACATATACGCGGTACCGATACTGAAGATTTGCAACAGGAGTAGAAGATGATAGCCATCATCTCATACGCTGCACTCCTGCTTCCTCAGCAAGGAGAGCCCAATTCATCAAGATATTATACTATAATATTATCTTATCTATAATACCACAACCCCTAACTCCGCCTCTCTGCCTAACAAGAATCTTGGGATTATATTTCACCTGTTGCTCTGCTATCACAGCAGCGAGCACCCATACCAGACCACAGCAGCCAATTCGCTATTTTACCCAGGGACGGGCAGTGCCACCTCCTCACCCTGCGCAAGTAGGGGATTCGTATCCCTCCTCGCGGACTTACGGGGTCTCGGCAAAGCGACCCTAACCCTTCGTCACCACGTGAGGCGTCCCATCCACGATTTACAGACTCACCCCCTACTACCCTGCAGGTAAATCCAAATTATCATACCGTATCATACGTAAATCACATACCTGGTCCGCCCGGCGATGGGCCGTCTCTCCCCCCGCAGCGATCGCGTAGAGATGGGAGATTCTCCGGAGAAACAGTTTACCGGGGCGCGCCTTAGAATGTCCCACTCTCCACCGATCCTGCAGCCGGGCAGAGAGGGTGTCCCATCCGGGGTGCCAAACTGTTTTGCGGAATCAAACCCTATAGCCCAAAATGAGTTATAAAGCAGGTATGTTTATTTCCAGCGCTGGGGTGCAAAGGGGTTCTCCTCCTCCTAGCTTGCACACCGTATAGCTTAACGAGCAGCTACTTATAGTGTAAAGACATGCATAGGTATAAGCGCCTACTACGTATTCATACACTTCCCCCCCCCACACACACTTCGTATTATAATTAGTTGTGGAAAGTTCGCTCCAGTCTCGCGCCTGCGTAGTGCCTCCTGAAGGTCGTGGGCCGGGGTCTTGGAGATGAAGTAGGAAGTCTTCCTCGGGATGAGTATTTTTCGTTTTGAACTTTGCGCAGACTCAGTCT
The DNA here is from genome assembly GCF_017976375.1 of Cuculus canorus. NCBI lineage: Eukaryota > Metazoa > Chordata > Aves > Cuculiformes > Cuculidae > Cuculus > Cuculus canorus. Next base: position 69,215,897 of record NC_071405.1, on the reverse strand, counting down.
CCTCCGGCTGCTTTCAAACGCCTGAACCAAATGCAGCCAGCTTTCTGCATTCCAATGCCCACCTATCAGTAAACTTCTGCCAGCTGGCTCCTTCGTTATCGACTTCCAAGGTCTTCAAGGCAAACAACGCCAAGCTCTAACAAACACTCCCAACCCTGCTTGTCTGCTCTTGCTCATCAATAGCGCCCCCAGGCATGCCTCGAGTGCAAAGAGGACACACGCAAGACACACGCAAGACCCGTGCCGTGAACCAGGGACAAAAAAAAACCTCCCTCACTCTAAGAGGAGCAACTCCCGGACAAGACCTGCCCACAGGGCAAGATGACGTACAGGGCTACGAGGAAGAATCTATGGCAGCCCTGGAAAAGTGAAGGACCGTGGCTTGTTACTAAGAGACGCGGCCGCAACTGGGAGGACGAACGAGCAGGAAGCCCCATTTTTAAGACCTAAAGACGCAGAGGACGCACGGAACAAGTCTCAGAACAGGGATCTAAGAAAACGCACGACTACCGATCGTGGACGCTGACGCAGGCTGCAAGGCCGCAGCAAAAGACAACTGACTGGAAGCTTCCAAAAGACAAGACCGATCCACGCTTTAGGATTGCGATGCGAGAAAAGCACCGCCCGATCAACACGGCATTGACGACTACAAGCGTTCGGAACCCTAGAGATGGTGCCCAAGGCACGTCTGCCATGCCTTCGGCGCAACAAGAACATCAAGACCTGCAGAAATCTTCAGACACAGCAGATGGACTACAGAAACCAGACGGCGACAAACATAGGCTGGAACTGCCCTGCCCAGCACAGGGTAGAGCTGGGCTGAGAAGCAGGCCCCTCTGCCTTTACCCGCCCAAATGGGGCTCCCCCTGCACGGCCTTCTCCCCTATGCTACTTATAAAACACCTCTCTGCCGTCCCCAACCTTCTCCCCTCTTCCCAGCCCAGGTCCCTCAACTTAGCTTTCAGAGGACCGTGACTGAAGCCGTCCTTCGACAAAGCAGCTCCAATCACATTGGTTAACTGGAACAATCCTGCAGTCACCGGGTTCCTCTTCTTCATCTGCAAGGAAACAAAAAGAGAAAAACAGTGCCAACCGTCAGCACCGCGCCGCTCGGTGTCAACCTCTTGTAGTACACCACCCCCACCGCAAAAGCGCCAAGGCATTCTGCTCACTCGCTCCGTGCGCGCTCAAACATCAGGCCTGCAGCTGTCGTTGCCCGGGGCACCTACAATTCCAAGACACAAAGTTACTTTTGTGCTTGTGAGAAAAATCAACAGTCTCGCGTCCCTTCTCGCTAGGACCCAGCCTCACCTCAGACGCTCATCCTGTTCCAGAGGCGGCCCTATCGATGGGCACCTGCAAAAAACAAAGGCTCAGCTGAGTAGCTTTATAACGCTGTGCTCTGAGACACCAATTCAGAGAACGACCTCACCTTCCCAGATCATTTGTCGGCACAAAGCTGTGCCCCTCCGAGGCTGCATGCTGAACCTGCAGAAAGAGACATGCTTTAGGCACAACACACAGACACAGGCAGGACCCAGCAATTCCCGTCTCCTGCTACGTTACCTTGACCGCTCGCCCACCAGCCTGCGTCGCCTATAGGGCTTCCACGCCGAGGCTTGCGCTCCACCTGTAATACGCAAACAGCAAAAGGATGACTGTCCCATCGTGGACTTTAAGACACCTGCACGATAACGGCTGCTTCACATAACTCACCATGGCTCTCCTCATCCAAGGCAGCTCCAGCGCCACTATTCTGCTTTGCTCAGTGGCTCTGTACCTTCCAAGTGGAAACAAAACCAAAACCCGTTATCTAGTCATATAGCCACCGGTCGCATCTTCCCACCTACGCCGCAGCCGACTCGCCCCCCTGTGGCCCTCTACTCTCAACTCCTATCAGCGGCCTTTGGGGCACAGGTCGTCCCTCTGCATCGGAAAGACACGATAGCAAAAGGAGTCACCCCAACGCTCAGCGATGCCTTAACAGTTGCAGGTCGCTCTCTTCCTTTTAGAAGCGCCATCTCTACTGCACACTACCGCCAAGCGCAACAAATCCACAACCAAACCCAAACCTGGAGTCCCAACTCCCTCGGAACTGCTTAAAGCTGCTTCGCTACCGCTCCACTCCCTTCTCCCGCACAGTTTTGGGCCTCCTCTCCGCGGCTGCACAGCCGAGCGGAAACTACTCTCCTCACCCGCCGCATCTAGGGCTACTTCTTCTGCAACGTACGGTGACGCCCCTGCAAGGTTTAGGCATATCGGCGTATTAACCACAGGACCTTGCCCTTGTATCTCTGCTGACTCTCATCACCTCTATGCATCAGGCAGAGCAGCTCCAGCCAGACACAAAACACACACAGAACACCACCACACGCAAAACCGATGTCGTGAAACCAGGGGCAAAAGAAAACTCGCTGTAAGAAGAATGACTCCCGGACCAGACACGCCATCGGGCAAGACGATGTACAGGGCTACGAGGAAGCGTCTATGGCAGCCCGGGAAAAGCGAAAGAACGCGGCTCGTTACAAAGAGACATGGCCGCAACTGGGAGGATGAACGTGCAAGAAGCCCCGTTGAAAAACCTAAAGGCGCAGATGATGCACGGAACAGGGATCCAAGGAAAGGGCTGGCTAACGATCGCGGATGCCGACGCAAAATCTCACTGTCCCTTTGCCACTCCGGATGGTTTCGGAGAGGGAAAAGCACCTCGTTCCACTTTCCCTCTCTTTAAAAACAACATGAGTTGCAAAACGGGACTGCGATCCTCTTCTTACCCATTGAGCCTCTGGCTCCCCCACCCCCGGCCAACTGCTTCCAGTGCTGTAATATGCACGCTAATGGGCTTTCCCTGAGGAAATTCTTGCTCGGTTTTGCCCCCGTTACACTACCTTCCGCCTCTACCCTTTCTCCAACTTCCACAAACCATTTAAACACTTACAAACGTCCTGTCTCCAAGTTCTCAGGGACTTCCCACAAGACTAGCAACAGCAACAATTCCCATCTACAGATTACAGACGCTCGGGACAATAGAGTGATCCCAACCCAGCCGAGTTAGCACAATAAAACTTCACGATGGTCCGAACGTCAAATCTGATCCATTCCTGCAGCCTGCAGAATTCTGCCCCACTCCCTCCTCCCCGGCCCACGCAAACCTTTTGGTTTTGCTCTTTCAAATTATTCTTTTTTCCTCACACAGAGCACTTAACTCACATTCCGGGAGGGGAAGGGTTAACTCACACACACAGCACTTAACTCGCATAATTGGCATACCAGGAAAGGGGGAAAAGGAAGGGGCAACTCTCAGCCGCTCCTCCCGTTTTTCTCTTTTTTCTTTCCCCCCCTTCTTCCATGCTAGGTATGATAAAATTTAATCCTTTGCAGCCTTCCATTCCGAAGGTCCGAGGTAAATATACCCATTTGGCGGTTCAATGGACCTTTGGAATTCAAAGGCTCCATAGGTGCATTCCTAGGATCAAGTAACACGGCTTCTAACCAGTTTGCAAGTCTTTCAACATTTTGAGCTCGGCGCACCTCCGAGGAAGAGCCTCCCCCGGGTAAGCTACGCCTCTCAATTCTGCTGGTACTCTGTTATTCGTCAAACAATTCACAGAGTATACTTACGACGTAAAACACACAACGTATAGCAGTGATCACTCGCTTCGTTCGTCTCCGGCTGCTTCCTTCGCAGGAGAGCAGAACCGCGGATCGGAACTCCGCACTCGCTTCGCGCTCAATTGCGCGTCTCACGCAACCACGCACTCGCATACAAACAGTCCACAACGTAGGAGAGGTTTAAAATGAGCTCTTAACGATGTTAACATATACGCGGTACCGATACTGAAGATTTGCAACAGGAGTAGAAGATGATAGCCATCATCTCATACGCTGCACTCCTGCTTCCTCAGCAAGGAGAGCCCAATTCATCAAGATATTATACTATAATATTATCTTATCTATAATACCACAACCCCTAACTCCGCCTCTCTGCCTAACAAGAATCTTGGGATTATATTTCACCTGTTGCTCTGCTATCACAGCAGCGAGCACCCATACCAGACCACAGCAGCCAATTCGCTATTTTACCCAGGGACGGGCAGTGCCACCTCCTCACCCTGCGCAAGTAGGGGATTCGTATCCCTCCTCGCGGACTTACGGGGTCTCGGCAAAGCGACCCTAACCCTTCGTCACCACGTGAGGCGTCCCATCCACGATTTACAGACTCACCCCCTACTACCCTGCAGGTAAATCCAAATTATCATACCGTATCATACGTAAATCACATACCTGGTCCGCCCGGTGATGGGCCGTCTCTCCCCCCGCAGCGATCGCGTAGAGATGGGAGATTCTCCGGAGAAGCAGTTTACCGGGGCGCGCCTTAGAATGTCCCACTCTCCACCGATCCTGCAGCCGGGCAGAGAGGGTGTCCCATCCGGGGTGCCAAACTGTTTTGCGGAATCAAACCCTATAACCCAAAATGAGTTATAAAGCAGGTATGTTTATTTCCAGCGCTGGGGTGCAAAGGGGTTCTCCTCCTCCTAGCTTGCACACCGTATAGCTTAACGAGCAGCTACTTATAGTGTAAAGACATGCATAGGTATAAGCGCCTACTACGTATTCATACACTTCCCCCCCCACACACACTTCGTATTATAATTAGTTGTGGAAAGTTCGCTCCAGTCTCGCGCCTGCGTAGTGCCTCCTGAAGGTCGTGGGCCGGGGTCTTAGAGATGAAGTAGGAAGTCTTCCTCGGGATGAGTATTTTTCGTTTTGAACTTTGCGCAGACTCAGTCTCCTCCGGCTGCTTTCAAACGCCTGAACCAAATGCAGCCAGCTTTCTGCATTCCAATGCCCACCTATCAGTAAACTTCTGCCAGCTGGCTCCTTCGTTATCAACTTCCAAGGTCTTCAAGGCAAACAACGCCAAGCTCTAACAAACACTCCCAACCCTGCTTGTCTGCTCTTGCTCATCAATAGCGCCCCCAGGCATGCCTCGAGTGCAAAGAGGACACACGCAAGACACACGCAAGACCCGTGCCGTGAACCAGGGACAAAAAAAACCTCCCTCACTCTAAGAGGAGCAACTCCCGGACAAGACCTGCCCACAGGGCAAGATGACGTACAGGGCTACGAGGAAGAATCTATGGCAGCCCTGGAAAAGTGAAGGACCGTGGCTTGTTACTAAGAGACGCGGCCGCAACTGGGAGGACGAACGAGCAGGAAGCCCCATTTTTAAGACCTAAAGACGCAGAGGACGCACGGAACAAGTCTCAGAACAGGGATCTAAGAAAACGCACGACTACCGATCGTGGACGCTGACGCAGGCTGCAAGGCCGCAGCAAAAGACAACTGACTGGAAGCTTCCAAAAGACAAGACCGATCCACGCTTTAGGATTGCGATGCGAGAAAAGCACCGCCCGATCAACACGGCATTGACGACTACAAGCGTTCGGAACCCTAGAGATGGTGCCCAAGGCACGTCTGCCATGCCTTCGGCGCAACAAGAACATCAAGACCTGCAGAAATCTTCAGACACAGCAGATGGACTACAGAAACCAGACGGCGACAAACATAGGCTGGAACTGCCCTGCCCAGCACAGGGTAGAGCTGGGCTGAGAAGCAGGCCCCTCTGCCTTTACCCGCCCAAATGGGGCTCCCCCTGCACGGCCTTCTCCCCTATGCTACTTATAAAACACCTCTCTGCCGTCCCCAACCTTCTCCCCTCTTCCCAGCCCAGGTCCCTCAACTTAGCTTTCAGAGGACCGTGACTGAAGCCGTCCTTCGACAAAGCAGCTCCAATCACATTGGTTAACTGGAACAATCCTGCAGTCACCGGGTTCCTCTTCTTCATCTGCAAGGAAACAAAAAGAGAAAAACAGTGCCAACCGTCAGCACCGCGCCGCTCGGTGTCAACCTCTTGTAGTACACCACCCCCACCGCAAAAGCGCCAAGGCATTCTGCTCCGTGCGCGCTCAAACATCAGGCCCTGCAGCTGTCGTTGCCCGGGGCACCTACAATTCCAAGACACAAAGTTACTTTTGTGCTTGTGAGAAAAATCAACAGTCTCGCGTCCCTTCTCGCTAGGACCCAGCCTCACCTCAGACGCTCATCCTGTTCCAGAGGCGGCCCTATCGATGGGCACCTGCAAAAAACAAAGGCTCAGCTGAGTAGCTTTATAACGCTGTGCTCTGAGACACCAATTCAGAGAACGACCTCACCTTCCCAGATCATTTGTCGGCACAAAGCTGTGCCCCTCCGAGGCTGCATGCTGAACCTGCAGAAAGAGACATGCTTTAGGCACAACACACAGACACAGGCAGGACCCAGCAATTCCCGTCTCCTGCTACGTTACCTTGACCGCTCGCCCACCAGCCTGCGTCGCCTATAGGGCTTCCACGCCGAGGCTTGCGCTCCACCTGTAATACGCAAACAGCAAAAGGATGACTGTCCCATCGTGGACTTTAAGACACCTGCACGATAACGGCTGCTTCACATAACTCACCATGGCTCTCCTCATCCAAGGCAGCTCCAGCGCCACTATTCTGCTTTGCTCGTGGCTCTGTACCTTCCAAGTGGAAACAAAACCAAAACCCGTTATCTAGTCATATAGCCACCGGTCGCATCTTCCCACCTACGCCGCAGCCGACTCGCCCCCCTGTGGCCCTCTACTCTCAACTCTATCAGCGGCCTTTGGGGCACAGGTCGTCCCTCTGCATCGGAAAGACACGATAGCAAAAGGAGTCACCCCAACGCTCAGCGATGCCTTAACAGTTGCAGGTCGCTCTCTTCCTTTTAGAAGCGCCATCTCTACTGCACACTACCGCCAAGCGCAACAAATCCACAACCAAACCCAAACCTGGAGTCCCAACTCCCTCGGAACTGCTTAAAACTGCTTTGCTACCGCTCCACTCCCTTCTCCCGCACAGTTTTGGGCATCCTCTCCGCGGCTGCACAGCCGAGCAGAAACTACTCTCCTCACCCGCCGCATCTAGGGCTACTTCTTCTGCAACGTACGGTACGCCCCTGCAAGGTTTAGGCATATCGGCGTATTAACCACAGGACCTTGCCCTTTTAGCTCTGCTGACTCTCATCACCTCTATGCATCAGGCAGAGCAGCTCCAGCCAGACACAAAACACACACAGAACACCACCACACGCAAAACCGATGTCGTGAAACCAGGGGCAAAAGAAAACTCGCTGTAAGAAGAATGACTCCCGGACCAGACACGCCATCGGGCAAGACGATGTACAGGGCTACGAGGAAGCGTCTATGGCAGCCCGGGAAAAGCGAAAGAACGCGGCTCGTTACAAAGAGACATGGCCGCAACTGGGAGGATGAACGTGCAAGAAGCCCCGTTGAAAAACCTAGAGGCGCAGATGATGCACGGAACAGGGATCCAAGGAAAGGGCTGGCTAACGATCGCGGATGCCGACGCAAAATCCCACTGTCCCTTTGCCACTCCGGATGGTTTCGGAGAGGGAAAAGCACCTCGTTCCACTTTCCCTCTCTTTAAAAACAACATGAGTTGCAAAACGGGACTGCGATCCTCTTCTTACCCATTGAGCCTCTGGCTCCCCCCCCCCGGCCAACTGCTTCCAGTGCTGTAATATGCACGCTAATGGGCTTTCCCTGAGGAAATTCTTGCTCGGTTTTGCCCCCGTTACACTACCTTCCGCCTCTACCCTTTCTCCAACTTCCACAAACCATTTAAACACTTACAAACGTCCTGTCTCCAAGTTCTCAGGGACTTCCCACAAGACTAGCAACAGCAACAATTCCCATCTACAGATTACAGACGCTCGGGACAATAGAGTGATCCCAACCCAGCCGAGTTAGCACAATAAAACTTCACGATGGTCCGAACGTCAAATCTGATCCGTTCCTGCAGCCTGCAGAATTCTGCCCCACTCCCTCCTCCCCGGCCCACGCAAACCTTTTGGTTTTGCTCTTTCAAATTATTCTTTCTTCTCACACAGAGCACTTAACTCACATTCCGGGAGGGGAAGGGTTAACTCACACACACAGCACTTAACTCGCATAATTGGCATACCAGGAAAGGGGGAAAAGGAAGGGGCAACTCTCAGCCGCTCCTCCCGTTTTTCTCTTTTTTCTTTCCCCCCCTTCTTCCATGCTAGGTATGATAAAATTTAATCCTTTGCAGCCTTCCATTCCGAAGGTCCGAGGTAAATATACCCATTTGCCGGTTCAATGGACCTTTGGAATTCAAAGGCTCCATAGGTGCATTCCTAGGATCAAGTAACACGGCTTCTAACCAGTTTGCAAGTCTTTCAACATTTTGAGCTCGGCGCACCTCCGAGGAAGAGCCTCCCCCGGGTAAGCTACGCCTCTCAATTCCGCTGGTACTCTGTTATTCGTCAAACAATTCACAGAGTATACTTACGACGTAAAACACACAACGTATAGCAGTGATCACTCGCTTCGTTCGTCTCCGGCTGCTTCCTTCGCAGGAGAGCAGAACCGCGGATCGGAACTCCGCACTCGCTTCGCGCTCAATTGCGCGTCTCACGCAACCACGCACTCGCATACAAACAGTCCACAACGTAGGAGAGGTTTAAAATGAGCTCTTAACGATGTTAACATATACGCGGTACCGATACTGAAGATTTGCAACAGGAGTAGAAGATGATAGCCATCATCTCATACGCTGCACTCCTGCTTCCTCAGCAAGGAGAGCCCAATTCATCAAGATATTATACTATAATATTATCTTATCTATAATACCACAACCCCTAACTCCGCCTCTCTGCCTAACAAGAATCTTGGGATTATATTTCACCTGTTGCTCTGCTATCACAGCAGCGAGCACCCATACCAGACCACAGCAGCCAATTCGCTATTTTACCCAGGGACGGGCAGTGCCACCTCCTCACCCTGCGCAAGTAGGGGATTCGTATCCCTCCTCGCGGACTTACGGGGTCTCGGCAAAGCGACCCTAACCCTTCGTCACCACGTGAGGCGTCCCATCCACGATTTACAGACTCACCCCCTACTACCCTGCAGGTAAATCCAAATTATCATACCGTATCATACGTAAATCACATACCTGGTCCGCCCGGCGATGGGCCGTCTCTCCCCCCGCAGCGATCGCGTAGAGATGGGAGATTCTCCGGAGAAACAGTTTACCGGGGCGCGCCTTAGAATGTCCCACTCTCCACCGATCCTGCAGCCGGGCAGAGAGGGTGTCCCATCCGGGGTGCCAAACTGTTTTGCGGAATCAAACCCTATAACCCAAAATGAGTTATAAAGCAGGTATGTTTATTTCCAGCGCTGGGGTGCAAAGGGGTTCTCCTCCTCCTAGCTTGCACACCGTATAGCTTAACGAGCAGCTACTTATAGTGTAAAGACATGCATAGGTATAAGCGCCTACTACGTATTCATACACTTCCCCCCACACACACACTTCGTATTATAATTAGTTGTGGAAAGTTCGCTCCAGTCTCGCGCCTGCGTAGTGCCTCCTGAAGGTCGTGGGCCGGGGTCTTAGAGATGAAGTAGGAAGTCTTCCTCGGGATGAGTATTTTTCGTTTTGAACTTTGCGCAGACTCAGTCTCCTCCGGCTGCTTTCAAACGCCTGAACCAAATGCAGCCAGCTTTCTGCATTCCAATGCCCACCTATCAGTAAACTTCTGCCAGCTGGCTCCTTCGTTATCAACTTCCAAGGTCTTCAAGGCAAACAACGCCAAGCTCTAACAAACACTCCCAACCCTGCTTGTCTGCTCTTGCTCATCAATAGCGCCCCCAGGCATGCCTCGAGTGCAAAGAGGACACACGCAAGACACACGCAAGACCCGTGCCGTGAACCAGGGACAAAAAAAAACCTCCCTCACTCTAAGAGGAGCAACTCCCGGACAAGACCTGCCCACAGGGCAAGATGACGTACAGGGCTACGAGGAAGAATCTATGGCAGCCCTGGAAAAGTGAAGGACCGTGGCTTGTTACTAAGAGACGCGGCCGCAACTGGGAGGACGAACGAGCAGGAAGCCCCATTTTTAAGACCTAAAGACGCAGAGGACGCACGGAACAAGTCTCAGAACAGGGATCTAAGAAAACGCACGACTACCGATCGTGGACGCTGACGCAGGCTGCAAGGCCGCAGCAAAAGACAACTGACTGGAAGCTTCCAAAAGACAAGACCGATCCACGCTTTAGGATTGCGATGCGAGAAAAGCACCGCCCGATCAACACGGCATTGACGACTACAAGCGTTCGGAACCCTAGAGATGGTGCCCAAGGCACGTCTGCCATGCCTTCGGCGCAACAAGAACATCAAGACCTGCAGAAATCTTCAGACACAGCAGATGGACTACAGAAACCAGACGGCGACAAACATAGGCTGGAACTGCCCTGCCCAGCACAGGGTAGAGCTGGGCTGAGAAGCAGGCCCCTCTGCCTTTACCCGCCCAAATGGGGCTCCCCCTGCACGGCCTTCTCCCCTATGCTACTTATAAAACACCTCTCTGCCGTCCCCAACCTTCTCCCCTCTTCCCAGCCCAGGTCCCTCAACTTAGCTTTCAGAGGACCATGACTGAAGCCGTCCTTCGACAAAGCAGCTCCAATCACATTGGTTAACTGGAACAATCCTGCAGTCACCGGGTTCCTCTTCTTCATCTGCAAGGAAACAAAAAGAGAAAAACAGTGCCAACCGTCAGCACCGCGCCGCTCGGTGTCAACCTCTTGTAGTACACCACCCCCACCGCAAAAGCGCCAAGGCATTCTGCTCACTCGCTCCGTGCGCGCTCAAACATCAGGCGCTGCAGCTGTCGTTGCCCGGGGCACCTACAATTCCAAGACACAATGTTACTTTTGTAAACTTCTGCTAGCTGGCTCCTTTGTTATCAGCTTCCAAGGTCTTCAAGGCGAACAACGCCAAGCTCTAACAAACACTCCCAACCCTGCTTGTCTGCTTTTGCTCATCAATGGTGCCCAAGGCATGTCTGGCATGCCTTGAGTACAAAGAGGACATCAAGACCTGCAGAAAACTTAAGACATGACGCACAGACTACAGAGACTTGGTGACGTCAGACACGGGCAGGAAGTTCTGTTTTGAGACCTAGAGACGCAGAGGACACACGGAACAAGTCCCAGAGCAGGCATCTAAGAAACGCAGATGCCGACGCAGGCTGCAAGGCCGCAGCGTAAGACAACTGACTGGAAGCTTCCAAAAGACAAGACCAATCCACGTTTTAGGATTGCGAGGCAAGAAGTGCCGATCAACACGGCACTGATGACTACAAGCATTCGTGACCCTAGACATGGTGCCCAAGGCACATCCGGCATGCCTTGAGTGCAAAGACGACATCAACACCTGCAGAGCACCTAAGATGTGGCACACAGAAAACAGAAACTAAGCGACAACAGACACAGTCAGGAAGCCCCATTGTAAGATCTAAAGATGCAGAGGATGCATGGAACAAGTCCCAAAACATGGATCCAAGAAAACGCACGACTACTGATCACTAGTGCTGACACAGGCTGCAAGGCCACTGCAAAAGATAACTGACTGGACACTTCCAAAACCTAAGACCTATCCACACTTTAGGATTGTGATGCGAGAAAAGGACTGCCCAATTGATATCGCATTGATGAATCAAAGCATTTGAAACCCTAGAGATGGTGTCCAAGGCACATCTGACACAGCTTTGGTGCAACAAGTATATCAACACCTGCAGAAAATTTAAGACACTGCAGATAGACTACAAAAACTATACAACAACAGAGACACAGGCTGGAACTACCCTGCCTGGCCCATAGTAGTTTTGAGATGACAAGTAGCCCAACTCAGGCTTCTCTGTCTTTACCTGTCCAAAGTGGACTATTCCTGCACAGTCCTCTCCTCTATGCTATTATTAAAACACCTCCCCGCCATTCCCAACCTTCACCCCTCTGCCACACCTCACCCAAGCCCTGGCCCCTCAACTTAACTTTCAGAAGGCCAAGAGTCATTCTCAGCAGAAAAAACTGCTACAGCATCAGCTATCTGGGATGATCCTACAGGCACCAGGTTCCTGTTTGCCATCTGCAAGAAAACCAAATGGAAAACTAAAACAATGCTGACAGTCAGCATTGTGCTCATCAATGTCACTGTCTCACAGAACAACTTGCTCTGCTTAACTGCCACGTTGTTTACTCATTTGCTCCACACTGTTTCTAGTGTCAGATGCTGCAGCTGTAATCACCTAGGGCAACTAGGATAACAAGAGAAAATTACCGTTGTCCTTGTGAGAAATATGTCCCATGCTCCTTCTCCCTACTACCCAGCTGATCTCAACACTCTTCACGTTCCTAAGGTAGCCTGCACAGCTCAAGAAAAACCATAGGTAAGTACTTAATGGAGTTGCCATATAATACATTGCTCTTAGAGATGGACTGACCTTCCTCACAGTCAGCCCCACAATGATGAGAACAAGCCTTAATAGCTTACCAGTGCCCTAGAATTCTACGCAGTCTGCTTGCCTCTCCTCCCCACCGCTCCTGTCATAGGAATACAGTGGTGATACCCAGGACAAAAGAAAGATGAGCCGCGGGAATCCAGATGTTAGGAAATCACCCAGCTTCAGTTGCAGGAGTGAGCAGAAAAAACTTGCTAAAATATTCTAATTAGCAATATTCTATTAATATTCTATTTAGTCTGCGCAAACCATTAAAGATGATAGACACATAAGGCATAAAACTACAGGACACTCACAGTGCAGTGATGGAGACAGCCCAAAAGGTGAAGCAGAGAAGATGAGAAGCCCAATGCAACAGTGGTGAGAGGCACTCGAGGCAAATAATTTACAAAGACCCCAAAAGAATCAAAGAGGCAGTCAGTCAATGGACAAACTCAAAATGTTGCAATTCAACTACTGAAAGACCTAAATTGGAAACTCAGTGACCATAAAAAAACCCACAATGGATAATAACGAGAAGGTAACAACCGCTGTGACTGGTACTAGAGCAAACCTCACTGGTAAGTTAAGGACAAATCCAAAACTCTGCTAATAAGGGAGGCTCGCGTGCCCACAGACCAGATGAAGTAGAGTTGGTCAAGCACTAACTGTTACAAGCCAAAATAATATCCATTCTCTTTCTAGAGAAATGGAAGAGAAAGTAGAGACAGAATCCTGCGCTGCACAGAAGCACCAAGTCCATACCTTTAAGTAGCAAAGTCTCTAACATTCAGATGGATGCAAAGAAGTCAGTTAGGGAATATAGTAAGTAGAAAGCCCGAGGGAGCAGAGGTCTCAGAACCCTAGAGATTACATTTTTCAGTTTAGCTGATGCTTTTCAAGATCAAACTCATGTGATGTTCAAACCAGACAATGGCTGTACAAAGGTCCAGATGATCCACACCCTGTATATCAACGTCCTCGTACATCCCACCATCTGCAGAGAGGTTAGAATAGGGCAAACCTGAATGGCACTCACATCTGACTGCAAAACCAACCTGAGAAAGACCAATGAACCTACCTCCCTTTCCTAAGCATCCCCCAGTCCTGAACCATTAGTCCTTCTCCACTCCTGAATGGTCAGAGAATGAAGCCTCCTCCTTCCTAACAGGACCTGCCCTATATTTGAACTCCCTGACCCTTCTGTGTTGCTGTTCCTTGGGAGCTGTGTTTCTGAACCCTTCCCTGTATTCCCCTGGCCACTTCTATCTTCTGCCATCCCACAGACTCAAATTCCCTCTGTAGCCTGACAGACTGAATTCCAGATTATTATAACCTACAAAGTGTCTGTTACAAACTGCAAAGGCTCTAGCACCAATGCATCATATCGCATGGAATGAGAAACAGCAACAAATCATCTCATAATCAGAAATTCTAAGAAAAGGCAAAGCATCTAGAATAAAAAAAAAAACCAAACTCAAACTGTTAAAACATCTTGCCACCTGCAACACACAATAAAGAAATTACTGATGTAAAAACAAACATATCCCTCTACACAAAAAATATACTCACAGCTGTATACGATGCTTAGCCTAGACTCCTTTCAAAGCTCTTACCTCCAACATATGCCTCTACTTCTCTAAAAGACAAAAAATCCAAACTAAACAAAAATTACTAAAATAGCTTAGCATTATTAAAAGCAGCAAACACTTGGAAGAACAGCAGAACACCAATCTCAAAGATGATCAGAAGCTAAATAACCTTCAGAGGAAAGGCCTGTGGCTTATATACACCTGGGCCTCCCCACCCACCACCAGGGAATAGGGTGGGGCTAACCCCTCAAAAGCACAAATAGGGCCTGGGGAGCAGCTGTGTTTTATTAACTCTGCCTTACATTCACAGCAAGAAAAGCATTGAATGTAAAAAAGGAATCTTAGCAGAAATAACGGTATATGCTCTTTCAATACTACATTGTGCCAGTGATGTGACTAGGTATTGAATATTTTAGGGTTGGACTTCTTGGTTCCTTTTATTTATAGTGCTATCGTACTACTTTTTTGCCTTGTTTTTTTCCTGTATCCCTCTTCTTTTGTTTTTCTGTTTTGTCTTCTCTCCCTTTTCTTTCAAACCTTCTGTCTCTGTTCTGCACCTGTAGTGCCTTTTTCCTTTTCCATCTTTGTCTCTATCTGCTTCTTTCTCTTTTTCCCCACAATTTCACTGGAGTTCTTTCTTTCTCTGTGCCTGCAAGTGCCTTGCCTTCCTCTCTCTTTCCATTCTGCTCTTTCTCTCCCTATCCCTTTGTATCGCTCACTGTTGCTGTTCTAGTTTTTCCTTTCATTCTGTACCTTGACAACCCCCTTTCTAGCTCATCTTGCTATTTCTGATCTTTTCTGCTAATCCCTGCCCTTTTTTTTTAATCCTCTGTCTGTTTGCGTGGCTCCTAACGCCTCTCTTTTTTAAAAGCAGTCCCCTGTGCTTCTCAAACAGGTCAGCTCTTTTTTACCTACCCACGTGGCTTTATAAGATTCCTACTCACTCCTCTGGACCCATTCCAACAGCTTCATAGCCTTCTTTTGTTGAGGATTCCAGAACTGGACACAGTATTCCAGATGAGGTCTCACAAGAGAGGAACAGAGGAGCAGAATCACTTCTCTTGACCTGCTGGCCCTGCTTCTTTTGATGCAGCCCAGAATACGGTTGGCCTTCTGGGCTGTGAGCGCACATTGCCAGCTCGTGTCGAGCTTCTCATTGACCATCCTAGGCTGTGACCCATCCCCATAAAGATGAAAAGAGAATCTCCTTCAAGTTAGCGTCAACCAGCGAGAATCCCATTTATTTTGGTATTTATTCTGTTATTTGTACATGATTAACAGTTATTTAAACTAAATGGTATCTCACCAAATATAAAAGCTTTACACTAAGATGTTCTCAATCATGTTTGTGTGAAAGTTTGGCATGGAAAAGCAGCCCAGGCACCCTCTTAGTGTTAAAATACATTATTTCTATCAATGTTTACCACTCAAGTAGATTCTCCCAGGCAGCTTTGGTCATCCCTTCTGTAGCTTTACAATCACGGACAACATTCCCTCCTCACCTGCTGCATCTATGGCTACTTGTTCTACCGTGCACTATATGCCCTGGCCTACAAGTTCTGGGGTATCAACTTATTGACCATAAAAATTTACTGTTATACTTCTGCTGATTCTATCGCTTCTGTTCCTCAGACAGAGCAGCTCCAAGCAGACAAACACACGCACAGATCGACAACGCACACAAGACTAAGTACATGATCTAGAGACAAAACCAAACTCTGTAAGAATAATTACTCCCAGACGAGAGACGCCGTCGGGCAAGAAGACCTAGGGGGCTGTGAACTACCATCTATAGCAGGCCTGGAAAAGTGAAAGACTGTGGCCCGTTACAAAGAGATATGGCCACAAGTGGGAGGATGCACATGCAAGAAGCTCTGCTTAAAGGCCTAAAGAGAGAAGATGTCCCAGAAGAAGTCCCAGAACAGGGATCCAAAAAAAATGGATGACTAATGATCAGGGATGCCAATGTGGGCTGCTGCCACAAAAGATGACAGACCAGAAACTTCAAACCCACAAAACCGATCCATGCTGTAAGGTTGCAATGCAAGAAAAGCAGTGCCTGATTGGCACTGTGTCAATGAATACAGGGATTTGAGATCCTAGCAATGGTGCCCAATGCACATGCTGCATTTCCTTAAAGCAAAGAGGAGATCAAGACCTGAGAAACATCTGAGATGCAGCGAACAGTACATAAAGCACATGACAACACAGACACAGGCTGGAACTGCCCTGCCCAGTACATGCCAGCATTGAGCTGAGAAATAACACTCCACCTTTTCCGGTTCAAAGCAGAATCTTCCCATGCTGCCCTCTCCCTTACTCTACCTTTAAAACCCCTCCCTGCCGTTGCTGGGAAATGGATTGAGGAATGGTTAAGTGAACAAGGACATGATTCAATAGAAAAGCTTTGTGAGACACATATTGTATAAATGGAAACCTTGTTAAACTCTGAGTGTGGATATGGACTGAAAGAACAGTAAGCATGCAAGGAGGAACCTCTAAGAAGAAACTTCTGAAGGACAAGCGAATCTTTCCCAAGGGAACAGGATGGAACACTGAGCCCAACTGTAACTGCAATGTAACTGCAAGAAGATAAACAGAGCTCGAAGTAACAGCATAGCAACAATGGATCAATAGGGGACAAATAGTTTTAGTAACTAATCATGTATAAGCTATAACAAAGCACAAAGCATCTTTTGAATGTTAAGATATATAATCCGGGTTGATTTTGAATAAAGTCGAAGCTTGCTTTATCACTCATATTGAGTCGTCCGCTTGCTTCCCTCGCCTGTCGCAAAGTGGCACCCGAACAGGGACCCCCAACCCCTGTTTCCACCGGACAGCGAGCTCGGCAAAAGCACTGGTAGCAGCGACCACGGGGCGGAAAGATCGGGAGCACTGAATCAGTACGAACGATCCGTGCCTGAACCTGGATACCAAAGGAGGAGGTTCGCCGGCCGAGTAAAAGACTACCTACTCGTGAGTAAAAGGCTGCAACCTTTCATGGCTTGTTCATGAAAGAGGGTCCAGACCGGCTAACATAAGAGGGTCATTCTCAATCTTCTTCCCTCTCCCCAGCCCCTATCCCTCAACTTAACTTTCAGAAGGCCAGGAGCCCAAAGTCATCCTTGGCAGACAAAAGCTCCAATGATATCAGCTATTTGGGACGATCCTACAGTCACCACATTTCTTTTTTTGTTTTTACCCTCTGGAAGAAAAAACAAAAAAAGAGGAATAACTAAAACAGTGCCGACAATTGGCATCAAGCTGGTCAACATCGGTGTCTCACACAACACCTTGTTCTGCAAAACTGCTATGTTTTTCCACTCACTAGCTCCACACCATTTCTAGTGCAGATGCTGCAGCCATCATCACCTAGGGCATCTAAGATAACAAGAGAAAATTACCATTGCCTTTCTGAGAAATCTGTCCTATTCAACAGCTCATCTCAAATGGTCTTCCCATTCCAAAGGCAGCCTGCATAGCACCCGCAAAACCAAAGATAAATACTTAGCTGAGTTGCCGTAGAACGCTTTAGAGACATACTTAACTTCCTCCTCACAGTCAGCCCCACAATGATGGGAATAAGCCTGACTATCCCCCCAATGCCTCAGAATTCCAAGAAGTCTGCCGTCCCCTCCTCTCCACCGCTCCCATGGTAGGAACACAGCAGTGGCGATGCCCAGAACAAAAAAGGAAGGTGAACCATGGGAATTCAGATGTTAGAAAGTGACCTGACTTTACCCAGAGAAATAACCAAAAACAACGGCAAAACAGTTCTAACAAAAAAAAACACTAAGAAGAAAAATACAGAAGGCACGCAAACACAGGAGACTCATACCATGCAGCAATGGAGATAGTCCAAAAGATGAAGCAGAGAAGGTGAGAGGCCCAAGGCAAGAGTGGTAAGAGGTGATGAGTCCAATAAGCTACAAAGACCCCCAAAGAATTATGGAGGCGGTCAGCCAATGGAAAAACTCACAATGGTGGAAGTTGACTACTCGAAGACCTAAAATGGACACTCAATGACCATGAGAAAATGATGCTAAAAACCACAATGGATAACAAGGATGAGGTAACAACTGCTGTGATCGATACTGGAGCAAACCTCCAGAAAAGTTAAGGAAAAATCTAAAACTGAGATAATAAGTAAGGCTTGTGTGCCCAGAGAACGGATGAAGAAGAGACGCTCAGCTGCAAAGTGTTACAAGCCTAAATAACACCCATCCTCTTTCCTAGGAACTGCAAGGGTAAGTAGGGACACAATCCTACACTGGAGATAAGCACCAAGTCCACACCTTTAGGTAGCGACGTCTCTGACATTCAGAGACAGGATAGATGCAAAAAAGTCAGTCGGGGAATGGGGTGAGTAAAAGGCACAGGGGAGCAGTGATCTTAGAGCCTTGGAGGATATATTTTAGTGTACCCAATGCTTTTCAAGATGAAACTCCTGTGATGTTCAAACCTAAGAACTGCTATGCAAAGGCCCGGGTGAGCCACACTTTATGTCTTGACTTCCTTGAACCTCCCATCAGCTGCAGAGAGATTAGAATGGGACTGACCTAAACAGCATTCACATCCAACTGCAAAACCAACCTGAGAAAGACTGATGAACCCAAGTCCCTTCCCCTAACCATCCCCTGTGGGTGTAAAATCCCCCAAGTCCCAAAACACTAAAGTCCTTTGTGGGGGTCCACAGTGGGCTGGGGACCCCTGCTTACTGCACCCGGAAGGAGATCATGGGACGGGAAGCGGGCAGACAACATAGGACCATGCACGAACGTAGTACCATCCATTCACAGATTGTTTATGTATAAGCTAACCCAATCATGCGGAGACGCGTGTGTTAATAAAGGGTATAAGAGGCGCATGTAAGATCAAGCGCAGGCTGGCCAGCCATGTAACTTCAATAAAGAAACTTGCTTCCACATCACCGTGTCATGTCTCAACAGCAACAGCCCTTCTCTACTCCTGAACTGTTAGAGAAGTCCCACTCCCTCCTGATGGCTCCTGCCCTGTATTTGCACCCCCGACCCTTCTCTATCACTGCTCCTTGGGACCTGTGCTTCTGAGCCCTTCCCTGCATTCTGCCAGCGCCTCTTATCTTCTCCTCTCCCACAAACTCCAACTCCTGCTGCAGGCTAGCAAAGTAAGTTTCAGACTATTAAGACCTACAAGATGCCTCTTACAAAATGCAAAGGCTCTAGGGACAATGCATCACTCCACACGGAATGAGGAACAGCAACAAGTCATCCCATAACCAGAAATTCTAGGCAAAGGCAAAGCATATAGAATGAAATAAAAAGAAAGAAAACTATTAAAATATCTTGCCACCCACAACAAGAAGTTACTGACCTAAAAACAAACACACACACGTGTGCACACCCACACTCCCTGCGTAGAATAGAGGTACTTTCAACTGTGTATGCTACTTAGCCTGGACTCTTCCCAAAGCTCTTACCTCCGACAGGTGCCTCTGCTTCTCTAAAAGGCAAAAAAAGGCTTACCAAAGCAGCTTAACCTGCTCAAAATCTGCAATGAATCAAAAGAACAGCAGAGCACCAACCTCAAGGAAGACCAGAAGCTGAATGAACGCCTCATGGAAGTCCTGTGGCTTATATACCCCTGGGCCTCTCTGCCCACTACCTGGGAATGGGGCAGGGCTAACCCCTCAAAGGCACAATAAAGGGGGCCAGAGGAGTAGCTATGAGTTCTCATCTGCTTTAAGTTTACAGTGAGAAAAGCACCGAATGTACAAAAGGACTCTTCCCAGAAATCATAGAACAGTTAGGGGTGGAAGGGAACTTAAAGATGATTTAGTTCCAACCCCCCTGCCATGGGCAGGGATATCCCACTAAACCAGGCTGTCCAAGGCCCCATCCAACCTGGCCTTGAACATCTCCAGGGATGGGGCATCTACAACTTCCCTTGGCAACCTGTTCCAGTGTCTCACCGCTCTCACGGTGAAGAAATTCTTCCTAATGCCTAGTCTAAATCTGCCCCTCTCCAGTTTATACCCATTCCCCCGGTCCTGTCACCACAAGCCTTTATGAATAGCCCCTCTCCAGCCTTCTTGTAGGCCCCTTTCAGGTACTGGAAGGTCTCTATAAGATCTCTTCTGAGCCTTCTCTTCTCCAGGCTGAACAAGCCCAACTCTCTCAGCCTGTCCTCGTAAGGAAGGTTCTCCAGCCCTCCGATCATCTTTGTAGCCCTCCTCTGGACCCGTTCCAACAGCTCCATATCCTTCTTCCATTGAGGATTCCAGAACTAGACACAGTATTCCAGATGAGGTCTCACAAGAGAGGAACAGAGGAGCAGAATCACCTCTCTTGACCCGCTGGCCACACTATTTTTGATGCAGCCCAGGATCCAGTTGCCCTTCTGGGCTGCGAGTACACATTGCCAGCTCATGTCAAGCTTCTCATCAACCAGCACCCTCAAGTCCTTCTCTGCAGGGCTGCTCTCAATCATGTCATCCCCCATTGAAAATGGCGATTGCCCCGACCCAGGTGTAGGACCTTACGCTTGGCTTTGTTGAACCTCATGAGGTTCTCACAGGCCCAATTCTCCAGTCTGTCCAGGTCCCTCTGGATGACAACCTGTCCTTCTGGTGTGGCAACTACACCACTCAGCTTGGTGTCATCTGAAAACTCGCTGAGAAAAAAAACCTCAATCTCACTGTCAATATCATGGATAAAGATATTGAACAGCACCAGTTCCAGTACAAACCCCTCAGGGACACCACTCGTCATGGGTCTCCATCTGGACTTGGAGCCATTGACCACTACTCTTTGAATACAACCATCCAACCAGTTTGTTATCCACTGAACCGTCCACCCATCAAGTCCATATCTCTCCAATTTAGAGAGAAGGATGTGGTGGCGGACCGTGTCAAAGGCTTTACAGAAGTCCAGATAGATCACATCTGATGGTTCACCGGTGTCCACTGCTGCAGTTACCCCTCATAGAAAGCCACTAAGTTGGTCATACAGAATTTGCCCCTAGTGAAGCCATGCTGGCTGCCATTAATCACCTCCATGTCCTCCATGTGCTTTAGCATAGCTTCTAGGAGGATCTGTTCCATGATCTTCCCAGGCAATATAATGGTATGTGCTTTTGTTCACTACAACTTTGTCTATTGTGCCAGTGGTGTGACAGGGTAGCAAACATTTTAGGGTTGGATTTTTTTGATTCCCTCTATTTGCCATGCTGTTGTGCTATTTTTTTCCCTGCCTTCCCAGTACCCCTCTTTTTTTTTTTTGTTTTTCTGTCTTCTCTTCCTTTTCTTTCCAAACTTCTCGCTCTGTCCTGCACCTACAGTTGTTTTTTCCTTTTCCATCTTTGTCCCAATCTGCATCACTCTCTTCTCCCCCACAATTTCAGTGGCCTGTCCCCTCGAATTCTTTTCCTCTCTACACCTGTACATGCTCTGCCTTTCTCTCTCTGCCCTTCTATCGCTCTCTTTGTCTCACTATCCCTTTGTATTGCTCTCCATTGCTATAGTTTTTTTCACTCTGTACCTTGCCATCCCAGTCCCCTTTCCTGTTCATCTGTCTCTTTCCGACCCTTTGTGCTAGTTATTTCTTTGAGTCTTGGTCTTTCTCACTTCCTTGCCCCTTGGAATGTACATCCTCTGCCCCGCTCTCCCAGCTCAGAGATCAGTTATTCCTCTCGGGACTTGTCCACACAGGAAAAATGCACCCATTTACACTGAGGCAGATTTTCAATTGAGGCAGTTAAAAAAAGTACAAAAGGTCTCATGAATATTCTTAAGCCTGGCTTAAACCAGGTTCATTTCAGTATGGAATGTAATCAGTTGGCAACTGAACTGATTTAAGCTGCGCACAAGGAATTCCAAGCTTCTGCAGACATAGATTCACATTGAACTGGCTTTACAAAAAAAAAAAAAAACAGCATGACTTTAATAAACTAGACATAAAGAATTGCAGGCTTCTAGAGACAAAAGCGTGAACCACATTGATTTTTATAAGTTTCAATTACATGTGTTTCTCATCTGAATAAGGGCACACATTCACCAGGAAGATGCACCATTTACAAGAACGTTGTATAAGCGTTTGTTATTAGCCGGTCTTTGAAACGGGAAGGAGGTTTTTCTCTCCCTGCCATAGCAGCACCTACATTCTCTAGTTTACCGTGACAGCAGAAGAGCTGGAAAGATCAAGGCATTCCGCTCTGCCTAAGTTACACACAAACAGCCTGAAATTTGTGTGTGATTAGTAAGGAGTTCATTAAAGTCTGATTAGTAAGGAATTCATTAAAGCCATAAGAATGTTTGTTCCAGTTTCCTGCCAGGTGAGATAAGGGAATTCTCCGAGCATGGAGGAGCAGCAAGGAATTCTCTAGTACCCACCAAACGCTACTGCTGTCTAATGAGAGTTACTTAACTTGTCATGACCTAAAAATTGCTGTTTAAATGAATTTTAAAAGAAAATAACCTCCTCAAATCTGTATTATGTATCATGAGGTCAAAAGGTCAAAAGTTATGGATCAAAAGGTAAAAGGTTACTGGTCAAAGTTCATAGGGTCAAAAGGACATAGGGTCACAGGGTCAAAAGTCAATGCGTCACTGTGTCAAAGGTCTCAGGGTCACTATGTCAAAGGTTGCTAGGTCAAAGGTCACTGCGTCAAAGTTCAAAGGTCGCTGGGTCAATGGTCACTAGGTCGCTGGGTCAATGGCTGCTAGGTCAAAGTTCATGGAGTCAAGTGGTCACAAGGTAAAAGGTAAAATGTCACAAAGTCATGGGTCAAAGGTCACAGGGTCAAGGGTCCGGTACCCTTTTGCTCAAAGCTGGACCTGCAGCAGGCCGAGCCAGTCTCCTCACGTAGGCCACAGCAGCAACAAGGTCTTGGTGTTTTGTCTGGATCCACTCCAAAACTTGCTAGCAGAAGATGACCAGAAGCACAACGTGCAGTATGGGAGCTTTTCTGAGCACTCACGAGGTTAGGCAGGTCTGCTCAGCTACAGAACTGTAGAGTGATTTTCTCTGAGTGCCAGTACGAGGACAGAGTTTACATGGCCATGTACTCCTTTCTCTATTCGCTGACCTTCCTTTAGCCTTTTGCTTTCCTTCGGTCTTCACTAACAAAAAAAACATTTCTGGACAAATTCTTACCCCACTGTTACTAATATGTTGCCTGAACTTCCCCCAGATGCTCTTGGCTATGCATCTAATGATTAGGAGATTTCTTAAGTCTAGCAACAGAAAGGGAGCTGAAGCCATCTCTGGAAAGAGTGAGAAAGAAATGGGCTTCAGCCCAAACTTAGATGTCATCTAACCTTCACTAGGTGACATCTGTAGTAGTAAACAAAATGGCTCCAGTAGTCAACTGGTACAGTGACACATACCACCGCTGAATCCACATGGCTTCACAGAGTGGGTCCTTGCGTCCAAGCTACTAGGACTTGTTCCAGGATCAATTTAACTCCAGAATAGCAACTGATAGGTCTTTGGGTCGAGAACCAAAGCACTGGTACCAAGAACTGGCCTTAAATAATTGCCAGCTCTGTTCTGCTTCTTTGTCTCCAGGGGGCATATCCCAGGGCATCCTACTGACTAACCCCTTGAAGGGCTGGAAGTTTGCTTTCCTAAAATTTAGCATCCTGACTACACTCATCGCCTGTCCCATAACCCTCAGGACCTAGAACTCCACCAATGCGTGACCACCGCAGCCCTGGCTGCCCCCGATCTCGATGTGACTGATGAGCTCCTACCTCATCCATCTTACTATGTCCATACCTCTGAATTGATAAATAGTAGTGAGAAGCGCTCTGTAATTTATAAAACCTGCAGCATTTTTAAAAGAAAAATAAAAGTTATAAATTAAGGTTTTGCAGCATATGGTTCCTGTTTACAGTTCTTCAGCCCTCCTGGACTCCCTGGGCCCCAAAACTGAACAAAGTATTTGAGGTGTGGCCTCACCAGTGCTGAACAGAGGTCGTAATCGCTTCCCTGGTCCTGCTGGCCAAGCAGTTTCTGATAGAGGCAAGGAAGCCATTGG
The DNA here is from genome assembly GCF_017976375.1 of Cuculus canorus. Taxonomy (NCBI): domain Eukaryota; kingdom Metazoa; phylum Chordata; class Aves; order Cuculiformes; family Cuculidae; genus Cuculus; species Cuculus canorus. Next base: position 69,191,898 of record NC_071405.1, on the reverse strand, counting down.
CCTTCTTGGGCTGAGGCAGTTTTGAGCCTCTCACTACAAGACAGACTTTGAGGGGCTGGAGCGTGTCCAGAGAAGGGCAATGAAGCTGGGGAAGGGGCTAGAGAACCAGCCTTATGAGAGGTGGCCAAGGGAGCCTGTTTAGACTACAGAAAAGAAGGCTGAGGGGAGACCTCTGCAGCTCCCTGAAAGGAGGTTGTAGCAAGGCAGATGTTGGTCTCTTCTCCCAAGAACGTAGCGACAGGACAGGAGAAAACGGCCTCAAGTTGCACCAGGAGAGTTTCAGATTAGATATCAGGAAAAAGTCTTTCATGGAAAGGGTTATCGGGCACCAGAAGAGGCTGCTCAGGGAAAATGAGGTGCTGAGGGATATGGTTTAGTGGTGGACAGGTATGGATGGACTCTGTGACTTCAAAGGTTTTTTCCAAGCAAATGATTCTATGGTATGAATACAATTATTTTATTTTCATTATGTCAGTAACGATCAGAGAAAAGAACAGTAATGAATTTTGAAGCTTCTAAGTCAGTCCGTTAAGATTCACCTTTGAAGAGCTTTCGAAATAAGCACTTATGAAAGGCAAATAAAAAGCTTACGTGGGTATTTCAGCAGTGTGCCCAGGTGGCCAAGAAGGCCAATGGCATCTTGGCTTGTGTCAGAAACAGCGTGGCCAGCAGGTCCAGGGAGGTTATTCTGCCCCTGTGCTCAGCACTGGTGAGACCGCACCTCGAGTACTGTGTTCAGTTCTGGACCCCTCACCACAAGAAGGATGTTGAGGCTCTGGAGCGTGTCCAGAGAAGAGCAACAAAGCTGGTGAAGGGGCTGGAGAACAAGTCTTACGAGGAGCGGCTGAGAGAGCTGGGGTTGTTTAGCCTAGAGAAGAGGAGGCTGAAGGGAGACCTTATTACTCTCTACAACTACCTGAAAGGAGGTTGTGGAGAGGAGGGAGCTGGGCTCTTCTCCCAAGTGACACGGGACAGGACTAGAGGGAATGGCCTGAAGCTCCGTCAGGGGAGGTTCAGGTTGGATATCAGAAAAAAATTCTTCACAGTAAGAGTCATTGGGTACTGGAACAGGCTGCCCAGGGAGGTGGCCGAGTCGCCTTCCCTGGAGGTGTTTAAGGAACGGGTGGATGAAGTGCTGAGGGACATGGTTTAGGGAGTGTTAGGAACGGTTGGACTCGATGATCCAATGGGTCTTTTCCAACCTTGTGATTCTGTGATTCTGTGTATTTTGAAGTAAGTTATAGTAAGAAGTAAAAATAAAGACATTGAAAATATAGACAGAAGACAGAAAATATTTATTTGATGGTGACGCAAGCTTTTAAAACGAGCAATATCACGACTGAAATTGCAAAGTCATATTCATTACTGCATTTAGTTATAAGTATTTAATTTATAAAGCATGCTATACAGTGAGAAGTGCACAACCATAAAGAGTCTGTCTTTCCATTGGAGTTGGACATATTTCAAGTTGTGAACCTTGACCCCTGAGTGAGTATTGGTTCAGAAAACAGTTCATCAGGTCAGAAATAATCAGACGGACCTTTAATTCATGTTTCGGTGCTAGCGTTTTTGTGCATGTATTCGTCCTCCTCTCTTCTGTCTTTAAATCACATGGGTTATACCTTGCATGATTAAAAAGGCATTATAAGTGTAAAATCTACTGAACTGTACAGAATCATTAGATCCAAACATCAAGCTTTACAAATCCAAACACACACACACAAAAAAATATTTCTCAGTGACTCCTACTACTTCTATACATTCAAATATTTCAAGATGCATAGAATCATAGAATCACTAGGTTGGAAAAGACCTCTGGGATCATCTAGTCCAACCATTCCTATCAACCACTAAACCATGTCCCCGAGCACCTCGTCTATCCGTCTTTTAAATCCCACCAGGGATGGTGACTCACCCACCTCCCTGGGCAGCCTCTGCTAGTGCCCAATGACCCTTTCTGTGAATTTTTTTTTTTCTGATGTCCAGCTTGAACCTCCCCTGGTGCAGCTTGAGGCCGTTACCCCTTGTCCTGTCCCCTGCCACTTGGGAGAAGAGGCCAGCACCCTCCTCTCTACAATCTCCTTTCAGGTAGTTGTAGAGAGCAATAATGTCTCCTCTCAGCCTCCTCTTCTCGAGGCTAAACAATCCCAGTTCCCTCAGCCGCACCTCATAAAACTTGTTCTCCAGCCCCTTCATCAGCTTCGTTGCTCTTCTCTGGACACGCTCCAGAGCCTCAACATCCTTCTTGTAGTTAGGGGCCAGAACTGAACACAGGATTCGAGGTGCGGTCTCACCAGTGCTGAGCACAGGGGCAGAATAACCTCCCTGGACCTGCTGGCCACGCTGTTTCTGACACAAGCCAAGATGCCATTGGCCTTCTTGGCCACCTGGGCAAACTGCTGGCTCTTGTTCAGTCGTCTGTCAATCAACACCCCCAGGTCCTTCTCCTCCAGGCAGCTTTCTAGCCACTCTTCCCCTAGAAGTAGCGATGGCTTAGAGTATTCAGTTATGCCTAACGCTCACATGTGCCGCCTTTTCAGCATCATAAACCACATCGATAGCAGTAGATGTTTTTTCCCCTCAAGATTAATTTTTGAGCACGTCTGATTTGAAGAGATTTAGCTGTTTTCAAGACAGCAGTTACTGAGAAAGACAAAAGCTTTTCATGGTTGGGGTTTTGCTTATCTAAGCCAGAGGTGGATGGCATTCTAGGGACAGGGAAGCACTATCAGGATAATTGCTTTGTACAGTATTCAGCACTAAGGTAATTATTACTTTGAGCTGTATTGCACTTACAGGACTATGAGATGCCCTACAGTAAGCTTCCAAAAGAGAACTTCAGGCCTAAGCCCTTTAATGCCTGCAATTTAAGCCAAACTGACAAACGCTCAAATATTAAAAAGCCATACCAATAAAAGGGATATAGACAAATGCTATGAAATGCACGGAGCCTTTGTGCACCTTGAGTGGAAAAGGAGTTTGAAACATGCCTAGATCACGCAGATGCATATATTTGGTCAGAGATAGCTCCTTCCCCTCCCAACTGTTTGTATGGTTTCCAGAAGCTCTGCCTTAAAATTGAATTAAGAAAAAAGGAAGCACCTGATATTAATAAAGCCAGTGAATTCCAGACTTGACAATTTGTCATCATTACCAAGAAACTCTTCTTCCTATGGGACGGCAAGCAGAAATTTTTGGATTGGCCTTTCCTCAATGACTAAAGACACAAGACATAGGCAGATGATCTATATCAGGTCTTAATTATCATTCTTGCTTCTCCTGCTGGTCACTTTCTGATCTTATAATCACCTCTGGCCTCGCATCAGTAAAAGGCTCAAGCACAGCAGCAAACCCTCTCCACCTCTCCCCACCGAGGAAAACGGAGCCTATTTAGCACAAGGTGTTCCCTAGCTCCATGGGAAGGTGCTTGCACTATCCATTCCCTCCAGTTATACAATTCTTTCGGTTACTCCCAGCGTGAAATTTTACGTGAGGATGTGTGAAATGGGCCGCAGGATCCAGAACCAAACCAAGGACGTTTTCAATCTGAATTGCAATACACAGCAACTCCAGTGGAGAGAGACAATGTGGACGGGTCTGGCAGCAGCCTCTGCGCTAACTTGCATAAACCGCACTTCATCATGAGGCGAAAAACAATTCATCCTGCACAACAGCTCCATTAAGTACCTTTACAGAACAGAGACTGCCAATTGCATTTAACTGTGCCAAGCCACATCATGGTTTTGGGACAACTTCTAGAAATGGCAGAGACCGAGTTAGGGCTGAGCTATATTTACAGTAAAATTGCAGCAATTTTGTCCTGCATCACATTCTGAAGTTTCATGTAATACAATACATAAAACAGATAGTCTAAAAACCATGAAAAAAATACTGATTTTTACCCCGAGAGTACTATCAGAAAAGCAGCGCAGGAAAGTATTTGGATCAAAGCGTAAACCAAATGATCTGTTTTCCTAAAGTGAAAACACACCACAAGAAATGCCACAATGGAACACACAGCTGCACACAGCTTGGTGAGAAAGAGCATCGTTCAGTTTCTATTTTGCTTACTTGACCAAAAAGCAGTGTTTCTGGACCAGATTCACTCACCTTGTCTGAGTGACCTTAACTCCCCTGCAAGAGCTCACTATTCATTGCTTTTTACACAAGGTTTTCTACACAAGGTTTTCTACACAAAACTATTTGGAACAGTCACCACACAAGTGAAAACATTTTCTAAAAATAAAATAAAAAATACAGTTCTTGTATAAATAGGCACTAGATCTAAAACCTCTTACGTTCTCTCTACTCAAAACATTTTCAAGTTCTGAGCAAGAGTTAAACCACAACAGAAAAGCACAAAACAGGGCAGAAACTCCACCATCCTCCCCAATACTCGCATTCAGTAAGTCAACAGAAATCAACAGTTCTACCAGTGGGCAAAAACATCCATACGTAGTTTTAGCTAGTGGATAGGAATAGCTTTCTTTTTCTGTTCTTAAGAAGACACCATACAAACAGTAGATAATGCAGCATCAACCAAATCATCCTAATTTACATAGTTGCAGTTTCCCTCAAAAAACTGAGAGATGCATGCGGTAGGATTTCCCCATAAAAACACCACACTTACCCATACCCTTTAGTTCCATTCTTTGTTACCATTTCTAATAACTTGCCTGGCACATTTGTCACAGGTGTTACTGGTGAATAGTTTACTGAGTCTCCCCTAGGAAATGTTTTTAAAACTGCTCTCATATTTACCTCTCTAGAGTCCTCGGGTACTGATGTAGATAAGGCAAAAAAACCTCCCAGCAATATAGGCAAGCTAACAGTTTCCTTGGGTATTGCTTCAAAAAATTCTGGGCAAACATAATTTGCAACTGCTTATGACACAAAACACAAATTAAACAAACCAGCTCTGGGAAAACCAGTAACACCTATCGCCAAAACTACATTGGAAATCTCATTTGGGCCGAGCCTAAATCCTTTCTGCCTCAATATATCCAAAAAAAAAGAAAAAAAGCTAAACAAAAAAAAAAAAATTCCTACTTCTAATAATAAAAGAACAAAGAAAGACAAGACATCATTGACTGCAAATGTTTGTGGTAACATTTCTCTGAAGCTGCCACATTCCAAACCAATTTTACTCTAAGACTAAAAAGCAAACCCACAAGCAAAATCATTACCTGAAACTCACAGAAGAAACAATGACAGAGCAAACGCAGCTAGAAACTCAGCTCTAAATCAAGAGGCCTTTTAAAGGGCAAACTCTTCACCTGTACCCAATTGCTGACTGCAGTTATGGCACAGACTTAACCTACCTGACTGTTACCTTCAAGGGTTTTTGAACAAGACCCACCCTTTTAATAGCAAAACTAGCGTCCCACTTAGGATGGGTAATAAGAAATTGCTCCTAAATATAACATGGTGGTGGTTTACTGAAAATTTAAATGTATGACAGCCAGGCTTGATTTAAACTACATAGAACTGTCTATGTTATTAAGCCACTAAATGTCAATTATCCTTGTTAAAAAACTATACAGATTAAAAGATTCCTCCCATGTTCTAGCCACTGAGATACAGTGCTTTGAAGCATATCAATAACAGTTACATACCATATGCTTTACATATGCATATTCCCACCTACCATTTAGATATAACTGAACTTTTATTAAAATTCTTTGATCTGTCTCATGCAGTAGCAAATTCACAGAGACTCCTCCTTCTCAGCAGCCAAACGGGCAGCAGACTCTAAAGGGCATTCCACTGTCTCTCGTTGATCGTCCTCTTGCCATTTTCCCAGCAGTCTTCCCATCACATACAGCCACGTATTATGTGAGTCATGAGGCTAAAACTCAAGTCCAATAAAGCTGTCATAAAGAATCTAAAAATAAAAGCACACAGAAGAAGAAAAGCTGTGAAGCACCGCCCTTCCAGCGATCTCCCCCCGCCCTCCGCGCCGAGCCGAGCCCCACTCTCATGGGGGCACTGAGGGGGGGACGGACATGGGGCGCTGTCCCTCTCCCAGCCCCAGCTTCCATCCCACTGGCCGCAGGCGGCGGCGGGAGGGGTGGGAGAAAGGACACCGAAGAGCAGAGCCGAGCTTTGAAACGCGCCGGCCGCCCGCCCGCTCCCCTCCCCGCCCCTCCCGGCTGGCCCGGCCGTGTGCGCCTCCCCCCGCACCCCCCAAGCTGCAGTACCGCGCTGCGACCGCGGCACGGCAGCACTGAGCCTCCGCCCCGTTCAGTCCCAAACACAGGGATCCCAGCCAATGGGAGCGCTCCCTCCTCGGCCCGCCCCCCCGGCGCGCTGCCAGCGCTGATTGGCCGCTGCTCCCTGAGTGACGCGCAGCTCAACCAATGGGAGCGCTGGATTCACAGCTCGCACCCCTCCCGACCCCACCCCGGGCGGTCTGCCGGCGCTGATTGGTCGTCTCACCCTGACTGATGCGCACCTCAACCAATAAGAGTGCTCCCTGCTGAGCCTGCCCCTCCCCCAACTCTGCTGGCCACACGCCAATCATATGCTAATCACACGCTTATTATGTGCCAGTAACAAGCCAGTCCCACGCCAAGTACACACCACGTGTCAATCACACACCAATCAGACGCCAGTCATATGCCAATTAGATGCCAGTCACACGCCAATCACATACCTGTCACAAACAAATCACACATTGATCACACGCCAAACACACACCAGTAACATGCCAATCACATGCCAGTCACAACCCAATCACACCCCAGTCACATGTCAATCACAAGCCAATTACATGCCAGTAACGTGCCAGTCACACGCCAAGGACACACCAATAACACCCCAGTCATACGTCCATCACAACAGTCACAAACCAATTACATGACTAACACACACCAAGCACACACCAATCACACACTGGTCACAACCCAATCACATGCCAAGTACGCACCACACACCAATCACATGCCATTCACACACCACTTCAACCAGTCACAAACCAAACACACCCCAGTCACATACCTGTCACAAACGAATAATACACCAGTCACATGCCAGTCACACACCAGTCACACATAAATCACACACCAGTCACATGGCAATCACAAACCACATGCAAATCACACACCAATCACATACCAATCACACACCAATCACATACCAATCACACCCCAATCACACACCAATCACATGCCAATCACACAGAAATTGCATGCCAGTCACACTGCACATGCCAATCACATGCCAATCACACACCAAACACATGCCAAACACATACTAACCACACACCAATCACACCACACACACCAGTCACACGTCAGTCACACGCCAATCACATACCCATCACACATCACACACCACACCAGTCACGTGCCAAGCGCATGCCAGTCACATGCCAACCACATACCAGTCACAAGTTAATCACATACCAGTCACGCCAGTCACGTGCCAATTAAATGACAGGAAAATCACACGCCAATCACACTCCACACGCCAATCACATACCTATCACATGCCAGTCACAAACAAATCACATGCCAGTCACACGCCAATCACACACCTATCATGTGCCAGTCACATTCTACACACTAATTACATGCCAATCACACACCAGGCACATGCCAGTCACACGACAAACACACATTAATCACACACCAGGCACATGCCAGTCACATGCCAATCACACACAAATCACACACCAATCAGACACCAGTCACACACAAATCACATGCCAGTTATGCCAATCACATGCCAAACACTGCACACGCCAGTCACACACCAATCACACACTACTCACATGCTAGTCACATCACACACCAGTTATGCCAATAAGACAACAAGCACAGGCTAGTCACATGCCAGGCACAGGCCAATCACACACCAGTAACACATCAATCACACACTAATCACACGCCAGTCACATGCCAGTAACATGCCAAGCACACACTAATCACACCAAATACACACCACATGACAAGCACACATAACATACCACATGCCAATGACATGCCAAGCACACACCAGTCACATGCCAAGCACACGCCAAGTACACATCACGACAATCACACAGCAATCACACACCAATCACATGCCAGTCATATGCCTATACCACATCAATTACATCAGTCACACACCAACCACACACCTGTGACAAATCAGACAGCAATCACATGCCAAACACACAACAGTCACATGTCAGTCACACGCCAATCACACAGCACCTACACACCACATGCCAATCACACACCCATCACAACCCAATAACATGCCAGTGACACACCAGTCAGACGCCAATAACACGTCAAGCACACACAAGCCAATCACATGCCAGTCACAACCTGATCACAAACCAATCACACAACAACCAGTGATCACACACTAATCACGTGCCAGTCGTAATCCACATGCTAATCACATGCCACTTACACACAAGCCACACTCCACATACCAGTACCATGCTACTCACATGCCACTCAATCCACATGCCAATCGCACACAAGTCACACGCAAATGACACGCCAACTGTCACACCGCGAGGGAGGGTGTTCGTAGATTGTTGATGTCGGTGGGGGATCTCAGACCAGCTGAGAGGGAGCTCCGGTTAAAGCTTGTTCCTCTCATTCTCTTATAGTCCCTTCTGGAGTGATAACATCTCGGGTACCAGTTGGCCCATCTCTTTTACTTTGGTCAGTGGCACCTGATGGTATGGGACAAGGCGGATTGCTTCCTGTGCAACCTCCACCAATGTGTAGGAATCCAGAAAATCCAGGGTTGTAGATCAGGATGTTTCCATCACAAAAACTCAGAGCCTAAATCACCCAAGTGCAACATATGTAGATTTCTATTCACAAATCTTATAAATACTTTTGTCTTGAGGGTCACCTCTAAGTCTTTGTTCTGAAACATATGGCGTAAATCTGACAAGAGAGAGGATGACCAGGTGCCAATTTAGTCATCCTGATAGGCAAACGAGCGGCAGAGACAATAATGGCTCGTTCTCCCCTACTCATCCCTGCTGCACAGGTGGGCTTTGATATGGACGCTGATGTGGAGTGGCCACCAGACCTCCGCCTGGCTCCTCTCCACCCCATGACTCAAAAAGACAGCAGCCCTCTTCAGCAGCTTCAAGAGGGGGAGGGATATGTCACCAACCACACACCAGTCACATGCAAATCACACACTAATAACACACCAGTCGCATGCCAGTCACATGCCAATCATACACCAGTCATACACCAGTCACATGCAAATCACACACAAATCACATGCCTGTCACACACAAAAGACATGCCCTACAAATTACACTCCACACACCAGTCTCACGCCAATCACACACCAATAACACATTAAATACACTAATCACATGACACACTGCACATGCCAATCACATGCCAATAACAGACAAATCACACACCAGTCACATGTCAACCACACACCAATCACACACTAATCACACACCAGTCCATGCCAATCACGCCACTGACACACCAATCACACACCAGTCACATGCCAATCACACTCCACATGCTAATCACACACCAGTCACACTCAATCATATGTCAATCAATCTATATGCCGCTCACATGTAAATCACACAGCAATAACATGCTACTAACACGCTAATCACACGCCACTCACTCCACACACCAGTCACACACCAGTCACACGCTAATCACACACCAGTCACACGCCAAACACTAATCACAGGCCAGTCACGCTACACACACCAATCACATGCCAATCGCACGGCAATCACACACCAATAACAAACTAATCACACACCAATCACACTTCACACACCAGTTGCATGCCAGTCACTCACCAGTCGCATGCCAAACACATACTAATCACATGGCAGTAACACTCCACACATATATAACATGCCAGTTACACACCAAACACATGCTAGGTACACACCAAGTCCACACCACACGCAAATCACAAGCCAGACACATAAGTCACATGCCAATCACATGCCAACTACAAGCACACGCCAATCCCACACCAGTCACAACCCAATCGCATGCCAGCCACACACCAATACCATACCAAAACCACAAGTCACATGCTAATCACTCAATCACACAGTAATAACACGCTAATCATGTGCCACTCATAGTCCACCTTCCAATCACTCCCCTCACACACTAATCACATGCCAACCACACCCCAGTCACACGCAAATCACACGCCAGTCACACACGAATCACATGCCAATCACACACCAGTAGCACTCCGCAAACCTATCACACTCCTGTAACACACCAATCACAAGGCAATAACACACCACTCACACACTAATCATATGACACTCACACTCCACATGCCAATCACATGCCAGTCCTATGCCAGCCATACGCCAGTCACGCACAAATCACACACCAGTCACACACCAATCACATGCCAGTAACATGCCAATCACATGCCAGTAATACTCCACGCATCAGTAACACCAATCACATGCCAATAACACGCTACTCACTAATTATATGCCACTCACTCCACATGCCAGTTACATGCCAGTCACACGCCAGTCACATGCCAATCACACACCAGTCACATAACAATCACACACCAATCACATTCACATGTGTGTGCAGGGTGTGCTCACACCCGTGTGCTGTGTGGTGCGTTTTCACATGTGTGTACTCACAGGGCTGGTGTGAGGCTGCGGCGCCCTTGGCCGGAGCCTTCGGCCTCTTCTTCCTCAGCACCTTCTTCTTCACCAGCTTCTTTCTCAGCACCTGTGGCCTCACCTGGGGGGGCAGGGGCTCAAGGGGGGCTGCAGGGGAAATATGGGGGGTCAAGGAGGGCTGGCAGGCTGAGGCGGGGGACACGGGGGACCCCCAGCACCCATCGCCCCCGGTGTCCCCAGAGCCCCTGGGGCTTCCCCTCACCAGCACATGCACACGTATGTGCACACGCACATGCACTTCTGCACAAACACAAGTCCACACACAGCCCTGCACACTCACGTGCAGGAACACACTCAGCCCTGCACATGCATACCTGCCTGCGCTGTGCACACACACACAGCACGCACGGACACACATACACATGTACGCTCAGGCATGCACACACTCATGTACACATTCTTGCATGCACCACACACACAGAGAGTGGTGCAGATGCATTCCTGCACACACACGCAGCACACACACACACACACACTCGTGCACACACCGTGCACACTCCGCCATGCACACACTCACACTCCCTCTCCCCCCCCAGTCCGTGCCTCCCTTGCCCTCCCCTGCCCTGCGCTAGGGGCTGGGGGTCCCATACCGGCGCCTTTGGGAGGTCCCAGGGGGCTCTTGGAGCCATGTCTTTGGGGGGTCCCATCTCAGCTCTTTTGGGGGGGGTCCCGACTCCTGTGGGGGCTCCTGCCGTGGTTTGGGGTGTCAGGGGTCCCGACCCGGTTCTTTCAGGGGTTCCTGGCATGACTGGGGGGGTCCTGTCCCGGTACCTTTGGGTGCTCTGGCCGCGGTGCCTCTTGGGGGTCCCGGCATGGTTTGGGGGTGTCTCGGGGGTCCCATCCCGGTGCCTTTGGGGTGTCCCATCTGGGCTCCTTTGGGGGGTTTGGCAGCAGTTGGAGGGGGTCTCAGAGCGGTGGGTCTGGCAGGTCCTGTCCTTGTTCTTACAGGGGGGTCCCATCCTGGTTCCTTTGGGGGGTCCTGTCAAGGCTGGGGGGGGGGACACCGGAACTGGCGGGGGGGTGGCAGCAGTAGCAGCAGCAGGGCGAGAGGCGGCCCTGCCGTGGCCCGGTGGAGCTCACACAGCACTGACCCCCCTCAGCTCCTCCCTGGCTCCCCTCCCGGCTCAGGACCCCCGGGCGGGGGACAGCCCCGGGGGAGGGTCAAACTGTCTGCACCGATCCCATTGTCCCCGGTGCCCCCTGCACCCCAGTGTCCCCACTGTTCCCAGTACTGTGTCCCCTGAACCATGTCCCTGCTATGTCCCCACTGTTCCCAGTACTGCATCCCCACCCTTCTCAGAACTGTGTCCCCAGTATCCCCAGTAATGTCCCCACTGTCCCGGCACCCCAGTATAGCCAGTACTGTGCCCTCCCTGATCCTGCCCCGGGATCCTGTCCCCCTCCAGCCCAAGGATCCAGCCCTGGGATCCTGCCCACTCTCCCCCTGCCCCCAATCCAGCCCTAGGATGCTGCCCCCCAGCCCTGGAAGCAGTTAACAATAAGGCCCATCCGCCCCCTCCCATCAGAACAGTAAGGCCCACCCGTCCCCCCATCAGTGCCTGTTGGGGTGGTTCGAGAAGCGTGGGCCCAGGCAGCCTGATGGGCAGAGGAAGGAGGGGACGAGCGGCAGCGGCGCCCACCGGTGAGCACTGACCCTCTGCTGGACCCCGCTGGCGTCACTAGAGAAAGACATTTGGATCTCCACCCCCCCTCAAGCCAATAATGCCAATAGCCTATTCAATTTCCCTCCCCTAATAGAATCCTAGAAACCTAGAACAGTGCGGGCTAGAAGGGACCTTAACGATCATCTAGTTCCAACCCCCCTGCCACAGACAGGGACATCCCACTAAATCAGGCTGTTCAACGCCCCATCCAACCTGGCCTTGAACACCTCCAGGGATGGGGCAGCCACGACTTCCCTGGGCAACCTGTTCCAGTGTCTCACCACTCTCACGGTGAAGAAATTCTGCCTAATGTCGTGTGCTAAGCTGAAGTGGAGAACGCTCCGGCCAGCACCGCCAACTCAATCGACGGTGAATAGCAAAGATGAGTTGTAAGAAAGCCACGTATCTGAACGCTGCTGGCGTGGAGGGCACAAGTCTCTCATCGCCAAGACTTTCTTCAGATTCTCTCTGCTGACAAAGCAAAAGGAATGAGCTGTTATGGCAAAATGCTCCAAGTAACCGTGCTCTAAATGAACCGGTCCCCTACAGCTCTCACTGCTGCGTGCCACACCCCAACACCTGGAGAGCTCCAAGCTACACTCTAAGACCGGCTGGAGCCTACCACGGGACCGGGCAGAGCTCCTCTAGCTCTTCCTGCCACTCTGAGGCCGTTGAAGGGAGGACGATCAACTGCATTTTCTGAACGGAGGCTTTTCTCAAAGGAGGCAGGCGTACTGCAGTTTGGCAGCCTCTGAAAAGCCACCCTTCCATCTCCTGACCTCAAGCTCTTAGCTGCTAATCTAATGGAAGAAATATTTGAGTGGCCGCTCTTTCCCACCTCAACTGCCCGATGACCTCCTGAGTCACAAGTTCAGCCAAATTTGAAGGAGATGACAGACACTGAGGATGCAGTAAGAAGTTCAAGAAACTCAAGCTTATTTCACTTGTCTCCACCTCCAAAGAGAGCCCTGCCTTCAGGTCTTACAGCCCTTTCTTCTCCTTCACGAAGCCAGTACTGGGAATTCAGTTTCGGTCACCTCCCCTGAAAGAACCCTCTCAGCTGTGTGCATATTCAGCCCAAAGAAACAGTTCCAGCCCCCTTGTGAGCCCCAAACACCATCTGCGGAACACTGCTCACGTCAGCGCGTCACCCATCTCCCACGTGCCTCCTCCCTGGGCAAAGGGCATCCTAAGGCAGCAGGGGTTACAGCAGCTGGAGAATCCACAAACTTCACGTTCTATGGCACCTAGGAGCACACGGAGCCTTCTGCATTTGCTTTCAAATACTAAGAATAAGTCTAAAGAGATGTTAAGCCTCAAATATATGACAAGGCTAAACAGATATTCTGTGTAAATAGAAAGAGAGAAATGTCTAAACCGAGATGATTTGTAGCAAGCGTAACCAGAAGTTGCAGCGTTGTAAAACTGTGTGACATGGGAGGGTTTGAAAGGCAAAGAACCCTGGTTATAGAAGGGATTTACATAAGCCACCTCCCTCCTAATTCTCTCTATATTGACAACACGAAAGCACTTTCCAAAGGTCCCCTTCCCCTCCTTCCCCTTTCCCCCTCCTTTCACCCCTCCTTCCCTTTCTTCTTTCCCTATTTTGCCCCCTTTCTCCCTCCTTCTAACCCCCTCCCCTTTCCCCTGTTTCTCCCCCCTCTTCCCCTCCCAAGCGGGGATTTCCCCCGCGGGATCTCACGCAGAGCACAGACACAGCACCGCAGCCCCCAAATGGCTCTGAGCCCGAGCCCCGTGGGCAGCGAAACACAGCCCGGCCCCGGGAGGACTGCGGGTCACGGACAGCGAGCCAAGAGCGGCGCCGTAAACCACGGAGCACGACCTCGCGTGCGGAAGCGGCGCCATTAACCACGGAGCGCGCGCGCGCGCGGGCTCAGCCAGTGGGAGCGCTCCCTCCTCGGCACGCTCCCATCGGCAGTCTGCCCGCGCTGAGCGGAGCTGAACGCAGCAGAGCGGAAACGAACCGAGACGAGCAGAGCGGAGCCGAGCCGAACCGTGCCGAGCCGCGCTCACGGGGCTATCACGGGGCACGGGACGCGGGCACTCTGAGCAGGGACAGGGAGGATCCGCGGGGAGACTGGCGGGGACACGGAGTGCTGTCTCTTTCCCAGCCTCAGCCTGCATCCCACTGGCCGCAGGCGGCGGCGGGCGGGGTGGGAGGAAAGGCACGGATGAGCAGAGCCGCGCCGTGGCCGGGCGGAGCCGAAAGAAGCCGAGCGGCGCCGAGCCGAGCTTTGAAATGCACCGCCCGTCCGCTACCTGCCCCGCCCCTCCCGGCTAGTCCGGCCCTGCGCGCCCCCCCCCAGGCTGCAGTACCGCCTGCGGCCGCGGCACGGCAGCACTGAGCCCCCCGTTCAGTCCCGAGCACAGGGTTCCCAGCCAATGGCAGTGCTAGCTGCGGGGCCCGCCTCCCGGACGCTTTCCCAGCGCTGATTGGACACCGCTCTCGGAGCGACGCCTTGCTCATCCGATAGGAGCTGCCAATTCACCCCCCAGCCCGCTCCCCCCCTCGCTGATTGGTTGTCGGGGAGGTCCCGCTACCTCAAACAGTTGTAGTCCTTGAAAATTCAGCTCTGTCTTCTTTGGAGGGTTCAGACTGCATTAAGCTCAATATCACGACGATAAGATTTATTATTGCCAAGTCACAGTTAGTTTAATATCCTAACAGTCAAAAACTCGTTAGTCTTCCTGCACACCAATCTTTTTTTATTATTTTGCTCCCGTGACAGCCAGAAAATGGATGGTGCAGGCCTGCAAGGGCTCAGAAAAACTAAAGGCGGGGGGGGGGGGGCGTTGGATTGCCACCCAGAATCTGATGCAAAGCAGAAACTTATGTCAGTCTGCTGGTCACAGCAGGGTGGTGACAGTCCTCATGCTCCTCTTTCTGGATGTTCGGCAAGCATTGATGGCTTCCCATCTTGCATCCCCTCCCCTCTGATTTCTCCCATACCGTTCCTAGATGGTTCTTTACATTTCCACTTACAGTGAAGACAACCCTGTGACATAGCTACCAAATCCAGCACAATGGCTGCCCAGTCCCCACGCACTCCAGAGGAAAGTCTCCATCTGGGGTAATCGCCCGCAAATTGGAATGGGGAAAAAGGGTGAAGGAGCAGCTTTTGGAAGGGGGAAATCTTTAAACCCTTCTTTTAGTACCGCGCTGCGGCCACACTGCGGCAACACTGAGACCCCGCCCCATTCACCCCGACACCCCGCGTACCGGGTTCCCACGCGGGACACGAACAGGCGGTGAATCGGCCGGAGCAGCAGCTTCCACGGCGCTGCCCGCACAACTCCCTCCCGCTGCCGAGCTCCGGAGCGTCGCAAACCGTGCCTTCCCTCGGGCCGACCCTGACCGAGATGCCGGCGCTTTGGTGGGGTTTCGTACAGCAACCCTCTCAGCTGTAGTACCGGTTTCCGGCCACAGGGTGGCAGCAGCGCGCCGACCATCTGCAGTACTGGGCATGGCCACTCGGCGGCAGCAGCGCCTCACCCTGCTGCAGTAACGACTTCGGCCACGGGATGGCGGCAGCGCAGCGGCCGAGTGCTCCCAGCCCTCGGTCTCACATTGAGCTCCGGTTTCTCTGCTTCACATTGGGACAAAATTCTCCAAGCTTTTCCTAAAAAATAAAACATCAAAGGGGTTGCTTCTTGTAAAAGCATCCTCTCCTCTTTCAAGTTTCTGCCTAGCCAAGAAAAGCTTAAATATCTGTATATACAGGAGTGTATATAACCTGACTCTCTGTGTATTAACATGATATATACACGGTTTTTCAGCAATCCTAGGCAATTTCCATGCTTTGGTGCTGAGCAGTAGTCCAAGTCAGCTGCGGGCTGACACCAGCCTGGGTGGCTGTAGAATACCTCATGCTTTTCTGGTTTACTGTCAGTCCCAGGTGATCCCTGCGCACACTTTGGATCATTGCTCCGTGGTCACAGGCTGTGGGTTGCCTGTTCACCTAGTAACAACCTCTAATTCCTCCCAAAAGGAACTCTGCTGCAAACAGATGTATTTATTAGTGGACCTAAGGCCTTTTCCTAAGTCCATCCACCTTTTACAGCCTGAGCACTGAACTGTGCTGCCTTCTCAGACTAAATTATTCTTAACTTCTGAGTCCTGGGAACTAATAGCAGGACAAGGCTCACACCACTGCAGGGAATCCCAGCTCACAGGAAGCCCCAAGGGATGATGCATGAGCCTGGGGTGCCATAGGGTTGGGATCCATGTGGCCAAGGGTTCCCACCAGACCTGACAATGCGGCCAGAAGCAAGTCCTGGCACCCAGGAGCCTGGGAACAGCACCTACAAGATTTTCCATTGCCTCCATCCATCCCAGGCTCTGCTAGTGTGGGTTGCAGCATTGCTATGGCTTGCCATGAGCAGGACATCCCACTGCCAGGCATTTGATGGCTCTGCTGTTTTCGAGGGGAGGGCTAAACACATTTCCCCCTCCTGTTCCAGCAGCTGCATCTCTGCTGGTGGCTGTCCTCCATTGCTGTCCCTTCATCATCCTCCGGACAATGCCCAGGGCTCAGCCTCCAATGTGCACCAGCCAGTGAGCATGACTTCCTCTTCCACTTCGGCATTTGTTCATTCCATGTGGTGGTCAGGAAGGAAATCTATTCTTTAATTCCCCTATCTAGGCGCAGTGGACAGGTTTTGTCTTGCTCTGCTGCATCTTGGTCACCACAGGACACAATGGCTGACAGCAGCAGATGCAGCATGGAGAAGCTCTGGCTTACATTTGGGAGATGCTCTTGCATGGTGGAGAGACAAAGCAGCTCCTGTTGGCCCCATTGGGCTTTCTTCCCTTCTCTGCTCCCAGGGGCTGCAGCCATCACCAGCTGCAGCTCTTTGCTGAGGTCAGTGAGGTCACCCAGCTTAGAAGTTGGGTGGCAGTGAAACCCATGCCTAGATTTTTTTACGTGAGGTGATCTCACAGACAGCAGTTGACTCCAGCTTTGTGTGGTAGCCTCCAGCAAGGAGCCCCTGCACCAGGGCTTTTCGGCTGCTGTGAGGTCCAGGCTCCACACTGGAACCAGCAAAACCATCCCCGGTAATGTTCCAGTCATCCATCTCCCTGCTCCCAGCATTATCCTGGCAAAAGCACACACACATCTATGGCCCACCCCTCCCATCACCACTCTCGTTTCAGTCTTGTCCCATGCCAGAAGCATCCTGGGAAGAGGAACTAACCAGCAAAAATAGGGGAAGTGAGCCTGTCCATATGGAAAAGGTCACACTTTCACAGCAGAACCTAGTTTAACTGTTTATTCCCCAAAACACACAGCAGCTGCCCTGTGCTACTGAAACCGTGGCTCAGCCATGCACCAGCAGCCCTGGGCAGAGCCAGCTCAGTGCCACTGGGACCCACTTCACACAGCTCAGCAGCCCTGAGCAGGAGGTGCTTTTCCCAGCTAGGGGCACTGCAGACCCTGGAGGAAGAAAAGGAGTGGGGTAGAGGAGGCTACAAAGGGCCCTAACACAGATGTTGGTATGTGGGGATAACCTTGCTGGAGGTTGGACCCTCCAAACTCAGCCTGCTCCAGAGCCTCAGGCAGCCTCTCACCCAAGAGCGAAGGGGCAAACATTGCACTTTCCCCACACTGCACCACCTTCCCGCTTCCTCTCCATGCCTCTGCTACAGAGGAAAGCCTTGGAGTCAGCAGCAAAGCCCACACAACAAGGGCCAGATCTCACCTGCCACGTGAGCAGGACCCCAAGGCTGTGAGGCTGGGGAAAGGTCCCTCACACAGCATGAAGGAGCCACCAGGGTCATCCAGGCGCAGAGTGGTTCATTAGGGGAGTCACTGGTCAAGGGAAACTTCCTGGGCACAGCAAAGAGCTGAAGGAGAGATTCTCTCTGCCCCACCCCCAACAGAGCACCTTTCATGAGAGGAGGGAGCTTTCACAACAGAGAAGCCATGAGTTCCAGGCAGCTCCGCTTTCTGCTCCCCACCTGCACAAGTCATCTCTGCTCAGTCATTTCTCACATTCATCAGTTCTCACTTCTCCTTTCCCCTTTGCTACTTCAACCCCCAAAAGGAGGAACCACCCAGCAGCTGCACCCCCAGACGGCTCATTTCCCTAGCTCCCACCCCACTACTCAGACGTCTGGCAAGTGACCTGCTCCGATCGAGCTATGGGTTGGGTGCTGGGGGGGGTCCTGCTCACCTGGATGTTGATGGCTTGGGTGCAAGGGGTTGAACAGCCCCAGGAGCTGCCCTCCTCTTCCCAGTTTCCAGACTGCAAGAGGGTCCTGAAGCTCCCAAGTCTGGAAGTTCTTCCGGGGGGGGGCTGGGATAACCTCAGGAACTTGGATATGGGCAGAGTCATCAACCTGGGCTATTCACTGTGCAAGACCACAGAGGACGGATCTTACATCATCCCAGATGAGATCTTCACTATTCCTCGCAAGCAGAGCAACCTGGATATCAACTCCGAGATCATTGAGTCTTGGAAAGATTATCAAAGCATCACCTCCACCTCCATCAACCTGGAGCTGTCCCTCTTCTCTGCCATTAACGGCAAGTTCTCCTATGACTTCCACCGGATCAAGACCCACCAAGTGAACGACCGTGCTGTCACTACCCGAGTGCAGGTCAGGAATTTGGTTTACACTGCCAAGATCGACCCCGGGGCAGTCCTGGACAAGGGCTTCAAGACGCAGCTGCTGACGATCGCCAGCCACCTGGAGAACAACCAGACGCGGATGGCTGATTTTCTGGCCGAGGTGCTGGTGCTTAACTATGGCACCCATACCATCACCTCTGTGGACGCCGGAGCCAGCTTGGTGCAGGAGGATCAGATCAAGGCAACCTTCCTGAAGGACAGCTGGGCCACACGCAGTGCTGTCACTGCCTCAGCCGGTGTGGCCTTCCACAGCATCATAGGTGTCAAAACTAGTGAATCCCTGGACATCAGCTCTAGCTTCGTCAAGCAGTATCTGGAGAACCGCACAAACTCGAGGGTTGAGAGCATTGGTGGGACCCCTTTTTATCCAGGCATCACCCTCAAGACTTGGCAGGAGGGGATCAGAAACCAGCTAGTGGCTCTTGACCGCTCAGGGCTGCCCTTGTACTTCTTCATCAACCCCAGGACCCTGCCAGAGCTGCCCACTCCCACAGTGAAGAAGCTGGCCAGGCGAGTGGAGATGGCTATCCGCCGCTACTATACCTTCAACACCTACCCAGGCTGCACTGACGTCACCTCACCCAACTTCAACTTCCATGCCAATGCTGATGACGGCTCCTGTGAGGGTGCCATGACCAACTTCACCTTCGGGGGAGTCTTCCAGGAGTGTGTCAGTCTGGCTGGCCCTGACAGCAGCGTGCTGTGCCGGGCGCTGGAGCAAAGGAACCCCCTCACTGGGGCTTTCTCCTGCCCCACCAACTATACTCCAGTGCTGCTGGGGATGCAGGAGCGGGAGGAAGGCCACAGTCACCTGGAGTGCCATGACAAATGCATCCTGGGCATCTTCTGCCACCGTGAGTGCCGGGATGTCTTCTGGCTTTCTCGGGTGCAATTCAGTGCCTACTGGTGCACTGCTAGTGGGCCACTGGCCCCAGGCTCGGGATACCTCTTCGGGGGGCTGTTCAGCACCCATAGCACCAATCCCATCACTGGTGCCCAGTCCTGCCCCTCAGGGTACTTCCCACTGAAGCTTTTTGATGAGCTCAGGGTGTGTGTGAGCCAGGATTACGAGGGAGGTGGTCAGTATGCAGTGCCCTTTGGGGGCTTCTTCAGCTGCCAGGCAGGGAATCCCTTGGCGGGGCAACACCAGGGCACCACCGGGGACCCCCATGCCAGGAGCTGCCCCCCAGGCTTCAGCCAGCACTTGGCGCTCATCAGCGATAGCTGCCAGGTGGAATTCTGTGTCCAGGCTGGCATCTTCACAGGTGGCTCGCTACCACCTGCCCGCCTGCCACCCTTCACCTGGCCTCCCACCAACCTGCCAGCCATCAATACCGTGCTGGTCACCAGCGAGGACAGTGCCTGGGTTCGGGACGGTCAGAGCCATGCCTGGCGGCTGGCTCAGCCACAGGAGATCCAGCATGCGGCAGAGATGGTGAGGGGCCAGGGGCTGACTGGAGGCAAGGTGGCTGGTGTGACCGCAGCAGTCCTGGCGGGGCTGGCCACCATCCTGGTGACTGTCTGCTACAGCCGACGGAGGTACAAGGCAAGGGGATACCGCACAATGGGTGAAGGGGACAGCCTGGCTGCTGCAGGCCCCAAGAACAGCACTGTGCTGTGTGTGGGCGAGGGGTACCAGCAAGAGCCAGAAGAGCTGATGGTGTGAGCACCCTCTGCTGCAGCTGCCAGGCAATGCCTTGTGCCCCATACTCAGGCAAAGCCTCTGCCCACTCCCTTTTCTGAGGCAAAGCTGCGCAGTGCCACCAGGCCCCTTACTCCTTGCACCCTGGAACCAAGCGTCCCCATCCCCACAGAAGCCCCAGACTCACCTCTCCATGCTCTTGCCCTCTGCTGGATCCACAAGCTCCAGCCTAAAGCACCTGGGTGGCTCCACAGACCTGCAAACATCCCCCCCCCCGGCTGACCACCGTCAGGACACATCACCATCTCCCTCTGCAAGCCCCTGCACCTCCACTGCTGCATCTCCTGGCTCCAACCAGCCCTGCAGCTCTGCGCCCCCACGAAAAAACATGAGCTTCTCCTCCACTGCAGGCTGTGCCCCAGCTCTCCCCCCAAAGCCATAAAAAGGGGACCCAGGGTCCTTCAGCGAGCCACTGGGGACACTGGAGTGCCCAAGGAGAAGGAAACCCTGAGCACAGCCATCATCTTCCCCCGAGGCTGGCCCCAAAAAGGCAGGGGAAGCTGTGCCTCCCCCTGCCTTCCCCTGGCACACAGCAACATCAGCCGCAGTGGAGACCTGCTACCTGTAAAAACGTTGGGTCAGGATGCATGCCAGGGGCCTGACTCCTGCGAAAAGACATCCATCCCTGCGAGCCCAGAGTGCCCCCTTGACCACTGCCAGCACCCAGGGCCAGCAGACGGCTCTGGCGATGCTTCACCTCACCAGAAAGGAGGGAGCAGAAGGGCACAGGCCACCAACTTCTTCCTGCTGTAGCCGGAGGGCAACTCCATGTATATCTATCGGGATAGATATACACGCACATGCAGAGAGGAACGGACCAGTTTTATTGCTGCCGGCAACGGATTGCATAGGCAACACAGCATTAAAAAAGAAAAAAAAGTCATGTTGTGAAGACTGTCATGTTCAGAACCGTCAGGGCGGCACACAAGGAGGGCGGGGAACCCTCCTTCCTCTCCCAGATCACAGTAGGGTTTTGCATAGCTCCAGCCAGGGAACCCTCCTTCCTCCCCCAAATCACAGTAGGGTTTTGCATAGCTCCAGCCAGGGTTTTTCTGCGGGGTGGGGGAGCTGCAGCTCCACTGGCCGCAGAGTCCCAAAAGTCTTTTCCCAGGGAAAGAAGTCTTCTTCCTTGAAGTAGAAAATATCCTGTGCTAAAGAGGGCTGGGGACAGACAGGTGTGAAGAGGCACCAGGGTATGAGCGCCTGTCCCTCCCCAGTGCCCCTCGCTCACCTGGTCACAAAGACGATGGACAGAAGACAACAGAGAGGCCAGGCCATGCAGGGACAGCAAGCAGTCCCTGTCATCCACTTTATTGACACCCACCCCCCTCCACGGGGCGGCAGCTGGTGGAAATGCACCCCCAGGCTGGGGAGAGTTAAAACAGCGACAACAAAAGAACGATGCACAGCAGGAAGTCCCCCTGAGACACCACTGTCCCCAAAAAACAGGAGAGGAATGCAACAAAATGGGGCTCAAAAGGCTCCAGCACCCCTGGGAGCAACAGTGCAGGGCTAGAGACAGCCTGGGCAGCGGTGGGTGCTGCCCCCGACTCCGCTCTCCAACTCCGGGGAGCATTGAGCACAGCCAGCTCCTCCACAATGGCCCCCAAAGCCGTGGAGACCACCCCAGCAGAGGAGGGTCTGAGAGGCCCTGTGAGCTCCCTGCAAGACTCTACGCAACACTTCCCACCTCCCGCCCACACTCCCCTCCCCACGCCCAAAAACATCGTACTGACCCATGGCTGGCCAGCTACCTGCCCCGGAGGACAATGCTGGGTTGCAGTCAGACAGGGAACACCCCTCCACATTTAAACCCAGACCTACACACCACAGCCGCATCATGGGGCACTGACACCTTTGGGACGGGGTCCTCATAGTATGGGAGCAACGCTGCTCCCATCCTGTCCCCAAACAGCACTACCCTCAGTCCCCAGCATCATGTTCTCCTGGCCCCTGGTCCACCACCTATATGTATATATATACGACAAAACCCGAGAACAAGAGGTATATAAAAATTCAACGTGGGGATGCCCCCACACAAATGGTTCAAGGAACCCACTACAGGGGGAGAGGGGGGGCAGGGGGGAAGTGTGCAAGACAGGCCAGGCCATGTTTCCCAACCCCCAGCCCCTCCACAGCACAGGGGCTGCCCAGGCAAGGAGACCCTGCAGGGCACAGTTCAGACACAGCCAAGGGGACAAGGGGGCAGAAGGCTGGGGGGCCCATTGGGGCAGACCAGAGCCCCCTAGCCTCCGTGGACACAGGAGGCCAGGGGAGAGGTACCAGACAGGACAAATGAATGAACAGACGGCTCAGGGACGAGGGACAGTGAGAGGAACTGCCACAGCCCCGACTCTCCTCCCAGCTCCAGGTGGGTATCAGGGGCTAGGCTGGGACCATCCAATGGAAAAGGAAGGAGGGGAGCCTGGCACTCCCCAAGCCTTCGTCATGGCAGCAGCAGGAATAGGACACTGCATCAACCAGAGGGGACAGTAAGGCCAGCATGAAGCCCTGTGTCTCTACAGGGGGAGGTTCCCTACCTGCAGGAGTGAAGGGGATGGCCAAAAGGACCTTCTCCCGCATTCCTGGCCAGCCTGAGGATGCTCCCACTGAGCAGGTGCCACTGGGATCTGGGGGCTCCAGGTGGCCCCTGCAAAGCCCCCAGGCAGGTTTCTCCAGCAGCTTTATCCCAGGGGGAAGTAGACACAGGTGCCCCTTCCCTTGCCTCTCTGCCGCAGTATCAGTCCTTCTCCTGCATCAGGCTCTCCTCCGTGATGCCCTGGGCTGCAAGCTCAGCCAGGACGTTGTCCAGGTAGTTGATGTCAGGGTAGCCGTGGCCAGTGAGGTTGGAGCCAAACTCTGTCTTGTGGTGGATCTCATTCCAGATCACCGTGTCTGACTCGCCGGTGGTGCTGGAGGTCCCAATGGCAAAGATCAAGCGCCGGTCCCAGGCTACCAGCAGCAATTTCAGTACCTGTGGAGGGAAGCGACACAGCAGGCAATAGGACAAATGCCAGGGAGAAGCACCCACTTCTGCTCGGGGCAGCAATGTGGGCAAACCATAGTCAAGCCGTCCCAGGGAGCTTTGGATTCCCAGCACGAAGTCCTATCCCAGCTCCTGCAGAGTGTGCTGGGATGGGCTACAGAGGAAAAACTCCACCCAGATTTGCCTGTGTAAGCCCTAGCTGCTTTTCCTTGTGCACCAAATAGGTGCTTGCTCCCTCTCCCTCCGATACGCCCATAAGCATGCCTGGGTCAGCACAAGCCACCCAGGTGATCCCCTCACCTTTCTGCCCTTCTCACTGTCTGGCAGGTAGCAGTGCCGAGGAAAGCCACGGGCAGTGAAGCTCTTCCCAGGGTTTGGATGCTCCGGTCCCTGCAGTGGTGGAGTGAGAGAGAAAAAAAAAACCTTTAGGAGCTCAGAAGAATGCAGTAACCCCTCCCACCTCACTGGACACAGAGCTGTTTGCTGCTGTGCTGGGCAGCCACGCTCACACACAGTGGCCCTGAACACCACCCTTGTCCCTGCCACCAATACTTTCATGCAGATATACCCCAGACTTCCAACAACATCCTTACAGACAGGCAGCGCCTGAGACATCGTTGAGCCCAGTCCTAAGTCAAGAAACAAACCGCAGTATAACCCAGGAGTGATGCAGCAGTGACAAGGGCCACCAGCCCCCAGAGCAGGCCACCTATGTACCCCCCTGTGCCCAGTGCCAGGCCTCACCTGCACCCCTGGTGGGATGTTGTAGATGATGCGGATGGTTTTACAGTCAGAGTGGCCAGGCAGTGCGTGAGGGATAATGTGATACTCCATCTTCCCTGGGGGCTGTGTCCCGGTCTTCACCCCATAGATGGTTTTGCAAGTGGGACACTGCAGGCTCCCATCCTGAGAGCAGGAAAAGAGAGGAATGTAAAGAATCTGGTATCTTATTGCACAAAGACAGACTAGGCACTTGGTCCCTGAGCAGCGCTAACCTCTGTTTATGTCATGAACACAGTAATTTCCAAAACACCAAAGAAGCAGAAAGGAGGACTGGGAGAGTTTGCTACAGTGACCTAACTAACCAAAAACCTGAGGTCTGCGTTTCTCTTCCTTCTCATTTTTTTACAGTCCTCACTACTTTCCTTACCTCTGCTTTGGGCTTGGGTTTTTGGTTTTTTGTTTTTTTTTTTTTTTAAAGATAATAAATAATAAAAAGCCCTAGGCAATGTGAAACACATTTTCCTGGGAATATTGAGCACAAGGGCCATTTACAGGGGGCTCAGGAAAGCCTACCTGCAGCTTGAAAGGCACTGCCAGATATCTCTGCTCAAACATGCAGGGATCAAAGTTCACCCCACTAACTCTGGGAAGGAGAGCAATTTTGTAAAACTGGGCATAGTGGGTGAAAACACACCCACACAGCCCTGGCTTCCGATTTAGTGGTCCCAAAGTGCTTGCTGCTGATAAAAATTAAATTCTCAACCAGAGCAGGAAGATCCAAGCCCTCCAAGCAGCAGGACTGGAGCACTGTCCTGCTGAGGGCTGAGCACAGCTCACTGAGCCAGTGGCTCAGGCATCACCGGTGCTGCAGTTTGGCACCTTGTTGCCATTGTTGTACATGGCCACCAGGCAGTGGAGGTGGAAGACGTGGCCGCATTTCACCAGCTTCCCCACCAGGTCGGGCTTGACAGCTGGCTGGGGTCCCTTGTAGCCAGAGGGTGCAGAGAGGCGCTCCATGCAGATGGTGCAATCCTGCAAGGAAAGGGAGGAGAGGGATCAGGCAGATGAATGTAGCCAGAACCTTGCCGAGGACAAGGGGCTGATGAGCTGCCCTGCTCTTGCCAAGGTGCCACGCCATCACCCTGGACCAGTGCAGGGGCTGGCCGCAACACACATACAGCGCACAACCCCTCTTTGGAGGGGAACAGGGACAGGGCAGGACCATGAGGAGTAGCAGGAAACCCCAGCACCACATGGGTGTACTGCTTGTGTCCCCGGTCCCTGCTCCCAGAGCAAAGCACACCGCAGACACCCCAGAGCAACCCCCACTGCTCGCACCTCATCTGGCGGATGCCGCACCTTCTGCAGGTATTTCTTCAGTACCTCCTCTGGGGTTTTACCTGCAGGACAGCAAAGAGTCAGAGGGGCTGGAGGGCAGCCCAGGTAAACCCACTGCTGGGGGCAGCAGGAGGGGATGAGGGCAGAGGAACCAGGTAGGGAAATGGGGACAGGAACAGAGGTCAAGTGGTACAGTGCCTCTCACCCTTCTTGGCCTGCTTCTTGGTGGTCTTGCGGCAGGTGTGGGAGATGCCAGGGATGGACTGGATGTCACTTTTGCTGACGGGCGGGGGGTGGAGCACCAACTTGGGGGGCCGTGTCAGGCAGACGGGCAGTCCGGCAGCACTCATCAGGATCCCTGTGATCCCTGGGTGAGGGGGTTTGGAATGACACTGATGAACCAGTGTCACCCCAAACACCAGAGGTTGCCCAAAAGCCACCCTTGCTGGGGCTGGCTCCCTCCTGGGGAGGTCACTCACTGGGTGCCTACCCTCACCTGCCAGCGCTGGGTTGACAGGGCTGGAGCCGGTGAGGTTCTTCACGGGAACAGTGGGGACCCTGCAAGGAGCCAGCAAAAACCACGTCAGATCAGCAGTGGGCACCCACATCCCCCAGGGCCAGACAATAGTTGCCTGAGCAACTGCTCGGGCCCTGGCTGGAAACAGAGAATCCCCCCACGGGTCGATGTGCTTCTTCCCCCCCCCCCCCCCCCCCCCCCAGCCTTTTCTCCTCTCCTGCTCTTTAGATACCCCATCTGCATCTGCATTCACGGCCCTTTTGTCACCACTCCCTGGGCCTGTCGGTCTGTTGGGTTTTTTTCCCTCTTTCCTCCTATGGCAAGGCTGCTGCAGCTTCCCCCGCCCCCAGCCTCCCCTTGGGGCTCTCTTCCATGGGAAAGTTTCCCATCGGGTCAGAACTGGAGGGAAGGGGGAGGATGGAGAGGGAGAGGAAAGGGGCCAGGCTGCAACAGAAGGCTGACAGCAAAGCCAGACAAAGGGGAAAAACAGTCTCATTAAAGGACCAACCCCTCGAAAAAATGTACTTTTGGAGGACGGGGGTCTGGAGGGACCCCTTCTCATGGGGCCTGAAGGGTTTTTCTTTGAGCCTTTTGCAGTCCATCACCCATCCTCTGCAACCAAAGAAAGAACAGCCACAGCCTCCTCATTGAGATGCACGAGCCACATCATCCCCACTCCAGTCCCCCGACAGCTGTGGGGAAGGCAGAGGCCTGGCAGAGCCCTCTGTCCCGGGGAGACTGGGGTCTGCTGCAGTCCTTTTCCCATCAGGCCCAGGGTGGCAGCACCCCTGCAGGGGGGAGCCCCGCAGGGAGGGGAAAAAAAAGCACGTTGCCCTTGTTCTCCCTCCAAACGCCCTCTTGCTCACACATGACAGGACTCACCCAGAGGCAATGAGCACCCGGGACTGGGCGATGGCCAGGCGCTGGAGGTGGCTCCGGTTCAGGCTGCCAAGGCCAGGACGGGATGTTTTGCTGCTGCCTGCACCGGGGGGGCTGCTGGTGGAGCTGGCTGAGCTCAGGGCAGGCGTGCTGGCTGCCTGCCGCCGGACCCCTTGGGCTGCCAGTGGCTTCAGCAAGCCACGCACCGTGGCTGTACCATCGGGTGCCTTGGTCCCTGAGGCCAGTACTGGGGCTTTGGGGGCAGCCGGTGGTGCCGGGGGTGCCTTGCGGGGCTGCAGAGTAGTGGTGCCAGCGCCAGCAGTTGACACAGTGGCTTTGACGCTCATGACCAGGAGGCACTGGGGACAGGCGCAGGCAGGGACTGGGGGTGCTGCCGCCGCTGCTGCTGCCCCAGGGCTGGCTGGCCAGGATTGCGACTTGGGCAAGGTGCCCGAGACCAGCGGGTAGACCATGTCAAGGCGGCGGCGGACACGGCGCTTGCGCTGGGTCTGCCGGTTGATCTGGCCCATGGTGGCAAAGTCGATGACGTAACAGAAGCCGATGGCACTCAGGTCCACCCAGGGGTGCTGCTTCTCATAGGCACGCTGGATGGTGATACCCACATCCATGTCATAGGGTGTCCATGATCCGCTGTCATTTTCCCACTCCCATACAACTCCCTTGCCTGGCGCCGATGACGGGTCGTAGTAGCTGCGCCGGACAGGGCGGATAGTGCCTGAGGGAGGGTGAGAGATGTGGTCAGGCCCTGGCGCCAGCACCCACCTGCAAAACCACCCCAACCTGCCCCACCGGTGCCGTTTGCACAGGGACAGGATGGCTTTCTGCTCCCCCTGCCAGGCAAGTGGCTGCCTTGATTCCCCCTGGCCACTGCCTGCAAAGCTGCCTGTCACTGGCACACCGGAAGGGCCGAGGAGCCCCTGGCCTGTACACGCATGGCACTAGGGTGCACGCACAGTGCAACCAGGGTGAGGGAAGGGCAGATTTCAACACATCAGGCTACAGTAGTGGCTGTACTCCCAGTGCCGGCATGCAGCCACTCAGCCCTAACGGAGAACCAGAGAACCACAAGCTTGACCGCTCCAACCTCCTCCCCAGTGATCTCCTGTGGGACCTGATGAACACAGGCACATAGGCACTGGACTCCGAGTGCTCACCAGGACCCTGTCTCACTCTCAGCTCCAGAGCAGAACAGGAGAACAAAAGATGTAACGGGCAGCTCTGAGCCCCACAGCAGTGACACACACAGGCACCTACACAAGCAAGGGAGTGGGGTTCACACCAGCCCCACTGCCTGCAGCTGCCAAACTGGCCTGCGATGAAAATCCAGCCTGCGTCACGGGGAAAATCCCTGTGAGGCCAAGCAAAGGAGTTCAAGAGGGGCCCCGTGCCCAGCTCCTGCTCCCCCATCAGCAAGTGTTAGGAGTGGGACGAGAGCACAAACCATGAAGGCTTTGTTGCTCACATCCTTATTTTTCCCAGGCGTTTCCTTTTCCACTGGTCCCAGTCGACTGGGACACATTCAAAGCACAAACACAAATTTTGGAAACTCCTACAATGGGGAGAAAGCCTTCTTCTTTGGGATGTTTCACAGCACAGCAGGGCAGGCTTATGGCCAGGCTCAGCCTGAGGACCCCATCTTGATGAGCATGCTGCTACTGCCCAGAGCTGTTTGTATCGTAGGTGGGACGCACTCGTGAGCATCGCTGCCTCCGTGCTCTTCTGCAAAACCCCAAGGCTCAGCCCTGCTGCCAGCAGGAGGAACAAGAAAGCTCAAAGAGAAGAAATAATAAGACTGCTTCTTCAGCTTTCCACCACGTGCCTTGCAAAGTCTGCAAGAATTTCAGTCCCTTTTCATCCCCTCCTCTCCACCAGGAGCAGCCACCACTGGCGGTCCCCACGTAGCACCACAAAAAAAATGAGCTAAGAAGGAAAAAGCTGTTTATTAGCACTAATGACAGGCGCACATCAAGCACCCCACTACAGCAGTGCCAGGGCACCCCATCCCACAAAGGGGCACCCAGGAGAGGAAAAGCACCAGCACTGGCAACACGAATCAGGGATGGAGGGGAGCGGGACAGTTATTTATCCTAATCCGGCGTGAGACGGGGAGGGCAGCAGTGGTGGCATGTGGCATCTGGCGGTCCTCAGTGGTGTGGGAACGCTGTGCATTCCCCCAGCCCAGCATGGCCAGCCGGCCTCCCATTCAGCAGGGGAAGAAAAGGGACAATAGCTATTCAGGGCTTGCCAGGGTCGCGACCCCCCCAATCAGAGCTGTTTAATGACCCAAAATACCAACATCCCCAGCAACCCAGGCAGAGACAGAACAATCCCCCTTTCAGGCCTCCTCCCTGGGCTACAATGGCCCTCAGAGACTGGCCCCCCACCCTGCTGCAGAGGTCCTAGTCCCCACACCCCGGCAGAGCAGGGTCCTTGCCAGCCTCAAGGTTAGGGGGGAAGGAGGACAAAAGAGGGTGTCGGGCAGCCCGCTGCACTTCCCATCACAGGGACGTCGGCTGCTCCCCTTCTCATGGCCACCACAGGGGTGCTGGGGGGGCACAAATCTCTGTGCCAACCTCATGGGCGCCTTTGCCCCAGTCCCAGACGCTCCGCAGGGTCCACTACCTTTGGAAATCCTCCACATGCCCACCACCCTCTGGAACACCACGTCTACTCATGGTGCCCCTCACCTGAAATCCCCTCCTCAACCTGTCCAAGCCCCCGCACTGGGGAACCCCCAAACTGTGCCCTCCCTGAGCATGCCTGTGCTGCTCGTGCCCATCCTGGGCACCTCCGTGGGCTGCCGTGACCCAGGGCGGGTTTTGGCCCCTCAGCACCAGGCCTGTGGGGGCTGATGGCAGCTCGGAGGTGGCACAGAGGGAGCTGGGCACGGCGGAGCAGGGCACTGGGACAGATTCTGCACACGAAGGGACTGCAAGCTGGGAGAGGAAAAGGCTGTAGTGTACAACAGGGCCCACAGAGGAGCCCAGGAAGCATGACCCCATAAGGGACTAGGAATGCGCGGGCAGCAGGGGATGCAGTGAGTGGCACAACACACACTGGCAGCTGGCGACCCCGGGCAGCGTAGAGTACGGTGAGCACCGGGAAAGCCAGGTGTGAAGGCACAACGCACGCTGGCAGCGAGCAAGCCCAGCAGCGCGGGACTGGGCAGCGAGGAGCAGAGCCGTGCGATTGCGGGGCAGGTAGAGCAGAGCGGAACAAGGAAAATCCGGATGCAGAACGGGACCGGGCGATGCAATCCAGGATCTGATCCCAGCAGCACAGCCAGCGAGGAGACGGCAGAGCGGGCAGAGGGGACCGGGAAAAGCTGTGAGGAACAGCCCAACGCCGGATCACGCAGTGCAATGCAGCACGGGACCGGCGGCAGCGCCGTGCGAGAGGGCACCCCGCAGGGGAGCGCCGCTCCGGCGACACGCGACAAGGGACCAGGAAAAGCAGGGCAGATCCCGATCGGTCCGGTCGGGCAGGAGAGCACCTGAGCGGGCCGAGCACACAGGGAGAGCGCAGCGGTGCGAGACCAGCGGGGCAGCTCCGGGCCGGGGAGCCGGGCGGGACCGCCGGGCAGCGCCGCGCAACGCCCGTGCGGGGAGTCTCGGCAGCGGGGCCGGAGCGGTGCGGGAGCCGCCCGGAGGCTTGACGTGGGGCCGACTCACCGGTGTCCTGGCGGAACTGGTGCATGGACTGCAGGTCGATGATGTAGGGCGCCAGGCGGCTGTCGGCCTGGCCCAGCACCACGCTGCCGCCCGCCCGCGGCCCGGCGCGGGCCACCGCCTCGATGTGGTGGCTGACAGCGGGGCTGTAGGGCCGCCAGCGCCCGTGCTCGTTCAGCCATTCCCACACCACCACGGCCGAGGCCAGCAGCATGGCCGCCCCCGCCCCGCGGCCACCGCCACCGCCGCCGCCGCCGCCCGCATGCTCGGCGCAAGCTCTGCTCGCCCCGCCCCGCGGGAGGGGCAGGGCCCACCGGGCACCGGAGGGGGGCGGTGAGTCGCTGCCCGGCCCCCCTCCACGCAAGCCTGGGGCCCCTCAGTGTACCCCACTCTGCAGCCCAAAGACCCTTCGCCGCCCCCCAAACATCCATCCTGCGGCCCTGGAACCTCCCAGTGCTCCAAGCACCCCTACCCCGCGTCTCTGGGCCCTCGAATGCTCCCCACACGCCCATCCTACCCCCCTGGGGCCCCCCAGTGTCCCCCAGAGCTCTACCCAAACCACAGCCGGGGTCCCGCAGGGCAGCCCCTCCCTGCCCGATGCCCCAACCCCAAAGCCACCCACAACGGGAAACAGGGTAACCCCAGCTCTCCTTGCTGCCGACCACGGTTCCGTTTCCCTGGGAAGTGTTTTTCGGGGAGATTTCACACAGCTCTAGCCTGGCATGAGGGTGCAAATCCTTGCACACGCCCCTTGGCCCCATGCGTGGCTCAGCAGCCAATGGCTTTGCGGTGCAAACTGAATCTGGCGCAAGCAACAACCAAGTGCTCCTGCTGCAGTGCAACACGGGTGCCTCTGCTTTACAGTGGCTCCCTGGGCCCAGAGCAGCCGGTGCTGGCCCTTCCTCACAGCCCAAAAAACGTCCCTCCTGAGCTCATTCTTCTGCCTTTTTTTTTTCTGCATTTTTCTTTAATATTAAACAAAACACCCATCATTGCCCACGCAAATTGTATCCATGTCCCATGTCATGCGTTTCCCAGCAGCAGCAAATCCTGATCCATGGTCCATTTCAGCCCAGAGTGTGGCTCATCCCGGAACCCAGGGACCCGTGGTGCTGCTGCAGGATATCACCCAGCTCCTCTTCTGACAGACCTGCTTCCCAGGCACTGTGAAGCCCGAGCATCCACCAGCGGCACTTGCAGTGAGGAACCATCAGGCAAGATCTATACAGAGGGAAAAAAAGAAGGGAAGGAAAAAAAAAGGGGAAGAACCAAGTGGGAGCCGGGTGTGAGTGCCACAGTGAGAAGGGAGGAGGCGCGCTACAGAATCTCTCCTTTTTCCAGCTTGCTCTCAGAGAAAGGCAGGGCCATGCTTCAGGTGTGTTTTCTCGCAAGAAGGTAGGGCTCCCAGCCTTTCCCAGGATGGCAGCACAGCAGCAGAGAGCAGCTCCTCTGGTTCTCACCTGCTCCTCTATGGCATGCAAGTGCAGCCGAGGCCACAGTGGGGAAACCCAGGGAAACCCTTTCCGCTGACTCAGGCGGAGGAGAAGATTTTCCTGCTATTAAAAAGGAAAGTGTTGGTAAACATTTTCACACTGCCCCGCCTCAGGAGCAAAAAGTCAGGAGCCAGCGCTGCGATGCTGGCAAGGAGAAGGTTGATCCGGTAGGACTGGCATGGCTCAGTCCCTCCTGCCTCCGGAGCGTGGGGGAGGTGAGGGGTGAATTTGTTCCCTCCCAGCACCAAGCACCGATGCCAGCACCCAAGTATAGGCATGCCCAAGGTTAGGGAGCAGCCATGGTTGGCTTAAAACCCTTCCAGCCCCACAAAGCATGCCCAACCCAACCATGTGTGAAGCCCAAACATCTATTTTTTAAATTAAACATATCCATAGGTTGGTTTTGGAGGCTCCTTCCCTGCTGCAATTCAGGAGTGCAGCCCCTGCCTGTTCCCTGTTCTCAGTAGCACTGCAAATCCTATCTCTCTTCCCAAAGCACAGCTTCAGATGGGTTTTCAGCTTACAGGAGGCCACTCAAGGTCTGCAGAGGCGCTGGCCATGCAGGTACGATTGTCTTCCCTTCAAACTCTTCATTTCTGCCTCCAGAATCAACAGCTTCAGTCACCTCCAGCCACCTGGATCAACTGAACTTCAGCCTGTGGCAATGCAAGTCTAAAGGGTGTCCTTTGAGAGGGAGCTCGGCTGTTGGATGCCCCTGTTCTTGACAAATCAATTTACTAGTGATTCTCTTCAGAGCTGCAGCTGAAAAATATCATTAAAACCTAGCAGGCTCAGACGTCACCACCCCTCTGCTTCATGGTGGGGGCTTGCTGTCAGGGAATCCTTTAGACCTGGAGCCTCTCACTCTGCCAGCCCATAGAGGTGTGGGTTAGGGTTTGTTTTTCACGTTGTTTCTGGCGACTATGGCCATTTCAAAGCATTGCGGGTGCTTTGCAAACACAGACACACCCAGCGCCTCTGGCAAGCTGGCAAGGAAGGAATAAGAAAGGTTGCAAAAGTAACGATTTGCACTGCTGAGTGCAGCCCAGGGAAGCCCATGGGGCAACATCATCACCCACGTTCCATCCTCAGTGGTGCTTCAGTTCTCAGAGTGTGATTGCAGCAGGCTGTGCTCGCCTTGCCCCTCCGCCAGCAGCTGATCTGGAAAGATCGAGTTGCACAGCCCCGTGCTGGGGCTGGGGCCAGATCCCTTGGGATGTGAAGGTCACCTCGTACCGGGGCTACTGCAGCAGGAGAAAAGGGGTCTATTACCACCTGCATTTATCTCAAGGTTCAGAGACAGAGGTGCAGTGTTTGGGATGTATGTACCTGCCTTCAGGATGGCAAGGGGCAGTGAGTGGGCAAGGGTGTGAGCACCCAGCCACTGCCGAGCATGAGGGTGCACAGGGAGAACAGCAAGATGGCTTCAAGCACAAAAAGCAGACAAGACTGGGAGAAACACTGGCTGGGAAAGGGGCTCATTTTGACTACTCCTGAAAAAAAGTAAAGGCCAGAAATCATTATTCCCAAGTGCAGGGAAGCAGAAATATTGCAAATAATCTGGTCTGAGCTGCAAAGCTGAGGTCAGGCAATGAGTGGTGATGGAGAATGTGCACCTTCTTCCTCTTGGGCATCTCCCTCAAAAACATGGCCACCACCAAATTCCCTGAGCCCATGGGACAGCCCTAGCCCCACAGCCCCACTTGCCCTGACGTGGCCAGCAGGGGGGGAAGGGTGGGTGCCAGGCCAGCCCTGCCTCAGCATCACCATTTGTCCTCCTGTGCTGCCCAGGACGCCCACGCAGCCGCCGCTGGTGCTGAAGCAGGCACTGTGCCTGATGCCACTGCCACCTACCACAACAAAGCTCCTTTGTGCAGGGCTGGCCACGCATGGCCCCAGCCTCCTCCTCACCCAGTACCCCCAGCAAACCCTTGCACTGCTTTCCCTCTCATGGGTCAGGGACAAAAGCAGGGCCACACCAGGATGGGGCATAACCACAGTGACTCCCCCATGTCCTCATCTTCCCACCAACTCAATCCCTTTCAACCCCAGCTCCTTCATATTCCTCCTAGCAGGTCCTCTCTCCCCTATATCTCTCCCCACCCAGCCCCCAATCAACCCTTCCCCAGGGTGGGAACGAGGCAGCCCAGGGTCTCCGGGAAGGCTGAGCCTCGCTGTCC
Organism: Cuculus canorus; assembly: GCF_017976375.1. NCBI lineage: Eukaryota > Metazoa > Chordata > Aves > Cuculiformes > Cuculidae > Cuculus > Cuculus canorus. The sequence continues at coordinate 69,157,401 of NC_071405.1, read as the reverse complement.
CACTCGCCCCAAGAAGTCACATCACCTTGGCTGATCTCCCAGCCCTTTTATTCACTTGTCAGCCATCACATCCATTCAGCAAGAAAACCACAGCTTGGGCAGCTGCGCAATCTTGCACAGCATTCCCCTTTGCAGGGCAAGCAATGCGTCTGGGGCCGTGTAATCCTCCATGCTGCCCATGCCACTTCCAGTCCCAAAATAAACCCTGGAGGCACAAACCTCCTTGCAGAGGGTCTTCTGAATCACAGCCTCCAGTTAAAGGATTCTCTCCATTACTTCATTGGAGCACTAAAAGAAATTCCCCTGACAACTCCCTCCCTCCCACCCTGAAAACCCCCAAGCAGTCAGAGCAGGGATACAATGCACAGAATTGGAGCAGGCAGGAGTCCATGTGAAGGAGGCAAGGCCTTGCATTTCACAGCCGGGAGGCAAGTCCCAAGTCTCCTTTCACCAGGCTGCATTTCTCTGTCCTTTCGCTCCCACCATGCCTCCACAAGATTCCCGAGGCAGGTTCCATCCCTCAGAGACAGCACTGGCCATGCTAGGCAGCGGCTGGATTGCAAAGAGAAGGGTAGCACTGCCGCAGCCGGCTGAGAGTCACTGTCCCCAGCCCTGGGGTGGGCTGCGGAGCTGCTTCCTGGGGGATAATCCCATCCCACTGCAGGCAGAGCCTGAGCCACGATAGAGGTCACCTCACCTGGGGATTCGTGCTTTGCCAAGGTGAAGTGTGGCCCGTGCCTCAGCTTCCCCACAGGGAAAGGGGTGTGGCATGGCCATTGTGGAGGTGAGTGACATGGTTCCTCCCATCTGCCCCACTCCAGGAACAGCCCCTCCGCAGGAGTGGGCCAGCAGACCCCTGGCTGTACCCCAGTGGGACCCCAGCCCCCTGCCTTGCAGCTACCCTCACGGGCTGTCAGGCGGGCTGGGAGCCGAGCCGCTGCCCTGGCTGGCCTTGGCGAGCTGCCGCAGGTCCCGTGTGGACCTGAGTGCCCACTGGGCCAGCTCCCGCAGCACGCGCAGGCCACGCAGCTTCCTCTCAAAGAGGCTGACAGGGGGTGGCGGGGGTGACTCGGCCCCCTCCTCGCCAGGCGGCCCGTGGCTCTCCAGCCGCAGCAGCTCCTCGAGGTGGTAGGTGAAGGCCGAAACCTGGAGCAGGATGGCTGCCAGCGCGCGGCCCAGGGCCGTGTCTGCCTCACCCAGCTGCTCCCGCTGCTCCTCCAGCATCTGGGCCAGCAGTGCCCGGAATGCCCGGTACGCCGCCAAGTTCTCCAACAGCCGCTGGGTCCCTGTTTGCTCATCCCAGCGCTCCACTGCGGCCACTGGCACACCCTCCACCGCTGCCACGCTGGCTGAGGCATCCAGGCCCTGTCGCTCCACCTGCGGGGTGAGATCAGAGATCAGCGGAGAAATGGGGGACCCCATCCCCTGGCTCCAGGGGCCCCAGAGTAGCCGACCTGGAGGCATCCAGGGTACTGTGGGACCAGGTGCTCCAGGCTCACCCAGATACTCCATCATTCCACCCCCCCATCCCTACTATGGGCCAGAGCCAGGAGCCCCCCAGACCTTGGGAGTGATGGCCGCTCCACCAGCAGCCAAAGGGAGCCGGAAAACTCACATAGGCATCCAGGAGGTTGATGACATCCAAGCGCATCTTTCCAGCCAGGCGGATACCCCGGTTGCATAGGTCGTTGTGGCGGAGGGTGGCGGATGGGCTGTCGGCTGCCGCCATGGCTGGGCAGCAGTCACGGGCATCCAGCTTGCGGCACAGCGCCTGCCCGGCCCGGGGAGGACAATCCCTTGCTGAGCTGGTACATTCCAGCCGGGAGCTCCACTCACACGTCTGCTGGCCTGGCTCTCCCCCTCTTCCGCGCCTGGGGCCTGGCACGACGCTGCAAATTCCCGCCTCTGGGATCAACAGCAACAGATCATTTCCCTAATTCCCCCATGCTTTGCCACCCAAAGCGCCTTGCCCAAATGGTCTCACCCGGCAGCAGCAGGCTCCCAGCCCTGTCTCTGACCCATTCCGCCCTCCCTGCCGCTCAGGGAGAGCAGCAGTACATGCTAATTCCCCCAGCTCATGCCAGAGTGCAGGAAACCACTGCCGGGAAGAGGAGAGCAAAGCCCAGACATTGCTCAACACCTCAGATGGGGCAGCATGGGCGCCTGAGCAGGGCAGAGCGTGGGGGTTCCAGCATGGACAAGAGGGGAGCCCCGAACCAGAGACCAGCGCTAGCACCAGCCACAGCCCCACAACCTCCAGCCTTCCCATTCCACTTGGCTGTGCAGGACTGGGTCCTCCAGTTCTAACCACTCTTCCCAGAGGCATCCTGACCCAATGCAGGGCTGCAGATGGGGAGGAGGCCCCAACCCCCACCACAGGTGAGCTGCACACACCATGACAAAAACAGCCCTTGAGGTTGGTTTGGTTTGTCCTCAGTACGTTTATTTTGGTTACGGATTACCCAGATTAAGAGAAAAGAATAGGAGTTGAAAAGTAGTTTCCCTTCAGCATAACAGTACACCAAGCCCTGTCCCAGACAGGCTGGGGAGCTGCCCTGGTCCCCAGCCCAAGCCCCAGCACCCAACAGCATCATTACCATGTGGTGGCTATTGCAAAAAGGGCTGTTGAGCTCCAGGAGCTCCTGGCTCTGGCTGGCACAGCACCTGGTCCAAACCTGCACCCAGGGCCCCTGGAGAGAGGGAGGCTCCTGCCTGTGCTTCTGTCCGTGCCAGACACAGTGCCCAAAGCTCTCCAGGGTGCCAGAAGCAGGGAAGGGCCCTGTGCCACCTCTATTCCCTCCCCAGGAGGAGAAAAAAAAAATAAATACAGGGAAAAAATACAAAAGAGTTTATTGCAAACTACTACAATAATTTATTGAAGCAAACTGCATGCGAGTGAAGGAGAGACATTGAGGGGAGGAGCTGCAGGAGGACTGTGTCAGTTCTTGGGTTCCAGAGGGGAGCAGGAAGGGAGCTACACCAGTCTCTCCTGCACAGGGGTTAGCAGGCTGTGGTTAGAGGGGACACAGGCAACCGGCCGAGACCAGGAAAAGAAAAAGGAGAGCTACAAGAGGTGTGCATGGAAGGACAAGGTGGGTAGTGGCAGGGATCAGAGGTGTCCAGGCCAGGAAGCAAATGAGCTGCTTGATCCTGTGTCCCAGAAACACGGCTGATAACAAACTCTGCTCCGCTCGGGGTGGTTGGGGCAGATGCAGGATGAGGCAGCCTTTCTTGCCTCCCAGCCTGGTGCCCGGCACCAGACGTGAGCAAGCCCTTGACTCAAAAGCATTTCAGTGCCGTCTCTCAGGAAACAAAACCCCAAGCTCTCCGTTTAGTGTTCTGTGCAAGACTCTGCCTGCTCCACAGCGCCCACGGGGCACAGGGCAGGGCACGAAAAGCAGATCCAGCAGCACAGTCTGCAGGCAGCTTTTAGACAGCGTGGCCAACCCACACTTCTCAAGCCCATCTGCTGCTGGTGGCCAGGAGACATCACCAGACAATGTGCTTGACCAGCCCCAAGCCTCTCTGGACGCAAGACCTGGAGGGTCAAGTTTTAACATCTTTCATCGTGCTGCCTCTCTCTGATTTGATAGAGGAGGGGACTGCCTGGCCACCCAAAAGATTCCTGCTGGAAATCACAATAATTTGATCCAAGAAAGAGATTGGGTCATCCCAACTGCAGAAACCGGTTTATAGTTAAACATGATACCACCGTGGTCCTGACCTGCATTGCCCCAGGAGACCCATGTTCAGGTACGCTGGGCCCTCATCTCCAGGACAGGCTCGTGGCCAGACACATCTCCTGCAGGAATGGGAGCCATGCTGCTGCTGTGGGGGATCCCCACACCCCAGGCATAAGGCACCAGCGCTGCAAACTGCTCAGCCTTGAACAGCCCTGACGACAGAAGTGTTCCAACTTGCTCTGACAAAGACATCAGTGTATAGGGGGGAAGGGAGAGCGCAAATCTGGACCAACGGCCCCATAAACGCTGCCAGGCTCGGGCCACACTGGGATTCCCAGGCAGCACAGGGGATAGAGGGGGTATTCAGTGACTGTCTTGTAAAGAGTTGCCAATTGAATTCCATGTCTTATTGTTGCTCTCCAGACCCGTGGCACCCAATTTTGCCCAGCCGTTGGGTGCTGCAGGTCAACATAGCTGACCTTGTGCTCAGACAAGATCCTTCAGCTCTGCTCCCAACCACACAAACCCAACCAAAACAACAGGCAAACAAAACCCCAGGTTATTCTTCACCTCTTCCAAAACTACTATGAATTCAAGGCCACTGATTCTCCACACAAAGTTCCAGGTAAGAGCATAAAAGATCCAAGTCTCCATAGCAGACACATGATACCCAATGTAAACTTTTCCAAGAGCTCAGAGCTGTCCCAACTATACTGACAGGCAACATTTGAACTGCCACGTTCCAAAAGTAAGGGTGTTTGCGCAGAAAAGAGCAGCTTTGTGAACACAGCCACTCACCCCCCCACCAAAAAACAGGGGCAGGGAGAGCAGCAGAATCAGTCTGTTTCCATGGACAAACAAGCCTGAAACAGCCATTCCCAGCCCCTCCTTTGGCATCTCCGTCTAGACCTGAGGAGAGGCAAAGGGGGATGAGGAGCACAACATCACCCAGCAGCACACAGCTCACAACTGTCCTAAGCCCTGAGAACAAGTTCCTGGCTAAAGATGTTCTGCCTTGAAAGGCAAGGGAGCAGGGAGGAGGCAAAGAGAGCATTTAATGCGGGGAGCTCACCCCAACCTGGAGGGAGGGAAACAACAGTCAGCTATTCTGCCACTCACCTCATCCTCCTGCTCTCCCCCTACTCTGGAGAAGCTGCAGAAGACATCTGACTCCAGAACGCTGCCTTTGCCCCGGCTCTCCCAGCTGTGTCACGATGGCACGATACTCCTCGCGGCTCGCTGGCGCGAAGGAGCCTACTGGGAAACAGCTTGAACCCCTTCCACCTCCACCCCCCTAAGAACAGAACTAAAAAATACCGACCCTTTTTTAATCAATAAATAAGGAATCTTGTTACCACAACACAAAAACGAAACATGTTCAAAGTGCAAATTGCTGTCGTCAGACTGGGATGCTCCTCCTTGCCTCTCCCACGCAGGGCTCCCGTAGCCCCCGGGCCTCTCCAAGCAAACATGATCTATGGGCCAGGGCGTTCCCTTGAGTGCCTGCCAGAGCTGGAGCATGGGAGCACAGTGGGGAGAGGGGCGTGCACCGCTCCACAGCTCTCTCTGGCTCCACAGCTCTCTCTGCCGAGGGGCCTAAAGTGCCGAGCCAGACTCCCACCCCGGGAGGAAGAACGAGCCTGCAGGGACCAGAGTGCAGGGATGCATAGAAGTCAGGACCAGGGTGAGAGGGAGTCCTACGAGACTTGTCCAGAGCACAGTGAACGCCTTTTAGCTTGCGAGTGGGGCCACATCAAGGAGTCAAAAAGGCATCTGCTTTGGGGCAGAGCGATAGGTTTCAGCAGTCCCCCCCTCCCTTGGAGAAATCCATCGCTCAGTCCAATGTGCTCTGGTAATGGCAGCATGCGCCCCTTCCTACAAAGGAGCGGTGGGAGAGAGAGAAGTGGTTGGGAGAAGAGGATGTGCTGTGATCCACACTGGAGGGGAGCAGACCCTTCGGTTATTTAGTAGTATTGTCAGTTCTGTTTAACTTTTCTCTCTTGTCTCCTCTTGGTTTTTTTTCACCTTTTAAATACAGAGTCCAAACTGTCCCAGCACCCAGGTGCTCCCTGTCCACTAGGGCCCAGGGGAGTCGGAATCTTCAATGAGCACCTCCGTGGTAGCCCCCAGGATCTCTGTGTTCATAACCAGCCCCTCTGGGTTCGCGCTGCTGCCGCTGCCCACAAAAAGCTTGCCGTCAGCCACCAGGCTCACGCGTTCCGCCCCACCGCAGTACGTCTTCGGCATCCCGTCGGGGTTCAGCAGCAGACAATCCGCTGGGGCAGCGTTTCCCAGAGGATCAGGAAGGAGGGGGAGGCCCTGGCCATCAGTGGACGGTGCAATGGCCTCAGGATTAGTGCCCAGGATGTCGGTGCTGGTGATCAGGGCACCCGCATTGGCAGCCAGTGCTTCGGCAATGAGCACTTCGGGGTGGCTCTTGGCTTTGTGGGCCACGACACTGTCCTTCTTCTCGAATTTCTTGCCGCAAATGTTGCAGGAGAACTGGTAGAAGGAGTCCGCATCATGCTTCTTCATGTGCCAGTTTAGGGAGGCCTTCTGCCGGCAAGTGAACCCACAGATCTCACACCTGGGAGAGCAGAAGGGGAGGTCACAACAAAGGGACATTCCCGCACGCCTGTGGGGACAGCAGAGGCAAAGAGGCAGCCCAGGAGTCATCTGGGGCTCGCTGGAATGGAATGTCACGGCAGCTCCAGCTCTTCCAGGTGTGTTTGCAGAGGAATTACGTTCCCCAGATCTTTACTGAGACACCGCCCTAAGGAGCGGGTGAGACAAGAAGCAGCTCACACTCCAAGTGTGCCCTTAAAGGGAGCTGGACACCACAAACTGGTCCCAGCCCTGACTCCAGACCTGCCCCCGCAACCCCAGATGGGCCCATCCAAGGGTCCCCCAAGGGAGGGGAGCAAGAGAAGGGAGAGGTACTTACTGCAAGGGCTTCTCGCCTGTATGGATCATCCGGTGCACCGCCAAGTTATGGGAGCTCTTAAATGCCCGGGCACAGTACTCACAGATGTAATCCCTTTGATCTAAAAAACAACATAAGTTGGAGTGTCACTCTCCCACAGACCTGCTCCCCTTCTCAGCTCTCACAGGTTGCAGGTAAAGCTGCCCAAGAAGCACCAGAATGAGAAGTGCTGGGTGACCAGCAGGCACAGCAAGGGAGGATGTGTCCCACAGTGCACCCCACCAGCTCAACTGGAGAGTCAAGGCATAATTAGGACTCTCCTAGGAGCTAATTACCCATCCTGATCAATACCGAAGGACTGTTAAATTAGGACAAAGCTCAACTTGATTTATTCCTCTGCAGAACACCCCAGTGATACTTCCCAGGGAGTGAATTACAAACTCTATAGTCTGTTCCTTCAATTTTCTTAAAAAGCCGTAATCCAGAAGGAAATAATACTCTGCTGCTGCTGCAAGCCTAAGGGTCTGCCTCTGCTTCGCTCTCTCCAGAAGTCCTAGAGGCTTTTCCATTTTTGAGTTTGTACTCATTTCCCACTGCCCTGTACCTGTGTGGTGTTTGGCATGCCGCAGGAGCTGCTTCTGGAGTCGGAAAAGCCGACCACAGGAGGGATGAGGACACACGTATTTTTTCTTCAGCAAGTGCTGGTACTTTATGTGATGCTGTAAAGGAAGAGTGAAAGGTTCTCTCTGGACTCTTTACAGGGCTAAGAAAAGAGTTGGGATGCATCAATCCCTTTTAAACCAAGGGAGGGGAAATTTAGACTGCATATAAGGAAGACAATTTTTACAATGAGGTTGGTTAGAGAGGTAGTAGAGGCCTCATCCCTTGAAACATTCAAGGTCAAGTTGGATGGGGCTCTGAGCAACCTGCTCTGGTTGAAGATGCCCCTGCTTCTGTACGAGGGTTGGACAGGACGGGCTTTAAAGGTCCCTTCCAAACCAAAGCATTCTGTGATGCTATGATCCCAGCCAGGCCCTCAGCCAGCTGACAGACTCCAATCGCTGACCAGACACACTTGTACTATGAACACTCATCTCCCTGGAGAGAAGAAATCCACATGGATGTGAACATCTAGGTGCAGGATAGACACAGAAACATGTGTGCCACAACTGATCAAGCCTACCAAAAAGACAGCGTAAGAAAAGACTGCTCAGTGCCAGCAGAGGAGAGCTACCTGTTCCGAATGGCCCTCCCCTGTCCTCGCACATGCCATTTAGGAAGTGAAAAATCCCAACCAACCTGCAGGTAACGTGGGTGAGCCAAGACAGTGCCGCAGCCTTCCATCTCGCAACGGACATACTGTATCGGTGGCTTCTTCCTAAGAAGTCAGTAAGAAAATGGGCAGAGTGGTTAGCAGATGCAGCAGAAGCCAGGGCAGCAGCAGGATCGGTAAGAACGACATGACAGCAAGAGATTACTGCTCCAACATTCCTCACTGGGCTATGCTGATAGAAACTCTGTCCAAGAGTCTCCTCCACTCCTAGCGCTACCTGAGGGCTCTCCCCAGAGCTGAGAAAACTCCAGGAGACACAGAGTTCCCACAACTTTATCGCTGGGTAGTGCCAGGGATCAACTCAGAAGGAGCACGGAGGGCTGCTTTGGTTGGAAGGACTCAAACCCACATATCCAGGGAGAAGGGGGAAGGAAAGGAGGGAAGTCAGGGCACACCGCTACTTTTTTTCCATCTGACTTTAAGGCAGATTTTTGTTCTGTGCGAGAAAGATGGCATTGAGAAAACCAACATCTCTGTGAGGGACACAAGAGAAACAAGGCTTCAGAACAGAACCGAGCAGAGGGGATCACTTGCCTTCGCTTGGGCAACCGCGGGCTCTTGTCATCCTTTCTCCTCCTTCCCCTCCTGTAGCAGGGTTACAGAGACAGAAGTGAAAGAAGCTTATTTATGTTGGTAGTGGGCAGAGTTTGAGGTATATGCTATAGAGAAGGAGCACGCTATAAGAAATACTACAGAACTCTTCTGCTCTGTTAGGCTGAACAGTAACACTGCACTGGGCAAGTCTGCTGCTCTGGCAAGCCAGCTGACAGCTGTGGATCAAAATGCCTGAAGAGTTCCTAAGGAAATGCTCTTGCGTCGCAGAGGCAAGGAGTTAAGTAACCAGGCCTCTGTGTACATCGTCCCTGTGCTGAGCAGAACAGCCCCTTGCTGTGGAGCCATGGTCCCCATGCTGCCAGCACCTGGGTAAGTAACGTCAATGCTGTGTGACGCTGGGTGCATGCAGCAGAGCTCAAACCACACTTCCTCTTTCAATGTGGCCAAGCTGTGTCCACAGGGCTGCCACTGGGCCACTGTACAACATGTTCTACCCGGCTGCTAGCTCCAACATGTCCCAGCCCACCACCCACAGCTGCACAGGTATCGGTACACAGGCACCAGGCGGCTGCAGCTGGGAATCACCAACCCCTCTGCCCCAGCAAAATGAGGAAGAATCGCTCCAAGAAACCCTCAGCCAGACATCACACGCTCCACGTTTTTAACTTCAAACCTGCAACTGTCCCAACAACTTGTGACCTTGTAATTAAATTCCCACCTTTCCAGAATGCACAAGAGCACATGGGACTCTGCCCCCCTCAGTTCCTGCTGCAGTTAGCAAGCTATCGCCTCATCAACTGCAAGCTCTAGAAACATCAATCGAGTGCAAGGTGGAGGCAGGTTCAGAGGAAGGTAACATTCCTGAGAAACAAGTGCCCTGTGTGGTTCGCTCTACCAGCCCCTCCCATTCCCTAATGCATTTTCATAAGCATGTAATTTGCCACCACACTCCCAAATCTATGATGCACCTCATTTCCTCTTCTCTGCTGGGTCATGTTCATACCAGATGAAAAACACCAAGCTGCACATCGAGAAAGAGCAGGATTGATGATCCAGCAACTATTTTAGAGTCCTCTGAATTAACTGCAGCAGCTTATATGCCTGTCAGGGCAGAAGTCTGTGCTCCATCTGGGCAGACCCACGCTTACAAGTGAAACACAGCCCCCAAGATCAACAGCTCTGCCTGGAACACTGGGCCTGCTTAATTGCACTGCTGCAGAGACCAATGGCAGATGGATGGAGTCTTCTCTGGGCTGTACTGAGACATCTTTATTGATAGCGAGACCATGCCAGTAACACCCTGCACAGGCACTTGGCATTCAGTCCAAGCCTCCTGAGGAGGCGCAGGTTTTATTATGCACAGAAGCAGTACACCCACAACCCCCATAACAGCTTCTCTAATGGGAAAAACATACTCAGAATATCAGCATCCTTACTCCTCTCTCACACCAATCAGCTCCGCAGCAGCCTGGAAGCAGCCAGAGGAATCAGCTTTGGTGTGCAGAGCCCCCGTGCCACAGGCCAGCAGAGGGAGTCTCCTTTGCTCCCATAGCTCACAGAGGAGCTCCAAGACGAAAACTGCCAGTTTTCCCTCATACCATCCCGAAGAATGGCCTTGACACAAGTAAATCCCATTTACCTCAGCTGCCAGAAGGAACGCTTCGGTGCCAAGTTTCAGGACAGCATGCCCAAAGGTTACGAGTCTCTGCTCAAAGCCCCAGTGTCTGACTCAGCAGTACAAGCTTGTTCTTTCATTTCTCTGAAACAAGGGAGGTTTTCCTGAGCTCTGTCAGTCCCAAACGTGCACAGAGGACACCTACCATGTGAGACGTACATGGCATTCCTGCGTCTGCCTCTAGGCACACGACTGCAGAGATGCTGCCTTCTCAGACCAACCGGCTTCCCAACTCAGCCTAATCCACTTCAGACATCACACAGTAACCAGCTTTAGGATTCTCTGATGTATTTCATGCTGTGTGGCCATACCCAGGCAGGCCAACTGACCCACAGCATGGGGAAAAAAACCTCAATTTAAAATAAATGAGAATACCAGCTCTTGTTTTTTCCTTGCCAAACACGCACAAGATAATAGGAAGCAGGAATTCCACCAGAACAACAGGTTCTGCCTTATTATCCTTCAGGCCCAGAGGAGGAGAAGGGAGCCAACAATCCAACACTGCTGCACGCTAGAAAGAATGTAGAACACACACCGCTAGATGTAACTGCAGAGCTTTACTCACTTCCTTGGTGGTTCTTCATCTTCCCGAAACTCACTCTCTTCTTTCACTTCCACTTTAATCTCTTTCTGTTTCTCTTTTTCCTCCTTCCCCTTGCCAGCTTTCCTTCTTTGCTTTGGTGCTTCCCTAAAAAGACATAAATACAACATTTTGCTCCAGTGCTCTTCCCCTTGTCTGCTTTTTTACAGAGATTAAAGCAAAAACAATATTGAAGTTCCAATCTATTTATCAAGTCCCACTTCGAAGCAGAAGTATGAACAAGGATGAAGAAGAACCGTGCAGTCAGCAGGGCTCTAAAGCCTCTAGCCTGTTAGAGAACAGTCCCGAAAGTGGTAGGCAGCATTTAGGCCACACTGTGTCCGACAGGAGCCATCGGCAGCTAGCAAGGGTTGCTGGGGTTGTACTAATCTTGTTCAACAAAGGTGTCACCATTTTTAGGGTCTAAAATCACAGCTAAGTACGAAATCCAATATACTTCTCTAGGTGGGGCTTGTAGGTTTCATCTTTTGGATCATCTTTGAAGGGAACTTCCTCCTCACTGATGAGCATTTCCTCCTCCTCATCACTGATGGGAGAAAAGAAGAACAGAGGACTTTAGCTGCAACAGTTTAAGCACTACTGCAGGAACATCCATGCACATCATCCACACCGATGGGAAAGATTACACAGCACTTTCTCATCTGACCTGACCAGGGAAAGCAAACGGCTCATACTGACGACAGCAGAACAGGCGGGCTTGGCAAGGTAGTCTCCTCTCGTGAGCCCGCCTAACTATGACACCTACTCCTGGAGGAATTAAGCTACCAGGTGCTATGCCCAATCCCTCCACAATCCCTGACAGTCCATCTGCAATCAAGACTGAACCGCAAAGGTCCATGACTGAATGAACACAGAGCTATCATTCGTCCCATCGTCCCCTTCACAGAAGCACTGACACTGGAAAAACTGAGGCCCTTATTTTCCCTTCGTGAGATACTACATAGGAAGAAATACCACCACAAAACAGAGACTCCTACCTAATTCCAGCTGGAGACTGGTGTTCTTCTGTGGCCTCTGAAAGGAAAAGTCACCGTTAGGTTTCAGCCTGCGCTTGCTGTAGTGAGCTTGTCTGCCTAAGACCCCTCTGTTAGCATTCGGTGCCTGGAGTGCTGGTGGCAGAAGGTGACCAGGCAGCAACACACCTGCCCACCCACCATCTGCACACAGCTCAGAGTTACGCCCGTGTCCATGTCCCCTCAAGGGTTCCCAAGACCTGTTCTGTCTCCAGGCACTTCCATGCGAGGGCTCCACACATACCGTATCCCAGCTGGTCTGTGTTTGGCTCCGACTTGCAGACGAGCTGCAGGGAACCAGTCTTGGATCTGGAGGCACGTGAGTTCTCGGTGCCGCGCTGGCGGGCCGCAGCAGCTGACCTGCTGCTGCGCCAGCTCCTGCTGGGCCTCGCTGTGCCGACGGCAGAGTCGTGGCTGAGGGCGCTGGAAACTTCCTCCTCTTCCTTCTCTTCTTTGGGATCTGAAACACCCATTGCAGTCTCTTTAATAACAACAAAGAACACAGATCCCATAGTTGATTCACGCTCCTCTCTGCTGCCTGATGCTGAAAAGCCTAACTGCCTCTGCCTGCTCCGATGGGGACAACACTGCCTCTCTCATGCTCAGAGCGTGGCTCTGCTGAGCCAGACCGGACATAGCCCAGGGCCTTACCCCTGCCAGCCTTCCCCAAAAACTCCCAGCACATTTCCTACTGCCTCTAAGAAGAGACACAAACATTTTAAAACAGCTTACGTTTCTCTCTGATGAGAGCTCATAAGATGATTATTTGCTGGCTTCAATCTCCTCTAAGCACTAGGAGACAGACGCTCATAAACCTCAACAACTGCTGTGTGACAGACTTGGTCTAAAATTGGACCACATGGAGAGTTATGTTTGGAGAATCCCCCAGACATGCATTTAATCAGAACTGTACATCTGGTAACAGCTCTGAGGAATCCAAGCTGATGATCCTGGTCTTATGCTGGAGCAAAAGGCATCACAAGCACTGTCAGCCTAAGATCCTGCACTCGTTCACAGCTTCTACAAGGAGTTTCTTTCTGCTGACCTCCAGAGAAGCTTTGATAAGGCAACAGAACTGGCTAAAATGTCTAAGTGAGCAAGTTCATCCCTTGAAAACTGAAATTCCCAAGTACCGTTGACTCATTCTCACTTTTGGGTGCTTGCTGTGACACTTAACGAACTCAAACCCCTTTAGGAATCTCTCAAACAATGTGCTGAAGAGACTGATTCCAAGTAGCTGTCTTTGCTCAGCATTCCCAGTCTGCCACTGCTTTACGATACTGAGTTGCCTGCAGCACTCCGCAGGGTCTGTGCTCCAGGGAGGCTATGACCCACTCCTCCTCACCCAAACTAGTTCATGCTGCTGCTCAGTTTCAGGTGAGCTTCTGCTGCCCGAGCACCAGCCAGCAGCACCACTGAGATGCCTGGGAGCTTATCCAGCATCTACTGGCAAAGTCAGCGGACGTTCCTGGCTGGGGAGCAGCCCAGCCTCACTGCGAGTCCCAGCAAAGAGCAAACTGCCCATTAGGAGCCAGGAGTGTGCCCTGGCAGCCAGGGTGCTCTGCAGCCTTCAGGGCGCCACTCACTGGAGCACAGTCAGGAAGCAGAGGTACATGGTTCATCCCCGCTGCTCAGCCCTCGTCAAACCGCGACTCCCACTGCAAGTAGCCTGCCACCACATCTGAGCAGGTTTTGAGGGGACCTTCAAGACAGCTGGGGGCTGAAACATGCAGCCTCTGAACAGCAGCCGAGGGAAACATCCTTGTTCAGCCCGAGGAACAGAAAATCCTGGGGACACAACAGCAGCCAGACAAATATACAAGCAGGTTATTGATCAGCCCAGGCCTCTGTGCTGAGGCACACAGCAAGACAGTGGGGAAGTGGCCACCACTGGATCGGGAAGTCTGACTGGATACAAGAAAAGCAGTACACCCCAGGAAGAGGGGACCAGAGCAAGGCTGTGTGGCCTCTGCAGAATCATGGAACACTTTGGGTGGGAAGGGACCTTAAAGCCCGTCCAGTCCCATTCCCTGCAGTGAGCAGGGACAGCTTCAATGGGATCAGGTTGCTCAAAGCCTCAACCAGCCTGGCCTTGACTGCCTCCGTGGATGGGACATCCGCAATTTCTCTGGGCAACCTGTGCCAGGGCATCATGACCCTCACAGGGAAACATTTCTTCCTTATATCCAGTCTGAATCAACCCCCTTTTAGCTTGCCCCTTGTCCTGTTGCTGTAGTCCCCAAAATGTCTGTTCTCATTTTTCTTATAAACCTCCTTTAAGTACTGGAAGGCTGCAATAACATCCCCTTCTCTGCTCCCGGACGAAGATCCCCAACTCTCTCAGCCTGTCCCCATAGCAGAGCTGTTCCCATCCCTCGGATCACGTTCGTTGCCTCCTCTGGCCCCACTCTAACAGATCCATGTCTTTCCCGTGCTGAGAGCTCCAGAGGGATCTCACCAGAGCAGCGCAGAGGGGCAGAATTCCCTCCCCTCGTCCCTGCTGGCCATGCTGCTGGGGATGCAGCCTGGGATACAGTTGGCTTTCCAGGTTGCCAGCACCGACTGTCAGCTTGTGTTCAGCTTTTCACCCACCACCATCTCCCAAAAGCAAGAGGAACAAGATACAGGGAAGAAACATTGCAGTACGGATAATCAGGCCCCACTCTTCCAACAAAAATTATACTGCTTGAATTTTCTGAGACTAAAATACAGGAACATTTTAAATGAGAATGGCTGAAGTCAATTTTGTGTTTAAAACTTGTCAACACCATGAGCCCTGGCTAGCCGCAGTTTCCCTGGAAGGCTCCTGTCCTCCCAGAAGATGCACGGAAAGTGGACTACATGCCAACATCCTGTTAGATCGCTGCCAGCGCCAGCAGCGGTGACGGGCACCAGGCCACTGGATCTGGCCTCCAGCAGGAGGGAAGAGCGAGAGAGGCAGCAGGTACTGAGGCGGTGCCAAGGCAAAGCAAAAGCAGCACCAAGAGCTCGCTTCTCAGATCAGCTGCTGCAAAGTGAACAGGGTGCCTTGCTGGCAGAGCCTCTTGGCCAGTTGGCACAGGAGCCTTCAAACCAGACAAGCACTGCTGTCTTTTGCCCAAATCGCATTTCGTGGAGTTGGCAAAAGGAGTCTGCCCAGAAGTGCCCCCACACCAATGCTCCCTTGCACCTCTCCTGTGCCAACATCTACTACTACCTACCTCAGCTCACAGCCTCCACATGAGTTTGCTTCAGGAACTGAGTGGATGCCTGCACCTTCTTAGGAACTGGTTCAAGAATGATGGGGAAAAAAACAGGCTTTCTGAAGTCCCACCAAACCTTTTGGTTCCTGGGCTCCTTGCCATGAGCTCTCCCCTCAGTAAGTCACTTGATGAGAAAGGGCTTTAATTCTGTGGCACCTTCACCATTCATAGAATCATGACTTGATTTGGGTCAGAAAGGACCTCAAAGCCCACTTACTTTTACCCCCTTGCCATGGACAGGGATACCTCCCACTGGATCAGGAGGCTCAAAGCCCCATCCAACCCGGCCTTGAGCACCTCCAGGGATGGGGCAGCCACCACTTCTCTGGGCAACCTGGGCCACAGCCTCCCTACGCTCACAGGAAAATATTTCTTTCTTTCCCAATTTCTTCTGCTGATCCTTCCCAACAGCCTTTACTGAACAGTGTCCAGGGCAGAGACCATGTCCAGACAGGAGTGATGGTACAAGAGGCACCAAACGCCCTTTCATCCCAACATATATGAGGACAACGCTGCTCACTGGGTGAAGGGGCAAGAAAAGGAAACCTGGGAGGAACCTTGCTGCATAGTTGTAGCTCTGTTGTAATGGTTTAGACAACCAGAAGGCAGGACTCCTGGCATGGCTGTGCTGCGCAGAGCTCACTCCAGTCCCACTCCATCTTCACGCAGCACACTGGCCAGGCAATTCTCACCTTGTTCCTGCAGCAGCAACATGTTCCCACTCACGCTCCAGCTCTGCCCCTAGCACTCCCTAGGAGGTCATCAATGTGTAAGAGCATCTCCATGCCAGAACCTGCAGCGCCTTTCTCTACACGCACCAGTGCTGCCACAAGCTGAGACAACAGGGGTAAATAGCAGAGTCTGCCCACTGCCTCCTCTCCCAGACCAGGAGATAAACTCACCCTTCCATGTCCAAATTCCACCCTCCATCACAAACCCACTTTGCAGGCAGGATACTAGAGACTGGCACTTGCACATTCTACGACTTTGCTCCTTGCCTCCTCTACGGTCAAGTCCCTCCCCATCCCACAGCACTTTCTTTTAGGAGACTGTTCCCAGAACAGGGTGCATGCTGCTCCCTTTGCACACCACTGGATGCAGCCATGGGAAGAGCATGTCTGAGGGACCTAGAACCAACAGGGCCAAGCAGCAAAGATGCACACACCACAGCTGGCACCTCCCTACCTTCCTCTGAAGGAAGACCAAGTTCCAGGCACACAAGTGACTCATCGCACAGAGCAGAACAGGAAAGTCCAGACCAACTGCATTTGCTTCCTGAACCAGCAGCAGCTCCTTGATCACAGGTCTTGCACAATCACCCCGTGTCCATCCAGCACTCTCCTCCTCTCCACTTCCCTGATAACTTGCAGATGAAGTGGCTGTGTGTTGCTCTGTATCTTGGGAAAGATAATCAGGTAGCCAAAGGCTGGAATTGTCATTTCCTGCAGGAATGGAGTGCAGAAGTAACTGGTATGGATGTCAGCACTGCTGGCAGACACAGCTGTCCGCAGGTTCTGCTGGAGACCATGGGTGGGAACCCTCTGGAAGCAGAGCCTCTTGCTCCTCCTGCGTACAGCAGTTTCCAGACCTGGCACAAGTCAGCCTTTCCCAACAGCTGCACTGCCATGCGCTGGTCTGTGTGAATTGTCAGCTTGAAACCCCCTCCACTGCTCTTGAAAACGGGAGCCATTTGGTATTCCACACCTCCTCGTACAGCCACGTTCCAGCAGATGGCCCAGCCTTCATCTCCAGCCCCTTCCTGCCTGCAGCACATAGGGGAGCTGGTGGCAATAACAGATTCCTCTCTTCTTTGACATCCCAACAGGAACAAACAACCCTGCCCCTTCATCTACCCATGGGGCATAGGAAAAGGAAACTTTCAGCTGCCACCAACTCACAGTTTGTTGATTACTAACAAGGAATGTTCTAAACTTCGATTATGAAGCTGTGGAAAGCACCCTGCTAACCCTGTGGAGTGGACATCTCCAGAAAATACCCTGGCACAGTTAAGAGAAAGTGAAATAAACTCCAAGTTATGAAGTTACAAAACAACTATTAAGGAAACAAATGCACCACAACGTAAACACAGCTCAGAGTGCAACACAGATTTAACACAGTGACCATACAAGAGAAGGCATCGAACATGTAATTTTACAATGGCACAGACAAACATGGAACTCAGGAAAAAATTCCAGTGCAAACCTCTATCCCATGGCTCCTCTCCCCCAAAGAGCTGTGGAACTGTGCACACAGGACACAAGAAAATCCCTGCCGGAGTCAAGGTAGGTTCGGGCAATCTCTGTCATTTAAATTCCACACGTTTTATACAGTTTGGTTTAAGTAACAACACATCTCTCTCAAAACACTGACAAAGTCTGAAGGGAACGCAGTCGTTACCAAGGGGGATGGAGCTGTAAGAACACAAATGAGTAACAGCACGAGTTATCTATGCTACAAAACCACTTGGTACAGCTACAGTCTGAAAGTCTCCCATCTGTCTTTAACCTGTGGAGTTTCACTGGTGTCCATTGGTTAAGTGGATCACTATGGAGCGGACTGTGCTCCCTATGCACCTCCCTTTGCAGCCTGCAAGGAAGCGGTTCTCTGACCTCCCTGCAGCCTGGCAGCCCCTCTGTGCAAGAAGAGCTGACACTTGCACCCACAGCATGTGAGACAGCACTGTCGCATGGGAAGAATGGGGAAAAACTGTGTCATGGAACAATTCACCAGACTGCTCTCTGCAGGAGTGAGTGCCCAACCTTAGAAGTGTTCCTTTCCAAGGCACAGTTCCCAAGGCCAGGTGCTGGAGAACGTAAACCCTGCTGGCATCATCCTCCAGCCCACGCTGTGCAACCCTTGATTTGAGAAGGGACTCCCGAGGAGGTGACTCTCCATGTACACAGCACCACATTTCTTGGTCACCATTTTGGGAAAATAAAGGCTTTGTGTGGCTTTCTTCCACCTCTCCAAACTCTTCTTTCCACTGTTTAAGAGCATCATCACACAACCATGTACCTACATGCCCCTAAGGAATCACACTGGATCTCACCCTCAGCATTGTAAAAAAGCATTGATCCAGTGCAAAGCTGCAAGAGGAAAACAGGCAGGAAAAGTAACTTGCACCAAGGAGGGTGCTCACGGAGCATGTTTCCACTGTGTGACACCAGCAGAGCAACAGGAGACATGGAGATTCAGTTGTCTGCACATTTGTCCCTGGCTTCTACACCTGGCGAAACACTTCCAACCCCACCCTTGCTCCTCTTGCTGCAGGAGTAACCTTCTTGCAACCAGCAGCTCCAAACCTCCGAGACCAAGCAGATGTGCTGTGGGAACACAGGGGCTCCACCACAAAGCATAAACCCAGCATCCTTGTATCCAGCACTGCTCCAACACTCCTTTCGGAACAGCCCTGCAGCCTGTCCCTTTGGCAGTGCTGACCGAAAGATTTCACCCAGACTGAACAGCAGGGTCGAAACCCGACACAAAGGTGGAGAGTTCGGAACTGGTTAGGCTATAAGATTGCAACGGAGCAGCAGGTTTCGTCTGACTGCTAATGCAACTTGAAGAGCCACAGCAAACACACTGGACTTTCAATTCCATGACAGAAGGATGTGAAGCGTGTTCATTAAATCTATATGCCAATAAGTAAAACTATTCAGGATTAACTAAAATGAAAATGATTTCCACAAGAGAATACAGTGTCATGGGAAGTCAAATGCGAATTACACTGCACGGTGCGAGTCCAGCTGCATGAATCAATTTATAAGTCGAGATTAAACGTTCTGCTTACGTAACTAATATTCCTACAGAAACACATCAGGAAGATACTGCCATTGCATGACAAGGCAGAGAGGAGTGGAAACACAACCGGTACAGCTGACTTTGCAGCTGCCTTTGCGCACGCCAGGGCAGTAACCACCATGTACTTGTTCTGACGCACCACATGCCTTCGACTTTACCCTTCCTGTCACCCTACCGTCAGACCTGCGCAGCCGGACCTTTGTGCCTGCGCTCCCAAGTTGGGGAGCAGAGCAGCCCTCTGCACCGTACAGAAAAGCCTCAAACCTGGCTTGGCATGCCCACTGTTGCGGCACCTTAGCTATATTCTTCGGCACAAACCGAGTTGCAATCATGCCCAGCACCACTGCACTTTTTTTTGCCCACAGCAGCCCTGCTAATCCTACTGCAAACTGTAACTGCACAAAGCACCAAATCTTACTTACAACCTTGGTGCAGCAAGTTTCATTCGTCGCACATGGACGAGTCCACAGGTTCGCCTCACCTCACCGGCCACGTACCCTGAACACTGGTCTCACTGCCACATCTCCACTCGGGATAATTTAACATCCTAAAACAGATTTAGTATCTTATAGTAGAGACGAGTACAGCACAAATCATCTCAGGGAATTAAACTCCGTGTCAGAACGCACGCCAGCCAACGTGAGTGCCAAAGCCTCTCCAGAACTGCTCAGCAGTGTTCCTGGATCTCTTCCTCAGCCCAGCTCCAGACAGGGGTGAAATAATGGATGGTTTTTCACCTTCCAGAAGCATGGAGGACTCCCAGCCACCAAAACCTTGTGGTTCATTTACACTTGATTTGGCTTCTCCAAACACTCTATGCTAAAGGCCTGAACAGGATCAGCCAAACAAAGGCACTCCTTCTGTCTGTTCCATGTCATCCCAGCAAGCACAAGCATGAGTCAGGGACCTCAATCCAGAGCGCAGCTAGGGCACAGCACTGCAGCTCTCTCACCTCTGTGGTTTTAAAGACCGAAAAAACCAAATGAACAGAACAATCCCCAAGGCCGGTTTCCCTCGAACTAGAAGCAGTCACCACTTCTCAGTGACAACTTCCACACAAACTCTCCTGCTACCTGTTTTGACTGCAAGTCTCATCTTAATACAGAGCCCAAGAAATGTAATACATACTTTTTCCACTCTCACATTCGCGGACAGATGAATCTCTGGAGCCCAAAGTTAAAGTCTAAACCAGCTGGAACCACCAAACCTGGGAAATTTCAAACTATTTGCCCCTTCCAAGTACATCCCAAGAAACTGGGGTAAAAACAGGACCACTCTACTTCCTTCCTTCCCACCACCACCACCACGCAACCATTTCTGCTTAAGGGTATCTGAAACACTAAGAATCACCACTAACGTGATGTGAACACCATACGCATACAAAGAGACAATGGTAAGCCTTTTTGCATATTCTAGCAACTTTGTTTTGACCCAAAAGTCTGAAGCTCTGCCCTCCCGTTACGCAGTGAGAGGTAAATGCACACAAGAGGCCTCTGTGCTAAACACATGCCGGTTACTGCTATGGTCTGCAAAAACACACATTGCCAGCTTGAACCATGATGGGTTTCTGCACTTGAATGGAATGATACTACAGCCTGGCAGGAATATAGTTGGAGAGTTACAGAACTACAAGAATAAAGGCAGCCTTCCAGACAGAAATGCCTCCTAAGAAGAACTGAACAGCTCCAATAGAAAAGGGAATTCACTGGTGCATGCATGCAGCTGCCTTTCCTCACCGTTTCATTCTGTGACAACTCTCAGGTGCCAGATCAAAACCAACATCGCGCAATGTCTACTGCACTTAGGACAGTTTCCCACATCACGGGCTAAGGAGCAAAGCCCTCTGACAGCTTCTGCACAAGAAGCTGTTAAGATGCAGAACTCCCACAGCTCACACTGGAAGAAGAAAAACACTCTGCCCCTGGTCGCGGCTCCCCACAGCTGGGGCATCTTGATCAGACCCATAAAGCTCCTCTCTCCTATTCAAAACTTTTCCCTTTCATTGCTGAAGGAATAAGCGTAAAAAATCCACCATCCGCTAAGGCCAGATAAGGCCCTTAGACAAGGGTAAATATTTGAATACTCTTATTTCCACATCTTCCTGCTGTCTCTTGCAGACCATTGCTGGTACTGGTGACAGCGGCAGGACAATGTAAGCCCAACGTTTACCAGCTGCTCAGGACCACTGTGGGACAGCACTGGCCCACGGCAGTCCGGACAGCCGGCAAAGTCCTAGTGGTTATCCAGAAGAACAAGTTTTAGCACGTTTGGCACATGCAACCATCAATGGCAGCAGCAGCTTATCATAGCTTCAGTCTGGAGAGACCTTGGGAAGAGAGCACACATCATCAAGCAACAAAACACTCTTTAAAAGGAAGACCCAGCAGCTGTTTGGCTGCCTCTGTGGGAAAGCCCCAACTGCTGGTGTGGAATAGAACCGTAGAAGTAATTCAGCTCTTACCTTTAAAAGCTGCTTTATCAGTGCACCTGAAAAAAACACAAAAGGCACATATGAGAGAGAGCTCTGGCAGCAGGAATGAAAAGTGATTGGTGTGGAGAATGAGCTGGGATTCCCAGCTGCACACAGACACCCTGCCCTGCTCCCAAACACCGATACCAACAGGGACGATTTCACCCAGAGAACATTTGAGTGAGCTGTGACAACACAGCAGCAAAAGCCCAGCCTTGCCCATAGCAGGTATGTCCAAACCAGGGACAGTGCCACTGGGCGGATCGGCTCCAACACCGAACACTCCAGGCACGCGAGTGTGGCTGGCTTCCCACTTCGCTCCTGGCGCCGCGGTCACCTCCTCAGGGAAGAGACCCCACGGCGGAGCCAAAGCCGCCCGGGGAGAAGGTGGATCTGGCAAGAGACAGCTCCCGGACAGACGCCGTTCAGGAAGGGACCGCCGGACCCAGCTGGGACCGGACAAAGAGGAGGGGCTGTGGGGCGGCCCCGGCAGAACCCGCCCACCGTGCCCCCCTCCCGGCCCCGCGGGACACTCACCCGGCTCGGGGCGTCTTCCTAGCGGTGGGCGGTGTCTCGGCGGCGGGCTGCTCGGCGGCGGGCCGGGCCCCGGGGCTGCTCCGCCGGCGGCGGGGATATTCGGCCTTGCGGCGGCGGGAGGCGGCAGCGGCGGCTCCCCCCGCGGCGGCGGCCCGACCCCGCTCCCGGCCGCCCCTCAGCACCCGGCTGCCACCGGACTCCTCCCCCTGCTCGGCAGCGGGCGGCGGCGCGCGGCGGCGGCCCGAGGACGCCGGGCCCTGCGCGGTCGGCTGCTCCGCGGCGCCCCCCGGCTGCTCGGCGCCCGCCGGCATCGGGGCGGCAGCGGCGGCTGCTGCTCGCTCCGCCCTCCCGCCAACCCGCGCCGCGCCCGATCAATCACCGCCCGCGGCCCCTCCGCGCCCAATCGGGGACCCCGCTGCACGCGATCACCGCCCCTGGCCCCGCCCCTGCCGAACGCACGCCAATCCGCGTCCGCGAGCCGACGGCTGGCCCCACCCCCCCTCCGCTATCTCGCCTTTCCCCGCGGCTCGCGCGCCTCCCGGCCAATGGGGGCGCTTGACCCGGGCGGGGCCCGCCCCCCGCGCCGCCGCCCGCCCAATCGGCGCGGCGCTCCCCACGCGCGCGCCCCGCGCCCCCCCGGCTCCGCCGCGCCGCCCGCCCGGCCGCGGTACCTCCGCCCGCCGCGGCGCCCGCGCGGCCCGCCCCTCCGCCGTGCTCCTCCGCCGCGCAGCCCGCGCCGCCGCCGGGCTCCCTACCGCCGCCGCCGCCGCCGCCTGCGCCCCTCCGGCCGCCCGCAGGTTCCCCCCGCCCGGCGGACGAGGCCCGGCGGGGGAAGCCGCTCGCCCAGCTCGCCCGGCGCGGCCGCTCCCTGCCGCGGGGCCGCAGCGCCGCTCCCCGTCCCGGCGCGGGCCGTCGGCGGCCGCGCGCTTTTGGCCGTCGCTGCTCCTTTAAGAAAAAAAAAAAAAAAACACCGCCCTGCGTCGGGCGCGGTGAAAGTCGGTGACAAAATGGCGGCGGCGCCGGGGGGGGGGGCGGGCCGGCCGCGCACCGCCCACTTCCGCCCGGCAGCGCGCGCGCCCCCGCCGGGAGGGGCACTTCCGGCCGAGGCGCCGGGAGTCTCGAGTCGTGGCCTCCCACCGCAGAGCCCTGGGGTGTGCGGCCGTGCCGTTGCGTCCGGGCCTGCGCGAGCTGGTGTAGAGAGAGTGGCAGATGCCCCACATCGGCCCTTCTGTGCCAAAGGAAACAGAACCTCCATGCCTCCCTTCCTGCGAGTGCGCTAACAAACAGTCCTGTGCGGGGAACCGTGCATGGTCCAGTTTCTCCTGACAAAGATGCCGGGCCATGGGGAGGAGCAGCCCGTCCTAACTGCAAAGCTAGGGAACTGGAAAAGTGGGCATACTCGCCCAGGGATTCTCTCTGCCCCTTCCAGCCCCAGGCATGAGGCTTGGCAAGGGGCTGTGCACTGCAGCAGTGTTGGGGAAAACCCTTCTGGAGCAGGTTGGAAGAGGAGCGCTGGGGGAGAATCTGGAGCTGCAGGGCTGTGGTAGGAGAGAGGGAGGAACTTGGTGCTGTGTTTCCCTGCCATGTCATCCCAGATGTCTGTACCTCAGGCCTGGGACAGGTTTTGATTATGGGCATTGCTGCACTCCAAGTCCATCCCAAAGCACATAGCGTCTGCACTGAGCTGTGCCCAGCAGCCACACGCATGGCAGCTGTGGGAAAGCAGCTGATCAGTGGCCCAAAGCATTAACGCAAGGAGAAGGTGGCACAGCTGCAGTGGGCTGGGTCCTTACACTCCCACTCATTCTAAGGGACACAAAAGGATTTGCCAGTACCTGGAAATCCAAGGTGGGGCTACAAAAGCATCTCCCAAAAGGTGAGGCTGTGTTGGACCATGCCAGCACTGCAGGTTCCATTCCTGCCTCCATCACACAGTTCCAAACTCCTTGCCACCTGGTACAGGGATGCCATCCCTTGCCACATGTGGCCAGGGGCTTCTGGAAGCACGCACAGCCCAGCTCCAAGCTGAGCAGCCTCAGGATCTCAGGTGGTTTTATGCCAGGAAATACTGGCCAACCTGCTGTCAGTCTCCTTCCCTCCCCAGCCCTAGCTGAGCTGCTCTTACCGCCCTGTGCCTCAGCCCCGCCACTGCTTTCCGCTGTCAGACATGCACATCGTGTACAACCCACAGAGGGAAAACCCCATGTGACAAACCCCATCCTGGGGAGGGAGGTGACGCTGGGGAGCGGAACCGAAAGCCTGTGCAGCCCAGCCTGTCCACTCACCACCCTGCCTGCAGGCACTGCCCTAGCTCCCCAGCCACTGGGACCCCCGCCCAGCGGGATGGAGGATTTGGGTAAGTGGGGCACCTCTGGAACCAGTCCCACACTCAGGCTTGGTGCGGGGTCACATCTTCAGCAGCTCAGGGAGGCCCAGTCCTCCCACTGCCTTGGGCTCACAGGGATGCTGCAGTGGAGACAGCAATGGAGCCGCATTCCCTGCTGTGCTCCCATCCTGCACTCAACAGCAGGAAACAGGCTGTGGCAGCGACGCAATCCCGGCTGCATGCTGCGGGGCCGAGCAGCCTGAGAGTGCAACATGAGGTCCACGGGTGCTGGGAGCCATCGTGGGCCTGGGGTGGGGGCAATGGGCTCAGGGAAGGAGCCACGCCGAGGGTATCCCCCATTCGCCAATAATTTGAGGGCAGCGGGATGCTAAGGAACAACCACTGTGACAAGGTGAAAGTGGAAAAAGAAAGCATCCTGTGGGTACACAGAACACACTGATGTTTTTGGCTCTCCCATGCCAGAGTGTGTGCCAGATGAATTTAAGGGCTGGGGGATGGCTTTTTGTCAGATTTGGTGCTGGGGGGAAGCAGGACCTTGTCACCAGTGGTAGCCCACACTGGAGGAAGGCTGTGCAGCACAATGGTCACATCCTGCACTGGAGATGGGGACTGTGTGCAGGTGCTCAGGGCCGCCACAGCCCCTCAGGGCCCTGGCTCCTGGCTGGCCGAGGCTGCTGTGATGCTACTTCTGCTCCTGAGATTTCAGGTGTAGCACAAACCTGCTTGGGGGGACAGCCAGAGAGGGCAACAGTAGCTGGGGTGCTGACCTATTTCTCTCTGCAGACGCTTTGCTGGCAGAGATAGAGCAGAGCTCTCAGCCAGCCTCTAAGGACCTCATGCCACCAGCACTGAGCTCCTGCAAGCAGGATGTGGCCACAGCCGGGCCCCCAGGCCCTTGTGGCCACAAGCCACTTGCCTCGGTGGCCCTGAAGGTAACGTCTCATCACGGTGGGGCTGATGCTGAGCAACTGCTCAGCTCATGGCAGGGGTTGTGGTGCTGAGCAGGCGGTGAAGGGCATGGGGGAGCATCCGGTGGTCTTGGTGGCCACAAGGTTTTGTCCTCTCCAGGTGCAGCTGCCTCCTCAAGCTCAGTCTCCGGCAGAGGCTTTGGAGACAGTGTACAGGTAAAATAAGGCCACGGGAGGGCAAAGCCATCTGGTGCTACCCAATCCATCATGTGGACACATCACTCAGGGTCACCTAACCTCCTGCCTGTGCCCCCAAAACATAGATCCTCCCACAAACTAGGGTGGGGGGTTGTATCCTGTGCCCCTGCAGCGCTGCTGCGGTGAGGGCTGAGCTTCCAGCAGCCCCCTCCCCACCAGCAAATCCCCAGAGAGGGCTCCTGTCCCTGGCTGCGGTGTGTGTGGGGGGCTCTAAGGCCCAGATCCTTGGCCTCAGGATGGAAGCCACAGCATCCCTCCCTCTGCCATGTGCAGCAGCCCCGTACAGGTCCCGCAGCCACTGCTGCCCTTGCCCTCGTCCGCAGCGGCCGCCCAACAACTGGATGAGCTCCTGGCTGACCTAGGCCACATGGAGAGCAAGGTGAGCCTTGTCCCTGGCAAAGGAGCACGGGAGTCTGATCCTTGCCCAGCACTCACCTCCTCCTTCCTGGCAGCTGGCGGTGGCAGGGCAGGGAGCTGGGATGCCAGCCGAGCCCTCATTGGACAACATGCTGGGCAGCCTCACCCGGGACCTGCAGGAGCTGGGCATCACAGCTGCTCCCACTGGCGTCTGCGCCGCCTGCCACAAGCCCATCGCCGGCAAGGTGAGGCCCTGTGCTACCATCCGGGTGCCCTGCTCCTCTCGGCACCCTGGGAGCGGCTCTCACTGCTCCCCTCCTCCATGCAGGTGCTCACCGCACTGGGCAAAACCTGGCACCCCAAGCACTTCGCTTGCACCCGCTGTGGGCAGGAACTGGGCGGCTGCCCCTTCTTCGAGCGGGGCGACCTGCCCTACTGCGAGGAGGACTATCACCAGGCCTTCTCCCCCCGCTGCGCATACTGTGCCAGCCCCATCCGTGAGGTGAGACGCCCTAGCCTCCCCCACTGACCCGGCCTCCCCCCGGGTCTCCACCGCCAGCCGCTCACCTTGCCTCTTCCCACAGAAAGTCCTCATGGCCCTGGACCGGACCTGGCACCCTGAGCACTTCTTCTGTGCCCACTGTGGGAAGGTGTTTGGAGATGACGGTGTGTCCAGTGGGGCAAGTGTGGGGGTCCTGCTGATAGTCCACCATCAACATCCCTGGCATCTTCCCTGCCAGGCCAGGCATCCCTAGCATCACCCCTGCTGAGCCAAACATTGCTTGCATTGCCCCCACCCTGGGTCTCCCCCAGCCCCGGTGCCTAATGCCCCGTCTGACATCCCCCTATAGTAGTTCCTTTGCCTTCTGTCCTGGCCACCCCCACTGCTAGGTCCCCCCAGGCGGGTGCCCATCGCACTGGCCTTTTCGCAGGTTTCCATGAGCAGAATGGGAAGCCGTACTGCCGCCAGGACTTCCTGGCCATGTTTGCTCCGAAATGCCAGGGCTGCGAGCGCCCCGTGACGGATGGTTACCTGTCGGCACTGAAGGGCGTCTGGCACACCGAGTGCTTCGTTTGCGCGGTGAGTGGGCAGCGGGACAGCGGGCACACCCAGGTGAGCGTTCCTGAGGCCGTGCCAGCCTTCTCCATCTCCTTCCCCCTAGGAGTGCCTGAGCAGCTTTGCCAACGGCTCCTTCTTTGAGCTGGAGGGTCGGCCCTACTGCGAGCTACACTTCCACCAGCGGCAGGGCAGCATCTGCCACGGCTGCGGCTGCCCTGTCACCGGTCGCTGTGTCACGGCCGCAGGGCACAAGTACCACCCCGAGCACTTCATCTGCTCCTACTGCCTGGGGAAGCTGCAGAAAGGCACCTTCTGTGAGCGCAGTGACAAGATGTACTGCCGGACCTGCCATGACAAGCTCTTCCTCTGACCCCGGCCTGCAGCCACCACCCTCCCCCCCCCCCGCCCCCCTTCCCCGCCTGTCTGGATGCCCCTAGTGTCAAGCCCATCATCAACATTCCCTGCCAGGCCAGGCATCCCTGGAATCACCCCTGCTGAGCCAAACATCCTTTGCTTTGTCCCACCCATCGGCATCCCTGGTATTTATCCTGCTGAGCCAAATGTCCCCAGCATTGTTTCTGCCGAGCGGACTCCTCATCTCCCTACCCCTTCAGACATTCCCGACATTGTCCCAGCCAAGCCACACATCCTGGCCCTTGTCCCCTCCATCTGAGGCAATATAGCACCTGGCCCTGCCTTCACAGAATCACAGAATCACCAGGTTGGAAAAGACCCCTTGGATCATCTAGTCCAACCATTCCTATCTACCACTAAACCGTGTCCCTGAGCACCTCGTCTAGCAGTCTTTTAAATACCTCCAGGAATGGTGACTCAACCATCTCCCTGGGCAGCCTCTGACAGTGCCTGATGACCCTTTCTGTGAAAATTATTTTTTTTCTGATGTCCAGCCTGACCCTCCCCTGGCAGAGCTCGAGGCCGTTCCCCCTTGTCCTGTCCCTTGTCACAGGGGAGAAAAGACCAGCACTCTCCTCTCTACGACCTCTGCTCTGCTCATGATGGCTTTAGCTGGATCTCACCCTACCCATGGGTGCCCTCATGGGTCCCAGCTCCCAGAGTGCTGCCAGCCGGGGTGACTCTGCTGGCGCTGCCCTTCCCATCACCACAGGAGCGGGCCTGGCCTCCTTGCAGAGCAGTTCCAGCCATGCTGCACCACACAGGGAATCCGCACAGCCCCAGGCCCACATTCCCATGGACCTCACCCCATCCCACAACCACAGGGCTGCTCCACATCCCTATAAATCCCCTCTGAGACCAAGGCTCCAGAAAATTGCTTCCAAAATAGGTATTTCCAAAAGTTTACAGAATTTCTTTCCCCATGAGTTTTCACCAGCAAACGGAGGGGAAAAGGGAAAAGTGAGGCAACACAGTGCTCCAGCCTGGCTTTGGTATTCCCTGGAAGGGATGAGGTGAGCTGTGCTAAGCCAGGCAGCCCTGGCTCCAGAGGGCTCCCAAGCTGGCTTTTCTAAGGATGAGATGAGGACTAAAGAAATTATGGTATTTTTTCACCTGTGCAATGTCTCACAGCGACCAGAAGATGGGGAAAATTCAATTAAAGGCTTCCCAGCAGGAAGCCCCAGCACTCCAGAGGAGGAGGGAAGGCCTCCTCTTGTGCAGCCCCAAGCACCCTTGTGAAAACACTTGGCAGCTCAGCACAAAGCAAAGCTCTGGTACTGTTTATATTTCATCCAACCTTTTCCCAGAGAGAGGAGGAAACTCCACTCTAGCCAGTGAAAGGGTTTGGGAAAGTGGCATCTTCCAGCACCCCTCAGAGCTGAGCAGCACTCGGCACAGCCCTGCCCCAGGAAAAGACACCAATCCCCACTGCGACTTGAAAAGTGCCAAGGTGCTACACACCCACACTTTAAAAACTTTATTTATATAAAAAAATCACTTTGTTTTAAAAGCGTTACAAGAGTGTGCACAGGAATTTAACAAGGAATGGCACAGTGCTCCCCGCTGCCCTCCCGTCCAACCCCACTCCCCACGGGGGTAGGGAAGGAGGGAAGGGAGAAGCGCTTTTTTTTTGGTTCATTTGGAATTAAAAATTAAAAAAAAAGGAATTAGTGTTTTACATATTTAGAGGAAAAGAGAAGAGTTAGACCCCAGAACAAAACCCAACGGAGCTGAGGTGGGGTGGAGCTGGGAAGCGCTCAGCCGGAGCTGGAGGTGCTTCCGGGCAGGAGCAAGGCACCAGTTCTGCCAGCTGCAGCCCCCGACTCCAGTTTGCAGCCTCCAGAAGAGGCTTCCAGTTGCAGAGGGAGCCCAAGGGCTCCCATGAGATCACAGCACGTGGATGTGCCCTCTCCCAGCGGAGGGGAGGAGGATGCATGTGTCCTCCCTGGGGTGCGGATAAGAGCCCTGCACCCCAAAACCAAGGGCTGGGGGGCTGCACCCCCCAAACTGGGCTTCCAGCCCCCCTGCCGCCAGCTCTGGCTCCCGACAGGGCAGGGAAATGCCCAGCCCTGACGAGAGTCTGGGAAGCACCCCATCCCCAGCGCAGAAACCAGACAGTACGATTCAGAGAGCTATTTCACAGTGGCAAAAGAAAGGCACGTGTCAAGAGAAAGTCAGAGGGGCAGTGGGGCAAGGGGGAATCCTGTCTCTGCAGCCCTGCCCAGGCCTGCGCCCCACACAGCGCACACCCAGAATCCTGCCCTGCCGCATCTCCTTCCACACAGACTCAGCCCCTTATGCTGACCCCCTTCCCCACAAAAGGACCCCTCTCCTCATGGTCACCGGTGGGGGCCAGCAGCCCCAGCCGGATCCCATTCCCACACCCCTGACGCCTCATCCAGAGCAAAGAAAGAGAAGTTATTGCTGGTTTTCCTTCCCCTCACCCCACTGCGATGCCAGCCTTTCTCCCCCTGGTCCAGCCACCACCAGGGAGGGACGTTCCCTGTCCCCACCAGCCTGAATGAAAAGTGATCCTGCACAAAAATATATCCTATAG
Organism: Cuculus canorus; assembly: GCF_017976375.1. NCBI lineage: Eukaryota > Metazoa > Chordata > Aves > Cuculiformes > Cuculidae > Cuculus > Cuculus canorus. The sequence continues at coordinate 69,127,667 of NC_071405.1, read as the reverse complement.
GCAACGAAAGAAAACAAAACAAGGCGGTGAGTGTGGTCCCAGTCTCTATCCCTGCAGGCGTCTCCAAGCAGAGGGAAGGCGTAGGAGAGAAGGCAGTTCCTGATCAAGGCAGAGCCGGAATCCTTTTGCAGCATCCACCGGTCGATCCGGCAGGAGGGATTATTTTTTTTTTTTTTTTTTACTCTCTGAAGGAAGGGGGTGGTGGAGGACAGGGAGAAGAGTTATCGGTCCCAGAGCAGGGAGGTGCAGCAGTTGAGGAGGCCGAGGGGCTGGGCTGTCCCAGGACGAGGCCACCGAGTGTCTGGCGAGTTGGCACAAACCGTCCAGCAAGAATCCAAAAATAAGACAAGGTAAAAGTCGGTCCATTCCACCACAAAGAGTTATATATATATATATTTATATATATAATATATTATCAACCCAAACTGGGTGGAGGTGGGATGGCAGCTAGATCTTCTGCTGTGGGGGGAGAGAGAGACAGCCATTAGTATGCCCGGACCATGAGCAAGCAGTGGAGGTGCGATCACAGCCCTAATGGATCTGGCAGCGATTGCAGTCAGCAGCGATCAGAGTGGGATTTGGCTGGCAAAGCACCTCTAACAGCGTAGCAGGATCTGTCACCACTGCTCAGATTAGGCAGGATGCTGTGGGACATACCAACGCAGGGGAAAACACGGCAGCGTCCTCCTCTGCCTCCTCTACCTCAGGCAGCGATTCCTGCCCCTCCTCCTGCTGCAGACACACGGGGTTGTTAGTAGGGGTGACAGAGCCAAGGGTGTTAGTTGTGGGTTCCCGGTTCTCCCCGCCTCCTGCCAGCCTGAACAGCCTCGTGTCACCTCCTGCTCCCCAGTCCCGCTCACTCCAGCCTCATTAGGAAGAGCTGCTCACCATCAATGGCGCTGCCTTCACCGGCTCCGTATCTCTGAGGTCACCAGACCGGTCCAGTGTCCTGCTGTGGTCCCGCTCGTTGAGTGTGGAATAGTTGTCTGGAGCAGGAGAGGGGACAGTCAGCTGCGCCACTGACACAGGAGGCAGCAGCAGCCCCACAGATGTGAGCTCTGTTCCATCCCAGCACACCAAGGAGTCAAGCTGCCCCCACTTCCTCCCAGTCCCTCTCCTACCTGGTCCGATGTTGCTCATCTGGATCTCCTCCCGGGAGGATTTCTTGTCTGCAAGGGTGGGAGAGCGGCGGATCAGTCACAGCCCAGAGCAGAGGAACCGCTGCCCACCCCAGCTGGAGGAGCCTGAATGCAAGCACAGCCCTGCTGACCCATGGATGCTGCAGGACCTAAGGTAACTGCACGCATCGTTTCTCACCCTGAGAGCACATCACAAGCTCCAACTGATGGCCTTCTGTGAGCAGCTGTGGCTGCCAAGGGAGCTAGGGACAAGGAGCAGGGAGGGGACGATGCCAGCTGCCTTGGCACCCACAGGGTAGAAGGATGACAGCAGGGAGAGATGCTGGAGGGAGGGCACATACCGGATTTTTGGTTCCTGTCAATGAGAGGCAAGGTGCTGTCATCAAAGGAGTTGCCTCCCTGGGTCCGAGAGGAGTTGCTCACGTTCACCTGCAGCAGCAGAGAGCAGCCACTCACACTCTGTCCCAGATACTCCTTCCTCATTAGCACATCCCTGCTCAGGCACCAGGACAACCCAGGAACCCTCCCCATAGCCCTCGAGCAAGGGCCCTGAAGCAGCTGGAGGGTGCACCGAGCCCCCTGCTGCGGGTCAGGGCAGCATCCAGCCCTTATGGAGTAAAGGACTACCCCAGCCTGGCGAACCTTGTCCCTCAGCACAGCCACAGGGGGCCTCAGTGCTGCAAACCTTCCTGCCTGCAGATCTGCAGGCATACAAGTGGGACACAGGGCTTACAGCTTTACAGAGCATCTCTTCCTTAGCAGAGATTTTCTGCCATCCGTCTGCCAACAAACAGCAGAGGGGATCCCTTCAAGGGTCTCCAATCCCACCAGCAGGGTAGGAGCAGAAATCCAGTACTGCTGAGCTCCAGGAACACCCTTCTACTGCAGGACCCTACTTATGGCCCCAGCCACAACTGGCATCCCCATTCCCAGACCTGGAAATCTGACTTCTTCCAGCCTTCCTTCTCCAGGGGCTTCCGCAGCTCTTTATATCCCCAGACTGTCTGCAAGACGAGGGCAGCTGCTCGGACTTCTCTCTCTGAGCGGTTCCTGGAAAGAGGTGAAGGAAGAGGTGTTTGCAGACACCCACGGCCTCCCTCAAGGAAGCTCCCTGAGAAGCCCATCTCTGCCCCTCACATTATCCTTCGAGCAGAGCCTACCCAGACTTGTTGATCAGCACCAGCTTTTCGATCCCCTGCGTTTCCCGCAGCTTCTTGGCTGCCTCAAGGTTGTCCACAATTACTTCATTGATGGTGTTGAGGAGTGACACTACTGTGTCCTCAGAGAGGTTTTTAGCCGGGGCCTGCTGGCCTCCAGGCAGGTTCTTCACAAGGTTGGGGATGGCATGTTTCCCTGGGAAGGGTAAAGAGGTGGGTATAAGAAAGTGTGGAAGAGGGTACCAAGGGAAAAACACCATGGCAGAAGGATCAGGGACAGGTGAACAGCTTTGGTATCCCTCTGCATGCAGCTCAGCACATGCTAGGAGAGGAGCAGTAGACAGACATGAGGCTGACGCCAAGTCCATGTGCTTCCTCAGCCATCAAAATCAGGAAGAAGTTCCTGCCTAACGCAGATGGATACGGAGACCACGACATCCTCCCCTCCACAGCCCTCACCTATCAGCTCTTTGTTACGCAAGTCGACAGCCAGGTTGCGCAGGGCTCCAGATGCTGCTTTCACCACTCGCTCGCTGTCGTGGGTCAGGAGGTCCGCAATGGCGGAGAGTCCCTTCTCCTGTCGCAGCGCTGAGCGGATGTACCGGCCGTACTGCAGGAACAGCCAGAGCACACAGCATGACTGGGATGGGCACACCCTCTCCCTGCTCCTGGGGCTGGGGACACAACTGGGAGCCTTGCCCCCATCCTCATCTTGGGAGTCGAGGGTCCTGGCTGCACCCACAGTGAGACAGACTGCAAAGGTCCCATTCCCACCCCAAATTCCCCCTGCAGGCCAGGGAAGCAGGATTTCCCAGGTGGTCTGCCCACACATGCTAAGGCAATGCAGGTGATGGGGCTGCAAAGCAATCCCAACACTTCATCTCCAGCGCACAGGAGGGACGGGCAGTAAGCCCCTGCTGGTGGGGACACAGACAGGCAGTCCCGGGCAGATCCAGCCAGCAGGAGCACAGACCCTTAGCGGCACAAGAGAGGCCTCGTCCACACCAGAATGGTGCTGCTGCGCGGCAGCAAACTGTGCACTGAGTGAGCAGCCCATAACAGCAGAGCCATGGCTATCGATAGCTCTGCGGCACCCTAGGGGTGACACTCCCGGCTCCACAGGGCCTGTTCCCTGCAGCGACAGATGCATGTGGACACGGCTAGCTCCACGAGGCACTCACCGTCCAACTGCCAGCGCACAAGTTCTGGATGGCTCCTGCCGAAGCCTCCAGAATGGCTGGAGTCTTGCTTTCCTTTAGAAGGGAGATGTATATCCGGACCACTTCTGGCTGGAAGAGGAGCTCATAGCCTGCCAGAAGAACACGAGTAGGAATTACTGGAGGGTTCTGCTGCAGCTCATTCCCAGGAGAGCTGCTGGGCAGAGGTGGCTGAAAGCTCTGGCTCACTGCTCCCTGGGGGCTGGACCCTCGGCATGGAGGGGGCCAGGCTGCCCCAGCCCCAAAGACCCAGCCTGGCCCAAGGCCATGGCTACTGCCCGGTTGCCAGCCAAACCCCTGCAGCTCAGGAGAAGCCTGGGCTGAGCTGCAGCGCTGCTGCTATCTGCAGGGTGACCTTGACTCTAGTACAACCCTCAGCTGAGAAGCGTTCAGCTCCAGCACAGGCATGAGCAGGGCAACAAATGTGACAGCCGGGCGCTACAGCAGCACAAGGCTCAGCCCACACCCTAGCGGGGAAGGGGAAACACCCTGAGCAAGGGGCCACCAACACCCCGTTGAGACAGCCTACATCCAGCTCATCCTCAGAGACTGAAGGCTCAGGTTCTCCAGCTCTTCACCACATCTAACAAGTGGGCAGGGCCTGCAGATATTGAGTCTTTTCCAGGGAAGTGACTTCTAAAGTAGCTCTGGGATTGCAGTTTATAGCTTCGAGGCCAAGTTTTTGATCTCGCTTTGCCCCCAGCTGTGGCGAGGGCTGTCCCCAGTCTCAAAGACAGAGCGGGCACCTGTTCAGCCTTCCACCAGAGATGGGTCTTGACTCTTCCCACAGCCGAGCTCAGCCTGAGCAGCCACCACTGCACACAACATCACATCTGTCCTAGGTCTCCTTGTGATTCTTTTGGCTTGAATCTTCACACCCTCAGAAGCACCAGGGTCCTCCCAGGACCCACAGAGTGTTTTGGGGCAGAAGGAGCTGAACTCAAGCCCTGGGGTAATTACAGCCCAATTCACAGCCCTCTAGGCAAGACACTTGTTCCCAGATGCTTCTTGGAACAACCCTTCCTCATGCTGGAGAACATTTTAAGGCAGTGTTTTGTGGCTTTAAACCCTGCTGTTCTTCATTCCCAGAGGGCAATTGTGCTCAGAAGTTTGAGACTACTGGGCTGCCCCCTTCCCAGGGCTGTGTCACCATGCTGTCCCCCAGTCCCAGGACAACAGTTCCCCCCACAGACCTGGTAAGCCTGACCAAAGGCAGTGCTGGCCCCCTCCAAGCACAATTATCCTCACAGGGGTCTGCAGCAGAGACAGTGTTCCAGCAGGGGCTTGGGCAACCTCTGCCCATCCGAGAGGCTCACTTCAATGGGAAATCAATTCCATCCCACTCCTCTCCTGGGCTGCTTGCGGAAAACACACACATGGAGGAACATACCTTTGGCTGGAGTTGTTCTTTTGGGAAAATCCACTGTATCGGCACCAGGGTCTTCTGGGAGCTTTTTACCTTGAAAGTGCAAGCAGGGAGGTGTGAGACACCTCTTCCTTTCCCCACCCACCTTTGCCCAACAGCTCTTTAGCCACTTGCTAAAGAACAAGCCCAAGGCAAGCTGAAGCTGAGCTGCCAGCATGTCCCAGGAGGGGACATCAGGGGCACCAGCCACACCGCAGGCAGGTAGAGCCCAGCTTGGGAGACAAGAGAGCCAGAGAAAGCACCCATTCAACCCTAGGAAAATTAAAACCAGAGCACACTCACCTCTGGAGAACCATTCGTCTATTGGCGAAGCGGAGAGAAGGACAGGAGAGAGGGGAGGCAGGAGGAGAGAAGTGCCGACAGCATCATCATTTGGCAAGAAAGCAAAGGGAAGGGGCAACACAGGAGAAAAAGGAAGGGGTAGAGTTAGTGGACGTTTATCCATCAGCATCCCACCACCACAGAAACCCACCACCAGCTTGTGCAAATGCTCTGGGCAAGCCAAGCAGTAACTCCCAAAGCCAGGGAGGTGGGGACCACCGCATCTCCAGAGAAAGCTGCAGCTTAGCCCTCACACGAGAGATGCTGGAGCAGGAGCAGAGACCCCAGACCACCCTCAAGCTCCACGGTCATAGTTGTGTCTTTATTCTACCTTCCTCTGTGCCACTGCATCCCAACAAACCTTTGCCCTTCTTGGCCCCAAAGCAGCTCGCAGGATGGGGCCCAGTGTTGTTGGCAGGGGCCAGAGGTGTCTCCTGGTAGCGCTCGGCATGGGGGATCTCACGGTGGACTTGGTAGGACAAGTTTCTCAGCAGGCACACACAGTTCTCTACCAGCTAGAGAGAAAGCCAGATGGTTTGACTCTGAGCAGCACGCGCCTATCCCATGCCATAGTGAGGGCCCCGTCACAGCTTGCAGCCCAGAGCCACATGAAATGGGACCACTGGATATGCAGCTCCACCTCAGATGGGGCTGGAGCACACCCCCATCCCAGGCATGGCCAACTCCACCGGCACGAGTTCATACTCTGCTGGGCCAAAAATCCCTGCCCTACGCAGGAAAGGCACAAGCAAAGTCTCCAGGCCAACTGAAGCCAAGGCCTCGCCAAGGCAGGCCAGGGACCCCTGAGCCAGGACACCAGTGTGGGGATGTGACGAGGGCCCTGTTTGAGGCTGACATTCCCACTGCAAACTGCAGGCCGACTGCCAGACCCCTCCTGGTCAAACAGTAACCCCCCCCAGCACTTTCTTCCCAAGCGGAGATCATGGAAAGGCATAAGCCTAGACTGACTCTTAGCCCTGTCAGATGAAATCCCTCCCCAGTGAAGATTCCTCAGCCGTTCTTCATCCATGCTGGGATGAAACCAGCTCCAGCCACTGTGAACACACCCTACAAGTGCCCGCCAGCGCTCCTGCTGTGGTACCTTGCTGTCTGAGTCCTTCTGGCCAATCTCTGACTGGACGATATAGATCAGGGCATCCACCAGGCCGTCACATTCCCGAAGCTTCCGACGGGCCTCGCTGCGCTCTGAGCTCACGTTCCTGGCAATCAGGAGAGAACAGTCATGGGAAAGAGAACTGAGGGCAGATGAGAAGCAGCCTGCAACCAGCAGAGCTTGCAACAGAGACTCCTGCAGCCCCCCCTCCCACTGAGTCCTCCAAAATCAAGGACTGTGCCACGAACAGCCGTCCCAGGAGAGCAGCTCTGTGGCAGGCCTCCTTTGGCAGTCCAAGAAAGCCAGCAGGAGCAGCTAGGAAGGAGTGTTACAGCAGTCCAAGCCCGTGCCAGTTCTCCACCAGCAGCTGGTAGCCCCCTGCCATACCTAAGGCAGCCAGCGGTGTTGGTGAGCACTGACTCCCACTCGATGTGGCGGGGTTTCGAGTCCTCACTGGGTTCCCGCTCCCAGCCGGAGCGGGGAATGATCACCTCATCGGTCAGGGCATGTAGTGCATGATCCACAATGGCCATCTTGATGGAGTCGTGCGAGGACAGGTTCCATAGTGTTCCTGCAAAGCCACAAGCAGGAGGCGGTCAATCAGAGCACAGGGGCCCAAAAAGCTGCACTGTGTATCACTCACCCAGCAGACCAGCCTCTCCTCTTCTCTCTGGAGCCATTACCTGTGATGACCTCTGTGAGGTCCATGTCGTGGGCCTTACGCAGCAGGCGCACCAGGGCGGGCACCCCGTCGCAGTTCTTGATGGCAATCTTGTTGTCCTGGTCTTTGCCGAAAGAGATGTTCTTGAGAGCTCCGCAGGCACCGTAGTGCACCTCCTTCTTGGGGTGGTCCAGCAGCCCCACTAGCACCGGAATACCCTTCAGCTTCCGCACCTCCGTCTTCAACTTGTCATTGCGGTAGCAGAGATGCTGCAGGTAGGCAGCTGCGTTGGACTTGACCGTGTCCAGCCGGAAGCTCAGCATGGCTATAACCTCCGGCAGCTCTGGCTGGCGCCAGTTTCCGGGGGCTGGACCTCCTTTACGCAGGCTGTCCAGACTGGCCAGGCTGCCACGCTCGTGCTGAGCCAGGGGGGCCCAGTAGTAGCGGTCAGGGGCCACCTCATCCACTGGCATGTCTTCATAGCTCCTAGGAGAGAGCACAGCAGGTGTCAGCACAGCTCAAGGCATGGGGAATGCTCTGCCCCCTCCAGGGACAGGCCAAGGTGCACAGTGTCCGTCACCACCACCTGGCTGGAGCGCTCCGGGCAGACTCCGGTCAACAGCCAGGCAGCGGAGCCAGGTTGGGCACCTTCCTGCCTGGGGTCACGCTGGAGCCTGCAGCTGCAGGCAGCCACCCCCACGGTGTCCCTAGACCTGCTCAGAAAGCAGGCGGTTGTTCCCCAGGAAAAGGCAGCCTCAACAGCCATCCCAGCCCCTTCCCCCTAGGCTTGGTTTTGGGGCAGGAGCTGGGTCCTGGTCTCTGTGTAACCTCCATGGAGGCAGGAGTGGATCCGGAGGCACAGAACCCGTTTGGGTCAGCAGCCACTAGAGGGCAAGTCCATTCCACAGACTGCATGGAGAGTGGATCCTGCAGGCGTTTGGGCCATCGCCCAGGACCGTGCGGCACAGAGCCCAGTTTCGGGCTACCCAGCCCTTGGCTGCACCATCCAGCCGTACCCACACTGCATCCCGACACACAAGCTGTGGCCAGGCCAAGCCACTGCCGTTATTCCAGAGCATCGCAGCAAGAACAAAGACCTTCACCCAGGATGGGGTTCGTGCCCTCCTGCCTGCTGATGCCCAGCGATATCCACAGGTTTTCTGCTGCCCAGGAGATGGGCTCCATCGAGCACCGAGATAGCCAAGCTCCAGGAATCAGCCCCACTGCTCCCACACCCTGCTGTGGTGCGGAGCACTTCGCCCACAACCACCTAGCACAGTGAACGGGCCCTGACAAGCACACAGAAGCTGCAAGACAGCGTGACTTGTCCCCTATGCACCGAGGTGACACCAAACACCCCTAGAACACACACACAAAATCTGAGATTCCCACGGTATTTTTGTACTCACTGGCAACGTAATCCTTTGCCTTCAAGCAGAACAATCCATGGATTTCCAACAGACAGGGTTGGGAGGGAAGGTGCTTAAACGGAGGGGCCTGACTGCTGTCGTCACCTCTGTGGTGCCAGGGCACTGGGGACACACAGCCAGGGTGACAAGGCAGCACGTCCAGCTCACAGCCACCTTGGGGATGGCTTGACCGTGTCCAGGAAGAGACAGGGGAAAATGCAACCAAGGACGGCAGCAAGCTCTGATCCTTATGCTGCCGCCTCCCTGGCACAGGATTTGCCAAACCACTGACTCTGGCTGGCAGCCATTCTTGCAGCCACATCCTACCAGCTGTTGCTGCTGCAGAGCTGCCTGCATGGCACCACATGGATGGCGGCAGCGGACTGTGAGGCTGACTTCCAGCCAGTCCCAAGAGGAAGTGCACTGTGGCTCCGAGAAGTTGCTCCCTGTTGCTGTGGCGCCCAGCACACCACACTGACCACCAACACCACCCCCACAGCAGGACACACCAGGAGTGGGATGCAGCCGAGTGCCAGTGCTGCAAACGAGCTGATGCTTGGTAACGCAGCTGGCAGCTGCCTGTGGTCCCAGGTGGTGGAAGGGAGCTCCTGCCCAGCCATGGGCATCACTCAGCGCCAGATGCCCCTTGTCCCTCCAGGCGAGATGGGGCTGGCAGCGAGGGAGGCACCTCCTGTAGGGCCACTGAGCCCCCTGCCCTAAAGAGAGAGCCCTGAGCAGAGCCCAGCAGAGGGGACCCCGCAGCCAAGGGCACCAGCGCACGCTGTGCCTCGGCTCAATGCCGTCTCTGTCTCCTGCATGCCTGACACGATGCTTCCCTGAAGGAAGTTGTTAATGGCCTAGCCCCTGCTCCAGACAAACAGCTCCGTGCAGGGGGAACGCTGGTCTCTCCTGTTCGTTCCACAAGCCAGGCGGCAGAGAGCAGATGGTAACTGAGAAGGCAGGGGACAAAGCCAAGCTCAACAGCGCCTGGATTCCACAGATAGCTGCGATCTTTATCAGCTGCCTGGCGAGGGAGAGCTGCTCCCAGACTGCGTGAGCCCATCTTCCAGACTTGTCACCATCCTGGCAGTGACATCACCAGGGTTGCTTCTGGGCCATGCTGGGAAGTGGGACCTTCTCCCTCTGTTGTGGCCCAGCTTGCCTGGTCTCCAACCCAGCTTCTGTAACTCTGCTTCTCCAGGATCTGGAGGGGCAGCACCCAGCCTGGAGAAGACTTGGCAGTCTCAAAGATGGAGCTGTTCAGATCAGGCCATCGAAGGAGGGCTTTGCCTGTGTGCCTGACACACAGAACCAGAACCCAGGGAAGGTTTGCAAGCCAGAGCCTTCTGTCTTGGCTGTCACTCACTCCCTGAAGCCCCAGGGTCAGAGCAGCCAGAGGTCAGACACGTCTGTTGAACCCACGATGGCCATGGACTTGGAATTGCTCGTGCTGGCTTCCTGCAGGTGGCCTGAGCTGGTCAGGGAATGGGGCAGGTGCCTTGCCTGCCCTCCTCCAGCTGGCACATGCTTCCCAGGGTGAGGTAGGCCAGGGAAATCCATCTGGGTGAACAACTGCCCCAACGGGTTTGGCACAGCCAGGGAAATGCGAACTGGTACAAGCCGGAAGGACAGAGCTTTTCTTTTGCTCCCATCAGCAGCCAGGACCCACTATGGGCTACAGTACAGATTGACACTACGTGCCTTGGGACAGGTGGATCTCTGGCAGTGGCTGGCAAGAGCCACCCTTCCTTTGCTCTCCGCCTCCTGCCCCTGTTCTACACCCTAGATGCTCAGGCAGATGGTGCTCAGCTCTGCTTGGCCCCCGGGGCACTTGGGAGATGCCCGTGCTCAGCCTTGCCTGCCCCCCCAGGGCACTCCGGAGATGTCCCTATTCGGCCTTGCGTGTCCCCTAGCCCCAGGACACTTGGGAGATGTACACCCACCCTAGCCTGTCACCACATAGCCTCCTCCCCGTCACCAGGAGCCAGACTCGGCCCCTTGCTCCATTTCCACCTCACACCCTCCAAGCTGTGCTCCAGGGCCTCTCCAGACCCTGCCTGACAGCCCAGGCAGCCAGCAGAGCAGTTAGAGAGGCTTCGGTGGCGTTTGTGCAAGAGACTCAGCTGGCACAGGACACAACTCTACGGGAGCCATAGCCCCAGGCACACAGCACTGCAGGGAGCCCAGCCGCAGCCAGGCAGGGCGGGTACAGGAGCACCAGGACCCTGCTCTGGCTGCTGGGCTGGAGGAGCTGCCGATCACCGCCAAGGAGGGGGTGAAGCTGCCACCGTCAAACAGGTCGAGCAGCTTCTCCTGCCCCGCCCTGCCCTGCAGGAACCAGGACTGCTGCCCGTGACGCTGCGGGGCTCTGCTCCGCTCCCCAGGCTGCTGCTGCTCCTGACGCAGGGCTGAGCCATACGGCCCACACCAGGCACGGCTCCCAGCAGGATGAGCCAGGCTGGGGCGCGGACAAGCCTGCTGTCCCACTAGCACAGAGATGGAAGGGCCTGGAGCTACATCCAGCCACTCAGTGGAACTCCTTGCTGCAGGAACACTGGCTCAATTAGCACCGAGTTTTAACCACCAATTAAGCAGACAATTAAGAACAGATGCCAGTTTTCTCCTGCATAAGCCATACACAACTCAGCTCACAGAATTGTCTCCGTGATCATCCTTCCTCCAGGGAATGTGAAGTGATGGGCACCCCACAGCATCCTGCACCCAGAGCCTTCTGCTGCCTACCTGAGCCGCCGCCGCGCATCCGATGGGGTCCCTGCCCGCCTGGCAGTGCCGTAGTCAGACATAAGCCCGTAGTCTACGTCCTCAAAGCCAACACTGCGCTGGTCATCCTCCAGGCCATAGGGCTCGGGGTGGAAGTGGTTGAGGTCCATGTTGCTGCCCCCAACGCGCACCTGGGGCTGGGGGCCGTAGATGTCCTGGCGACTGGGGGCGCGGTAGGAGTCCATGGAGGGGCGGTAACGCTCATCGATGCGGGTGACGCGGGACAGGCTGCCGTAGCTGTGGTCGCTGCCAGGGTAGCCATCCTCGTAGGGGCGGCCATAGCCATCAGGGTAGTGGTAGTTGCGAGGGAGGGTGGCTGTTCCCAGCTGGCTCAGGTAGCCGCTAGGGCCTCCGTTGCCGTTCTTGCGGAAGTTCCTGTCCATGGTCTGGACATAGCTGCTGGGGACAGGGGACGTCTCCAGGGGCAGCCCGTCAGGCCCCACTGGCAACTGCTGCACCGTCCGCGTGGTCACAGTCTTCACCACTTTCTTCACCTGCAGGGAGAGACACAGGACACGGTCCCATCAGAAAGCCCACCACCTTACGCTGGGCAGATTCTGCACCCCTTCCAGTTCCCAATACGGCAAGCTGGCAGATGTTGTGGCTGTGGCAGCCCAGCCACAGGGCCCCTGGCCAGAGCCCTGTCCCTCCATGCTCCCCCAGCCCAGTACCGTGGTCTCTGTCCGTCGGGTTGTCCCATCATCTGATGTCTCCACAGACACGACTGACATGGCCCCTTCTGGGTCCTCCTCCATGGTGTATGTCTCCTCCACGATCTGGCCTGGGTCCTGCATCCTGGGGATGGTGCTGTACACAACGTGACTGTGGTCCTGCAGCAGCATGGTACAGGCATTCAGATCCCATCCCACATGCCCATTGGGAGCCAGCTGGCCAGGAGACCTTGCCTCTCTGGGCACCCTAATGCCCTCTCGCATGGGAAGGGGTGTATAACCCCATACCCAAAGCCTCTTCAACCAGGGCAGTCGTGTTAGAAATGTAAGTCCTCCCTCTCCCAGCCAGAGTGGAGCCACGGGAGCCCTACCTCAAAGCCTGTGGGCTCAGACCCCTCACCTGCGGCCCGTTCAGCTTCAGATCCGAGTATTTCTGTCGCTCCAGGTCAGCATCGCCCAAGAAACGGCCGTTCTGAAACACAGAGCACCATCATGGGGCTGTCACAGACTGATCTCCCGCTGCTGGGATCCCACAAATTCACCCCCTTCCCTGAGCTGGCCACCTCCTGCATCCAACAGAAGGACCCAACACACACCCGTATGTCGCTCCCAGGAGAGCCTGCAGAAGAGCTGGATGGGACACCATTCAGCCCCCCTCCAGCCATCTCAGCTCTCCCACAGGCTCCTGGTGGAACAGCCCAGCCCTTTCCCTGCTCCCCAGCATGGCCTGGAGAGCATCCACGTCTTCTGATGGACTGCGAGGGAACAGCACAGATGCTGGGAGGCCGATGGCAGAGCACTACTGCTGGACTCCTGTGCTCCTCCTCTGCCTACCCCTTCCTCCTGCCGACCTACGCGTTGCACTCGGGACCACCAGCTTCCAGAGCCGGAGAGACACCTGCTTTCACACCCTCTGGAAAGGCACACCATCACCTCTGAGCACTGGCCCTCTGACCACTCTGCCCCAAAACAGAGCCCAGCAAAGAGAGAACCAAAAGAGATCTCAAGCCAAGGGAGGTGAAACCATGCTTCTCGCCCTGTAGAGAACCCGGGATCTCTCCTGGCCCGGGTCTGGCAGTTCGGGGACAGTTGGAGACCCCACAGCCACACCAGGGAGAGGCAGAGGCACTTCCCACCACTGCACACCATCCCTGCACTTCAGCCACCTTCCCAGAAGCCGACTGGGATGGGAGCACAAATGCCCAGGTACGGGCATTTGTAGAACCTCCAGCCTCCGCAAAACAAACGGGAGCTAATGTGGCAGTGCAACCCTTCAGGCGGGCTCCTGCTCCTTGAAGACTCCGGCTGCCGGGGTGGGTTTATACAGCCCCAGGTCACCCTCAACCCTGCACACTCAGCACCACTGGGGCTGCACAAACAGCACAGCTCTCCTGCCCTCACATATCCAAGGAAGGGAGGCAGGCCTGACATGGATGGGGGCTCTGGGAGCCTCCGCAGCCACCTCTGCCAAGGGGGCGTTTTACCTGGTGCCGCCGGGTGAGCGTGCCGTTGGCCAAGCCCAGGCTGGCGTCCTGCGGGGAGACCCGGACTCGTTCCAGCTGGGCTGAGACATGGCGCCGCTCCTCCTCAAGCGCCCGGGTCAGCTTCTCGAACTGTGCCTCCTGCTCCTTGACAGAGGCAAGGATGCTGGCGGTCGACTCCACTTCCGAGTCGTCCATGGATGGCGGGCGCCCAGGATGGGCAGGGCAGGGGGCACAGGGAGGCACAAGCGGAGGTGGCTTGGCGTCAAGGCGAAGGGAAGGGAAGTGGCCCAGAAGGGCAGGAGCCCCTCTCCACTGCGGTGATTTGAGGGAGGAAAGGAGAAGAAAAGCGGTCAGAAGAGACTGATTTTGTTAAGACAGATTGTCAGAACAAGAGAAATAATTCCTTATGGAACTAACGCCCACTCCCACCCACCACCAGCAAGTTGAAAAGGGTGTCCGAGCGCAGCACAGCCCCCAGTGCAACTCGGATGCTCCTCACCCGGCACTGAAGCTGGGGGAAGTGGCATTTTACAGGCAGAGGGTCCACCCTATCACAGCAAACATCTGGGGCTGAGCTGGGTTGGGAAGAGCTGCCATGTACAGAGGAGGAAGTTCCCTCTTCCCATAGGGCATGTCCCCGGGGCAGGGCAGAGAACACTCCCACAGAAATGACCCACATCCCATTATTTCCTCCAGGGAAGGGCTGAGGGATGAGTCACTTATCTCTCCCTCAGTGTGATAAGAGGTGGCGACAGAGCCCGGGCTCCATGACTCCTTCCCACCCAGGAAAGGGAATGCGGTGGGATGGGATATGAGATCCCCACAAAGAGGACCCCAACAGCCCCTCTACTGCCAAAAGTGACCACTCCTCAGGTTCCACCAGGGCTGCAGCCAACCCGGGAGGGCCCCAGTCCCTGCGTCTAGGGAAGGGCATGGGCTTGGACCCCTCTGCATCCCCTCTCAAAGGAAGGCAGCAAAAGAGTGCACCACAATCAACGCATTCCGATAGAGAAAAGCGATGTTCTTCCATACAGACCTGGTAGAGGAGGAGGTTCGGGTTTGATTGGCAAAGGCACGGACAGCCAGGTCTAGACGCAGAGAGTCATGGGACAGAGAGCCCAGCCACCAGCAAAGAAGCAGGAGGGAAGGGAGCTGCAGGGACAGCAGGAGAGGAGGTCACAATCACAGCAGTGAACTTGAAACGGGAGGCAAGGCAGGCAAGGCCAGAGCAACAGGCTCTACTCCCATCCCTTCTTCCAAGGGACTGAGCAGGGGCAGGCGGGATGGCGAAAGCAGGGCTGTTCCCATGGCACTCCCGGGATCCCCGGACACCCCAGCACCTCTGACTGCTTCCCGCCAGCAGGGCAACGGCACAGGCAGGCAGAGAGAAGCAGCAAGGGCCCAGCCCTCTGTCCCCCACGCAGCCTGACCGAGCCCCGGCAAGCCTGCTTTTGGGCTTTCCCAAACCTGTACCATCACGGCAGACATGTGCAGACTTGCTTGAGCCAGGCATGCAGCACAGAAGCTGCTTTCCCACGGTCTCCATCACCGGCTCTGCCTACTCCCCTGATGCCGCCGCCCCTGCACTGATGTGACAGCGACCTGGGACTGGGCACACAGGCAGTACAGCCACTCCCATCCCATCTGCCTCCCACAGCCCTGCACTCCCTGGCAGCCCTGCTGGTTCAGAGAGACCCAGAGCAGGGCTTTTTGGGTTCTTTCATAAATTTCACTCTCTCTCAAGTGTGCCCAGATTGAGCCCTCCCTGAAACGTCACCCCTCTCCAAGCGAGTCGAGTTCTGCCTCCACAAAGCTTCCCTAGGACACAGGCAGCCCTGGCCTTATCGGACACCACGGCACAACCACCGCCAAGCCCAGCAACGCCAGGAGGCCACTGCACGTTTGAACATCTGGCACCGCCACCCTGAAATCTACCTTCATCAATAACAAACCCAGTTCTGTGCTTATGCCCATGTGGTGGCCCGCAAGAGGCGAAGCCATAGAACCCATGCAACCACACCGGCTCCCAGAGCCCTGCCCCAGCCGGCGTCAGATGGATGGGAAGCTCACTGGGCAAGCCCGCACCCCACGAGGAGCACAGCCCACCACTCCTGGCTCAGGAGCCCAAACAGGCTTTGTGAGGCTTCCAGACATGACTCGTGGCTCACGCACGCAGCTTTCCACTCCTCCCACCTTGCAACAGGTACGCCCCAGGCTTCTTTCAACAGGCTCACTCTAGAGCCTTGTATGGAAGCGCAGGGACGCTCTGTCCGTCACTGCTCCAAGGCCTCGCCTGCTGCATGTAGCCACAACAGGGATCCTCTGAAGGAGAGGCCTGGTGCCTCCCAAAGAGTCCACATCCCAGCCTTCACCCATGAGTCAAATGCTCCCCAGCTTTGCTGGACATCCACCTGCTTTGAGCAGGGACATGGATTCCCTACCCTCTGGGACCGCGGAACGTCACTGTCAGCCTTCACGGACACACTGTGGGGAGGCTGCTGGGGAATGGGAGCTCAGAGCACTGACCCAGCACCACTCCTCAGGAAACGGGGAGCATCTCTTTGCCACATCCCAGATCCTCAGCAGGTCAGAGGTGGCAGCCCCAGTCCAAAGCCCCACTGCCTTGTCACAATCCTTTTCCAGAGCGGAATTCCACCGAGCCCTTTTAAGGTGAGAAACAACCCCTGTGGAGAAGGGACCCTCACGATGTATCCTCACCCCAGAAGCTGTGCTCCCACAACAGCTGCCAGCCCTTGGCTGTCTCTGCACAGAAGGGGTGGATTTCTGGGCTGGATGGGATGGAACCAGTGTGCTGCCTTCAAGAAGAGCTCTAGCTGAGCTCCTGCTCTTGGGAACATGCTCACCTGGTACCCAGCAGCCTCGGAACCAAGTGGTAAGCACAGAGTGGCAGGGTTTGTTCTGTTGGGAAGGCAGACAGAGGAGAGCCAGGAGCCTTGGAACAAGCAGCAACTGCAGAGTTGGGAGACAGAGAGCCAAGAGTCTCAGAACCGAGTAGCAGGGTTTGTTCCTGCAGGAAGGCAGACGAAGGAGCGAGCGGCCCCAGGAGATCCCTTCAGCCCTTCATAGCTGCCAGCAACGCCTGCCCAGCCCCACATCCCCTGGGAACAGAGCTGGAGAATGTGGAGACCAACAATGAAACCTGGAGGGCCCTTCAGGCCCCAGATAAGGAGCTGGAGCAGCTGTGAGGCCGCTTCCTTCCTGTCCCTTCCACAGGGAGTAAACACACCCGCAGGAGTAGGAACAGGCCAGGCCTCTGGCACATCAGCTTTCACTTCTCCAGCTCAGGCGGGAGCTGTGGCAACATGCACAGCCCCCCTTCCCCTCCAGGCCGCCGTTCGGAGCACAAAGGCTTGAGAAGAGGTGGCAGCCGGGGGATTTTCAGGATCCTGGCTGGCCAGGGAGGGCAGCCAGAGGACGGGACAGGCTGTGATGGAGCTCCCAGCCCTGCTGATGCTCCTGAAGGGCCCCGAGGGTCTCTCACAGGACTAGGCCGTGTTAAGCCATGGGAAGTGACTCCAGAGCCTGCCCAGCACACAGGGCTGTGGCATCATGGCTCCATGGTGGGCAGGAAGAGCCAGCAGAACAGGGCATCCACTGCTGAGGGGCTCTCCCAGCTCTGCTCCCACCATTGGACACACCACCTCGTCTGCTAGAGCCTCTGTCACCAGACACACCACCTCTCTCTCTGCTCCTGGAGAGCCACCGGACATGCCACCTCCCTCCACTCTCTCCTTCCAGCCATCCCATTGCCATCAATCTGGGATTACAGACATAACCACTGGGAGGCAGCGCCAGCTCTGAGCTGCTGGCAAGTGCTGTCCCCACAGACACCATCCCTCCCGGCTGGCTCACACACTAACCCCCTCAGCCCCACACCCTCCCAGCTGTGCAGGATCTGCCCCAAATCCCTCCTGTAGTGGCTGGCACCCTGGCATTTTGGGGACAGGGGCTTCCTGGGCAGCTCAGAGCACAGGTCACTTCAGAGCAGGGCGGAGAGGGAAGCAGAGAAGCCTTGGCTGCGCCAGTGAGCTGCTGGGACAGCCCAAAGCCAAGTACTCTGGAGGCCGCAAGGGTGAAATTCCAGGGATGGCTTTGCGCCATTCCCCCCTCCTCCTCCCCCCCAGCCACTGGAGACACGACAACAGCGCATTCTTCCAAAGCCAGACCCTGACCATCCCTAAGGACAGCCACACGGGAGCCTTTTCATCACGAGCAGCACTCGCTGACACACCCATCACTTAAAAAACCCAGGAAGCCAGAAATACTTTAGCGGGCTCAGTCCAGGGCAGAACAAGGAGCTGAAGGACAAAACACACCCCAGAGCAGTCTCTGCCCCGGGCACCAGGAAAACCAGCATGCTTCCCTGCAGCCATCACCAAGAGGGACCCCAGGGACCGACTCAGCTGCCCAGAGAGCTTTACACTCGAATCCCTCCATCCTTATCTGTTCTCCCAGCTTCCCAGCACCAGTACAACTCTGTGCTGTGCCCAGAGGTCCTGATGCCGGAGCAGGTCCACCAGAGAGATGTCCCATGCATGATGCCTTCAGAGATGAGTCCCTGGCTGGCAGGGAGGCAGCTGACACTTGTACACAGAGCTTCCCTTCACATGTACCCACCACAATCCTCCCAGCTGGACTACAGGCTTGGCAGCAGCCAGAGAGACTCTCAGACCCTGATCAACTCCTCCAAAGCTCTGCTGCCAAGGGTGGCTTTGACACAGCACCTCTTCCCAAAATCTCTTGCCTGTAACAAATAACTTTCAGGGCTGAACCACAGCCATAGCCCCCGAGAGCTCATCCGCACCCTCCTCTGCTGGAGGATGGAGTTCAGGCCTTGAAGGCTCCCCACCAGGAGGTGTTTCCCCGCTAGCCATGGAAAGATTAACCCCGGAGTCCGGATCGAGTCAGCAGATGGGGAATTGTACACCACAGGCCAGGGAGAACTGGCAAGATCCAGTGGATAAGACACAGGCAGGAGAGGAGGCCTGACAGGCAGCACTGGGAATCTCCAGCACACAGCCCTCTGCCAGGTCCTTCCGTGGGGCTGCTCCACAGTCCAAGGCCCCAGAAAGCTGTCACCCAGTGGTCCTGGGATCCCTGGAGCTGAGGCTGCTCCCTCAGCATAAAGGATTCCAGGCAAAGTTCAACTCCAGCACCTCCAAAGCCAGAAGTCATCTCTGTCCCCAGCCCAGGGACAAAGCAGGGGCTTAGCCCCACGGCCCCCCTCCATGGGGAGGGGACGGGGACATGCCGGCTCTGACTGCTGCATCCCGGCCCTCCTGGCAGCTCCTCTGCCTGCTTGCATCCCTGTGCACCCGTTCAGTGAATGGCAATGTTTATCACAGCCCACCCATTTCCACACCCTGCCACGGGCAGGAATGGCTGCTATTGGACCAGGGGGCTCCAAGCCCCATCCAACCTAGGCTTGAACACCTCCAGGGATGGGGCAGTCATCACTGCTCTGGGCAACCTGAGCCAGGGCCTCTCCAAGTTCTCATCTCAATCTCCCCTCTTCCAGATTAAAACCACTCCCCTTGTCCCGTCCCCGCACTCCCTGATCAAGAGCCTCTCCCCAGCTTTCCTGGAGCCCCTTTTAGTACTGGAAGCTGCTCTAAAGTCTCCCCAGAGCCTTCTCTTCCACAGGCTGAACAACCCCAACTCTCTCACTCCTGTTTGTCCCCAGGGCTGGATGTCTCCTCGAAGCAGCCTCTTCCCCTCCTCCTTGCCACTGCCATCCATGACCGGAGCTGGGAGGGAGCAAGTCCCTCATCCGGCTGGCTGAGACCCTGTGGGATACCAGAAGCCCTGGGCTCATGGCCAGATCCACTCCCCAGGTGGATGGGAAAGGATATACTGCCAGAGGAACTTGCTCTCACAGTCCTCAGCACCAACCAGACAAGAAAGAGGACAACATCACTCCAAGGATTTGCTGTGCCCAGTCTATCTAAGCACCTCTGGCACACCAGCTGGCCACCCACCCTGCAAGAGCAAACATCAACAGCTCTCAGCTCCGGCGCCCCAGTCCTCCAGAGGGAGAGCAACACAGCCTCTCTGTTCCAGCTGCCCATCAGGATACACTTAGCAAGAACAGCAACCCCATCAATAATTCAGGCCCACGACTGTCCGAGTGCTTGCAGTGCATTTCGCTTGCTGGCTCTGCCCGGGGTCACGGCCCTGCTGCCTCTCCATGGGCTTCTGTTCACTCTCCATCAGCTGAAGGATAAACAAACAAACATCTCCAGCACCTATGCTCCCCACAGAGTGCAGGTCCAGGCTAACACACCAGCCCCTGGCCTGCCTGTGGTGGAAGCACATAGGCTGTAGTTGGGGCGCAGGGTCTCCAGAGAGCACCTACACTCATTCCCATCAGATCTGCTTCTCCAGCTCAGGTGCAACAGCATCCACGGGCCCAAGGGAGCTGGATGGTGAGCAACAGAGAGCCCTGGCCATGGCTGCTTCTCTCCCATCACCTCGGAACGTGCCTGCATCCCAGGCTGACGACTCCCACAGGCTGGCTGTGTGAGCTACAACGCTGATGGTGCCCAGCTGACTCCGCCCAGCCCTGATGGACCCTGTGCACGGGGAGAGGCTCTCCTACCTCCCAAGGAGGGTTCCAGCAGCATCCTCAGCCCTACCAGGAAGGGTGTTCCCATCGGCAGGTCACAGAGCGCAGGCACAGCAGACTTTGGCTGGGTGGGAACAAGCTGCTCCTGCAGGTGGCTCAGCCATCGCCCTGGGAAGCTGTGCCCAGCACGCTTGAGGAAGGAAGGGCCCACAGCAGCCGCCTCGTATGGCAGCGGCTCGCCTCCGCTCTTCATGCCTAACTGGTCTGACAGGCAATGGGACTGGCAGCTGGGCCACCTTGGCTGCCGCCCCCAGTGGCGGGGACAAGGCCATGTAGGTCTGTGGGGAAAGGCAGCTCCAGAGAGGGGAGTTACCTGTGGAGAGGCAGGCAGGGACGCGGCACCGCACCTTATAAGGGAGAGGGCCAGGAGCCAGCCAGGACGATGGGGAGGCAGCGATAAGGACCAGGGTGCGGCTGCTGGCTCTGGATGGAGGAAGTGGCTGCACGTCCTTCCCCGCCTCTGGCGAGGGCAGTGGAGCCAGGAACACGCAAGCCAGGTCTGAGTGATGGGCCTGGAGGTGTGAAACACAGGGGCGATCTGCGGGGGTGTTGTCGGCTACCCCAGCGGTATGAGGCAGGAGAGGCAGTGCAGCAGGGCCAGTGGTGGAGGAGCAGCACGGGGTCAGACACGGAGAGCGATCCTGTTCCCCTGGCATGCCAGCAATCGAGCGATCCTGTTCCCCTGGCATGCCAGCAATCTGGCTGCCAGGCAGTTGTGTCCCACACACGTGAGGGGGCCACTTTGGACACAGCACTGAGGAGCTCCTTCCCTCGTGGTTGGGCTGGACTGAGACCTCCAGGCAGGCTGGGTGAGCTACTGACACTCTGAACGGGCCAAGAAAGCTGCTGACACCATCCAAGCATCGGGGAGGACGAGTGTCCCTCGCTGCAGACAGTGGCCAAGCCACATGGCTCTGGGCAGATGCCACCCACCCACAGCCGCCGAGCGGGATGGCCATGGGGCCCAACTTCTCCCACCAGCAGCATCGCGCTCCACCCAGTGCCTGGGACAGCATAGCAGCCCCTTCCTGCTGGGTCACCCATCACGGGATAGCAGCAATGCTGGGGGCCCCGGCACCCCTGCACCCTGGCCCTCGGGATGTGGGACCCGTGTGCTGACAGCCGTGCGGCACACAAAGACGCCTCTCTCCCGGCTGTGGGAATGTGCAGCTGAGCCCTCGGCAGGGACAAAGGGATTTCAGAGCGCATCCCAGCCGGCCGGCCGGCTGCCCTCCCCCTGGCGTTCCCGCTTCCTGTCACAGTAGCGCCAGACCTCAGGGGCGCAGAGGCAAACAAACACCCACCGCTGCATTCTGGGAACGCTTCCAGAGCATTCTGGGCAGGCCACGCTCCGCTAGCCAGCAGGAGCAGCCCCCCAGCCCGAGGGGCAGCCGTCGGGGCAGCAGGGCAGCTCCACAGCTCCTCGCTGCCCCCCAGGGATGGTGGGTGTCCTGTGGGGGACAGGGGCACCCCTGTGTCTGCAGGGCTCAGCGGGAGCTCCGGCGTCATGCTGAAGGTCAGTACCGTCCACAGGCGCTGGCATCCCAGCGCCCCTGCCCTTCACTCCGTCTCTCCCCCCTCCCGTCGCACTGGACTTTCCCACCCAGCCGCCTCTCTCCACAGGGAAAACAAACACCAGCCAGCTCCGATAAGAGCCGCGCTGGCAGTGCCCAGGGAGCAAAGTCCACTCCTCCGAACCCTGGGCTGCAGCGCCACCGGAGCTGTCACCCTGAGCTGGGCACGGTAGAGGGGGCAAAGTTGCTCCATACCCCAGCCAGAGGCAGGATTGGCTCCTCAAGGAGCTGCTGGCTGCTCCCAAGCAGAGGTCGCAGCCCAGCAGCCAGCATTCCCAGTAAGATTAAAGGCAGCTTCCCTCCACTGGGCCATAGGTGTGCATATCTGCAGCTACAGCTGCTGCCTGGATCAGGCCCTGCCAGCAGAGCCTGGGATGCAGAGCCGCAAGATGACACTGTGCCAGACTGGCACCCAGACACATGGATTTGGGCCCCCTTTCCCAGCACAGAGTCCCTGCAGCAGCCCCTCATCCCTCTTCCCAGGGAAGCCACCTCAGATCATTTCCTCTCCTGACTCCCGCAGCCAGGCTCCTGACTCCGCTCCAATCACTGCTCAGAATGGTGCACAAAGGCTAGAAGCAGAATGGGAATCAACGCCCAGCAGCACGGAACCCACAACACTGGGCTTGTCCAGAGCGCACCCAGCTTGAGGCATCCACCCCTTCCCTGCATGGAGCGTTCAAATCACCAAGGAACCAGGAACAGGGAGCAGGGCAGGCTCCCAGGACCCCTGCCCATCCAGGGGAGCCAGAGCACCTTCCGGCTGCCAGTCGAGCTGCACTCCCCTCCCTGGACTGAGCAAACAGGCGGGTGCTGGAGCAACGCTGGGTGCGGGAGCAGCAGGGAGGGAACTGCAGAGATGAGGCCAAGCCACCCCCACAGGGGCAGCCAGAGGGAGGTGCCTGGAGAAAAGGGACCCCTGGCCCTGCCTCACCCTGTCCAGGCCAGGCTCTCAGCAGGCTGAGTCACAGCACAGATCATGCGGGTCCCAGGCTGGAATCTGCAGCTCAGTTTGTCATGACCCCACCAGGCACCAGGGTCCCTCGCAGCACACCTGCCTTCGTGCTCAGAGACGACATCAAGGGCCTTGCCAAGGGGAGCAACGAATGAGCGAAGGGAAGCCACCAGAGAAGCAGCAGGGCAGAACCAGGGTCTGTGTCCCTGATGGGGAATGGGGCTGGCTCCCTGCAGACAGGTTGTGGCAGGGTAACGTTTAGCCTGCAGTATGCTCCGAGCACCCCATGGTGGGCACAGGCTGGCATAAGCCAATACTCACATGCAGCAGCAAGGACAAAGGTGGCAGCAGGATAGGATCTGCTCTGCGGGAGGCAGGGACATCTGTCCCAGCCCCTTCCCCAAATCATTTGCTGGTGCCACATCTCTGCTATCAGTCACTGAGAAGCAGCTTCCCAGGTTCCTGTGCAAGCCAAAAGGAAGGAAACCTGCATTTCCTGGTCAGACGGGAGATGACATCGTGACTTCCCTTTCCCGTAAGCTTCTAAACACCACGTCCTGCCAAGGGCTGTTCCCCGCCACCCCCAGCCCGCATGCAGAAGCCCTGGAATCAGGCTGGGAGTGCTGGGCATGGGCCTCATGGGCCCAGCCTTGGCCACCGTGCTGGTCAGTGAGTCGGTATGGTCCCACCAGGAGACGAAACACCCAGTCAAGCTTGCTGGAAGTGCCCTGCTCTGGGGAACAAGGGCCCCTTGCCCATGGTGGTACCACATTCCTGCCCAGGGTTGGGAATGCCCAACAAGCACAGGGTGGAGGATGACATTTTCCAGCCCCCTGAGGACACGGTCGTACCCACGATGCCCTGGAGACAGGTTTGTTATCCGTGGAGGCACCAGCACCACAACTTCGTGACTGCGAGTGAGCCCTGCCACTCTCCCGCCTCCCTCACACGCCTCATCTGCCTGCACAGCCCCCCTCTCCCGCGTTCCTCAAGCTCCACAGGCAGGACAGGCACATCCCTGGGAAACCAAGCCACAAGCCCCCCTTACACCACGAGCCTGCTCCTGCAGCTCTGCTCCTCAAGACCATCCTAGGGTGGCTCCTCTCATTCATAAGGGAAGGGGGGACAGGGAAGGGAAGTGGTTTTCCACCCAAGGCAGCTGCTGGACACTGGGTAGAGACTACGGGAGAGCAGGCTTCCCTTTGCCACACCAGTGCATCCTGGAGGGAGATGCAGGGCACCGGGAGCTCCCTCCCACAGAGAAAGGGAGAGGCAGAGAGGAACGAGGGCTCTAGAGCCATCCTGGACCTGGTGGTTCCCCTTATTGGAGAGGATTCCCCCCAGGAGCACCCTCGGCCGCCCCTCCTCCCCACAAACCCCAGTTAGCACAGTGGGATGACATCTCTCCCCCCAGAACAAGTCAGCCTGCCCGCAGCCAGAGCCAGGCAGGGCAAGCAGCGCAGCGTGCACCGACACGCTCGCAGGAATGCGTTACCCCACTGGGCAAGGGGCCTGCCAGCAGCAGGCAAACAGGACTGCGACCCACCCTTCCTGGTCGGAAAAACTCGTCTTTGCAGTTCCACACACTCCCTCCGGCCCAGCACAGGCTGCCCAGCACCACCAGCTCCCCATCCCTACTGGGCCAGGAGAGGAGCTGGCAGTGCTGGTGCAGAAGCAGCTGAGGGATCTGGGAGCTCTTCTTGGAGAAGAGCAGCCTGGCCGCCATGTGAAATGGGGGTGAGGGGAGAATGCATCCACCCAGGACAGCCAGGCACCTTCTTGCTCCCAGCCAGGGTGGGATCAGCTCTCCATATTCATTCACTCCAAGGCCATCCAGCTCTTGCTCGTGGCAGGAGACTACCTCCCTCATTCCGGGTAATCCCTCTCCTAACCCAGCCACAAAGCCCCGTGAAGGGAGAGCAGATCCTCTCGTTGCCTGCTCTGCCACGTCCTGGCTGCCTTCCGCCGGGCTCCACCGGCTCTCAAGGAAGCAGCAGGGGCAGGTAAGGCCCACACTGCTTCCAGGTGCCGGTGCCCATGGAGGGGGAGCAGGAAGCCAGTGAACTTTGAGCAGTGTTCACTGTAATTGGGGCTACGCCCAGAGGAATCGGAGCAGCTGGGGCTGGGATGGAGGCACAATAACAGCTCCTGCCCTCGCGTGTGGGAGCCTGGCCAAAGTCAGTCCACACAGGGCCACCCGGGAAGCGTTGCTCTCACACCAGCCCTGGAGTGGTTGCTGGTTGAAATGCGCTCCCAGGACCACAGCACTGGCCAGGCTGAGGAGAGCCATTCCCAGGGCTCAGCCCCTGACCCTGGCCCACCTGAACCTTTCCCTGCCTGTGCTGGGAAGCAGTTGCTCCCAGCCTGGTCGAGCATCACACCAAGGCTGTTTCCTAAGCCTGGAATCCCACCTGGATGCCTGTGCACCCAGCAACATCCCCACAGCACCCACAGCCCAGAGCCACCCCCACCTCCTGTCATGCCCAAAGGCAGGGGCTGCAGTTTCTCGACGATACTCCGCTCTCCCACATGTGGGAAATGGACTGTTAAAACCAAACAGATGGGGAAGTGCTCAGCCTGGGTCAGGACCCCAGGCCGGCACAAGCATTTCCACAGGAGACAGGGGCTCTGTGGTGTAGTCCCTGTGGAGCTGCAGCACAAGGTAAAGGACACGGGAAGCTCGTGACCACCTATGGCTCCTTTGTCCCTGCCTCCTGCCAGGAAAGCTCATTCCCTGAAGGTGGAGGAAGCCCAAGACTGGTCATTCCCATTTCTGTCCAAGGCCACTGCATGCTGGGTGTCCCACTGCCAAGCTCTGACCTACGACTGCTCTCTGCTCCAGGCTGGAAAACGTAATGAGAACAGAGGTGCCAGGCACCCTGATTATGGCAGCACGTGCTCCCTTGCGCCAGAACTGTCCCCACACCGAGCAGCCCCCTCCATGCCCTGTGGTTTCCTACCAGCGACCACAAGGAAGCAGTATCCCTCGTGGGGAACACCCACACTTCCTTAATGGGGAAAGGGTGGCTGGGAGCAGCACTGCAAGAGGTACTCACGTCACCCACCGCGGCTCAGAAGGCCCCTCCACTGGCTGAGGCCCCACAGGAATGGGACAGAGCAACCTGAGTCAGTGGGAGGTGTCCCTGCCCATGGCAGGGAGTGGAACTGGATACGCTTTGAAGTCCCTTCCAGTCGAATCATTCCATGGTTCTATGAAATCAATCTCCAGGTCGGCCCCGGGTGGAGAGGGGAAGAGGAGGGACAGGGACGGGCACGCCTGTGCTGAGCCAGCACCCATAGATTAGCAAGGAGCACAAGACAAGCAGGAGCCAGATGGACTCATCGCCTGCTGCTAGGAGTTTCCAGCACCAGAGCTGGCTCCATGGAACAGCTTCCCCCGGCAGCCTTCTGTGGGCAAAAGAGAAGGTTGTGGCCAACTCCAGTACTTTGGTCAGGAGGCCATAAATCCAGCCTCTTCCACCAGCCTCACGCGAGGCACATTTCTGCACTCAGTGCCAGGACAGCCTCACTGCCAGCCC
Source organism: Cuculus canorus (assembly GCF_017976375.1). NCBI lineage: Eukaryota > Metazoa > Chordata > Aves > Cuculiformes > Cuculidae > Cuculus > Cuculus canorus. The sequence continues at coordinate 69,101,573 of NC_071405.1, read as the reverse complement.
AGCTCTGTGTTGCAGGCGGGGAGCACTGAATCACCCAGCAGGTTTGGGGTTCGTCACCCTGTCCCAGTACCACCTCTGCCTTTTATGGACCCAAACCAGCTCTGCAGTTCTGCTTCCCATGAGGCAGGGATGGAGGAAAAATCACAAAGCTGCAGGGACCTGGGGTTTTAGAGCCAGAAGACGTGTGTGGTCCCTGGAGATGGCACCACTGCAGCCTTGGAAAGGGCTCTGTCCCGGCCAGCAGCGTAATGAGGGACAGTTAAGAAACCAAGAGATCAAATCCACACTCTCCCCTGGGACAGAGACACTGGGAAGCGACAGCCTCCCAGGCATGGTCCAAGCTATGCTGTTATTTTCCGGGTGTCCTAAAGCCACCCCGGCACAGGTACAATGGATCAAGGTGCTATCTCCATGCCGAAGGCTGGAGGAGGGAAGAGATGAGCGGCAATCCAGACACAGAGAACCAGCTGTGCAGTCTGGGCTTCACCATTCCCAATTCCCAGCCCACGTTTAGGGAAGGGATGACCTGCAGGGCTCCTCAACCACAAGGATCAGGACCTGACCTCCAAGTCAGAAGGGAGGTGGCTCTCCCCTCTGCAGCAGCCCAGGCAGGCCCTACATGCTCCACTAAGCCAGCGCCTTCATCCTCCCACTGCTTCCAGGAAGGCTCCACACAGGATTCCAACAAATGCTGGGCATGGCAAAGGACAGTGGTTTGCACGCAATACGCTCCTGGCCAAGTTCAGATCAGAGGAAGGGAAGCAGCTTTTAAAAATAGCCTGTTTTCCCTTTAAAGTGCATAAGTAAACATGGAGAGGTAAGCAAGTGTGCAGCAGGAAAGCATTGGGAGTGGGATGGAGCAGCAAGGCAGCTGTGAGGAATACTCCTGGTTCCCCTGCTTGGGCACTTCCCAGCACAGGAATTCTTCGTCAGGCTTCCAGGCAGGCTCTGCAGCCCCGCCACACACAGGAACATGTGCCACGGGCATCGGAGACAGGAGTCTGCGAGTCACCAGGCAGCCACTCACCCCCACCTCGTGTGTCCAGGAGGACTGCTTGGAGCAGGAAGGGCAAAGGCACAGGAATGGAGGCTTCCAGCACAAGCTGGGACCATGGGATTCCCAGCACACTCAGGTCTTGGAGGTGCCAAAATCCCCCTGCTCCCTGTAAAGCCGAGGATGACTGTTCCCAATTCCACCCAAGGAACACGGCGGCCAAGTCCCAAAGCAACCGTAGGCGGACGTCAGGTGGGACTGCAGGAGGCTGCAGCCAGACACTACACTGCCCACGCCCAGGCAGTCCCATACGCACCCAGCTGCTCCCTCCGGCCACGAGCATCGGGCAGGAGCTTTCAGCAGGGATGGACAGCCCAAGTCCCTAATATGCCCCACCGAGTCCCCACCTGTGAGGGAGGCACCTCAGGCAGGTCCAACAACCCGAGGAAGCTCTGCTGTCCAGGCTCCCTCGCTCCAAGCCCATGGATGTAATGGAGCTGCCTCAGTCCCTTCGGCCCGGCCAGACGCCCCCATGACAGGGCGCCCAAACCTTGGCACACCCACCCTCGCCAAGACTCTGTGAGCAGCCAGAGCACTTGCGCCACAGGAGCAGGGAACGCGGAACGCCACAAAACGTCCCGACTGCTTGCACAAAGGTGCTGAGCGACCGTGGCCCAGGGAGCTGCAGCTGATCAGCCTCCGGTGACACCGGCTCTGCCAAGTGTCTGTGAGCTCCGAGTTGAGACGGGCCCGGTCAGGACGGTCCCTGCACCCCTCTGCCTTCTGAACCCCCTTAGGCCCCGGTGACACGGGCTGTGTGTCACCGAGCCTGAGGGAGCCGGCCAGGGGAGGTCCAGCGGGTTCCCGCCTGCAGCCCCACCTCCTGCGCCCCGGTGGCACCGGCTCTGCCGGGCGCCCTTGAGCCCCGAGCCCCGGCCAGAGGTCCCCGCCTCCCGAACAAAGGCACGGGCGGAGGCGTCCCCAGCGATCCAAGCCCCGGCCCCCACGGTGTGGCGGCGCGGAGCTGGCACACGGGGCCGCCTTTGTTCGGGCGGCGGCACCGGGCGGGGAGCGGCTCGGCCGCCTTTGTGTCGCTGCCCGCGGGCTCCGGCGGCCCGGGCCGCCACAGCGCCCCCGCGGGGCCCCGCCCGGCACCGGTACCACCGGGGGACCCGGCACCGCAGCGGGGCGGCCGGACTCCGGTGCCACCGTGGGAACCCGGCCGCGGGCAGCGGAGTCTCCGAGGCACCGATACCACCGGAGAAGGCTGAGTCCCAGCTCCACGGCTCGGCTCTGCCGGGGGACTAGTACTACGGCGGGGGCGGCCGGGAAGGCGGCGGAGGGCGGGGTGCCGGCACCACCGGTGAAAACCGGTACCACCGGGGACGCTGGGTCCCGGCTCCAGGCAGGAGCGGCTCCGGGGCTCAGCACCACCGGAGAGGGGACCGGTCGCTCCGCCGCGGATTGAGCGGGGCTCGGCCCGCACCGACTGTTCCACCCCCCAGAACGGCGCGACTGGGACTTACCGTGGCCAGGCTCCTCGGCGGCGGGGAACGCGGTGAGGCGGGCGGTTCGAGCGGGGGGGATGGGTGTAAATGGAGTGGCGGGAGCGAAGCGCGGGAGCCGGGTCGGCGGGAGCTGTACAGGGTGGGCGGTGGTGCCGGGCCGGGGTGAGCGGAGCGGCAGAGCCGGGCCGCGCCGTGCCGTGCGCCGCTCCCGCACCTAAAATGGAAGTTGTGGCCGCGGGGCGCGCGGGGCGGGGCGGGCTCCGCCCCCGCGTCAGCGCGCCGGGGTCGGCGGGAACGCGCACAGGTGGGCGGGGCCAGCGCGCCAAGAGGGTGTTATCAACGCACAAGGGGTGGTGGCCAGAGAGTAGAGGGGGCGTGGCCAGCGCGGCCGGAGGCGGGGGCAGAGTGGGGGGCGGCCGTGCGGTCTGCCCCGTGGTGTCCGTGGCGTCTGTGTACTATGGGGTCCAGAGGGTCTGTCCATGGAATCTGTCCCACGGGGCCCATGGCCTCTGTCCCATGGGGGTCTGTGTCCCACAGGGTCCGTGTGGCCTGTTTGTGGGTTCTGTCCCGTGGGATCTGTCCCATGGGGTGCACGTTCCCGACCAGGGCTGGCCTCAGTGGGATCCCTCATGAGGAGAGGCTCTGGCCCCAGAGCAGAACTCCCCGAATGCAGGGGTTGGGGCCCTGGGTTCAGCTCAGCCCCACAGCCCCTCCGAAGCACAGGGGAACACGTGACCCCATCCAGGGTGGACTCCGTGGGATGCAGGGACACACAGGCTGTCCCCACCTCAGCATGTCCCCAGGGCGAGAGTGTGGCTGGTTCGGAAGCCTGGGCCAGCGTGGGCCACAGGCAAGCATGGCAGAGCTCAGCTGAGCTGGCATACAGGCACAGGGCTCAGCACGACATCTCTTCGTGCAGGGAACAGAGTGCCAGCACTGCCAACCAAAGCCATCCTGCTCAGCCCTGCTTCTACAGCACCAAGTTAGGCCATGCTGCCATCACCACTGGCACGGAGAAAGAGATGGAGAGACCTGGGGCGGCACAGGGACCCAGGCAGGAATCTCAGATGTGAGGCTTAGTAATTGCACTCAACCCTGCCAAAGTGCAGCTCCAGAAGGAGTGGGAGGTGGCTGCGGGCACTGTGGCACCCGTGCCCTGGTGCAGGAGGAGTTTCCTTTCCCTAGTGAGGCAAGGAAGTGCTGCAGAGCGTTTCCTGCCCCTTTCCATGAGCTGCGCTGCTCACCTGGCAGGAGTCCGGATCCAGGCCGTTCGAAGGTGACCACCTTCCACCTCTGCTCTGGCCTGGGCTGGTTGATCAGGCACTCCTGATTGCAGAACTGTGAGACAGCAGTGAGGGGAAAGGGCTGGGTGGAGACAGGTGATCCCTGGGATAAACATGCACTGCGAGGCGTGGTGAGTGGGATAGCAGCCTGCTGATCCCTAAGGAAGGTCATTCCAGCTGGGGCAGGGCTGGACACAAAGGGGAACAATGGGAGATGTGCAATTCGGTGTGTGCGAAGGGCACGTTTAGGGAGATTATCAGGGATTGGGACCCCCAGCCCTCCTTGGCATTGTGTTTGTAAAGGGATCATCCCAGCTGCTGGCTGCAGGGAGAGCTGGCTCCCACCCCTCCCAGGAGATTTCTCCATCCCATCCGGGAGCTGAGACCTTCATCCCACACCCCTTTGTTCACATTGCCACCCAAAGTGCAGGAGTCGGGGGCTCTCTTGGCCCGGTGCCTTGAGTGGGATCTGCTCCCAGATCACAAACAATCCTTGGCTGCCATCCCTCCTCTTCACCCACACAGGGAGGAGCGCAGGCGCATCCCCCACGTCCTGGGGACAAGGAGAGACGATAGGTGGTCTAGCAATTCCTTCTGGGAAGGAGAGTCCTCAGCTGCCCGTCCCCAGGACTTCCGACGCCTCCCAAGGGACAGCACTCCCTCAGGGAAAGGCATGGGGACAACTTGTTCATCCATCCCCACATCGCACAGGCACGTCGCACAGGTCAGCAGGATGTCAGGGTGCATGCATGAGCCCCCCGTGCTCCCACAAATCCTCAGCTCCCAACACAGACAACAGGGAAGTGGCTGCTGGCACAGGGCAGCCTCCTGCTGAGCCTGGTACCCAACCAGCACAGAAATCCACAGCCTCCAAAGTCTCTGGCTTCCCCTGGGATGAAAGGCACTCCTGCCAATGCCTCTGCTGGCTCTAAGCTGGAGTCAGAGCTCTCTGGAGCTGGGCGAGCGCCCCTGAACCTGGGGGCTGGAGGACAGAGCTGGACAGGCTCTATCAGTGCATTGTGGCCTCCAGCGCCTGAGTCAGACCTGCCCAGCAGCCGCTGGAATGCTCCACAAATGCACGCATACTTGGGAAGGCAGGATGAACCCGAATACTGCGGCTTCGGGTCATCCAGCAGCTGATCATATGCTGTTTGAATGGGAGAAGAGCTTATCCACGGCTTCCCTGGAAAAGGAGATGTGTTACCAGCATACAGCAACGGTTTTACCGTAATTATGTGCAATCACGTCTTGCAGGTCCCCTTTCATCCCACAGTGCTGCCTTTTCCAGACAAGACATCTGGAAAACATGTCTGCCCCTGGAACGAGCATGATGACTTGTTTACCAGATAGATCCATGCTCTTCGGCAGAGGAGGGCAGGCCTGCATTGTTCTAAATCAGGACAAGACACTTCCGCAGCCCCTTTCCTATGAGAATTCCAATAGGTTGTTTCTTTACCCTTGCATGAGGGGAAGTGTGGCACCAGGGGGGAGAAACAGCTCCTCCGTTGGATGACAATGTTGAAGGAGATGCGGGAAGCTGGGGCTGACGGAGCTTTTTGGCCCTAACTCAGACACCATGCAGTAAAGTGAGCCCACTGCCCACCCTGACCCCTTCCCGGAGCAGTGTCCTGCAGCTCCAGGTGCTAGGCACTGGATCAGCAGAGAGCATGGTACCTGCCTCCCGCTGTGCCCGGCCCCTCTGTGCCTGCAAACCCACCCACTATCAATCTTCCACATCTGCATCCTATTGCGCTCTCGGACCATGGATTTCCTATTGTGCTCTTGGACCGTGAAATTCCTGTTGCATCCTTCGCTTGAATGTTCCAAGGACTGAGGTGGACATAGGAATCTCCATCCCTCCTTGTTCCAAAATGATCTGTCACTCCTTACAGCTACTTCTTCCTGCCCTGTCCACCTCTGTCTCTTTTCCCAGCCAGGGACCTCTGCCTTCACCCTTCTCTCTGTGGCAGCTGCAGCAGAGCATGAGGGCGGCAATTCCAAAGGACAGGGAAACAGCAGTGGCTCCTGCCTGCAGGGTGGGAACAGCAGAGGGGATGCTGCCAGAAAACAGCTGTGGTCGTGAGACCCACAGTGAGAATTAGCTTTACCTGAAAGAAACCACCTCAGAACCTGCTGATTCCAGGGCTGGGGAGACGCTGTGAGGATAGGACTCGTCCTGCCGGAAGGCCTCTCCCCATCAATTGCAGAGGTAGCCTCATAACCAGCACACATTCATGCTACCTCTAGACTGAGTGACCATCCCTTCCACTCCCCAGAGAATCCCACAGGGAGATAAACCCCGCCTGACATTCCCAATCCACCGAGTCACCCAGCCTCAGCTGCCTGAGCCCGGGCTTCAGCAGAGCTGGGCTGAGCTCCAGGGAAGCGGCTTCAGAGCACCTGGAAGCAGACAGGAGGATTCATGACCTTATGTGTTTTGCCGGCATGGCAGCAAGAGCCACACTGGAATCTTTTTCAGCCAGCAAATTCTGGCAGCAAATATGGACATCACTATTTAAAGAGAGGAGTCAATGGGACATAAAGTGTCAGTGCTATTCCAGTGTGGATTATCCGGCTTTGTGTATCAGTAAGAGTTATGCTCATAACAGGCCTCTGTCATCTGCCTGCGATGTGAGTGTTTGAAGGCATTTCAGGATTGTAAGGGCAGACAGGGCTTTTGGCAAGAAGGGTGAGCGGCTCCATAGCCCTGGGTGCAGCAGAGTGGGCTCTGTGTGACAGGCATCGGTACTGCTCCTCCTACTAAGACAGCCTGGGAACGAAGTGCCCTTCACCTATTCTGGGCACGGAGCTGCACGGATGCCGCCCTTTCCCATGAGGATGCACAGGAGCCATTTTGCACAGTGTCAGCCTAACGAATGCCTCTGGAGCTGAGGGGCTCTGTCCTCCTGGCATCCCTCAGCCCAGGAGCCCGCGGGACCCCCGAGGCTATCTGCCAGGGGTGCAGGGTGTGTGCCCACCCCTCATCCAGACAGGAGGCTGAGGCGGCCGGCTCCCTGCTCCTCCTGCGGACTAAGAGCCACCAGCAGCACTGCTCTGAGTGTCCCAGGGCAGGGGCAGACACAAGTTGCTCACCTTTTAATCATCTGTGCCTCTGGGATGGCCTTGGGAGTGGGGAAAGAGACACAAAGGAGGGAAGAGCCCAGTCGTGTCATGGTATCCTAGCTGGGTGGACAAGGAAGTGCAGCTCGTTCCACCGCAGCTGGAGCAAGGTGACCAGGGGAGGACTCAGCCTCTGCTCCCAGCCTGGAGGGGATTTCTCACGCCACACAAAAGGTAGGAGAGGCCGGGAATCTCTCCCCTCCTGGCAACCGGTGCTCCTGGTGATGCAGGCAAAGCGAGGGCAGCATCCCCATCTCCCTTGGCACCAGGTGAGCTTGGACGTGAACAACGAGTCCTGTCCCCAAGCCAGCACTAACAATCTCGGCTTCTCCAGGACTTGGGATGTTGCCTCACCTGCGGATCATGAGGAGAAGTCCTCCAATATCAGCACCTTGGGATTTTGCAGTTGGACTTCACCCTGGCTCTGCGTCTTTCCTTGGCATCTCTGCCCTCGTTGGGTCACCCGGCTGGGAAGTGCTTTCTTCTGCAGGCTCCCCATTGGAGCATCCACTCGCCCCTCAGCCTTGAGTTTTCCTCCTGCCTTTGCTGCTGGTCCCTACTCAGTAAACGCTCCCTCTCCCTGCTCTGTTGTCCCATGCGGCTGGTGCACGACACAAGTGTTATCACACAGCAGTGGGCGAGCCCAGACAGCTTACCATGCCCTATAGCCAGCCATAGCTCTTCTGCAGGGCTGTGGGGGTTTCCTCTGATCCCAAAGGTGCTTCCCATGGGGAGTTGTCCAGGGATGGGACCAAGAGTGCAGGAGCCTACGTGGACGGATAGGAAAACATGAGGCAGCAGGGTTCCGAAATCGTGACAGTTCTGGTCATTGTAATTGCAAATGATTGCAAGGGGTGGGAGAAGAAACATCTCTATTTTTTGTCCATTTTTATAAGCATATGATAGCCCTTTGATGCAAAATTGCTTGTTTTGCTGTATCCCTCACTATTTAAGCCCAGCTCCGAGGCTCCTGACTCCCAGGTCAGTGGAAGGCCGGCCACGAACCTCACCCGCCTGGCCCCAGCCCATGGGCAGCCGCTGCTTTGGTTGGCATCCATCTGCATGCAGCAAAAACAGAGGGAAAAAAAACCCCGTCCTCTCATGTCAAACCAGATGAAAATCCCTCTGCAAAACCACGGAAAATACCATGGGATGACATCGCGATTGAAAACTTCAGAGGTCTGAAATCTGCGGCGTGGCTTGGGCTCCTTTCCACCCGCAGCGCTTTGAACTCCCGCCTGCAGGAGTGGCTCTGGACCGTCGGGATGGGGGAGCGCTTCTTCTCACAAAGGGCGCTTTATAACGCGAGGGAAACGCTTCCGCCCGGCAGCGCGAGCGGCTCCGAGGCGTCGAGCGAGGGCGCGGCGGGGGCCTGAGCACCGCGGGCAGGGCAGGACAGGGCCGGGCCGGGCCCCGGGCGGGGTCGGCTCTGCAGGGAGAAATCCGTCACCGCGCCCGCGGGGACCGGGGCCAGCGCCGAGCGCTCCCCTCACACCGCACCCACCCCCGACAGAGGCGCTCCCCGCCCGCCGCCATGACGGCCGGGCCCAACCCCACCCCTGCACGTTTCCCGCCACGGCCCGTGCTGCTCTGTCATTGGCTGACGCGGTGATTGACGGGCGGTCAGGCCAATGGCAGAGCGCGACGGACTCTCAGCCCCGCCCCCCCTTCCGCAGCGCCATTGGCTGGCGCGGCGATTGGCGGGGTGGCCGGGCCATGCGAGGCGGCGCCGCAGGGACTCTGGTGCCGAAGCCCGGCCTCGCCTCGGCCTTAGGGACCCCGGCGGCGGCACTACCCCCCGGGCAGGTACGCGGTGGGCACGGCCCCCATGTCCCCTCGGCGGCCGGGAGCCCCGGGGGCTGTGCGAGTGCCCGGGCCATTCCAGGGGTCGTTGGGCTGTGCATGGGTGTTCGGGCCTTTGTGCAAGCACGCGGGCCGTTGCACCAACGTTTGGGCTTTTGTATGGCTGCGTTTGGGCCTCTACACCAGCATCCAGGGCATTGCACAAGCATTTTGGTCAATGCACAGCCACATTTGGGCCCTCTGCACAGGCATTTGTGCCTTCACGCCAGCATTTGTTTCATTGCATGGCTGTGTTTTTGCCTTTGCACGAGTACAGGGGCCCATGCATGGGCATTTGGGCCATTGCACAGCTGGTTTTGGGTTTGTGCAGCAGTGTACAGATGTTTGCACAGGCGTTTGTGTCTTTGTACCACGTGCAGGCCTTTGCACAAGCACACGGACCGTTGCATAGCTGTGTTTGGGCCTTTTTACAAGCACATGGGCAATGGCTCCAGTTGTGTGCACCTTAGACAGATGCAGGATGGAGACTGGGTCTGCCCACACCTGTGCAGTGCTTTGCACAGCTGTGTGGGCCATTGTGTGGGCATGTGGTTCATTGCAGGGACACGGGACGGAGAGTTGGGCTGCCCCACAGGTGTGTAGGGTGTTGCACATCTGCATGGGCACATGGGGCGTTACACAGTGGCCGTGCAGCCATGCAATCGTTGCATAGCAACATGGGTGATGCACAACGCACCTGCCCTCCTGTGCTGACCCCATTTCATCCCAGTCACAAACCATTTCAGCCAATCCACAATGGTGGAGGCCGGGTGCTAGTCCTCACGTCCCCATGCTGCAGCTGTCTCTGCAGGGCCCATGACATCTACGTCAACCACCCCGAAGCTGCTCTACCGCAGCACCCGCCTGCTCCGCATGGCCTTCCAGCAGCTGCACCAGCAGCAGCAGCGGGCGGATGACTTCTGTGATGTGGTCCTGAAGGCAGAAGGTGAGCGAGTGGCATCCACGGAGCTGCTGGAGCCTTGGGGGACCTGCGGGCACTATCCCTGTAACCCCAGGGGGCTGTGGGGTGGTGACAGTGGCTGTTGCTCTGCAGGCGAGGCCGTGGTCGCCCACTGCTGCATCCTCTCCGTCTGCAGCCCATTCTTCATGGAGCAGCTGGGCCAGGAGATGCCCGCACGGGGCAGCAGGATGGTGCTGGAGCTGGGGGGGCTGAAGATCGAGGCGCTGCGCAAGCTGGTGCGCTTCCTCTACACTGCTGAGCTGGAAGTGACGCCAGAGGAGGCGCAGGAGGTGCTGGCGGCTGCCCGCCGCCTGCACATCACCGCACTCGAGTCGCTGCAGCTGCAGGGGGGACGCCTGGTCCGGCTGGGGCCCCAACACCAGCTCAACCGCTCCTGCCTGCACCCCATCCCGCACGGCTCCCCTGGCAGCACTGCTGGCGAGGTCCCTCCTAGCACCACCAAGTTCCTCCCCAGCAGTGCTGGGGACCCCCTGGGAAACACTGACCCTGGTCCTGTCCCTGTAGGGCGCATGAAGCTGCGGAAGCTGGAGAGTGGGGGGTGCTGGGAGGTGGTGCGGGAGCAGCAGCCCCCAATAGATGGGGGAGCAGGCAGGCACTTCCTGCCACAGCAGCCCATCCAGAGGGGCTCCAGGAAGCTCGGCTGGGGGTCTCAGCAGTGTAGTGGGCTGGAGGACCCCGAGGAGGAGGAGGTGGACGTGGGGACAGTGGAGCCGTGCCTGCCCCCTGGCACCATCTGCGTTTGGCCCTGTCCCTCATCTGAGGAGGAAGAGGTGGACATCCTTGGGTAGGGGGTCTCGCTGTGCTGCCCACCGCTTGCAGCCAGTAGGGAAATAAAGCATTGGAACTGTGCTGTGAGGCTGATGGGCTTTATTTGGTACATGGGAAACCAGGGGGAGCAGAGCGGGATCTGGTGGGGGCTGCCTGCGGCAGAGCTGCAGCATCAGAGACAGGACTGGGGCTGGCAGGTGCCCCCCACTTCGTCACACCTCTTCATGGACGCTCGTGCTGCAGGCGCTGGTCCCGGCCTGGCTGTGGGGAGAAGGCAGGCGGTTTCTGTCCCATCTCATCCCTGTCCCCTCCCTATCTCTGTTCCCATCCCATCGCTGTCCTCGCTCACCTGGCCACCCCCTCTATCCTAGGTTGCTCTTCAGGGCTTCCACCACGGCCTCGGGCTGGGGGAACTTGAGCTTTCGGGGCGGCCCCTTCCCGATGCCGCTCCACAACTCCACGCCTGGGAAGGACGGGTGGTGAGGGGTGCCCCGGAGCCCTCGACCCGGCCGCCCCCCGCCCCATACTCACTGCTGCCGTCTTCCTTCACCAGGGACACCTCGAAGCTGTTCCTGCGTGGCTGCCGGGGGTTGATCTCCACGGGGAGGTGGGCGACGGCCTCATGCAGGGCGTCCCGCACCGCGGCCGCCGCGCGCCCGAACACGCGTCAGCTCTTGCTGGGGACAGGGGTCAGCGCGGGGGGTGCACTCGGACCCCGGGCCCCGCGCCTCCCCGCGCCGCTCACCAGTGCTCGATGACCACGCGGGGGCCGCTGCCCCCCGGGCTACCCTCGTCGCCCGGGCGCGCCCGCTTCTGGGGGGCTCCCGCCTGCTCTGGACCCTCGGCCGCCGCTGGACGCCGGGCGCCGCGCTTCCGCCCACGGGGAGCCATCCTGCGGAGAGCGCCGGTGTGTGTGGGGGGTGTCCCCGCGTCCCGCCGAGGCAGAGCGTAGGGAGGCGGCTTCCTGGGGTCCCGTGGGTTGTGGGGAGGTGGTTAACCACAGGTCCCGCCGGAGGGTGAGGGGGTGGGGTGTCTGGAAAGGGTGTTGCCGGAGTTCCGACGGGGTAGCTGTGTGTGGGGAGGGGGCTGCCCTGGGGTCCCGCTTTGGGAGAGGGTCAGGTCTCCATGGATCCGCCATCGGGGGCAAGGGAGGACGGTCCTCACTGGGACCCGCCATGAGGCGGGAGGGGGGATCCTGGGGCCGGTGTTTTGTGGGAATGGGAAAGAAGGGGGGGCCGGGGGTTTCGGGGAGCCGGCGGAAGAAGATCCCAGGGCCGGGGTCAGTACGGGAAAGGAAGGGGTCCAGTTCAATCCCGGAGCAACGCCGCCCCACCTGTCCCTCCGCGCCGCGCTGACAACGTGCAGGAGCGCGGGGTCGCGCCGGACGCCACGAACCGGCCGAGCCGCCGGGGGGTGCGGGTGCTCGGCGTTCGAGTTGAGCGGCGCTGCGGTGACCGCGGGCACCGATCCGATCCGTCCCTTCGCGGCCCCCACGGAATCCCCCACCTGGGTCAACGATGCCGGGGCGGCCCAGGCTCCGGTTACACAACAGCCTCACCAACGCGGCGCCCCCAGCAGTGGCAATGGTCCCGCCCGCGCGAAGACCGCCCACCGTGCCGCCAGCCAACCGGAGCGCGACACAGGCAAAGAACGTCACGACAGCCAATCGCACTCTACGGCGCGAGCCAGTAAGAACACGGCCAAACGAAATGGGAAGATACCAATCAGCACAAAACAACTGCAGTCATTTAGAAATCACAGCGAATCATAAAATAGCTTAAATAAAGTAGAATCCAGATATACCCAATCACAGAGCGGAAATCACAGCCAATCATTAAATAGAATCACAAAGTAGAATCTTGATTTACCCAATCACACAGCGGCATTAAAAGCCAATCATAAAACAGAATCAGCAAAGTGCGATACTGAATTGACCAATCAGTGAGTGGAAATCACAGCCAATCATTAAACAGTACCAACATAGAGGGATCCTGAATAGACCAATCAGAATGCAGAAATCACAGCCAATCATTAATCAGAATCAGCAGAGTGGGATCCTGAATTCACCAATCAGAGAGAAGAAATTAAAGCCAATCATTAAACAGAATTAGCAGAGTGGGATCCTGAAATGACCAATCAGAGAGCAGAAATCACAGCCAATCATAAAACAGAATCAGCAGGGTGGGATCCTGAAATGACCAATCAGAGAGCAGAAATCACAGCCAATCATGAAACAGAATCAGGAAAGTGGTATTCTGAAATGACCAATCAGGGAGCAGAAATCACAGCCAATCATAAAAGAGAATCAGCAAAGTGGAATCCTGAAATGACCAATCAGAGAGAAGAAATCACAGCCAATCATTAAACAGACGTAGCAAACTGGGATCCTGAATTGACCAATCAGAGAGCAGAAATCACAGCCAGTCATAAAACAGAATCAGCAAAGTGGGATCCTGAATTGACCAATCAGAGAGCAGAATTCACAGCCAATCATGAAACAGAATCAGCAAAGTGGGATCCTGAAATGACCAATCAGAGAGTGGCATTCACAGCCAATCATAAAACAGAATCAGCAAAGTGGGATCCTGAATTGACAAATCAGAGAGCAGAAATCACAGCCAATCATAAAACAGAATCAGCAAAGTGCGATCCTGAAATGACCAATCAGAGAGCAGAATTCACAGCCAATCATTAAACAGAATCAGCAGAGTGGGATCCTGAATTGACCAATCAGAGAGCAGAAATCACAGCCAATCATGAAACAGACTCAGGAAAGTGGGATCCTGACTGCACCAATCAGAGAGTGTCATTCACAGCCAATCATAAAACAAAATCAGCAAAGAAGAATCCTGAATTGACCAATCAGAGAGCAGAATTCACAGCCAATCATAAAACAGACTCAGCAGAGTGGGTTCCTGAATTGACCAATCAGAGAGCGGCATTCACAGCCAATCATGAAACAGAATCAGCAAAGTGGGATCCTGACTGCACCAATCAGAGAGTGGCATTCACAGCCAATCATAAAACAGAATCAGCAAAGTGCGATCCTGAATTGACCAATCAGAGAGTGGCATTAACAGCCAATCATAAAACAGAATCAGCAAAGTGGGATCCTGAATTGACCAATCAGAATGCATAAATCACAGCCAATCATTAAATAGAATCAGCAGAGTGGGATCCTGAATTCACCAATCAGAGAGAAGAAATCACAGCCAATCATAAAACAGAATCAGCAGGGTGGGATCCTGAAATGACCAATCAGAGAGCAGAAATCACAGCCAATCATGAAACAGAATCAGGAAAGTGGTATTCTGAAATGACCAATCAGGGAGCAGAAATCACAGCCAATCATAAAACAGAATCAGCAAAGTGGGATCCTGAATTGACAAATCAGAGAGCAGAAATCACAGCCAATCATGAAACAGACTCAGGAAAGTGGGATCCTGACTGCACCAATCAGAGAGTGTCATTCACAGCCAATCATAAAACAAAATCAGCAAAGAAGAATCCTGAATTGACCAATCAGAGAGCAGAATTCACAGCCAATCATAAAACAGACTCAGCAGAGTGGGTTCCTGAATTGACCAATCAGACAGTGGCATTCACAGCCAATCATGAAACAGAATCAGCAGAGTGGGATCCTGAATTGACCAATCAGAGAGCAGATATCACAGCAAATCATAAAACAGAATCAGCAAAGTGGGATCCTGAAATGACCAATCAGAGAGCAGAAATCACAGCCAATCATGAAACAGAATCAGCAAAGTGGGATCCTGAATTGACCAATCAGAGAGTGGCATTCACAGCCAATCATAAAACAGAATCAGCAAAGTGGGATCCTGAATTCACCAATCAGAGAGTGGCATTCACAGCCAATCATAAAACAGAATCAGCAGGGTGGGATCCTGAATTGACGAATCAGTGAGTGGCATTCACAGCCAATCATGAAACAGAATCAGCAGAGTGGGATCCTGAAATGACCAATCAGAGAGCAGAAATCACAGCCAATCATAAAACAGAATCAGCAAAGTGCGATCCTGAATTGACCAATCAGAGAGCAGAAATCACAGCCAGTCATAAAACAGAATCAGCAAAGTGGGATCCTGAATTGACCAATCAGAGAGCGCAATTTACAGCCAATCATTAAACAGAATCAGCAGAGTGGTAGTCTGAAATGACCAATCAGAGAGTGGCATTCACAGCCAATCATAAAACAGAATCAGCAAAGTGGGATCCTGAAATGACCAATCAGAGAGCAGAAATCACAGCCAATCATAAAACAGAATCAGCAGGGTGGGATCCTGAATTGACGAATCAGTGAGTGGCATTCACAGCCAATCATGAAACAGAATCAGCAAAGTGCGATCCTGAATTGACCAATCAGAATGCAGAAATCACAGCCAATCATTAAACAGAATCAGCAAAGTGGGATCCTAAATTGACCAATCAGAGAGTGGCATTCACAGCCAATCATAAAACAGAATCAGCAGAGTGGGATCCTGAATTGACCAATCAGAGAGCAGAAATCACAGCCAGTCATAAAACAGAATCAGCAAAGTGGGTTACTGAAATGACCAATCAGAGAGTGGCATTCACAGCCAATCATAAAACAGAATCAGCAAAGTGCGATCCTGAATTGACCAATCAGAATGCAGAAATCACAGCCAATCATTAAATAGAATCAGCAAAGTGCGATCCTGAATTGACCAATCAGAGAGCGCAATTTACAGCCAATCATTAAACAGAATCAGCAGAGTGGGATCCTGAATTGACCAATCAGAGAGCAGAAATCACAGCCAATCATTAAATAGAATCAGCAAAGTGGGATCCTAAATTGACCAATCAGAGAGCGGCATTCACAGCCAATCATAAAACAGAATCAGCAAAGTGCGATCCTGAATTGACCAATCAGAGAGCAGAAATCACAGCCAATCATAAAACAGAATCAGCAGAGTGGGATCCTGAATTGACCAATCAGACAGCGGCATTCACAGCCAATCATGAAACAGAATCAGCAGAGTGGGATCCTGAATTGACCAATCAGAGAGCAGATATCACAGCAAATCATAAAACAGAATCAGCAAAGTGGGATCCTGAAATGACCAATCAGAGAGCAGAAATCACAGCCAATCATGAAACAGAATCAGCAAAGTGGGATCCTAAATTGACCAATCAGAGAGCGGCATTCACAGCCAATCATAAAACAGAATCAGCAAAGTGCGATCCTGAATTGACCAATCAGAGAGCAGAAATCACAGCCAATCATAAAACAGAATCAGCAGAGTGGGATCCTGAATTGACCAATCAGACAGCGGCATTCACAGCCAATCATGAAACAGAATCAGCAGAGTGGGATCCTGAATTGACCAATCAGAGAGCAGATATCACAGCCAATCATAAAACAGAATCAGCAAAGTGGGATCCTGAAATGACCAATCAGAGAGCAGAAATCACAGCCAGTCATAAAACAGAATCAGCAAAGTGGGATCCTGAATTGACCAATCAGAGAGCAGAATTCACAGCCAATCATGAAACAGAATCAGCAAAGTGGGTTCCTGAAATGACCAATCAGAGAGTGGCATTCACAGCCAATCATAAAACAGAAACAGCAAAGTGCGATCCTGAATTGACCAATCAGAGAGCGGCATTAACAGCCAATCATAAAACAGAATCAGCAAAGTGGGTTACTGAAATGACCAATCAGAGAGTGGCATTAACAGCCAATCATAAAACAGAATCAGCAAAGTGGGATCCTGAAATGACCAATCAGAGAGTGGCATTAACAGCCAATCATAAAACAGAATCAGCAAAGTGGGATCCTGAAATGACCAATCAGAATGCATAAATAACAGCCAATCATTTAACAGAATCAGCAAAGTGGGATCCTGAATTGACAAATCAGAGAGCAGAAATCACAGCCAATCATTAAACAGACTCAGGAAAGTGGGATCCTGACTGCACCAATCAGAGAGTGTCATTCACTGCCAATCATAAAACAAAATCAGCAAAGAAGAATCCTGAATTGACCAATCAGAGAGCAGAATTCACAGCCAATCATAAAACAGACTCAGCAGAGTGGGTTCCTGAATTGACCAATCAGAGAGTGGCATTCACAGCCAATCATAAAACAGAATCAGCAAAGTGCGATCCTGAATTGACCAATCAGAGAGCGGCATTAACAGCCAATCATAAAACAGAATCAGCAAAGTGGGTTACTGAAATGACCAATCAGAGAGTGGCATTCACAGCCAATCATAAAACAGAATCAGCAAAGTGCGATCCTGAATTGACCAATCAGAGAGTGGCATTAACAGCCAATCATTAAACAGAATCAGCAAAGTGGGTTACTGAAATGACCAATCAGAGAGTGGCATTCACAGCCAATCATAAAACAGAATCAGCAAAGTGCGATCCTGAATTGACCAATCAGAATGCAGAAATCACAGCCAATCATTAAATAGAATCAGCAAAGTGCGAACCTGAATTGACCAATCAGAGAGCGCAATTTACAGCCAATCATTAAACAGAATCAGCAAAGTGGGTTCCTGAAATGACCAATCAGAGAGTGGCATTCACAGCCAATCATAAAACAGAATCAGCAGAGTGGGATCCTGAAATGACCAATCAGACAGCGGCATTCACAGCCAATCATAAAACAGAATCAGCAAAGTGCGATCCTGAATTGACCAATCAGAGAGCAGAAATCACAGCCAATCATAAAACAGAATCAGCAAAGTGCGATCCTGAATTGACCAATCAGAGAGCGCAATTTACAGCCAATCATTAAACAGAATCAGCAGAGTGGTAGTCTGAAATGACCAATCAGAGAGTGGCATTCACAGCCAATCATAAAACAGAATCAGCAAAGTGGGATCCTGAAATGACCAATCAGAGAGCAGAAATCACAGCCAATCATAAAACAAAATCATCAAAGTGGGATCCTGAATTGACCAATCAGACAGCGGCATTTACAGCCAATCATGAAACAGAATCAGCAAAGAAGAATCCTGAATTGACCAATCAGAATGCATAAATCACAGCCAATCATAAAACAGAATCAGCAAAGTGGGATCCTAAATGACCAATCAGAGAGTGGCAATCATAGCCGTTCAGAAAATAGCATCAGCAAAGCTGATTTAGAATTGACCAATCAGAGTACAGCAATTACAGCAACCAGGTGAGCATCAGCAAAGCGAGATCCTGAATTGACCAGTCAGAGCAGAGCACACGTAGCCAACCCGAGTGTGGGGCCACCGATTGTACTCCAGAGGCATCGAATCAGTATGCAGGGACGGTGGTCATCGCCCCTCGAGGTCCTCCTCGCGGGCCGGAGAGATGGGGGAGCGGGTACGTGATAGGACGATAACACCCGGGAGTGGACAGGGACAGAGTGGTCCCGATCAGCCCCGCTACCACCTGCTGCCCAGGTCACACCGGGGCTGCGGTTGAACGCCTGGGGGGAACCCTAGGACGGAGAACCGACCTGCAGTGCCACCTCACGCACGCACAAACCGAGGCAATCCCAGAGCCATCACCAGCTGAGCCCCGCGCCTTGCCGGAGCAGGGACATGGGGACACAGACACACATGCACATAGACATGAACGCACAGACAGACAAGACACAAGGACATCAACACAGACAGAGAAGTGTGGGGACAGGGACATACAGACATGGACACTTGGACACATGGACCAGGACACAAGGAGGAACAGGCACGTGGACACACGGGTGCGGAGACAGGAACGCATGGGCATAGGAACATACATAAGACAGATGTATGGACAGGGACAGGTGGACAGGGACACAGGGACGCAGGGACAGAAGGACACAAGGATGCTCGCGCGCAGGCCCTTTATTGTCAGCGATGCAGATGAGCATTAGGAGAGGGGGGCATGGGCCACCCATCTGCACTGGACGCCCCCACGCACACAGCTCCAGGGAGGGCACAGGGGCCACTGCAGTGATGATGATGATGGCAATGGTGACAGCAACTGTGACAGCCAGGGCAGCCTCTACTTGTCCTTCTTGGGCTCCTGGTCGGGGGGTACACGGGGCTCCTCAAACCCCTCATTCTGGCCCTTTGGCTGCTTCTTGCCCCGCTGGTAGAGCTCATTGAGGTTGAACTCCCGAATCACGTTCTCCTGTGGCCAAGCAGACGCATTAGCTCCCACGGCACCCCTGCCCAGAAACCCCAGCACCCCCGGCCCCACCCTGCCCCAGCGCCAGGCCGGAGCATCCCACCCACCTCAGAGAAGGTCCAGGACACAGCATGGCCCTTCTTGTCGATGTACGGCCGGCGCATTTTCTCGATCCCGCCCTGGAAGAGGATGAGGGTGGGCAGCTGCTTCGTGAGGGGGGAGGTGCTGACCTTGTACCTGCGTGGAAGGAGAGGCTCAGGTAACACTGGAGGGGCTGGAGGCTCCCGGGGCTCCAGCCCTGCCTGCATCACTGGCCCTGCACCCCCAGACCTGGTGCTGACATCCGTGTAGCGGCCGACGTCCACCTTCCCAAAGTGCAACCCTGGGCAGTTGTACCTAGGAGGAGGACAGGGACACCGGTCTGCGTGTGCTGCTGGTGATTGCGGGGCTGGGATTGATCCCAGTCCCTGTCCCGTGATTCCCGAGACCCCCACAAGCACCACTCACTTGAGGGAGAGGTTGGCAAAGATGGGGGCAAAGGACTGGCACTCGCTGGACCAGTTGGCAAAGAACTCAATGATCCACGTCACCTGCTTGTCACGCTCCAGCTCATTCTGCAGCAGAGGCACGGGGTCAGCAGGGCTGATGGGCAGAGCCCCCTGGGCCACCAAGCCCCTCTGCACGGATACTCACGTCAATGGTCTTGTCGCTGAAGTACTTGATGTACTCGGGGCCCATGTACAGTGGCGGCTTGCACGTCACCAGGAATACTGCGATGCAGCACTCTCAGACCCTGTACCCCCGCAGCCTCCGCCAGCGGGGAAGGAGGCCACACAGCAGCCCCACCGCGAGAGGGAGCTCTGGCGCCGAGGGGGCACTGCTGCCATGGCTGCCCCCTAGTGCCATGGGCTACTGCCAGTCTCCCCCCCAGTGCCACCAGTTCCCCACTCGTTCCCCTCAGTCCCCTGGTTTTTCCCCTGGTCACCCCTGCTGTAGCCGATTACCCCCTGGAGTCGCTGGTCCCCTCTCTAGAGCCACCAGTTGCTGCCAGTTCCACGCCCAGTGCCATCAGTTCTCTTCAATACCAATGTTTTTTCCCCTGGTGCTGCCAATTCCCCCCTGAAACCACTGGTCCTCCTCCAGAGCCACCAATTTCCCTCCACTGTCATCAGTTGTAACCCCCTGAGCTACCAGTTCCCCCCGGCTCCTCCCTCTCAGAGCTGCCAGTTGCCCCCTAGTTCACCCCTTGAGCTGCCAGTTGACCCCTAGGTCCCAACCTCCGAGTCATCAGTTGACCCCTAGGTTTCCCCCAGAGCCAACAGTTGCCCCCACATGTCTTACCAATGCAGAGCGTGAGGTAGAGCAGTCCCATGCAGATGTCGAGGCGAAAGAAGAGGATGACGTTGGCCACTTTGCTGAACATGAAGATGTTCCCGATGTGCTGATCTACAGTGACTGCGGAGGGGAGAGGGGGGCGGAAGATGGGGTCGGATCCTAAGGGGGAATCCCATGGGAAGGCCAGACCCGGCCCTGTGAATCCCAGCCTACATGGCTGCCAGGGGAGGCCCCACACTCAGTCCCCGGCCCCCACCCCTCTGACCCTGACTCACTGCTGCGCCGGTTCTTCATCATCACGATGGCGCTGAGAAACATCAGGATCTCCACCTCCCGCTGGGGCAGGAGAGATGGCATAAGGCAGTGGCACCCACTACGCCATGCAGCCCGAGAGCAGCTGCTGCACTCGCACTGCCCTGCCGCAGCCTGGCTGCCCCTGACACAGCCCGGCACCGGGTTGAGACTGTGCCAGTCCCACGTCCTGCCAGCCCCAACGGGGATCCCTTTGCTCCCAGATCCTGGGGGGGGGGGACACAGCATGGGGCATAGCCTCCCCACCTCGCCAGGCACCCCCGCAGCAGTGTGGTGGAACGGGCCTAGGGCTGCGGCTGTGGAGGGTGCAGGTGGGAAACCAGGTTGGAGGGGCAGGAGGGGTCGAGCTGGGAGGCAGGTTCAGGAGTCGGGGAACACAGTCTTAGAACAGGGTGGGTCACAGGGCCCAGCACGAAGGGCACAGGCTTGGGGCCCAGGCCGGTGCTGGGGGGGGGGGGCTCAGGCTGGAGCCGGGCCGAGCTCAGGCGTTCTGGGCAGCACTGGGCAAAGCTGGGGGTGTGGACTGGGGCCGAGGGGTGCGAACTGGGGCGGGGGGGAATGCGGACTGGGGCGGGTGGTTGGCGGGGGACAGACCGGGGCCGGGCCCAGGGCCGCTCACCCAGTCGAAGTCGCAGGGGTTGCCGTCCTCACGCTGAGAGGGCAGCCCCCGGCAGAGCGGCGGCACTTTGCGCACCAGCAGAAAAGCGGTGGCGAGCAGCGCGGACAATGAGTAGTAGGGGTGTGCGAGCCAGCGGCAAATCCCGGGCACCGAGTACAGCAGCGCCAGCACCGCCGTCAGCACCGCCATCTTCCCGGCGGCCTCGCCGCGCGCCCATCGGTCTGAGTCCCGCCCCGCCGCGCTCCCATTGGCCAGCCCGGCGGCGGGAGGCGGGCCCATGGCTCCGCTGACCAATGGCAAGCGGCGTCACCGAGCTCCTCCCATACCGTGGGGAATCAATGAGCCCAGCGGCCAATCAGGAGGCTGGGAAGGAGTTGGCCTGGGAGGGGGAGCGGCCAGGGCTGCGTTTGGCCAATCGCGGCGCGCTAAAGGTGGGGCCCGAGCGCAGCTCGACCAATCGTAGCCTTGTAGAGGCAGAGCCAGGGCTGTAGACGACCAATCACGGAGGACAGGGGCGGTGCCAATGCGGAGCTCAGCCAATCGCGGCGGGCGGCCGGGGCGCCCCGCGCGGGGCACGCCGGGAAGATGGAGAGCTTCTCGGCGCTGTTCGGAGGGGCTGAGCCGCCGCCTCCAGCCGCCGCCGCCGCCCTGGGGTTCGGCCCCGCCAAAGCGCCGGGTCCCGGGGCCGCGCCGCCGCCCCCCGCCCCCGCCGCGCCGCCCACGGGCGAGGACGCGGCCCGCAAGGCCGGCGCCGGCCCCTTTTACCTCCTGCGGGAGCTGCCGGGTGCGTTGGGGGGGACGTTGAATGGGAGGGGAAACGGGGCCGGGAAGGGGAACAGGGCCGGGGGGTCCGGGGGAGGAGATCGGGGCCAGGGGTGAGCGGGGCCACGGCGATCGGGGCCGGGGGGCCAGCGGGCACGGACGTTCCCGGTGGGGGACCGAGGCCGGGGGCCTTGGTGCCGGGATAGCGGGGCCGGGGATCGTGGAGGCTGGAACCGGGGAGGGTGTTGGGGTCCCGGCCGGGCAGCAGCCACAGCCGATCCCCTCCCCGCGGCTGGCACAGGCACAACGGAGCTGACAGGCAGCACGAACCTGATCACACACTACAACCTGGAGCACGCCTATAACAAGTTCTGCGGGAAGAAGGTGAAGGAGAAGCTCAGCAACTTCCTCCCCGACCTGCCCGGTATGATCGACCTGCCCGGCTCCCACGACAACAGCTCCCTACGCTCCCTCATCGAGAAGCCCCCCATCTGCGGCAGCTCCTTCACGCCCCTCACCGGCACCATGCTGACCGGATTCCGCCTCCACGCCGGCCCGGTGAGCACACGGCCAGGACCTGGGGGGTGGCCGGGGGCCCGGGGGGCCTGGTCTGACTGCCTGTGTCCCTGCAGCTGCCAGAGCAGTGCCGGCTGATGCACATCCAGCCACCCAAGAAGAAGAACAAGCACAAGCACAAGCAGAGCCGGACACAGGACCCCGTCCCCCCAGGTAAGGGGCTGCTCCTGCCGCAGCCAGACCCTCTCCCGGCCCACCCGGGGTGCCCGGCTCCTCCAGCGCTTTTCTTCCCCCAGAAACCCCCTCGGACTCTGACCATAAGAAGAAAAAGAAGAAAAAAGAGGAGGATCCAGAGCGGAAGAGGAAAAAGAAAGAGAAGAAGAAAAAGAAGGTGGGTAGGGAGAGCCGTGGTTAGATTCCCAGCCTGTGTCCACCCTGAGGGATACGTGGCAGCAGCAGCACAGCAGGGGCCGGCGAGCGGCTATTCCCAGGGATGTGTGTGTGTCTGCCTGCCTCACAGATGTGTTTGTTCTTCCCCCGCAGAACCGGCACAGCCCGGAGCACCCAGGGGTAGGCGGTTCCCAGGCCAGCAGCAGCAGCAGCCTGCGGTGAGGCTGTGCCAGCACCATCCCAGGATCCCCCCACCAACGGACACAGCCCCAACTGACCCTGGGGTCCCCGTCCCTCCGTCAGTGCCAAGCGTGGGGATGCCTCTGCAGCCACACCAAGAGCCAAGGACGTGGACTCCAAGCTGCCACCCTTGGCCTTTGAGACTTGCACCGCCCGGAGCAGCGGGGCCACTCTTTTTTAGTCACCTTTTAATTAAAGTCTCAGACCACAGAGGCGCTGGGATCTGTGGCTGCTCTAGCACCGCAGTCCTCGACTCCCTGAACCCTTTCCCTCCAGCAGGAGCTGGGTTAACCCAAAGTCCACAGGGAGGCACTGGGCTCGGCTCCCTCAGCCCCATTTCTCTCCCTTTGAGGTGTGGGGGCTGCTCCATCCCCAGACGCTCAAACAGCACACGCAGGCCGGGGTGGCTCATTAAATATCCTTTTATTCCTTGTTGTTAAAATGGCTGATAATAATAAAAAAACCGGCATTGTGGCGCTGCGGGGACGTGGAGGTGGGGGGGGTCTGGCAGCGCTCATGGCCCTGCAGGGGCTCTGGGAGCACTCAGCTCCCATTCTGCTTTTCTTTTGGCATGTGATGAGGGAATATTGCTTTGCTCCAGCCTCTTCCTCCTCCCACACTGAAATAAAACCAACCACGACAGCAAGAAACCCTCGGACCCGTTTGTAAAAGGAAAAAAAAGGCAACAAAACCAACAACGAACCACCCTGCCCCTAACACAATCCCTGCGGAAACGCTACAAAAAGAGGGGTGCAAACGGGAGGGGGAAGGACAGCTGGGGCCCGTAGGTGCCGTGAGGAGGGGCCTTCCCCAGCCCTTCTGCCCCCCCCGGGAGAGGGTGCTGCAGTTGTGGACAACGTTCACACGCACGGCTCCCACTGCCCTGCGCATGATGCCAGGCGCCTACATCCCCACGGTGGAGGACAAGGACGAGGTGGGGGGGATTCTTCCTCCCCCGGGCATGAAAGAGCATTTTTGCCTTTTTTTTCCTCAATATTTATATTTATATATATAGATATTTATATGTACACACACCCGGAAACTCGGAGAGAGAAAAAAAATAGAATCCGTAACAATAATAATAAAAAAAAGTATTCTGGTTTAAAAAGGATCCGTTCCTGCCCCGCTGGGCGAGCGGTGATTGCACAAGGCCCACGGAGCGGCCGGCGCTGCCGCCGAGCCCCTCGAGCGAGCGCCTGGCCAGGGCAGCTGCCGTCCTCCGCGGGCAGGGATCCCCGAGTCCTGGCGGGGCAGAAGGGGCCGCTGCTCCCCCTGCTCCGGCTCTCCCTGGCATCCGCAGTGTCCGGCCCCCGCGTCGGGGCGAGCGCAGTGCCCTCAGACTGAGATCTCGTAGGTGGTGCCCCCCACGCCTGACACCTTCTTGACGCCCCCACGCGAGGGGCTGCCGAGGGCCCCTGCGCCCAGGCTCTTGGGCTGCCCGTTGGCCTTGCTGTAGGCTGCTCTCATCTGCACCTCGTCCCTGGGGAGGGAAGGAAGGACGGACAGCGGGCATCAGGAGATGGATGAGATCCCAGTGCCCGGTACGGCAGTGAGGGACCGGAGAGGATCCCAGCACCCACGCTCCAGCTCCCCGAGAGGCTGAGGTGTCCTGGAGGAACCCGCTCTGTTCGAGGATGGGTTTCCCTGGCCCTTCTCCGAGCTCCGTGCAGCATCGCTCCCTGGGGAGTGGCATTTCGCTGCCTGGGTGCCGGCGCGGAGGAAGGGGCTAGAGAGGATGCGAGGGGAGGCGAGGGGACATGCTGGGAGGGGAGAGACATGCCAGGCAGGGAGGGAGGTGTGAGGGGGCCGTCGAGGCACTGGGGCTCAGTCCCCGTTCTGTGCATGCGTGGCGTCCGGTGCCGGTACTTACTTTGGTGCCAGCAAGGGCTGCAAGGCCACCTCCTCCGTCTCGGGGACGCTGGCTGGAGAGGCCGGTTTTTGGCTGCTGTAGGAGAGGGATTTGGCCAGGTGGGGGGCGGCGGGCTGGTCCGGGGAGCCCAGTGAGCGCACCCGGAGTGCGGCGGGGGGCTCGGGCTTGCCGAAGCGGGGCGGTGCTGGGCGTGTGAGCGGGTTCTTGCCCAGGGGTGAGCGCTTGGAATCGTCCGAGGAAGAGCTGGTGCGCGGGGCATTGCCAGAGCCTGATGTTGACTGGATGCCTGAGTCTGGCAGTGCCGTGTCGTCCTCCCTGCCTGGCACCGGTGGCTGCTGCAGCAGCTTCTCCCGCTCCTGGATGGAGGCGACAATGTGGCGGGAGAGATTGTCATAGCGCACGGGCGAGGGCTCACGGGCCGGCACATGCTTAGGGGAGACAGTGCCGGCGAAGCGGCCGTGAAGGTCAGCCTCACGCTGCTGGGCGATGCGTGCCGAGAGGAAGGGCGAGGTGTAGCCCACCGGCGCGTCCGGCTCTGGGCCCGCCTGCACCGACTCGAAGTCGGGGCTGTCAGAGGGTGTGAGCAGGCTGTCGTAGGACAGGCTGCCGTTGCGCGTCTGGTTCACTAGGCTCTTGTAGGAGGTGGAGGTGGTGCCCTCGGAGCGGATGGACTGGAGCTGTCCCATCTCGAAGCCCGTGCCCTGTGCTGACTTGAGGCTGGAGGAGCGGGAGCCGCTGGAGAGTGGGTCAAAGGGAAAGCTCTTGCCGAAGGTGGGCGAGCGGAAGCTCTCGGGCTCCAGGCTCGGCTCTGAGCGATAGCTGGGCTTGCGGCTGCTCTCGCAGATGGAGTTGGGCTCCTTCAGGCTGTTGACACGGCTCAGCTGCAGGGCAGAGGCAGACGTCACCCACGGCAAGAGAGGGTGCAAGCTCCCACCACCCAGCCCCAGCCAGGACGGGGGTGCGTCCTTACCTTGGCGCTGGTGGAGTGGGGCAGGGCTGTGGAGCTGCTGCTGCTGCTGTAGCCAGGCCGGTACTTGTACATGGTGGGAGTCGGTGGGCTCTCTGTGCCAAGCAGGCCGCTGTCTGCAGGAAGGGACAGAGGAGGACACTCAGGCACACGGTGGCTCTGCAGTGGAAGGAACACTGCGCGGAGCCCTGCCCTCCCTCCCCAAGAACCGGCTGGAGCCTGGGGCAGACAAACCAGGGAAGCAGAGGGATGGGCTGGAGGAGAGGTGCACCAGGGGCGGATGGAACAGAGCAGGATGGAAAACGTGTTCCTGTGGCGAGGTGTTTGGGGCTGGCATTACCATGCCCTCGCCACGGCCCAGAGTTGGTGGAGTGGGACTGCACAGAGGTGCCAGTGGGTGCCCACAAACACAATTTCCCTGGCAGCGCTGTGCCCTGGCTGGGAAGAGCTGTCGAGGCCTCCAGACCGCTGTGGGAAGCAGCTGCTTCCAATCTCTGCCCGTCATCCCACCTCTCCAGCCAAGGCCATGCAGGCCGCTCTGAGCGCTGCTCCGCCGGCACTCAGGGAAGTGGAAAAGGTTGTGCAGGCCACCACAGCATGCTCTCTGCCGCCGAGCCAGGCCTGCCTCTCCTCCGCCTCCTTCCTCCAGGTGATGCTCCCGCGGCATGGCCGCCTGCCTGCCGCTCTGGGCAAGCACCGCGCTGGCTCGGCTCAGTGTCCTGCTCTTCTCCGACGGAGCAGAGATGGCTGTGAGCATCCCACAGGCTTCTCCGGGCGCACAGGGCCATACACACCAGCCTAGAGAGCCGGGCACATCCTGCGCCGCATCGGGGCGGTGCTGCTGCACTTCAGGGCTGCCCTGCAGCTGTTCTGACTGTGGCCTGGGCTCCTGCTCTGCCTGGCGCAGCCTCGGGCTGCCCGGGACCCCGGGCGCCCTCCTTACCCTCATTGGTGGCCAGGGTTAAGTGTGTCCTCAGGCCCGTGTAGCGGCTGAGGTCTGGCTTAGGCGGCGGAGGCGGCTCGGCGTCGGCAGACTGGCTCTCCGTCACCTCCAGGCTCCCTTTGGACTGCAGAGACAAAGTGTGGGGTGCGGATCAGCAGCAGCCGATGCCCTGCCCCTGCCTCGGCACGCAGGGAGCGGGCAGTGGCATTCCTGGGACTCGGGCTCCTCCTGGGCTGTCTGGCATGCTGAGTGCTCCAAGGCAGAACACGCCTGCGACACTGGGAAGCGCTGGGAAAGGGGCAGCTCCGAGGGATGCTGTGAGGGGAAGGATGGGACGGGTGATGGAGGGTGCAAGGCCTCATGTGGCTGCTACCACATGGGGGGGATGTGGTGTCCATCTGTGGGGACACAGAAGGAGACAAGAGGGACCAGGGCGGGAACGTGACATGGCTCACTTGGTTCTTTACTCACGGATGCAGGCTCGCACCCCTGGGCTCCATGGAGTGCCCCGAGCAGGGACCGCTAATCCCCACCCCCCTCACCTTTGTCCTCTTCAGTTCTGTCTGGATACCGTTGTCCATGATCTTGACGGTGATCTGCCCGTCTGACACCTCGGGCCGCAGGAACGGTGGCCGCACCAGCACTGTCTGCTCAGCCTTGGGACGCCCGAGGTACCTGGGGAGAAGGGTGGAAGAGAGGTCAGTCTTGGATGGCAGCTCGAAATGCCGCAGGAGCATTGAATGCCACATGCCTGGGCTCACCTGGGGGCCGGGGAGCTGCACAGCACCCGGCTGACGTTCTTACAGCAACCGTTGGTGAAGGGGTTGACGCCACCACGGAACTTGCCCGTCACCTGCGGGATAAGGAGCGTGGCAGCACTCCCTGGCCGGCCAGGACCACAGGGGTCTCCAGTCCCACCAGCCAGGCTGGGGTGCCAGGGCTTGTCCAGCTCACTCGTGACAATATCCGACGACAGAGGTACCTAGACATCCTCCCCCTTTTCCTTTTCCAGCATTCATCTGCCCTCAAGGGGGAAAAATCTCTCCCCAGTGCAGAAGTTACAGAACACTGGAATCATTAGAGGTTGGAAAAGACCTCTCAGCTCATCCAGTCCAACCATCAGACAAATCCCACCGTGCCTGCTAAACCACGTCCCCAAGTGCCACAGCCGCACACTTCTTGAACCCCTCCAGGGACGGAGACTCCACCACTGCCCTGGGCAGCCTCTGCCAGGGCTTCACCAGTCTTTCCATAAAGACATTTTTCCCAATATCCAGTCTCAACCTCCCCTGGTGCAACTTGAGGCTGTTTCCTCTCATCCTAACCCTTGACACCCGGGAGAAGAGCCCAGCACCCACCTTACCACAACCTCCTTTCTAGGAGGTGCAGAGAGTGATGAGGTTTCCCCTCAGCTGCCCCTCATAACCCCTGTTCTCCAGTCCCTTCCCCAGCTCCGTTCCCATCTCTGGACGCACTCCAGTCCCTCAATGTCCTTATTGTAATGAGGGACTCAAAACTGAACCCAGGATTCAAGGTGTGGCATCACCAGCGCTAAGTCCAGAGGGACGATGCCTGCCCTACTCCTGCTGGCCACACCTTGGGTGATCCAAGCCAGGATGCAGCTCGCCTCTTTGGCCACCTGGGCACTGCTGGGTACATGATGAACACAGGGCTCAGGGGCTGGTGCCACGAGTGGAATTTGGGGTTATTCAGTCATGGGGAGGATTATACAGCACTGGGCCAGGATTTAAACCAGACTTGAAGGGGACGGTCCCAGGCTCACTAGGGATGAGTCCAGGGGTTTCAATCCTCTAGACTAACACTCGCAGCACAGGCAGGAGACTGGAGGAGTTGGAAGATGGTGTGCAGTAGGACAGCTACAACCAAGTTGTTTCAGGTTGTGTCCATCACCTCTTGCCCTCCCAAAGTGCTTGCCCGGCTCTGTCCTCTCCACAGCCACCCCAAGGAGCACGGATCCCATCTCCAGGCTGTGAAGATGAGGTCTCAGCCTCCCCTCGCAGCTCCTGCTCGAGCACCGTGCTGGCTCCGGGGCCACCCCTGGCCTTGATCCAGCTCGTCCATGCCTGCCCTGCCTCGGGATCCCCACACTGTGCCTGGACGGGGCCCTGCACTGGCCCCAGGCATTACCTGTTCGTTGGTGGTCCGGCCCCTGGCCACGAGCACCACGTGGAACCCCGTCAGGCCGGCAACGGGGATGAAGAACAAGCCGGCCACGCACATCACAACCATCCTGCCAGCAGGCAGCTAAGGAAATGCTGCAGCCCTGCTCCACTCAGCGCCATCCCCAGCCCTGCCGAGGCCCTCCCGCCCCACGCCACTGCAGCCCCACAGAGGATACGTGACGGCCATGCGGACACCAGAGAGCTCCTCCACCTGGTAGAGGACGTACAGGAGGCCGAAGCCAAAGACATCCATGATGTGCGTGGTAAGCGACAGCAGGAAGAGGAAGAAGTAGCGGTAGTTGCGCCGCCCGATGCAGTTGTTGACCCAGGGGCAGTGATGGTCGAACTCCTGCAGGCAGGAGGAGATGGTAAGGGACTTGAGCTCCGAGCTCCACATGGGAAAGAAGGGTGATCGTGACTGCCAGGTTCTCACCTCCACACAGTTGTCGCAGACGCTGCAGTGTGAGCAGCGTGGCGGCCGGTAGAAGCGGCAGGTTGCACACCACTTCATGCGCACCTGGATGCCCTTGATCTCCACTGTCTTGTAGAGCGGGGCACGGAAGTCATCCTCCTTGTCCTCGTCTTCTTCAGCTGTCAGGGAACCCGGCAAAGCTGCACGTCATGGCTGGGCAGGCAATGCCGGGGCCCAGCCGCGCCCAGATCCCCTCCCTTCCTGCTCAGTGTCCTTAGCCCCTGCCACCAGTACCCCCCCCACTGGCATGTGGAGCAGTTGGGGATCCCCAAACACAGCTGGAGCTGAGGGGCTCTTCCAGGCCCTGCCCCACGGCCACAGACCTGTCGGAGCCCCATGGACCTGGCACGGGCTGCCAGGATTTACACTACTCCCATTGCCTGGTCCTGGGGTCCTGCCTGGTCCAACCCTTCACCTCGGAGCAAAGCTGGAAGGGGGTAGCACCGTCCGAGCCCCCTCCCAGGCAGAGCCAGACTCACCTCGCGGGAATATGCCTGGGTCCATGAAGGTGGCCATGCTGAAGTTGGCCAGCACAAAGAGGAAGACGATGGCATTGTAGGCGGGAATGACGGGAGAGACGTAGAGGCTGAGCCCTGGGCATCTGTAGACACAGGGGTAGTGAGACACCAGACCTACCCCACCATTGCCCCCAATTCCACACTCCCCCAGTGTCCCTGAGCTCCAACGGCACCCTCAGAGCACGAGGGCCAAGTGGGCACGCTGTCTCCGTAAGCCATCCCTGCTGTGCTTGGTGGGGTCTGGCTGGCAAATCCACGTTCCCTGCTCCTGGGCTGTACCTCCAGGCAGCTGTGGAGGTTCCCTGCCATCCGCTCCTCCCTTTGCTCCCACTCAAACCGGAGCTGCGCCCTAACTGACCCACGGCATGTGGAGCCCTTCTCCTCACCCCCAGCCCCACGAAGCACCATGGGTGGACAGTGTGGGAAGCGCTCCTGTAAATCATCCTGGAGCGGACCCACACCTCACCTCTCGCACCCACAGCCTCGGGACAGAACAGGGGACACCCAAGAGCATGGGGACAGAGGAGACCCTGCATGGGGATGCAGCACCACCAGCTCGCCTGCTTCCAGAGCTGCTCCTGCCCCTCACATCCCAGAGCCGGAGCCCAGCCGGGAGACAACCCCAGTGTCACACAGGGACCCCAGCACCACGCCAGCACCCAGCTTCTCTGTGTCGAAGGGGCCCCATAGAAGCACAGGCAGGGAATCACCACTGGCCCCGCATCCCAGCCGGGCAAGGGCTCCAGAGACTGGGCTTCCCCTTCGAGGC
The DNA here is from genome assembly GCF_017976375.1 of Cuculus canorus. Lineage (NCBI taxonomy): Eukaryota > Metazoa > Chordata > Aves > Cuculiformes > Cuculidae > Cuculus > Cuculus canorus. The sequence goes on along the minus strand of NC_071405.1, from coordinate 69,071,041 downwards.
GCCGGCGTAATCCCCTAATCTGCTTTGCTGCTGGGAGTTTAATCCCGCAGATCTAGGGCAGCATCTGTCCCTCTCTTTCCCCCACGGCGATAAGCACAGCGGGATTTGGGCAGCGGGGCAGCGCACAGGAATCGGAGCGGGCGGACATATGGTGCCAGCGCCTTAATCCCCTCGGCCCCGTGCACGGAGAGGTGAAGGGGCAGGCACTGCTCCTGTCCCCCCACCTCCACTGCTGTGGATCAGCTAGAAAAGCATCCCACCGCTGGCAAGGCAGCCCCAGCCCTTGTCTGGCAGCCCTGGGAGCCGTGGTGAGGCTCCAGCTGGGAAGAGATGCTGCTCCAGGGCCGGCAGGGTGCTGGGTGAGGGGCACCCACCAGCACGAGACACAGTGTGAGGGGACGGAGCCTGGAGCTGGTCCACGCTGGAGAAGTGGGCAGACCTGCCCTGGCACCTAGCTTGCAGCAGCAGTGGGAGAGGCACGCAGGGCACACCCTGGCATCGGGCACAGCTCCACGCCCTGACCCCTCCCAGCGCCCAGAGAGGGTGGGAAGAGGCAGCAGGACCTGCCCTGCACTGGCCAAGGCTCAGCACTGCGGCACACCAGACCTTGCACCTGCAAACAGACTTCCCAAAGCCCCTTCCATGCTCTTCTCATTCCTCGGTGCTTGGGAGCCACAAGCACCTGACTGGGGTGGGAGCCTGGCATTCCCAGACAACCTGGGAGATGCCTCCCCGGCTCCTGGGATCCAGAACAGCATCTCCTGGCCTTTCATCCCAGACACCCTGGGCGCTGCCTCCCCAGCTCCCGGGATCTGGGACAGCACCTCCCAGCCCTGCACAGAGCACTCTCGTCCTGGGCAGGGAGCAGCTCCTTCCTCACCTGCACCAGCCCTGCTGGCCTGGTCATCTCCGTTGGAAGCCGGCTAGGCGGATTCTCCACAGAGCTGGGCTGGGCTGGCGAGGAGCTGTCCCCCAAAATCTTCGGAGAGCTCTGGGGAAGCATAGGATGGATGGGACATGCCGAGACCAAGACCTGAGCACAGCTCAGCACTGGAAGCCATGCCCAGAGCAAAGAGCTGTGCCTGGGGATGAGGCTCATCCCACCCAGCCCCACACTGCCCCCGGCCACCCACTGCAACAGCTCCAGCAAGAAACCTTCAAAGGGGGTTGGGAAAGCAGAGGTGAGGAATCCTCTGGCTCTCACAAAGGGACACCAGCACTGGCAGTGGGGCTGGCTGGCAGCCAGCAGCCCCCAGCGTGTGCCCGGCAGCCAAAACAGAGCTGGGCAGGGGGCAAAGCACTGGTTTCCCCAGCTCCCATGGCCCTGCTGGCAGTGTGGTTCAAGGAATGGGCGTCTTCCTTGGCCCCATCTCTCCTCCTTGCAGTCCCGCTTTCCACTCCTCTCCCACCCCAGGCAATGGACACGGTGGTCACTGTGCCCCTGGAAAGGGCACAGCTCAATATCCCAACTCGCATGGAGCCCCCAGCTCTGCTCTCTGCCAAGGAACAAGCAGCAGAGGAGGGACCGATGGAGGAAGAGGAGCTTGGATGAGCCCTTGACTTGGAAAGCCCTTCCAGGAACCCTCAGCCTGGAGATCCTCTCTCTAGGAAGGGAAATCTCAGGCCAACTATTCCCTTGAAAGGCATGGAGGGGAGCCAGGGAGGACCACTGCCCGCCAGTCATCCCTGCGCCCTGCAACACCAACGGCACAGCCAAGCCAAGCCAAGCTCCTGGGTCCTCGAAAGCCAGAGCCTGGCACGTCCAGGAAGGGCCAAGCCAGCAGAGAGGAAAAGCTCTGGGAAGGCAGAGACAGAAGGACTGGCCTCCATGGAGAAGGGAACACCATCCCATCACCACCCTTTACTGAGAGCCCTTCCCAGCACAAGACACACGGCTCCGGGCAGGACCACCGCCCCAGGTCCCAAGGGCGAGGAAGGGAGATGCTTCTGCACAGGGAGCACCCCTGGGCTCCAGCACCGAGGAGAATGCAGTCCCAGCTTTAAAGGGCAACCAACTGCACTAGCAGAGCCAAGGAGAGCCGAGCCCTGCCAATCCAGCCTCACTCCGTCTCCCCCTGCAGATGGAGCAGCAGGATCTGCAGCATCCCCAGACCCGGCCTCTGGTCTCCACTCCATGGCAGGACCGCAACGACACCACAGCCAACCTGCCTGCCATCTCCGCTGCGAAGGTTCAACCCCAGCCTCCAGGAAGGCAACCAGCTGAAGAAGCCGGAGAGACACCTCCATCCCTGTCCTTGCCAAGCTCTGTCAGCCACACGCACCGGGACACAGAGATGCCAGGGGTGGTCTGGCTCAGAGTGAGCTCTGCATCCCACGCAGCCAGCCGGGATGAGATGTTGGGATGGGACAGCCGGGGCAGGCAGGGCTCCCTGACAGGGACAACCACACGCAGCTCACAGGGCTGAGCACTGCCGGGTCTGGAGCCTAGTGCTGGGGTCTCCTTCCCCGCACGACAGCCGCTGCCTGCAGGAGGCAAGCGGGAATCCTCCTACACATGGACCACCCGCACTCACACCTAGCACCTGCTGGCAGGCGTGCTGGGGACCACAGGGAAGTTGGCACCCTGGATCGCCATCCTCTGCGGCACAGGGAGCAAAGGTGGCTGCCGATCCCCAAGATGGAACCTCCTTATCGGAAGCACCGCCACGCTCCTGCCTTTTGCTCTTCCAAACGGAGCACAAGGCTTCACCCACTGCCGTGGCACTGGGAACAGTGGGAAGCACACATCCTGCTCCACAGGGAGCAGGAGGAGGAGAGCACTCGCCATGGTGGCCACACAGGCCCTGGAGCTCCCACCCAGTTCCCTCTCCAGGCCGGGACACATTGCTGGCAGAGCTGCCGGGACTCGTCCGTGGCAGCACTTCAGAGGAGCTGGAACCGCAGGCACACTGAGTCACCTGGACCCAAGAAGCGAGAGCCCGGCCCTCGCCAGCTTGGATTCTCCTTCTCTCCGAGGATTCCTTCCCACCCTGCAACCCCCATCCCCGAGGACACCTTTCCCACCGTACGGCACTCCCGGACACAGACCCATGCCAGGATCAGGCTCCTCTCACTCACCTGCCGTGTCAGGACTGGACTCCTGACCTCTCTGGCTCCCAGAACAGCTCTGCTGCAGACACAACCCCTGCTCACACCACGCTCCCACGAGTTCGGATCAAACCAGGAGCGTGCGCATCACCTTGGACCCAAGGCACCTCCAGCTCCAGGGATTGCTGCGTCCCAGCCCAGCATCCCCATCCTCATGCCTCTCCTTTCTGGCTCCTCCAGCACCGCTGGAAGAGCAAGCACTCCCTTCCCAACCTGGCACAGCTCCCTCACAGCCCTTCCAGACGGAAGGATGGGAGGCAATGCCAGGCTGAGGTTTGATGGAGAGGGAGCAGGTCGCTCCACAGGCTCTCACGTGATCCCAACGGCCACACTGAGCCGAGGCCAACGGAAGGAAGAGGCTGGCAGACGGCACACTCCTGCTCCCGCAGGCATCCCTGCTCCAGAGAGGAAGGAGAGGCTGAGCACCAACTGCGTGGGGAGCAGGGACCAGGACAGGTCAGGGGAGGATGCAGGAATGGGCAAACTGACTCCAAAGGGGAATTTTGGCCCCACAGCAACTCCTGTTTGAGAGCCCTGGAAGGCATAGACAACTGCTCCTGCCAGAGGGGGGATGGGAACATTCCCACTCCCTGCCGCCCGCTCCCTCAGCAATACCGGCCTCGGTTCATTCCAGCCGTTCTCTCTTGGCCTGGAGTGACACATCCTGGGCCAGCAGGACAGAGCAAAGGGCTTCAGGTGGATACACTAGGAACAGTGCAACCAGAGTGTTCTGTGGGAGCCGCACTGCCCCAGCTGCTCCCTGACAGACAGGAGCCCCTGCAGCAGCCGTCCCAGAGTCCCCCAGCTTGCATCCTGCTTCCCAAAGGACACACTCCAGGGCTGATGCAGACAGTGCAACCCTCCGGAGCACAGCAGCCACTGTGCCCATCCCTTGCCAGGCAAGGAAGAGGGGCCTGAGGCTCCGCAGGGAGCACATCCCAGGGCTGTGGCGCAGGAGGCAGACCTCGCCGTGGGTCTCCATGCCACTTCAAGCCCACGTGCCCAGAGGGAACCACGACTCTGGGCAGCACCGTGATTCCCTCCCTGTGGAACGCCCCGTGTGAAAGCGCTGCGCGTCGCGGTTAATTCAGGGTTCGGAACAGGCAGAGCAGCATCCCCTGCCCTGCAATTACAGCTGCCCTGCCTGGCTGTTCCTGCTCTCAACAAACCTGCTCTGCGGCGCTGCCGCTGCTCCCAGCCATGCCCCACAGCAGCAATGGGGCTGGGCGCCTGTCCCCATGTCCCCACACCCTTCGTCTTCCCCTCCAGCCCCTGGAGCAGGAGCACAGAGCGAGCTCTCCCGACAGCCCAGAGCAACACCAGAATGCACTCCATGTTGGATAGGATGGCTCCGTGCCACTGAGCGACACCACCAGCTGCCTCCCCGTAAATCCAACCAGCTCGCTCCGTCCAGCCTCACGTTACTCCCATTGCCTGGCTGTTGCCAGGCGTCAGAGCTGCAGTGACCTTTCTGCTGCCAATGGCTCTATCCCAGGGAGCAGAGTGGCTCCCTGGGAGCTGGGGGGTACCTCCCTCTCTGCCTGGCCAGAATCCTGCCTGGAGCAGCCGGCAGCAAGGAGGAATGGGCAGCAAGAGATCCACACAGGGGACAGAGGCCACCTGGAACCTTCCTGCTTGGCTCCCAGATCAGCCACAGGACTCCAGATCCAGGGAACCCTCCCCAAACTGCTTCCCCTTTCTCCGAAGTGGAAAAGCACCCATGCCATTTCCACCCTACATGTCATAACTGATTCCCACTTGGCTAATTTGCCAGAGCGTTCCCAGTGAGAGGAGTGAGCCGTGCCAACACCCGAGGAGCCGCTTCCAGGAGCCAGAGCCATGGCATGGTGCCTCACCAGGATCCACCCCCATGGGAAAACCGAGGGACAAGGAGCACAGGGCGGTTCCATTACCCATCCCTGAGCACCCAGAGCAAACACTTCCCTTAAGAGCTTCCCTGCCAGCCCCTCCGTCCCCCCAGCCCCACACAGAGCAACTCGGTCCCTGCTCTCCCCATTCTTCCACCCCATTCCTCAGAGCAGCCGGGACTCACGTGAAGGCGAAGAAGAGGGTAGTGGCTCCCACTAGGAAGACAGCAGCAGCTGAGACCGGGACGTACTTGCTGGGTTTGAACCTCTTTCCGGACGCTGCTGGCATGTTGGAGCTGTGGAGGGGGGTCTGCCCTGCCGCATAGCCCAGGCCCACGGGGCTCGGGGAGCGGGACGGGGGCAAGCGCTGCCTGGCCTCCGCGCCCGCTCCCAGGGCCACCTCCCAGCCCACTGGACAAGCCCACGGCAGCCTTGGAGCACCGAGTCCACGCTACGCCCTGTCCTGCCAGAGCACACGGGCACAGGGAAGGGTTAAAATCATTAAAATTTCAGACCAGGGAATGGGACGTGGATTTAAAACCACCACCAAGCTTCTGTCAGTCAGGAATAGCCAGCAGAAAGCAGATCCCAGCAGGGCTGGCAGCTGCCGGGCTCCGAGGGGACAGGATGTGCTCTGGGCTCAGACACAAGGCCAGCGTAGCCCGGAGGTGAGGAGCTGGGCACTGCTTCCCACCCAGCGAGTGAGGGATTGGCACGCTTCTTGCACGAGAGCCACTCTGGAGGTGCAGGGAAACCACTTCTCCTTTCTGACACGGGGCGGGAGGGGGTGACTCCCAGGCAATCCGCTCCCTCACGGCACTGCACCTCCTCCTCCCAGCACTGGAGGGGTCACAGGAACACTCTCCCTGATTTCGCAGGGATCTGGGAGGGGCCGGCTGGCGGTGGCCGTTTAATTTGATTTGTTCCTCCCCGCCTGCCACAGCCGCGGAACAGCTGGTGCGGGATTGAGCCGCAAATCCCTCCTTCGCAAGGGGGGCAGGCAGAGAAGGCCTGGCAGATTCCAGGGGTTCCGTCCTTTTCCTTCTTGCTCCTTTCTCCCGACCCCCGAGGTGTGTCTGCGGGTTCTGGACCTGCTCAGTGGCTGGGAAACAGCAGGAATTTCATGCAGTCTTTTCCATGGCAAACATTCCCAGGCAGCATGGGGAAGGTCCACAGCGCGATCGGGAGGGGAGTGTTCCTGAGCTCCTACAGCCGGAGAAGGTGACGGACAGGAGTGGTGGCCCTGGCAGCGCAGGGAGAGTTCAGAGCATTCCAAAACGGTTCCATGATTTATTTCCTTTCTTTCCCTAAAATTCCTTTTCATGAATCCATTCCTCTTTTGAATAAAAACTACATAAAACCATTAAAACTCAGTGTCCAGCAGCCGCACCTGTGGAGAGAAAAACAGTTGGGAATTAGCGAGGCCAGAGGGTATGGAGTCACGGCCACTCCAACAGCTCCGAGCTCTCAGGACATGGAGCAGGCGCCCAGCGGAAGACGGAAGCACCCAGCAGATCTAAAATGCAGCTGCAATTCCCGGTCAGCAGGATGCTGGTCTGCAGTCGCAGCTCTGACATGGATTGGCGCGTGTTGCCCAGCACCAGCAGAACCGGAGCCGTGCCCTCCCACAGAGGCTGCGATCGGCAGACTCAGCGCAGTGCAGCTGCCCGGAGCAGCCAGGCCTCTCCCTGCCCATTCCAGGCCCTAGGCACTGAGCTGAGACCACAGAATCCGATGGCGAGCCCAAAATATGACAAGGGACCCTGCAGCTCCTTGCCCAGCACCTTCCCACAAGTCACAGCTCAAGCCCAGGAACACCTGAGGAGCAGGAGCCAACCCCAGGCTTGAAGACTCCACAGAGGGTGGAGACGCAGGAGGAAAGGACAGGCAGGACTCTCATCCTCTTCCCTGACGGACAGGGCCAGGAGAGACCGTGAAAGAGCACCATGCCCTCAACTGGGAACATCCACCCTTGCCCAACCACATAGTCACAGGAGAGAGCATCAGAGAAACTCCAGAAAACCCAACCTTTCTGGCAGTGGAGGCAGGAGGCACCGACCCACACTCCCGATGCCCAGGACCCTGTCCCGGCTCAGGGCTGAGCCAGGCACTGGTGATCCAGCACCAGTGTCACCGCTCCAGCCACCGCTCCTCCACTTGCCGCCCTATGCTACCTGTCCAGAGCCCCAGCCACTCGCTTATTGCCTCCTCCCAGCTTTCTCCTCTGGGCAGGAGAATACCCGGCGCTGACTAAACACTGGGAACTGGGAGCTGCGGCACAGGATTAAAGGCACCTGTAATGACGGGAATGTGTCACAGTGTAGCCGGCTCTGGTGCAGGACAAGGAACCAGATTCCCAGCTAAGTGTTGGAACTGCTCCTGCTGCAGAGCGATGCATCCTTTGCAGCGATGAAGTCCAGCTCCGCACATCCAGGGGTTTTGGCCCCTGAACTGAGAGGGCTGGACAGATGCTGGTGAGGTGGGCAGGGAAAGTTACAGTTTCACCTGGCAGCGGCTGTTGGCCGTGGCGAGTTCAACACCAGGGAACACAGGCATTCTCCCAGCTGGCACAGAGCTCCCCGGAGAACAGTGGCTCCCTGGCCTCGCTCCATCCCCGGAGAATGGTGGCTCCCTCACCTCACACTGTCCCCAGAGAGCAGGAGCTCCCCACCCCACTCCATCCCTGGACACAGCACTGGGCTTCAACGCAAGGTGAGCACGAGCCCCAATGCCCACAATCCCGGGAAAAGCTGGCTACCTGGGCGGACAAGAGTGATTTTGGTGGGCGCAGTCCCAGAGATGGGCGCCTGGGAAGCAGAAGCCACCATTGCTGCTAACAACAGAGCTGAGGGAACCTGCGAACATACCTGGCTCCGCCATGAGCGCAGCCACACCTCGAGCTCAGACACCGCCAGGTTCCGGGAGTGCTTCCTGCGGTATTCCCCCTCCGGAGATCCTTCCCACCCCACTCCCCGATCCGGACACGGTGCTTTCCCAAAGGTTGCCCCAAGGCTCAGGGGACGCCAGAGCAGATCCTGCTCAGATCCACCTGGAGCTGGGGGCAGGGATCCAATCGCTCCAGCCCTTTGCACGGGTAATTGGAACGCCAGGCCTTGGCAAAGGGCAGGAAGAGGAGGAGGTGAGTGCGAGGCTGTACAGAGTCTTAGCTGGAGAAATGGGGGCTTGAACTGGAGGCACTGGAGAGGCTCGAACTGGGAGGATTGGAAGGTGGCAGCAGGCGCATTTGAAAACGTCTCAAGGGAAAGTACTGGAAATGATGGGAAGCCCTGGAACTGCAGATGAGGAAAACCCCAGTGCTGAAGGAGTTGAGGCACCACATGGCCCAGCATTCTGGGCTCCCTTCTCCACAATCTGCCAGGGGGCTCCACAATCTGCTTCCCTGGGGCTCAGCTGCGCCTCACCCTGCCCTCCCTAATCGTCTCCCTGGAGTCCGGGAGAGCAGAGGGAAAATCCACCCAGCTTCCCTCCAATGACACCGATTCAGGCCCCACTCACACCCATCTCCCAGCTACGTGCTCTCTTCCCTGGCATTCCTGTTCCTGCCTGCCTCCAGTGTATCCACCCAGGTCCCTCTCCCTTCTCCCCAAACCCTGTGTCCCTCTGGCCCCATCCACAATGGCTGCTCACACTTCCCAGCTGGGATGAGTGTCCAGCGAGCAATCTTACCTGTACAGGCTCCGCTCCCACCTCCACCTCCTTTCCCTCTGCCGCTGCCAGCCCGGCAGCTCCTCCTTTCCAGCTGCTCCGGACCTGCCCCGCTCCCTCCTCCCCAGTCAAACTCCACCACCGTTGTTGTGGTGACTCCCCTTTCCCTCACCCTTGGTATTTCCACCTGCGTTCCCAGTCCTTAGCAGCCCCTTTCCAGAGTGTTTCCCGGCTGGCTGTGTTGGGCCGCCCCCAGAACGTCCCACAGCTTCCCCTCCCCTCGCACCAGGAACTGCTCTGAGCTCCCCTTGTCTCCAGTTCTGGGGCTTCCCTTCATTCTCAGTTCCCTTGGGACGTTTCCAAGTGCACCCGCTGCCACCTTCCACTCTTCCTGGTCCAATCCCGTTTCCCCAGCCAAGTCCCTGTGCAGCCTCTCTCTCACCTCCTCCTCTTCCCGCACTCATTGAAGCCTGGCGCTCCTCCTTCCCACCGTGCTCCAAGCCCCCTTCCCACCCTGCTTTGGCAGACACAGCCCACAGAGCCAGGCGCTCTGTCCCTTGGAAGCTCCAGGCAGGACTGTCAAGCACACTCCACCAGGGAAAACACACGGAACCAGCTCCGAGATTCCCACCTCGCTTCCCATGGCATGGATTGCTGCTGTGCTCCTCTACCCGCTCCCACCCTGAAAGGAGGATGTGCGCATGAGGAGCCTCCCAGGAACCTCTGCCTCTCATCCCCACCCGCGACCAGAGCATAAGGCACCCAGATAAGGGCATTCCCACCTGGTTCCCGGTTCCCGAGCCTGCATCACTGCACCGTGATCCGCCGCTCCCTGCCCACCTGCCCCGCACCGGACGGGTTTCTGTGTCGCAGCTCCAACAGTAAACAATTCTCTCCACACCCGCCAGCTCCTGGACCAACTGATCCAGGGCTGCAGGATCTCCTCCCGCTGTGGCCAGGTTGGCCGTGCTGGAAGCTCCCTGGGGACACCAGTGCCAGAGCCCGTTACTCCCCTTTGCACATCCAATCTCCAGCTGTGAAGCTGAGACCACAGACCCCCCTCTCTGTCCAGGCTTGCTCTCTAATTCTGACACCGGGCAATCAACTCCCTGAGACCACTGGGACTCTGGACTCTCAAAGCCAGCAGCGTGAAGCATTCCCAGTTCCACTAGCAGCGATGGGACTGAGTTGAGTCCTCTGCCACGCCAGCACTGCTTCCCTCCGCCAGCCCTGTGCTCCACATGGATCGGGCCCCGGGGGATGGGACACGGTTCCCAACAGCACCCGCTGCTGCAAGGGTCCCTGCAGCTGTGGATCCTGCACAGCCAGAGGGATTCCAGCTTAGACATCAACTGCTGCGAGGTGCAGGATGGCGCAAGGCCGGCAAACGTGCCAGCACCAAGTGCCAGGTCTCCCCACGGAAAAGAATTTTCCTGTCCTCACCTCTCGTTAATGCAGAGCCCGGGCCCCACTGTCTGCAAACCGGGATCCCTATCCCGAGGAGACAATCCCAGTGACGCCTCCCTGCTTCTGAGCCCAGAGGATGAGGCACCTGGCACGTCTGCTCTGCAGGGATGTAGAGAAACCTGAGTGGGATGCGGTTCCCACCGCCGGTGGAGGTGACACGGCCCCACCTTGCATGTCTGTGCTCCCCGTAGTCGGATCTACAGGGATTTGGGAAGAAGGGACAGGAACAGACATGGGTTCCACAGCAGCCGGGAGGCCAGCACACGCCTAGCGCTTATCCCTCATCCAGTCTCTTGACGCTCCGTCCTCCTGCCCCTGCCGTCCTAAACACACAGGATTAGCTCCATGTTTCGGCCAAGGCAGGAACGGAGCTGCAGTCCTGCTGGTGGGCGAGGAGCACATCCAGCCTCCGGCCACCGAGCTGGGAGACGCGACCGCCGGAGACTGGAACAGCAACTGGCCCGGGAACGGGCACCGAGGGGCTCCTGCTGCCCCGGCCTCATCCCGCTGCTCCGCCCCCTTCCCGCTGCCCCCGTCCCTCCTGCTGCGCCGGCCCGTCCCGCTGCCCCGTCCATCCCGCCGCCCCTCTGTCCCGCCCAGCTCGCTCCGCAGGCTCTGCCCATGATCCCCGGCTCTGCCCTGCTCCAGGGCTCCCGTTGCCTGCTCCACCGCTCCCATCCCGTCGCTCTCCAGGCTCTGCCCGTGATCCCTGGCTCTGCCCCGCTCCAGGGCTCGGGATCCGTTCCCCTCGATGGGACCCGGACTTTGTGCCCCCCACCTCGCAACGGATCGCTACCCCCAACTTCCCCGCGCGGAACCGCACTACTCGGGGTCGCGGGATGAGGCTTTACCGGGATCCGCGCTGTTCTCGGGAATCCGGGAGCCCCGAGGCGGAGCCAGGGCTGCGGGGGGAAACGAGGGCCTGGGAAACGGGAAAGGGAACCGAGGGAAGCCGGGGGGGCGAGGAGACCGGGGTCATGGAAAACCGATACCGGAAGAACCGGGGAAACCGGGGGCCGGGGGGCGCCTGTGCGGGCGAACCGGGGAAAGCGTGGGAGCAGGGCGCCGGCGTGGGGAAACCGGGGACGGGGGCCGCTGGGGCGCGGCAGGCGAGAAGGGGCGGCAGGGTCACGGCGGCGCGCGCACCACGTGACTCACCGGCGGCGGCGGGCGCGGCGCGAGGCGGCTGGGCCGGGTCCGTGGCGGCCGCGCAGTGACGTCACGGCCGCGCGTGCGCACCGCGCACCGCCCGCGCGCGCCCCCGCCGCCGCGCCCCATTGGCCATGCCGCGAGCGCGTGCGCGCAGAGCGCTGTTGGCGCCACCGCGCGTGCGCAGAACGCACCACGAGGGGCGCGTGCGCGGGACGCGCCATGTAGGGCGGAGGAGGAGAATGGGTTCGGGGTGGGACACACCTTGTGGGGCCGGGGGAGAGGAAAGGAATCGGACGCCCACCCCCTCCCTATCGACCTGCGGCCGGAGCCGGGACCCTGCTGTCTGGCTGGGTCCTGGACACCGACCCGGCGCCAGGATCGTGCCCCGCATCCGCCAGAGACCGCGACCCCTCCCCATCACTGCGACCCCCAACCCGCTATTCCTCGGGACCGGAGCCAGAACCGAGACTCCCTTCGCATTCCACCAGGGCCGGAGCCATGGCCAGAAACCGGACCCCTCCTTCCCCCCATTCTGGCAGGGCTGGGACCAGGACCGGGGCTGCCCTGTTCCCCAGGACTGAACCGGAACCAGGATCGCCCCCATCCCACTGAGGCCGGTACCCCCTGTGCCCTGGAACCAGGAGCAGGATTGAGCCCCTTTGACCTCCCAGGTCTGGGACAGGCATCAGCCCCCGAACCCCCAACATCCACCCAAGAGAAAAAGACTGTGATTTTAATAACAATCAGCACCAAGAGTATAAAAACAGGGAGAAGGGAGGAAGCTGGGGTCTGGGCAAGCCCTCGTTCCTGTTCTACTTGAGGTCCATGAAGCGGATGTCCATGATGAGCAGGAAGCTCTTGGGCAGTGGGCGCGGGGCCGGGGAGAGTACAGTGAAGAGCTGGCGCTCGGGGTCAACAGCCGTGACCACGATGAAGCCGGCGACGCTGCTCTCTGAGATGGGGTCATCGGGGCTGTCGGCTGTGCTGACGCTGAGCAGGTGGTGCACCATGTCCCGCCCCGGCGTCACCGGCACCAGTTTCAGCTGGTTGTCCTCCTGCGACATTCCCAGCGGCAGGCAGGAGTCCGGGATTGTGGGGGCCCCCACCTTGTAGATCTTGACATCAGAGAACTTGACATCGAAGGCGTGCGGGTAGAAGCAGCCCCGGAAGCCGTAGAAATACTCGCGGATGCGGTCATCCCGGCACTCCCGGCGGAAGTCCTTGGAGCGCTCCACCACACCACCGGACTTGGGGAGCAGGACGGTGCGCACAAAGTGGGGCAGGTCCCTCTTGAGCTCGTTGTAGAGGCGCTCCTGGTCCAGCACTACCACCACATCCACCTCGAAGGCAGAGGCGGCGTGCACTAGCGCCTGGTACCCTGAGCCCTTCACCCACCCGCACGTGTTGATGACGCAGCCACTCACCGACGCCCGGCGGTTCACCTCACAGCGCTGGTTGAAGACATCAGCCAGGCGGGACGTGATCTGCAGGGAACACAGCAGAGAGCCTCGTGGGGTGCCCGCACAGAATAGTTTGATTGGAAAAGACATTTAAGATCATTGAGTCCAACCATACCTGTCCATCGCTAAACCATCCCTGAGCTCCTTGTCTGCCCAGCTTCTGAACCCCTCCAGGGATGAGGACTCCACCACTTCCTGAGCAGCCTCTGCCAGGGCCCAAGAACCCTTTGCATGAAGGAATATTCCCACGTATCCAGTCTAAACCTCCTCTGGTGCAACTTGAGACCATTTCCTCTCACCCTATCGCTTGCCACGTGGGAGCAGAGCCCAGCACCCACCTCACCACAACCTCCTTTCAGGAGATGCAGACAGCGATGAAGTCTCCCCTCAGCGTCCTTTTCTCCAGACCAAAGCCCACAGGTCCCTCAGCCGCTCCCCGATCCCCTGGGCTCCAGCCCCTCAATATCTTTCCCATGCAGGGGCTAAACCCACCTACAAAATGCGTTGCCAAGAGCACCTACAGTCACTTGGCTGTGCCACAGAGCTGCTCTCCTTCCACTCCAATTTCCATAACTAGCAAGGGAATTCCTGCCGAGCCTGGACACTGCATGGTGACGGCCACCCAGCTCTGCCCAATGCCCACTCCATGCGCTGCGTCAGGCCCCACCAGTGGCTGCACTCCCACCAAACAAGCCTCACAGGCTGAGCCAGCTCAGCGGGAGCTGTTGCTCTGGATTCACCCTCAGTGTCAGCCAGGACTGCAGGTGCATGGCGCCTGGCTGGGGCCTCCAGCAATATAACGCTCCATTTCAGAAAAGCCTCTCCACTCCTCAGGGGGGCTGCTCCAGCCCCTCCATCATGGTTCTCCCACCCCATTCCACTCCATACCAGCACCCCCAGCCAAGCTACGGTGCCCAGACGTGGTCACAACACCCAGCACAGGGCTGGGAGAGACTAGCACAGCGGGATGGGACCAATCCCTCCCCCAGGGGCTCCTCCAGCCCCTCCATCACCCCTCTCCTGCCCCGTTCACCTCATCTCAACCCTCCCTGCCGAGCTGTGGCACTGAAAAGCAGGCACAGCACTGGGACGCAGCCTGGCACAGCAGGAAGGGGCCAACCCCGATGCTCACCTTGTTATACAGCTTGATGTTGGTTCCAGGCGTGGTGGAGCCAAAGTGGTAGACAAGAGGGGCCTGGAGGGAGAAGCCCTCCTCGACGTCGGCTGGGCGCTCGATGTAGAGGGCGCCCATGGTGCCGGGGATGGAGACAGAGCCCTGGCCCACGTCCAGCTCCACGAAGGTGGGTCGGCGCCCAAGGCGCACAGCGTAGTTCAGCAGCAGCCGGCATACGGTGGACTTGCCGACATCGGTGGGACCCACGACCATGACACGGGGCCCGCGCTCATCCTCCCGCTCCGCCTGGCGCCGCATCTGCTCCAGTGCCGTGTGCGTGTTGAGGTAGAGCAGCATGGGGGTGTCCCGTGAGACGTAGGCCACCTCGGTGCGCCCGCTCAGCTGCACCGCACAGCCGTGCCATGTGAAGACAGCCACCTTGGCACCCGCGTCAAACGTGAACTTCTTGTTGCGGGTGAGCTCAGTGCCGAACACCTCAGCCATGCCCGTGAGCAGCTCCAGCTGCGCCGTCTGTGAGGCCTCCACCTCAAACCGCAGTTCTGTCTCCCGCTCCAGCTCGAACTTCACCACCTGCTTCTTTTCCTCCCCGCCCTCCTCCGCCATCGCAGCGACGCCAGGACTTGCCTGTGCAGTGAGGGATGGTGAGGATGGGCAGTGGGGCCGGGCCTGCCCCACTGAGCTTCCCCCCACCCCCCTGAGTGCCCTTTGATCCTCTACTGAACCCTTTTGAGCTCTCTGACGCTCCTCGAGCCCCCCTTGAGTCCTTCTAAGCTCTACCCCCCGAGAACGCCGAGCCCTGTCGGCTCCCCCAAAGCGCTCCCGAGCCGACCCAGCGCTCCCCGTGGAACCACCAGAGCCCCCCAAGCTGCCCCACCTCAAGCCCCCGATCCCCCCTGAGCCCCCCACGAGCGCCTCCCCGAGCCTCCTTGATCCGTCCCATCCCGACCCGAGCCCCCTCGAGGGCCCTCAAGGACCCGCTCCCCGTGAACTCCCGACAGCCCCCGCTCTCCCTCGAGTCCCCTCAGCGCCCTCCCGGGAACCACGGGAGCTGCCCCAAGCCCCACTGGAACTCCCCTGAGTCGCTCCTGAGCCCCTTCGAGCCATCCCACCCCTCCCCGAGGGTCCTGAAGCCCCCACTTCCCCCCGAGCACCGCCCTCACCCCCCGGAGCCGCCGCGCTTCCGGGTCAAGCGAGGCTGCGCACCGGAAGTGACGTCAACTCGATGAGTCGGTCGGGGGGAGGGCTGGGCGGTTGCCATGGCAGCCGCGCCGGGGGCAGGGTCGTCCTCCGCACCTCCCCCGGGCGCCCTCTCATTCATTTGCATCTCATTTGTTCTCATTTCCATGCAGCCCCGGGGCCCCGCGCCGCGACCTCTCCTCTCGTTAGCATCGCATTAAACCGGGGTCGTTGGCGGCTCATTTGCATACATCCCCTCTCGTTTGCATCTCATTTCCGTGGGACACGGGGCTGGGGTGACTGGGAGGAGGCTGGAGGCCATGGGGTGACGTCACGGCCAGGGGCAGGATGCCGTGACGTCACGCGCGAGGCCGGATGCGGTGACGTCATGCGGTGAGTCACAATGCCGTGATGCTCCCCCTCCCCCCGGTGCCCGCCCTAGGGACGGCGGGGACGACGGCGGCGGTGAGCGGGGACCCTGGGACTGTCACACCCCCCGGGACCCCCACCCCGAGCCCCCACGACTCCCATAGTCCCACCCGGGACCCCCATAACTCCCTCTGGGACGCCCGTAGGCGCCCCCCCGGACCCACGTACCCATCCCGGGACCCCCGTATCTCCCCACGGTGCACCCATACCCGCCCCTGCGACCCCCATACCCCGCAGGACCCCAATGCCCCTCCTGGAACCCCATATCCCCCCCGGGACCCACATATCCCCTCCTAGGACCTTCCTAACCCTTCCAGGATCCCTCTGGGACCCCCAATATGCCTTCCTCCATGGGACCCCAGTATCTCCCACAGGACCCCTATATCTCCCCCGGGACCCCATTAACCCCCCTCAGGGCCCCCATACTTGCCCCCAGGACCCCAGTATCTCCCCCCAGGACCTTGTTACTGCCTGGAACCCCAATATCTCCCCTGGGACTCCCGTATACCACCCAGAACCCCCGTATCTCCCCAGGACCCCCATATCCCCTGTTCCCCCCGCTCAGGAGGACCCCTCCACCCTCCCACCTGAGCTAGGAGGGGTCTCCCCTCCCTGCCCCTCTTTGACTCCTCGCAGGCTGCCTCGTTTTCCTCCTCCTTCTCAGCTGGGGGGACGTGGGGCGGTGGTGTCCCCCGACGTGGGCGCAGGTGGGACGACGGCTCTGCTGCGCTGCTTCCCCTGCGAGCGGCTCTGCGGGGTCTGCCTGGTGCCCCCTGCTGCGCCCGGGGTGCTGCCGCCTGCCATGGCCCCCCCACGCCGTCGCCTGCCCCCACGGACCTTCCGCAGCTACCTGCCACGCTCCCACCGCACCTACAGCTGCGTCCACTGCCGCGCACACCTCGCCCAGCATGAGGAGCTCATCTCCAAGGTGGCCCCGGGGTGGCCCTTCGGTGGCCCATGGGGGCGGCCCTGCGGTGGCCCTGGGGCAGAGAATGTTCCCTCTGGGTGGCCCTGGGTCAATAAACATCCCCTGATGGTGGCCCTATGGTGGCTGTGGGGCAGCAAGCATCCCCCCATGGTGGCCCCACAGTGGCCTTGGGTCAGTGAGTGTCCCCCATGGTGGTCCTGTGGTGGCTCTGGTCAGTGAGTGTCCACTCATGGTGGCCCTGTGTCAGTAAGAATCGCTGCATGGTGGCCCTGGGCCAGCAAACACCCCCCCCCCATGGTGACCCTCGCTCAGTGAGTGTCCCCCTGTGGTGGCTCTGGGGTGTCCTCAGAGCAGCGATGTCTCCAGGCTGGCATGTGGTGTGGTGGTGATGCAGCGGGGCAGGGGGACAGGGGAAACCCAGGGCGTGGGGCGCAGCTGGTGATGGGTGCTATGTCCCCCAGTCTTTCCAGGGGAGCCACGGCCGAGCCTACCTGTTCAACTCTGTGTGAGTGCGGCCAGCACCGCGACACGGGCGCCATGAGGGGCACGGCAGGGGCATCGGGGCTGTGCTCCTGGCCGGCCTGAGCCAGGCTGTGCTGTGCCGTGCTGGGCTGTGCCAGGCCATGCCAGATCAGAGTATGCCAGATTGTGTCGTGCTGGGCTGTGCTGTGCCTGCTCTGCCACACTGGGCTGTGCCCAGCCATGCCAGACCAGACTGTGCCAGATTGTGCCATGCCGTGCCATGCTGTGCTATGTCTGCTCTGCCATGCTGGGCTGCGCCAGGCCATGCCAGACCAGGCTGTGCCAGACTGTGCCATGCCATGCTATGCTGTGCCTGCTCGGCCACGCTGGGTTGTGCCAGGCCATGCCAGACTAGGCTGTGCAAGATTGTGCCGTGCCAGGCTGTGCTGTACCGAGCTGTGCCATGCGTTGCTATGCCGTGCCATGCTGGGCTGTGCCAGGCTGTGCCAGCTGGTGCCATGCTGAGCTGGGCTGTGCCATACCTTGCCATGCCAGGCTGGGCTGTGCCAGGCTATGCCATGCCAGTAGGTGTCATGCCAGGCCATGCCATGCTGTGCTGTACCAGGCATGCCAGGCCAGGCTGTGCCATGCCAGCCAGTGCCATGCCGTGCCAGTCGTGCCCGTGGTGGCAGCGTGCTCTCCAACGCAGGGTGAACGTGGGCTGCGGGCCGGCAGAGCAGCGGCTGCTGCTGACGGGGCTGCACTCGGTAGCTGACATCTTCTGCCAGAGCTGCAAAACCACCCTGGGCTGGAAATACGTGAGTGCTCCCCTGCACTGTGCTGCAGTGCCTCGACCCCACTGTGGGCACCCCCAGAACCCCAGCCCAGCCACGGGCACCCCCTGGGGAACCCCCATCCACGAGGGGCACCCCCAGCATCCCAAACCTTTGTTGTGGGCACCCCAGACCCATAGCATGGGCAGCCCCTGGGATACACCAAGGTCACCCTCTGGGCACCCCCCAACACCCCAAATCCCTGGTTAGGGCCACCCAAACCCAAACTTTGACATGTGCCCCCCTGGGTGCCCCAAGCCCCATGGCAGTTGCCCCGTTGTCCCGTCTGGCAGCCGTGCCAGGGCGTGACGTGGTGCCCCCCAGGAGCAGGCCTTCGAGAGCAGCCAGAAGTACAAGGAGGGCAAGTTCATCATCGAGACGTCGCACATGGTGAAGGAGAACGGCTGGGACTAAGTGGGATGTGGGGGACTCCCCCAGGGGTGCCCCCCTGCCAGCCAGAGCTCCCTGGGTGCTGGGGCTTTTCTGGGGCAATAAAGCTTTGTTTTGTAGCTGAACATCCCTGCTCCGGTGCTGCCACCACCCTGGCGCCTTGGGGTGACACTGGGGTCCCACTGGCACCCTGGCCTGTGAGAGGGGCCCTGGTAACCCCCTAAGGTGTCCCCCCAGGCTGCCCCTTCCCCCCGCCACGGGCAAGAGTCAAGCAGCTGTCAGGGTGTTTATTGGGGCCTCAGTGCCCAGCTGGTGGGGAAACTGAGGCACGGGGCAGGCAGGGACCCCCACAGCGCCCTGTGGGGCTCGGGGAGGGGGGAAAGATGAAGGGGAGATGGGGGAAAGCGGGGGATGGGAGATGGAGGAGAAGAAGGGAGGGGGAGAACTGGGAGGAGGGGAAGAAAGAGGGAAGAAGAGGAAGCAGGAAGGGAGGAAAAAGAGGGAAGGTTGGGGGCTGGAAGGAAAGAGGGAGGAAGGAAGGAAATGACAGACGGAGGAACAAGAGTTGGAGCAAGGGAATAGAAGGAGGGAGAGAAGGGACAAGGAAAGGGGTGGAAGAAGGGAGGGAAGAAAAAGGGAGAGGGGAAAAAGGGAAGGAAGGAGGGAGAAGGGGAAGGAGGGTTGGAGGGAAGAAGGGAGGGATGAAGACGAGGGAGGGATGGAGGAGGTATGTGAGGGACGGATGGCAGGAGCAGAGGAGGGAGGGATGGATGCCATGCTGGGGTGCGGGGTCAGGGCTGGGGGTCGCTGAGGCGGCCCATGAAGAGGGGGACGCCAGCGTTGTCGTGCCAGAGGACGAAGAGAAAGGGGCGCAGGGCCTCCAGCAGCAGCGCTGTGCGGGCCACCGAGGTGGCCATGGCCCCTGCCGCCTCCACGCCAGCCTCGTCCAACGCCAGCACCGCACGGTGCCGTGCAGCATCCACCGCCACAGCCGGACCCCACGCTAGCCCGCACAGCTCCGCGTCCAGGAACAGCCCAAAGTCTGTGGCAGTGACCTCAGTGTGGGGATATGGGGACACAGGGACGTGAAGGGATGGGGATGCCATGTGGACTGGGGGGACTGGGATACCATTGGGACAGGAGGGCATGGGGACACCATGGAGATGCGGACATTGAGGGGATGGGGGGGACAGGGACACCATGGGGACAGGGGGATGGGGACATTGTGGGAATGGCAGGCATGGGGGCCTTGGGAACATTGGAGATGTGGAGGACATGGGGCCCACACCAGGGATGCTGGGGACATCAGGGGCAAGGGGGCACTGGGAGACACTCAGGGATGGGAGGGACACTGGGGAGATGGGGAATATTGGGAACACTGGGGACACCAGAGACAGCTATGGGGACATTGGGTTCGAGGAGGACATCATGAGCACTGGAGACAGGGGGACAGCAGGGACACCAAAGGCATGGAATCACTAGGGACATTTGGGACACTGGGATCCCTGGGGACATTGGGGTGAGGACATTGAGGTTCTTGGGGACACTGGTCCCCCTGGGGACAGGGAGCTGCACAAGGGCTGGTGACAGCTCACAGGCAGCGACATCACTGCATGCCACCTGTGCACACGGCGACATCGTGGCAGTGGCCTTACCCATGTCATGCACCAGGGCCACCACATCCACGGTGACGTCAAGGCGCAGCCGCGGCAGGGCCAGGGCGGTGGGTCGCGGGGGCGTGTGTGCTGCACGCTGCAGCAACGCCAGGAAGGTGGGGGGGTCCAGCGCCTGCTCCAGGGGCCCCAGCGCCCCAGGGGGACCCAGTGGCACCAGCACCACCAGGCTGAACCCCCCGCTCAGCTCCAGCCGACCCACCTGCGGCACCGCGCGGTGAAAAAACAGCAACATCACAGCCCCCCAGTGCCACCACCGGGACCTCACAGTGACATGGCAGCCTGGCACCCCCCAAAGTGACACAGCAGCGATGTCACTGCGTCCTCCCCCCATGCCAGGCATTGGTGTCACAGCCCCCCCCAGTGCCAGGTGGCGATGCCACAGTCCCCCTGGGTTACCTGGACATGCAGGCGGGGGTCAGTGAAGGAGGCCACTGGGTACTTCTTGCTGGTCATGGTGGGCACCAGGCGGGGCAGGCGGCCGGGGCGCAGAAAGGGCAGCAGCATCGTCTTCTTGGGGTCCAGTGGTGTCTGCCAGGCAGCTGCGGGCACAGCCAGGCTGGGACCCCGAGCAGAGATGGGGGAGGAATCCCGGGACGGATCCCAGGACACATCTCAGGGCAGATCCCTGTGGTGGTGCCGCAGCAGGGCCGTACCGCGGAGGTGGACGGCACTGAGCAGTGCAAGGTGGGTGTCAGGGGGCAGCGTGTGCAGCAGCACAGGCAGCGCCCCATGGCTGGCCTCGCGCACCCAGGAGTTGATGCACTGCACGTCCAGGCTCTCGTTGCCGCTCAGGGCACGCGGGTAGGCGCCGTACAGGTGCCAGGACTCGTTGAGGAAGCGGGGCCGGAGGCGCAGTTCTACCCAGTTGGCAAGGCCGACGTCAGCCCAGTGCCTATCTGGCACAGGTGCCCTCGCCAGCACCCAGCTCACCTGGGTGGTGGAATATCTGTGCAGCTGAGAAGAAGCTGGGTGCACTGGCGAGGCGCCGCAGGGCACCGTGCACACAGCTCAGCGACGGCGGGTATGCCAGGAGGGCAGCCAGGCGCTCACGCGTGTCACCGCGGGCGCCTGTGGGCACAGGGGAGCTCAGTAGTGCCTGTGGTGGTGGGAAGGCAGTGCCCAGAGCAGCACCCACAGCAGAGACTGCAGCAGAGCAGCGGCAGTGCCCGCGGTGGCACATGTGGTGATGCTGGTGCCCGCGGGCAGCCCCTCACCCAGCAGGAGATGCGAGAGCCCCATGGCGACGTTGATGGGGGAAAAGAGCAGGTTGGCTTCGGGCTGGGCTGCCTCTGCCATGCGCTGGTAGAAGCGGAGGGCGAAGGTGCCCAGTGCCTCGGCCACGGCCACCTGCTGCTCTGCCGTGGGTGCCGTGCAGCGCTCGGCCGGCTCCTCATCACCAGGACATGGCAGGACGGCGGTGCCAGCAGGGGTCTGGGTGATGCCGGGTGCTGCCATGGTCACATTGGCCGCAGTGCCCAGCTCCTCGGGGACAGGGGTTTCCAAGCTGGGCAGCTCTGTGGGGTGGGCACAGGTGGTGGGCATGGGCACAACCGGCACCCCCACATCCCCTGTCGGGGCTGGCGTAGGAGCAGGGGACACCGGTGGCATCGAGGGCAGTCGGAGCAGCTTCAGTACAGGGGGAGAGGCCTCCGGCGCTGGCACCTGGGCAGGGGGACCCCAGTGAGTGTGGGCAAGGAGCACCTGGGGAACTCCATGAGGGTGGGCAGGGGGTCCCCGGGTAGGAGGAGCCCCTGTCCCTGAGTTGCACTTACCGGGGTGATGGTGGCTGTGGTGGTGGCCACCAGCCACACCAGGGGCAGCCAGGGCATCATGGTGGGCACCCTGGTGGGCAAGCACTGGTCAAGGACCTGGTTTGCGCCCAGGAACCCCGCTTGCCACCCAGCACCCTCACCTCGTGCCCCGCCCAGCCTGAGACCCCCAGGGGCCTGGGCTGGGGGGCAGCAGGCGGCCCGTGCCCACCTGGGTGCCAGCGGGTCGAAGCCGTGTGGGTGGGGGCCCGGTCGAGCTCGGCAGAGCCTGGTTAAAGATTAAGGAGCTTCCCGTAAACCATCTGGTGCAGCGCCAGGGGCGGGATGTGACCCCCCAGCCCTGCCAAAGGACGCCACGGCCACCCAGCCGCCCTTCGTCCCCGCCTCGCTGGGGCCGTGTCCCGCTCCGCTCCGCCCACGGCACCGGGCATTGGTGCCATGATTGCGAGGCTCGCCAAGGTGGGCCGGGGCACCGGGGGAGGGGTACCGGGTGGAGGGGTGCCGGAGGTGTGGGGGTACAGGTGCTGGGTGCGGGAGGTGTCGATACCGGGTGCGGGGTGCCGGGGTTTTGGTACCGGTACCGGTTATGGGTGCTGTCGGTAACGGTACCAGGAGCGCCGGGAGTGCGGGGGTTGCAGGGGGTACCGTTGCCGGGTGCGGGAGGTGCGGAGGATGCTGGGGTACGGGGGTACCGGTACCGAGTGCGGGAGTGCCGAGTGAGGGGAGTGCCGGGGGTACCGGTACCGGGGGTTCGAGGGTACCACGACCTAGTACCGGGTGCCCTCGCCCTGCGCGCTCCGGTTTCGTTTCCCCGCGGCCCCGCCCAGCGCAGGGGGCGTGGCCTGGCGATGCCTCCCGTCTCTGGATAAAGGCGGGGCTTAGCGGAGGTCCCTCCCCAGTTCGTTGATAAGGGATGTGGCTTGGAGGTGCCCCGCCCCGTTGGAGGGGATGTGCTGGGGCGTGGTTTGTTCATTGCCCCGCCTATGGGCGGGAGAGGTACTCGGCTCGGCCAATGGGGGTGCCCCTCCAGGTCCGGCCTCGCTCACCGCTCCCCCCGCCCACCGCAGGAGCTGGAGGAGGCGCGGCGCTGGGCGGGGGTGCGCGAGCTGCAGCCGCTGGGGGGCGACGTGCGGCGCTGGGGGGGCATCCTGCTGCCTGTGAGTGGGGACGGGGGTCCGGGGGAGTCCTGGGGTGTCTTGCTGCCCGTGAGTGGGGATGGGGCAGCACGGGAGGTCGGGAGGTCCCCTGGGCTGTGGAGGGGCTGGTGGGGGCCCTGAAGGCAGAAGGGGCTGGGGGGAAGGTGTGTTTCCTGGGGGCCGGGGATCTCGGTGGGGGCTCCTGGGGTCCCTGAGCGGATGACATGACCCCGCCAGGGATGCTGTGTGGGGACCCCGGAGTTGCGGTTGGGGGCACAGGGAGGGGGCTAACGTGTGGAGGAGTCCCCAGGGGGGTCACTGGGTATGGGGGCCCCTCACTGGGTGCTGGGTGGTGGGGGGCCTGAGTTGCCCCCCTTTCCCTGGCAGAACAACCCCCCCTACAACGTGGGCGCTTTCTGCTTCGAGCTGTCCTCCCCCCACCACCCGCTGTGTCCCCCCCGCGTCACACTCTGCACCCCGATCCTGCACCCGGCGGTGGACCGCGATGGCCATGTCTGCCAGCCTCTCACCTCACTCGAGCACTGGGCGCCCACCACCCGCGCTGTGCACGGTGAGTACCCCCACTGCCCCCCCGGACCCCTCCAGAACCCCCTGACCTCCCCAGCGACCCCTGAGCTCCCCCTGACCCTCCCGGCACCTCCAGCACCCCAAGTGCTGCAGAAGCTGCTGGACACCCCGGGGATGGGTGGGGGTTGCAGTGTGGGAGTGCCCCCCTGACACCCCCCTAGTGCTGAAGGACCTGTTGCTGCTGCTGGACACCCTGGACCCCCAGCGCGTGCTGCGCCCCGATTTGGCCCGCGAGCTGCAGGAGCACCCCCAGGAATTCCTGCACCGAGCAGAGCAGCACACACGCCAGCATGCTGAGCGGCGCCCGGACCCCGCTGCACCGTGACACCCCCTGGGCGTGACACACCTGGTATCACCTGGACATCGCCCCCGCCCGGGGCTCCTGGTGCCCTCAGGGGTCACCCTGCTCTCAATGTACATTAAATGTTGGCTCCGGGTCCCGGTTTGGCCTCCTTGAGGTGGGGGGATACACTGGGGAGGATGCCACCCTGTGCCCACCTTCGTGCCAACTCATGCCACCTCTGAGCCCCCAAGCTTGGTGCCAGTGTCCCTGCCTATGTCCCCACTGGGAGCGATGAAGCCACCACAGCCAGGCACCAGACACTGCAGCCTTTGCCGGGTGGGAGGCCATGGGAGGCACTGGGGGTGCCCACCCTGGGGTGCCACCTGCGCCCACCCTGGTGCCACCCCCAGAATCCCCCTTGGTGTCAGCGTCCCTGTCCCTGTGCCAATGTCCCTGCCATGAGTGACAATGCCATTGCAGCTGGACATGACAGCCTTTACTGTTGGGGGGCACAGCGAGGTTGGGGGGCACTGGAGGGCCATGGTGGTCACTGGGGGTGCCACCCTCATGCCACCCCCAGTCCCCCATTTCACCTCAGTGTCCCCGTGCCTGCATCCCTGCCTTGAGTGACGATGGATGGCTCTGCACTGCCAGGGGACGCAGCGGAGTCGGGGGGCACCAAGAGGCCATGGGGGATGCTGAGAGGGCACCAGGGACCCCCCTCAATGCTTCTTGGTCCGGACGAGCCCCTTGGCCACCAGGCACCGGTACAGCTCCTGCACGTAGGTGTAGACACACTTGGCGTCGGGCACCGGCAGCCGCACCATGTCCTCCACGTCCAGCAGCGGGGCGCAGCCTGCGCACTCCCTGTGGGGACAGCGCCGTCACCCCAGGGTCCCCAACAGGCCAGGGGGCTGGGGGGACCAGGGGGGCTCACTCGGCGGTGGCGAAGGCCAGGGCGAAGTTGTGGCGTCTCTCGGCCGGCTGCAGCGTGGCGTAGTCAAAGGCGTCGGGGAAGAAGCTGTGCAGGAGTGCGCAGAACGCCAGCCCGCTGCCCCAGCTGCCCGCGAAGTTCTGCACCTCCACGTGCTGCGGGGACAGGGGTCAGGTTGCCCCACAGCTGCCCTACAGCTGCCCCATGGATGCCCCATGGCCGCTCCACAGCTGCTCCCTGGCCACACCATGGTTGCCCCATGGCTGCTGCCCCAGCTGCCCACGAAGCTCTGCACTTCCACGTGCCGCGGCAGAGGAACGGGGATCTGGCTGCCCCATAGCTGCCCCCCGGCTGCCCCGCATCTCACCTGGTACCCGCGGGTCCTGGCGCGGCACCACTCCAGCAGCATTGCCTTCACGGCAGCTGTGCCCCCTGTGCGCTTCAGGTGTGGGGCAGGGCCCTTGGCTGCACTGTGGGCAATGCTCATCCTGCCCCACGGCCCCATTGCCCCATGGACCCCATTGTCCCACAGGCCCCCAAAACCCACTGCCCCGTGGTCCCCCAGGCCTCCACTGCTCCATAGACCCCCATACCCCGCTGCCCCATAGCTCCCCCATTCCTCCCCTGACGCATGGCCCCATTGCCTTATGGCTCGCAGCCCCCCTGCCCTCCCCATTGCCCCCCATTGCCCTATGGCCCCTCTATCCACCTTGTACCCCCAGTTACTCTAAGGCCGTCCCCAGCCCCTCTGTGCTCCTCACGCCCCATTGCCCTCAGTCCCTCTGTGCCCCCGTCGGCCCATGGCTGAGCCCCTACATGCCCCTAATTGTTTCCCAGCCCATCTGTGCTCCCCTAGCCCCCCACTGCTCCTCACTGCCCCCCGCCCCCCCAGCCCCTCACCCTCCGAACTTCTCCAGGATGGCGCTGCGCCCCTGAGCCCGGGCGCTCGCCCGTGGGCGCCCTCCGGCCCCCTCTGGCCTCAGACCCGCTGTCCTGGGGGGCACCCGGCCCCGAGGGCCCGCGGATGGATCAGCCCTGGGGGCGGACATGGAGGTGAGGGCACGGGAGGGACACAGGTGGGGTAGGAGTGGGGCAGTGGGGGCAACACCCGGAGGGCGTTGGGGTGTCATCATGGTGAGGTGTTGGGGTGCCACTGTGGGAAGGGGCATTGGAGTGCCCCCCGGGGGGTGTTTGGGTGCTCCCATGGAGGGTAGTATTGGGGTGCTCCCCTGGGGAAGGGGTATTGGAGTTTCCCGTGGGGGCGGTATTGGGGTGCCCCCCCAGCCCCACTCACTTCTCGCCGTCCCCGGAGCCCGCGGTGGCCCTGGCTGCAAGGAGGAAGGGGGCAGGGGTGAGTGGAGGTGGCGAGGGGAGTGGGGGGGGCGACGGCGACAATGGTCCCACAGGGGCCACGGTATCCTCACCTTTGGGGGGGCTGGGGGCCAGAGGGGAGGTAGGGGAGGTGGGGCTGGGGGCCCCCCCTGTGGGCGAGCAGGGGGGGAACTCCGGCCACAGCTCGTCCTCCTCGTCCTGCAGCCACGTGGGCTCCTATGGGGATGTGTGGGGAGTGTCACTGCCACCCCGGCGGGGTCACCCCGACCCTTTTATTGTCCCCCTATCTCCCCTCTCCTCCCCTGACCGCCACATCCCTGCCGTGCCCCCTCACCTGTCGCCCCCGGGTGCCCCCCACTGCAGCCCCCGGCCTGGCCTCCTCTTGTGGATCCCCGGGACCCCCCTTGGCACCCTGGGGTGCTTCTGCCCCGGCAACGCCCTTGGCACCGCTGGCATCGCCCCCTGCATCGCCCCCCTCATCCTGAGTCTCCCTGGCATCGCCCTCCACACTCTTGGGTGCTTCCGCCTTGGCACTGCCCCCCACACCCTGAGTCCCCCCGGTATTGCTCCCCACATCCTCAGCACCCCCGGCATCGCTCCCCTGCCCTCCCGTGCCCTTGCTCTCCCCCCTCACACCATTGGGTGCTTCTGCCGCAGCTCTGCCCCCTGCCACATCCTGAGCTCCCCCAGCATCGCCCCCCACATCTTTGACACCCCTAGCATCGCCCCCACCCGCCTCAGCGTCGTCCCCTGTCCCGCTGGGTGCCTGTGACCCGCCATCGCCCTCGGGCCCCCCCGCGTCCCCGACATCGCCCCCCTCGCTCCCTGCCCCCTCGCCCCCTCCCCCGGACCCTGGGGTATCTGGGGTGGGACTGTCGGGAGTGGGGTTGCTGGGGGTGCCGGGGGTATCCGGGGTGGGGGTGTCCGGAGTGGGGGTGTCCGGGATGGGGGTGCTGGGGGTGCCAGAGCTGGGGGTGTCCGGAGTGGGGGTGCCGGAGGTGTCCGGGGTGAGGGTGTCGGTTTCTCCCAGGGGCTCCATGCTGCTGCCGTCCCTGCTGCAGGGGCACAGGGCTATCATTGGGGTGCCGCCTGTGCCCTGGTGCCCCCCCCGCCAGCTTGCCCCTGCCTCCCCCGAACTCCCCATTCCCCTTCCCACCTCGCTGTGTCCACCCCGGACTCCCTCTGCCCCCCTCTCCCATTTCCCTCCCGACCCCTCGTGTGTCTCCCAGGGCCCCTAAACCCTGACTCGAACCCTCAAAGCCCCCTCCCGACCCTCATTGCCACTCCCGACACCCCGTGTCCCCTCCTCGTGCCCCCAACCCGTGCGCCCCTCAACTCCCCTCCTGTCCCCTCATTCCCTCTCCCGACCCCTCAAGCCCCCTTCTTCTCCTCCTCAATTCCCCTTCCATGTCCCCTAAAGCCCCTCGAACGCCCCATTGCCCCTTCCCGAACCCCCGTGTCGTGCCCCCGGATACCTCAAGCCCCCCTCCTACCTCTCTCCTTGGCCTTCCGGAGCCCCCGTGTCCCCCCCCTCCGTGTCCCCCGGTCCCCCAGACCCCGTCCCGTCCCCCGAGCCCCGTACCCTCCCGGCCGCTCCCGCTGCTCTCGCCCCCCCCCCCCCCCCCCCCCGCGCTATTTTTACCGGAAGGGGGGGGGGGGGGGGGGCAGGTGCCGCCTTCACTCACCGCTACCCGCGGGCGGGAGCACGCGTGGGGCCGGCGGCGGGGGGACATGAGGGGACGTGGGGGGCATGGGAACCCCAGCAGGGATAGGGGACATGGCGGGGGGGGCGCTGGGGGAGACATCAGGGGACATGGGGGGGCTCGGACGGGGGGCGGGGAAGTATGGGGAGAACATCACGAGACATGAGGGACACGGGGACCCCGGGAAGAGACGCGGGCTGGGGGGCACGGGGACATCAGGGAAGATGAGGGGGGCACGGAGCAGCCCTATGGACATTAGGGAACATGGGGGCACGGGCATCCCAGCGGGGCCAGGGGGTTTGGGAGATTCGAGAACATCAGGGGACATGGGGAACACGGACACGGCAACGGGGACAAGGGACATGGGGGGCACGGACGAGGGGGGGACGGGGACATCAGGGGACATGGAGAGCACGGGAACCCCGGGCAGGGACAGGGGCCGGAGGCACGGGGACATCAGGGGACATGAGGAGCCATGGACACAAGGGGGACATCAGCGGACACAGGACTGTCAGGGGACATGGGGGACACGGGCACCCCAGCAGGAACAGGGGGTTTGGGAGACGAGAGAATATCAGGGGACATGGGGGACACAGGAACGTGTGGGGGGGGCGGGGACACGGAAGAGACATCAGGGGACACGGGGGGACGGGCACCCCAGCAGGGACACGGGCGGACACGGCGCTGTCTCTGTCCCCACCCCCGCCTCAATCCCATTGGCCGGGGCAGGCGAAAGCGCAGTGACCACGTGACTCCTGCCGGGAGCCGAAGGTAGCCGAACCGAACGAAACCGAGCCGGGGGGCACGGGGCTGTCGGGGGACACGGCGGGACGCGGGCACCCCGGGCAGCCACAGCGGGGCTTGGGTGCAAGGGGCCATGGGTGGGGATACAGAGCTGGCCCCGCCCCAACCCCCAGCGTGGCCCCGCCCCCGAGCGTGGCCCCGCCCCGGGGTCCCTCTTTATACACCGAGGCCACGCCCCCTCCCGAGGTGCCCAATCAGCGCCGAGCACGGGCCCCGCTGACACCGCCCCCTCCCGCCTGGGTCCCATTGGCCGCAGCGGGCCGCTGGGCGGGGCCGGGCGCCCACGTGATTCCTGCCGGGAGCCTAACGAGGCCGAGAAAAACCGAACCGGGCCGAGGGGAGCCGAATTGAGCCGAACCGAGCTGAGCGGAGCCGAACCGAACCGAGCCGAGCGTGACCGAGAGGCTGCACATGGACCCACTGCGCGCCCAGCAGCTGGCGGCCGAGCTGGAGGTTGACATGATGGCCGATATGTACAACCGGTGCGCCCGGGTGGAGCTGGGGGTGCCCATGGCTGGTGTGCATGGAGGGAGCTGGGGGTACTGAGGGTGTATCGGGGGTACGGGGGTGCTGGGGACGGGGAGGGGTGCTGGAGGTGCCCATGGCTGGGGGGCACAGAGGGGAGCTGGGAGCACTGAGGAGGGGGATCGGGGCTAGAAGGGTGCTGGGGAGCACGGGGGGATTGGGGTGCCGGAGGATGCCAGGGAAGTCGGGGGGGCACGGGGGATGCCTGAGGGTTGGGGACACTAGGGATGCCTGGGGACAGGGATGGCATAGGGGTTCCTGGGGGACAGGGGGCAGTGGGTACTGTGCCTGTGAGTGCCAGAGCAGTGGGTGCTGAGGTTTGGGGGTGCTGGGGCCGTGGGTGCTGAGGTTTATAGGCGCCAGGGCAGTGGGTGCTCTGCCTGGGGATGCTGGGTGTTGGGCTGGGAGTGCTGGGGCAGTGGGTACTGGTCTGGAGGTGCCCAGGGTGGTGGGTCCTGGCGTTTGGGTGGGGGTGCATGGCAGCAGGCGCTGAGGGTGCTGTGTGATGCAGGATGACGCAGGCATGCCACCGAAAATGCGTGCCCCCCTACTACAAGGAGGCTGAGCTCTCAAAGGGCGAGAGCGTGTGCCTGGACCGCTGCGTGGCCAAGTACCTGGAGGTGCACGAGCGGATGGGCAAGAAGCTGACAGAGCTGTCGCTGCAGGACGAGGAGCTGCTCAAGCGCATGCAGCAGGGCTCAGGCACCGCATGAGCCCTCCTGCGCACCCCCAAATAAACCCGAGTCTCTGGAACGGCTGTGGCACTTCCTTCACCCCCAGACGCCATGCGGTGATGGGCTGGGGGTGCGAGCACTGCTGGGAGCCCTGCTGCCCCGGCCACCACGGGCTGTGTCTGTGAGGGGAGACTCCTGGGAGCCCACCCCCGGGTGGGCCCAACCCCGGTAATCCCGGGATTAGGCAGAGCCAAGATGAGCACCATGTAATCCCGGGCGCAGTGGGGATGGGATCGGCCCTGGGGGGACCCTGCGCAGGGACGTGGCCCTGGAGCCATCGGAGAGAGGGTGTCATGTGGGGACACCCACATAGGGACACATGGACAGGGACCGGGCAGGGACACCCAGGCAGGGCAGGGACACCCACATGGGGACAGCCCGGGGAAACCCAGCCTCAGTCAGGGAGAACACGGGACACACAGATTATGGGACAGATGGGGATTATGGGCCCTGATTGTGGACTCACAGACAGGGACACCCAGACCTGATTGCAGACCCACACCAGGGAGGAACCTCTGGGGCCCAACCTCAAGCAGGGGACACCCATGCTCAAACAGGGACAGCTGGAGTGGGCAGGGGACACCGCCGCAGGGACACCCCGAGCCCCAGTGAAGGGAGCCTACAGGGGAGCACGGGGTTGTCACCTCCAGAGGGACCCCGGGTGGGCAGCGTTCATCTGTCAACCCGCAGCCTGGCAGGGCACCTGCTCTCTGTGCATCGGCGCCTGCAGGGAACTGGATCAGGGTGTGCAGGGCACAAGTGATGGCGTGAGTGATGGTGGCAGTGTGGGGCACGGTGCTGATGCGAGCGCCAATGCAGGTGATACTGTGGGTGCTGGTGACGGTGCTGATGCGAGTGCCAGTGCTGCTGGTGATGAGGTGGGTGCTGGTGACAGTCACAGTGTGGGTGCTGGTGACAGTGACGATGTGTGCCGGTGCTGCTGTGGGTCACGGTGGGGATGACGATGCCAGTGCCGCTGGTGATGCTGGTGCTGGTATTGGTGTGGGTGACTATGAGTGTGCCGATGTGGGTCATGATGTGGCTGATGGAGCTGGTGCCGGTAGCGGCTCTGTGGCTCCCCTGACACCCTCCAGCCGTGCCAGCACCCTGCAGCACCAAGCGTGGGGTGACAGCGGCTGTGTCACCAGACCTGCGGTGCCATGTGCCGTGTGCGTGCCCAGCACACTTCGCTGCCCTCCTGTAAGGGGGATCTCTCTGTCTGTCCCCCTGTCTGTCCATCCCTGCACACCTGTTTGCCTTCCTGCAAGGGGGTCTCTTTGTCCGTCCCCCCGTCTATCTGCCCATTCATCCGTCCCTGCACACCTGGCTACCCTCCTGCGAGGGGGATCTGTCTGTCCATCCCTCTGTCTGTCCATCCCTGCATGCCTGGCTGCACTCCCGGCGGGTCCATCAATATTTCAGGAGCAGCAGGCAGTGACCTGGAAAGCCAAAGCCCCCCCCCCCGGCCTCAGCAGCCAGGCCCCCGTTTTTCCCAAAATAAGACAATTTTTAATAAATAATCTCCCACCTCGCGGTTCTGTTGGGTTTTTCCCGCTGGGACAGGGGAACCCTGACAGCCCCTGCAGTCCTTGCCCCCATGTGGGGACTCAGAGCCGGGGCAGCAGCAGAGCCAGGAGGGACAGGAGGCCGGGGGGTGCGTGGGGGGCGGCGGCAGCTGGGGGCACGCAGGGGTCCCGTGGGCAGCCGGGGTCACCATCAGGGCGTCGGGAGTCGCGGGACGGCGGGGGCGGCCGAGGCTGGGGGCCGCGCAGGTCGTGGGGCGGCAGCCCATCGCGGTAAAAGGCAGAGGGCGGAGCGGCAGGCAGCGTGCCGGGGCGGCCGAGTGCTCTTCCAGGGGTGCCCATCACCGCCACCCCGTTGGCGCCGTCGCCATCGCCATCTTCATCACCGTTGTCCGGGCAGGCATCAAAGTCGCGTGGGCGGAGGTGTCGCAGGTCAGTGCCGCGGCGGTGCGGAGGGCTGGCGCAGGGCACGGGTGAGCTGGATACACGAGTGCGGCGGAACCAGGCCCAGAGTGGGCGTGCGCGGCAGTCGCATGCCCAGGGGTTGGCGTTGAGGCGCAGGAACTGGAGCGCAGGCAGGGCAGCCAGCGGGTCCCCCGGCAGTGCGGCCAGGCTGTTGTTGAACAAGTAGAGGATGGTGAGGCGTGCCAGGCCACGGAAGGCGCGGCGGTGGATGGCGACCAGGCGGTTGGCATGCAGCAGCAGGCGGTCCAGGCTGGGCAAGCCACGGAAGACGCCCTCCGACAGCACCCGCACCCGGTTCCCGTGGAGGAAGAGGTGGCTCAGGTTGGCCAGGTCAGCAAAGAGGTCGTCCTGCAGTGGGAGAGGGGCAGATGGGTTGAGTATGGGGTGTCTCATGTGTCGCCAACCGCCCCCTGCCCTGCCGGTGTCACCCACCATACTGTCCCGTGGTCATAACCCTTCTTCCCTGTGTCCCAGTTCCACTGGTGATATCCATCATCATTCTTCCCTGCTCCATGGGCATCACCCATTGCCCTTCCCTGGATCCTTGTTGTATGAACATCATCCTTCCCTGTCTTCCTGTTCCATTCATGTCATCCATCACCATCTCCATTCCTGCTCCACCGTTGTCATATATCACACTTCCTTGTGTTCCTGCCCCATGAACATTCCCCATCACTCTTCTTCCCTGCTCCATGGATGTCTCCCATTCTCCTTTCCCTGTGTTCCTGCTCCATCGTTGTCATCCATTGCCCTTCCCTGTGTCCCTGCTCTGTGGGCATCACCCAACACTTTATCCCATCTGTATCACCAAGAACCTCCTCCCATGTCCTTACCCTGCCAGTGTCATCCATGATTCTGTTCCACGTCCCTGCTCCACGGGCATCACCCATTGCACATCCCTGTCCCTGCTCCATCGTTGTCACCCATCACCCTTCCTGTACCCCTTTCCATGGCCATCACCCATTGAGCCTGGTCCCCTTCCCATGCCCTGAAGGTATCACCATGTCGGACCTGGAGGTAGAGCAGCCCGTTCTCTTGCAGGTAGAGGTACTGGAGGCTGTGGAGGCCGCGGAAGATGGTGCTGGGCAGGCTGGCCAGCTGGCACCGGTAGAGGTGCAGGGCCTGGAGGCGCCGGAGGCCATGGAAGGTGTCAGGCGCCAGGACGCGGAGGTGCGGGTTGTCACCCAGGTCGAGCTCCTCCAGGGCGGGCAGGTGTCGGAAGGTGCCCGGCTGGATGGAGGAGATGTTGTTGGAGTAGAGCCAGAGGGTGACGGTGCTGGGCCCGAAGGTGCCCGCCCGCAGCGCCCCGATGATGTTGTTCTGCAGGAAGAGTCGGCGGGCACCGGGCGGGAGCCCCGAGGGCACTGAGGAGAAGTTGTTGGCCTGGCAGCTGACGGTGGGTGGTGAGACGTAGCAGGTGCAGAGCGCGGGGCAGGCGGGAGCCCTGCTGGGCACCCAAGCCAGCGCCGCCAGCAGCAGAGCCGCCAGGCGCCCGCCTGCGGGCACAGCAGGGCGTCAGCGCAGGGTATTGGTGGTGGGCGCCCCGACACAGCCCTGCATGCCCACCGCCCCGTGTGGACCTCCCTGGCTCACTTTGGGCACGAGGTGACATGGGAACTGTGCCCCAAGGAACCTCTGGGGCCATCCCATCCTACATGGCCACAGTGCCCAGGAGCCCTCCAGGAACTCGCCCACCCCACATGGCCATGGCCGTAGTTCTCTAGGAGCCCCCCCCCCCGGACCATCCTACATGGCCATGGTGCCCAGGAACAGCTCAAGTCCACACCCACCCCATAAGGACATAGTGCCCCAGGAACAACTCATGACCATGTCCACTTTGTGTAGCCTTGGCACCCAGGAACTGTCCGGGGCCATGCCCACCCACATGGCCACGGTGCCCAGCAGGCCCCAGGACCATGCCCACCCTGCTGAGCTGAGCACCTCCATGAGCCCCCAGGCTCACATCAGCCCCACAGGGCTGTGCTCCCCAAAGACCTGCTGGGACCACTCTGCCCCATGGGACCATGCACGGCCCATGGGGCCGAACTCCCATGGGAGCCCCTGACTGCCCCCAGGGTGCCCCAGGGCCCCCACAAGGCTGCACCCACCCCACGGGGCTCTGACTGCCCCTATGGGGCCATGGTCCCTCGGGACCCGCAGGGTCCTGACCGCCACTAAGGGACTGGGACCCCCAAGAGGCTGCACCCACCCCATGGGGCCATTTCCCCTGGGACCCCCAGAGATAAGACTGCTCCCAGAGTCCCTCAGGACACTCGCCCCACCACCACACACCCCTAGGAACCCCTCCTTGACCTAACCAGACACCCCCAGGACCCCCCACTCCCCACACCCCAATATCCCCCCACGTCACACACCCCTAGGACCCCCTCACTTAACTCCAACACTCCCGGGGTCGCCCCACTGAACACCCCCTCCCCAGCACCCCCTTAACCCCCGCCCCCCCCTACCACGTGCGCTCCCCCCGCGGCCACGTGCGGGGAGGGGCACGCGTGGGCGCTGGGCTGACGCTTTCTCTGCCGCCGCTTCCCCCCCCGCCCCCTGTCCATCCCCCCCCACACCCCCTCCCCCTTTTTCCTTCCTTCCCCCCCTTCTCTATCCAAAGCGGCTGCAACCCGAGAGCTTCATCCATAATTCAACTGCTTGGCCCCACGCCCGGGGGATGCGTGGATGTTTTTTTTTTTTGGGGGGGGGGCTGTAGACCCCCCCCCGTGCATTGGGGGGTGGGTCCACAGCCCCCCCCTCCCCCAACTCTCTTTCCTCACCCACGGAGGCGTCCGGCACAGATGCACAGCGCCCCCCCTCCTCAATTCCACACCCCACCCCCCACCCCCCCCGTGCACCCCCCACCCGCGTCCCATCTGTCACTCCCCCTCGCCGCGGGCTGACTCAGTTTGGGAGCTGAAGTCACCCATTCCTGGGCATTTTTATCCACCCCCCCCAATTATCCATACCAACCCCCCCTCCTCATCCTGCTGCCCCACGGACCCGCCCCCCCACTGGACCCACACGCTCTCGGCACCCTATGGGTGTCCCCGGTGCCAAACCAGGACCACCCCCCCGAGCTGGGATGGGGGGCGAGGGGTGGCATCGGGGACGCCCGTGGGTTGGGGGGAACCCCCATGCCGGGATGGGTGTCGTGGAGTGGTGGCACTGGGGACCCCACTCCGGTCTGTGCACCCTAGTGCCACGCCGGGGGGGGCACGGGGCATCCCCAGGTCGGGACTGGGGTCGTGGGGTGGCACTGAGGACCCCGTGGGTTGTGGGGCGCCCCCACGGCGGGATAAGGTGGCACCGGGGACCTCCACGCCGGGCTGGGTGTCGTGGGGTGCTGGTATTGAGCACGCCAGGGGTGACCCCAACGCCGCAACGGTGTGGCACTGGGGACCCACGTGGGTGCCCCTATACCGGGCTGGGGGCGCGGGGAGGCACGGGTTCCTCCGCTCCGGGCTGTCAACCCGAGCTGCGTGTGGAGGGCCGCGGGGCGCCCCCAGCCCGGAGTGGGGGTCTTGGGGTGGCACCGCACTCTCCGTGGCTCACGAGGAACCCACGCCGGGCTGGGGGGCTGCGCGGTGGCCCCGTGTCCCCCGTGTCCTCCGGGCTGCGCCCGCACTCCGAGCGCTGGGGGTCGCGTGGCGCTGTCGCGGGGCTCCCCGGGGATCGTAGGACCCCCAAGCCGGGCTGAGGGAAGGGGCGCGGGGACAAGCACCGCGGGGAGCACCAGGCACCCCTGTCCCCCAGGGCACCCTCCGCCCCCCGGGGCGGCCCGAGCCTGCTCCATGCCCTCCGTGAGTCCCCCCCGCCTGTCCCCCCCGTACCTGGGGGCAGGTCCCGAACCGCGGGGCGCATGGCGGGGCCGGTCACGGGGGGCTCATGGCCGGTGCCGGGGGTGCTGCTTGCCCCCGTCGCCCCCCGCGCCGCCCCGCATGGCACGGGTGGGTGCGGACACGGGTGGGCTCGGCGCTGCCCGCGGCTCCGTGGGGCTCCGCGCTCCCCGTGCCGCGCCTTATCCCGGGGCGGCCCCGCTCCGCCCCACCCCCCCCCCCCGCCCGTTAACCCCTCCCGCGCCGGGCCCGCCCCACGAGGGACACGAGGCGGAGATGGGGGTGCCCAAGGGGGAGGCGCTGCGGGACTCACAGCGGGGACCCCCCCGGGAGTGTGGGGGGAGCGGTGTGTGGCCCCACTGGGGATGGAGGGCGGTGGGTGGTGACCCCACTGGGGACATAGGGGAGTAGATGCCCACGGGGGAGGCACCCACAGCGGAGACCCCACCGAGGATGGGGGACAGTGAGTGCCCCCACTGAGGAGGGAGGAATGTGCCCACGCGGGAGACGCTTTGGGACCTACAGCGAGGACCCCGCTGGGAATTGGGGGGGGGGGGGGGGCGACACTGGGGGTGCAGGTGAGGCCGGGTGCCTCCCTGAGGTCGCGGGGGGAATGTTGGGGGGATGTTGGGTGATCCCACTGGGGATGGGGTAGGGGGCTCTAGGGTTGCAGGGAAGGGGTGGGTGCCCTCACCGGGGTCCCGGAGGGGGTGGGTGTTCCCACTGGGGGTATGAGGAGTATGTGTGTGCCCCCACCGGGGCACGGGTGAGTGATCCTACTGGTAACACGGGGTGGAGTGGGTCTCCGAGCGCCAGACACGCGGGGTCTGCCTGCCTCCCTCCGTCCCACACTTGCGCTCCGCGGGGCGGGGGTCCGGGGGGGGGCGGTCCGCAGACCTAACCCACGCCCACGCGGGTCCGCGGCGCTGTCCTTCGTGCTGAAACGGGCGCTGTCCACGGTGCTGAACCAGCACTGCCCGCGGTGCTGAGCGACCCACGCCCACTCGGGACCGCGGCGCTGTCCGCGGTGCTGAATCGGTGCTGTCCGCGGTGCTGAACGCCCCGCGCCCACTCGGGACGGCCCAAACTTTCCCCGCGTGGGCCACGAGGGGAGCGGGTGCCTCGCTTCGGCCCCACGGGGAGGGTGGGGCACGCGTGGCCGTGCCAGGCTGCGGCGGCACAAGCTGGCACCAGCACCGTGTTTGTGGCAGCGTCTCCGGCGCGGCTCCCGGTGAACGAAATACCACAAGCTGGCGCGGCAGGCGCGGCGGGCATGCGTGGGAAGTGGTGTGGGCGCCGCGGGACTGAGTCAGGGGCTGCCATCCGCTCTGCGCTCCACCGGTGCCCCCCACATCCCCAGTACCGGCCCACAGCCACAGGAGATGAGCCAGGGTGGGGGTCTGTGCAGGGAGGGGGCTGTGGGGCAGATGGACCCACCAGTGGGGCACAGCCCCCACGCATCTGGGGGCGGGGGGGGGTGTAGAGGGGCCTGGTGGCACCAGGCAGGCCCACGGTGTGTAGACACAGGTGGTGGAGTCCATGAAGGGATGGGTGGAAGGATGGATAGGTGGAGAAATCTGGAAAGCAGGATGGACAGGCAAATGGGTGAAGGACATTAGAGAGTGGAGAGTGGAGTGAAGGATGGATGGACAGACGGATGGAGGACAGCTGGAGAGGAGGAGGGATGGATGGACAGATGGGAGGAGAACAGCTGGAGAGGAGAAATGGATGGATGGATGGATGGATGGATGGATGGATGGATGGATGGATAGATGGATGGATGGACGGAGGGACAGGAGAAGAACAGCTGGAGAGAAAGATGGATGGATGAGTGGAGAAGAGCTGTAGAGGATGAATGGACAGACAGATGGGTAAAGAACAGCTGGAGAGTAAGATGAGTGGATGGGTGATAGATGCACGGGTAAAGGACAGACAGATGGGTGACAAACAGGTGGGTGGCTGATGGACAGACGGATGGGAAATAGAGGAATGGGTGATGGACAGACAGATGGGTGATGGACAGATGGATGGGGTGATGGACAGATGGGTGATGGACAGATGGATGAGTAATGGACAGATGGGTGATGAACAGATGGACAAGTGATGGACAGACAAATGGATGATGGATAGATAGACAAGGTGCTGACTGGAAGTGTGGGACTGGTGGGAACAGGATGGGCGCCAGCAAGCCCCGATGAAGGGATGGGGGGGGCAGTGGGGGGACAGACAGATGGACAGAGGAACACAGTGACAAGTGCCAATGAGAGGTGATTGGAGGGGCGGGGGGGCCCGGCAGGGTGGAGGCGGGGGGCACAGAGCCAGGCAGGCGGTGGAGTGCGTGCCAGGGATGGGTGGGTGATAACAGGCCCAGGGCAGGGACGGCAGTGAGCATGAGCGGGCAGAGCCACTGCAGCACCTGGCATGGCACCGGTATGGGGACATGCAGGGGGGCGAGGGGCCTGGGTGGGGGTGGCCCAAAGTGGCCCAGGGATGATTCAAGGGTGTCTCAAGGGTTGCCCAGGGGTGATCCATGGGTGATCCAATGTTGACCCAAGGGAGGCTCAAGAGTGGCCCAGGGACAATCCAATATTGACCAAAGGGTGGCTTAAGGATGGCACAGGGGATGACACCAGGGCAACACAGAGGCGGCCTAGGTGCGGCTCAAGAAGGGGCCAAGATTGATCCAAGGGTGTCCCAGGGGTGGTGCAGGAGATGACACAAGACTGAACCAGGGGTGGCACAGGTGTGGCTCAGGGGTGGCCCAAGGTGGCCCGGTGGTGGCTCCATCTGGTGAATACCTCAGGGACACCAGGTGAGAGAGAGCGCACCTGGAGACAGCTTGAGGGGGCATCGGGGGCTCAGGGGCAACATGGGGGGCACAAGAATGGCACGGGGGGCACAGCAATGATATGTGAGACACTGGAGGACATGAGGGGCACGGGGGGCACGGAGAGCATAGGAACGACATGGGGGACACAGGGATGGGTGGTGGTGAGGTGATGCACCCACAGGGAGGCACAGGGACACGTGGGGACACAGATGGACTGGGGGACTCAGGGTTGGGTGGTGGTGGGTGATGCAGCCGTGGGTGGCTCCGGGGGGCACAGAGGGACACTGGGGGGCACAGGGACAACACAGGAGGACCCTGGGGGGTCGCGGGGGGACGTGGGTGCCCTGGGGGTGAGGCCGTGGGGCGGGGTCTTGGCAGGGACCGCCCCTCCCGGGCCTCCCCCGGTGACCCCCGGGGCCGCCTCCCGCCCCCACCCTGGCGCTTGGGAGGTGGGACCGCCCCGCCCCCCCCGCCCCCCCCGCCCCGCCCCCGGGAGCCCCGGGAGGAGCTGGGACCGGACCCTCCGCTCTCCGCCCGGGTGAGCAGCGACGGCGGCGGGGAGCGGGAACGGGAATGGGGGCTGGGAACGGGAATGAGGGCTGGGAATGGGGGCTGGGAGTTGGGATGGAGCAGTTGGGGTTGGGGGAGCCTGCGGCCAGGAGCTGGGGGGCTGGGAGCTGGGGGGCTGGGAGGAACCGTGGGGGAGCGTGGGGGACCGTGGGGCCGGGTGCCGAGAGCTGGGGGGCTGAGGGTTCTGCAGCCACAAGATGGGGGGCTATGCGGGTGCTGGGGGCGGGGGGCCATTGGCCCGTGAGCTGTGGGCCATGTGGCCATGAACCGTGGGGCCACGGGCTGTGGGGCTGCCGTGGGGTTTCAGCTGGGGATCGTGTAGATGTGTGGGGCTGGGACCAAGCTGCTCTGAGCTGGGCGGCTGTGGGGCCATGGGGCACTGAGCTGTAGGTCTGCGTGGATGCAGTGGGGCGCCGTGTGGGGCAGGAGGCCATGGCACTCTGAGCTTGGGGGGCAGCACCATCCCCTGCCCCCGTGTGCCCCACACGCCCCCCGGGCCCCGTAGAGTGCCCGGGTGCCCCTGTGGTGCGGGGCAGCCCTGGCATCGCCCTGCCTCACTGCTGCCCACCCCACGCGTGTGTCCCCTCTGCCCCACGTGCACCCCCACAACACGTGCATGGGCAAAGTCCCCATGGCCGAGCCCCACGGCACTGCCCCACAGGGCTGCCCCACGGCACTACCCCAGCCCCTGCTTTGTGGGGTGCAGCCTGTGTCCCTGCCCCACACCCCAGACTGGGGACAC
Source organism: Cuculus canorus (assembly GCF_017976375.1). Classification (NCBI taxonomy): domain Eukaryota; kingdom Metazoa; phylum Chordata; class Aves; order Cuculiformes; family Cuculidae; genus Cuculus; species Cuculus canorus. Next base: position 69,031,511 of record NC_071405.1, on the reverse strand, counting down.
ACCAGTGTGGCTTGGGGTGACCAGTATGGATGGGACGCACCAGTACAGTTTGGGGTGACCAGTACAGCTGGGACACACCAGTATGGCTGAGACACACCAGTATGGCTTGTGATGACCAGTACAACTGGGACACACACCAGCTTGGCTCAGTGGCAGATGCCGCCGCCCTGTTCTCAGGCCCCCCCCCTTCCCCGCTTCTTCCCCCCACCCCCCTCTTTCCCGTTAATCTTTACCCGCCAGCACTAATGAAGTCTCATTACCGGCCATTACCGGCCAGGGGACACGGGGACAGGGGACACGAGGTGAGGTGGGGATGGGGACCCTGGGGGTAGCAGGGGGGTCCCAGGGTGGCAATGGGGTCCCCAAGGGGGGTGGCAGTGTCCCCAGGGTAGCAAGGCTGTCCTTGGGGCTGATGGTGTCCCCAGGGCTGGCGGTGTCCCCAGGGTAGCGGTGTCCTGAGCACACGTGTCATGGTCCCCAGCCATATGCTAGGATCCTGGGGCCAGGACGGGGTCCCCAGGGGGGCTGACAATGTCCCCAGGGGGTGTGGCAGTGTTCCTAGGGTGGCATTGGGGTCCCCTGGGTTTCGCAGCCCCCTAGGAGGATGGCAGGGTTGTCCCTGAGGGGGTGGCAGTGTTCCTAAAGTAGTGGTGTCCCCAGGGCATGTGTCCTGGTCCCCAGCCATATGCCAGGGTCCCTGGGGCCAGGATGGAGTCCCCAGGGCAGTGGCAGTGTCCCCAAGGGGTGACGCTGTCTTCAGGGTGGCAGGGGTGTCCCTGGGGGATGGCAGTGTCCCCAGGACACGTGTCCCTGTCCCCAGCCATGTGCCAGGCACCCTGGGGATGGCAGTGTCCCCAGGGTAGCCGTGGGGTCCCAGGGCTGGCAGGGGGTCCCCAGCAGGTGGCAGTGTCCCCAACGCATGTGTCACAGTTCCTGGCCATATGCCAGGGTCCCTGGGGCCAGGACGGGATCCCTGAGAGGGTGACAGTTTCCCCAGGGTGGCAGTAGGGTCCCCAAGGCAGCATGAGGGTCCCCCAGCGTGGCAGGTCCCCAAGGAGGCATGGTGTGGTGGGGGTGTGTCACCGGGGGTGTGTCACTGTGCCTGGCAGCATGCCTGTGTCCCCAAGGCCCTGCCAGCATTCCCGGGCAGCGGGCCAGTGTCCCCAGGGCCCCAGAGGGTGCTGGTGTCCCCAGAGCCCTGCCAGCGTCCCGGGGGGGGGGGGGGAGACGGGGCAGGGGGGACGACGGGACAGGGGCTGCCGCCTTTCCAGGGACTCTGCCAGGGCCCCAGAGGGTGCCAGCGTCCCCAAGTGGGGTGCCACGTCCCTGGCAGTGAGCTATTGTCCCCAAAATTGTGCCAGCATCCCCAGGTGGGGGTGCCAGGGCCCTGGCCCCATGCCATCATCCCCAGGGGCTGTACCAGTGTCCCCAGTGTGATGCCATTGTCCACAATGCATGTGCCAGGGCCCTGGCCCCATGTCAGCATCCCCAGACTGTGCCAGGTCCTCAGTGGGGTGCCAGGTCCCCAAGGTGGGGTGCTATTGTCCCCAGTGCATATCCCAGGGTGATTAGCGGCAGGCTGGTGTCCCCCCGGGGGTGCCAGAGTCCCCAAAGGGACTCGCTTCCTTAGGGGGGATGCCAGGGCCCTGGGGGTTCTGGTGTCCCTGAGGAGGGGGGGTGCCATTGTGTTCAGTGCACACACCAGGGCCCTTGGCAGCATGCTGGTGACCCCGAGGGAGGTGGCAGCATCCGCAGAGGCTGTGCCAGGTCCCCAAGACTGTGCCATTGTCCCCAGGGCACGTCCCAGGGCCTGGCCCTGTGCCATCATACCCAGGGGCTGCGCCAGTGTCCCCAAGGGGTGCCATTGTCCCAGTGCACATCCCAGTGCCCCTGGCAGCACATTGGTGTTCCCAAGGGAGGTGCCGATGTCCCCAAAGAGGGGTTGCCAGGGCCCCCGACAGGGTGCCAGTATCCCCAGAGGCTGTGCCAGGTCCCCTGCAGGGTGTCAGGTCCCCAAGATGGGGTGCCATTGTCCCCAGGGCACGTCCCAGGGTGCCAGGCCCCCCACCATCATCCCCAGGCTGTCCCAGGTCCCCCGGCAGCGTGCCAGGTCACCACTGGGGTGCCAGTGTCCCCAGCTCACATCCCAGGCCCCGGCAACGGGCCAGTGTCCCCAAAGGCAGATGCCAGGCAGAGTGCCATTGTTCCCAGGGGCTGTAGCAAGTCCCATGGGGGTGCCATTGTCCCCCAGAGGGGGGTGCCAGGCCCCTGACCCCGTGCCACCACTCCCAGTAGCTGTGCCAATGTCCCCAGGTGGGGGTGCCAGGTCCCCAGGTTTGTACTGGTGTTCCCAAAGGGAGGTCCCAGGTCCCCAGGTCTGTGCCGGTGTCCCCAAAGGGGGTGACGGGCCCCCGGCCCTGTGCCATCACCCCCAGGTCTGTGCTGGTGTCCCCAAAGAGGGGGTGCTGGGTCCCCAGGTCCCAAGAGGTGCTGTGCCACTGGGCTGTGCGGGTGCCGGGGCGGTGCCGGGGCGCTGGCACGGCTGGCGCGGGGAGATAAGGCAGCAGCAGGGGTTCTTGGCGCGGGGAGGCCTGGCTGCTATCGGGCGCCGCAGCTGTGGGGACCCATGGGTGTTCCCCAACGGGTGGGTGCGGGGTGTGCGGTTTGTGGTGTGGTGTTTGCGGTGTGTGCGGTGCAGCACGCGCCGGGCACCCTGTGCCAGGGTCCAAACTCCGTGGCGGCAGTGGCGGCAGAAAGGCCTTGAGCAGGTGGGTGGGGGTGCACGGGGGGGTCCAGCACACAGGCATGCGTGTGCATGCATGTGAGCATGCTTAGGAGTGTGTGTGCATGCATGTGCATGTGCATGAGCACCTGCATGCGTGTGAGCATGTGTGTATGCATGTAAGTACATGTGTGCATGTGCGTGAGCACGCATGTGAGCACAGTTATGAGCATGTGTGCATGCAGGTACACACGTGGCAGCACGTCTGCGTGCGTGTGAGCACACTTGTGAGCAAGCATGCACATGTGCAAGTGTGTATGCCTGTGTGCATGCTTGTGGGTGTGTGTGCACTCATGGAAACACATGTGCATGTGTGTGAGCATGGCTGCATGTGCATGAGCCTGTGTACACACGTGAGCCCCTGTGAGCACACTTGTGAGCATGTGTGCACTCATGTAAACATGTACATGTGTGTGAGCACAGTTGTGAGTCCATGTGCATGCATGTGCACGCTTGGGAGCCTGTGTTCATGTGTGTAAGCACATGTGCCTGCACCTGAGCACACTTAGGAGCATGCATGTGCACAGCAGGCATGTGTGCAAGTGTGCATGCCTGTGAGCCCATGTGCACGCGTGTGCAGGGACCACTCTGCCCGCTGGATTCTTGCCCGCACCCCGGGTCAGGGGACGGGACGAGTGCAGCTGTGGGCAGAAGGGGACAAGGGGCAGAGTGGGGCCACGGTGGCCTTTGTCCAGGTGGCCATGTGCCCCCCCCGAGCCCTCAGGGTGTCACAACATGGGTGCCATGTGTGTGCCACTGTGCTGGGTGCCACCACATGGGTGCTGGTGGATGCCAGGGCTGCCATCATGTGGGCGTCAGGGATGCCACCGCGCTGGGTGCCATGTGGGTACCAGGGTGTCACCTTGTGGGTGCCAGGACTGATGTTGTGCAGGTGCCATTGGTGTTGGGGTGCCACCACGCTGGGTGCCAGGAGTGTCACCATCCTGGATGCTGGTGGATGCTTGTGGTGCCACCATGTTGGGTGCCAGGGGTGCCACTGCACTGGGTGCCAGGTATGCTATGGCGCAGGTGCCACATGGACTGTGACCTGCTGGTGTTCGTCCCCCAGGCGGTGACGCCCCGGTGGGCGCCGGTGCCATGGGGGCTGCAGGGTTGGCCAAGCGCCTGGGCACCTTCCTGTCGGGGCTGCTTGAGTGCGGCATCTTCTGCGGCGTCATCTTTGGATGGGCCTCGCTCGTCTTTGTCCTCAAGAAGCTGGGCTACTTTGAGGACCTCTGCGAGGTCACCTCCGACCCCAGCGCCAACCGCACCCTGACCGGTACTGGCCACCGGCCCCCACCATGTGTCTGTGTCCTGAGCACCCCGTGTCCCCACTGCCCCATGCCCTGGCGTGCCCTATGTCCCCACTGTCCCCATGTCTGTGTCCCCACTGTCCCCATGGCCCTGTCTCTGCTGTCCCCACCCTCCTGATGCCCCGTGGTGCCCCATGTCCCTGCTGTCCCCATGCCCCGTGTCCCCCTAGCTGTGTCCCCACTGTCCTGATCCTCTGTAGTGCCCTCTGACCCTCCCGTCCTCCCTGCTCCCATGTCCTCCCATTCTCCTCCCTGTGTCCCTGCTGTCCTGATCCCCTGTGACGCACTGCGTCCCCCCTGTCCCCCATCCCCGTGTCCCCCTGTCCCTGCTGATGCCCTCCCAGACTGTGGCCGCCAGGATGAGCAGTTCTCCCTGGTCTTCACCATTGGCTCCTTCATGAACAACTTCATGACCTTCCCCATGGGCTTCATCTTCGACCGCTTCGGCACCACCGTTGCCCGCCTCATCGCCATGTGAGGGGGGGCAGGGAGCACCCCTGGGTGCTGGGGAGGGCAGGGGGTCACCCCTGGGTGCTGGGGGGGCAGACAGGATCACCCCTGGGTGCTGGGGGGGCCAGGCAGGGTCATCCCTGGGTGCTGGGGGCACCCCTGGGTGCGATGTTTTCAGGGTGCTGGTGGTGGGGCTGCGGGGGGGCATTATCAGGGCAGCCAGGCAGGGTGGCGCGGGCAGGGTTGGGGGGGGGAAGCCCTGCGGGGGGTGGGTGTGGGGTAGCCGTGTCAACGGGGTACCCGGTCACTCCTGGGGGGCACCTCTGTCTGCCCAGAGTGCTGAGTTTCGGGTGCTGTGGGGACACAGCCCACCCCCACCCTGGAACTCATGTCCTCCCTTCTCAAAGTGTCCCCTCCAGTGCGTCCCATGTCCCCCCAGCCCCCACCCCCATTTACCCCAGTGTCCCTGGCCCCCCCGCCCAATTTTCCCCAGCCCCTCCATTGCCCTCGCGTCTCTCCAGTATCCCTGGGACACCCCCCTCCATTTTCCCCCAGCTCCCCTGTTCACTCTCAGGTCTCTCCAGTGTCCTCATTTCTCTCCCCCCCAGCCATTGTCCCCAGCCCCTCCGTCTCCCCAGGTTCCTCGCCCCTGGGGGGGAACACCCACGAGGTACCGGGGCGCTGTGGGCGCAGGGGGTCCCGGCTGCCCCCCAGCTCCCCCCATGTCACTGCTGTCCCCTCAGTTCCCTCTACACTGGCGGAGCCCTGCTGGTCGCCTTCTCCACCCCAGGTGAGACGCAGCAGCCATGGGGGGTTCTGGGAGGGGGGGTGCACCCACTGGGACACACCCCACCCCCCGGCCCCTACTGACCTCGTGTCCCCAGCTCTGGCCCTGCTGCTCTTCCCGGCCATGTCCATGCTCTCAGTGGGCGGCATCCTCCTCATCCTCACCAACATGCAGGTGGGCACCCCCCGGGGCTGAGGGCCACGGCAGGGCGGGGGCTGACGAGGAATGGGGGGGTCCTCAATGTGTCCGGGGGCAATGACTGGTGGTGGGAGGAGTTCCCTGGGAGCATGGGTGGGGCCTGATGTTGTTGGGTGGACCTTGACATCACTGGGGGTCTCCGATGGTGAGGGGGGGTCCCTGACAGTGCAGGGGGGCGCCTGATGGTGTTGAGGGTCCCTGTTGGCATTTGGGTGCCCTGATGGGTGGCTGCATCGCGAGGTCTGTGATGGCACTGGGGGGGCCCTGATGGCACTGGGGGGGGAGGGTCCTTGGTGGTGAGGGGAGGGTCCTGACTAATTTGGGGGGGGTCCCTGATGGCGCTGGGAGTCCCTGACGACACTGGGGGGGTGGGTGTGGGTGCCAGGTGGGGAACCTCTTCGGGAAGTACCGCTCCATCATCATCACCCTCTACAACGGCGCCTTTGACTCCTCCTCCGCCACCTTCCTTATCATCAAGGTGGGCACGAGGGGGTGGGGGCGTGGCACAGCTGGGCCACATCTGGGGCACGGCCAGGGACACAGCTGGGAATACATCTGGGTTGATGCTGGGCCGCAGCCAGGGACACATCTGGGGACTCATCTGGGCCATAGCAGGGGCGTAGCTGGGAGCACATCTGGGCAGCTGCTGGGCCACAGCCAAGGACAGAGTTGGGAACACATCTGGGCCACCGCTGGGGCATGGACAGGGCCACAGCTGGAGCTACATCGGCTGTAGCCATGGCCACAGCTGGGGCCACGTCTGGGCTGGGCCAGGGCAGTGCGGGGTGGCCGCTGTGTCCTGGTGTCAACCGCCGCCATCCCCAGGTGCTGCACGAGCGTGGGCTGACCCTGCGCGCCATGTTCCTCTTCATGGCGGCCTGCAGCGCCTGGCACCTGCTCCGCACCTTCTTCCTCCTGCCCCGCTCCCGCATTCCCTACCCCCTGCCCCCCACCTACGACTACGGGTACGGGGGCACCCGCAGGGGGAAGGTCCATGGGGGGTGGGATGCTGGTGGGTCCTGTCTCGGGGGTGGTGGGCCCTGTCCATCTGGGGGTGGTGGAAACGGTGACAGTGCCCATCCTGTGGGTGGTTGGTCCCAGCCCACGAGTGGCGGTGGTAGCAATGCTTGTCACATGGGTGGTGACAGAGCCCATCCTGTGGGTGGTGGTGGGTCCCACCCCTGGGTCCTTGGTGGGTTTTGTCCTGTGGTTGGTGGGTCCCATCCCTTGGTGCTCAGTGGGTGGTTGGTGGGTCCCATCCCTTGGTGCTCAGTGGGTGGTTGGTGGGACCCATCCCATGGTTGGTGGGTGCTGTCCCATGGGTGTGGGGGTCCCATCCTGTGGCTGGTGGGTGCTGTCCCATGGGTGTGGGGGTCCCGTCCCGTGGTTGGGGGGGTTCCATCCCATGGGTGTGGGGGTCCCATCCTGTGGTTGGTGGGTTCCATCCCATGGGTGTGGGGGTCCCATCCCGTGGTTGGTGGGTTCTGTCTGGTGGGTGCTTGGTGGGTTCCATCCCTTGGTGCTTGGTGGAGTCCAATCCTGTGGGTGGGTGGTGGGTGTCACCGTTGGGTCCTCGGTGGGTACTGTCCCACGGGTGTTCGGTGGGTCCCCTCCCACGGCCAGTCCGTGACGGGGGCTGCAGGGCGCGGTGCCCGGGCCGCTCCCGCTCGTACCGCACGCACGAGGAGAAGCGCCCGCCGGGGGAGCCGGGACCGGAGGAGCCGCTGGAGCAGCGCCCGGGAGGGGGTGAGGGTGAGGAGGGGGTGAAGGGGGCGGGGGGCTTTGTGGGAGAGGCCTGAGTGAAATGGAGATGAAGCGCGGTGGGCGGGGCTTAGGGACTTGGGGGCGGGGCTTGTGCCCAACGGGGCTTTGACTGGGGGGGGGCCTGGGGCTCATCTGGCGGGGCTTGCTTACAATGGGCGGGGCGAAGCGGGCGGGACCAAAGTGCGGTAGGCGGGGCTTGGTGTCCACGTACATAAACCGGGGGTCGGTGGGCGGAGCCTTTAAGGCGCGGTGGGCAGAGCTTGTGTGCGAGGGGACTGTGGCTCGGTGGGCGGGGCTTGTGAACGCTGTGGGCGGGACCATATATCAGTGGGCGGGGTTTGTGCCTGCGGTTTGTGTGGCCATTGTTTGGTGGGCGGGGCCTGGGCCCCATGAGTGGGCGTGGTGCGGTGGGCGTGGTGCGGTGGCAATGGGGACTGTGGCTGGGCAGGCGGGGTTTGGGGGCGGTAGGCGGAGCTTGTGAGAGCGGCGGGCTGGGCGAGGAAGATCCAGTGACTCGCTGGGCGGGGCCTGGGCTCAGGGTGGGCGGGACCCGAGGCTCGCTGGGCGGGGCCTGGGGGATCAGTGGCCGTGGCCTGTGTAGGTGGGCGCGCCCCTCCTAACCCCCCTCCCTCCCAGGCACGTCTCCGGCCCCGTTCTGGGCGTGCGCGCGCTCGGCGCTGTTCGGGGTGCACGTGCTGTGGCTGTCGGCCATGCAGCTGCGGCACTACCTGTTCATCGGCACGCTGAACCCACTCCTGGACCACCTGGCGCGTGGCGACCAGCGGCTCGGTACGGCCCGGCCTGGGCGGGGCGCGGGGCCCCCCAAACCCCGCTGACGCCGTCCCCCCGCAGTGAGCACGTACACCAACGCCTTCGCCTTCACCCAGCTTTGTGGTGTCCTCTGCGCGCCCTGGAACGGGCTCATCCTTGACCGACACAAGCGGGGCAAGGGGCCGCGGCCTGAGGGTAAACATGGCCCCAGCGATGACCCCGCGGCGTGAGGCACCTCTGCGCCATCCCTGACCCCTTGTGTCCGTGTCTCACCATTGCCATTCCCTCCATGGCCACTTCCATGCCATCCCTGACCCCCCATCCACATCCCTTCCATGACCATCCCATCTCCACTATCCCTGACCCTTCCATGCCTATGGCCATGTCCCCTCCATGCCTCGATCCCTCCATGACCACATCCCCACCATCCCTTCCCATCCATGTCCTTGTCCACATTCCCACCATCACTGACTCCTCTGTGCCCATGACCACGTCCTCACCACAAGTAGCCATGGGTCCATGTCCCCACCACCGCTGATCTCCCTGTGTTCACGTCTCCACCGTTGCCATGCTCTCCATGACCATGGCCACAGCCTCACCATCCCTGTCCCGTCCATGTCCGTGTCCATGTCCCCACCATCCCTGACCCCTCCATGTCCGTGTCCATGTCCCCACCATCCCTTCCGTCCGTGTCCGCATAGGAGCACTGGCGGCGCTGGCAGACCTGCGGGCGTCGGTGCTGTCACTGACGGTGACGGTGGTGCAGTGCGTGCTCTTCTCAGTGTGCGCGGCTGTGCCGGTGCTGCCCGTCCAGTTCGCCACCTTCGTGCTGCAGGTGGTGAGCCGCTCCTTCCTCTACGGTGGCAATGCCGCCTTCCTGGCCATCGCGTAAGTCCTGCGGCCAGCGCGATGGGGGCAGGGGGTGGCATTAATTGGGGGTGGCAGGGTCAGGTTGGGTGGTGAGGACAGGGTGTTGGTGGCAGTGGATGGTCGTCGTGGGGTGGCAAGGGACAGGCTGATAGCATCACTTAGGGGTGGCAAGGGGTGGTGGTAGTGACAGAGTGGGTGGCAGGAGATGGGGTGGTGAGGGCAGGGTGGTGATGGCAGGGGATGGTGGTCTTTTGGGGTGGGTGGCAGGGGGTGATGGCAGGATCATCAGATCATCATTGGGGTGGCAGGGGACAGTGCTGGGGTTGGGGTTGGAGTGCAGGGGTGGTGTGAGGATGCAGGGGACAAGGTGTTGGTGTTGTGGGGTGTCAGGGGGTAGGGGGTGTTGGAGTTGGCATGGGGTGACGAGGGGTGTCAGGGTTTCTGGGGTGTTGGTGCTGTGGGTCACAGGGTTCTGGGGTGTCAGGGCTGTGGGGCTGGGTCTGTGGGTGACATGGGGTGTGGAGGCTGTGGGGCTGTGGGGCTGGGTCCATGGTTGACATGGCGCTGTGGGGCAGATTCCCCCCGCAGCACTTCGGGAAGCTGTACGGGCTGGCCATGGCGCTGTCGGCGCTGGTGGCCCTGCTGCAGTACCCATGCCTCGCCCTGGTGCGTGGGCCCCTGCGCCAGGACCCCTTTTACGTGAGTTACGCCCCACGGCTGCTCCACGGAGGGACGGGAGTCCTGCCCCATGGTGGGGGTCCTGCCCCAGGGAGGGACCAGGGTCCTGCCCCATGGGGATGGGGATCTTGTCCCACAGGGGAAAGGGGTCCTGCCACACAGGAATTGGGGTCCTGCCCTGAGGAGGGATGAGGGTTCTGCCACACAGAGGAATGGGGACCCTGCCCCATGGGGAGCAATGGGGGTCCTGCTCTGGGGAGGGATGGAGTCCTGCCCTACGGTGTGGGTCTGCCCCATGGAGATGGGGTCCTGCGCAGGGGGGTGGCTGTGGGGCAGACCATGCCCCCACCCCACACAGTGCCCCCCTCCCAGGTGAACGTGGCGATGGTGGCCGTGGTGCTGGTGGCCTTCGCCAGCCCTGTGGTGGTGGCCCGCGAGTGCCGCCGCCGTGCCAAGGAGCTGGAGGCGGCCGGGACCCCCCTGGCTGAGCCCCCCACACCCCACTGAGCCCCACAGATCCACCCATGGGGCAGAGGGTGCTGGGCCGGGGAGGGGGGGCTGGGTTGGGGAATAAAGTTTGGCCCCCTCTCTGCTCACTTCGCTGCTCCTCTCAGAGCTCCCTCCCAGTGTCCAGTACCCTTCCCAGTGCCTCTTCCCAGTGTCCTTTCTCAGTGCTCCCTCCCAGTGCCCTCTCCTCCCCATACCTTCACTGCCCCCTCCCAGTGACCCCAGTGCCCCTCCCATTCCCTCTCCTATTGCTCCCTCCCAGTGCCCATTGCTCCCCCGCAGTGATCCCAGTGCGCACTGCCCTTCCATTACCCCCTCCCAATGTCCTGGGCACCCCCCCAGTGCCCACTGCCCCCCTCCCAGTGCCCTTTCCCCGTGCCCACAGAGATTCCTTGGTGGCTGCTGTGGGGCTGGGGCTCAGCACCCCCTCCAGGCACATGGACGTGGTCACACACCAGGTGTGGTGCGGGTGCAGATGAGGCCCCAGGGCTGCCCGATGCCCCAGTTTCCGTAGTTCCAGGGGCTCCCGTCCTCCCAGTGCAACTCCCAGTGCCTGAGCTGCGCAGGATGCTCAGTGCCTGGCACCCCAAAACCTGCCCTGACCTCCCCCTGTACCCCCAAAGTGCACCTCAACACCCCCAATACCCCCAAAACGCACCTGGCAACCCAAAACCTGCCCCAACCTCCCCCAAGCATCCCAAAACCCACACCAACCCCCCTCTGCACCCCTAAAGCCCGCCTGGCATCCCAAAACCCGCCCCTCACCCCAAACCCACCTACATCCCAAAACCTCCCGGCACCCCAAAACTGGCTCCTTATCCCAAACCCCACAAGCACCCTAAAACCCACCCCACGCCCTTAAAAACCCCGCATGTCACCCCCCAAACCCAGTTTCCAGCCCCCCTCACCGTGTAGTTGGTGCCGGCCCTGATCCGGGGTGTCCAGCCCCGGTGAGTCCGTGACGGCTCCTGGAGGTCACGGTTGCGCCCGGCACTGTGCACCAAGGCCAGGTGCCCACTCAGCACCGTGTGGCAGCGGCACTGCGCCAGGGCGCGTTGGCAGCAGTTCCCAGCAGTATACACCAGCACCCAACAACATGCACTGGGCACCTTGCTGGGAACCCATCAACACCCCCCACTCCCACCAGCACCCACAGTCACCAACCAGGGACCTCCATGCTCCCACTGAGCACCCACCAACACCCCCTGCTCCCACCAGCACCCATTGGGAACCCACCAGTACCCACCAATACTCACTGGGCACCCACCAGCACTCACTGGGTGCCCACTAGGGAACCCAGCGGAAAGCACCAGCACCCACTGTGACCAACTAGGCATCCCACTGCTCCTACTGGGCACCCACCAGTATACACTAGCACCCACTGGGCAGCCACTGGTGCCCACCAGCACCCACTGGGAACCCACTGGGTACCCCCCCAACATTGACTGGGCACCCTGCTGCACCCACTAGTGCCTACCAGTACCCACTGGGACCTCCCTAGGATACTCCCCAACATTGACTGGGCACCCTGCTGCAACCCCAGTATAACCAGTGCCCCCCCGTGCCCCCACCTGGGCGCTGCTGAAGGTGCAGAGTTTGGTGACCAGAATGTAGAAGTGCCGGGTGCCGTTGGCGTGAGGCGCAGGGGGCGCAGGCAGTGGGGGCAGGGGCTGCCACTGCGTCCCTCTGTCACCACTGCCAGCCACGGGCACCGGCAGTGGAAGCAGGTGGCCCCAGGTGGCCCATGGTATTCCCAAGGTGTCCCAGGGTGTCTTCAAGGTGTCCCAAGGGTGTCCCTAGGGGTCCTATGGTGTTCCCAGGGTGTCCCCAAGTTGTCCCAGGGTGTTGCTGTGGTGTCCGCAGGGTGTCCCCATGACGTCCCAAGGGTTCCTCAAGGTGTCCCCAAGGTGGCCCCATGGTATCCCAAGGGGCAAGTTTGGGGGGCAGCTTTAGGGGATGGTTTTTGGGGGTCGGTTTTGGGGTGTGGGGGCTGGTTTGAGGCTGGTTTTGGGGGGCAGTTTCAGGGGTTCAGTTTGTGGGGCCATTTTTGGGGTGCCGATAGCATCTCCTGCAGACAGCGCTCGCCCAAGGGCCGCTTCCTGCCCAACAGCCACTGGGCACAGCCCCCCTGCACCCCAAACACAGCCCCCTGCACCTCACGGCCCCCCCCAGAGAGCATCACCCCACACCCCCTGCCCCCCCAAACCCCACAAATCTCCCCAAAATCACCCCCCCCCCCGCACTGATGGAGAGCAAAGGGTGCTGGGAGCAAGGGTTTATTAGGGGGTACTGGGAGCACTGGTATGGGACTGGGGGGCATGGGGGACACTGGGATGGCGCTGGGACCCCCATGTCCCCCATCACTCCTAGTGCCACCCCATGGCCCCCAGTGTCCCCCCCATCCCCCGTGCCCCTGGCAGCATGGGGCAGGGGGTGGCGGCTGTGGGGCAGGGGGGTCCGGCAGTGCGGTGCGGGCAGGGGGCTGCCCCACAGCATGTGGGTCTGCCTCACGGCGCAGGGTTCTGCCTCATGGTGTGTAGGACTGCCCCACGGTGCAGGCTTAGGGCGCGGGGGAGGCCGTGTTGCTGCAGCACTGGCCGTGGGTGCCAGCGGCTGTGGGGCTGCCGTGGGGCACAGGCTCGCCGGGCGCCGGCACCTGTGGTGCAGGGGTGGGTGCTGGGTGAGGCCCTGCCCTATAGCGTGGCACTGGGGGCGCTCAGGGGCACTGAGCACCTGCCCCACTGCGGTCCAGCCCCACGGCATCTCCAGCCCTAGAGTGCTCCAGACAGCAGCCCCACGGTGGCCCCATGGCATCCCAGCCCCACGGCATCTCCAGCCCTAGAGTGCTCCAGACAGCAGCCCCACAGTGGCCCCATGGCATCCCAGCCCCACGGCATCTCCAGCCCTAGAGTGCTCCAGACAGCAGCCCCGCGGTGGCCCCATGGCACCCCAGCCCCAGCCCCGTGGCAGCCCCGCAGCAGCCCAGTCCCACATCTGACCTCCTCAAACTTGTGGGCCTTGTAGCGCTCAGCGCCCTCGAGGAAGTTGAGCAGGATGATGTCGCATAGTACCGTGCCCTGTGGGCAGTGATGGGCGCCATGGGGTGCCCCATGGGGTGCCCCACATCCGATTGCCCCCATGGAGCCAGGCTGACATCACACCTCGCTATGGGGCATCGCCCCCTGCCCCACACTTGTGGGGCACATAGGGCCTATCCGAAGCCCCCCCACGCTAGAGGGCTGCCCCTGCCCTACACGTGTAGGGCTGAGAAGGGCCCCATCTTACCAGGCCGATGGAGGTTAACGCGGCCACCGCGTTGACAAGGGTGGGGACGATGGCAAACTTCCCAGCCTGGGGGGACAGGGACCCAGTGGGTGGGGGGTATCTGTGCCCCACAGCCACCCCACAGCCGCCCCACACCTACACTGCCATAGACCAGGACGTCAAAGCGGATGCCAAAGGCTTTGGTGAGTGTGCGGCGCTCCGTGCCATCCGGCCAGCGGTAATAGCGGGCGTGCCTGGGGACACGGCACGGCTGCGACACGCGTGTGCCGGGGCGGGGATGGGGCCATGCACACGGCTGTGACATGTGTGTCCCAGGGCAGTGTTGCGGCTGCACACACACGTGTCTGGGGGGGTGTCATGGCAGCACACGTGTGTCAGGGCGGTACCTGAAGTTGTAGCCGGACGCGGGTGCATGGCCCAGACCGTCGAGGCGTGTGAAGGAATAGCGGGGCAGGCACCTCTCGGCGCCACGATCCAGGTCGCAGACCCACGCGATCTTGATGCCCAACACCGCGCCCTGTGACAGGGACAGCGCCATGGCACCGCTTCCCCATGCACCCGCATCCTCCTGTCCCTGCATCTCTTGTGTCCCCATGCTTCATGTTGTGGTGTCCCCACATCCTTGTGTCCTCTTGTCCCATTGCCTGGTGTCCTCACATTCCATGTTTTCTGTGCCATGCCTCCACATCCCCTGTCCTGCGTCCCTCTGCTCCTGTGTCCCCTGTTCTGTGTACTCACATCCTATGTCTCACATCCCAATGTCCCCTGTCCCAAGTCCCGTGTCCCCGTTCCCGTGTCCCACTCATGGTGACGGCCACTGTGGCAAAGTTCTGCCCAGCGGGGCGCACAATGTCCCCATGTCCCCTGTCCCCGCTCACAGTGGTGGCCAGCTTGGCACGTGCCCGGCGAGGCGCATGATGTCCTGTGTCCCGTATCCCCGTGTCCCCACGTCCCCTGTCCCTGCTCACAGTGGTGGCCAGCGTGGCGAAGTCGTGCCCGGCAAGGCGCGCGATGTCCCCGAGGCGCAGGATAGGGCACAGGGGCTCACGCTCGGGGTGGAAGCGGCATCGCCCCAGCCTGGTGCCGCTGCCGGGGGGTGGCAGGTTGGCCCTGGAGGAGACACGGGGGGGACACAGGGTTCAGCCAGCAGTGCTGGGGGGACACACGGCCGCCAGTGCCCCTGTCACCCACTTCTCGAAGCCGAAGAGCGGGAAGCGGATGCTGTTCTTGATGAAGAGGGTGAAGTTCTCGGCCTCCAGCATCACGGGGCTGAGGGGCAGGAGGTGGCACTTGAGACGTGGGGGGACATACGCGGCTCCCCCCCGGGACCCACAGGGACACTCACGCGTCCACCGTGTCCTCCTCGGGCGGGCACCAGCCCCGCATCTCGCAGGTGCGCAGCGTGCGGTTGTAGGGGACGCAGCGCCCCGTCAGCAGCCCTGGGGACACAGGGTCGGACCCGGACCCCCACCCAAACAGGGACGGAGACTCACTCATAGCCCCCACAGACCCCCCAGTCAGGGATGGGGACCCATGGGGACCCCAAAACACGGACAGAGACACCCCCTCCAAACCCCAAAACAGGGACCGAGATCCCTCCCCTTGGATACCCGAACAGGGATGGGACCCTCAGGGACCCCCGCTTTCCTGAGCCCCGAACCAGAGATGGGCGCCCCGCCCTGCCCCCCAACCAGGGATGGAGCCCCCCGACCCAAGTGAGGATCCTTTGAGCCTCCCACCTCGGCCCCCCCCCTCAAGCCCCTCACCCTGTGGGGAACCCCAAAACCAGTGATGGGGACCCCACCTCCCCCCCAGCCCTGACACTCAGCAGAGGGATGGGACCCCTCACCGCTGCCCAGGGTGGGGCTCGGCCGGTGGCAGTCGTGGTCACTGCTGCAACGGAAGGCGGCCTCGTTCTGGGGGGAGCGGGGGCCGTGGGGACCTCGTGGGGACCCCAGCACCCCCTGATACCCCCAGACCCCCCTGTACCTCGGGGCAGACGCTCTGCACCTGGTTCTCTGTCAGGATCTGCTTGGTGACCACCACGAACACCGAAGTGCCCTGGGGAGGCATCACCGTGGGGCACAGCAACCCACAGCTCCCCATATCGCCCCACACATCCACCATGGCTCCCATATTGCACCCCATATCCCCCGTGTCCCACCCATCCCCTTGTGCCTCATATATTGCCCCCCATACCACTTGTGCCCCCCATAACCCCCACACCCTCTGTACCCCTGTGCCCATATCCCCACACCCCTGTGCCGCCCATGCCCACTGTGCCCCACATATTGCCCCCCTAAACCCCCTGCGGCCCCCATATTGCCTGTGCCCTCATACCCCCCATAGCCTCTGTGCCCACTATGCCCTCCATGTCCCCTCGTGCCCCCCATATCCTCTGTAGCACTCCATGCCTCCCGTGCCCCCCATCCCACCTGCGGGGGGGTGACATAGTCGGCGGTGTCCAGCACGCGCCCTGCGTAGCGCCCCACGCCTTTCACCTTGGTGACCACCGAGGACTCGATGACCGAGTCCCGCACCTGGTACGCCTTCTCGTGCAGGAACACCCACCTGGGGTGCGGGTGAGGGGACGCCGAACCTCCACCTGCCCGCAACCCCAGCCGGTGCCCACAGGACACGGACCCCAAAATCCTGGACCCCAAAACCCGTTAACCCTCCCTAGCCCTGTCCTGCACCCATAGGGGACATGGACCCCAAAACCCCCTTAGACCCCCTCAGCCCCATCCTGCACACCCACAGGACATGGACCGCAAAATCCCCAAGACTAGGGGGGGTCCAGGGAGGTTGGGGTCCTGGGGGTTGATGGTCCCAGGATGGGTTTCAAGGGGGGTCTCGGGGTGGGGGTTCTGGGGGTTGGGGTCTCGGGAGGTGGTGGTTCCAGGGTGCTGGGCGTTGAGAGTCCTGGGGGTTGGGGGTCTTGGGATGTCTTCCCAGGGCTGTGGGTCTGGAGAGGGGGTCTCTGGGTTCCAGGGGGGGTCCAGGGGTTGGGGGTCCTGGAATGGGTTCCTGAGGGTCCCGGTGTGGAGGTCCCGGGATGGGTTCCTGAGTTGGGGATCCCGGCGGTCCCAGGGGTTGGGGGTCGAGGAAGGTGGTGGTTGCAGGGTGCTGGGGGTTGGGGGCTCCAGGGCTGGTGGTCTGGAGATGGGTTCTGGGGGTTCCCGGGGGTCCCAGGATGGGGGTCCCGAGGGTTGGGGGTCGAGGGAGGTAGTGGTCGCAGGGGTGCCGGGGGAGGGGGGGTCTCACCCGAGGAAGTAGGCGAGCACGAGCAGCTGCAGGGCGCGGTGCGCGCCCCCCACCACTCCGCTGCGCACCACCAGCGCCTTGGGGGTCTCGTAGGAGACCAGGGCGGCCGGGCAGCGCGGGGGGCGCCGGCACGGCATGGGGGGGATGCGGCGTGGGGTGCGGGTTGCGGGATGCAGGGTGGGATGCGGGATG
This sequence comes from Cuculus canorus, assembly GCF_017976375.1. Taxonomy (NCBI): domain Eukaryota; kingdom Metazoa; phylum Chordata; class Aves; order Cuculiformes; family Cuculidae; genus Cuculus; species Cuculus canorus. The sequence goes on along the minus strand of NC_071405.1, from coordinate 69,014,650 downwards.
CAGGGTGGGATGCGGGATGCGCGGGCGAGGTGGGCAGGGCGGGGGGGGAGGGGCGGGGGAGGGGTCAGACCCCCCCGCCTGTGGGAGGGATGGGAGGGTGATGGGGGGGCATTGAGAGGGAGGGGCGGGGCCGGACCACCCCGGGGAGGGATGGGGGGAGGAGGGGTGTGGCCGCACCACCCGCCTGTGGGAAATGGGGGATAAGCGGGCGCAGAGAGAGGGAGGAGTCCCCCTCCCGCGTTGTTGGGGGTGATGGAGGGGACCGGGAATGGGAGTGCGGGAGGGAGCACCTGCTCCTGCCCTCCCCGGGCGTCCCCGCCCTCCGCACACGTTCCGGGGAGAGTCCCGCGTTTGGGGGTGCCCCGAGGTTGGGGGGACCTTGTCGGGAGCCGTCTTTGCGGCCCTCGGGTTTTAGGGTATTTTCTTTTTGGGGTGGCCTAGGTGTGGCCCCGTGTTGACAGCGGCAAGTTTTGGGGATCCCGTGACCCGAGGGGTGCTATTTTTGGGGTGTCCCTGTTTAGGGGCGTCCCCGTTTAGGAAGTGCTTGGGTTTGGGGATGCCCAAACCTGGGGTGTCCTCGTTCTGAGGAGACCCCATTTTGGGGCTGCCCCCCTTTTTTGAAGCGTCATATTTTGGGGGTGCCTCCATTTTGGCTCTCCGCCCGGTTTTGGGGTACCCCAGACTTGGGGGAGCCGGTTTTGGGGTGGCCGGTTTTGGGGGCGCCCCAGACCTGAGGTGCCTCCGTTTTTTGGGTGGCCAGACCTGGGGCGCCCCCTCTCTAGGGTGTTTCCTTTTTGGGGGTGCCCCCGTTTTGGGGTCGCCGCGTGCACCAATGGCGCCCCCCTCCTGGAGGCCTATCTCATCTCTATGGTGCGCAGCGAGGCAGCGCGGCCCGGGCAGCGGCCGCTCTGCCCCCCCCATCTCCACGTCTATGGCTTGGCGGGAGCGCGATGCCGCGTCCTCTCTAGGCGGAGCCTTGGCTCTCTATGGTCGCGCGCGGTCTCTATGGTCTCTGTCGCGTCTTCGCGCGCTCCGCCTGGCGCCCAGAGCGGCTCCGAGCTGGGCCGGAAGAGAGGGTGGCTTCCGGCTCTGGCGGCAGCGGCGGCAGCGGGGGGGAGGCTCCGCGTGGGGTTCGTGCTGCGCAGGCGGGAAAAGTGGGGAGGGGGGGGCAGGTCTGGGGGGAGGGGGGGGGGGGGCAGGTCTGGGGGGAGGGAGGCCAGGGGGTGTGGGTGTGGGGGGGTGTGGGGGGTGTTTGTTTGGGGGGGGGTGGGGCCTTTGGGGGGCGGAGGTGGTGGTGGGGGCGAGGGGGGGCCCGGGGACATGGTACAGAATGGCCTGGGGGGGGAGACGGTGGGGGGGAGGGGAAGGATACTGGGCGGGGAGAGAGGGGCAGGGGGGCTGCTCTGGGCCAAGAGGGGGAGGTAATGAGGAGGGGATGGAGGTAGCGAAGGCTGTAGAAGAGGTTGGGGGGGAAGAGGGCCCAGGGCTTCGTTTGGGTGGTCAGGGGCTCGGTTTTGGGATCAGGGTTTTAGTTTGGCGGGGGGGAAGGCGAGCAGGCAATTTGGTTTGACGTCAGGGCTTCAGTTTGGAGTGGCAGAGACTTAATTTGGGCTCGGGACTCTGAGTTTGAGGGTCACCTTCAGTTCAGGGGGTCAGGAGTAATTTTGGGGCTCAGAGGTGCAGTTTAGTGGGTCGGGAGTTCAGTTTGGGAGAGCAGAGGAATGGTTGGACTCGATGATCCAATGGGTCCTTTCCAACCTTGTGATTCTGTGATTTAGGAGGTCGCGGGTTCAGTTTAGGGGGCAGAAGTTCTGTTTGGGGAGAGCCAGGGGTTCAGTTTAGGTGTTCAGGGTTCATTATGGGGCTCAGAGGTGCAGCTTAGGGAGTCAGAGGCTCAGTTTGGGGGGGCAGAGTTTTGTTTGGTGTGTCAGGAGCTCAGTTCGGGAGGACAGAGGTTTGGTTCGTGGGGTCAGGGCTTTGGTTTTGGGGTCACTGTGGTGACTGTGCTCTGCCCACCGCAGCTTCGTGCTCCCTGAGGAATGGGGCTGAGCTGAGCCTGTCTGCCCTTGCCACCCGCCCCTCTGGGCACCCCCACCATGGCCGACACGCTGGAGTTCAACGAGATCTACCAGGAGGTGAAAGGATCCATGGTGAGTGATCCCCGGGGGGCCCAGCCCAGTGCTGTGGGGAGCCTCTCCCTGCAGGCTTTTTTGGCTGCTGTTGCCTGGAAGTGGGGAGTGGAAGCGTCTCCTTTCCGGAGCTGAAGTGTTTTGGAGTGTTGATAGGGGCTTTTAGTGTGTCCTGACATGGAGTGAGCGAGACGGCGGTTGGGAACACTGCCAGGAGCAGGGGGAAGGGAACTGTGGCTGCGGCACTGAAGGCTCGGTGGCCGTGGCATCGAAGTCTCTGCGGCTGCGGTGCTGGCTCTGCGTCGGCCATTCCCTCTCCAGGGCTCTTAGGGCAGTGATGGGTGTTCCTGGGTCACCCCAAACCCTCTGGATGTTGGGATGTTGTTCCCCAGATCCCGACAGAGCCACAGCGGCACTGAGGATGCCAGTAACCGTCTTGGAGCTGCTTGAATCCTGAATTAGGGTGGTGGGGAGCGCGTGGGGCTGAAGGATGGTGGGTGGGGAAAGGGCTTTGTTTCTCCAGGAGGGGCTGCACCTGTGGCACCAGAAGGATGTGATTCCCTGCTCTGGAGCAGCTAGTGTGGTTGCGATGCGCCCCGGCGATGAGCCGCCCGCTCCCGCCTCATGCTTTCCTCTCCTGGCAGAATGATGGGCGACTCCGGCTCAGCCGCCAGGGCGTCATCTTCAAGAACAGCAAGACGGGAAAAGTGGACAACATCCAGGCCTCGGAGCTGGCCGAGGGTGTCTGGCGGCGTGTGGCGCTGGGCCACGGCCTCAAGCTGCTCACCAAGAATGGGCATGTGTACAAGTACGATGGATTCCGGGAGTCGGTGAGTCCCGGCTGGCCCGGGGCGCTGCTTGGGCTGGGATTGTGCTCAACTTGCATTGAGCTGCAGTCCCTGCAACTCTCGTGGTGCTGGTCCCTGCCCAGAGTGGCGCTGATCCCTCCAGAACAGTTCCATTCCCTTTCTCCCTGCTGTTCCGGCGTGCTGGAGTTGTGTCCCAGCTCCGGGCTCTGGCTGTGCCTGCTGTGTGTCGTGGTTCCTGCTGGTTCCCAGTGGCCATTCCTGATGGTTCCCAATGGTTCCCAGTGGTTCCCAATGACCATTCCCTCTGGTTCCTGGTGGTTCCTGACAGCCATTCCCACAGGTTCATTATGGTTCCCAGTGGTTACTGATAGTTCTGAGTGGTTCCCAATGGCCATTCCCCGTGGTTCACAGTGGTTTCTGATGGCCATTCCCAGTGTTTCCTTATGGTTCCCAGTGGTTTCTGGCAATTCCTGGTGGCTCCTGATGTTTCTTGCTGGTTCCCAGTGGCTGTTCCCTCTGTCCCCATTGTTCCCACTGGTTCCTTACGCTGTTTCCTCTCCCAGGAGTTTGACAAGCTCTCAGAGTTCTTCCGTGCCCACTACCGGCTGGAGCTGGCAGAGAAGGACCTGTGCGTGAAGGGCTGGAACTGGGGCACCGTGCGCTTCGGTGGTGAGCACAGGGGCCAGGGAGCTGCATGCCGGCTGCGGCCGAGGTCCTGGAGCTGGGACCATTTCCCAGCGGCGCGACTGTTCCTGGGGTCTGTGTTCTGGCCCTGCCGCAACAGCCACCTCTCCCCTTCCTTTCCCGGCCCCCAGGGCAGCTCCTCTCCTTCGACATCGGGGAGCAGCCAGTATTTGAGATTCCGCTGAGCAACGTCTCCCAGTGCACCACTGGCAAGAACGAGGTGACGCTGGAGTTCCACCAGAATGATGATGCTGAGGTCTCCCTCATGGAGGTCCGCTTCTATGTGCCCCCGACCCAGGAGGATGGTGTTGACCCTGTGGAGGTGAGTGGCATCCGGGGCCAGCAGAGTGGGAACAGGGTGCCCTCCGCTGTCCGTAACTCCTTTCCCTTCCAGGCCTTTGCGCAGAATGTCCTCTCCAAGGCGGACGTGATCCAGGCCACTGGAGATGCCATCTGCATCTTCCGGGAGCTGCAGTGCCTAACACCACGCGGACGCTATGACATCCGCATCTACCCCACCTTCCTGCATCTCCATGGCAAGACCTTTGACTACAAGATCCCCTACACCACCGTGCTCCGGCTATTCCTGCTGCCACACAAGGACCAACGCCAGATGTTTTTCGTGGTGAGGAGGGCACGAAGGGTTTTCTCGGCCCCAGCAGGTGTGGTGGGGTGGGATAGGGCGTTTTGACCCTCACCGCCTCCTCTCTTTGCAGATCAGCCTGGACCCCCCAATAAAGCAGGGCCAGACCCGCTACCACTTCCTCATCCTGCTCTTCTCCAAGGACGAGGACATCTCCCTCACCCTCAACATGAACGAGTGAGTTCTTCTTCTGCCGGGCTACTCCCTTCGCCCCCTCCCTGGCCATGGGAGGGAGCTGGAGGGAGGCGCCGAACCTCCGTGGTTCCCTTTCCCACTGTGATCCGCTCCTTTGGCTGCACAGGGAGGAGGTGGAGAAGCGTTTTGAGGGGCGTCTCACCAAGAATATGTCGGGCTCCCTCTATGAGATGGTCAGCCGCGTCATGAAGGCGCTGGTGAACCGCAAGATCACCGTGCCTGGAAACTTCCAGGGGTGAGATTGCTCCCGGCTCCTTTTTCGCTCCTTTTCCTGTGCTCAAGGAGAAGGGGGTTGGTGCTGGGATGGCAGTGGAGGTGGCTCCAGGCTGCCGGGGTCCCTGCATTTGCTCCTGGCAGGCGTGGGACATCTGTGTTCCCCCTTGCAGGCACTCCGGAGCGCAGTGCATCACCTGCTCCTACAAGGCAAGCTCTGGCCTCCTCTACCCTCTGGAGCGTGGTTTCATCTATGTCCACAAGCCACCCGTTCACATCCGCTTCGATGAGATCTCCTTCGTCAACTTTGCCCGTGGCACCACCACAACTCGCTCCTTTGACTTTGAGATTGAGACCAAGCAGGGCACACAGTACACCTTCAGCAGCATCGAGAGGTGAGGGTGCGGGGCAGGCGCCGGGCCCTCCCTCCTTCACCCCTGTGCCCCACGCGCCCCTCACAGCCCCACCGCTCTGCAGGGAGGAGTACGGGAAGCTCTTCGACTTCGTCAACGCCAAGAAGCTGAACATCAAGAACCGGGGGCTGAAGGAGGTACCTGATGGGGCGGGGAGCGTGCTGTGGGCTCACTGCTCTCCCATGTTTTGCTGCTTTTCCCTTCTTTTTCACCTCTCTTTTTCTCTCCTTGCCCTTGTAGAGGAAAAAGGTCCGTGCGATATCCCTTCCTCTTCCTCTCCTCTTCTTCCTGGTGCAGGTTTCCTCTGCATGGCCATGGTTTTCCTTGACTAAATCTAGTAACCCTGGTGTGGTGTGCGAGAGGGGGCTCCACTAACACGGATTTAACCTTCCTGCCCCCTTCTCTGGTCCCTGCTCCCCGTGTCTGGGGCTGCCCGGGAGCTGCCGTTTCCAGAGCGAGGAGGAGTGCGTGCCAGTGTGTGGGGAGAGAAGGGAGCATCTCTCATGCCGTCTCTCCCGCAGGGCATGAAGCAGAGCTATGACGAGTATGCCGACTCCGACGAGGACCAGCACGATGCCTATTTGGAGAGGATGAAGGAGGAGGGAAAGATCCGGGAGGAGAATGCCAACGACAGTAGCGATGGCTCTGGAGAGGAGACGGGTGAGGGCTGGTGCCGGGGGGACTCCGTTTTGTGCTCGGGTTTTGTCCCCTACGCTCTGGTGAGGTCCTGTCTGTCCCTGCCATTCCATAACTCAATCCCTGTACTCTCTCCTACCAGACGAGTCCTTCAACCCTGGAGAAGAGGATGATGACGTGGCTGAGGAGTGAGTGAGGTCGGGGGCTTCTGTAAAGGGCTGTGTAGGTGCTGAGGGATGCACCAGATGCAGCTGGGATCACTTTATGGATCCCTGGAGTTCAAAACCTTGGGAAGCAGGCGCGGTTCCGGGCTCGCTCGATCATAACGACATTATACAGCCTGAAAGGGTTGGAGATGGGGATCAAATGGCTCCGGGCTGGGGCCTCGGCTGCTCAGGCAGGAGGAGGATGGGGTGCGGATCCATAACCTCCTGAGTGGGTTGGTGGGAATCGCAGATTCTGCACCGGCACCAAGGGCCCTCACGTGCTGGTGGGAGCTGGGCCCAGCCCCACCAGAAGGTTGAGTTGTGGTGGAGCTGCGCTGCTGGGCGGTGCCAGAGCCCAAATTTACAGGAAGGCAGGGAACGATGAGCCAGGTTCGTGGAAGGAGAATCCCTTGGGAGCTGTTATGCACAAACACGGCAGCTCGAGCTTCAGAAACTCCCAGTGATGGGTGCCGGCGGCTGGGAGGTTGTGGGACTGGGCCTTGCCATGTCCCCCCACCTCATGCTTCCCGGGTTTGGCACTGGGGTCTGGAGCTGGTGCTGTTGCTGGGTTTGCCTGTGCAGGTTCGACAGCAATGCCTCGGCCAGCTCCTCCAGCGGCGACGGAGACAGCGACCGGGATGAGAAGAAGCCGGCCAAGAAGGCAAAGATAGTCAAGGACCGCAAGCCCCGAAAGAAGCAGCCGGAGGTGAGGGGCTGGAAATGGGAAAGTGGGAGCTGCTCCCGGAGTGAGGCCATGGGGAGACACCGGTTGCAGCCCAAGCTGCGTGACCTTGGCCTCCTGCCACGCTCCACCTCTGGTGCCACCACTGCCAGTCTGGGTCCGTGTCCCAGCCTGTCTCGGCTGCCACCCCATGGATGGGTTTGGGATGAGTCTTTTCCAGAGGGTGTGTTGTGTCCAGTCCTTCCCGTTGCTGGAGGCTGTGTCCCCGGCATCCTGCCCTTCCAGCTCCTGTGGGTCTGCCCAGCAGCCTGTATTCCCACAGGGAATGGCTGGGATGCGGGAGGTGTCCATTTTCCCCTAGGGAACGGCTGGTGGGATGCAGGACGCGATCTGCAACCCTGCCCCTCGCTGTGGGGCTCCCCCGCTCCCGAAATCTGGAGTGAGCAGTGCTATCCAAGGCTTTCATCAGTGTTCTCTCCCTTCCCTGCATCCCAGAGCAAGAAAGGAAAAGACCCTAATGCTCCAAAGCGGCCAATGTCAGCTTATATGCTCTGGCTGAACGCCAGCCGGGAGAAGATCAAGTCGGATCATCCCGGGATCAGCATCACAGATCTATCCAAGAAGGCCGGGGAGCTCTGGAAAGCCATGTCCAAGGAGAAGAAGGAGGTGAGGGATGGGGTGTCTGGGGCACTGTGCTGGCGGCGGGACCTGAATCCATCCTTGGAGGGCGAGGCTGCAAGTCTGGCTGACTCTTCCTGGGCATGGGAATGCAGCGTTCCGCAAGCCAGGAAGGGAGAGCGGCTGTGGGGAGGCCTTAGGTGGGTTTGGGCCGCTGAGATGATCCAAGGTAGTGGGTGCAGGTGGGAAGCGGAGCCGAAGGAGGACGGGATGTCCTGCTGACTGCCTGCCGTCACCACAGGAATGGGATCGCAAGGCGGAGGATGCACGGCGGGACTACGAGAGGGCCATGAAGGAATACAGTGTGGGCGGCAGGTCCGAGAGCTCCCGGATGTGAGTGTGGCATGGCTTTCCCGCTCTGAAATCGCTGTGTTCCTTGTCCGCCACAGAGCTGGGGGCCTTATCTCCAGCCCAGGTGGTGGGAAAAGCATCCCTGACTCATGGGTTATCAGTGGGAAACCGCTTCTCCTCTCCCTTTCACCCTCTGGATGTGCAGGGAGAGATCCAAGAAGAAGAAGAAGAAGCAGGAGAAGCAGATGAAGGGGAAGGCGGAGAAGAAGGGCACCTTCTCCAAGTCCTCGTCCTCCACCAAATCCCCGGCCAAGAACTCAAGCGAGACCTTCAAGAGCAAGGAATTCGTCTCCAGTGACGAGAGTTCATCTGGAGAGAGCAAGAAGGAGGTGAGAATGTGGGCAGGATGGAGGAGGGGTCTGCTGCTCTGGCCTCATCCCCTGCTCTACCAACCTCATCGTCCTGACCTCATGCCCTCCTTTTCTGACATCATCCCCTGCTGCCCAGCCTCATTCCCTCATTTCCCAATGTCCTTCCCTCTCCTGACCTCATTCTGTGCTGCCCGCAGGACTCTGACGACGAGGGAGCCGCCAGCCCAGCCCGCAGCTCGGAGGACTCCGCGTCTGCCTCGGATTAGGGTGCTCCTGGCTGGTACCCGGATAGGCGCAGGATGGGGTTAGGATTCCCAGGGCAGGGATGGGGCTCTGGCTGCTCCTGATGCCCCGCATCCTGCCCGGGGCTGGCACAAGGCAGGGACGCTGGCCGGGCTGGGACCAGCGGGATTGGAGCCCCCAGCCCCACCGAGCCCAGGCTCCCAGCCCCTGGAATTTTTTTAACTGCGCGGGATTGTTCCCTTTCTCCTTGTTTTGTTTGGTTTTGGTTTTGTATTTTTGGTCCATTCACCTGAAAATGTGATTGAATAAAAAACTGACCAAGGGCCGGAGTCGGCTGAGGAGCTGGGGCGGGGATGGGGCCAGGACCTTCCCCAGCCAGGGGCACAGCTGGGGGTCTCTATGGTGCTGAGAGTCCCAATGGATTCGGGTCTCCATGGGTCTGAGATCTGCCGGATCTGGAGGATCTCTGGATCCAGGGGGTCACCATGGTCTCAGTGGTTTTGGGTTTCCATGGGTCTGGGCGTCTCTGTGATCCAGGGCATCCCCATGACCTGGGGGTTCTCTATGGGGCTGAGGGTCCCCATGGATTTTGGGTATCCATGGGTCTGGGGTCTCCTTGTTTTGGGGGGCTGTCTCTATATCCAGTGGGTCCTCATGGGTCTGAGGTGTCTGGGGGGGGTCTTTATGGGGCAGAGGGTCCCCATGGTTTTGGGTCTTCATGGGTCTGGGGGTCTCTGTGGGGCAGAGGTTCTCGGTGGGGATTTGGGTCTCCATGGGGCTGGGAGGTCCCCGTGGGTTCTGGGTTTCCCATGGCTCCCCTCCTCCCGCCTGGCGCCGCTCTGCCCCCCTCCTCTCTATGGCCCCTCTCTACACTCTATGGTGCCTCCCCCGGCGCCGCTCTGCCCGCTACTCTCTATGGTCCCGCCCCGCCCAGGCCACGCGGCGCCGGGAGCCTCTCTGCCCGCTCCTCTCGTTGGTCACCGAGAGGGCGGGGGCGTGTCCGGGCGCGGCGGATGGTGAGTGGGGGTCGCAACGGGGATCCCCCCCACCCCGGGCACTTTTGTGCCCGCAGGGACCGAAGCCGCAGGGAGCCGCACAACGCGCCCGGGAGCGAATCGGGGGCTTCGTTGCTACGGCAACAGGGCTAGGCCTCATCCTGGCCGGCGACGCGAGCGCAGGCTCTGGGGGGGAGTAGGCCGCGGTTGGGAGGGGGAAGGGGGGAGAATGGGGGGAGAGGGGATAAAAGGAGGGGGTGGGGGCCACAGGAGGGAGGGGGGAGAGGGGTGCAGGGGAGAAGGGAAAGGGGGGGAATGGGAGTGATGGGAGGGAGCAGAGAGGAAGGGGTGACAAGGAGTAGCTAGGGGGGACGGGAGAGAAAAGGGGGGATGGGAGGGAAGGGGGGACAGCGAGGGAAAAAGGTGGGGCAGGAGAGAGCAGAGAAGGGGACATGGGGGACGGGAGAGAGGGGATATAATGAGACGGGGTGACAGGAGCAGGAGGGGGAGATGGGGGAGAAGAGAAGGGCAGGAGAGAGAGAGGGGGACAGAAGGGAGGGGGAGGGGTGGTGGAGGGCAGGGCCGGGAGGAGGCACGGAGCGGGTTTTTCCTGTCCCTGCAGCCCCGGTGACTCACAGGAGGCAGTGAGCGGCACCCACCCCCACCCTCAGCCGTGTCCCCCGGCCATGGGGGTGCTGGGGGCAAGGTGAGCAGGGATGGGGGCTGTCGCGGGCCAAAGGGGCTAACGTGGCTACCAGGGCAAGCTGGGGGCTGGCAGTGGCCAAGGGGGCTGATATGGCTACTGGGGGGAGCTGGGGGCTGGCAAGGCCTGGCTGAGGGGCTGGCGGTGGCCAAAGGGGCTGATGTGGCTACGGAAGCGAGCTACTGGCTGGCACTGGCCAGAGGATCTGATGTGGCCACCAGGTTTAGCTGGAGGCTAGCGAGGCCTGGGCAAGGAGCTGACATCGGCCAAGGGGCTGACGTGGCCACTGGGGCAAGCTGGGGGCTTGCAAGGCCTGGGTGAGGGGCTGGCACCAGCCAAAGAGGTTGATGTGGCTACTGAGTTGAGGTAGGGCTGGCACCTACCAGAGGGGCTGGCATGACCACAGGGTAACCAAGAGGGGCTGAAGTGGCCAGCAGGGTGACTTGGAGGCTGGTGCTGGCCAAAGAGGCTGTTGTGGCCACCGGGGTGCCTGCCATGGAGGCCGCAGGGCTGTGGGGTGGTGAGTATGGGTGGGAGCAGGAAGGGAGCGTCAGCGGTTTGGCACATGTTCCGGCTTGGGCACGAGGGTTCAGCACAGGGCTGGGAGCTTGGGGCCACTAGGAAGGAGCCAGGGCCAAAGCAGGGTGCGCCCTGCAGCGCTGCCATGACCCGGAATTGCTGAAGCTCCCCAGAACACTGGTGTTCCCTGGAATGCCAACGCTGCTTGTAACAGTTCTCCCCATTTCCTCTCTCTGCAGGAGCTGACGCCACGCTGTGCCTGCCGCCCCACAGTCCTGCCATGGCCTCGCAGCCACAGCCGCTGCACCCCGCTGTGCCACGCACTGCCAGCGGAGCCACACTGGCAGCTGGCAGCCCCGAGAAAGGTCAGTTTCCTGGAAAAAAACAGGCCTGGGGGGTCTGGTGCTGCCGACTGTGCTGGGAAAATGCCCCCAGGATGCCATGCTGGCGCCCAAGATGTGTTCTTGGCCTGCTGGACTGGCGTTCCCCGCTGATCTGTGTGCAGCTCCAACGCGATGTTCCTGCTCTCCCCGCTTTTCCCACAGGCACCACTCGCTCCAAGCCGCCCGTCCGGCCCAAGCCCCACGTGTTGCCCAAGCCAGCCCTGCCTGCCAAGCCCTCGGTGCCACCTGTGCCACGGCGCCCGGAGCTGCCCTCGGCTGAGAAGCTGAACCGCCTGGCTGGGCCCCAGCCCTATGGCGTGGGGGGAGCCCTCAGCCGCCCCCTCCTTACCCACAAAGTGCCTGAAACCCCCAATGGGAAGGGGCTGCCGTCGCTGCCGGTGGCTGTGCTGGAACTGGGATCACCACTCACCCCACTGACGCCCTTGCGCAAGGGCCCGGCTCCCTTCAAGGTGACGCCGGTGCCGGTGGCGGCCAAACCGGAGAGATTTCCCGGCACCACCGTGGAGGAGATCCTGGCCAAAATGGACAGCAGGGAGAACCCAGAGAGCCCGGACCGAGCACGGCGCGCACCTTTCTGTGCCGAACCCTCCTCCCGCTTTGGCTCCAAGGCCTTTGCAGCGTTCCGGAGGCAGCCCAGCGGCGAGCCAGAGTCGTTCCCTGCCGGAGAAGCCTACCGCCCCATGGCAGGTGGGGACGGACACCCCGTTGCCGAGATGAGGTGAGGGGCTGCGGGGACGGAGGAGGATGTTGCTCCAAGTGGGAATAACGGAGCTGAGGTCCGTGGGAATGCTGGGGCAGCCGCTGCAGTGTTGGGCGGTTCGTCCTGACCACAGGAACCAGTTGAGGAGCTGCCTGTGGCCCTGAGGGCCGGGATGTTAGCCAGCCGCCTTGCTATGCTGCTGCTCGCCCCACGGCTGGGAATAGCAGTGCAGGGGTCACTTCCCCAGGGAAACGCTCCCATTTTCCCAACCTGGCAGTTTTTCCCTCTTCGATGGATCCATGGCACTCCTGGCTCCAGGATACCCTGGGCTAGAGCCAGTGCTTGGCACCGGGGGCAGCTTTAAACCGGAGAGTGAGAAACTTGCTCTCTGAAGGGCGGAAAGCTTTCCGGAAGCGGGATCGGGGCTGGTTTGGCTCCTTCCCGCTGCGGTCACAACCTTGCTGGCGGCTCATGTACGGCTGCGGCAAGAGAAAGGCACCTTGTGGTTCCACTGAGCCCACCCCGTGGGTAGCGCTGGCGGTTTAGGGCCAGGAGGAGCCTGGGCGAATGCTGGGATTGGGAAGTGTGTGGTGGGAATTCACCCCTCTTTCCACTTTCTCCTTGACAGCGGCTCCCCCCCAGCCGGCCCGAGCTGTGCCGGGGATCCCCACGGATGCTGGAGACTGCCATCCCCCCATGACGTGAGTTCTGGCCGCGCCGTCCCGTGCCGCGGTGGCTCCGCTCCTGGGCTCTCTCCTTCGGGGCTCTCCTGTCTCCTCCGGGGCTCCCTCTCGGCGCGGTGCGTCTCTCTCCGTTCTCTGTGGGACGACGGCCTGCGGGAATTGGGACGGGAATCTGAAGTGGGTGGCGTGTGCCGGGGCGTGGGACGTGGCTGCCTGTTAGCTCCCAGTGACACCACAGCCGCCACCACAGGGCAGGGGCTACCCTTCGATGGTGGGGGTTCTGGGCTAGGGGTGCCCCGCTTCCTCCTCTTCAGTTCCTCCTCTTCGTCTGTGCCGGTGCTGCCGGAGGGTGGGCACTGGTGGGGGTTGTGGGGGGCCTGGGTTTGGGAGGGCAGGAGGGACCCTCACCGGAGCGGGGCCGTGGTGTGGGGATGACACTGGGGGGTTCCCCATGAGTGACGGGATCCCCGGCTCTTTCTGCAGCTCTCCTCACTCCAGCTGGGTGCCCTCGGACCCCCCGGATCCCCGCGGGTCCCCTTCCAGCCCACCGAGCCCCCCGCCCCAGCCCCTGGCTCTCCTGAAGCTCCCCCGGCACTCGGGGACCCTGGATCCCCCACGCTGGCCCCTGGCTCCCCCGAATCCCCAGCTCGGCTGCCAGCTGTGGTCTCAGCTGCCTCCATCCAAGCCCCGGGCGCACTCTCTTCCTCCTCCTCCTCCCAGCTCAGTGCCTCCCACTCCCCCGGGTCCCCCCACATCCCTGGAGAGGGGTCCCCAGACTCTGCCAGCCCCCCCGGCACCCCTGTGCCACCCCGCACTGCTGGTCCCCCCGGCTCTCCTGAGGCGGCCGAGTGCCCAGGACCCCCCAGCCCCACGCCAGATCCCCCCACTAACGCTGCCGGCACCCCCGGCTCCCCAGAGCCCCCCAAATTCCCCGAGGGGCCCGATTCCACCCCTGCTGCCAGGGATAGGGGGCTCCAGCGTGCCTCAGAGCTGGGGTCGTGGTCCCCTGGCGTGGAGCAGGAGCTGGGTGGCTTGCTGAGCACCCAGCCCCTGGAGCCACCGGAGTCCGGCTGGAGCCCTTCCTGGTCCCCGGAGCTGCCTTTGCCCTCACAGGGGGTGCAGTGGGCAGCATCTTCCCCCAGTCCCCTCATCCCAGAGGCAGCTGGCTTGGGGATCTCCACAGAGGGCGAGTTGGACGCGGGGGATCTGGACCCCTGTGTCCCACACTCCTGCCAGGATGGTGGAACTGAAGGGCCTGGCAGCCGTGCAGCAGAGGAGTCTCCGTGCCCAGGGGGGCCTGTGGTGCGGCCGCAGGAGGAGGAAAAGGAGGCAGAGTGGGCTGGCAGCGTTCCCCGCTCCCCTCTTGGCCTGGCGGAGCCCGGCTGGGACCTGGCTGAGCCCGAGATCCTGGTGGCTCTGGACCCTCCAGACGCGGCCAGTATGTCTGGCTCAGCCTGGGTGCCAGCAGGCGACTCTCCCGGGGGGCCGGGCCCAGCCGAAGGATCCTCAGCAGGCCCAGACCCCCACACTGACCCGGGCTGGCTGACGGAGCTGCTGGCATCACCTGGGAGCCACACTGCACGATGTGCCGTGCCGGAAGGGCCAGAGGTGAGGGGCCACAGCACCAGTGTGGGGCTGGTGTCCTGTCGGGTGGGCACAGGGTGCAAAGGGGTTGAGTGGTAGCGTCCCTTGCTGGCAGGGAATGCTGGGCTGTGGTGCCTGCCGTGGAGCCATGGCCAGCCAGGGCATGTGGCTGTTGTCCAGTCGCTGCTGGCCAGCCTGGAGCCACAGGATCGGCCGTGAAGGGATCAGCACATGCCGGGGCTGGGAGGGCTCTGTGGGGTGGGGAGGGCGGGCAGCAGAATCTGTGCCGTGCCCCAAGCATCAGAAGATGCTTCCCTCGCTCTTCCCCTCTCCGTCTCCTCTGCAGTGCAGGGGCTGGTGCCGCGGCCCCTCTGACCCCTCTCTCCACCAGGACCTGCTGGGTTGGTCACGGAAGGACCTGCGCAGCGAATTCGGCGTTGGCAGCCCTCGCCATGCTGGCACCTTCGACTGGACCAGAGATGCAGCCAGGGATTGTGACTGGGCTGCCCAGATGGAGCAGGACCAGGAATTCAGGACCAAGTCCAGCTGGGATGGTGACCAGGACCAGCAGGATGGACCCTTTGGCACAGCCGGGCAGGACTGGGGCAGCAGCGACCGAGGGACAGAGCGGACTGGGGAAGCGAGACTGGGCTGCGGCGACTGGTCTGGATCCCATGGTGCTGGGGAAAGCTGCTCACAGGACCCAGGCTTTGGGGACGGCAAAGCCAGGTGGGGCACAAGCTATAGCCTGGCTGTCGAGATCGACTCCGGGAAGGCTGCCAGCAGTGGTAGCTATGGCACGGGACGGCAGCAGGACCAAGAGCCGAGCTGGGCTAGTGGCTACGGTGCTGGAGACGTGGAGGCGCAGGATAGGGAGCTCGCCCCGGACTGGGCCGGCGAGTACAGCAGCAGCGATGGCGAGTCCAGGGGCAAGGATTTTACACTGGGGTGGGCTGGCAGATCCAGCACTGGGGACATGGGGACCCAGGACCGGGAATTTAGCCCCAGCCGACCGTCCCAGGATAGCGAGCGCCGCGCCAAGGACATGGAGAGTCAGGACCGGGAATTCAGCCCCAGCCGGCCAGCCTGGGATAGCGAGCACTGCATCAGGGACACAGAGAGCCAAGACCGGGAATTCAGCCCCAGTCGGCCAGCCCGGGATAGCAAATACAGTGCCGAGGACACAGGGATTCAGGACCAGGAGTTCGTCCCTGGCAGAGCAGCCTGGCCCAGTGAGCACAGCACCAGGGACGCGCAGAGCCAGGAGAGCAGGTTTGGATCCAACAGGCGCGTCTGGGATGACAAATACAGCATGAGGGAACTGAAGAGACAGGACCAGGAATTCGGCTCCAGCAGGGACACGGAGCATCAGGACCAGGAGTTCAGTCCCCACAGACCAGCCTGGCCCAGCACCAGGGATGTGGAGGGCCAGGAGAGTGGGTTCGGGGCCAGCAGACCCATCTGGCGTGACCAATACAGCACCAGGGATGTGGAGAGCCAGGAGCGGGAATTCAGCCCCGGCCGGCCAGTCCGAGACAGCGAGTGCTGCCGCGGCAGGGACACAGAGAGCCAGGAGAGCGAGTTTGGAGCCAACAGACCCGTCTGGGATGATAAGTACAGAATGAGGGACGTGGGGACTCAGGACCAGGAATTCAGCCCCAGCCGGTCAGCCTGGCACAATGAGCACAGCACCAGGGACACGGAGAGCCAGGACCGGGCATTTGGCCCTAGCAAACCATCCCGGGATAGCGAGTGCTGCAGCAGGGACATGGAGAGCCAGGACTGGGAATTCAGTCCCAGCAAACCATCCCGGGATAGCGAGTGCCACAACAGGGACATGGAGAGCCAGGACCAGAAATTTGGCCCCAGCCAGGCAGCCGAGGCCAGTGAATGCAGCATGAAGGGCACAGAGAGCCAGGACCGGGAATTCAGTCCCCGCAGACCGGTCTGGAATGACGAGCACAGCAGCAGGGATGTGGAGAGCCAGGAGAGCGGGTTTGGAACCAGCAGAGTGGTCTGGGGTGACAAGTACAGAATGAAGGACATAGGGATGCGGGACCAGGAATCCAGCCCCAGCAGAGTGGCCTGGGACAGCAAGCACAGTGCCAAGGACACGGAGAGCCAGGAGAGCGAGTTCAGAGCCAACAGACCCATCTGGGATGACAGATACAGAATGAGGGACACGGAGAGCCAGGACTGGGAATTTGGCTCCAGCAGGGACACGGAGCACCAGGATCAGGAGTTCAGCCCCCACAAACCAGCCTGGCCCAGCACCAGGGATGTGGAGAGCCAGGAGAGCGGGTTTGGGGCCAGCAAACCCATCTGGGGTGGCCAGTACAGCATGAGGGACACGGAGAGCCAGGAACGGGAATTTGGTCCCTGCAGGGACACAGAGAGTCGGGACCAGAAATGTGGTCCCGGCAGGGACACGGAGAATCAGGAGCGGGAATTTGTCCCTGGCATGGACACGGAGAGCCAGGAGTGTGAATTTGGCCCTGGCAGACACACGGAGAGCCAGGAGCGGGAATTTGTCCCTGGCCAGGACATGGAAAGCCAGGACTGTGAATTTGATCCTGGCAGGGACACAGTGAGCCAGGAGCATGAATTTGGCCCTGGCAGGGACATGGAGAGCCAGGAGCAGGAATTTGGTCCTGGCAGACACACGGAGAGCCAGGAGCGGGAATTTGTCCCTGGCCAGGACACAGAGAGCCAGGACTGTGAATTTGATCCTGGCAGGGACACAGAGAGCCAGGAGCATGAATTTGGCCCTGGCAGGGACATGGAGAGCCAGGAGCAGGAATTTGGTCCTGGCAGACGCACGGAGAGCCAGGAGCGAGATTTTGTCCCTGGCAGGGACACGGAGAGCCAGGAGCAGGAATTTGGTCCCAGACGGCTGAGCTGGGCTGGTGAGCATGGTGCTGCCCGGACTGAGCTGGTGGACGTGTTGTTTGCTGTTGGGAATGACGCTGGCCCCTCTGCCTCTGGTCCCGTGTCCCAGGATCCCAGCTGGGGCAGCGGTGCCACTGAGAGCAAGGATGGAGCGGAAGAGCTTGAGGCAGCCGAGTGCCACAACCAATTTGGTGTCACTGGGACAGAGCGGGTGCTGGATCCCTCCTGCACCAGCGTGTTGCCAGATGCTGGTGGGATGAGGAAAGGGCTGCTGGAGCCACTGGGAAGCTGGCACAGGCATCTCTTTAGCTGCATGGGCCCTGGTGATGCCGGTGCAGGCCAGACGGCCTGGGATCAGGGCCTGGGCAGCCCCGGGTATGGGGGCGCCGCTATGGCAGAGCCAGGCTGGAGTGCGGAGCTGCTGTGCAACGCTGAGACGAAGAGCAAGGAGTGGGCCAGCACGGTCAGCGCCCACAGCCAGGACCTCGGTGCCAGGGAGCAGCGCTTGGGAGACGATGCCAGTGCAGTGGATGGGTAAGGATGGCGCTGGTGGCTCCAGGGAGGGATCTTTCCCCTCAGGTACCATCCTGCAGGGCTTTCTGATGCCGTGGGCCCCATGCTGGCGTCCTGCCATGCCTCGCAGCTCGGGTTCTGCTGCCTCTGGGTGCCTGAGCTCCCCTTCCCTGCGGTTTGTCTGTGGCCTCTGGTGCCACAACTGGAGCGGGAACTTCCCGAGGGGCTGGGGTTTCACCTTGTCCCCCATTCTCAAGCTGATCTGGGAAGGGTGAGCTGCTCTCTGTGCCTCAGTCTGTCTCCAGCACGGGAGCCGAGTTTGGGGGTGCTGTGGTTCAGCACAGCAGTAGGATTAGCCCTGCGCTGTTACCACTGCGTCAGGATGCAGGAACCCTGATTTCAGCCAAGCTTATGGTGCTGGGGAGCCCAAAGTGATGAATTCTCTCAAATTCAGGGTCCCAGGAGCAGGGAAGGGAAAGCCCCAGGGGTCTCGGGACGGTATATGGCATTCCATGGGCCCTCCCCATGCCTCAGTTTCCCTTGGAGGTCCCGGGAGGTGACATTAGGGAATTGGGAAAGGGTTACATTTGCTGGAGCTGGGAGAGCTGGGGTCTTCTCTCCCCACGCAGGAGCCCCCGCCCCTCAGACCCCAGCCCCTCCAGCGAGGACAGGGACCCCTTGGTGCCAGACACAGGGAGCCCAGGGGCTCCTCCGGACCACCCGGATGGGAAGAGACCCCCAGGCTGGGAGGGGGAGCAGGAATTCGCCTTCCTGGAGGTGAGTGGGAAGGGGGCGGCACCTACCCCTTCGTGGGGCCCTGGAGGCCCAGATGGGGGCTTCACCTCCTGGCCCCAACCTCCCCCAGGGGTGTGATGTGTTTTTGGGGACCCCTGTGCTGTCGTGGGGGTTCCTGGGTGCACTGGGTGTGTGGGAAGGGGGTTTCAGGGCTCTTGTGGGGAACTGTGTGTGCATTGGGTGGGGATCCCTGGGTCCCTGTGCATGCAGGGTGTGTGTGAGTCCCAACTGTGTTTGGGGGTCCCGGGATGTGGTTGGGGGTCCCGTACTGCCCTCCCAGGACCCTCCCAATCCCTGCAGGCCGTGGAGCTGCTGGACGTGGGCGCGTGCCGCAGCAAAGCAATGCTGAGCCGCCAGCGCCATCACCGCGCCCCATCCCTGCGCCCTGATGACACTGCATGGACCTTCCGCCACTGCTCCGGTGAGCCCTGCACCCCCCAGGGGTCCCAACACTCCCTCGGAGGTCCCGCTGATCTCCCCTGCTCCCCCAGAGTCCTCACCAGTGACTGATGATGAGGAGCCCCGTGGCCGGCGCCCACGCACAGCACCCGCCAGCAAGAGCCCCAGGGTGCCACTCTTCCCCAGCCTCAGCGCCGCTGCCATCAAGGTGGGATCCCCTCTCTGCCCACCTAAAACTTCCCTGCCTCAGTTTCCCCTCACCAGCGGGGGTCTCAAGACTCCCTGTGTTGCTGGAGGAGTCCCTGGGTGGGTTGGGAGGGTGTCCCAGAGGTCCTTGTGCTGTTGGAAGGGGGTGCTGGGCACTCTGGGTGAGTGGGATGGGGGTCTTGGGGGGCACTGGATGTGCTGGGTGGATGAGTCAGCATCTCGGGTTGTGCTGGGTGAGTGGGGAGGGCATCCTGGGGGTCCCTGTGCTGTTGCGGGGGGGACCCCGGGCTCCCTGTGCAGCTGTGAATCCTGCGCTTGGGGAGGGGAGGGGAAACTGAGGCAGGGAGTTGGGGTTTGGGGAGTGAGCAGTGGGAGGATTTGGGGAGGGGGCCAAGCCTCGGTGCCACCTGAGCACCCCTCATGCACCCAGGCCAAGCTGCGGGGCCGGAACCGCTCGGCGGAGGAGGGGGCGGCATCAGGAGGGGACAGCAGGGCCACCCCCACCAAGGACCCCCACGTGCAGCGCTCCAAGTCCTGCCGGACCCCTGGCTGCAGCACGAGAGGCCCCCCGCTGCCCCCCCGGCCTGAGAGACCCCCAGCGTGAGTGGGGCAGAGGGGCTGGGGGGGCGGGGAGCTTGGAATGAGGTCTTGGGGGTCTGGGAATGAGGGACCGAGGGAGCAGCAGGGCTAGGGGGCAGCGGGACCCCCTCATGGGGTGGGGGCCAGGGCTCTGGGTGGGGAGAAGGGCTTGGGGGGCAGCAGAGCTCAGATCGGGGGCTGGGGTGCAGTGGGGGAGCAGGACCCCATGGAGAGGGGGACGTGGGGTCCACGTGGGAATGGGGGGCTTGGGGTGGGGGGGGATGGGGCTCTGGGTGGGACTGGTGGGTGTGGGGCTGTGGTCGGGGGATAGGGGGCGTAGCAGGGTTGGAGTCACGGGGGTTGGGGGGCTCTGGGGTTGGGGTCTGGATGCTGTGAGGCTGGGGCCAGGGGTCTGTGGGTCGAGGGTCTGTGCCCCACGTGGTGGTGCCCACAGGCCGGAGGCACCCTCCCCACACTGGCTGCAGGCACTGAAGCTGAGGAAAAAGAAGCCATGAGGCTGGGGGGGTTAGACCCGGCCCCCTGCGCCCCCCCCAGCACCCACGGCTGCGGATACCCCTCCCCACATCCCCTCTGTGTCCGGGGGGAACATGGGGGACATACTCTGCCCCCTGTGTGCCCACCAGGGCAGTGGGTCCCCCTCGCCACATCGCCTCTGTGTCTGAGGGGGACATGGGGGGATGGATCTGGTCCCTGTGAGTCCGGTGGGCTGGAGGGGGACACGGGGGGGGGATGGACACACATGGATCCTGCTCCCCTGTGCCCCCTCAGTGCCTGGAGCTGTGTGTCCCCCTCCCCACATGCTCCACACGAGGAGGGGCATGGGTCAGGGGCCCAGGCTGGGCTGTGTCCCCAGTTCTGGTGGTCCCTCGCTCCTCCCCGCTCTCTGCTCCAGGCTTGCTCCGGACCCCCCAGTCTATGCACTTTGTACCTGCTCGCAGGGTCCCTGGCCCCCTCCCCACATCGTGGGTTGGGGGGCAGCAAGGACCCCCTCCCTCCACACCCCCCATCCACCCCCATCCCGGGTTGGGGGGTGGTAGGGCACCCCTCTCTCCCTGCTCTCTGTCCGCCCCCCTCCCCTGCAGCCTCCGGTCAGGATTTGGTGCCACTTCCACAATAAACGGCGTTGGTTGGGGCGAGGGGCTATGGTTTCTTCTCGGTGTTCATGGGGCAGGGGCGGTGCTGTGGGGCAGGGAGGAGGATGATGTGGAGCTGGAGGGGTTGTTGCTGTGGGGCAGGGGTGGATTTAGGGGTAGAGGCTGCTGTGGGGCAGGGAGGGGGAGGCTGGCGTGGGGCGGAGGAGGTCATCTGTGTGGGGCAGGGGGAGAGCATGTCGTAGGGCAGAGGGTGGGATGCTGCTGTGGGGGCTGCTGTGGGGCAGGGGGGGACGCTGAGGTGAGGGTAGCTGGTGTGGGCCGAGGGAGTAGAGGCCAATGTGGGACAGAGGGAGATGTTGCTGTGGGGCAGGGGGGAGGCTGGCATGGGCTGTGCCAGCAGGTGGAGCTGCTGCTCACACGTGGGCGCTTGCCTCTGTCCCTGCTGAGCACATGCGTGTGAACCCACCTCTACACACACTGAGCACACGTGTGTGAGTCTGCTTCTGTCCCCGCTGAGCACACGCGTGTGAACCCGCCTATCCCTGCCGAGCACATGCGTGTGTGCTCGTCTGTCCCTGCTGAGCGTGTGTGTGAACCTGTCTGTCCCTGCTGAGCACACGTGTGTGAACCCAACCGTCCCCACTGAGAACACACGTGTGCACCCACCTCTGCCCGAGCTCCCTCCTGCGAGAACTGGGAACGGTGCTGGTGGTGCCCATCCGCACTGGGAGGCACTGGGAACCCTACTCCCACTGCTCCAGCCTCTCTGCTGCCGGGTTGGCTACCTCAGTGCCAACAGAGCCATGTCCTGGACACCGGGAGCACCAGTGCTGGTTTGTCCCAGCAGAAAGCAGGGATTCCAGAGGGGGCCGCAGTGAGGGTGTTGATTCCCTGGTACATCCGAGCTTCCATCCCAGCTCCATCCCAGTCGTATTCCCAGCTCCATCCTAGCTCACTTCCAGCTCCATCCCAGTCCCATTCCAGCTCAATTCTGGCTCCATCCTGGCATGGGGGGCTGGGGACACAGCAGGAACTGCCCCACTGGGGCAGTCGCCGCTGTGCGTTCCAGGGTGGATGTATGCCAGGCCTGGATCCAAGCCAAGGAACCCAATGGAACCCAACTCTCTGGGCTCCACTTTTCCTGGCACAGCTTCACTCTGTGAGCTGCCTCTGTTCCTGCTCGCCTTATGCCCTTCATCCTGAACCTCAGCCTCTTCCCTCTAGGCGCGTCCGGCCAGAGCGGGCGGGGATGGACACAGATGGGCACGGTTGGACAGATGGACACGGGCTCCCATGGGACCAGGAGCAAAGGTCCTGGACCCTCCTGCTGCCACCGGGGCTGGGGCTGGGTGTGCTGGGGGCAGCCCACTCCCCTGCCACCTCCTCATCACCCCCTCCCTGTGCCCCCCCCCCCCCCCACATTCCCTCTGCCGAATTGCATTAGAGATAATGGAGTTCGTTATCAGAAGAGATAACTCCGGAGGCCACCAGCCCAACCCTGGCCACAGCCTGTGGCCACCACAAAGCCACCCTTCCCACCAGAGAAGGGACCCCAGGGTGGCACCGAGCAGAGGGGGGGTCATGGACCCTTTGGGAAGGGGCTGGAAAGGGTTTCTTGTTCCCGGCACTGCCCATGCGAGCCCAGAATAGCGAGGTGGTTATTAATAGCGGTTATTAGTAGCAATTATTAATAGTGATTATTAATAGTGATCCTCATTATCCAGGCGGGAACAGCTCCTTTTGAGCCATTCCTGGCAACACCGAAGGGATGATTATCATTTCTTTTATTCCCTTTCTCAGCCCAGAGACGTGTGGTGGGGGCTGTGCGGGGGCTGAACCCCACCACCCACAGCTCCGGCTCCCATCCCGGCAGCTCTCGCTGTGTTCCCCAGGAACGGAGGGTTTGTCACCCCTGTCCCGCTCCTGGGCTGGGGGCTCTGGGCCCCTTTTGGGCGCTGGTTTTGTGGTCTCAGCCCCCTGCTCCCCTCACCCCCCTCTGCTGGAGGGTTCCCATTTTGGGACCCCTGTGCGCTGCCCCCAATTCTCCCCCCGCGGTCCCTCCCGTTTCCCCCCCCTTCGCCACCTCACAGCCCCTTCCCCTCTGCATTTACCAAATCCAGGACCCCACGATCCAGGCAGAGCCTGCCCCATGTTCTGCCCCCCCCCCCAAGAGCAGACCTCCCTTCCCAGACTTCCCTTTTTGTCTGATCCCACTCAGCTTCTCCCCAAACCCATGGCGGTGAGGGCTCAGCGCCCATGGGACACCCCCGTCCCATGGCTTGGCCGCGCTGGGAGCTCCCCCCGTTCTGCTCCCTCTGGACAGTTTTGGGGCGGGGGCTTTGGCTCCTCTTTTGGCACTGTCCTGTCCAGTTCCTCCCCTGGACACCGGAGCCGGTGCGGAGCCAGGACGCAGCACAAGATCCTGGTCTCCATCCGAGCCTTCTGCAGTTGATGCCTTAAACCAGATTTTTGGGGGACCCAGGGATCCCAGCCCTCCCCTCCCCAGAGTTTTGGTAAATGCATAAAGTTCTCCGCAGCTGCTCGTGCCCGGAGCTTGGACCCGGCAATTCGGGGCTCTCACGGCTCCGGGGCGGCTGCAAAATGCAAAATCTGGGAAGCAAAAGGCAGAATCCCAAAAGCGAAATGTAAAAATTGTAAGTGTAAAATGTAAACTTCCAAAAGCAAAGTGTAAAATTCCAAGTGTAAACTGTAAAATCCCATGTAAAATGTAGAATTCCAAGTGTAAAATGTAAAATTCCAAGTGTCAAACACCAAATGCCTCATCCTAAATGCCAAATGCTTCATCCCAAACACCAAATGCATCATCTCAAGCACCAGCCCCCCTGTTCCAACGCCCTCCTGCAAATGTGAGGCTCCAGATGGAAATTGTGAAGCCGAGGGGCAGTGCCCGCAGCCCCCAGGTGAGAGTCCGGGGTTGGGGGCACAGGGGGGCAGCTCCCCCGTCCCCCCAGGGCTGAGTCACTGCCCCGGGGCAACCAAACCCCCGAGGTCGGGGTTATCGCAGCATTGACACTTGGGTGAGATCTTGGCCAACCCCCTGGGAAGGAGCAGATGGAGGCGGAGAAGGGGGTGTGAAATTTCCCACGGGGGAACCCCCCCCCCCCCGTCCCACCCACTCCGCGGGGAGGAGGGCGGAGGAGGAGGAGGAAGGGGAGGTAACGGGTGAGATTCCTTGGGCTGGGCTCAGAGGCGCTGGGCGAGCGCGGGATGAGCTGAGCTGAGCCGAGCATGGAGGAGGTGACGGATGCCTACGTCTATGGGGACAACGAGACAGAGTGCGAGTACTCTGAGTGGGGCCCCTCGCTGGCCCTGCTGCCCACCATCTACCTGCTGGTCTTTCTGCTGGGCACGGCGGGCAATGGGCTGGTCCTCTGGACCGTCTTCAAGGGCGGCCGCGACCGCCGGCGCTCAGCTGACACCTTCATCGCCAACCTGGCCGCCGCCGACCTCACCTTCGTGGTCACCCTGCCGCTCTGGGCCGCCTATGCCTGGCTGGGCTACCACTGGCCCTTCGGCACGGCCGCCTGCAAGGTCAGCAGCTACCTGGTTTTCGTCAACATGTACGCCAGCGTCTTCTGCCTGACAGGGCTGAGCTTTGACCGCTACCTGGCCATCGTCCGGCCCTTGGCCACTGCCAAGCTGCGCTCGCGGGTCAGCGGGCTGGTGGCCACGGTGGCCCTGTGGGCACTGGCAGCGCTGCTGGCCCTGCCGGCGCTGGTGCTGCGGCGTGCGGCCGCCTTGGGTGGAGACGCCAAGATCACCTGCTACATGGACTATGGGGGTCTGGCCGCCCCGGGGACCGAGGGCGCGTGGGAGGTGGGGCTGGGGCTCTCCTCCACCGCCCTGGGCTTCGTGGCCCCCTTCGCCGTCATGCTGACCTGCTACTTCTTCATCGCCCGCACCGTGGCCAGCCACTTCCACCGGGAGCGCGCCGAGGGGCCGCGCAAGCGCAAGCGGCTCCTGACCATCATCACAGTGCTGGTGGCTGCCTTCGGGGGCTGCTGGCTGCCCTTCCACCTGGTCAAGACCCTCTATGTCCTCATGGACTTGGAGGTGCTGCCCTGGTCCTGCAGCCTCCACGCCTTCCTCAACAACCTCCATCCCTACTGCACAGGCATCGCCTACGTCAACAGCTGCCTCAACCCCTTCCTCTATGCCTTCTTCGACCCCCGGTTCCGCCACGCCTGCGCCGCGCTCCTCTGCTGCCGGACCCCCGGCCCCGGCTGCGACCGCTCTGGCAGCTACTCCTCGGGGCACAGCCACCCACCTGGCGGCAAGGGCGGCCCAGTCCCGGGGGGCAAGCTGGACCCCGCCACCCAGGAGACACTTTTCCGTGGCTGAGCCCCCCACCCCGGCAACCCCCGAGCTGGTCTCCTCGGGGGGACCCCCTCCGCTCCCCCCACCCCAGAGCCTGGATTGCTCTGGGGTCCCCCCTCCCGCTGGAAAACCCCACTTGTGGGAAGGGGAAACTGAGGCAGGGGGTGAGGATCTGCTGGGGTGCTGGGGCAAGAGTGGCTCCCTCCACCCCAGCACCCGCAGGGCTTTGTGTTTGGTGTCAAATAAATGAGTTTTTGGTTATAAAAAGGAGCTGGGTGTGTGCAGTTCCCTGGTGGGTGGAGTAGGGCTGGGGGATGTGATATGGGGGGGGCCGGCTGGGTTTTGGGGTGTGTATCAGTGCGGGGTGGGTATGTGTGTGTGTGTGTGTGTGCGTGTGTGTGTATTATGGGATGTCCCTGCACCCCATGCCACCCCAGCCCCAGGAGGCTCAGCCCAGGGTGAATGCTGCCCAGTCTCTTCCCCAGACTTTGGGAAACACAAGAATTCCCATTGGAAAGCTGGGGAATGTGGAGGGGGGGGCAGCTGTGGGGTTTGGGTGTCAAACCCCACAGCTGCCCCCCCTCCAAGTCCTTTCCAGCCCCTTCCCCCCTCCCAGGAGCTCTGATTGCATCAACCCCTGCCCTGCCCCAACAAATCCCATTTTCCAATCACCAAATCCCATTTTTGGGCTCTTCCCCTCCTTATCTGCGGGTGGGGAATGCGGCGCGAGAACAGATGCGGATGCAGCCAAACCCCCATGGTGGGGGCTATAGGGTTCTGGGATGGGGGTCTGGGATAGGGTCTGGGATGGGGTCCGGGATGCAGCCCACGCCATCCCTGCTCTGGATGAGGCACCAAATGGCTCAGCTCCCATTTCCCGCTTCCTGAGGCTCTGCTCTAAATAAACCTTGCCCTGTTTGTTATTTACATCCTTCATTGACTCGTGATGAACTCTCCTGTCTCCTTGGCCTTTGTTCCCACTTGGAAAGGATGCGGGATCATTTCTGGGCTCCTCGGGACGCTTCCCGTCGAAGGGACTGTGGCCACCTCGCCTCCAGCTTGTTTTGGGAGCCAGCCCAGCAGGGTCATTGCTCGCGGGGATCGGCTTTGTCCCAACAAGGCAGACGGAGGAGGCGGCCGCAGGGGCCGTGGTTGGGGTCACCTGCCCAGCTCCATAGGCTGGGATCTGGAGGGGTCCCCACGGTTCTGGGTTGGTGTAAGGGAAGGGGGATGGAAATCCTGCATCCTGGGCCACGGCCTGTTTGGGGGAGAAGGCTGTTGCCCTTCAAGGCTTGCTTGCCTTGGAGGGACCCCTTGGAACTGCTCATCCATCTGTCTGTCCATCCATCAATCCATCCCTCCTTCCTTCCATCCAGCCCTCTCTCCATCCACCTCTCCACCCTTCTCTCCCTCAGTAACGCCCTCTCTTCTCTCTCCCTTTCTTTATCCCTCCATCCCTCCACCCTCCCTTCCCTCCCTCCATCTATCCTTTCATCCTTCCATCTCTCTATCCCCCTCTCCATCTCTCCATCTTTCTTTCCTTCCACCCCTACATCCCTCTGTCCTTCCATTACTCTACTCCTCTGTTTTTTCATCCTTCCATCCCTCTACCCCTCCAATTCTCCATCCATCCATCCATCCATCCATCCATCCACCCACCCAACCACCCCCCATCTCTCAACCCCTCCATCCCTCCACCCCTCCACGTTTCCGTCCCTCTGTCCCTCACCGCTCCATCCACCCCACTCCAACCCCAATTATCCCCTCACTATGGGGGGCCTGAGGCCCTGGTTTTGGCCGGGATCCGAGCAGGGGTTTCCTCCCCAACACGGAAATGGCTGCAGGGCTCCCTGCCAGCGGAGACGGGAGCCACCGACTTTCTATCCGCCTCTTGGAGATTTCCCTTTCCCTTGCAGGAGGGAAATGTTTGGCTGCGGAGTCTCTTGGGGCGAAGGCAGGGATGCAGCACAAAAACACTTGGAGTCGGGGGGGCGGGAGGGAAGAGGCAGCGGGGCCCGGACCACCCGTCGGAAAGAGATAAGGAAGGTGGTGCCTTCCTGCGGGAGCGAGAAGGGAAGATGGGGAGGGAAGATAGAGGTGGACAGGGGGATGGGAGCATCCTTGGAAACCTTGGGGAGGCCGGGATGCGCTGGGATGAGCTTAGCAGGGAGCGCAGGGGCACAGGGACGGGGAACAGCTTTAATCATCATGAAATCATGGAATGTTTTGGGTTGGAAAGGACCTCAAAACCCATCCAGTTCTATCCCCTGGATCAGGGGCTCCAAGCCCCATCCAACCTGACCTTGGACACTTCCAGGGATGGGGCAGCCACCACAGCTCTGGGCAAAAGCTGCCAGAGGGGAGAACGAGACAAGATCTCGGGGAGAAATGTTTCGCTGTTCAGGTGGGGAGGCCCTGGCCCAGGGTGCCCAGAGCAGTGGTGGCTGCCCCATCCCTGGAGGGGTTCCAGGCCAGGTTGGATGGGGCTTGGAGCCCCTGATCCAGTGGGAGGTGTCCCTGCCCGTGGCATGGGTGGGACTGGATGGGCTTTGAGGGCCCTTCCGGCCAAAACCATTCTGTGATTCTCTGAATCTGGGACCCTCCATCCTGAAATAGTGACTCTGTGCAGCAGCCCGCGGGGGGTCCCAGCTTTGGGGGGGCTGGTGGGCACAGCTGATGTCCCCAGGTCCTGGTGGTGGGGATGTAGTGCTGGAAAAGAAGGAGATTTTCCCACACTGGGACTTTGGTTGGAGCCGAGCATGTGTGTGGGCTGCAGCGGGGAGACATGAGGTGATGGATGGACCAGCACGGCCAGCGGGATGGGAATGGGAATGGGGAGGGGGAGAGGGAAGGGGACAGGGATGAGGAGGGGAATCTGGATGGGAACAGGGATGGGGACAGGAACAGGGGTGCAGACAAGGATGGGGACAGGGATGGGGATGGGGACATGAATGGGAATGAGAACAGGAATGGGGATGAGGACAGGGATAAGGATGGGGCCAGGGATGGGGATGAGGACAGGGATGGGGTCAGGACCCACCTCCCCCCGTGCTGCAGGAGCCCCCCACCCCTGAGCCACTCTCCCAGGCCACCAAACGGCCCAGCAGGAGGCTGAGCGCCCCATCCTGCCCCAGGGGTGCCGGAGCGATTTGGCGGCTGCTGAGCCGGCCGCTGTCCCCAGGTGTCCCCTTTGAAGTCACCTCCTTGTTTACAGCCCTGCTCTGGACGCTTCTCATGTCCCACCCCCAGTAAACAGGACCCTTGCCTCGGTGGGCAGGGGGTCTGCATGGGAAAACATGGATTTGCCAAGGCTACCCTTCCTCGCTGAGGAGCTCATGGCTTGGAAATAGCCAAAAAAATAACCATGGGATGGGAGCTGTCGGCTTTTGGGGGCGGCGGTGGAGGGCAGCATTCCAGGGGATCCCTGTCCCTGTGGGGGAAAAGGGAGGAAACGGGAACAACTGGAAGGGGAGAGCTTGGGGTGTTTGCTCTCCTGGGTTCCCAGAAGTTGAACTGCCTTTGGCCTGCCGAGGCTTGGGAAGAGACACAACACAGGGCCACAGAGGGTTTGGCTGTCCCCACATCCCTGTGTGTCCCTCAGGCTGGGAAGGGGATGGAGGGAGGTGAGAGGAATGGAGGTGGAAATGAAGTGTGTGGAAGGAAGGATGGATAAGTGGATGGATGGACGTGTAGGGAGGGAGGGAGAGATGGGTACGTGGATAGACAGACAGGATGGGTTGAGGAATGGGTGAGAAGATGGATGGATGGACAGACAGAGATGTATTGGGAAGCAAGGCGAGATGGATGTATGTATGGAGGGATGGAGGATGGACAGAAACAGATAAAAGGATGGACAGACAGAAGGTTGGAGGGATGGTGAAGCAGCTGGAGGGATGGAAGGATGGATGGAGGTGCTGGGAGGGAGAGAAAGATGGTGCGTGAATAGAGGGTTGGGAGGGGTTGAGGGATGGGTGAGAAGGTGGATGGATAGAGGGATAGATTGATGGACAGATGGAGGGATGGATGGATGGACAGACAAATGTTGGAAGAGGGAGGTGAGTGTGGCTAGAGGAAAGGAAGGACAGACAGACAGAAGGCTGGAGGGATGAGGGGTGGCTGGAGGGCTGGAAGGGTGGATGAACGGGTGGAAGGACACATGGACAGCTAGAGGGAGGGGTGGATGGGTGAAGGACACACGGACAGACATGTGGGTGGGTGGGCTGGCAGCAGCGGTGCAGGAGGCGGCAGGGATGCCAAGTGCACCAGGTCCTGGCGAGCAGGATGGTGCTGAGCCCCTGCCCGTGCTGGGGGTCCCGGTGCGAGGTGACCCGTGGTGACCCAGCTGCCGGCAGCGAGGCTCCATGGGACCCCGGGAGCGGCCGGAGGAAAAACAGGAAGCGCGGGAAGGGAAAAACACGGCTGATGCCTTCTGCAGGCCATGGGCCCTGCCTGCGGCCGCACATACATATAACTGCCATGCATATGTGTGTCCTGGGCACGTGTGTGGCTGCCGTGCATGTGTGTGTCCTGCACATGCGTGTGTCTTGCACATCTGTGTGCCCTGCACATGCGAGTGGCTGCTGCACGTATGTGTCCTGAACACGTGTGCCCCCTGCACATATGTGTCCCTGCTGAACGTGCGTCTGCAGTCCATGTGTCCCGCTGCATGCGTGTCCACACACGCGTGCACACACACGTACACACACGTGTCTCTTTGCACGTGTGTGTCCCATTGTACTTGTGTCCCTCCAGATATGTGTCCCTTTGCACACGCGTGTCCCTGGCACTGCGCTGGGCTGCACTGCTGCTCCTTCTTTGAGGCTGGGCTGTGAAAAAGCACTGTCGGGTGGGAAAGTCTGTGGTTGTAGAAGGTGGCGGGATGGGATGGGGATGGGATGGGATGGGGAGGGGGAGGGGACAGAAACAATAAAAAGACAAAGAAACAAAAGAAAAGACTAAGAAGAATAAAAGAATATGCATAAGAATAAGAAAAAAATAAACGAAAAAGAGAAAGAAAAAGGAAAAGGAAAAAGGAGGTGAGTGCTAGACGGGGGAAGGAGAAGCTGGGGGTCGGGGCAGCACACAGGCAGATGTCCCCGCTCACCGCAGGACAGGAGGGGCTGTACAGAGGCACCTGCGGCGGGGCTGGTGGGTGCAGCCTCGCCACGAGTGCATCCTCACAGTGGGTGTAACGTGGCCGTGGGCGCAGCCTCACCCTCCGCAGCTCAGGGTGCCCTGTCCCTGCACCGCCTGCCGCAGCTCAGGGTGCCCTGTCCCTGCACTGCCCTCTGCAGCTCAGGGTGCCCTGTCCCTGCACCGCCCGCCGCAGCTCAGGGTGCCCTGTCCCTGCACTGCCCTCTGCAGCTCAGGGTGCCCTGTCCCTGCACCGCCCGCTGCAGCTCAGGGTGCCCTGTCCCTGCACCGCCCGCCGCAGCTCAGGGTGCCCTGTCCCTGCACTGCCCTCTGCAGCTCAGGGTGCCCTGTCCCTGCACCGCCCGCTGCAGCTCAGGGTGCCCTGTCCCTGCACCGCCCGCTGCAGCTCAGGGTGCCCTGTCCCTGCACCGCCTGCCGCAGCTCAGGGTGCCCTGTCCCTGCACCGCCCGCCGCAGCTCAGGGTGCCCTGTCCCTGCACCGCCCGCCGCAGCTCAGGGTGCCCTGTCCCTGCACTGCCCTCTGCAGCTCAGGGTGCCCTGTCCCTGCACTGCCCTCTGCAGCTCAGGGTGCCCTGTCCCTGCACTGCCCTCTGCAGCTCAGGGTGCCCTGTCCCTGCACTGCCCTCCGCAGCTCAGGGTGCCCTGTCCCTGCACTGCCCTCCGCAGCTCAGGGTGCCCTGTCCCTGCACCGCCTGCCGCAGCTCAGGGTGCCCTGTCCCTGCACCGCCCGCCGCAGCTCAGGGTGCCCTGTCCCTGCACTGCCCTCCGCAGCTCAGGGTGCCCTGTCCCTGCACCGCCCGTGCAGCTCAGGGTGCCCTGTCCCTGCACCGCCCGCCGCAGCTCAGGGTGCCCTGTCCCTGCACCGCCCTCCGCAGCTCAGGGTGCCCTGTCCCTGCACCGCCCGCTGCAGCTCAGGGTGCCCTGTCCCTGCACCGCCCGCCGCAGCTCAGGGTGCCCTGTCCCTGCACCGCCCTCCGCAGCTCAGGGTGCCCTGTCCCTGCACTGCCCTCTGCAGCTCAGGGTGCCCTGTCCCTGCACCGCCCGCTGCAGCTCAGGGTGCCCTGTCCCTGCACCGCCCGCCGCAGCTCAGGGTGCCCTGTCCCTGCACCGCCCTCCGCAGCTCAGGGTGCCCTGTCCCTGCACCGCCCGCCGCAGCTCAGGGTGCCCTGTCCCTGCACCGCCCGCCACAGCTCAGGGTGCCCTGTCCCTGCACCGCCCGCCGCAGCTCAGGGTGCCCTGTCCCTGCACCGCCCGCCACAGCTCAGGGTGCCCTGTCCCTGCACCGCCCGCTGCAGCACGGGGACAAGGAGACCCTTGCGAGGCGACATCCCACTGTTCCGCCCCACCCGCAGATCCCCGAGCATGCATCCAGTGCCCTGACCCCTGCACCCACATCCATCCTGAACGCCCACGCAGGGCGGGACGTGGCAGGACCAGCCATGACGCTGGTGTGACCCACACACGGGGATGTGGGCACCCTGGCGAACAGAGGGCTCAAGGCCTCGCTTTGGGGTGGGTTTTTTCTTATTTTTTTTTCTTTTTTTTTTGTCTCTTTTTTGGCGTTCCTTTTGCGTCCCCACGTGGGGAGCAGGGACGGGGTGACAGGGTCTCACAGCTCTCAGGTGATGCGCAGTGCCCGGTTTGGCCTCAAACCTGTGTGAGGCTTTGGAAGAGAAAGGCAAGGATGGAAACGTGGCTGGGAAATCCATCCCCAGAAGATGCTGGCAGCTTGGCACGGCATCCCCGGTGCTGTCGCGGCGTGGCCTGGTGTCACCAGCAAGGCGCCGGTGTGCCACGGGAGCAGTGGTGCTGAGCTGGGTGCTGGCACTGGGTCCTGGGCTTGGCCCCTCATCCTTTTGGGAAGGCTGGCGAGCATGGCAGGAGTCGAACAGCCTCCCCCGGTGCTGCTTTGGGGTCAAAAGCAGGGGTTTCTGTGATGATCCAGGGGTGCCTCCCCCAAGCAGGGGGGTTTGTCCCTGGCTGAAGCCCCCAGTCTCACCAACCGATACCGTGGGACGGCTCCCACACGGTCCCACACTCCACAGCCCCGGGAGCAGGAGCAAGAGGGGTCCTGGCACCAGGGGTGCCTGCTGGGGTGAAAACTCCCCATTTTGGGGCAAAAGCAGGAGGTTCTGTCTCCTGGCGTCCCCCACTGGTGTCTTGAGGGCCGCCCCAGCACGGGGGGTGGTGGGAGGGGACGAGGACAAGGCACGGTCAGCGTCCCCGCAGTGTTGGCCGGTGCTGGGGGACGCCGGCGATGGCAGCAGTACCTAAACGTCCTCGTCCTCGCTGGCCTTGCTCCAGCGGTGGCAGCAGTTGGCGGTGATGCCCAGCAGGAAGTTGGTGGCCACCGAGGCGATGGAGACAACGAAGCCGACGAAGGCGATGAAGAGATAGTCGTCCAGCGTCAGGGTGAGGTGGCAGGCCTGGAAGCTCTCCTCCGTCAGCGACAGCAGCGGGGCCCCCGCCACCTCGGGGGGAGCCCGGCACTCGGCCACCTGCGAATCTGACAGCAGAGTGGGGGTCAACGGCCAGAATGTGGGGTATGGGGGGCTTGGGGGTGGGTGCTACTCGGATGTCTGCAGATCTAAAGGGGAGAGGGGGGTCAGCATCTAAAATGGGGGGGGGAGGGATGCTGGGGGGACCTGGCACTTGCCTGCCTGCAAATCTGCTGGGGAGAGGGTGGTCAGCATCCAGAATGTGGGGTACAGGGGGGTTTGGGGATGCAGCACTTGTGGGGTCAATGCTGGCTGGAATTTGGAGTATGGGGGAATGGGGTCAGTGCCAGCCAGGATGTAGGGTGCAGGCGGACTTGGGGGGCCCAACAATCAGCCACCTGTGAATGTGCTGGGGAAGCGGGGTAAGGGCTGGCTGGAATTTAGGGTACAGGAGAGTGGGGTCATTGCTGGTTGGGACATGGGGTTATTAGGGAGCAGGTTCAGTGCCGGCCAGAAATCGGGGTACAGAGGGTTTCGGGGCTCCTGGCACCTACCCGAGGCACAGCGCTGGATGCGTCCCCGCAGCCACTTGAGGAAGGGCTCCATGGCACAGCCGCAGAGCCAGGGGTTGCCGCCGAGGCGCAGCCCCACGAGCCCAGGCAGCCCCTCAAGCGCCTCGAGGCTGATGGCCGCCAGCGCCCCGTGGCTGAGGTCGAGCTCGCGCAGCTGCACCAGCCCGCGGAACGCCAGCGGGTGCACGCGACGCAGCCCGGGGTTGTGGCTGAGGTCGAGGCGCAGCAGCCCACTGGCCTCTCGGAACATGTCGGCAGGCACCAGGCTGAAGTTGTTGTAGCTGAGGTCGAGGTGTGCCAGCCGGCGCGCGCCCAGGAAGAGCCCAGCGGGCAGCGCGGCCAGCGAGTTGTTGCGCAGGTCGAGGGCGCGCAGCTGCCCGTAGCACGCCAGGTAGCCCGGCGGGATGCTGGCGATGCGATTGTGTGCCAGGCTGAGGTTGCCGGTGTCCAGCGGCAGCTCAGCGGGCACTGAGAAGAGCCGCTGCCCGCTGCAGTCCACTGCCTGCCCGTGGCACGCACACAGCGCCGGGCAGCCCTCCCCGGCGCCCGCCGCCACCGCCGCCGCCGCCGCCACCAGCCAGGGGCCCAGCAGCATGGCGGGGCGGCGGCCGAGCCCCGACGCGGCGAGGCTCGCACCCTCACGGGGTGCCTGGGGCCATGGTGCCAGAGCGATGCCGCGTTCACGCCAAGGGCTACGGGTGGCGGGGGTCGGCACCGTGCTCCAAGCTAGTGCAGCGACGCGCTGGGCATCCCGGCGGCATCCAGGGGGCACGTGGTATCGCCCCCCAGCACACGGCGGGCTGCGAGCCTGGGAGCAACGGCGGGGCCGGCCGCAGGCTCTTGGCGGTTGCCTGCGAGGAAGAGGAGTGGGAGACAGCCTTGGTGGCCACACGGCCTGTGAGGGCCGCGGCTCGTGCCATGTCACCTACACCGTCCCCGTCCTCCAACGCTGGGGCCACGCCACTCCCCCAAAGCCCCAGCCCGGGGTCTCAGCTGGACCAGACCCCCCAGCCCTGCTGACCATGCCCGCCCAGCCCGGCCAGCAGTGGCTGGAGCGCGCCTGCTGCCCAGCATCCCACCGGACCCCAGCACCGCCGGCACAGCCAGGTGCCGGGGACGCCCTCCCCACCCACCCCCGCCTCCCTGGCACCCACCCAGGGTCCCCCCAGCAAGGCATCTCCACAACCCCAGCCTGCCCTTGCCCCGCATCGCCTGGCCATCTCTGTGCCTCCTTCCCCAGCTTCATCCTCTCCACCGTGTGGGGGGCACGCGGCCACCATCCCCCTGCCGCCCCCTGTCCGCTGCCCCCCACCCTTCTGGCAATGCCGGGGTCCCCGGGTACTCACGCTGGCCAGGGATGAGTGGGGCTTGGCTTCCCACGGCTGCGGGGCCCAGGCGGTGGGGTCAGGGTCCCCAGGTGGCCACCCTGGCCCCCAGGGCCACCAAGTTGGGCGAGGGGCTCCTGCAGCCACAGCCAAGACTGCTGCCAGGCTG
The DNA here is from genome assembly GCF_017976375.1 of Cuculus canorus. NCBI lineage: Eukaryota > Metazoa > Chordata > Aves > Cuculiformes > Cuculidae > Cuculus > Cuculus canorus. The sequence goes on along the minus strand of NC_071405.1, from coordinate 68,980,377 downwards.
GTAATGGGAGCAGGTCTTTCCCCACCTCCTTCCTCCCCTCCTCCTCCTCGTCCTCCCTTGTCTCTCTCTTTCTCTGTCTCTTTTTTTCCTTGAGGGCCAGATACTGACGTTTCGGTGTCTCTTAGCAACTGCCTCCACATCTCTGAGCAACAGGAGAGCGGGATGCGGAGCTGCCGGAGCGATGGAGATGGCGCGGGGTGGAAATGCCCCCGCCCTGGGGACACCCCAGCCCTGAGGGATCTGCGCCCGAACCCCCGAGACCTGCGGGCAGGATGGAGTGGGATGACGGGTGTCATCCAGCGCCCCAACCGCCGGCTCAACTGGTCCCCAGCCCTCCCCGCGCCCCTGGCTTTGGGCAGCATCCCCTGTGCAATGGGGTGAATCAGGATTTCCTGGGCTCTGGGAGCAGAAACAGATTACGTATGAGCAGAGGGGGAAAACAAGGCAGCGGGATCACAGCGGGAGCGACGTTCCCCGGCTGTTTGCACCCCAGGCCGCAGGGACGGCGGCGTTCCCTGAAAATCAGCATTCCCTGAAAATCAGTGTTCCCCGCACAGCCCCCTTGCCCCGGCACTCGGCCCCCTCCAGCCTGCCGGGAGCTTCAACCTGAGCTGGTTTTCTTTTTTCCCTGCTTGAAGACCTGGAAAACGCCTCAGGTTGACACCGATTGTTTTGCTCCACACAAGCTGAATAATTCTGTCTCCTTTCTCCTCCTGGATGGCAGGGGATGCAGGGGGTTGGAGCGAGCTACCCTCCTCCCCACAGCTGGCTTTTCCCTTTAAAATGTCTGTTTTGGGTCACAGGGATGCTCCTATTTTGCTTTGGAAGGACTGCAACCTCACAGCTGTGTTGCTTTGGGAAAGGAGCCCCTTCCAAACCCCACTCGTGCCTGCATTCAGGGTGGGGGGTTCCCTTGTTTTCCTTTTGTCTCCTTTTGCCAGCTGGAAGCCCCATCCCAGTGGGGCAGCAGTGTTGCTGTTTGCACCCCACGTCCCATGGGACGGCTCCTCGCTCGCAGACAGTGTGCAGCCGCCTCTCCCCGTGCTGGGATTCATTGGCACTGCTCGAAGCTCCCAGGGAATCTCCAGGAGCTGAATACGCCCCAACATCCCCGGAGCCAGCACGGCGCACGCATAATTAGCAATAACACCCAGGCCCATCTCTTCCCAGCGCCGAGGGGGTTTCCAGCCCCCTAGCATTCCGGGCTACGCTGGCAGCAAAAAAATAAACCAAATAAATTATCCCAACGGGTACTCGTTGGCCTCAGGGCCTCGCTCGTGGCCCACTCGCCCAGCCCCACAGTGCTGTGCAGCATCCCTGAGGTAGCCAGGATGCGGATGCTCACCTGGGGTGGGAAGAAGCCGGGCTGCCCCCCGCCCGCTCACCCACAGAGCCCCCCGAGAGCCCAGCCCTGCTGAAACAGCATTTGTGGGACCAAACTGCGGCAGGAGAGCATTGGCTTTCAGAGCTATTGCTCCACGCTTGCTTCCTGCCCCCCTTTTCGCTTTTCCTCCCCCTGCCCTTCCCAGGGGAGCCACTGGCAGCCCCACTCCAGCTCTCTGGGGCTCGGCCACGCTCACCCACAGCCTCCAGCCAGGCTCAGCCTGGTCGCCAGGAGCCTGGCTCGATAAATCTGCCTTCCATCCAGGGCTTTATCTCTTCCAGGGCAGCAGCATCTGCCAGTGCCTTTGTTTACTCTGCGTGCATTCAGGCTCTGGCAAGGAGGAAGAGAAGTGGAGGGATTCCATTGCTCCCTTTGCGGGGTGGCCAAGTTGCCGGTCACACGAGGAGCTGCCCCTCGGCGTGTCGGCAGGCAGCGCAGCGCATCGTTTGCTGCATGGAACAGTGGCAGGAGCCACGGCTGGAGTTCCCATCCTCCAGCCCTCGGTGCTGAATCCCACAGCCCCTGGCCAGGCAGGGATAGAATCATAGAATCATTGAGGGTGGAAAAGCCCTCTCAGCTCATCCAGTCCAACCTCAGCCCAACCCCATCATGACAACTGAACCACGTCCCAAAAGTGCCGTGGCTACCTGGCTTTTGAACCCCTACAGGGACGGGGATTCGACCGCGTCTGCCAGGGCTTCACCGCTTGGTCAGGGAAGGAATCTTTCCTGATATCCAATCTAAAACTCAGCTGGTGCAACTTGGGGCGGTTTCCTCTTGTCTGATCACTTGCACCTTGGGAGCAGAGCCCAGCACCCACTTCACCACAACCTCCTTTCAGGAGCTGCAGAGAGCGATGTCCAGGAGCAGTGCCTCCGGCTTCTCAAAAGCAAACAGTGTTTATGGTGTCCGCCTCCTCCGCTGGCACCCGGCCATGGAGTGGGGCTGCGGGTGATGCCAGTGGCTGTACATTTTCCCATGCTAGGGAGAAACAGGAAGAGATGGAGGAGAGCTTGGGTGCATTGCGGGTCCTCTCCTGGTCCTACTGCCCACAGGTTCCACCGTTGGCTGGCAGCCGGCATGGGACCAGGGTGGTTTCATTTCAGGCTGTTTGCCACCAGCGTTTGCCAGTGGTGCAGGAAGTTCATGGTAAGGGCGACTGGTGAGAGCCACAGGCCCTGGGCTCACCAAGCTGCTATTGGAGCACCAAGTCGTCACAGGATCTCTCCACCCAGGACTCCTTTTCCTTGTGGCTGACGCTCTCTGTAACCATAGAATAGAATCATGGAATGATTTGGATGGGAAGGGACCTCAAAGCCCACCCAGTCCCAATCCCTGCCATGGGCAGGGACACCTCCCACTGGATCAGGGGCTCCAAGCCCCATCCAACCTGGCTTTGAACCCCTCCAGGGATGGGGCAGCCACCACTGCTCTGGGCACCCTGGGCCAGGGCCTCCCCACCTGAACAGCAAAACATTTCTCCCTAAGATCTCACCTCAATCTCCCCTCTTTCAGCTCAAAACCCCATGTGGTGCCTGCATGCCAAGGCGAGGGGACCCAGCTTCACAGGGCTTTGCTGTCAGTTGAGCAGGTTTTGCTCCTGGGGGGTTGGTCTTTGCTACAGCAGAGGTGGCCGGAGCTCCCCCCGGACTCCCCACTTTTCCTCTGCCATTAGCACCAGCACTGTGGGGCAGGCGGGAGCCAGCGATGGGGCACCTCCCGCGCTTGGTTTCCTTTCACACCCTGTGCTGCTATCGCCCACAAAGCTGCTTCAGAGGTGCTGCTGGAGCTGTTGTTGCCCAGATTGGGGGTCTCTAGGGAGAAGCCCCAGCCTCCCCCTGCTCTCTGCAGCAGCCAAAGGCGGCTTGGTCAGGGGGCCAAGCAGCAACAGAGAGAAACCCACGCTGGCTGCTTCTTATCCTTTTGACCTGTGCGATGTCAGGGTCAAAGGTAGCTCAAGGGGCTTCAATGTCTTCCCTTCTCCTCTCCAAAGGCTAAAGAAACCTGGGTTAAGCAAAGCAACGCTACAGAAGCTGGATGCTCTCAAAGAGGTGAAACCCAGCCTGAATATCAGCTACATCCAACATGCAGGACTTGCTTCAGCAAGGGGCTCTGGCTCAGCTCTGTCACAGAGAGGAGGTGAGGGGTGTGGGAGGCGATTCAAACAGACCCAGGTGGGCTCTGGCTGATAGCCCTGGGTAGCCTGGGAATTATCACTCAGAGCAGAGGTGGTGGTGGGTTTCACGTCCAGCTGGGACCACCTCTAAGGACGAGGATGAGGCAATGAAGGACTCTGACACCTCTGCGTTTGATTTCGTTGCTGGGAGCGCCCAAAGCCCTTGGCTGAGAGATGTTTATTCACTACCCACAGTTCCTTCGCTGCAATTTGCATACTGAGGAGGGTTTCCATGTTTCTGCTGGAACCGCATTCCAACATTGTCTCCCTTGCCTTTTTGGCCTATTATTTATTGTTTGGCATGCTGGTGTCACAGCCACGTTCAATAAAGGTTCCTGGAGGGGATCTCTTCACGCCGTGGCACTGCCATTCATTCCTGGCTGGCAGCGATGTCCCAGACCCTGCCAGGGTCCTGGCACCCTGGGATATTCCCGAGGCAAGGAGCACCACTGGGCAGCGGAGTAGAGAGCTGGGGAAACGCAGCCCAGATCCATTAAACCACCCTGTTTCCCTAGGGAGCAGCTTGCCCCGGGCAAGGACATCGCTCCTTTTCCTCCCAGCAGCCCCCAGCTCTGGCTCTCAGCCCCAGTCCATCTCTCCGCTGAGGTGACACCAGGGTCCCCTCTGTCCCTGCACCCCAGTCCCACCGGGTGCACAGAGTCCTGCAGCAGTGGGACCAGTCGCTCTTCCCACCAGGCGCTGGGAATATGGAGCTGGAGAGGCAGGAGCGCCAGCTGCCAGACTCCTACCTGATGCCTGAGCTGCTCAGGGGACCAGAGCTCCCTGGCCCAGTGCAGCCTCTCCTTGACCCAGCAGGTTTCACTCCCTCCCCGGTTGCTTCATGGCTTTTGTTATTACCTGTCCCTGGAAAGGCTTCAAGAGCAGCTCTGGTTATTACAGCAGGGGCCAAACTGCAAGCCGTCTGTGGTTTGACTGGTGCTGCTTGTGCCAGCGTAGGGCTGCAAACCCTGCTTGCCCCCAAGATCCTGACCAAGGGGCTCCATCCCCTCCTGCCAGCAAACCTTGAGCCTCCTGCAGTCAGGCAGCTCCACCAGTGACCCCCACATCCCGCTCCCAGTCTCTGCCAGGGTCCGGAATTCATTGTTGGACCAGGAAATTTGAGGATAGTGATGAGAGACAGAAGGCAGGTGGCAGGGAGCAGCCCAGGAACACCAGAGGAGCCTGGGGAAGCGGGCAGCACGAGCACCTCAGGCTGCAGGGATTGAGAAAGTACCCAAGAAAGACAGGAGAGAGAGAGGTGAAGGGACTCCAAGGAAACTCAGACTGGGGAAAAATAACCACCAGGGAGCTCAAGTGGTGCCAAAAGGGTCCCAGAGAGAGCAGGAAAGCCCAGGTGAAGACAAGAGAGGCCCAGAGTGCTGCATCCAGGGAGCCCGGAGCACCCAGGGGAGCCAAGGAGTGCCAGGGGCTCCCCAAACACCTCCTGCAAAGCTAACAAAGACCAAGGGGGGAGCTGCCACACAGGAAAAAACAGGTCTGAGCTCTGCCTGCCCTTCCAGCACACAGAGGGCTCCTGGTGCACCAGCGGTGTGCCAAGAGCTGCCAGCAGCCAGCTAAATGCCCCTGACACAAGCCACAAGGAAGGGAAAGCCCCCACGTGGGAAGAGAATCCCCCACACTTGCCATAATAACCCTTCCTTCCTCCCTCTGCAGTTCTCCCCTCTCAGGCTGTGCTAACAAGGATGTGGTAAGGGGACTCTCTCCTGCCTTTGGGGACCAAATGCACATCCTCAGAGCTGTGAGCCTGCCTTGAGGAGGAGGATGGTCCTTGGCCCCAACTGGTGCACCCAGCACAGGGCTGGTGCTGCGAGGTCTCCTTACCCCCAAGAAGAGAAGGCTGCAGAGAGACCTTAGAGCACCTTCCACTATGGAAAAGGGTTCCAGGGAAGCTGGGGAGGGACTCTTGATCAGGGAGGGCAGGGGCAGGACAAGGGGAATGGTTTTAAGCTGAAAGAGAGGAGATCGAGATGAGATCTTACGCAGAAATGTTTTGCTGTAAGAGTGGTGAGGCCCTGGCCCAGGTTGCCCAGAGCAGTGGGGGCTGCCCCAATCCCTGGAGGGGTTCCAGGCCAGGTTGGATGGGGCTTGGAGCCCCTGATCCAGTGGGAGGTGTCCCTGTCCATGGCAGGGGGTGGGACTGGATGGGCTTCAAGGTCCCTTCCAACCCAAACCATTCCCTGATTCGGGCTCAGAGTACCAAGAGGTCACAAGAACTGCAATACCTGCACATGAAATCACAGTTAAATACATCAACATCGCACAGGACTGGTTATGCAGACGTCAGCCCTCAGGCTCATTAAAAGGTTTACCTTCTACAGCAGCTTCACAGCTTCCTCGTGCAAGACCAAGCAGTGTCAGGGGACACGTACTAGTGCGATGTCTTATTTTCCACCATCACCACTGTCACCTGCAGCCACGGAGAAGCATCTCCCGATGGCAGCGGGGAAAGCAGAGGGACAGACATCGACTTTGCTTACTGCAACGGGATTTTATTCAATATTTCTGTACAAAAAAAAAAAGGCTTAAAAGAGTAAATGTGCTGCACTCTAAGAAAACAAAACTACACAGCACATCACCATGAAATGCATTTCTTTGCGCTCTCAGCTGCTGATGTAGCAAGATGGACCAAAGGTGGACAAGGACCCCGGTGGGGAGTGCCAAACGGCTGAGCTCGTGCGCTTGAAGTATCGGGGCTTGCTCTTCCCAAAAATATCCTCCAGCTTCGGGCTTGGAATGAGACCAAAGAGCTGGTCAACATTCACCGGGTGGTAGTACTGGTGTATGATGGCTTGGTTGAGCTGAGGCCCTGTGGAAAGAACCATGTTTAGAGAGGCAGAGCCACTCTAAATGACATTTGAGCACCTGTTCCTTTGTGCCAGCACAACAGGACTTGTCTCCTCTGCCTGGAGAGCTGTTACAGGGAATGCCCCATCCCTGGAAGGGTTCAAGGCCAGGTTGAATGGGGCTTAGAGCCCCCTGATCCAGTGGGAGGTGTCCCTGCCCATGGCAGGGGGTGGAACTGGGTGGGCCTTGAGGTCCAACTCAAACCATTTCATGATTCTATGATTCATAGATAACAGCTTCCCTGCTCACCACAAAGCTCTGAGCCCCACACGCCTCCTCAGGCTGCCCCAGCACTGCTTTTCAGCTCCAACGCACATTAGGCCTGTTCCAAACCCAGCACCTCTATTTCCCTCAGGAGGACGAGCTGCCTCAGCACCATGAGCCCCCACTCATCTTCTCACACCCACAAACGCACGCATGGACGACTTTGGTTTCACTTGACACAACAGCTCCTGCAAGAAGGCAGCTCAGTTCCACTCTGCACTCAGAGCCAGCAGCTCCAGTGCTGCCAGAGCCTCACGCGCTCCTGGGCTGCGCTTTGGGGGAGCTGAGATTGCACCAACAGTGTCTGGAAAGCTCCAGCTTCCCAGGGAAGGGATCGCAGGAAGCCAAACCAAGCTGGGCACCTACCATCAGCCCAGGCGGGGACAGGCTTTCGCGGATCGTTCTCATCGTCCGTAGAGTCATCGCTTTTCAGGTCCATCCCATAGTTATTTTCGTTCACCGTTGGGGACCTGGGTTCCTCTGTGCCCTTGGGGGGCCCTGAGCAGGATGCGGAGATGGATTTCTGCAACCAGAGAGCAGTGATTAGTGCAGGAAGCAGACGTTCCAGCCTGGCAGGAGGGCTCGCTTTGCCAGGGAAGGCTGGCCGAGATCCAAACACTCTGATCCTTGCAGGCAGGCAGAGCTCCAGCACCAGGGAACCAGGCTGTGCCAAAGCCCCGGCTGAGGTCCCACCACCAGATCAGGGCATCACCTTCACACCAAGGGGAAGCTGTGAGTTAAGAGGAGAACTCCCAGTGCCACAGGGACTCCACTGGAATGGGAAGGCAGCCAGAAGCCTGAGCTGACCGGGGCCTTGCTGGAGGATCCCTCACACTCATTTTCATCCCTAGGCACACAGAATCACTAGGTTGGAAAAGGCCTCTTGGATCATTGAGTCCAACCATTCCTATCAACCACTAAACCACACCCCTGAGCATTTCATCTACCCGTCTTTTAAATCCCCCCAGGGATGGTGACTCCCCTCCTCCCTGGGCAGCCTCTGCCAGGGCCTGGTGACCCTTTCTGTGAAAAATTTTTTCCTGATGTCCAGCCTGACCCTCCCCTGGTGGAGCTTGAGGCCATTCCCCCTTGTCCTGTCCCCTGTCACAGGGGAGAAGAGCTCAGCTCCCTCCTCTCTACACCCTCCTTTCAGGTAGTTGTAGAGATCAATAAGGTCTCCCCTCAGCCTCCTCTTCTCCAGGCTAAACAACCCCAGGTCCCTCTGCCGCTCCTCATAAGACTTGTTCTCCAGCCCCTTCCCCAGCTTTGTTGCTCTTCTCTGGACATGCTCCAGAGCCTCAACATCCTTCTTGTAGCGAGTCCAAAGAACCCTTTCACATGTTTCACGGCCGAACTGGTTTTCATTCTCTCAAGCTTTGACATGAGTCACGCCATGGAGAAGCCGAGCAGGAGGAAGAAGAGCCTCTCAACCCCAAGAGGCAGAGGCAGCACTCAAGTCTGTCTGCATGTGAGCAGCTTTCCTTCACTGCTCCCAGCACCAGGCCTCCAATCCAGCCAGGACTGGGGCTGCCACAAGCAGTGGCTCATGATGGGCTGCCATCCTGCGGCTGCTTCCAGCATCCTCACCAAGGCAAACCACTTGTTTTTCCTTCGGGTTTCCCTGCGCTGAGCTCTTGGCTGAGCCGGTTTTCATTCTTTCGAGCTCTGACATGAGTCACAGCGTGGAGAAGCTGAGCAGGAAGAGGATCTGCTCAGCCCCAAGAGGCAAAGGCAGCACTCAAGTCTGTCTGCATGCGAGCAGCTTTCCCCCACTGCTCCCAGTACCAGGCCTCGAATACAGCCAGGATCCAGCAGCAGGCTGAGATCAGAGCTGCCACAGGTGGTGGCTCATGATGAGCTACCACTCTGCAGTCACTTCCAGTGTCCTCGCCGAGCCAAACCACTTGTTTTCCCTTTAGGACCCCCTGCACCGACCTCTCAGCCGAGCACCCGCACGGGCAGCCAGCCCCATCCTCTGCACAGATGCCTGTCAAACCCCAGCAGCCTGCATTTAGGAAGCTCATTTCCTGCTCCACTGCTGATGGATAATAAATCTGCAGGCTGGCTCCAGACCCCAGGAGCCAATTAGGCACCACAGGCTCATTACATCCAAGGCCTCTGCTGGAGCCAGGGCTCACCTGTACAGTTTTGCTCAGCCATGTGCCAGAGGCAGTCAATGCTTCTGGCTGCTTCATCTTCTTCCCCTCTCCCAGCTCCTGCAGGGGCTCACGCAGACCACCTTCCTCCTGCGAAACCACAAGAATTAAGTCACTTATTCACATTCACCCAAGCAGAAGAACAGATCTTGGGAACCAAGCCACAGTTTCTGGGGACCTTGCAAGAAAATCCTCAGTCCCTCTGTCTTCCTCTGCAGAAAAAGCCCAAACTCCAAGACAAAGCAATTCCTGTCTTTCCTCAGATCCACACCAAGGTGTCTAGAGCCCATGCTCACCTTTGCTGCTTTGAGCCAGGGATTGGAAGCTACAGCAATGGATTCCGGTTGCTTGGCTCTCTTCTCCTGCCCAGGCTGCTGCTGCAGCATTTTCAGGCTTGCCTCCTAATAGAGAAGAAAATAGAGGTAAAACTGTCAGTGCTTAAACACCTTTTCAGCCCAGGCCATGCATTTTTTTCTCCAGCACTTCTCAGGAGGGAAAAGCTAAGAGGAGGCAAGAGCTGCAGGCACCGAGTTACATTCAGCTTCTCTCTCATCTAGAGGGGTTTCACTGCAGCTCCCTCAGACCAGAGCTTGGCAACACACGAGCAATCGAGACCTTCATTAAAATCGTGCAGCACAAACAGGAGTCTGAATGTCAGGGACCTGGTGAGTAAGAGCAGCAAAGGCAGGAGGAGGAATTTATTCCTAAGCGCAGCATTTAGGAGGCTGTTTTTTAACCAAGGAAGAAGGCAGAAGGAAGAGTGATGTTAAGACTAAAAAGGAAATGTTACTGTGATGTTTTGAGACAAACTGCCTTGACTTCAAGGCACAACACTACTTGCGTGAGTACAGCTGGAGTCACATGAAGCCACAATATCTGAAGATTATGGGGATCACATCCTCCAAACAGTGAACGAGCGTAGCAGGGGAAAAGATAGATATCTCACTAATTTCTGTATTCCTTTAAGCGTCAGTGAATGCCCTTTGGAGGGTCTCTTCAAAGCACCACTGTATGGCTGCCATCCATTCGGAGGAGGCTGGGAAAGCTCACTTGTGAACGAGAAAACAGCCAATTCCAATGCTTTCAGCAGAGCTGGCTTGATCCTGCACAGCCCCAGCTCTATACAATAACATATTTGGCCTGTAGTCACGTTTATTGCACTTGTTCCTCTAAATAGTGTGGTAGCAAGTGTTAAAACATTAACACAGCACATGAAAACCAAATCTTATCTTAAAACAAGTCTGTGCCTCCTGTGTCTCTCTGGTTCACAACAGAGAAGGTCCCAAGCCCACTTCAGCTCCCACCTTTCTGTTCTTTTCAGCAGGCACTGCTGACTCCAGCTGGGGTTGGGGGCCCTTCTTCTCTCGCTGTTTGTGATCCCTGGGGAAGGATATATGGTTTAGTTCTAGAGGAGCACACACCTGCCCCGCACCAGCATTCGGCTCCACCTTCAGCACTGGGGGCAGCTTTGGGACTCATGGGATAAAAAGGATCTAAAGCTGCTGGAAAGTGTCCAGTGGAGGGCACGGAGCTGGGGAAGGGTTTAGAGGGGAAGCGTGTGAGCAGCAGCTGATGTCACTTGGTCTGTTCAGCCTGGAGGAGACTGAGGGGAGACCTCACTGTGCTCTGCAGCTTCCTCACATAGGGCGGGGGAAGAAGCAAGCGCTGAGCTCTCCTCTGACTCCAGGGAATGGCAGGAAGATGCCAGGGGAGGGGTAGGTTGGACATTAGAAGGTTCCTCACCCGGAGGGTAGTGGAGACCTGGAACAGTCCCAATCCAGCAGCACCGTTTATCTTTACTGCCTCATCACACCTCCAGGTCCCCTCCCCTCCAGGGCAGGACAAGCCAATACCTCTCCTTCCCTTGCTCCGCCTGCTGCTGCTGCTCTGCCAGACTTCTCAGTTCCCAGACTCTCTTTCCTTTTTCTTTCACCTCATCCTCTCTACTTTTCTGCAGGGGCTCTTGGTGCTCAAGTTCACCTTCCTCCTGATGAAGAAAGAAAACCCTCGTAACCCTTCAGACCCAGTGAGGAAAGATGGGAGGGTGTGTAACAAATGCTCCAAGACAGCTTGTGCCTGTTGTATCCCATTCCCACCTTCCCTGCTGCGACCACCATGGAGAAATACCTCCCTTCTGTCCCAACAGGTACCCTTGTGCTCAAACCCAACACCGACTGTCCAGGCAGAAATCTTGCAGCACGGACCCCAACCCCCGAGTCAGGAGAGGCAGGAATCTCTCCCTGTCCCATCCGTTGGGACAGGGCACGGGTTCCCTGCTGTTCCTCTCCATTTCTACACATGGCAGGGACCTGGAGTTGCTCTTACCACCTTTGGTGCTTTCTGCTTCTGGGCATCAGCCTCCCTGTGCTTCTTGGACAGCTTTTTCTTGCTCCGCTCCTCTGGTATTTTCTCTTCCCGCCCTTGCGAGAGGTGTACCTGAGGGAGGAATAGGTTTGAAGCAGAAAAAGGGGAGATTGAGATGAGATCTTAGGAAGAAACGTTTTCCTGTCAGGGTGGGTAGGTTTCCCAAAGAAATGGTGGCTGCCCCATCCTTACAGGCATTCAGGGAGGAATCTTCTTGCCACAGGCTGCCAAGACTCCAGGTGGATCAGGTGCAGCTCCCTTAATGCTGCAGAACCTGCACGGAGCTGCACAAGCAGCAGTGCTACACACAGCCAGCACAGCCCATCCTAGCACACTCCCCGTCTGCTACCTGACCCCAAAAGAGGGCCAGACAAGGCTTTAAAAGCCAAACAGTACAGACACACAGCAAAGTCCGCTCCTCATCAGCACCCCTTGTGTGCTTGGGTCTACTCCTTCCCACTACGTTGTGTGCCAACAGCTTGCTCCGAGCACACTGTACACTGAGTAAGGCTGCCTGCACAAAGGACACCAGGGATGCTGCCACATTCCTTGAAAGCACAGCACCACAAACACTGCATGTTGGAACAGGAATGTCTAGAGCCACCGCAGAGGTGAGGAGAATAAAAGCCTCCTCTTGTCAGAGTACTTCAGTGTCTCTGATGCAGTTACCCACCACCTCATTAGTCGCCAGCAGCAACCCTGGGCTCACACACATCATGCCAGTGGCCTCCCTGCACTCCAACGGCCTCACAGCTCACTGAAAAAACATCACTGTACTGCATGGTCCAAAAGCCTTCTCACCTTCTCATCATTCTGTAAAATCTTCTGCTCCATCCGCTTCTTCTTCTTCTCTTCTTCCAACTGTTCCACCCGCTCCCGAGCCTGCAGTGCCTTCCTCAGGCGCTCTTCTCTCCTCCTGGGCAGCAAAGGTGCAAGACGGGCTGGTAAACTGTCTGCTCCAGCCCAGCGGCTGATGGGGAGCAGGGATTTGTTGTGGGAGTTCAGGAAACCTGCTCCTGCGCTTGCCCTGATCTGGCTGAGCATCACCTCAGCTCACGTCTGCACTAAGAGCAGGCATTGGCAGGGGTTTTGCATCAATGCAAACTCGGGAACAGCAGGGCCCAGGCAGCATCACTCACTAAATGCTCCTTGGAGGAGGCAAGGAACAGGGTACATCCTGGTGGGAAAGGCTCCAAGGCGCCTTTGCAGAGCCAGGGAAGGAGCAAGAGTAAAGGGACTCAACTCACTGCTTCATCTCTGCCTGCCGCCGCCTCTTTTCCTCCTCCACTTTCTTCCTTCTCTCCTCCTCAGCCTCCTGCTTCCTCCTGAGGCTTTCCAGTCTCTGCCGCTCCTTCTCCTGAGGGGAAGACGAGTTCAGGCTGTATGGGTCACTGGGACCTATTTCTGCCCCCAGGTTGCTGGTGCCCAGGCAGCATCTCCACAAAGGAGTCACCTCAGAGTCATTCCCCCCCAACACCCAAATGGGAAGGGGATAGCAGGGAATGAATGCCAGTTTGGCGACAGCGCTTATTCAACTAATCGGAGCAGAAGAGTCGTAGGTACAGGAAGGAATCACCCCAGCCCTCCAGCTGTAGAGGATACTTATGGGCAAGGAACAGCACATCCCCACTGTAGTGACTGCCCGTAGCAATTGCTCTGCGCTTGGGACAGCGCTACCTACACCTGCAGCTGGCAGAGTGAAGGAGAAGGAACAGTGCAAGCTGTCTTGTGTAGAGGCCACAGGCTTCCCCACAGCTCCCAGCCCCAGAAGAATACATCCACAAAGAGGTCTGGCCACCTCCCTGCCGTGTGGCCGGTGGTTTATTTGGAGAGAGCTGTGAGGGAGCCAGGGTGAGGGGAAAGAGCTGTCAGTGCTAGGAAGCAAGCGGAGCCGTTACAGCCTTCCAGCCCCACAGGAAAGGGCGTCATTACTTACAACAAAGTCCCCCTGTAGAGAAGAGACAAAACAAATGATTAATGGTTTGGAAGTAACACTAGAACTCCCTTTACAACAGCCCCCCTCATTCTCAGCTGCAGCTCCTTACCCGTACATGGTAGAGACACCCCTGTCCGACCCCTCACTACCTGCCATGCTGGCAGTACCAGAAGCTGCTCTAAGGTCTCCCTGCAGCCTTCTCTTCTCAAGGCTGAAGAGCCCCAGCTCTCAAAGCCTGTCCTCACACAGGCGGTGCTGCAGCCCTTGCACTACCTCCATGACCCTTCCCCAGGGAGGTTAAAGCAGAACCGAGTCCAGTCTGCTACAAGGACCCACGTCAGCAGAAAGAACCAGGGATATGTTTATGCTTTTCAAAGCAACAGGCCCTCCTGCCACTCCCTTCTCCATCCCTATGAGGGAAGTTGGGACCCAGACGCACCTTCAGACCGGGCCGGGAGGGAGTGTTGCGTTTGATGAAGTTCTTTATGACTCCCCCACGTCCGCTGGGCCCTGGGCTTGCCAGCAGCTGGTTTTGCTGCACAGCCTGCAGGAAGTTCTTCAATGGTCTAACAACCTAAGAGGAGGAGACATTGGGAATTCTGTATCTGTCTGGGAAAGGGAGGGAAAGGGCCATGGCACCCACTCACCTTGCTGGCAGAAGAGAAAGAAGGTGGAGCCTGGTTTGATGAGTTCTGCTTTTCATCCACCGGGGAAAGGGTGTGAGCCCCTGACTGCTGCCCATTCCACAGGGCACCCATTGCTTGTTTGTAGCTTCTTGTCCTGCAGGGATTAGCAAGAGGCACGTTAGGTGACACTTGCTCCACACACTGAAGGCCAGGTCCAGGACGCAAACACCCCCTACCAGACACCCGAGCGGTTCTCCCAGGCCTTGACATAGTGGGGCTGCCTCTGGTTCTCGTTCTGGGCTTCACTGGTTGGGTTCACACAGCTTCCTGTGAAGAAAGCTGGAGTTAGCACCACATTCAAAGCAGCCAGTAGGGCTCCAATACCCATTTTCAGCCCCTAACCAAACGGGAAGCCCAGGAGTTTGGGGCTCGCCAGGACGTCATCACTGTGTACAGTGAAGCACCCACAGCATGCGTCTTGTACAGACTCAGCCTGTTCCACCTCTGCTGCTCTTCCCTCTGCCCTGCTGGGCAGATCCTACAGCTCCACAGGGGACAATCAAAGCCCGGATCTCTTCCCTTCCTTGCTTCAAGGCATAGTAAATCAACAGGACCCATGGATCTTCATGCAACATAAACCCAGGAGAAAGGGACGTTGAGGCGCTTGAACAGAAGGTTGTACTGCGTGCAAGGTTCAGATCTAAGAGTGCTCTCTTTCCAAAGTGTCCCCACCCCCTCCCTGTGCAGCCTGAAGCTGGACAGGACAACGTTTGTCTCAAGGCTTGGATGCATTTACAAGATGTCCTTCCTTATCCAACTGCATCTTCAGGAGATCAACAGTTCACCTGAAAGGTTCCCTCTCTTTGGTCTGAGGTGGTGTTGCTCCTACACAAGCCCCAGATTCTCCACAAGCCCTCACGCTGACTCGCCCTGCTCTGTGTGTCCGTGGGGCTTCATGCAAGGAAAGCAAGACCAAATAGTTACCTTTGTTGCTCCCTGCCTGCTGCTCAGAAGGAGCTAAGGGTGATGCGGGAGGGTTGGCAGCCCGGGTACTTTTACTTGAAGCAAGAGTGTCCTCAGGAGCCTGCAGGAGGGGGAAACAAGCATTCTCTTAGCACCAAAGAACACAGCTACCACCGCCCCACTGCCCTGAGAAAGCTGGTCGCTTCTACAACTGCAGCTGTGTGGGCACCAGCTGGTTTGTTTCAGGGGTCTGCAGAGGGACCACCGGCCTCTGTGGGAGACTTGTCCAGCACTTCTCAACCAGAGCAGGAGCTCTGTGAGCCTGGACTCCAATGCCACAGCACCTCACAGACAGGCAGCTCCCACCTACCCACCTTGGAGACTACAATCTCAAGCTACAGACACCCCAGTCCTGAAAGAGGACTCCTGTGAAATGTCTCGGGTTACAGGATCATCAGGCACTTGAAGCAGCGCGTCTTTGCGGAAGAACAAGCAAAACCACCACAGCACAGCACTCTCGTGCGTTGCAAGGCTGCCTGCACAGGCTGCGCTTTCTCTGCTAGCCATCCCCCACCTGCTACGCTGCTACCACCTCCGAGAGCAGAGCTACACGCCTGCTCCCACTACTGCTTCCCAACAGTACCGGGGCCGTCCTGAAGCAGAGCCCACTCCTCTGCTGGGCTGGCTTTCACATCCGCTGGCTCACAGCACAACCACACAAGATGTTTTTGGGGCTTCTTTCCTCACCGCAGGCTCACACTGGCCTCTGTGGCCAAGGAAAGCACATTAACTTGAACAGCCCTCATGATTTCTGGAGCTAAACCA
Source organism: Cuculus canorus (assembly GCF_017976375.1). Classification (NCBI taxonomy): domain Eukaryota; kingdom Metazoa; phylum Chordata; class Aves; order Cuculiformes; family Cuculidae; genus Cuculus; species Cuculus canorus. The sequence goes on along the minus strand of NC_071405.1, from coordinate 68,964,818 downwards.
GTCCTGCAGCAGACAGAGGCTAAGAATACAGTCAGTTCCCATGCCCAGCTGACAGGGAAAAGCTTGCCAGCTCCTGGGAACCTGGCCGGGAACCTCCAAACACTCCATCCTGAAGAAACCTTATGGAGACACTCAATGACTCTGCCCACCACGAGCTAGAGCACCAGCCGGCTCAGCTGGCTGCATTGTGTTACAAGGGCAGTACTGCTCGGCTCAGCAGTGCCTTCACCCAGCTCAGTGGGACATGATGGAACCATCCTTGGCTGCTTTCCCTGCATCCAGTGGCAAGGATCAGCAGAGGTACCAAGATGCCCGGAGATGCTTGTGGGTTGTTCCTTAGAACTTACCTTTCCACCTGGGGGATCCAGCTCTGGTTCAGGCCTGCAAACAAAGAGCTGGTTTAATTGTTTTGACTCTGATGGAACCAGCACATGGACACCAAGGAAAGCACAAAGATCTAAATGCATCCAGAAGCACAAGGGGTTTTCAGCCAGGCCACACAGGCGAAGTTGAGAATCCTTCAGCTGGGCTGTTCCAGCGCATCACTGATCAATGTGCTGCTGAGCCTGGTCCCCTCCCACAGAACTTGCACGTAGCAAGGAAGCTCCATGGACCTCTGGTGGAGTCTCACCCATCCACCTCCCAGGTCAGAGCACCCCTGGCCACCTGCCAGTGGGTGTTCGGAGGCTGGCTACAGCCAGGAGTACCTCCTTCGATGCCAGCACCACTGCTGTCCCAGCTACTCTGGTCCGGGCTGGACCTCACAGTGCTCAAAACAGGCTTCTGGAAAGGAAGGGCTGTGCCAGGGCAGCACAAACTGAAATATCAACAACCCAGGTGACACCAGCACCCAAACAGCCCATTACAAAACCAGTCCTATCACGGGAACACAAAAGCCACCCAGAGAGCTTCCCTGCAGGGGTTACTGTGGCTTCTTCCTGTCTGCTCCGCATGGAAACCTCACCTTGTGCTGCTGGTCACATCTTCTTCCACAAAAACCTCCAAGGAGCTTTGACCTGGAGAAGAAAATGCAAGCTTGGTGATTCCATTCTGAGGCTTCCCAGCAGCAGCGCATGTGGTAGAGCTCAGGGCTCCGAGCAGGCTTTCCACCCGGGAACACCGCTCACCCCTGCTATCCACACCAAACCTCCTCCCCAAGTGCCTCTGCCCATGAGCTGCTCCAGCTGCACAAACGCTCCTGCCTGCACCAGGGACAGCATTTTCCAGTCAATTGACTGTGGCTCCTGCCTCCCCACATGGCTTTGTGCAGAGATTTGGCTATTTAGGCTGATTTCATCCCCCCAACACCACTTTGCTGAAAGTATTAGAGAATATGCCTGGATACAGCGTGACTCAAAGCTGACAAAGCCAAACACTGAAGGCCTTGGTGCTTTATTAGTGGCCAATCTGCCTCCAGAGCAGTGATTTTATGAAGTCCTAATGGCAAAACCTTCCCAAGAGCAGTGAGAATAGAGGATATGGGGAGTTTAATGCTACCAGGAACAGCCCAGATCTTGTTTCCTCCGATGACTGTGCTGTTTGGTTCTCAGTCCATGCACATCTCTGCCTTCCTCCCAAAATCATTTAAGCTCCTCTGCCAATTCCAGCCAAATTTCAGGGGTGGAGACATTCAGCTCTGATTTGTTGTTTTTTTTTTTTTTTTTGAGAGTTGGCAGAAGACACCAAAATCAAAGCCTGTCCCCAGGGAACGCAGGAGTCTCTGACCAGCCAAACTGCACGTGTGGCTGCAACCAGACAGACCGCATTCTCCTTGGTGCTCCACGTTTCTCTGCCTACCCACAACCTATAGAACCCACCCTCCAAACACTGTGCCTGTGCACCAGCAGACTCTGACAGCAGGTGAGGACCTGAAGATCATATCCCAATGGGGTGGAAACCACAGGGCCAATCCACAAGAGCCAGAGAGTTACTATGGGTGAGCTGCACTTACTCCCCACACCAAAGCCGATTTAACCAAACCAACACATTTGACTACTTTAAGGCACTTACAGCTCACTCTGCTGGAGGCAGAGGAGGATGCCTGTGCCACTGCCTTCTTCAAGATGGCCCTACTGACGGATCTCCGGATCATGCTCTCCCTCTTGCTGGCCAGAGAGTACTTTTCTGCCAAGGAAGCCCTGCGGCTCTTGTGGGAGCCACCGGCAATGCTCCGGCGACCAGAGCAGCAGTGCGCTTTGGATCTTGCTGTCGTCATCTTGCTGTCAGAGTCCTGGAAAAGCACCTCTTCAAGACCTTGAGGAGACTGATCTCCTTGGAGCGTGGCAGAATTTCCATTCCTAGCAGCCCTGGCAGCGGAGGTCCTCACTGTTCTTTTCAGGGGCTGCTCCTCCTCCTCCAGTGCTGCCCAGGCAGCAGGAACCGTAGTGGAACGAGACGCATCACCAGCATGCTCAGTGCCTGCATCCCCCCGGGGTGACGGCTGCTCTGCATGGGCTGTGCTGCTGCTGTTGGCATCCCAAAGGCTGTCCTGACAGCTCACCTTCTCCATGGGATCCTGCACCTCCATCAGCCCTTTCCCAGACGGTCCAGGGAGCTCGATTTTCACACCAGCTTCAGACCCCACTGTGCAGTCTGGCACAGCCACCTCTTCCCCCTGACAGCCAGGGTACTGGGGCTGCTCCTTGCTCTGGCGCCTTTGGGAACTCAGCTTGGAAGTTGTTGGCTTGACGTTGCTTCTTCTTCTGGACAACCTTAAATAAATACAATTTTAAATGAAATAATGAAGTCTCCCACTCCCAAACAATTTTTAGAGGAAAAAAGAGCAAATTTTTGAAGCGAGCCCACGGGCTTCTTCTCTCCACCATTCCCTTGCAACCCATGTCCTACCAGTGATGAAACACAGGAGCTGGACCTTGAGGGCTTAGATTTAGCCAGAAGGGCTTAGGAATTGCTCTTTGCTGCTCTCCGCTGCCTGCGAGACAGATTTTTGCTGGATGTTTCCACTCTGTGCTACAGGCAGCAATGAGGGGCCCATGCCCCCCCCCCCCCCCCCCCGCCGCAGCCAATCCAGCTGGCTGTACGGGGTGGACCCACAAAAGCTGGAGAATATGAACTGCAGGACCTGAGGCTGTTCTTTGCACCCACAGCCCCGGGTGGAGCTGGTGCTGGGACAGCAAAGACACACTGGCACAGCCAACTCCGCTCCATTCACCTGGAGCAAGGCACAGACACCCACACAGAGAGGGATTTCAGATCAGAGGTGTTGCAGTCTGCCACGATCAGCTCGGTGTGGAAGCCTCCTTACAAGACCCCATCTAGAAACAGCAGAGTGTGCTGCTTTCAGCAGGCTGCACAGTGTGAAACAGATCCTAAACGCTGGGGAAGGACCCAAGTGCTGAGAAAACATCCACAGATCTAAATGCTGGGTTTGAACAGGATGGGAAATAGCAGCACTGCTGTATGCAGGGCACCAGCCAGTGCAATCCTGAGGAACGCCTCAAAACCCCACTGGTACAGCTAGGACTCGGGAATTCTTTGAGTTTCTGCTATTTCAGAAAAGAATTACCAGGAATAGTAAAGCTTTCACTCTATTGTTTCAGTTAAACATGACCAACTACACAGAGGATTCAGCAGAGAAATCCCCTTTGATCCGTTAGGGAACTTGCTGCGAGAGGATGGAGCCACACATGGGATCAGCGAGTCAAGGAGATCAGGTGGACAAACCCACAGTGAAAGGACAAAGCTGTTTCCAGAGAAAGGCGGTTTCTGATGCTGAAGTGGGCCAGAGGGTGGAGGCTGGAGGCAAAGATGAAACAGTTCACGTGGAAGAGCCTAACACGCCAGACTGCCGCGGGAGCTTCCTGCTGCCGAATACCCACCCAGGCATTGTCACATCAGCAGGGCTTCCTCAAAACAGAGTTTAAATGAGGAAAATCAGATGCAAGATCCATCTTCCTCTGGGGAGCAAAGCAGCTCCTACCTGAAAACCAGTAGCATGTCCAAGGAGCTCCCCACTTCGAGGTGCAGTGTTCTCCTGCCCTCCCTCACCACACGTACATGAACCGCCCACGCTGCCGTGCTATTCTTGCTCTTCTCTCCATCTTCCATGTCTGCTTTCTGACGGCCTTTTAGTTCCAGCTCTTCCCGTCCAACTCATGTGGGTTTTTCACCACGGTTATCAACATTTAAGTGCCTTATTCGCACAAACGCTTTGGATCATGCTGTCAGCGTCCCTCCCTCGGCTCACAAGGTGTTCTCCAGAGGGAGGATTCCGTAGCCACCACTGGCCACAAGAGGGGGGAAGCAGCGGCATCACAAAAGTTAATGAGAATTGCAGCCATCCTCAATCACACAGACAATTAAATCTCACTGACACCGCCCTGCCTTGACATCCGTTTGCAGGGAACCGTTGCCAGTTCAGGACTGGCTTTAAAAACCTTAAGTACAGTTTGGAATTGCTTGGAATTCCCACTTCTGTTTCACCGCTAATCCCACAGAGCCTTCCTGCCCACCAGTTCAAACCACAACCAGGTCAAATAGCTAGCGGCCAGTTCCATTCCCAGGTTCTCCCATCCCAGGCACCAGCCCAGAAGTTTAGGGAAGCAAACGCCAGGAGCAACCTCAGGCCAAAACAAATAAAAAAACCCCAAATGCAAACGGGCAAGAAAAGAGGGTATTTGTTATTCTTTGTTTATAACCAGAAAAAAATGCGAATAGGAGAGAAGGAAACCCGCCACCTCCATCCCAAACATTGACTGGAACCAAAAAGAGTTGATTGGTCTCTATGTGCCCTTTTAAATGTATTTGCTAACTCAGGGAATAAAGCGGCTATTTTATGTCTGCTACAGGTGGAGACGTTGAGCCAAGACAAAGGGACCCACCCACCTCCTCCTGTTCGGCTCCTTGTTCTCCTCTTTAAGGCAAGAAGATTGCCTTTTCTTGGAACGTCTCCTCTGCGAAGGTGTTTTGGGCATCAAAGTGGGTTCAGCCCCAAAGCTGCTGTTGAGCAAACACAGAAGACAGGGTTTGCTTCCCCTGCTGCCTGCAGCAACGCCACCCTCGACCCAGCCCGCAAGGGGGAACTCGCTGTGGAGTACTGGGTGAAAAAGAAGAGCAAAAAGCACCAAAACCCGGCACCCAGGCTCAAACCCAGCTGCCGAGCCCACCGTCGTGGAACCTAGCGCCTGCTGGCCCTCGTGCCAGGGCTGGGCACACGCAGGGGCTGGAAGCACTCTGGGATCACCCATTTCCCCAGGGCACAGGGAGAACCCCGGACGCAGCCCCCACCTCTCCAGCAGCCTCATGCCCTGCTCCTCCACCTCCCGCAGCCAGGCTAAGTGCTTGTGCTTGGCGTTGTGGAGGAACCGTGAGAACCGCTGCCCGCACACCTCCAGAAGCCGCGTGGGACCATCGGCCTCCGCCATGGCCCTGCCTGGAACACAGAGGGAGAGACAGCAGCTCGGGGGTGTCCCGGCAGCAGGAGGAGAGGCGCCAGGATCGCCTCCACCTCGGGGCAGGGTGGAGGGCAAGAAGGGGGGTGCCCTGGGCAGGGGGAGCACCCCAGCGGGGCAGCCTGGGCAGGCACAAGCCCACATTTTGGCTCCAAGGGCCCCCAAACCCCTCTGCCTGCTCCCCCCTGAGGCTCAAGCCCACTCCCGCCTCAGGACATGGGTGCAAGTTGCAAAGAAAAGGGGGGACGAGGGGTAAAAGAAGTGGGGAGCAACCTGATGCTGCACCCTGGTTAGGCACAAGCCCCCACTCTGCCTCCAAGGGCCCCCAGACCCCTCTGCCTGCTTCCCCCGATGCTCAATCCCGCTGTTACCGCAGGGAGCAAAAAAAAAAAAACCAGGGTTGAACACAACGACGCAATCCCCACCACCCCCACAGCCCGCGCCCCTTCCCGGAACACCGCACTGCCCCGCGCCGCCGCCTTTTATAGGCGCTGCCCGAGCCGCCGCCTGCCATTGGCCGCGGGCCACGCCCATCACCTCGCCGTTAGCGCCCCCTCCGCAGCTTCTTGGCCCGAGGCGGAGTCCTCCGCGACCACAGAGACGGGCGAGCAGAGCGGAGTCCTATTTTGAGCGGTCCCGCGCGGAGCGGCAGCCAATGGACAGCGCGGGCTAGCGGCGCGCCGGGCGCTGATTGGCCGTCGCGGGCTGTGACGTCACTGGAGTTTGAGCCGCGCGCGCGGGCGGTTGTGCCGGCGATGGCGGCGATGGCGGTGATGGGGATCGGGATCGGGGCTGAGGCCGGGGCCGAACCCGGGGAAGGGCTGGCGCGGCTGCCGGAGCTCTGCAACCGCCGGCTGGCCGAAGTGCTGCGGCGGGTGGACAGCGTCGACCTGGTGTGGCTGCGGGAGATCCGCGAGGAGGCGGCCCTTATGTTCGGCAGGTACTGCCCTCCCCCGAACGACCCCCCGAACGACCCAGGCCGCTCCGGCGGACCCGGGCCCTGAGACCGCCTTGCCCATTTCCCTCGCAGCCGCTGCAGCAATGAGCCCGAGCTGATGCCCAAGACGCCGTCGCAGAAGAAGAGGCAGCGGAGGAAGCGACCGTCCAACCTGCGGGAGGAGGGCTGGGAGGCGGGCAGGAAGAGGTAGACGCGACGGGGCAACTGGGAGCGGGGCTAGGGGACACTGGGGGGACTGGAGAGGGGCTGGGACTGATGAGGGATCGAGAAGTGCCTGGGGAAGGGCTGGGGCTGGCCGGGGATTGGGAGGAACTTGGGAAGGGCTGGGGCTGGGAGGAGACCAGGAGTGACTGGGGAAAGGCTGGGGCTGACGGGAGGCTGAAAAGCATGTCCGCAGCAGGTCCGGGGAGCCCCCCTCCTGCCATGACATCCCCGTGATGTCCCTGTGCCATCCTTGTGAAAGGTGCAGCATGACATCACGCTGCAGAGCACTCATCCTGGTGTTGTGACAGCTCAATTCTTGGAAAAAGTAATGAGCTTTGCTCCTTGGTGCCTCTTCCATCCCAGCATTTCCCCTTTCTCATGATCCCTCCTCTCTTAAGCAATGACCGTGTTGGGTGCTTTCTGCATCAGCCGCTTCCCACAGCTCTGTCTGTGCCATGCTCCTAGAAGGCTCATCCCAGATCTTCTTGCCTTGTTTCTCTGTGCGTTCCTGTTTGTGCACGGAAGGGCTTGGTCTATTCTCCAATCCCATCCTAGTCTAACACACTGGTTCCCTTGTTAGATTATCCAGAAGGAAGAACAGCAGCCTCAAGGTGGTGTCCTCCACGCGACGTTCCCAACGATTCCAGAATAAGGAGAACCTGGAACCAGCTGGGGCTGGGGTCACTCAAGACTCTCCACCTCAACGTGTGACAAGATCCCAGGCTGCGACAGCCAAAAGATCCGAGGCCCTTCCTGAGATGCCTCCTGCCCAGCGAGTAGTAGGAAAGATTCTCTTGGTCGGAGTCGGTGCCAGTGATCGCGTCAGCGCTGAGCTGCACCTCCAGAAGAGTGCAGCCAAACCAGCGGAGCTGCCGTCCACCTCCATCCTGAGCTTGAACGATGCCTCTCCCAGGGAAAGTAGAGCTGCTGCGTCTCCGCCAGTGACACCAAAGGCTGCTGATGCTACCTTCGTTCTAAGCGAAGAGCCTGGGTGCGAGGTGGTGGGCAGCTCTGCTCCAGTCCAGGAGCTTCCCCAGCACCTCAGGGACAGCCCCAGAACTCCGACCAGCTCCCGGCTGAGCCGGCGCTCCGTGCGCAGAAGCCTGTTGGGTAAAACGTCTGTGATTCACCGAACCTCCTTGGCAGAGAAGTACTCGCTGGCCAGCAAGAGGGAGAGTATGATTCGGAAATCCATTGCCCGGACAATGGCCAAGAGGAAGGCGGCACAGAAGTTATCCGTGTCCGCCGGGCATGCAGATGGTAAGTTTGAATGTCACCAGGCTTTTTATCACCTGCTGCTTTTTGCTGCTGAAAGAAAACGTTACGGGACTGAGTCTTTGGACTGGGTCTTCGGTCTGGGCGCAGCAGCTGACCGTCCTAGGCTGGGCAAGCTGCAATTAAGCGCAGGTGTTCTAACGGGCTTTCTAGAGGCATGAATAGGGAAACCCAGGAAACTCTACTTGTTCCCAGCCTGGGAATTCAGCCTTGTAAATCACTGGGAGAAGAGCTTTAACATTGCTGAAGTGGGAACTCATGGAGTCAGAGGAGAAGCTGTGAACAGGCTTTGTGGTTTGGCACCTGCTGGAGCCACAGGTCGTGACAGGAGGCAGGGCAGAGCCGTCACAGCATTCCGCACTCCTGCAGGGCCCTGGCCTCTGCCTGTCTGGTATAACAGTGGTGTTTTCTCTTGCCCTGCAGCCCCCAGCTCTGGAGAGGTGCTGGAGCATGAGGAAGCAGTTTCCGAAACCAAGTGAGACCACTTTAAGATCTTTCTTTACCCTTGCTTTCCTGCTGGGGGGATGTTTGACGTTGCCACTCTTGGTACAAAGCACACTGCCTGCAGATACCAAGGGCCCTCCCACTTTTCTCGTTTATTAAACGTGACTGCCTTTGGTTTTTATTCTAGGCCTTCTCCTGGACCGTGTACGCCCTCCAAGTCGGTAAGATTTGAGCAGAGGTTAAAACCATTTGTATTTGTGTGGACCTGTGAGCCAAATGCCCCTCCTCCGAGGAAGGAACCCCTGGATTATGTCAGTGTTTGCTCCCAGATAGTTATAATAAGCCAAGACGGCATCAATGGAGCGGAGTGTGTGGCCTTCTGTAATCAAGAACAGGCTCAGACAAGCATTCGTGGCAGGGCTTGTCAGCAAATCTGCAGCAGCTCAAACAAACTCCATTCTTCTGGTGCCACTGGATTCTTAGTGTGCCTGGGGTGCAGTTGGAGAAGGCGCAAAGGGGAAGTGAAGAGAGGAGGAAAATGAACGGATGGCTTTGTACATCAGTGCTGGAAGGGCTTAGATCGGTTCTTTCTGTATGCTGATGAGTAGTTGGTAAAGTCCAGTCCGTGCAGGGTGTCTGATCCATCCATAATCCTTGTCTCTTATTTCTGCACTGCTGCTTTTGGGAGTGGGACCTTGTGGTCTGTCCCATTCTTAGCCCAAGTCACCAGCTTAATGTACCCTGTCCAGGTACCTGGATATGGGCCCCTCTCGCTGCCCCTCTCTACCTCTCTACCAACAGCTTTCTCAGCAAACCAGACATGGTTTGGTTTCTGGTAGAAGCTCCTTTGAGAGCTGTGAGCACAGTGAAATGCAGCGACCCAGCAGCCTTCTCAAAACAGAAGATACCTGGGTCTGTAGGGACGTGTAAGGACAGAACCTGCCTGTGGGCTATCATGTAAAGATCAGGTTCTTCTTGGCCTGATTTTGAATTAATCAGTTCTATGTCCTGCTGCTCCCTGTACCTCGCCAAAGGATAAGACCCTACGGAAGCGTATGGGGAGGGTGGTTTCCCCACTTCTTTGTTCTTTCTCTCCCAGCTCCGTTGTGCCTTGCACCTGCCAATGAGGGCTTGGGGAGTGGAGTGGCCTGCGATGCCAACAGAGTGCAGGTTCCAGAAGCCACTGCTTGCTCTCTTGGGCACATAAACCCATTATCACAGCAGGAGTAACTTTATCCTGATGTTAAATGCAAAGGCGGCAAATAGCAGTGCCTATCACGTAACAGGAACGAGTAAATGGAGGGAATGAGCTGTTTGGCTTTGCTCTCTCCCTGTTTCTCTGCTCAGCACTGCCTGACTCCTTGCTGGAAGCCCAGCAAGCATAAACAGGTTTCTGACTTGGAATGCTTCTGTCCCTCACAGTGTATGAGTTTGAGTTCAAGCAGTCGCTCCCTCCCTGCTGATAGCTGTGTGCTGTTACTGCCTGTGCCTCTGGCACTGGCAGGACATCAAGGAATTCAGCACAATGATGTCCTGAGGTGTCTTCCACAGCTGGAGGTCAGGGCTTTGCTCTGGTACTGGTCAGTACCAGTGCTCTCTGCTGCACCTGCAGGTTTGCATTCCCTGGTGATGCCGCAGTATCCTTGTCAGAACCATTTAAATCATAACCGGCTGTTTCTGTGTGTCAGTTGTGCTGAAACCAGTTTGCTTTTCCCACAGAGTCCCCAAAGTCCGCGAATGTCGCTTCGCTCTCGAACCATCACCCAAAATGACCAGCCGGCAAGCAGCAATGGTAGCTCTGGAGGACATTGGGGCAGCATTTTAAAGTCATCACTCTTGGGAGGCTGACCGGGAAGTTGAAAGGAGTGGCCAGTTAATTTGAGAGCCTAGTGTGAAAGGCTAATCCAGTCTGTGACAAGCGAGGATGTGTTTCAGGAGATCAGCAGTTAGGAAATCTGCTGCTGGGATTACTTCCCACCCTGGGAAGTGATGGGAATAGATGCAATGGGGATGGAGGGATGCACATTCCCTGGGTTGTGGGGGGCCCAGTGGAACCCCATTTCTGGAGCAAGCAGTCCCTGTGTGTCCATGCAGAACACAACCTGGTGCTGTGCGGGTGCTGCTGAAGGCAGGGTTTGGCTGTTCAGGGAGCTGCTAAATCTGCTTCCAAAGCAGCACTGAAAGGGATTTTTTTCCCCTAGAACAAACTGTAACTGTGTTTTCTTTCAGAAAGCGACACAAATAAGAATGAAGAAACCCTGGAACCACCCCAGAGCGCCAGGTATGTTCGTAGGGTCGCTCAGCTCAGAAGGTGCCTCAAGATCTGTAGCGCAGCTCAGAGCAAGTTCAGTGCCGAGATGTTGCTAGACGGTGTCAGTGTTTTCTGACTAGGACACTTGTGCAGGAAGGTTTCTCTGCCTCCATGAGGAAAAGATTCTGTTTGTATCTTCTGCCACATTAGAAGTGTTTGAATTGACAACTGCCTGTGTGCATACAACAGAATGTCTTAGGAGCTAGGATGGGTTTGTGACCCTGAGTATGAGCCAGTCAGATATGCTGTGGTTGCTGGACTCTCTTCTTCTCCCAGGAGGAAGCCAAGCTACAAGAGAGCCGTGGACAAATGCTATGACAATCAGCAGGCAGTGGATGGAGGGCTCTCTCCTCTGAGAAGGAAGACTCTGTCCCCTGTCTTTCCAGCCAGCAAGGTAAGATGATCGTGACCCTGCTGCAACTCCCCAGGCCTTGTTCCTCCTTCCCACTCCTGAGGATTGTTTCTGGCATTGCCCTCGCAGGTTGTGCGTCCTTTCAAAACGTTCCTGCACACTGTGCAGAAGAACCAACTCCTCATGACGCCGAGCTCTGTGGGGAGGAATGGAGTAATAAAGTCTTTTATCCGATACAACACTCCTGTCCGATCTGATCCCAAGGTAAGAGGAAGCTCTTGTGCATGACAATCTGCCAAGTGTCCAGGTTGAAGCACAGGGAACTTTTCAGCCCATATTAAAGAAAGAAGTAACTCTAAGCTGTCTGTTTGCACCTAGGTAAAATAAATAATGTAATTAGACAGCTTCCTAATGAGTTCTAATTTGGACTCCAGAGCTCTGTTACTGGAGCGTTCCCCTGTGTGTTAGCAAGTAACAGTCAGGAATGAGAGTTGGGGAAAAGAAAATCAAGGGGATTTTGAATACTGCCGTGACATGTGTGTGTAACTGGAGTCTGCACACCCAAAATCTTCATTCTAGGGTGTTTCTAAGTAGATCTGAGCAAAGGCCTCTTAACCCCAGGCTTCTGATATGCTATGCTGAAGTTTCAGACCTTTGAAGCAGGAAGAGCCACAAGCCTGTGCTGAAGGAGATGGCTGGTTCAGTGAGTCCAGTGTGAGCCCAGTGTGCAGGTGTCTGGATCTAACAGGCATTCGCATCCATGTGCTGGAACCATCGCAACCAGCAAAGGCAAACCATGCACCTTCGCTGTTTGCAGGCGATGCCTCTGCCTGTGCAACACTGCAGTGGAGTTTGCAGCGACCCAGGGCAAGCGCCTGCACCCCAAACAGAGGAGTCTGTCCTTGGGGAGGAGGGAAGGGTCCAAGCTTCAGTCTCACTGCGTTCTGCTGGCATCAGTGCCTGCGTTGGCAGAGATGACATGATGAGAGAAGAGTCTTTGGACCAGGGCCTCCTTTGCTGCTGTCACTTCAGAGAATGTTATATTCCAGGTTTAATTTCCATCTGAGGCCCGGCTGAGAGGGTTTGGGTTTGTTCAGCCTACAGAAGAGAAGGCTCCAGGGAGATGTTAGAACAGCTTCCAGTATGGAAAAGGGCTCCAGGAAAGCTGGGAGGGGCTCTTGATCAGGGAGAGCAGGGACAGGATGAGAGGGAAGGTTTTGAGCTGAAAGGAGAGAGATTGGGATGAGATTTTAGGCAGAAATGTTTTGCTGTTCAGGTGGGGAGGCCCTGGCCCAGGTTGCCCACAGCAGTGGTGGCTGCCCCATCCCTGGAGGGGTTCCAGGCCAGGTTGGATGGGGCTTGGAGCCTCTGATCCAGTGGGAGGTGTCCCTGCCCATGGCACGGGGTGGGACTGGGTGGGCTTTGAGGTCCCTTCCAACCAAAACCATTCCCTGATGCAATGACTCATCTTACCGTTTGGTTCTTTTTGCCAACATAAATCAGTGCTGGCTGTGCTGTCTCTGGATGCTGCTTGGACTTCAGGAGCTGGTGCTTCTCTTTCTACTTCCTTTGCTCTCTTTTGCTCTCTAAGACTGACTCCACTGCCTTGTTTTCCATGGCCTCTGTTCCCAGCCATCCCCAAATGCATTGCAGGCTGCCTGACCTCCGTTTCAGGCTTGTTGCCATCCTTTGCTTCTGGTCCCTAACTGTGACCTCTGGGCCCTGACTTAAGCTGAGCAAGCTGAGGCAGAAGGAATCCCTGGCAGGTGGGTATAATCCCATTTCAATCTACCTCAGGAAAAGGAGAGGCAGAAGCTGGAGACTCTGCGGAGAAAGCAAGAAGCTGAGCAGCTGAGGAAAGAAAAACTGGAGGAGGAGAAGAAACGGCGACTGGAAGAGGCCAAGCTGTAAGTATGCGCTTCTTCCCTTGGCTGGGCTGCACTTCCAGCACCTGCAGGTCTCTAGACCTGGCTCTTCCAACTTGTAGAGTCCATGCATCCAGCAAAAAGTCTTGTCTGCTTGCTCTCACCCCAAGGACAGTATTTGTTCTCCCGGTGTTTGTCCAGAATCCTCACAAACAGTTTGCTATCCCAGCTGGCTGCTGCTTCAGCTTTTGCCTTGAGTTCTCTTGCAGGTGGAGCTAAAAAGCATTCGTAATGTTTAGATGAATGGTGTGTTTGGTTCATTGAATTCCGTGCTGCCCAAGCGTGTCTGTTGGACTTTCATCAAGCTGGAAGGAGCTTCGTGGAGTGACAAGGTCGGGCTGTTGTCCTGCAGGAAGCGTGAGGAGCGCCTGCGCAAAGTGCTGCAAGCTCGGGAACGGGCAGAGCAACTGGAGGAGGAGAGGAAGAAGCGCATAGAGCAGAAGATAGCTCTGTTTGAGAAGAGCGAGAAGGTAAGGACCAGTGTCCCTGTGGAGTTGGTGTGAGAGAAGGGATAATCCCTTGAGGTAGATGATGACATATGAGTGTGTCTGCCAGAGAGAGAGGAACTGAGGCTGCAGGAGAAGGGGGGAATGAACTGGAGAACAGCGGAATAGAGATCTTTCCAGAAACTCAGTGATTCTGAGTGACCGCCTCTCTCTTGGTTACAGCAAATGGCATGTGAAACCCCTTATTTTCCCGAATTATGAGTCTAAATGGGGTTTTTGGAGCTGCGTCCATCAGATGGGAGAAGAGCTCCATGTAGATAAAGCCAGCCTAATGGCCCCGAGGCTTTATCTACTCGAAGCTGTTCTCCCACCTGAATAGTAGATGGAGGTGGAAGTCGGCGTGCGTCCTCCAGCCCTTTCTGGTAGCTGAGACTTTCAATTTGCACACATGACTACAGCAGCCATTTGTCTGCTTTAATTACCTCTATCTGCTCCTCTTGTCCCATGGTTCTGAGCGTATATTATGATGGCTTTTGTGATAGAAGATGTTGAAACACCAGCGCAGGGTCAGTTCTTCCTGCAGAGATTTGAAAGAAGGTACATGCCCTAAATGTTACCCTTTTGAAACAAAGCACAGGTCCTGTTGGCTCCTGCTGGCAAAAAAGGAAGCTTTTGCCCTTTGAGAGGTGGGAGCTCAGCATTGTTGAGCCCCACTACGATGATCTTTCCCCTGCACAGAGAGCTGCCCCGTCCCAGGCTGGTTATTCACCCAGCTGCATGTGTGCCGTAGGTGCGGGAAGAAAGGCTGGCAGAAGAGATCAAAAAGAAAGCAGCGGCCAAGAAGAGGGAAGAAGCGGAGGCCCGGCGCAGGCAGGAGGAGGAGGCCAGGAAGCAGAGAGCACTGCAGCAGGTCTGCACTGGCACCCACCACCATGGCGGTTGTGAGCCAGGGAGCCAGTGGGAGAGCTCACACGGACCAGCAGAGCAAGTGGAGAGGCTGTGTCCTTAAAGCTCTGTTCTTCCTCTTGCAGTGTGGGAGGTGGTGGTGGTTGTAATCCACGATTCTGCTGCAGCTCTGGGCAGACTGCTACTTAATTTGTACTAAAATATCCCTGTTAAGCCTGTGTCTCAGAGACCCAGAGCGTGGTGGCCTTTAGGCTCTTCGGGGTAGTCTGTGGGCAAGGAAAGGGCATCAGCGGAATAGCGGGAAAGATGATGCTCCTCCCTTGGCAGCACCAGGACTTCAGCCCCACCTGGTTTCTCTGCTGGGTTAGGGATAGTTGCTAGGGACCTGGGTCAAATAGCACCTTCCTGCTCCTCTATTCTGGAGCACGGTCCTGGGCAAGGTAAGGTGAGTAACTACCTTGTCTGTTTACAGGAAGAAGAGGAGCGTCGGCGCAGAGAGCTGATGCAGAAGAGAAAGGAAGAGGAGCAGGAACGTGCTAGGAAGATTGCTGAGCACAGACGGGCAGAACAGGAGCGAGAGAAGCGGCTGGCTGCCGAGAGAGACCTGGAGAGGAAGAAGGAGCAGGAGAGGATCCAGGCAGAGAAGTAAGGCGATATCCACCTGTGTACTGGATTCTGTGCTGGGGCTCGGAAAAGAAGCAGGAAGAGAGGGCACTGGTGGAAGGCCCAAGCAGGGAAGGGCTGTTTTGTGCTGCCAGAACAACCCTAGTCCATTGTGGTCTGAGCTGCCAAGGAATTCTGGACTCAGCAGTGTGTGGAGCATCCTGGAAAGCTGTGGGACAAGAGGGATTTGCAGCTGGTGCAGGCTGGGAGGGTGCTTCTGCGTGGGTTTGAGAATAAAAGGTCTATTCTTTGGTGGTCAGGCTGCGGGAACAGCAGGAGAAGTCTGCTCACCTGCAGAAGGAAGTGTTGGCTAAAGAACAGCTCCAGAAGGAGACGAAGAAGAAAGAAGTAAGTACTCTGCTTGTCAATGGGTAGAGCTGCGTGGAACCAAGTTCATCAGCCGCTATGGTCAGGAGCAGCTGAGGTGTGAAGCTGCTCAGGACCCTGAGGAGTTGCTGTCCTTCTGAACGTGAGCCATGCAGAGGGGCATGTGCCTCCGTGGCAGCTCGCTGTCCCCTCCAGAGCACGTGCCGGCTCCCTTTACACGGCAGTGGTGCAGGCAGGAAGGGCAGGGAGCGCACGTGAGGGACTGATGGGAGGTTTGAGGCTTTCCTCCCTCTCTGTGCCTGGGGCTATCCATCCTTGTGACAGCAAACAATAATCAATCCCAGACTTCCTGCCCACAGCAGAAACCCACGCACAGGCTGCAGACATCGTTGTGTTCTGTTCTGCCGTCGTCATTGCTGCACAGATGAACTAAACAGGGGGTTTGTGTTGGGAGAAGGGAACTTTGGAGGCCTTAGGAGTCTGTGCTGTTTGAATAAAGCAACTGCAGCTGGACAGGCCCAGGTTTTTGCTTAGCTTGCAGTGTGCATTTCCATCAGGGCAGATATGAAGCCTGCAGGGAGTGTTCAGGCAGCTTTCGCAATGTCCCTTCTGAAGGATCTGCATGCAGGAATTGATGGAATCAGCAGTGCCCTTTGCTGTGTTGCCTGTAGCCATTTGGTTTTTATGAGATCTGGGGGAGCTTGCGCTGCTGACATGCTTTGTGCGAAGGAACAGAACAGTTGGTTGGAGTTGGAAAAAGTTGGGATAGTTGGTTGGAAGCTCCCCAGCATTTGCCTTAAATCATCATGGAGCAGAGCTATGATGGTAGGGTGCGGACAGCAGTGGTCCAGCTGCCTTCTGGGCATGGAATTCCTCAGTAAGGATTCCTATGGCCCAGCGAGCTCCTCGACTGTCAGCGAGCCCTGTGCACACCTTGTCCTGCTGTTATAGATGAGGTAGGTTATATTCTGCTGGATTTTAGATGCCTGCTGTTTGGGTTTAGCCTCTTGGTTCCATTTAGATACAGAAGGAAAACTGGCATTCACAGGGCATGATCCTTTTGGCCCGTGTGGGATGGCAACGGTACGGTGGGAAGGCTTGGCCTCTAAAAATGCTGTTTATTCCCTTAAAAGGTGGCCAAGATCCATGGTGTAGTCTTGTGCTGCTGGTTTGTGATGTTTTTATCCTGAAGACAGAGTCAGCAGCAGGTTTTCCCAACTGTGAGGTTGCTGCGTTATCTGAGGAAGCACCTAATGCTCTAAGAAGGAAGGTCCATCTGTTGGTGCCGCTTTGAGGGGCACTTAGGCTGTTGAGTTGCATTTGCTCAACACCCTCACTGTGGTCCAAGTGTTCCTTAGCACCACAAACAACAAAGGCTGGCAATTAGGGGCTTAGGTTTCCATTTTACCTATCAAAATAATGGTACAGTTCATAAAATTAATCCGTTTGTGATGTCGGCTTGCCAGGAGGAGCAGCAGAGGCTGGCAGAGCTGAAGAGGCAGGAGCAGAAGGCGCTGTCAGAGGAGCAAAAGGCTAAGGAGAGAGAACAGCACCTGGAAAGCAAGGAGGTAACTGCTGTCTGAAATGTCTTCAGGGCTGACAGAGAACTGGGGCTCCAGTGCTTAAGGTGCTGTTAGAGCCGGCACCTTTACGTGGTGGCCTGGAGTGTTCAAATCATAGAATCATAGATGGTTTGGGTTGGAAGGGATTCAAAGCCCACCCAGTCCCACCCTGTGCTACGGGCAGGGACACCTCCCACTGGATCAGGGGCTCCAAGCCCCATCCAACCTGGCCTTAAACCCCTCCAGGGATGGGGCAGCCACCACTGCTCTGCGCAACCTGGGCCAGGGCCTCCCCACCTGAACAGTGAAGAATTTCTTTCTAATGTCTAATCTAAATATTCGCCTCGTCCCATCCCTGCCCTCCCTGATCCAGAGCCCCTCCCCAGCTTTCCTTGGGCCCCTTTCAGCACTGGAAGCTGCTCTAAGGTCTCCCCACAGCTTTCCCTTCTCCAGGCTGAACAGCCCCAACTCTCCCAGCCTCGCCTCGGACAGGAGCTGCTCCAGCCCCCGGATCATCTCCGTGGCCTCCTCTGCACTTGCTCCTTAACAGCTCCGCGTCCTCCCTGTACTGAGGACTCCAGAACTGAACTTGTTTTGATTTCAGGGAGTGACAAGGAGAGGAGGGAAGCAGCATCTGCCAGGGGGTTGTTAAGGCAGTGGCTGTTAAAGGCCTTGCCTTTTCCTGCTCCTTCCCTTTAAACACTGGATGAGCCTCCCAGGCAGAAGAGATGCTGGAAGTGTTTATGATCAGAGCTGGGTCCAGCCACGGGATGGCAGCAGAGCCGGGAACAGCCTTGGATTTAGACTCAGCGCTGATGGACCCGGGAAAAACCTCCGAGGGGGGCGCTAAAAACAAAGCGGCTGTTTCACTGCTTGCAAAGCAATGCGTTTCAACCTTTAAATGCAAAAACCAGTGAAATACAAATTGGTGGGCACAGAGCCACGAGTGCAGCCTCTTAGGGGCAGGAAAACTCTTTCCAGCTCGCTAGAGAGATGTTTTGTGGCTGGTGAAATTTGTAGTTTTAAGGCTTTTGTTCTCATGACTCAGTTTAAACCTGTCTTGAGCTGAATGGAACTGCTGCCTGTCTGGAGGTGCCTCCATTGCTGGCGTGTTTGTAGCCAATTAAGCAGCCTGATTAAACAAGAGAAGGCAAAGCAAAGGCATACTCAGGTAAAAACGTTAGAGCCACTCATCCTCTGATTTTGCTGCTATGGGATGAGGCAGGAGGTGGATATTGAGGTGATTGGGATGACAAATGTCTCCTGTGACTCAGAAGCGTAGCAGTGCTCACACCTAACGCCTGGGGAATGTATTTCTCTTCCAGAATTTGCCTGCATGCACCTCGTACCAGATGACTCCGCAGGCCCCGAAGGAGCCAAAGCCCACCATGGAAAATCCCAACAACTATGGGCTGGACCTGAACAGCGATGACTCCACGGATGATGAAAGCCACCCTCGCAAGCCCATCCCTGCCTGGGCCAGTGGTAGGTGTTATCGGGTTGAGGTCCGTCTGGAGTTCGGACAGCAAGACCTGGAGTGAGATCTCACCTGTCCCTCCTGCTGCATGCACACATCTTGATCAGTGCGGCTGGGCCGCTGAGCTGAGGGCTCCTCCGCCACCGCGGGATCTCATGGCAGTGTTGGGGAGCAAACACCCCTTCACGCAGCCTCAGCGTTGGCTGCTGGTGTCATTTGTTAGTGTGAAAGCAGTAATTAAGAGCCAGGACTCCAGCTGTGAGCCTACTTGACACTGATTTGGCTCCAAAAAGCAAAGGAATGCTGGTGTCCTGCATCCGGTTCTGGAATCCCCAACGTAAGAAGGATATGGATCTGTTGGAGCGAGTGGTGGTGGTGGACAGGGGCAATGGACTCTGTGATCTCACAGGTCTTTTCAAACCAAATGTTTCCATGATTCCCTTATCTTTTTTTTCCGCAGGAAACCTGCTCAGCCAGGCCGTGATCCGCCAGTACTACAACCCGCCCAACATTGACGAGCTCTTTGGGGCGATTGCCAGCCCCAAGCTGGAGGACATCTTCTACAAAAACAAACCACGCTACTTCAAGCGCACCAGCTCTGCCGTCTGGAATTCCCCACCCTTCCCGGGCACCAAGATGGCGCTGGGGCTGCCATATGGCCTGAAGAAGCACTGAGGGGCCACGCTGTTCCTTGTTGAGCGTCTCTGTCTTGTGAGTGCGTGCTCCCATCTCTCTAGGGGAGAAAAGAGCCACCGTTTGGCATCTGTAAAGCTGTAGGTATTGGCATTGAATAAAAAAATCTTCTGTTTTACTGAGCCTCTGGTGTTTTCCAGAGACAGATGTTGGCAGATGTGGCCTTTCATCTCCTCCAGTGCAGTTCTGTGCGTAAGCCAGGATGGTACCACTGGTATTAATTCCCCAAGGGTTTTCCTGCCCAGGAAGCAGTAGAGCCTGCATTCCCCCCTGGGAATGTGGCACTGGAGGGAGCAGGTGGCACAGCGACAACTGCAAAAGCAGCTTTGCAGGGTAGGAGGGAGGCCAGCATAAAACAGATACCAAATCCTTTTTTTTTTCCACATCCTCTCCTGCTCCAGCCCCGATCCGTCCCCTCCTGGGTGCACGCAGGGAGAGGCTGCTGTCCCTGAGCTGCTGGAACACAATCCAAAGGCTTTCCAGCAATATCTGACCCCCCGACTTTGCCTTGGGATTGTTCACGGATCATCTCTAACATTTTATTATTAATTAAAATGGATTCTGGTGCCCTGATCACGCCAATGTCACCAGCAGGAGAAAACCACCAAAACACGCAGTTTTAGTCAAATCCCCCATGCCGTTAAGTAGCTTATGGGGAAAATCCAGCTTAGAGGCCCTTGCCAGGGGCTCCGTGTTCCCCAAACTCTGCCTCCAGGGCCACTGCAGGTCCCTTTGAGGGCTGGGGAAACTCATTTTCATCCAAATGCAGCTTTTAGGGGAGTTTCCTTCTCCCTGGGGTCATGAGGAACAGGACAGGGAATTTTCACAGCCTTCCCTTTGGAGAGCACAAAGGCACCAGCACCCAGCACCAGGGAGAAGGGGCTGCTGGAGGGTGCCTGGCCATGTCACCCTGCTCTGGCTGGGCCACCTCGAGCCACTGGCCCAGGACCCTGTCCATATGGCATCTGGTTTTCTCCGATGCAGTCTGTGCTCAGGATTCCTCACCCTCATAGCAGGAAAGGCTTTCCTGGGGCACCTCTGTGCCTCCTTGGCTGCCTGCTGGCACCGGACACCCCAGACCAGAGCTTGGCACCATCCCAGCCGGCTGCAGTAGGGCTTTGCTTCAGGATTAGCTCTTTGCTTCTTCATGTGCTTTCCTCATTTCCCAAACCCCCACTCTGGCTGCCTTTTCTTTCTGCGGATCCCAAAGGCAGAAAGGCCCCCGGGATCCCCTTGATCCAGCGAGGGGGGAGAAGGCGGTGGGTGCTCACTGGGCGCTCATGCCAATTCTTGTGGATGAGCTTTAAGTGAGGGAGAAAAAAGTGCTTGTGCGAGAGGCTGCGCCTGCCTCACTCCCTGCTCCTCCTGAGGACACTCTGGCATCCACATGTGCCCTCCCTCCACGCCCCGAGTCTCTGTCCCCATTTGTGTCCCTTCCCCCACAGTTTTCCAGCCCTGTCCCATCCTGTCCCAGGCAGAGGACATAAGGCACAGCTCACAACGTACTTTATTTATCGTCCCTGAGAGGCTGTGCCCAGGGTGTCCCCAAGCAGAAGAGGATGTCACCACGGTGGGGGGTGTCACTGGGGCCGTAGGGAAACACAGGGTGACAGCACATGGTGAGGGGGCACTCGGGTGGGGGGGTTCCCAGGGCTGGGTGATCACATGGGGTGGGGACAGGGGACATCCTTGTGTGTCACCATGCAAGGGAGGACATGTGGGGACTTGGGGTACCGGGGCGCCCCCAAGGCTTCAGAAAAGTCCCTCTCCCCAAGACGTCCCCATGTCCTACCCGCGCTCGCAGATGAGCTCAACGACGCTGTGCTCCATGGGGACGGGGTCGAGGCAGCGGTGGGCAGCGCTGGCGGCCACCTCGTCCAGCAGCCCCTGCACGATGCGCTCATCAGCGGCGAAGCGCCACAGGTAGAGCTGCAGGTAGTGCCCATCCACCTGCACCTGCTGCAGCCCGAAGCGGCCCAGCGTCCGCAGCCGCACGCACTCCAGCAGCGTCTTCAGGCTGATCTTGATGATCCCGGTCAGCACCGATACCTGCGACACGGAGACACACGGCACAGGGATGTGGGGATGCTGGGGATGACCTTCTGCAGCTCCTAGGATGCTCCCACCCTGGTCCCCAGTCTCCAGGAATTCCCTGACTCCTGGCACATGGGATGTGGGTATACAAGCACCTTCAGCTCATATTATTCCAGTGCAGGGAGGTCCCAAATTCCATTAACGTGTACATGGGGTCATCCTTGTTCTGGTGCTACTTCCAAGGACCCCAAGCCTTGACACACAGGACAGTTGGACATGGGCAATGAGGACATCCTTGTCCTGGGGACCCCCTGAACCCCATCAGCAAGGCCATAGGGACACCAGATGAGAAAGTGGGCAGCTTAGGGACCTGAGGACATCTGTCGACACCCCCATGGCCTCACCTTGTTGAACTCAACAGGGCTGAAGATATCAATGCGCTCGGAGAAGAGCTTCTGGATGTTGCTGAGCAGGTGGGTGTCCATGGGGGCACTGGGAATGGTGACACCAGGAGAGTCAGAGACATGGAGATGGGGCCACTGAGATGGGAAACTGGGGATGGGTGGTGGATGTGGGGAAAGTCAGGGAATGCGGGGACAGCCAAGGTGGGACACAAGGGACACGGGTCATCGAGGGCACTGGGAGACCGGGGAAACATAGGGATGGGTTGGGACATGTGGGGATCAGCATGGGACACTGCGACAGCCTGGGGACACAGTGAGAGACATAGGGGTGACCCGGGGGGTGACGCAGGCTGACCTGGGGGTGTAGCTGGGGGCATAGCGCCCCGGTGCCCGCGAGCTGCTGTAGACGGAGAAGGCACGGCGGCTGGAGTCGCTGCTCTGTGCCCGCCGCACACCCTCCTCGAAGAGCTGCCCCACCTGCGGCACCGACCCCTCAGCATCTGTGGCCCCCGGCCCCCAACCACTCCCAGAACACCCAGGGATCACCCCCGCCCAAGCCCTCTTCCCCCCCTCCCCCCCCCCCCAAAATACCCTGTGACCCTCCCAGATCCTTCTGGAGCACCCAGAGGTCCTCAAGGACTACTTGGCAACCTCAGGCATCACCTCCTGCCATTGACCCTCTAGGACAGCTGGGAACTGTGAGAGGATCCCAGGGATCCCTGCAGAGCCCCTCTGAGCGTGTCCTGAAGTCCTCAAAGACTTGACAGAGACCTTAGGCCTCTCTAGCGACCCTCTGAGACAGCTGGGAACTGAGAGAGGACCTCAAGAGATCCCCACAGGGCCACTCTGGGGACCGTCTGGGGGCTTCCTGAAGTCCTCAAGGACGTGATGGGACCTCAGGGCCTCTCCAGAGACATCTGGGACCCCCTGAGGGATGTCAGGCCCCCCCAGCCCGGTGCCACACCAACCTGGAGGTCGATGGCGGTGATGTCCTCGACCACACGCTTCATGACGGCACGCACATTGCGGGGCTCGACGGTGCCGAGCCAGTCGCGCGTCTCTACGCTCTTCCTCAGCATCTGAGCCACGGCGGCGCCCTGGACCTGCACATAGTGGTCGAGCAGCCGCTGCGCCGCCCCCCGCGCCTCGGCACACAGCGCCAGCCCCGGTGTCACCGCGGGGCCTGTGTCCTGCAAGGCAAGGGACGAGGAGACACGTGGAGATGCGCAGGAACAGGCCTGCACCTCCACACACAGCGTTGTCCCCACAGCCTGGGGACATGACAGGACATCCCCTGGGCCACCATCTGGTGTCCTGAGGGCACAGGGACATCAGAGGATACATGGGAGGCTCTCCAGGCCACCCTACCACAGCATCACTGCCATCCTCATATCCTTGGGGACATGGGGACAGGCAGGGACACCCCCTGTGCCTCCATATCCAGGGTGGTCTCATAGGGCCATTCAGGAACCCCCTGGGGCCATTTTGGCACCAATCAGGCCACTTTGGGGAACACGAACAGAAGGAAGTTCCTCGTTCCCCCCTGACATGCCACTGTCCAACTGCCACCTCTTGGGTGGACACAGGGCCACAGAAGAATTTGGGGCCATCTGAAGTCCCACAGAGACATTTGTTACGCCTTTAGGGCCATTTTTGGGCCCTGTTTTGGAGGACACAGACAGAAGGAAGCTCCCCACGGTCCTCACCACTGCATCCTGAACAGGCGCTGGGTCCCAGGGGGTGCAGTGGGAGCCGTTCTGGGGCTGGCCAGGCAGGTTTTGGGACTCACCGGTGGGGGAAACTGCTCGTCAGTCAGTGTGAGGATGTAACCAATAGTGGTGGCCTCATAGTCGAGGCAGAGGCGGGCAAGGAGCAGCAGCAGGGCTGGGGGCGCTGCGGGGGCCCCCTTCTCGGCTGGGCCCTCGGCGAAGCCCCGTGCCGTGCGGCAGAGCCAGCGCACGAAGGCCACCACCAGCCCCTCACGCACTCCTGCCACGCAGAACTCCCCCTGTGCCAAAAACAGGGGGGTTACACCCCAAACCCACCCCCTGGTGGCCCTCAAACTGCCCCTCTGACCCCCAAACCACCCCGTGCCAACCCCACATTGCACCAGGAACCCCAAAAGTGCCCCAGTGCCCCCCAAACCACTCCAAGGATGTTGAGATCGCCCCAGTGACCCAAACTGTCCCACGGGCCCCTAGAACGCCCCATGCCGACATCAAAGCACCCCAGGAACCCTCGAACTGCCCCATGCTGACGTGATTGCCCCAGGGAGCTCCAAACCACCCCAGGGACCTCCAGATCATCTAAGGAATCCCCAAACTGCCCCATGCCAAAACCAGATTGCCCCAGGAACACCAAAACTGCCCCAGGGACTCCCAGACTGCCCTGTGCCAGCCCCAAACCACACTGCAGCGTACCTTGAAGTAGGGCAGGCTGGCGAAGGCAACGTCCTTGGCGGTGAAGAGTTGCACGTAGGCCAGCACGGCCTTGAGCTGGCCCAGCACCGAGGAGGCCAGCGTGGCCAGCAGGTCAGGCAGCCCAGGCCCCTCCTTGCCAGGCGGCCGCGGTGCCGCCAGCGCCTGGCGCACATCCCCCAGGCAGCCCAGGAAGAAGGTCTGGAGCGCTCGCAGGTAGCGGTCGACCCGCTCGCGTGCAGCACGGGCCACCAGCTCAGCAGCCGCCTCGGCGCCAGCAGCTGGCAGGAGCTGGAGGAGTGCACGCAGGCGGCGGTGGAAGCGGTCTAGTGCCCGTACCAGCAGTGACGTGTCACCCAGCCCGCGCTCCAGCGCCAGGCGCCGCTCCAGCAGCGCAAAGTAGCGCCCGGTGAGTGCAGCAGCAAAGGCTTCCAGGCGGCCCTCGCCCACGCCGGGGTGGCCCTCAAAGAGGCTGCGGTACGAGCCCGCCAGCACGCAAAGGTTGCCCACGAAGGCTGAGCTGCCGCGGTCAACGAAGTCGAGGATGTCAGAGGCGGGCGGTGGTGGTGTGGTGGCGGCATTGGTGCCGGAGGTGTTGGCCGAGGGCAGCTCAGCCTCCAGTGTGGCCAGCTCGGCGTCCAGGCGGACACCAGCACGGCTCAGGAACTCCTCGCACAGCTCCGCAGGCGGCACCTCCAGCTGCAGTAGCATCGCCACGCACTCCGCCAGCTCTTTGGGGTCCAATGGGTCCTCCCTGTGGGGCAGGAAAGCAGGGGTTAATAGGGGGCGATGAGTTGAGGAAACAGGGAATAAAAGCCGTCAGTAGGGGCAGGAGTGAACAGTCCCAAACCCCTATTTCCCTATTGTCATCAGTAGGCTCCAAACTGAACACCCCTAAGCCCCTGTTTCCAAGAGTTGCCATCAGTAGGCTTCAGAGTGAACACCCCTCAAGTTGCCCAGAGCTGCTGTCAGGAGGCTCCAGAATGAACAACTCTAAACCGTTGTTCCCCGGAGCTGCCATCAGTAGGCTCTAGAATGAACACACACACACACACAACACCCCTCCTACTCCCGCCCCACAGAGCTGCCATCAATAGGCTCCAGGGTAAACACCCGCAATGTTCCTTAGAACTGCTGTCAGTAGGCTCGAGAGTGAACACCGCCATCAGAAGGATCCAGAGTGAACGCCCCCAGCCCCCCATTCCCTGTAGCCACTCTCAGTAGGCCCCAGAGTGAACGCACCGCAGCTGCGTGCGCAGGCGCTGGGCCAGGTCGGCCATGATGGCGTGGCTCTCGTCCTCGATGGCACGGAAGGAGGGCAGGTGCCGGTAGTGGCGCAACACAGCACGGGCACGGGCGTAGCAACGCAGGGCCCGTGCAGGCTCCCCCCCTGGTGCTGCCCAGTGCCGCAGCCGCCCCGGCACCTCCACCAGCGACTGCAGCTTCCGCAGCAGTGCCTGCACACCTAGGGGTGCATAGGGGGTGAGGGGAGGGATGGGACCCCAATCTGCCCTCCTGGGTCCTGCCCATACCCCAGATCTGCCCCCCACCGCATTATCTGCACCCAAACCTTCAGATCTGCCATGCAAGCATTTCCTCACTCCTCTGGATCTGCCCCGACCCCTAGATCTGCCCCCCTTGGGGCCTCCTCACTCCTTGTATCTGCCCCAACAAGCCAGGTATCACCCCTAGGGCCTCCCAACCTCCAGATCTATCTCCACCCCCCAGATCTGTCACCCCTAGGGTCTCCTTGCCTCCCTAGATTTGCCCCTGACCCCTAGACCTGTCCCAGAGGGTCCCCTCAACCCTGACATCTGCCCTGCAGCCCTCCAGATCTCACCCCCAGGGTGTCCCCCAGCCCACCCCGTACCGGCAAGCTGGGCACCACGGCGGTGCCGGTCCTGGAGTGCCGCACTGACGCGAGCGCTCGAGGTGCTGATAGCGGCCATGTTGGCAGCCAGGTCAGCCATCTCTGCCTCCATGCGCCGGAAGTCGACCTTCATCTTGCGGATCGTGTCTGGGGAGAGGGCAGATACCCCAAGGTCCCTCAGCTGCCCAGGACCCCCACAGGATCTCCCTGGGTCCCTTGGCTGCCTGGGACCCCCTCCCTAGGTCACCTCTTGACACATGGGTCCCTTGGTTGCCCCAGGCACCTGGGACCCCCTTCCAGGATCCCCTTGGACACCTGGAACTCCATCCAGGAACTTTGGGTCCCTCAGTTGCTCAGACTCGCCCCAGATTTTCCTGGATCCCTTGGCTGCCCAAGTTCCCTCCCGGGATCCCCTCAGGACTCCCAGATGCCCAGGTCCCTCAGTGGCATGGGACCCTCCTAGGATCCCCCTGGGTCCCTCGGCTGCCCAGGATCCCCTGCAGGATCTCCCCAAATGCCCCGGATCACCCCAGGACCCCCCAGTTCCTTGGGTCCCTCGGCTGCTTCGGACCCTCCAGGACCCTCCTGGATGCCTGGGGTCCCTTGGCTGCCCAGGATCCCCCCAGTGTCCCCTCACCAGTGGCAGAGATGAACTTGTTGTAGTTCTCGTAGAGCAGTGTCTGCATGTCGCTGTCAAGGGCGCGGATCTCTCGTCCTAGTGCGGCCTCGCGCGCCAGCAGCTGCCCCAGGGGGCACTCACTGCGCACCTGGGGGAGTGGGGGGCAGCAACAGTGGCACAACAGCCCCCCACAAGGCCCTCCACTTATCCACAGGAGTTCCTAATTGCCCCTCCTCGGGTCCTAGCTGCCCCTGAACCCCTAATTGCCCCCCAGGAGCCTGAACGCGCCCCAGTTTCTCCCAGCCCTCCCCACCTGCTCCTGCCTCTCCCCCACAGCTGCTCCCTAGCGCCCCAAGAGCGTCCCTCCAGAGACCCACGCGGCACCTTAGGAAGTTCCTATAGAATGAGGCCTACAGGGCCCCGCAGAGCCGCCTGGGTGGCGCCGCCAGCGCTCTGGGACCCCTCGGCCCCCACGACTGCCCCCGGCCTCGCTCAGGCCCCGCGGCCCCCTGTGCTGCGGGATCGTCCCTGGGGGGTAATTCCGAGGTAAAGGGTGGGGCGGGGCTCCTTAGGGGGGTCCCAGCGCCGCCGCGGGGCCCGAGCTCGCCTTGTTGAGGAACGCCTCGGGGTCGAAGTGGGGGCTGTCGATGTCGGTGGGGTCCGGGGCCGCCTCTGCCGCCGCCTCCGCCGCGCCGGGCCCGTAGTAGCGCTGGAGAGGCCCGTGCGGGCGTCGCCATCCTCCGCCCCCAGCCTCAGGGCTGCCCGCGGCCCCGCTGAGCGGCGCCTCCACCTCCTCCATCGCGCGGCGCTTCCGGGCTCTGCGCTCGCTTCCGGCCCTCCCGTAACGTCACATCCGGCCTCGCCCCGGCGGTCCAACCATACCTGTGAGGTACTTCCGGTCCTTCCCTGGGCAGACGCCTCCGGTCCCTCCGTGTCTCGTCACTTCCGGCGCGGCGCCCGCCGTTGCCGCGGTAACCGGACGCCGGGGCCACCGCCCCCGGCAGTTAACGGCTGCGCTAATTGCCGTGCGGGGATCCTGTCAGCGACCCCGTGACCCTGAGATCGCGTGACCGATCCTGCGATTGATTGTGATCCATCATGTGACCCGCGTGATCCTGTGATTGATCCCACGGTCGATTCTGCGATCCCGTGGTCCACGTGATCCCGCGTTCGATCCTGTGATTGATCCACGTGATCTGGTGATTGATCCTGGGATTGATCTCATGATCCCGTGACCAATCCCGTGATCGATCCCATAACCCCAGCATTGATCCTGGGATTGCTCCTGCAGCGCCGTCGGCTCCTCCTCCATCCGGACCTTCCCAACGGCTCCAACACCAAGGGGCCAAAGTAACCAAATGCAGCTGGGCCTTTTCCAGTCAGCTTTCCCCGGCACCAGTTCCACAGCCCAACGGAGGCATTTGAGAGCGCGAGGAAGGGGGCCGGGAGACCCCATAGTTCTGTAAATCAGACTAGATTCACCCAGAAGGATAACAGAGACAACAGAGCCAGCGTTTACATGGAGCCCTGCTCCTCTCCCACTCCTCATTGCCCCAACTGGAGTGCACCAGGATCTGGACACACCGCTGATCCCATTCCAAAGCAGCGGGATTGCATTCCAGCCCAGGGACACCAGGGTATCAGGGGAGACAGGGGCCAGGCACAAGCTGAGTGGCCACACTGGGATGTACGTCACATTCCTGCTTCCGAATCCCATAAATCAGCATCCAGAACAAACACGTGAGAAAGCACCCCTAATCCATTTTGAGTTAGCAGTTTGGTACAGACAGCAAGACCCGTTTACGGAGCTGGACCTGGGACAGCCCAAGGATGAGGGCGTTTCTAATACAAATTAGGAATTCTGAAGGGAAGCTCCCGGCAGTCGGCAGCGGATTTATTAAACCCGGGACCACCGATATGACTCTGATTGCCACCCACAGCCCGTCAGGAGCTGAGCGCCAAGTGCCAGAACAGGCAGTCACGCGGAAGTGGCCCCTAAACTGGGCCACGAGACGCAGGCGACGAGGTGAGAGATAAAGGTGCGAGTATTTAACAACATCAAAATCATGTTGGATGTGGAAATCCGCTTGGAATGAGGCACACTCAAGGTCTAGAGATGTCGGAGCGTGGAACAGCGGAATGCTGGCTGAAGGGAAAGCAGTTTGGCAAGCACCCAGCAGATCCCAGCCTGCCCCACGCATAGAGCGAGGGAGGCGCCCAGTGAGTCCAGCAGCTGTCCTGGCTTTGTTGGGAAAGCCCACGGAGCACCAGGCTCAGGTCCCCGCTTTGGACACCAGGAAGTAGAGGATGAAGAAAACAATGACCAGTCCCACCGAAACCCAGCACAGCAACTTGCGGTTATCCCTGCCGGAGCGCGCCATGGTGGAGAAACGCTTCACGCTGCCACTCAGCAGGCCTGTCACACTCAGGAAATCTGAATCCTGGAAGGGGAAGAAAGTGAAAACGGAGGCATTATCCACAGATGAGGGTATTCCTGCTTCTGCTCCTGAAACGCTGCAAACCTTCCTCCATGAGAAGCACAACTTCACACTGATCAAGGGCTTCTCCTTTATGGCCATTTGTTATGTCACTCTTTTATTCCAATTCTCGGTTCTCCCAGTTTCCAGGCTGGGCAAACACCCATCCAGACACTCCAATGCTGTCCACACACACTGTTATTGTACTTCCAAGCTGAACTCTCACCACTGGCTCAGCCTATTTCCACACAATTCCCTTTCCTCTCACTTCCACACACTGGCTCTCCAACACACGGCACAGGCAGAAGGGGCTCTCCAAGCACCGGGGTTATGGGATCCCTGTGCTGCATCCCTGCCCTCTCACAGCTCCACTACCCTCTCTGCAGGAATCCGCTGCTCCAGCCTTTCCCCACTGCACTGTGATTTTTCCATCAACCACCAGAGCTTAAGCAGCTGGTTAATCCACAGAGGTTTTGGTTTTACCAGCTGTTGTGTGCTGGGAAGGTGACAGAACCAGGCATGGTACAACCCGAGTGGAGCCAGGGCATCCATGGACATCAGGGAACCCAGAGCCCTGGCAGGCAGCCTGTGTTCCAGATGCTGTGAGCAGCAACCCTGACCAATTTACTCAGCACCAGCCAAAATTGTAGGGGCAGCGAGGAACAGGCCTTTCTCCCAGCATCGGCCACAGGAGGCTGTACTTTCATTCCAGCCGGGAGGTAATTCCGGAGTGCTCTGTCCCACCTCCACCTTCCCAGGTGCCACATGCCAACTGCATCACCCATTCAGACACAGCAGCTGCGCAGTATCCCATGTTTCTGTGCCACTGGAAATGGGCCAAGTCACATTCCCTCATTCCCTAACCACCTGCTGGGATCTACCCGGCTCTGCTGACCAGGAATGGCTCTTTCCATCCCACCGGCACCTTACCATGCCATCCAGGTACCGGTTCTGCTCCTCAGCATCCTTGTCAATATCCAGAGCCAGCTGCACAGGGAGGAAAGGGGTGTTAATGAAATTATGAAATTCCAACCTTGCACGCGCCTACTGCTGCTAAAACTGGGAATGCACCTTAGGAAAGCATGGATGCACCCCAGGAAACGTTTGGTTTCTGAGCGCATTTTGCTGGTTCATGTCCAGCTGCTCACCCACCAGCACCCCAAGTCCCTCTCCTCAGGGCTGGTCCCAATCTGTTCTCTTCCCAGCCTGTGTCTGTGGTTGGGACCGAGGTGCAGGATGCTTACACACAGACCAGTTCTCAAAACCAGTTCCTCTGCCCTTTTATTGCACCTATTATCCAAGGAGCTGTGCGTTGCAACACCCCTCCATGCAGCCTTTTTCTTCCTTTCTGCACCCAAAACTCCTTCCCCGAGTGCCACAAAACCACACCTCCCATGAGGTGATGTCACCAAACCGCCAAAGGGAGGTGGAAATCCATGCAGCAGTCCCTGGTGTTCCACAAGTGACCGTCACCCACTGGATCACCACAACCAGGAGCCAGGAATGCGTAGGAACCCCACTGCGTCACCTCTCCCTCAACCCCCTGTGTGAATGGCCCGGATAAGCGCTTCTGGTTGTTCCCTCGCCATGGTGCCGGCCACTCACCGCCTTTAGCCGGGTGACCTTGTTGGCAAGGCTGTCTGCCATCCGCTTGTTCTCCACATCCAGGAGATCCTCCATGGCACTCGGACACTGGCCTGGGCAAAGAGAACAGACAGAGTTTTACCTGGCCCGGCGCTTGTGTCCCTGCTCACAGTGTGGCGTCCACCTCGCCTGGTTGCTGTCTTTGCCATGATGGCTGTGCCACCGCTCCCTCACACCGTGAACAGCTCCTGAAATCTTTTTGACCAAAACACATCTGATTTGCCCCAAACAGCCGGGATGCGGAGCCTCTCATGCCCTGACGCCACCACGGCCCAGCACAGCTGGAAGAGGAACAGTGGCTCTGTGTCCGGTGGAGTACTGGGGGGAAACCCAGTGAACCAGGGCCCGTCACCTTCGGGTCCCGCTCACCTGTCACTTTGGGGTCCCCCAGCCCCACACTTTGGGGTCCCAGCTGCTCACCTCGGGGATCCCTCACTTTTAGGGTCTCCCAGCCCCTCATTTTGGGGACCTTCAACCTCGCCTTAGGGTCCCCCTCACCTGCCACTTTAGAGACACCAGCCCCTCACTTTGGAGACCCTCACTCCTTACTTTGGGGCCCCTTTCACCCCTCACTTTACGGTACCTCAGCCCTTCACTTTAGGGTCTCCCTCACTTTACGGTCCCGCAGCCCCACCGTTTGGGATCCCCCAGCCCGCCTTCAGGCTCCCCCCGGTCCCCCCTCACCGCTCTCGGCCGCGCCCGCCCGGGCGGAGCCGCGGAGCCACCGCCCCTTCCCGTTCCGCCCGGCGGGGCGCGGGGCCGGCGCGGGGAGGACGGTAACGGGCTGCTCCCGGCGATCCCCGCGGCTCCTCCCGGCTCCGCTTCCCAGCTCTTCTTCCCGGCTCTTCCCACCCTCTTCCCGACTCCTTTCCTGACCCTCTTCCCGGGTCTTCCCAACCCTGCTTCTCGGCTCTTCCTGACACTGTTTCCCGACTTGCTTCCCAGCTCTCTTCCTAACCCACTTCCCAGCTCTTCCCAGCTCTTCCCAGCTCTTCCCAGCTCTGCTTCCCAGCTCTTCCCAACCCTGCTTCCCAGCTCTTCCCAACCCTGCTTCCTGACCCACTTCCCAGCTCTTCTTGTCTCTTCCCAGCTCTTCCTGTCTCTTCCCAACCCTGCTTCCCAGCTCTTCCCAACACCACTTCCTGGCTCTTTCCATCCCGTCTTCCCAGCTGTTCCCATCTCTTCCCAACCCACTTCCTGACTTCCCTCTCAAACCTGCTTCTCAGCTCTCCCTCACCCCACTTCCCAATTTTTCCTGATGCCACTTCCCAGCTCTTCTCAGTGCTGCTTCACCGCTCCTTCCAGGCCCCCTTCCTGGCTCCCAGCCCCTTGGGCTGTGTAGGGCAGAAGGGGGTTCCCTTTAACCCCCAAACTGGGCCCGGCACTTGTCCCGTCTCAGCTGTTCCTAAGGGATGTCCCGTTTCAGCTCCCCAGGGCCACAGGGATGCGCCCACTCGTGGATACAACTCATTTTTCTTGTTTTTTTTTTTCCACCACTGGGAGTTGTTCTCCCGTGTGGCCGTGAAACGTGTCCCTGTGTCTAAACCCCGTCACCCACACATCCGCTGCGTGCAGCTTTCCAAGGAGCACGTTCTCTCTCACAGTGGTGCTGAGCTCTGAGCCCATCTGTCTGTCTGTCCATCCTATGCCGTGATCCGATGTGCTGACCCCCTGGACCAAGACCACCCAGACCAAGACCACGCGGATCAGACCCCTCATCGCCTCCTCCTCTCCTCCACCTGGAAAGGTAGCTCTGCTTCCAGCCAGGAGGATGCTTTCCTCCCCATCTGCTTTCCTCTCCAGCCCTTTTCACTCCCAGGAATGCTTCTGGATGTGTTTATTTGCCTCCTGTGCAGCAGCAGGAATCAGGGCAGCCAGGGAGGAGGAGGAGGAGGAGGCAGGGAGCTATTTTGGGGAGCGGCTGTCATCTGCTCCGTGCTAATCCCTGGCTGGGGAGGGGGGAAGTCTTTCCCAGAGTGCTTTACCAGGAGGGCAGATATTAAACATGGAAAAGCAAAGAGAGGAAGAAGAGGATTAGCATGAGAGAGAGGAACCTGGCTGCTGGTTTTACTGGGGTTGTCCATCTGTTCCGCTTTTACGGATGCAGCAGCGTGAGCAACCTCACGGGGGATTTGGTGCGGTTTTCCTTTCCCCACCCCTTTCTCTCTCTCAGCTCGCTGTGTATTGAGGGCCTTTTGCATTGCTTCGATCTGGGAGCCCTGGAATCCCCCTCCTTCTGGCATCACCTCCAGCTGGAGCTGAGCTGCTGCAATAATGGAGCTGAGGAGCGTGGTAGCCAGCGTGGAAAGCGGGGAGCAGGACACGGTTCTCAGGGTGCTTCAGATCTACAACCGGGAGGTGAGTAAGCACCTTACCTGTGCCTGCCAGTGGCGGAGGCTCTTTGCCAGCCTGGAAGCAGGTTGGCTGTGCTGGGGAATTCCTGTGCCATCCATTCTGGCTCCTCGGAGCACGTCTGCCTGCGCGCTGCTGCCATACACGCTACAGGCTGTTTGGTCGTGCAGATGCTTTATTGCTTGGGGTTTTGCTAGGACGCAGCTGAGCAGCCTCCCTCTGTCTTGGTTCCTTTGTGTGCTGGAAGGAAAGCGTAGAGAAGGGATTTCTATTATTATTATTATTATTATTATTATTATCATCATCATCATTGTTATCATAGTTATCATCGTTCAGATCCCAAGTAAAACCTGGTAGGGAAATAAGCCTCTGTGTGCAGAACAGGTAGGAGGAGCTTTGCGATTAAGGTAAGCTTGGAGGTTACCAACCTGAGCTGCAGATGGAATGGTTGTCGTGATTTGCAAGTAAAAGGCCATTAAAGGCGGCCAGGGGTGGGCTGCTGGAATCTGATACCGGTGCCAGATCTGGAAGCTGACAGTAAGAAGCAATATAGTATATCAAAAAAGAGTGGTTGGGAAGCAGAGATGGAAGCGTTTTTAGCCTTAAAGTGGCAAGAGATTATCTGTGGGGTAAATCCCTTTTGGAATGGGCTCTGATTGTCAGGGGAATTCCCTTCTGAGGGTTTCTGCTGGGTCCTGCAGCTCCCTGTGACTCATTCTGCACCATTTGGGAGTGGGTGGGAATCTGGAGGTAAACCTGTGGATGTTCTGGACGAGGGGGAGCATGTGGCACCTGGCAGCAGCTGGATCTGCGGCTGGGGAGATCCGAGCAAAGGAGGAGCAGGTCCCTGCTGGAGCCGATCCGCACGGTTAAAGGCACCCACAGCAGCTGTGGTGCTGGAGGGACTCGGGGTGCAAACGGAGCTGGATGTGGAGTAGGCCTGAGGCACCAGCCCACAGGGATTTGGGTGGGATTTCTCCAGCCGGAGCCTCTGTCGGTGCATGGAGTGGAAGGAGCGTGTGGGAACGTCAGGTGTTGGCGAGCCTGAATGAAAGAAATGGAGCAATCCAAATAGATTATGAAACCATGGAGAAGCCGAGCAACTGCCTTGCGTTGTCACTGTGAAGACTGACGGTACCATATGTGCTTTTGGGGGATATGTTCTACTTTGCTACTCCATACCCATGCAGTTTTGGATTGCCAGGACAGCTAAAGCAAAAGCACAGGGATGGCAAAAATCCAGGAGTGAGGTGACAGGAGCCCACAAAGAGCACTGAGCCACCGGTTCATCCTGCTGTGATGCCACAGCCTGCGCTGAGGGGCCCTCGTGCAGCACCGGAGCAGCACGGCTCTCCAGCCTCTTCCACAGAGGCTTCTCCAGCGATGCCTCAACATCGCTGCATCTGTCACAGCTTGCCAAAGACCAAAGCCATGCCTGGGATCCTGGTGACTAGGACACGGTTACCATACAAACTGCATCGTCTGTGTTTAAATGGAGAGGGACTGGCAGTGGATGGTAGGGGAGGTGGTGGTTGCAGAGTGGGTGAGTTGGGAGCATCTCCAGTCTCCAAAAGCTCAGCATGGACCATTTGGGCTTTGCTGGGCAAGGAATTGGGTGGAATTAGACAGCTGAACAGCTTGTAGGGTGGCAAACACCACAGGAGATCTTAATCTATATTGATTCAGCTGCTTCTGTACGTATGTTTTATATGCTTTAAATGCTTTCGTTCTCCAAGCTTGGACCAAACGCTCTCCTGGGGTAAAGGAGGATCAAATCCTTAACTGGGAGTGGCTGTGTTGCACCAGGGTGCCTGCGATCGATCTCCCGTGCAGGCTAGTTCGCTGCCAGGAAAGAGTCTGTCCATGGAAGGGCAGCCAGAGCAGGGAGGGACATGGAAATGCTTCCCACGAATGCGAAGCCAGAGCCACCATTTGTTAAGGAACTGGACAGGGTGGAGGTGTAGAATCAGGTCCTCAATGCAAATGACCTGGAAAACCACAAGGACCTGTTGGCCAGTAACAAGGAGTCAGTGCTTTGTGGTCAGGAATGGGGATGGTAAATACCAAGGGGAGAAATGTGTAGGCACAGCCTGGAGGTGTTACGGAGCAAAGAAATTCCCAAGTGTTACGGGACATTGGGATTAGGGCAAACACCCACTTTACCACTGCTATGTTTGAATGGAAGTCTGTCCGTCAGGTGGGCACGGCTTCGGCTGGTGACATTCAGCCTCATCTGCGGAGCTGTCGGGAGAGGGCAATGGGCAATATTCACCATGGGTGTTTGTCAGGGAAGAGAGAGGAACGGGGCCTGTGGAGCAGTGGGGCTTGGTCGAGGGAAGCGCCTCAGCCCTGGCAGCACCAGCTGTCTCCGTGCCTTTCCAAGTGGATTCATTCCCCCTGGTTGTGGCGCAGGCAGCTGGAGTGCCAAGGTAGGAATGGTGTGGGAAGGAAAAGGCGAGGCTGAAGTGACCACCCCAATAGCAGGGAAGTTTTTCTTTTGTCTTGTGCCTCAGGAGCCTGCGCTGCCCAGGTATCACAGACCTCTCCAACCACATCAGCACTCTTGCCGTGCTGATTCCCTCCGGGTGGGACCGTTCTGAGGAGGGGGGCTTGTTTGCAGTGTATTTTTGGACCTGCCGCTTCCCAGCCAAGCACTCCGCCTCTGGCTGGGGGACAAGATTTATGGATTTTTAACCCACTACTTTTCTGATTCGTTTTGTTTTGCACCCCTAGAAATCTCAGTGCTTCACCTTTGATGATGAAGAGCGGGAAGAGCGGAAGGTAGGCGTCCTCTTTGCTCTCTTCTTCTCGTGGGGTGTGTAAATCTGCTGCTGTGTTGTGCTTGCATCCAGTGGGGCTTGGCAGTGACAGGTCCTGCGGGGAAGAAGTGTGTCCGTTTCCATTAACTTGGCCAGGGAACGGTGCGCTCGGGGTGTCTGGCTCTGGTTTTGCCACCAACAGTTGGTGCTTGAGGATAAAGATCAGCACCCTTCCAGCGTTAGCAGCCCCTTGGGTTCTGTGATGGATACAGTCTCCACCACAGGGTATAACAGTGGGATCCTTGGTGTTTGAGTCTGCTGGGCAAGGACCACGCCAGCGGGCAAGTCTACAGAGGAAGCCTGTGTCCCTGCCCATGGCAGGGGGGTTGGAACTAGATGATCTTTAAGGTCGCTTCCAACCTAAACAATACTATGATTCTAATCCCGGCCAGCCAGAGGCTTGGGATACTTATGGCTGTGCCTGTCGCTCCCTGTCACCTCATATGGAAGGAGCAGGGAAATGCCTTTTGCTTTATCACTTCCCCAGGGTGTGATTGTGGGGATACTTCATCACAGAATCGTGGAATGGTTTGGGTTAGAAGGGACCTTAAAGCCTATCCAGTTCCCACCCCCCTGCCATGTGCAGCACGGGACAGGGTGGTAGGAAGCGCTCTGACATGTTACTTCATGAGTGTTCCTTGTTTCCAACCGCACAGAAAATGGCCCAGCTGCTGATCAAATTCCTGGAGAGGGAGCTCCAGCCGTCCTGCCGGGTGACGTGTCTGGAGAGCATCCGCATCCTGTCCCGGGACAAACACTGCCTCGACCCGTTCACCACCAAGGAAGGTCTGAAGACCCTCTCCAGGCATGCCGGCATTGACTACTCGGAGGAGCTCATCCGGGAGGTGCCAGACTTGGATGTCATCCTGGAATCTCTCAAATGCCTCTGCAACGTTGTCTTCAGCAGCTCCAGGGCGCAGGAGCTGACGGCGGAAGCCCGGCTGGTGGTGGGGCTGGCCAAGCGCATCAAACTGTACAACGAGGGGAGCCTTCCTCATGAGGTCAAGTTCTTTGACCTGCGCCTGCTGTTCCTGCTGACAGCGCTGAGGGTGGACATCCGGCAGCAGCTCGCCCAGGAGCTCCGGGGCATCAGCCTGATGACGGACACATTGGAGCTGACCCTGGGCGTGAAGTGGATGGACCCCTATGAAGTTGCCACTGAGGAGGGACCTCTCCCACCTTTGCCTCGGCAGGAGACGGAGCGAGCCATGGAGATCCTGAAAGTGCTCTTCAATATCACCTTTGATTCCAGCAAGAGGGAGGTGGATGAGGTAAGCTCTGTGTGTGTCCCAAAATGTGGCATCCGCTTGTCTCCAGGCTGTGCTTTGACTACTGGCTTTTCCTCTGGTTCCTGGTGTTCTGTACTGGCCCTCCTGCAGCCCCAGGTACGCGTAAGGGGATCAGAAACTTGTGTGTCCTGACCTTCCTCCCCAGAGCGCTGCCTCTGTCCGGCGCATTCTTAAACCTTAAGGCTTTTAGAGCATTAAAGTTTAAAAGTTGGGTATTTTCCCTTCTAACAATGTGATTCATTGTGCAAGTGGGAGAGCAGAGCCTCCAAGTAATGCTAGAATCCTGGAATGGTTTGGGTTGGAAGGGACCTCCAAGCCCATCCAGTCCCAATCCCTGCCATGGGCAGCACCTCCCACTGGATCAGGGGCTCCAAGCCCCATCCAACCTGGCCTGGAACCCCTCCAGGGATGGGGCAGCCACCACTGCTCTGGGCAACCTGGGCCAGGGCCTCCCCACCCCCACAGCAAAATTTCTGCCTAAGATGTTATCTCAATCTCCCCTCTTTCAGCTCCAAATCGTTCCCCTCGTCCTACCCCTGCCCTCCCTGATCAAGAGCCCCTCCCCAGCTTTCCTGGAGCCTCTTTCAATCCTGGAAGGTAACTCACTTCTGAGTGTGGCCTGTCAGTCCTTCAACTGGACAAGGCCAGAGGGTGGTGGGATGGTGAACATCTACAGCTTATCCATGGGCCGGTTCTGGGGCTTCTTCCAGCCCCTGACTCAGTGCTGTAGAGTGAGGGGAAGTTATCAGGTGGCAGGAAGGCTGTAGATTGACTTCTAGAGTGTAATGGGGAGGCTGCTTCCACTGGAACACCCACTGGAGGGTGGGACATGCTGGAGGCTGCTGGGGCAGTGGGCTCTAGGATGCGCGGGGTCCCCTTTCCTGATAGAGGCTTTTGCTCTCTCTTCTGGTGCCAGGAAGACGCTGCGCTGTACCGGCACCTGGGCGCCCTTCTGCGCCACTGCCTGATGATCTCTGCTGACGGAGAGGACAGGACGGAGGAGTTCCACAGGTCTCTGTCGGGTAACAGGGTCACAAGCCCCAGCAGAATCTCCCCAGGGCAGATCCTGCCCAGCCTCGGCACTGACAGCCTTGGCTTGTTTGCCGATGGCCAACTCGCTGCTGGCAAGCCGGGTTCTGGTTTGGCCCTGGTGCTGCTGGAGCTCCAGAATGGCCCTGCCCTTGGCAGTCGTGTCATGTGCACGGGTGCTGCAGCCTTCTGATCTGTAGGAGGAGACGTTGGCTCTGAGCCTGCCCGAGCCCAGGGGTCCCATTCAATACCCTTCAATATTGATCTTTGGTATTAATCTTCAATATTGATATCGGGCCTTTGCAGCAGTGCCACCCACATCAGTGCACTGCTTGCCAGAGCAGATGTTTGGTGCTTTAATTAGAGAGTCCTTAATTAACTGTGTCTCTTGATGAGAAATTGTCAGTGTGACACTGCTGAGCTTAGGTGGCCACGAGGTGTCAGCTTTGGGCAGGGACATTGTCCTGTCCCCAGGAATACCCCAAGATCCTTGGTTTCTCAGTTGTCACTGAAATCTCTTCAGACTCACAAAAAATAGTTCAGCCACCCAAAAAGCAGTTTAATTTATTCCCTTTTAGTAGTGTGAGGAGCTTGGGATGCAGCCCAAAGGCAGCTTGGATCTTGGGCTCTTTGCACTCCTGGAAGTTCATAGAATCATGGAATGATTTGGGTTGAAAGGGACCTCAAAGTCCATCCAGTCCCACCCCCTGCCATGGGCAGGGACACCTCCCACTGGATCAGGGGCTCCAAGCCCCATCCAACCTGGCCTTGAACCCCTCCAGGGATGGGGCAGCCACCACTGCTCTGGGCAACCTGGGCCAGGGCCTCCCCACCTGAACAGTGAAGAATTTCTTTCTAATGTCTAATCTAAATATTCCCCTCATCCTGTCCATGCCCTCCCTGATCCAGAGCCCCTCCCCAGCTTTCCTTGGGCCCCTTTCAGCACTGGAAGCTGCTCTATGATCTCCCTGGAGCCTTCCCTTCTCCAGGCTGAACAACCCCAACTCTGCCAGCCTGGCCTCATATGGGAGGTGCTCCAGCCCTCGCATCATCTCCTTGGCCTCCTCCACATGCTGATAATGAACCTTTATTTCTGGGTGGATGAAGAACCTCTGTGAGCAGAGATCCCTGAGGCTGTATTCTCTTCTCTTTAGTCACACGGTGAACCTCCTGGGCAACCTGCCCCTGAAGTGTCTGGATGTCCTCCTGACCCCGAAAGTCCAGCCAGGCTCACTCGAGTACATGGGTGTCAACATGGATGCAGTCAGCATCCTCCTGGATTTCCTGGAGCGACGCCTCGACAGGGTGAGTCAAGAGGCTGCTGTGTGAGGTCGTCACCACTCATTTTCGCAAGCTCACTGGGTGAGTGGAGTTCCGCTCAACTCAGCAGCAATGCAGTGGGATCTTTGCATTATTGCCAAGCTGGCCATGCTTTTCAGTCTCTGGAGTGATTCCAAAGGGCCTCCAAATCTTACCACTGTGCTTCTCCACTCCAGATGCCCCACACAACTCTTTCAAGCACTGCTGTGGCTCAGAATGGGACT
This sequence comes from Cuculus canorus, assembly GCF_017976375.1. NCBI lineage: Eukaryota > Metazoa > Chordata > Aves > Cuculiformes > Cuculidae > Cuculus > Cuculus canorus. Next base: position 68,925,366 of record NC_071405.1, on the reverse strand, counting down.
TGGAATGCCATTTGGAGTGCTAAAGTGCTGGAATTCTTGTAGCAGGGGCTGGATGGTGTTCATGTTTCCCTGCCCATACTCCTGTTCTCCATTCATGCTTCGTGTGACTAACGAGGTGTTCGTTTGTGGTGCTCCTGCAGGGACATAAGCTGAAGGAGAGTTTGACCCCTGTGCTGAACCTGCTGACCGAGAGTGCCCGTGTCCACCGCCAGACAAGGAAGTTCCTGAAGGCCAAGGTATGCTGTGGGCCAGGCAGAAGTGGGATGGTGCCATACAGAGGAGACGGGAGCATAGCAAACCTCCAACCAGACCTCCTCTGTCCCTGCTGGGTTCTGACATACAGCAGGTGAGGCTGTTAGTGCCCACCATGGTTTTCCACATGCTCTGTGGATTTATTGGTTTTCATAGAATCGTAGAATTGTGGAATGGTTTGGGTTGGAAGGGACCTCCAAGCCCATCCAGTCCCACCCCCTGCCATGTGCAGGGACACCTCCCACTGGACCAGAGGCTCCAAGCTGCATCCAACCTGGCCTTGGACACCTCCAGGGATGAGGCAGCCACCACTGCTCTGGGCAACTCGTTCCTGTTCCTATTTCTGTTTTAGCTGATTTGTAGGCCACCTCTCTGCGTTCCCCTGTCTGACCTGCCGCTGCTGTTCCTGCTCCACTGACTGCCCTCACTGTGGCCCTGTAGGTGCTGCCGCCGCTTCGGGATGTCAGGAATCGTCCGGAGGTGGGGAACTCGCTGAGGAACAAGCTGGTGCGCTTGATGACACACATCGACACTGATGTGAAGCACTGCGCGGCAGAGTTCCTCTTTGTGCTCTGCAAGGAGAGTGGTGAGCTGCAGTGGCTCCTTGCGCTTTCGGGATGGGGAATCCCATTTGGAGTGTGGCCTCCGAGCAGGCTGGAGAGCATGGAGTGGGTGACCCTTGGCAGCCAACAGAAATTCCTGCCTCCCCTTGGGCTGCATACATTGAGAAGGGAAAAGCAGAGAGCATCCAGGTGCTCTGTGGGAAGGAGTCACCATGTCTTCTCTGGAGAGAGTGAAAAGCTCTGCTAGGACACCCCATCACCCGCAGGCGGCCTGGCCTGCATGCAGACCACGTCCCAGGGTGTTGGTCCCACCCTTCCTGGTCTGTAGTGCTGGGGCCTCGCGCCCTGCCACAGAGGTCAAAGAGACGTCGGCATTCTGGGTCTCCGTGTCCTTGCATCGACGTCGCTGTCGGACACCTGGGGGCAGATGGCGGGGAAGCACAGGGTGGTCTCCCTCCCCTCTCTGGCAGTGTCGCGCTTTGTGAAGTACACGGGGTATGGGAACGCGGCTGGGCTCCTGGCAGCACGAGGCCTCATGGCTGGTGGCCGTGAAGAGGGAGAGTACTCGGAAGATGAGGACACAGACACTGAGGAGTACAAGGAGGCAAAGCCCAAGTAAAGAAATCTGCTCCACTCTTCCTACACCTTCTTCCTGCTCCTGCTCTGTCCCTTTCTTTTCTCTGCCCCACCATCTCCCTCGTCCTGCTTTTCCACACACCCATTTCCTTCCGCATCACCCAGCAGTTCCACCCTCTCTCCCTGGTCCTTGTGGCTCTGTGGCCGAGCTGCTCGTGCTGTGGGTGGATGCTGAGGCTCTGGAGCGAGGAGGGTCCTTTCTGCCCATTCTGCTGCAGAGCTTTCATGCTGTGCATGCCACAGCATCTCTCTTCAATCCCTATCTCCCACTCCTTCGGCATCTGCACATCCCAGTCCAGTGTCTTGCTCTTCCTGCGTGCTGGGATGGGGGTGAGGGTGGTGCCTGCTCACAGCAGGGCTGGACGTGGTCCTCTCCACCTCCTGAGCCCTGTGCTACTCAGGGGGAGCAGAGCTGGGTTTTTCCTTGTCCTGTTGTGCTTTTCCTGCTCACGGGCAGTGGTGACTGCGGGTGAAGAGTGGGCAGGGAGTGCTCCAGGACTCTGCTCCAGGCTCTGTACTTCCCAGCATCCTGTTCCGTGTGTCCCATGGATTGGGTTTGGGTATTTTCTGTGTCAGCTTTTTGCCTCCTGACTTGAGGAGAGGGAAGAACTGGCCACCTGGCTTATAGCTTGGTGGGATTGGCAGGATGGGGATGCTCCCCACGGCAGAGGGAAGGGAGGGATTGGTGAGGGCCAATGCCTATGCATCAGACGTACAGGAGTTTGGAAGCACCATGTTGCACTGTGGTAGAACATGGAGGTTATGAGACAAGCAGCACTGACCACCAGCCCTGCCTGGAGGCATGGAAGGGTTTTAAATGCTTTTTTCTCCCTCCTCTGCTTCACCTCCCTTTGTTCTTCTTGCAGCATTAACCCCGTGACAGGACGCATTGAGGAGAAACTGCCCAACCCCATGGAAGGGATGACAGAAGAGCAGAAGGAGTACGAAGCCATGAAGTTAGTCAACATGTTTGACAAGTTGTCCAGGTACTGGAAACCTGTGTTTGTCCCTGTCAGCACAAGCGCTTCCAGTTCAGACCTTTTCTTGAGCACATTCCCGAGGCCACTGCCAACTGAAGGGATGTGAGGGAGAGCCGGGGAGACACGTGTGGAAGGATTTCTATGAGCCAGGCTCTGTTAGGAGCAGGGAAGGCTCTCTGAGCCCCCCCCACCAGCTTTGGCATGATGGCACACTGCAAAATTCCTCTCCTCTGTGTTCCCAAGCACCTCCCGCCTCTCCAGGTTTAGGCAGTGCTTGGGAAGAATGGCACCGCTCTCCCAGCTGCTTGTTGGGAAGCAGCGCTTTGGGGCAGGTGGCAGCCAGCTCCACCAGTCCTTTTCCCTGTGGGAGTCATTTCTCCAGTCACCTCTCGTCTGCTGTGAAAAGTGGCCACAGAGCAGCACAGGCTCTGCCAGTGGAGTTGAGCATCCCACGGGAGAGGGAGAAGGGCAGCACGGTTCCTGCAGGTAGGGAGAGGAACGCTGATGCCAGCGCTGGTTTTCATCTGGAATTCCTGAACACTGAGAACAGGGCCACAAACCTGAGCCTATTCTAGGAAACATGAGAACGGATAGTGCTTCCAGCCACCACCTCAGAGTGCTGGAGGCTTTGAGGCTACTGCTGCCCCTGCTTCTAAAATGGGGTTCTTGGTGGTGGCCGGGGTGGTTTGTGGCTCCCTCAAGCCACGCATCCCTGCAACCTTGTGTTTCCTTCCCTGTTCCTCCCTGGCTGCAGAGAGCAGGTGATACAGCCCATGGGCATCACACCGAGCGGCAACCTGGCCCCCATGGAGAACGCCATCCGCGACATGGCAGACGATCGGTCATCCTCCGACTCCGACCTGGGCCTGGACTGATCCCGACCTCTTGCCCTGGCCTTGGAGAGCTGGGGAGCCTCTGTCCCCTCTCCCTCCGGAACTGACGCTGCACCCAGAGGCTCGTACTGGGCCAGAACCCTCCCTGTGGGATCTGGATCCAGCCTGGACCCCTCGCAGGCCACAAGGAACACCTTCTGCCTGCTTCCCAGTTCCATAACCACCTCTCCTTCCAGAGCGCCTTCATGGCCTGGCTCCACCTTGGTCTCCTCTTGGCAGCCTTGAGGATTTCACACTCCACGTTGCTTCCAGGACTTCCCAGTAGGATTTTGGTTTTAAATAGGTGATGTTTGGGCAGAAGAGGGGACGGGAGGATCTCTGTCACACCATCCCAGGCCTGCATAGCATCTCGTGTGTGTGCGGCTGCTCGGCAGCACATGCGCCGCTGTGCCTGGCTGTGGGGAAGCTGTTCCCGGGAAGGTAAGGGCTGCAGGAGATGGGCGAGCGGTTGTTCACGGCGGCTTTGGGAGCGGTGTTGGTGCAGTGCAGCAGGAGGCAGCTGTACGCGTGCTCTGCATGGCTGTGAGCACGATGGCTGTGCAGAACTGGGAGCGTGCAGACCTGGGAGCGTGTCTGAGGCAGAGGGAGCAGCGGGATGGGTGCTGTGGGCCGTGAACAGAGCCTTTGTGGGGAGCTTCCGGCATTCCCATTGGCCACTGGAGGGAAATGTGAAGGTCTCGATGTCCCTGTGACCACAGAGTTTAGCTTCTGCCTTCAGCCTTGCCCCAGCTCTGCACTTTCTGAAGGAAAGGGCAGAGCCCGCGCTCCGCCTGCCGCCTCCACCCCTGCCTTCCCCACTGCCTCTCGCACCAGGCGCTGGCGTTGCTCCCACCCTTCGCTATGGCTTAGATCAGGCTTTGGTTCTGGTTTTTTTTTCATTTTAAGGAAGAGTGTTTTAAAGGAAATGGTCCGGTTTGTCTCCTGTAGCAGTGCTCCAACTGTCCTGTCGCGAGTAGGAATGCAAGCGATGCTAGAATAAAGACAACCTGACATCGGGCGCATGGTGGTTATTCCTCTCACGCGATGGCTCGGGACGAGCGAGGAAACAGCCTGGGGTTTCCGAGGAGCACTTCCATCGGCAGGGGCACAGCTGGGGAAGGGCAGGACGTCCCTGCGGAGCTGTGCCACACAGGCTGGCATGGTGGGAGGAACGGCACTCGGGGACAGGAAAACAGTAAAATCAGAGGTGAAAGGAGGAGGGGACACACACGAAGAGCACTCCAACATGTGGAGCTCAGAGAAAACCCTTGGAGGACGTCAGTGAAAGTATTAGAGCTCTTTATTAGTAAATAATTTAAAATTATTAGCACTGGACTGATTGAAAAACCTTCCAGCAGCTCAAGCTGGCATTCTAGAATGGGAACAGGGTGCAGTTTCCCCTGCCAGGGGTTCCTGAATGGGAATAGAGGGCAGTTCCCCCTGAAAGGTTCCTGAACAGGACGGGGGGCAGTCCCCCAGGACAGCTTTCACCCCTCAATCAGCAGCAATTTCACCTGAGAAATAATCACTCTGATCGTGACCAGGAGCAGAGTGGCTGAGGAGGAGCTGGGAGAGGCGTTGGTGGGGGAGCTGGAAAACTGGCTCCAGACTGTCCTGCCCTAAGGCCTGACCAGTGTGGCTTTTCCAGCTCCAGCTCCTTGCGATCCAGGCCCTCCGAGGGTCCAGGAGAGGGGTCCAAGAGACAGCTGTGCATGCACAGCTCCTCCAGTGCACTGGCACAAGGAAAGAATGGCGCTCGGGGGCTCCCGCAGCAGCTTGAACTGAAGTCTCTGTTAAGAAAACCTTTGTGTGCAGAACCAGTTTGCAGCTTGGCATTTGGGCACCGATCCCTTTGTCCTCCTGTCTCTTGTGGGTGCCGGCCTCGACTCCGCTTCCAGGATGAGCCATGAGCACCCTCTCCCCAGTGCTCCAGTCCTGTGTGGATTTGCTGCTGCAGAGCTGTTGGCCTCTTCCACAGCTCCCTGTCCTGGTCCATGCTGGGCACCACACCGGCTCCTCCTCCAGGTGCCTGTTGCTCTCTGGCCACTGGGAGCCAGCTCTGCTACTGGCCTTTCGCATCCAGCTGGGAACAGAAAGAGTACACGGCATTTGCCAGGGTGTTGGAAACCTCCCAGCTCTGCAGTGATGGACACCAATGTCCTACCACCCCAGCTGGGTTCTCTGGCTCTGCCACATTCCCATTGTCTGCATCCAGTGCCAGCATCCACCCATGGATCTCGGACAGATGCAAACCGGTGTTAGTGACCAATCAACATCCTCCCCAAAGGCTGATCATTCTCATTCCTCCCTATCCATGAGCTGGGGAAAGCAAGGACAGCCTGAATGCTGAAAAGTTATGTGAGGGGTGAGGGTGAGGGCGATTCCTCTGCTGCTATACAGGACTGTACTGGGTTAGTGGGATACAGGTGATGGGACTGTATTGGGTTAGTGGGATACAGCTGCAGGAGATTTCTTGGCTGCTCGCCTCCAGGTCCAGGAAATCCTGCCTGCCTCTGGAGGGCCTTTTCTGGTTTGGGATCCAACCAGAGGAAATCAGGACAAAGCCCTGCAGTAACCGAGTGGGTTGCTGCTTGAGAAAGCCCTGAAGTGCCCTCTCTCAGTGCAAAGCCTGGCCTTTTCCCTGCTCTCCCTGTTTCCTCTGAGGCTGCCACATCCATATCCTCCCCTTCTGCACCGCTGGAGCGCTCAGCAGTACGGTGCTCCAGTTCTGTACAACTTTGCTCTGAACCATCAGAGCCTGACTTTTCATGGAATCATGGAACCTTTTCGGTTGGAAGGGACCTCAAAGCCCACCCAGTCCCACCCCCTGCCATGGGTAGGGACACCTCCCACTGGATCAGAGGCTCCAAGCCCCATCCACCCTAGCCTTGAACCCCTGCAGGGATGGGACAGCCACCACTGCTCTGGGCAACCTGGGCCAGAGCTTCCTGCCACCACAGGAAACCATTTCTAGCTAAGATCTCATCTCCATCTCTCATCTCTTTCAGCTCAAAACTGTTCCCTCTCAGCCTGTCAGTGCACCCCTTTAACCTTTCTGCCCTCCCCTGTGGCCCTTTTCCCTGAGCACAGGCTGCAAGCACAGATGTGCTCCCCCTGGAATAACTCCAGTGCACGGAATGAAGAGGCTGAGGGAGGGAGATGGGACTCTGAGCCCCTTCCCACCTTTTCTTTCTCCTTCTGGATGAGCGTTTCCATCTCCGCAGTCCAACCCAGCAGCTCCACCAGCTTTTCAACACTGCTGATCACATCCCCAAGCTGGGCCACATCGTTGGAGCGCTGCTGCCAGGCAAAGGGGCCCACAAGGTCTCGGTTGATCAGGACGCGGGGGATGGAGCTGCGGACGGCTCCTGCCAGGCTGGCAAACGGCTCCACCTAAAGGAAGGCAACCCCAAGGGGCACAGAGCACCTGTCACCTCGCTGCGGCGGGAATGCACTGCACGTGGAACTTGGACCACTGGAACAGTTCTCCTGCCGCCCAGCTGTGAGCAGGGCGTGGATATCACCAGGGATCCAGTGGCCCTCCTGCAGGAAGCCGCAAAACCTCTCTCTCGGGGCAGGTGTCCACCTTCACCAGGAGCATATCTGGTTTTGGAGGGGCCCTCAGAGTGTAGGCACCCCACTTCTTACTCTGCCACCTCAAATTGTACGCCCATAACCCATCTCAGCTCCTCTAAGACCTCCCTCTCCTCCCAGTTCCCCTCAGGCCCTGTTCTCCATGTGCCTTTTTCTCCGTGTGAGCGGAACTTTCCCTCGGTCTCAGACCTCCAGGGATGTTCCGATGACGAAGAGCAGGTCAGCCATGGGGAAGTCAGTCAAGTGGAGCAAGAATCGCTGTGGGAGCTCCTCACCGAAGAACACAATGTCAGGCTTGACGAGCCCGGTGCAGACGGAGCAGCGAGGGACCTTGTCTGCCATGACGTCCCCCTGGAGCAAGAGCACCAACACCGCACATTATGGGGCAGCGAGGGACCCTGTCCGCCATGAATTCCCCTGGAGCAAGAGCACCAACACCGCTCATTACAGGACAGCACAAGAAGGGACAGAACCACACCACCTCCTTGGAGGAGCATCCAGCCCCAGGTCTGGTCTCTTCTAAAGAAAGCCCTAGGCCATGTGAGCACAGCGTTAGCCCCACAAGCATATTCTCCTCCGCACACTGACTTGTGTCTCAGTGCCCAACTGCAGCCACTCACCCGGAATTCCTCTCCTGGGAAATTCCTTCGGCAGACGGTACACGTGGCAGTGGCAAAGGTGCCGTGGGCTTCCACCAGTTTATCAGGAGGGATCCCAGCAACTGGAATACAGTGCATGGGAGAGGAGCAGCTCAGCGGGAGACGACTGGACCAGGAACTCCATGTTCCCTGGCCTACAGGAAAGCTAGGGAGGGCTCTTTCTCAGGGAGTGCAGGGATAGGACGAGGGGAACGGTTTTGAGCTGCAAGAGGGGAGATTGAGATGATATCTTAGGCAGAAATATTCTCCTAATATTGGAAGAATATTAGGGTGAGGAGGCCCTGGCCCAGAGCAGTGGTGGCTGCTCCCTGGAGGTGATCCCTGGAGGTGTCTAAGGCCAAGTTGGATGGGGCTCGGAGCCCCTGATCCAGTGGGAGGTGTCCCTGCCCATGGCAGGGGGTGGGACTGGATGGGCTTTGAGGTCCCTTCCAACCCATTCCATGATTTCTGTAGTTCTGCCTCCCATTCTCCTCACCCTCATCTCTTCCTGGCACTCTGTGCCTGAGGGATGGGGAAGGGTAACTCACCCCTCTCCAGTCCGTCAATGTTCTGGGTGTAGAGGCGCAGGAGCAGCCCCTTCTCGTGCAGGAGCCTCAGGAAGTAGTGGGCGTAGTTGGGTCTGTAGTTGCCGGGGTAGAGCTCCTTGGCCAAGGTGAAGAAGGGCTTGGGGTTAGAGAAGAAATAGGCCAGCTCAAAGATGGCCTCGGGGTAGGGGATGTCATACTGCTCCAGGTTGCTGTAGAGGCCGCTCCCCGGGGACCTGCAAAGAGAGGGGAGCGGGGCTGGAGTCGGGATGCAGGGAGAGAGGCCTCCACCCCACGGAGCAGAACAAAGGGGTCAGAGGAGCAGCAGGCACTGGTGTTGCCTGAGCTGAAGATCCAGGCCCTCCCAGCACTGAGAAAGCACAAATGGAAGCAGGGAGGCGTTACCTGAAATCTGGGATGCCGCTGGGCGTGCTGATCCCTGCGCCAGCCATCACCACCACTCGGCGACACTCCTTCTTCCGAATTAGCTCTGCCACATCCCGCAGGGAAAGCTTTTGCTTCCCACCATCTCCTCCCCACCGGCCCATTCCCAGAACAGCTCTGGCAGTAGCGGACAGCGAGAAGGACCGGGATCCTTGGCTCCTGCTGGGAATGGGGAGAAAACAGGACAGGTCAAGTATGGATAGTGGCTTTGGCTGGGAGCTGCTTAGTGGTAAGAGCCCCCCCCATGGATTCCACAGAGAGCTCTCCTTGCTCAGTGCTAGTACAAAATCCTGCTGAGAGCACTTTGAGGAATCCCTGGAGTGTTTTTCTCTGCCTCCCCCAAGGGCTCTGCCTGGAGAGAGCTCTGTGTGTAAATGGGAAATGTCTATGGGAGCCACAATCTGGCACAGCGCAGTCGGGGCTGGGAGCAGTCAGGATCATCTCCAGGAGCAGCTTCTCCCTAGATAATCACTGCTTGCTGGTCTGGGATGTTATGAACCACTCAGGGAAGGCGTAGGAATGTGGAGAGCCAAGGGAGAGCTGCTGGATCTCAGTATAGGAAGGAGATGGATCTGCTGGAGCGAGTCCAGAGGAGGCCATGGAGATGATGCAAGGGCTGGGGCAAGTCCCGTATGCGGCCAGGCTGAGGGAGTTAAGGTTGTTCAGCCTGGAGAAGAGAAGGCTGCGGGGAGACCTTAGAGCAGCTTCCAGTACTGAGAGGGGCTCTTGATCAGGGAGGGCAGGGATAGGATGAGGGGGAACAGTTTTGAGCTCAAAGAGGGCAGTCTGAGATGAGATCTTAGGCAGAAATGTTTTGCTGTTCAGGTGGGGAGGCCCTGGCCCAGGTTGCCCAGAGCAGTGGTGGCTGCCCCATCCCTGGAGGTGTCCAAGGCCAGGTTGGATGGGGCTTGGAGCCCCTGATCCAGTGGGAGGTGTCCCTGCCCATAGCAGGGGGTGGGACTGGATGGGCTCTGAGGTCCCTTCCAAGCCAAACGGTTCCATGATTCTATGAATGTGGTGAACCAAGGGAGCTCTGGATATCAGCACTCACCAAGGAGCAATGACCAAGCTGTAAGTGCTGACCCAGTCCCACAAGAACATGACTCTGTCCTTGCCCCACCAGGTTCCCAGGAGCTAGGCTCAACCTGGCCAACACAACACTGATTCCTCTGGTGATTTCTCTACTCCTCGAGCTCCCAGGCCATGGGGACTGCGCCCCATCCGCCTGTTCAGACTCGAGAGGTAATGTCCTCCGTCCCATGGTTTCACTGCAATCGTTGGTTTGTTCCCTCCAGTTGCACAGAGGCACAGTGAGCACCAATGGGCACACAAAGCCATGCAGCCCTACCTCCCCGCTCTGGAGTCGGCCATTCCTCCTCTGTTTGCAGGGCAAGGGGAGAGCCGGGCTGGGATCGCCGGGACCCCACTGCAGCCGCTGGGCCTGGGGCCGCGCTCCCACAGGCTCCTCCATGCTGTGGGAAAGCAGGGAATGGGCGTGTGTGGGGAGAACTGGGGGTCAGCAGCGCGGTGGTGGTGTCTCTCCCGCCCCTCCTCCCGCCTCAGGATCCACTCCTACCCCTCAGCACCCCCTCCTGCCACTTAGCTCCCCTCTCAGTGCCCTCTCCTGATTCTCTCCCCGCCGTTAGGGTCCAATGCTGCCCATCAGGGACCGCTCTTGCCCCTCTCCCGCCCCTCAGCCTCTGCTCAGGGCCCCCTCTTGCCCCTCAGCCCCCGCTCAGGACCCTCTTCCGCAGCTCAGGACCCCCTCCCTGCCCTGAGCCCCCGCTCAGGAACCTCTCCCGACCCTCAGGACCCCCTCAGCCCCCGCTCAGGGCTCCCACCCGCCGCCAGCAGCCGCTGCCCCGCGCTTCGCTCCATTGCCGGGCCCGGCCGCGCTCCCCGCCGCGGCTCTACCGTAACGCCCCGAGTAGCCGCGCCGTCTCCCTCCGCCCCCTGCCCAGCAGCGCCCCGACACCCTCCCCAACACCACTTGGGCTCATTTCGAGCGTTTTGTGTGCGGTGGAGGAGTGGGGGTCAGGCGGAGGGGGCGTTGCCATGGTAACCGTGCGGTGTTAGGGGCGGCGCCTCGCGGCATTACGGTACCCATAGTACCCCGCGCAGTGCTCCAGGAACTACTATACCCATAGTGCTGCGCGCGGCGCCTCGGGTAACTATTATACCCAGAGTGCACCGTGCGCTGCACCTCGCGGCGTTGCCGTACCCATAGTGCACCACGCGCAGCACCGGAAGTGAGCGTGCACTTCCGGCCGGTAGGGCCTGTGCAGCCGCCGCCACCGCCATGAAGGACGTGCCGGGGTTCCTGCAGCAGAGCCAGAGCGCGGGGCCGGGTCAGGCCGCCGTCTGGCACCGCCTGGAGGAGCTCTACAACAAGAAGTGAGGCGGGGCGGGACGCTGGTGCGGGAGCTTTGGGCTCCTGCACCCCCTGGAGCCGGGCCCCGCTCCCGGCCGCCTCTCCCCGGAGTCCCCGTGCCCTGCTGTAGGATCGCCCCGGTGCCCCTGGCCGTTTCGGCCTCGTGCCCCTCGGTGGGGCCGTGCCGCTGACCCCATGCTGCCGCCCCGGTGTCCCCGGCCGTTTCGGCCCTGTTGCCCCCTGACGTGGCTGCCCCGCTCCTGGTCGCCTCTCCCTGGTGCGCCTGGCGGTTGCAGCCCCGCTGCCCTCGATGTGGCTAGGCCGGCTACCGGACAAATCTCCCCAGCGTCCTCAGGTGCTGCTGTGGAGCCGCCCCACTATACCCGGCTGTTCTCTCCCGCTGCCCCCCAGCGGCTGTGCCCCTGCTTCTGTCCTACTGCCCTCTGCGGGATCCTGTCCCACTCCCAGCTGCTTTTCCCCGGTGCCCTTAGTGGCTTCCTGTCCCACAGCCCTCGGCCACCTCTCCTAGTGTATCCAGTGGTTGTAGTCTTGGTGCCCTCAGTGGGGCCCTGTCCTGCTGCCCCTTGGTGGAGCTGTGCTGTTCCATCTTCCCCTGGTGGGGCCGGCCCAGCTCCCCACCGCCTCTCTCCAGCGTGCCTGGGTGCTGCTGTGGGGCCAAGCCCCCCAGGCTACGTGTGGCTGAGTGGATGCTGGCGTGTCCTATTTCTTGGGACGGGTGGCTCTGAGCTCTCAGTATGGGAGTGGGTGGCTCCTGTGTCCTGTCAGTAGCTGGCAATCGTTTATCTGGTAGCTTCAGAAAGCAGAGAGCTGATTCTGGAGCTGTTTTCCCTAGAGTTACTTTGTCTTAGTGGTCTGAGGGATCTGTGGTGTTGGTTTTCCTTTCTGGCTTGTCTCCAGGTTGAGGCCATAAGCGTGGGATGCAGGACACGGCCAGAGCAGAGGAACTGGTGCAAAGCGTGAGCTCACCTGGTGCCCTTTTTGTATCTTTAGGCTCTGGCACCAGCTGACGCTGCAGGTGTTGGACTTTGTCCAGGACCCCTGCTTCGCCCAGGGAGATGGGCTCATCAAGGTGAGGAGGGGCTCATCGGGGCAAGAAGGGGCTTATCAAGATGATGCACTTGCTTCTTCCCAGGGGTTTGCTTTTCCCGTAGCAAGAACAGGTGATGGTGGTTTTGTACCAGTGAAAAACAAGTGGCCTGAGATTTGTCTCTGGAGAGTTGGGGTGGGAAGGGACCTCCCAACCGACCCACTTCCACCCCCTGCCATGGGCTGGGGCACCTCCCACTGGATCAGGGGCTCCAAGCCCCATCCAACCTGGCCTTGAACATCTCCAGGGATGGGCAGCCACTGCTTCTCAGGGCAACCTGAGAAGGTTTCTGCGCTCACTGTGGATGCGTGGGGCTTGGTTGGTGCCTGAGAATCCAGCTGAAATCAAATGCATCCCTTTTGGAAACCTCAAATTAATTCTTTCATTTTCACTGCGGTGGTTTTGGGAGAGGGTGTAGGGGGGGCTTTTTTTTCTCCCTTTTGTAACACTTGTTTCTATCTACAAGCTTGGGCTGGACCATCAGGTGTTTAGGGACACTCTGAGGGGTTTGGCCAGGTGTCCAAAGCTCCTGCCCTTTGTGAGAGGTTACTGTGTGCTCAGTTGAGTTGCCTATTGGCTCTGCGATGCAAGCAGTTATGCTCCCTCTCCATTAGGTCTTTAGGAGAGAATTGGGTTCCCCAGGTGAGAATTCTTTCCATGGCAGAGCCTTGGGTCCCTGGGGCAGATTCTTCTCCAACTGCATGCAGGCAGAAAGCTGGGAGCCGCAGAGCTGTGCTTATTGCCCAGTGCTGCCTGGAGATGCGTGCTGGGCTGGCCCCTCACAGCGGGTGTTGTGGTACCACCTAGCTTCCGATTATCTCAAATGCCTCCCTGCAGGTGGAAGGAATCTGCAGGGACTGGATTATGTGAAATGAGGGATATGGGGTCTGGGGTCCTGTACAGTGTAGATCTGTCTGCGTGGGATGCCCACGATTCTGGGATTGGGATAGAGTGAAACGCATGTGGTGGCTGAACTGGACTCTCGTTTGCCCTGACTGTCTGTCTCTGTGCCCGCAGCTTTATGAGAACTTCATCAGCGAGTTTGAGCACAGGTGAGGGCGTTCTGGGGGAGTCTGGGCCCTGTGGGGGGCCCAGGCTGTTCTGACGAGGGGTTGTGTTGCAGGGTGAACCCCCTGTCGCTGGTGGAGATCATCCTGCATGTCGTCAGGCAGATGACAGGTATGTGGCCTTACCCTTAATTAGCGCTTTTAGCTGGGACCTGGTGAATGGTGACGGCCTGATCCGCGCTGTCCTGCTCCGGTCCTGCTGGGTTATTGGAACGGGAAACAGTGACTTAGAGCTTCAGTAACGACTATGATGTAGAGTGGCAGCTTTGCTGCTGCGTGGAGAACCAGCCAGAGGCAGAAAGGTGTATCCATTCCAAAGGAGTTGGGGCAAAGCTAGGGCTAATTGAACAAACTGCGAGATTTTGAATACAGCAAACCTTTTTTTCTGTCCTGTGCTGATTCTCATGATTCCCACCCGGGGGGATTTCCAAGATGACTTCTTCAAATGAACTGTCTCCAGTTCAGGCTTTCAGAGAATCATAGAATGGTTTGGGTTGGAAGGGATGTCAAAGCCCACCCAGTTTCACCCCCTGCCATGGGTAGGGACACCTCCCACTGGATCAGGGACTCCAAGCCCCATCCAACCTGGCCTTGAACACCTCCAGGGATGGGGCAGCCACGACCTCTCTTCTTCTTTACCCAATTCCTTTCAAATCACTTGTTGGCCCCTTTCTTCAGTGACCCTTTTCCAAAGTAAATGAAATAAAACAGAGCAGCAGATCAGGACTGATACTTGATAATGACATTGTAAGGTGGAAATAGGCAAGGAACAACCTATGGCTGCACTGCAGTTTCTGCTGCTCTATATCCAAGCAAGATAAATTCAAAGTGGGACAAAAGCTACTGGAATAACTGGGAAAAGGCAGCAGCACCTTTTGAACGCTGAGGAAAAAAGTGTTCTGGTCTTTGTGAATCCAGCAAAGGGATTTTTCTCTAGGCTGAGATTTGGCTCCATGGCAATTCCTGACATTGCTGCTGGTTTTTTACCTCTCCAGATCCCAATGTGGCCCTTACTTTTCTGGAAAAGACTCGAGAAAAGGTATGTTTGAAGTTGCCTTTTTTTGATAGCCTGCCAGTAGGAATCGTTTTGAACGTGAGCACATATCATAGAATCCTGGAATGGTTTAGGTTGGAAAGGACCTCACAGCCCATCCAGTCGCACCCCCTGCCATCGGCAGGGACACCTCCCACTGGATCAGGGGCTCCAAGCCACATCCAACCTGGCCTTGGACACCTCCAGGGATGGGGCAGCCACCCCTGCTCTGGGAAACCTGGGCCAGGGCCTCCCCACCCTCACAGGAAATATTTCTCTGTCAGATTTTGTTTCTTTCAGCTCAAAACTGTTCCCCTTGTCCTATCCCTACACTCCCAACTGAGGAGGTGGCTCCGTGTGTGTGTAAACTTGCACTGCAGCATGCCTCCCTCTTTTCCCAGTGAACAGCTCAGTGCAGGAACATGTTAAATGGGCTACAGACATCACATTCTGGGCACTGGGAGCCTGCCTGGCAATGCTGTCTCGATGCGTGTGTCTGTAACTGCAGGTCAAGAGCAGCGATGAAGCCGTCATCCTGTGCAAAACAGCCATTGGGGCGCTCAAGCTGAACATCGGGGACCTGCAAGTCACCAAGGTGAGGCCGTGCCGGGGTGGACATTCAGATCCTTTGGGGCACCATGATGCGCTCAGTGGTCACCACAGCATGAATGTGTTTGTGCCTCAGTTTGGGATGAGGAGAAGATGAATCAGCAGCTCCTGGGGTTTCCACGAGGAGCTGCGGCTCTGCTTTACATCCTAGAGGCTGTGAAAACACGTGTGTGGTACTCAGGGTCGAGTCTCTGAAGCGTCAGTGAGGCTCTGATGTGTGGCCTGTGCAGGGCTGGTGCTCTTTGCGGACCACAGCTGATCACTGCAGCTGTTGGCATTCCCAGAGGAGAGGGGAAATGCCTGGATATATTCCAGTAGCCCACTTACAATGCTGGAATTCAGCAGCATCAGTGCTGCTGATGGTGGCTGAACCAGGGCAGCTTTTCTTCTGCCAAGCACCTTGGCTTTTTATTTCCTGGCTTCTTTTAGATCTGGATCTCAAAGCTCATTTTTTTTCATGCCGTGTGGCTTTATGTCTTAGAGCCAGTGTGTGGTCTGATGGTTTTGGGGGTCCTGTGTAATATGGCTGCAGGGTCGATTTTGGGAGGCTTAGGGGCCATTTTTTTTACCCTTAGCTACTTTGTGAAGGCAGAATCATAGAACCATTGATGTTGGAAAAGCCCTCACAGTTCGAGTCCAACTGCCAGCCCAGCCCCACCGTACTGACTAAACTATGTCCCCAAATGCCACAGCCACCTGGCTTTTGAGCCCCTTTAGGGTTGGGGACTTTGCCACTGCCCTGGGCAGCCTCTGCTAGGGCTTCACCACTCCTTCGGTAAAGGAATTATTCCTAATATCCAGTATAATCCTCTCCTGGCACAACTTCCCCTCTCATCCTATTGCTTGTTTCTTGGGAGAAGAACCCAGCACCTGCCTCACCACAACCTCCTTTCCAGGAGCTGTAGAGAGTGATGAGGTCTCCCCTCAGCCTCCTCTTCTCCAGACTAAACAGCCCCAGGGCCCTGTGCTGCCTCTCACAACCCCTGTTCTCCAGCCCCTTCCCCAGCTCCGTTCCCCTTCTCTGGATGTGCTCCAGCCCCTTAATGTCCTTCTTGGGGTTAGAGGCCCAAAACTGAACCCAGGATTCAAGGTGTGGCCTCCCCAGTGCCAAGTCCTGGGAGGCGATCCCTTCGCTGCTCCTGCTAGTCACACAATGGCTGATCCAAGCCAGGAGATGGCCTTCTTGGCCACCTGGGCATACTGTTTTGCTCTTGTTCTGGTTTTAATGCAGTGGTGGTGGCTTTGGCCATGGTCTCATCTGCCTCCCTGCAGAGCGAGTGTTACCTCTTCCACCTTCTGGTGGTAAGTGGGAAGGCTTGGAGCGCAGGTGTGTTAGAGCTGTGCCTCCACTTGCAACAGATGAGTTTCATGCTCCTCTAGGAGACCATTGAGGAGGTTGAGGAGATGCTGAACAACCTCCCTGGGGTGACTTCGGTCCACAGCCGCTTCTACGACCTCTCCAGCAAGTACTACCAGACGATTGGGAACCACGCCTCCTACTATAAGGATGCGCTGCGGTTTCTGGGATGCATCGATGTGAAAGATCTACCAGGTAACTCCTCTTTGCCAAGCACAGGCGTTCTCCATGTTGTTTGGGATCTGGTGTAGTTGGGCCAGGATCCAGCTAGGAAGAAGAGGAGCCTGCGAGGGGAATTGCTGAGTTGCGTTCAGCTCCTAAGCTGCGTTGAGGTGATGGGAGGGAGCAGTGCCCCCCACCAGAAGAGATGGTTTGTTCCAGTTCCCAAGCCTTCACTACAGGCTCACCACTTGGCCCCTTTGTGCTGCTGCTGTCGGTGTAGACATCTGAATTTCAGACTGAGAAGTGGGCTGGGAATGATTTAATATGGGCAGGGAGAGGAGGGTGAGGCATGAGTTGATGTGGCTTAGGCTGCTGCTTCATCCAAATTATTTTTGTTGATTTGGGGTTTTTTTTGTGTGCTTTGGGGGTATTTTTAATGTATTTACTTGTTTATTTCAGTCTCGGAGCAGCAGGAGAGAGCCTTTACCCTGGGACTGGCTGGGCTTCTGGGAGAGGGTGTTTATAACTTTGGGGAGCTGGTAAGTTAATGCTCCATTTGCTTGTGGAGTACCAGGACTTGATTTTGCCCCATTAACTCTGCCCTGCCTGGTTTCTGCAGCTGATGCATCCTGTCCTGGAGTCCCTGAGGAACACGGAACAGCAGTGGCTGATCGACACCCTCTACGCCTTCAACAGTGGCAATGTGGAGACGTTCCAGTCTCTGAAGTCAGCATGGGGTCAGCAGGTGAGCAGAGTCGCTGTGTTGCGTAAGGCCCAGGCTTCAGATTTACAGAGGACTCGGGTTCTGTGGGCTTTTGCTTTAAGAACTGCTGGCTCTGACGTGTTGGTGTGACTGTAAGTGGAACACAGGAAAGGTTTGTTTTATTGTGATACATAGCATCTGGTTTCTTTTGGCTTCCTCTGTCTGGTTGATGGAAAGCAGTAAAGAGAAATCCAAGGGGAAAGCAAACAATGACACCGTGCAGTCCTGTGCAGGGAGATAATGCCTGCTTTAGTGTCCATCATGCCATTCACTCCAGTGCTGAACCGCTTCCAGTGTGGAATAGTGGCTCTCCCTTTTTGTTCTGAGAAGTTTGGGGAAAAGCTGCAACGTTTGATAAAGGATTGCCCGCCTGTGTTTAATTGTTCAGTTGTTATGGATTGCTTTATGGATCCATTAAGGGTAGCAGGAGGGTTGAGATGCCTCCTGCCTCCACGGCTCGCTCCTGCGTGCAGACTGCTGCTCTTCCCTGTGGGAAAGCAAAAGCAATCATGGACTTATCTGTTCCGTTTGATCCTCTCACAGCTGGACCTCGCTGCAAACG
Source organism: Cuculus canorus (assembly GCF_017976375.1). Classification (NCBI taxonomy): domain Eukaryota; kingdom Metazoa; phylum Chordata; class Aves; order Cuculiformes; family Cuculidae; genus Cuculus; species Cuculus canorus. The sequence continues at coordinate 68,907,810 of NC_071405.1, read as the reverse complement.
AAGCGCTCCTGCTGCAGAAGATCCAGCTGTTGTGTCTGATGGAGGTGAGCCCAGAGCGACGTGCTGGGTGTGGGGAATGATGAGGGACTCCAACAGGACTGTTAAATATCCCGTTCTCTGGGTGTGCTCATCCCCTCTGCTCACTGAAACCAGGGGGTGTCAGTTGCCACCTGTAAATTTTGCCTCTGGGTGGTGCCAAACGGCACAGGCTGCTTGGAGAATGGCTGGGGACATGCTGTGAGTTTATCCTTCCAGGATTGAGCTCCTTCAAAATGATACTTGGCGGGAATGGGGGCCGGGGCGGGGAGACGGGGGAGCAGCAGAGCAAGCACTGTCTTGAGGATGGAGTACGAAACAGAACCCTTACAGGATATTCTGGTGTAATGCAGATTTCTAAAGCACAGTTAAAATCTTGGTTTCCTCAGGACCGAAAACCCTGGCCTTGATAGGAAACCACAAACGTTTAAATTTTCTTTCCTGTCGCTTGCAGGTTTCAGAATTGCAGAATGGTTTGGGTTGGGAGGGACCTTTACAGGTCATCCAGTTCAGCTTCTTCACTCTCACTGCAAAACATTTCTCCCTAAGATCTCATCTCCATCTTCCCTCTTTCAGCTCAAAAGTGTTCCCCTTCCTCCTCTTCCTGCACTCCCTGATCCAGAGCCCCTCCGCAGCTTTTCTGGAGTCCCTTTCAGTCCTGGAAGCTGTTCTAAGGTCTCCCCACAGCCTTCTCTTCTCCAGGCTGAAAAACCCCAACTGCTCAGACAGGGTGTGCTCTAGCCCTTGGATTGCCTCCGTGGCCTCCTCTGGAGCCACTTTGGCTCTGTTGTTACCAGATCCTGGTGCATAAACCCCTGTGGCCCTGGCAGGTTTTCAAACACTTAAATACCGAGTTGTCTGCAGTGTAACGTGTGTATTTGCCTGGGTACCGCTGCATGCGTATCTTCATGGAAGGATCCATTCCAGTTTCAGTGTTCCACTGTGAGCGAGCTTTACCCCACCCATAGGCACCATGTTCCCTCAGGGATCTGATACACTGAGACTTATCAACAAGGATTCCTCTGCTTCCTGTGGAGGTTTAAGTTGTTGTCTAGGAATCTGTTGCTCGTAGCAATAAGGACCGTGTGAGGGGTGCCACGCTGCTCCTTTCTGCTGATATAAACACATATTTGAAGTATTCTGATGAAATATGTGAACTGCAGCTGCTGCTGGAGTTTGAGAGCTCAGCAGGGCAGCACGAGAGGAGCTGTGGGGAGAATTCAAACCGTGTGAGGTTGATTTTGGGGTTTTTTTTGTTTGTTTGCCTGGTTTCAGATGACTTTCACCCGGCCGGCCAACCACCGACAGCTCACGTTCGAAGAGATCGCCAAGAGTGCCAAAGTCACTGTAAACGAGGTGAGTTCGGAATCAGAAAAATGTGTTGATGTCTAAGTCATGAAGGTCCAAAAATGCCTGGATAGACCCACTCCCAGAGGTGAACCCCAAGCAGGAATGTTTCCCCTGTTCCTCTAATTTTGGAAATCTTCATTTCTCAAAGAGTAGTTGACTGCTCACTGCTCCTCTGTTGTGGTAGGTAGACATTTGAAGATGCTTAGCCATGTTCTGAAGTTGGAAGAGAACCCAGTAGCTCATCTGTTTCCTCCTGCTCTGGAATGCTGTTACACAGGGCCCTCCTGAGCTGACTGGAGTATTTCCAGCGAGTGGAAGCATCGCTGGTGTTTATTTTTTCTCACAGTGAAGAATTTCCCTCTGTTATCCAGATGGAATCTGGGCTGAAGCAAATCCTGCCTGTAGTCTCTTGTCCTTCAACCATGCGTTCTTGTGAAACCAGTGCCACTTCCGAGTTACCTTGCATCTTTGCGAAAGCAGTGCCTCTTCCCTTTTGAGTTGCCAAATTCTAGGAGAGAGAAGGCTGTGATGAGGTGTCCCCAGCTGCCTCTTACCTGCGCTGAACAAATAACATCACTTTACACTACCCAGCTCTCAGCCTCCTGATCCTGACCCCTTGCAAGGCTCTAGTTTTGACCTCTCCCTACCAGTTTCGTGTCATCTGTGGAATTATCATCCAGCTGGCTTAAAGATGATTAGAGATGATTAAACGGTGTCAGCCTTAAGGAGTGCTGTTCGTGACCAGCTGCAAAGTTCAGCTCCAAGCCACTAACCGCTACCTCTGGAGCTGGGTAGATGAGCTGATTTTCCACTCCTCTTGTGGTCCTTCTGTCTCGTCTTGTCAACAAGGATGTGGTAGAAGATCTTGCCGAGTGTTTCGGTAAAGGAAAGGAACAGGGTGCTTACAGAGCTCCCTTAGACCACAGAGCAAGTTAGTTGCTTTAAAATGTCAGTCATTGCTCTAGCACGTCTTGCTCGTGGTAAATCCATGTTGACTTCTTCAAATTAACCATTTGTTCCTGGGATTTCAGAGAAAAGAAAAATCAGCTCTTTGGGAGGAGAAATCCCCCTGTGTATTTAGATGTTGAGTCTCCAGGCAATGTTTCAGCCTGAAAGAGGACGGGTGAGAAGCTGCAGCTGCTCCTTTCGTTGTTGTGTGTGCTCAACAAGCTCATCCTGTTGAAAGGCTTTGTTTACCCTGGGAGGAAGCTGGGCAATGCTCATAATTTCTGTGCATTGTTTTGTTGCTGTAGGTGGAGCTGCTGGTGATGAAGGCTCTCTCAGTGGGCCTGGTGAAAGGCAGCATCGATGAAGTCGATAAGCGAGTGCACATGACGTGGGTGCAGCCACGCGTGCTGGATTTACAGCAGGTAACGGCCAACTTGAAGTTTTTCTCTTGCATGAGGTGGCCTGGAAGTTAAATGAGAGCTGTGGAGGGTCATTGACGGTCTGAGCACCCATCTCCCTGAAGATGCTTTGAGGAAGCTTATCAACCCTTCCTCATCTTCGGACATTGCCGCTTGCAGCTCTTGCTGGGGGTGTGTCGTGCGTTTTCTGTCCATATTTTGCAGTAAGCAGTTAGAAACCTGTTGGGAAGTGGAACAGGGTGTTGGTGGCGTGTCCCAGAGCCGTGCCAGCACCCATCAAACAGGAGCTTTGTGGCTGCGATTGCCACGAGGCCAGTGTCTGCAACCCTGAATGAGTGAAAGGGAGTCTCAGAGTTTCTGGGCTGTAGGCCAAATTCTCCTGGGAAGACAAGAGTTCAGGGTGGAGCTTCCCCAGTTCATCCTCCCAACATTTTAGGAGAGTCTGTAGGTGCCTTTACCTTTAAAAAAACCCATACTGGAATAGTGGCTGCAAACAATTCCTTTTGTGCACCTCAGTTTAACTTCCATCCTTGCTGTTTTGGTGGTAAAAGATGTGAAGCAATGCCTTTCTGGGATATGTGGGATTTGGGATCTCTGTTCGTAAGGCTGGATGTCGGTGTTTCCAGGAGGCACTGGAGTCACTGTGGGCTTGCCTTGCAGATTAAGGGGATGAAGGACCGCCTGGAGTTCTGGTGCACGGATGTGAGGAGCATGGAGATGCTGGTGGAGCACCAAGCCCATGACATCCTGACATAGAGGACCTGGCGCTGCCCCTGGCGAGTGACTCCTGCTGCTGTGGAGGCCGGCAGCGCTCCGACCGCTGGCTCTGTGCTGAACTATGGGGGTGGGTGGGCAGAGGGGGGGGAGCCGCTTCCCGGTGCTTGTCCGGAGGGGTGAGTGGCCTTTTGTGTGTGACCCTTTGGTGCTTGGAGTCAAGACTTGCCTCTGTGCCGACGCTGGCGGCACTGACACGCAAGTTCCTGTCCTGTGCTCATGAGAGGAGGATGAGGGCTCTGCGGTGGCTGCGTTATGGATCTCGCTATTGAGTGGCTGTGGGAGGGTGTGGTGCAGGTGGCGTTTGCAGGTGAAGGGCCAGCAGAGGCGGCTGTGACAACCTGCCAGGGTGGTGCCTGATCCCTGTGTGGTGCTGGCCTGTGGAGCGCGTGGCCTTTCCTGGCAGCCTCTCACCAAAGGCAGCGTTCCCAAAATCCCCTCTCTCCTTTTGCCTCATTCTCCACTGCCCCTGCTCTGTGTCTGCAGCAGAAGAGAGTGTTTACTCCATTTTTCCAGGGTTGCCGCTTGATGAATGGGGTTTGGATGCGTTTGGGGTGGATTTCTCTTAGGAACACGTGCTGAAGCGAGGTGCAGCAGCGTTGCCGGAATAAACTTCTCTGCCTTCCCTTTCCTGTAGTTACATGTTTGTCGCTGTCACAACTTGCAGCTGAGCTTCTGATCCGTTAAAAATGTGCTTCCTTTTGCATTTTACCTCACAACCCTGTCTGTCCAAGCACTGCGTGGATGCCAGCAGCCTGTTAGCCACGAGTGGGATCGGTATGTGCTATGCTTGGCCTTGCCGTGTGCGCTCTTGTCCAGCTCCATGGGGAACTGTGACCCCGCTGCCTTTTCTCAGGCTGAGGAAGCGTCGCTGGCTATGAAGCCCCAAATGAGGCCTTGGGCAGGAGCAGAGAAGCTCCTGGTGGTGCTGCTGGGAGAGCTGTCAGCAGTGCAATCCCTTTGCCCTGACGATGCTTTTATGGGATGGTGGATAATTGTGTGTGTTCTGAGACAAATGCAGATCTGAATGGCTGCCTCTGAGTATCCATTAGGATGCATAACCCTAATTACGAGGCAGCAATAATGAGCTACACTAAGGTTTGTGGTAGGAACTTTAAATTGTGTGGGGTCCTGTTCACATCTGAGATGCGAGTGGCTTTTCTAAATGCTGCTGCTTGTGTGTCCGTGCTCTGTTCCCACTCGGCAGTGCCAGCAGGATTGCTGTGCAACTCAGGACCTTGGATTATTGATGTGGTTCTCTTGTCTCACCCTGACGATCCGTAGTGCTGCAGTTGCGATACTTCATGTGCTGTTTCTGATTTGCTGCCCCAGCTCTGTGGGTTGAGTGCCAGGAGTGGAACAGGAAGAGCACGTGGTGGTGCTGGGCAGCTGTGAGGATGCCAGGATCTCTCAGCGAGGGAGACCTGAGGTCTTTAAAACCCAAACTGCTGAACTCTCCACCCAGTCTCCCTCCACCCTTCTGCCTCTCTGGTCACTTCTGGCCGAAACCTCCTCCTTGTTCCCTCTGGGATTGCCTTCCTCTTCCCTGTCCGCCCCAGTGTTTTGTGCTGTCCTGTTTGCTCGGCTGTTGGAGCACACATTTGGCCACATCGATTTCTCTTCCTTAGTGGTGCAGTTTGACTTCCCCTGGTTCATGTTCCATCTTCCAGAACTTGTCCTGGTGTGCCTTTTCCTACCTTCAGAAAAGTGTGTGGGGAAGAAGAAAGGTAAACATTTCCTTCCTTTCACAGCCAAGGAGAGGAGAAGTGCTCAGGAAGGGCGATCTCCCCAGCAGCATCGGGAGCAAACGCCATGCCAGCCGCGCACAAAGCTGGTGCCTTAGAGAGCATCGGGCACCCTGTGGTGTTGCTGTCGGAGCGGAACTGAGGGCTGGTCCTGAGGTTGTGCCAGCCTTTGTGCTGCCAGGAGCACTCCCTCGCCCACGCATTCCTGAGCAGCGCCCTGGCGTGTAGAGACCTTCAGCCTTTGAGCTGTGACAGAACTTTCCAATGCACCTGGAAGCATTTGCCTCCCAAACCTTCCTGTGGGAGCTGGCACGGGCTGCTTCCCCAGCACCAACAATCGAAGAATCACAGAATGGTTTATGTGGGAAGGGAACTCAAAGCCCATCCAGTCCCACCCTGTGCCTTGAGCAGGGACACCTCCCACTGGATCAGGGGCTCCAAGCCCCATCCAACCTGGCCTGGAACCCCTCCAGGGATGGGGCAGCCACCACTGCTCTGGGCAACCTGGGCCAGGGCCTCCCCACCTGAACAGCAAAACATAAGATCTCATCTCAATCTCCCTTCTTTCAGCTCAAAACCATTCCCCCTCATCCCATCCCTGCCCTCCCTGATCAAGAGCCCCTCCCCAGCTTTCTTGGAGCCCCTCTAGGTCCTGGAAGCTGCTCTAAGGTCTCCCCACAGCCTTCCCTTCTGCAGGCTGAACAACCCCAACTCTCTCAGCCTGGCCTCACATGGGAGATGCTCCAGCCCTCGGATTATCTCCGTGGCTTCCTCTGGACTTGCTCCAACAGCTCCAGATCCTTCCTGAAGACTCCACAGCTGGACATAGGGCTACACAGGTGGGGTCTCGCCAGAGTGGAGCATAGGGGCAATAAGGGGATGTGTGTGTTTGGGGGTGTTGAGGCTCTCCATGTGGGAAGAGGAGTCAGGCACACAGTGCCCAGACTGCAGTGCATTTTAAATGTTGCTTATGACCCTCGAGGATTTTCTCTCTAGGAATTTAATTTGAATTTGCTTCCCTGCCAGTGCCATGAGCACTTCCTCTACATCTGCCCCCTGTTTTGCTGCAGCCACGTGAGGTAAAAGCTTGAGTGGCAAAAGCGTTTCCCTGCTGTGAGCTCATGGAGAAATACGGTGGATTGCTGGGCATTCTGGATGGGTTGTGGATCCCTTCCCTGTGGACAAAAAAAAACCCAAAACCCACAGCCACTATGCCGAACGCTAATGTGGATTTTAATCACCAAACTTGGAGTGCTCCTTCCCGTTGAAGGGCTGTTCTGTGCTTCTATCTGCGCTCATACTTCTGCTCCTAATGGGCTGTGGAAGTTCTGCTTGCTGCTTCTTACTCCGGTCTGCTCTTGTAGTGCTCCACGTGTGCCAGGATCCAGGCTGTGGGCAGCAGGAAGCACGCAGACATTACACCAAAGGCAATGGCTTGCTCCTGCCGGCAGAAGAAACGGGATTAGTGGGATGGCTGCACGATGGCCCTGCTGGATGTGGGGTTCCTGGGATGGTCACACACCCATGCTGTGCCCAGCGCAGTGGATCAAGCGCTCCTGTCCACATTCCTTGCCCTTCCCAGCTATGCACTGTCGGATGGATGCACCCTGGGGCTGCGGGAGGGCGAGGTGGGTGAGCAGAGCCCTTTCCACCTACAGCGGCGCAAGCTGGGTGCTCACTGGGTTTGTTTCCATCACTCCGTGGATCCCTGCCATGATCCCCGTGGGGAAACCAGAGCAGCTGGTGACCTTCAGGCAGCAGCGAGGTGAGGTGCGGGGCCTTTCCAAAAGGCAGCCATGCCTGACTTTCAGATGACTTTGAGGAGTGGATTACAACCAGCAGCAGCCTCTTACGTTTCTGGTGCACCCGGGCAGCGTTTAACCCCTCGCACTGCCACCTTTATTCCTTTTTTACTTGGCTAGAATTAGTCTCTGGGCCTATAAAGGTCTTTGTTTCAGGCCTTGGAGAGGCTGCGGGAGGTGAACTCCACAAGCAAGGGGTGAGGAAGAACTTCCTTCTCCAAGCTCATCCCACCCGGCCTGGGAGGGTCGCAGCAGCTGCTGGTTTGGTGGTGGTCATTCCTAGGAGGGATGGTGGAGGCAGCTGCTGTGCGGTGGCAGCAGAGCCCATCCTCACCCCAGGGCTGCCTCTTTTGGGGTGAGTGTCCCATGGAATGGACGTGCCCAGCTCTGTCCCCGTGCTGGTGGGGCGCCTAGAGGGGCTCCCACCTCCTCCTTGAAGTTCTCAGCCCGTGGAGGACCTCAGCAGGGGACCCTCAGGTACCTACACCCCAGAAAGTGGTGGAAGGATAAAATAACACGGAAGCACGAGCCCCCTGTGGGTCTGCATAGCTCGGGGGGCCCTTTCCTCCTCCTCCCCCCTCCCCTTTTGCTTTCCCAACACAAATAGTCTGGCTGTAATCCGGGGGGCAGCAAGTGGCTCCCCCTTTCTCCCAGCCCCCCAAGTTACTCACAGCGGCAGAGAGGGGATGTTCGGGCGGTTTGGAGGTGACGGGGGCGCGGGGGGCGCAGGGGACACGCAGCGCGGTGGCCAGCAGGCGAGAGCCGCGCTGGAGGCCCCACATGGCTGTCAGGGTGACACTGCTGTCACGCTGCACCAGCTGCAGCTGCTCGGCCGTGCCCACTGCCACCGCCCCTCGACACCGACACCGGGCAGCCCTTAAAAGGCAAGAATTTCCCAAATTGTCCCTACTTAATTGTTTTTCTTCCTGTCAATGTTGTCTTTTTGGGATTTGCCCCCCACCAGCAGCACCCAACTCCCCTCAACTCCAAGGTCAAAACCCATGTCCCCCTCCAGCCAGATGGGACCTCTCTGCCGTGGAGAGCAGAAAACTTCTTCTCTCAGGATTTTTAAGGTTTCTAATGCTCCAGAACCACAGTGTGCTTTGGTTTTAAACCGTTGCAGATATGATGCTTGACCACCCCTATTGGATCACGGTGAGCAGGACCTCGCTCATCTGTCCTGTGCCGATAGTTACTTCTTTCTTTGTGGTTTGTCATTTACACAGGCTCAAAACCGTGTTTGCAGAGGTTCCTCCTTGCGTTGTGGTGTCCTCTCAGGGAGACCATTGGCCGTGGACTGTGCGTGGCTGGGGTCTGATTGAGGTTGCCCAGAGCCGTGGTGGCTGCCCCATCCCTGGAGGGGTTCAAGGCCAGGTTGGATGGGGCTTGGAGCCCCAGGGTGTGGGACTGGATGGGTTTTGAGGTCCCTTCCAACCCAAACCATTCCAGGATTCCAAGTTGGGCTGGATTTTGGAAAAACATCCGTGTTGGATTGTGCATGCGGTGCTGCTGCCTCCCTTTGCTGGAGGCCCACAGGGAAAGGGATGCTCGGAGCCTTTCCATGGTCTGAGGATGTGTGTGGCACAGTGGCTGCTGGCTGGCTCGAGGGGTCACACCAGTCACAGATCCCTTTGGAGAACCAGGAGCTGTGCCCGAGGCTCTGTGGCTCTGGTGCTGGTGGATCTTGGCCCAGGGAAGAACGGAGAACCTGGCTGTCTTTGAGGACAGCCTGGGAAAACACTGCTCCAGCCCCAACTGGGTTTTGGAAGTGATGCGAGACGCTGGGAGCGGGTGGTGCCTTGCAGGAGCCGAGGCACCCATGTGGCGCTCAGAAAAGGATGTGGTAGTAGGAGCAGAGGGCACGGGAAGGAAGCCAGGAGAAGCGTGCTGGAGCTGAAGCCCGGATCTGTGCCTTCCAAAAGCAGGTGAGGAGCAGGGTGGGAATGTGGCCGGAGCTGAAGCGCAGCTGTGACTCGTCTGTGAGTTCTGCTGCGGAGCCGTGCGCAGCAGAAGCTGCAGTTCCACCGCAGCCCTTCCGCCTTTCCTGGGCAGCTTTGGGTGATAAATCACCAGTAATGGGGTTTTCTCTCCCAGTTCCTCTTTCCCCGGAGCACGGGACAGCCCCAGGATGCCAAAACTCCAGCTGTGGGCAATAAGCTCTGCCTGGCAAATGCCTGCCGGGCAAGGTTAGGGTTTTTTTTTAGTGTTGTTATTTTTTCAAGGAGGGGGGAAAAAAAGTGATTTCCTTCCTTCTTTCTCTGTTGGGCAACTTCCGTCCGTCCCTGTGCAGGAGCCTCCGTGGCGCGGCCAACGCTCCACCTCAGCCCGGAGCAGGAGCCGATCCCCCTGCCTTGCACCCCAGCTTCCCGAGGTTTGACTTTCCTGAAGGCAAAAGGAGGAATTTCCTCACAATTCTGTCCTCGCTTGGAGAAATCAAGCCATCCCTGAGAGCGGCTGGTGCCGTCGGGAGGGATTCTGGGAACGCCAGCCCGGCTGGGTGCTGCTTTCCAGCTCCGCTCAAGAGTCTCTCCCTGCATCGCCTTTATCCTTCCCATGTGATCCCGGCACAGCACAGCCAGCTGCAGCTCAGTGTGCAAGGTGCTAGTTACAGATATTAAATATGTATTTTTTGATATATAGTTACATAAATACATTATTTTATATGCTTATATATATTTCAATGAAACAAAATGCTCCTACCCCAGCAAGCAGTAACCGAAGCTGAGTCAGAGATGCAACAACAAAAGAGGCAGAGGGACACAGCGAGCAGGGAGATGGGGAGCGTGCCCCATCCATGGAGGGGTTCCAGGCCAGGTTGGATGGGGCTTGGAGCCCCTGATCCAGGGGGAGGTGTCCCTGCCCATGGCAGGGGTGGGACTGGATGGGCTTTGAAGTCCCTTCCAACCCAAACCACTCCGTGGGGAGATGCTGAGGCCCCAGAGGGTGTTTGATAGATTCGTGGAACAGTGTTGGGAGGGACAGGAGGGCAGAAGAAGAAAGTGGCTGTGTTGTACGGTGAGAAACTGGTGAGGTCCCGTCACAGAGTGGGGAGCGGAAGGGGGAGCGAAATTGGAGAAGCAGCAAAGCGCACGAGTGGGGAGGTTTGGGTTGGCTGGAGGTGACAGAGCTAAGCAGTAACCAGGGGAGCTGTAAAGGACAAAACAAGCCTGGAGGGAGCAGGTCCAGCCCAGGCACCGAGCGGAAAGCTGGGATGGTGGAAAACTGCTGGCAGAGGCACTGGTGGTGATCGGGAGGGGGTGTAAAAGAAATGGAGACCCTAGGAATGTAGCGAGGCCATAGGCAGCGAGCAGCCAGCTTTGCCCACGTCTGAGGTGTTGCAGGAAGGTTATGGAGAGAGGAGCCGTCTGCAGCCCCTGTGTCGGCTGCCATCCAAGAGGAGCGCGCTGGGCTGCCCCAACTTTGTCCTTTCAACCCTTGTACGCAACACTGTCATCATTGTTGTTCTGCAGCTCAGATTCACGGGAATGTCTGGTGGAGATGAGGACCCCGCCGTGTTCACCTCCACCTCTCTGCCCTCAGACCCGCGGCTCCTGGCTACGGTGACCAACGCCTACCTGGGCACTCGTGTCTACCGGGACATCCTCCATGTCAGCGGTGTGTACAACGGGGCAGTGGGTGACACGCACCGAGCCGACATCCCCAGCCCCGTCAACGTGAGGATGATGGTGCCCGGTGCGGACAACCTGGCTGAGACCTTCACCTTGAACACCCGGACGGGTAAAGAGCCGAGGGTGGGCAGGAACCTCGTTGTCCTGCTGCCTCCTTCCAGGGCTCCGTTTTGTGCACACACAGCTCTTTCCCTCTGACCGCTGGTGGCCCTCTTCTAGGAGTTAGAAGTCTCTTTGCCTGTCTTCCACAAGGTGGCATCTTTCATAGAATCCTGGAGTGGTTTGGGTTGGAAGGGTCCTCCAAGCCCATCCAGTCCCACCCCGTGCCATGGGCAGGGACACCTCCCCCTGGATCAGGGGCTCCAAGCCCCATCCAACCTGGCCTGGAACCCCTCCAGGGATGGGGCAGCCACCACTGCTCTGGGCAACCTGGGCAGTCCCCATCCTCACAGCAAAACATTTCTGCCTAAGATCTTACCTCAATCTCCTTTCTCACACTAAAACCATTCCCCTCGTTCTGCACCTGTCCCATTCTCCACTCATCCGTGGTGTGTTGTTCTTCTGAAGTTGTGTTGGAACAAGTGGAAAATTCCTCCTTTCTTGTGAGAATAAGAGTGATTTCAGACTGGAGCTCCATCCCTGCTGGAGCTTGGCAAAACACTGTTTAATCATGAAGCCTGATACAATGCTCTACAGCACAAATCATTCTTCCAAGACTGAAAGGGGCTCCAGGAAAGGTGGGGAGGGGCTCTTGGCCAGGAGGTGCAGCGACAGGACGAGAGGGAATGGTTTCTCTTGTGCTTACAGGAACCTTCAGCCATGAGCTTCAGACCACTGACTGCACTGCCACCCAGCAGATCTACGCTCACCATTCCCTTGTCAACTTGATGGCCTTCAGCATCACCATTCGGCGATCGGCTCACACCACCCAACCCATCACGATCCAGCTCCAGACTCCTTTTGTGCCACAGAGCCAGGATTTGGACCTGCACCAAGGACCAGACTTCCAGGGAGCGCAGTGAGTTGGGATCATAGGGGAGGAACATTGTTCTGGGTACATCCTTCATGGGGTGTTGCACACTGCCCTCTTCACCACTGCTTCTGCCAAGTGACGGGACTAGAGGAAATGGCCTCAAGTTGCACCAGGGGAGGTTTGGATGAGATATGAGGAACAATTTCTTTACTGACAGAGTGGAGGAGCCCTGGTAGAGGCTGCCCAGGGTGGTGGGGAAGAGGATCAAAACCAGTGTGGCCATGATACTTCTGGACACAGCTCAGTTGGCACAGTGGGGTCGGGCTGATGGTGGGACTGGGGGAACTGAGAGGGCTTTTCCACCTTAATGATTCCATGATTCTGCAATTCCATCCTAGATGGGAATGGGAGCCTGTGCTCAGCTGCTGGGGGAGGACCCTCCATGCGAGCAGATGTGCGTGGAGCCCCACCAGCTCTGCTCTCCCTTTCCCCATGTCCCACAGCTATGTCTACGGGCAGACGCTGGTTCCTGAGGTGGAGGGAGGACCCCGGCCCACGGTTCATATGCTCTGGACTCCCGTGCCACCAGCCTTGATGTTGTGTGGGGAGGAGCAGGAACAGTCCTGGGAGTTCCTGACGGCTGTGGCCGAGAGCGAAGAGGAGGCAAAGAAGAGCTACAATGAAGGGCTGTCCCTTATTGCCGCGGGCTCCCTGCACGCCTCCCACGCCCACGCGTGGGCCATGCTGTGGCGAGGCTGCTGCATAGACCTGGATGGAGCCCTGCCCTTGAGGCAGGCACTCTACGGATGTCTCTACTACCTGCTGAGTGCCATCCCACCCCAGGGGAGACCGGGCTTCCTCTTCCACGGCATCAGCCCTGGCGGCTTGGCCAACGGCACGCGGGGCGAGGACTACTGGGGACACGTCTTCTGGGACCAGGTGGGTGCGGGCTGTGCTGGCTGGCAGCCTGGGGGCTTTGCAAGTGACTGGGATGGAGGAGACTGAGCAGGAGGCTCTAGGACACCATCTCCTTCTTATGCCTTACACCTCCCACTGGATCAGGGGCTCCAAAGCCCCTCCAACCTGGCCTGGAACCCCTCCAGGGATGGGGCAGCCACCACTGCTCTGGGCACCCTGGGCCAGGGCCTCCCCACCTGAACAGCAAAACACTTCTTCCTAAGATCTCTTCTCAATCTCCCCTCTTGCAGCTCAAAACCGTTCCCCTTGTCCCACCCCTGCACAAGGAGCTGGGAGAGACTCCACCGCAGGGCAGCCCCTTCCCCAGGCTGGGGTCTGGGGCCAGGACAGCTTGGTTTCTCACCCAAGGGAGCCTCAGTGACCAGTTCAGAGCATGGCCACCAACTGTCAGCCTTTCAGAAGGAGGCAAGTTGAAACTTGCCCTGCTCCTCCCAGGGCTGGTGGTGTTTGAAGCACTTTTGTGCCTGAACCACTGAGAACCAGAGGTGGTTTGTCATGAGCACACTGAGCTTTTGAATGTAGTTTTGGTGTGTACTCAATGAGATGGCTGGGAAGGGTGGCTTTGCCTCAGCCAGAGGCTCCCATCTGCCCTGGGAGCCACCACGCTGGATGGGTGTGCAGCTCTGCAGCTCAATAGCTATTGGATGACATGAGCAGGAGGCACCACTGCATGGTGTTGAGGCTCCTGGGCTAAACCCAGCCTGGTCTTTTGGTGGACACAAGCTTTTTGGTGCTGTGGACTGTGTGCTTTCCTCCTAGTCATGTGGGTGGCCCTGACCCTCTCTAGAGCCTCTGGCTTTGGAGGATTCCTGCCTCCTTCCTCTTGTGTGATGGGACGTCCTGCTGAGATCACCCTGGTGAGATACCAGAGAGTGGTGGGCATGGGCACAGTCCCTCGTGGATTTATCCCATCTAATGATCCTATGGGATAGCACCTTTAAGGAGTAGCAAAATCATGGTCATAGAACTTGGGATGGGGTGGACCTGAAAGGTGAAACTGGTGGGAACATTTGGGTGCCCCACCAGCATAATCTCACCACCCTGCCTTGCTTGGATGTTTCTAGGACACCTGGATGTTTCCAAATATCCTGTTGTTTTATCCTGAAGCTGCCCGTGCCATCCTGGAGTACCGGATTCGTACACTGGAAGGAGCCTTACAGAACGCGAGGGAGCAAGGCTACCAGGTGGAGATGGAGATGTTGGGCTGAGGGCAATGCAACCCAGCAGGCTGAGCTCTGCTCTCCCTGCAGGCTGTGACCTGGGCACGGTCCACAGGGTGTGGACTGAGGTGAGGAGAGCATCTCAGGATGCTGTGCTCAGCTGCTTCCTGGATATCTTTTCCTGGCAGGGTGCTAAGTTCCCATGGGAGAGTGCAGCCACTGGCAGAGAGGTTTGCCCCGAGGAGATCTACGGAGCCCAAGAAATCCACATCAACGGGGACATCTCGATGGCCTTTGAGCAGTATTATTTCACCACACGGGTAATGGGAGCGCGTGCTGCCTGGATGGCCCGGTGGCACGGCCTGCAGGTCCTCTTCTGACTGTCACTCTCCCTTCCCAGAGAAGCTCTGCCATTCTGCTCCTCTCGGAACTGCTGGTAGCGCCTCAGAGCCCTTTCTGCAGCCCTGTCTCCTCTGTCCTTGCTCCTCGTGGGTGGCTCAGCACCCTGTTGACTCAGTCCAGGCCAGTTTTCTGACCTTTTCTGCCTCTACTTCCATCTCCTCAGAGCTCCTGTCCTCCTGCTGAGTTCAGACTTGGCTGAGTTTCCCTCACATCCCCGTTTTTCCCTGGCTTTGGCTGCCTGCAGGACGAGAAACTGTTCAGGGAGGATGGAGGCTGGAGGCTGGTGGGTGCTGTGGCTCAGTACTGGTGCAGCAGGATGGTGTGGAGCGAGGAGGAGCAGTGCTACCACATCAAAGGTACTTCTGTAACAGCCAGACCTGTTTGCCCGGAGGTTCTGGAGGAGAAGGCTGGGTTAGGGCTAAGGGTTCGTGATGCAGCTGGGACAGTCGGGGCTGGAAGAGCCCCTGGGGTCGTTGCAGGTTCTTGGTGTGAAAGACCTTGTGCAGCAGCCGTGGGGGAGTCATGGAACACCTTATCTCATGTTTCTTTTGGGAGGCAGCTGTACCTCCTCCTGGGGATGATCTACAGAAAAGCAGCAGAGGGGGAAAGGTTTAATGGCTTGGCTGAATGACTCAAAAGAGTGAATGACCTGAAGGTCACCTTCCTGGTGAAGTGAGGGAGATGCCTTGAGCCACCACTGTAAGCAAAGTTGTTTCCCCTTCACAGCAAGCACCACTCATGTTCTCTATCTCATTGAGATTTGTGGTGGGATCCCACCAGAAGCAGAGATGCAACACCTCACAGGTGCTGCCACACAGGGAGAGATTCTCTTTCTCATGCCACCTCCCATGGCACAAAGCCATGGCTGTGCCGCAGTGTGAAGTATTCCCTTCTTCTTCCTCCAGGTGTCATGCCCCCCGATGAGTATCATTCCCAGGTGGATAACTCTGTTTACACCAACACCGTGGCCCAGCGGAGGTAACGCGTGTGCCTTGTTGGAGCACTGGCCTCAATCGCTCCTCTCTCCTGCCCAGCAGGGGTAGGAGGCAGCGGGGCTCTGGCGTGGGATCCACCTCTCCTCTCTTCACGTGCCCTAATCCCAGCTGCTCTCCTTTACTATCAGCAGGGAGAAGGAGGTGGTCCTGTGGTGGCTCATCAGACCTGGTTCAGGGATGGGAAAGGGAACGGAGATGGTGGTGCTTAAAGACCACTCAGAGCCCATCCACTGCTTCGTGCTGGGATGGGCAGCAAGGCACCGTCATTCCGCGTGAGACTGAGAGGAATTTCACCTCTCAGGGGGCTTCTCTCCTGCAGTTTGAGATGTCCATGCAATTAGCTAGCTGGAGGCATCTACAGCTGGAGGAACGGATTCCCAGCTCCAGCGATAGAAGTGGTTTCCCCAAAGTGACTCAGTAGCTGTTTCTTTGCAGTTGTGACTCAATTAGTGCTTTCTGTTTCATTTCTTCTCTTTCTGATGGGGTCAGAGGCGCCCAGGCCTGACAGAAACCACAGTTCCTTTCTGCTTTTCAGCTTAAATTTTGCAGCTGATGTTGCTCGGGACTTCTTCATCCCTGTGCCAGAGGAGTGGGTGGACTGTGCAGAGAAAGTCAAAGTGCCCTTTGATGCGGAGAGGAAATATCACCCTGAGTATGATGGGTACAGCCCAGGTGAGCGGAGAGGCAGCGGCAGACCTTTGAGCTGACTGCTGCTCGCGCTTTGGCAGCCTGCAAGGTGTGGACGCCCCGCTTCAAAGATGGAAACAGCAGCGTCTGTCTCTAGCAGTGCTCTCCCAGTGCGGCACTGGCATCGCCAGCGTGGAGAGCCCGGCTTGTAGAGGTGTTTTCTGCCTCTTGGTGGAATTTTCTCATTAGTGAGCTCATAAAATTAGTAAATTTAGGAACGCAGAATGTGAGGAGAGGCTTTTAGTGTGGAGCTGAAGATGAGGCCACCAGCATCCTGGCTTGGATCGGGAATAGCATGGCCAGCAAGAGCAGGGAAGGGATTGCCCCCACCTGGACTTGACGTTGGTGAGGCTGCATCTCGAATTCTGGGTTCAGTTTTGGGGCCCCTCACTCCAAGAAGTACACTGAGGAGCTGGAGCGTGTCCAGAGGAGGGAACGGAGCTGGGGAAGGTGCTGGAGAACAGGGGTTATGAGAGGTGGCTGAGGGCCCTGCGGCTGTTTAGTCTGGAGAAAAGGAGGCTGAGAGGAGACCTCATCGCTCTCTGCAGCTCCCGAAAAGGAGTTTGGAGCCAGGCAGGGGTGGGGCTCTTCTCTCAAGGAACAAGCAATAGGACTAGAGGAAATGGCCTCGAGTTGTGCCAGGGGAGGTTTAGATGGGAAATCAGGAAACATTTCCTTACTGAGGGAGTGTCGAAGACCTGGCAGAGGCTGCCAAGGGCAGGGGTGAAGCTTTCACCCGTGGAGATGTTAAAAAAACATGTAGACGTGGCACTTTGGGACATGGCTTAGGCAGGATTGGGCTGATGGTTGGACTGGATGAGCTTAGAGGGCTTTTTCAACCTCAGTGATTCCATGATTCTGTGACATGGTTGCTGCAAACCCATTGCTGATGGGGAGCTCTCTCTTTCCTAGGCTGTGCCAGGTGTTGCTTCCCTGCCGTCCTTGCCCTCTGGGAGTGAGGGGCTGCCTCCAGTGGAGGTGCATGCCCAGTTCAGTGCTCCCTTTCTCCCAGTTACGGGCAGGGTGGGTGCACAGGACCATGAGGCCTGTTCCTTTGCACCTGAAGTTTAGGTGACACTAGTTTGGGTGCCCCATCGTGTCCTCAGGTTCTGTGTGAGCTGCCTTTGTTCCCCTATGAGCACACAGCCCGTCTGCGTTACTCCCAGCGGCAGACATGGTCTGACCCTTCCTGCAGGAGACCCTGTGAAACAGGCTGACGTTGTGCTGCTTGGATACCCCCTGATGCACCCCATGAGCCCTGAGGTCCGGAGAAATGACCTGGAGATGTATGAACCCGTCACTGAGCAGCATGGGCCAGCCATGACCTGGGTGAGCAGAAGGGCAACATCTGAGGTGGGATTCATCCATGAGGAGGGTGTTTCCAGCTGGGTTGGTCCCTGCCAGCCCCAGCACTGGGTACGCTCCTCCAGACCTGCTCTGAAGTCTATGGGAGTGAGGACAGGTCGCGTGGAGCCAGAGACAAGCCTTGAAGACGCCTGCTCTGGAGATGGTCCGAGGGCTGGAGCACCTCCTGTATGAGGGCAGGCTGACAGAGCAGGGGTGGAACTGGATGGGCTTTGAGGACCCTTCAAACCCAAACCGTGATTCTATGATTTGCTGTATTGTCACCTTTATTGTAGACAGAAGGTGGTAGAAAGCCGTTTTTCTCTCCTGCAGAGCATGTTTGCGGTGGGCTGGCTGGAGCTAAAGGAGGTGCAGAGAGCCCAGAGCCAACTGAGCAAGTGCTTCAGCAACATCACAGAGCCCTTCAAGGTTAGTGGTGTGGCGCGGCTTCTTCCCTGTGACAAAGACCTCTTGTTTTCCACTTTACCTGCTCCCAAGTAGGTGTTATCATGCTGAGATATCACTTGGACTGGTGCCCGTGCTGACTGTGCTTGTGGGCACCACATTATTGGGTTATTGCTGTACTGAGCAAGGCGGTAGCACGCCCTGTCTCTTCTCTACTGCTTCCTGCCAGGCAATGCAAAGCCACAGCTCAGTGGTCACTCCAGGCTTCCTTCTGCTTGCCAGGGATGGGAAAAGGAATGGAGATGGTGAAGCTCAGAGCCCACCCACTGCCTCACACCAGGATGGGCAATAAGGCACAGTTACTGCAACACCCCAACTGTGACGGGCTGGGACAGCTGGGGTTGTTCAGCCTGGAGAAGAGAAGGCTCTGGGGAGACCTTAGAGCAGCTTCCAGGACTGAAAGGGCCTCCAGGAAAGCTGTGGAGGGGCTCTGGATCAGGGAGAGCAGGGACAGGACGAGGGGAACAGTTTTGAGCTGTAAGAGGGGAGATTGAGATGAGATGTTAGGCAGAAGTGTGTCCCTGCTCATGGCAGGGGGTGGGAATGGATGGGCTCGGAGGTCCCTTCCAACCCAAACCATTCTGTGATACTAAAGATGTCCCTGCTCCTGCAGGAGTCTTGGATTCCATGACCTGTCAAGGCCCCTTTCAACCCAAAGCATTCTGTGATTCTATGGGATAACGATGATGACAAACACATCCAAACCCCTATAACTGTATGAAGAGTCCTGATGCACCTGTTGAGTGGTTTCTTTCTCTTGCTGAAACAGATCTGGGTGGAGAACTCGGATGGGTCAGGAGCTGTGAACTTCTTGACCGGCATGGGTGGATTCCTGCAAGCTGTTCTCTTTGGCTACACAGGGTTCAGGTGAGACCTACGTTCTGCCTCATTTAATATTGAAGCACTAGCAGACCTGCTAGTTCCATTGGTGGATGTAGCTTTGGTTTCTCAGCTTAAAGACTATGATCCACCAATTCTGCTGGCCTTTTGCTCAAACACTGGAGAGGAAAGCCCATAAGATCACCTTGCAGGTGAAAACAAAGCTGTATTTTGTTACACATCACACCCTGTGGCCTTTCTAAGGGGATCTTTCTAAATGGAGACCCTGGTCCCCTGCAACCACGCTGAGCTGCTGTAGGTCTGTTGCCACTTTAATGACTGGAAACAGATTTGGAACAGGTAGGAGACTCTCCAGGTCAACTTGACGAGCGAACTACACATTTGGGAAGCTGGATGTCATTCCCCAAGCCTGTTCTCTGGCTTGGCCACAGCGTCACCCACTCTCTTTTGGATGTGGTGTGGAAAGACCTTCTGAAGCAGCGGCCACTGGCACACGCGTGGCTCAGCTGGCAGCGTCACAGCGCTAAAATAGCTCAGAAAAACCATTAACTGTTCCTATAATTTCAAAGCTGCCTCCTGAATCCAAAGCAGCCCGGTGGTTTGAGCCCTGGAGCAGCAGCCTCTGGAGTGTATTCTTCGTGTTATTGAGGAGGGATCAAACTGAGGAGCCTTTTGATTCCCAGTGAAACCTTCTAGTGCTAACGATGGGTTTTCGCTCCATGTGTGTGGCCAGGAGCTGCTGAGAAATCCACCAGTCTCTTGGTGGAGCTGGGTGTGAGCTGCCATCCTCCCAGCTGGAACCCATAATCTCAGCTTTTGCGGAACCCCTCAGTCCTCAGACGCTCCGTGTGTGTCAGACCGGGCCCCTCTCGGTGCCGGCTCGAGCCGCAGGCTGTGGGGCTCCAGCCAGCTTAGCACAGATGTTGAGATGATGTTTGTGCAGCCCTCGAGGCCACGCTCCTGCCTGGCCCTGGCTGGTACATTGGCTCTCCATTCCCTTGGTTCCCTTGGTTCCCTTGAGCCTCTTTGGAGTCCTCTCCAGCCCACTGAGCCCACTCAAGGGCCCACAAAAGCTGGTGACCTGGAAAGACCAACTGTCAATGAATGGAGGCACAGGTTCTCAAAAATATTCTGAGAAGGAGGTCTTTCCAGTTGCTTTAAGGAAAAAACGGTGATTTTCAGGATGCAAATCAGAAGCCAACTAATTTTATCTGTTTTGCTCTACCTGAGTATTTGACAAGGCAAAGACATTCATTTCTCTTCTCAACTCAGCATGAGAGTCTTGGTGTGAAGCCATGGACAGGCAGCACCCCAAGACAGAATCACAGCTTGGTGGAATCCCATGCTCAGAAGCCTTGTGGGCTTCTTGGGCCAACGCAGCAGACTGGAGGTGATGGTCAAGGGCTCTGAAGTGTCGAGATATGAGTAAGAGATAACAGTGACCTTTGTCTTTTTTAATCCAAAGCTAAGCCGTGCTAATGAGCTGTGTTTGGGTGAATGCTTGGAGAAAGGATTCGCGCTGTTTGCATGGTTTTTTACTTCTGGAGCTCTCCCAGTAGTGCTCAGTTTAAAGCCCTTCAACCAGGCAGGAGCAGGACTGATGTGGGTTTCTGAATGTCACCTCGCCCGATCCGCTTCAGTCACAGCCCAGAGGGAGTGGGGAGACCGAGCTGTGCAGACACATCTTTGCCGAGATGGGGAATTACCGGGGAGAGGGGCAGTGCTAGCGGTCAGGCTCATGGTTTAACCAGGCAGCACTTCCAGCAGCATCTCCACTGGGCGCAAGGCGCGCTCCCACCAGCGTGGTGTAGCTTCCCGAGCTGTGGCAGGTGGGAGCGGACAGTTGCTGTGAGGTGTTTTGGTTGAAGCTGGATTTGCATCCTCACCCTCCCAGCTCCAGCCACCTCCCGGGCTCCTCCCAAGGCTGGGGTTTGGCCCAGAGCCCGCGCCTCCAGGCTGGCGTGACCAGATGGCAATGGTGATTCCCCCCTGGGGTCCATGGGTTCCTCTGCTCCTTCCTGTGCCCCATTCCCTGCCCCTGCCAGAGCGGGGCATTCCTGAAGTTTTCCCAGCATAGCTGCTGCTCGAGCCACCCTCCGAGTGGGGGACTGAGCTGCCTTGGAAGGAAAAGTAGAGTATTTTACTCTTTTTTTTTTTTATTAACAAAATCCATCCTCATGGAAACCACAGACCCTGACCGAGGAACGGGAAGGGGGACAGCAATGCCTGAAGGTGCTGGGCTGTGAAATCCCGAATAGCTCTCCACCAGATGCTTCACGGCATGTTGGGGATTTGTCTGGAGATCCTTGGGATGCACCAAGGACTTTTTCTGTTCGCAGACACACGGAGTGACGGGAGAGGCCTTTGGGATGCATGGGGTGTCTGGGGAGGTGGCCAGCCCCCCCCTCGCCCCAAGCTGCTTTCCCTTGTGGCCAGCCTTCGTTCCTCTGCTGATGAGCTCCTGCCTTTCCAGGATCACCAAGACCTGCCTCCGCTTCAACCCTGCCTTTCCCCATGACATCCACAAATTGAAAATCACCGGCGTCTCCTACTTTGGCAACAAACTGGAGTTCACCATCACCAAAGAAGAGATCAGGATCAAAGTGATGGAGTCTTCACTGAACCCTCCGGCATCTCCCCTGGAAGCCGTGCTGGAGGAATCAGGGCAGCGGGTTCTTCTGCATGAAGGTACGGAGCCACCACCTGGGTCTGGGGGAATTTAGAGTCATTAAGGTCAGAAAAGAGCTCCAAGATCACCAAGTCCCTTGGGGGAGAAACTGTTCCCACCCTTCTCACGGGTTGGTTTGTGTTGCAGGGCAGAGCATCTCTCTCCCTGTGGTGGCTGGATGGATCCAGAGGTTGTCCACCAAGGCAGTTTAACCCTTGACTGATCTGGGTGTTACACGGCAGACACTAAACGGATTGAAGAGCCAAAACAAGTTGATGTCAACAGAGAGGAAAGGTAAAAGTGGTGTGGAAGGTGGGGCTCCCACGCTGGACCATAAACCCTGTGCCCCGTGGGACTGTGCTGTCTCTGTGGCACAGGAGAGGGATGGTGGACTCCTAACTGGGGTGGCAGCAGCTCTCCCAGCAAAGCTGAGCATCCCTGTCAGTGCTGGGGGACACTGAGCCCCATTTGCAGGCCTCCAACCTCTCTCCCTTAGCAGAGGAAAGAATTCAGCCGTGAGAAAGACTGCTTCAAACGAGTTTTCTAGACACCAATGTCTTGTTTATGCATTCAACATCCCTGTTTATAAGGATGCCCCCAGCTGATAAACCCATGTTCAGTCCAGCCTGCCTGTGTGTTGACCTCATGTCCTCTGCGCGTCCTGCCCCGATCCTCCCCTTCTCACAGCCCCCTGAATCGCTGCAGGGGCTCAAAGAGCTTTGGAGAAGGAAGGACATGGATCTGTTCGAGTGAGTTCAGAGGGGAGCACAGAGGTGATCCGAGGCTGAGCACCTCCTGCACAGGGCCAGGCTGAGAGAGTTGGGGTTGTCCAGCCTGGAGAAGAGAAGGCTCTAGGGAGACCTTGGAGTCTCTGATCCAGTGGGAGGGTGGAACTGGATGGGCTTTGAGGTCCCTTCCAACCGGAACCATTCCGTGATGCTGTGACTGAGCCCCCACCTCTCGGCCCCATCCCTCCCTCCTCCCAGCAAAGAGGGGCTTTGGGGGTCCCAGCCCTGCTCTCACCCTACAGCATCCCCCTTTCTGGGGGCGGTTCCTGTTCCCCAGCCCCACGCCTTGGCTGGGGCAGATGTGGGGCAGAGCCGGGGCCATTCCCTGCCCCTCTCCAAACCCCAGGAATCTCGCTGAGCCCGCGGGGTTTATAAAAAGCGCTGTGGCTGCTCCTTGCTGCAGTCAGCATGTGGAAGCACTTAGGGAAGGAGGCGCAGTGCCTCCCCTGCCTTATAATTACACTGGCTGTCCCTCAGGCCTGTCAAAAGTCATTCAACCCTTAATTAGCAGCATTTCTGGCTGCAGGGCAGGACGAAAGGACCCCTCCGTCTGCTCGCCCCCCATAACAGCCCTGAGGGTTGCACTGCACTTTGGATTTGGGGGGCTGGGATTAAATCCCAGCTCCAAGCCAGGTCCCAGGGGCACTGAAAGGGGTTGTTCCCCCCAAAAGGATCCTTTCAGTCCAGTTGCCAATGTGAGCTGGCTCTGGGAAGCGGGGAGAATGCACGGAGCAGTCCGGTTACATCCTGGGCTTATCCTCTCCCTCCTCACCCAGAGATGTACTGGGAGACTTCTGCTTTGCTGCAATGAGTTTGCAGGTCTCAGCTCATCTTGGGAAGGGCCTGGGGCAGTTTTAGGCTGGGTGGTTCTGAGGATCACGGAGATCATTCCTTCTCCTGGCCACGAAGAGTGAGAGGAAAGTGGAAAAGCTGTATTTATGGCGTCCCCTTAGCACCGCCTTGCCCTGCACACACGCACACGGAGGACTTGCAGTGTGTAACACGGTTTAATGATTTAAATAGTAACTGGGGATTCTGGACTCCACTTGGGGTAGAGGAAGATACGAAAACACAGGGGGAACACAGAGAACTGAGCTGGGAGCCAGAGTTGGGTCTCTTGGGGCCAGGGGTGGAGGACACAGCGGTGTGGGGAAAGTGGGGCTGCGTCTCCCTGACCTCGCACTGCCTGGGGGGTACGAGAGCTTGCAGATGTGGCCCTGGGCGGCAGAGCTGGGTGGTGGCCGGGTTATGCTGGACCAGTGGTCCTTTGTAGGGGGCCAGCTGCGATATGAAGGAGTTTCCATGCCGCCCCTTGCCCACTGGTCACTTGTCCTCATCATCGCTCCCGCTGAACTGGTAGGTGAAGAAGCCGACGGACTCGTGGGCGAGCTTGGAGAGGTGAATGACACCCGTGATGACCAGGGCGGCCAGCAGAAGCGGTAGCACCACGCTCCCCGCCGTGGCCAGGGCATTGTAGCACCTGGCTTTGGAGCTGAAGCGCCGAGCAGCTTCCACGTCCCCAGCCACTTTCCGGTCCCGTGCCTGCAACAGCGGAGAGTCAGGGCAGCGGTGCGCAGGCTTGCCCGCAGCTCCCTCCCTGTGCCTCCTCACAGCCTGACTATGTGGCTCAGCACCCCACAGCCCGCAATTTGCCCCTCCAGGCAGTGCCACGCTGCTGGCCAGCCCCCCACCGGACCCATCCATCCTCCCATCCCAGGCTGCCGCTGGCTCTGCGTGCTCCCACCAGCCCTGCTGTCACTGCCACTGGGGTTTCCCTACTGCTCCTTTGGGAGCCTGGCCGGCTCCAGCCCTGGCTTTCCCTCGTCTCCCCACCCTGGCTCAGTCCAGCTGGAGCTGCTCCTGCCAGAGGGTGAGTGGAGAGACTGCGGACACCACGGCCCCACAGCATCTTCTAGGGAGCAGCCCTTGGTCCCCAGGTGGTGAGGCTGGGGGGTCTCACAGCCTCCTTAATGGGCAGCAGGAAAACTGGGGGGGCTCTACCAGGAGAGAGCACCGCGTGCAACCAGCCTGTTGGAGGTGTTGGGCTCTTATCTCCCATCCCAGCTCCGTGCCTCCTCTGGAGAGTGCCTCTGTTTCAGATGCTCCGTGCCTCCTCTGGAGAGTGCCTCTGTTTCAGATGCTCCGTGCCTCCTCTGGAAGCCATGGCATCGGCATGGAGAGGGCTCCCAGGCAACCCCAAACCTTCCCTCTCCCATCCCTGCTTGGTGCCCATACCTTGACGGAGAAGGCAAGCGCCACAAAGCCCAGGCAGCAGAAGTTCATGTAGATGGTGTTGAAGATCGACCAGACGAGGTGATCACGAGGCGGCAGGGAGATGCGAGTGGTGGAAGACTGCTCCCGCTTGTGAGCTGGCGTGGGCAAGTGATCCTCCCGCGGGTAAGAGGTGTCCATGGCCACGGACAGGGGCACCCCGCGGCTCTCCCGCTCCACCAGCGCGGCTGGGCAGCGCGGCTGGGTGGCCCCTTTATATGGTCCCCTTCTCTGGCACGACCTCCCCTCCTCTATATATAAACCTGGGAAATTACAGCCCTCGGCGCGCTGTGGTTATCAGGAAGGCTTGGCTGGCAGCTGTGAGAAACAGAGCTGGTTCCACAAGCCTACAGGCTTTTTATAGCCAGCCTTCCTCCTGCGATGAGGAGCACAGACTGCTCCAGCATGAGCCAGGGAGAGGTCTGCCAGGATGGAGCCATGGGATGACTTTGGAAAGAAGTGACCATCACCTCGAGGGGCTGATACGAGATAGATCCTTGCTGCCAGGATGCCTTCAGACCAGTCCCTCAATGGACTTGACTGAGGAGACCCCTTGGTGCCAGGGTGCCGTGAGCTGGTCTTGGCTGGGAGGTCCCCTTATTCACAGTGCGTTTGGGCTGCGTTAAATGGGAACTTAACACTAAAAAGTGGACGAGCTGCTTCTGGCAAAGCTCTGTGGGGTTCTCTAGAGGGAGACGGGGCTGTGTGGTGGGACAGGGGGTGTGTGCGGCCAGAGGAGCACACAGATTTGGGGTTCATTTGCTTCTGCCATGCCTGAACCTCTAGGAACTCTTCTCCGTGGTCTGGGCTGGCAGCGCAGCGGTGGTGGCAGCACCGGGGTGCCGGTGGGCAGCACGTGCCGGTGGCAGGAGGGGGAGGCTGTCCCGAAGATGCACAAGGACCCTCTTCTCCTTCCCCACTGGGAACAAGGCGAGAGGTGAGGAGCTTTGGCAGGACAAGCTTTATTTGTGGCAGCAGTGACACTGACACGCAGCGCAGCTGAGTTAGACATTGGGAAGGCCAGCAGGTCTCTGGCAGGCGTGTGAGCCAAGGAGAGAGTGGGGCTGTGCCCCATGTCCCAACCTGGCCCACCCACCTGCTTCCAGGGGGTGGCCGTGCTGGGACACCCAAGGGTGCAGGCAGCACGGGGACAGGGCGTCGTGTCCGCTGTCCCGCGCCCAAAGCGGGGCCAAAGGGACATCCTGGGGGGAGAAGCACCCCCCAGGGTGGAAGCCAGCAGGCTGGTGGCCACGCAGTGATCACCGGGAAGAGGTTACAAGGATGATGGCCAGGACGACGACGGACACCACGGCGACGACCATCAGAACGGTGCAGATGATGTTCAACACCTTGGCACGGAGGCCGTGCCGCCGAGCACCCTCCAGGTCCCCCAGCAAATTGCAGTCACGCGCCTGTGGGGCAAATGGGAGGCTCAGAGAGGGGCGTCGGGGTCTGTCCCAGCCTGCGAGGGGCTGCAAGATGATGGTGGGACCTCGGGGGCTCATCGCCCTGGGGCAGCAGGTGAAGCCACAGCGTGCTTGGGGGGTGGCTGGATCAGGGGGAACGGATCGGGGGGTTCCGGTATGGGGGAGAACCGATGTGGGGATCTCGGGTCAGGCTGGGTCAGGGGACCTGATTGGGGGGTCGTGAGGTGGGGGTATGGGCTGGGTCAGGGGTGCTGGACTTGGGGGTCCAGGCTGGGGGGGGGGTTCCTGGTCAGGCTGGGTCAGGGGGACAGGACTGCGGGATTCTGGGTCTGTGGGGAGAAGCTGGGTCAGGGGAACTGGCTGGTGGGGGTCCACATCAGTGGTGGGGTCCCAGTTGGGGTGATTTGGTGGGACCGGACTGGAGGGGGATCAGTGTGGGCAGGATGGGCTGGGAGAAACAGACTGGGGGGGGAGAGGCTAGATCAGAGGAGAGGGGTCTCAGCGCAGGGATGGGGTTGTGGGGGCTCTGTCAGGGAGTCCTTGGGGGGCAGGTAGGGAGTCCGAGGTGAGTCGGGGGTCCTGGGGTGGGGCTGGAGCGGGTGGAGGGTCCGGGGGGGGTGGGGGGGGGGAGGGGGCACGGGTAGGGGGTCCGAGCTGAGTTGGAGGGGTCCCGAGTTGGGGGTCCTGGGGCACGGGGCCGTGGCCGGGAGGGTGGGTCAGGGGGTCCCGGGAGGGGGGGACCTGAGTTGGGGGTCCTGGGTCGGGGGTCCAAGGTAGGCGGTGGGGTCTGGGCGGTTCCCGAGTTGGGGGTCCCGGGTCGGCGGTCCGGGGTGGGGAGGGGAGGGTGTTCTTGAGTTAGGGGTCCTGGTTGGGGGGTCCGTATTGGGGGTCCCAGGGCGAGTGGGGGTCCTGGTCGGGGATCCGGGGGCGGTGGGGGTGTCCCGAGTTGGGGGTCCCGATGGGGGTCCCCGCCGCCTCACCCTGATGGAGAGCAGCAGCGCGGGCAGGCAGAGGCAGCCCAGGTAGGCGAGGTGCCCCAGCAGCACGTTGAAGAAGGACCAGGCGAAGTAGTCCTGGGGGCGCTGCTCAGGGGTCGTGTCCCCCCCCGGCTCGTGGGGCTGCAGCGCGATGGACACCTCCCCCCGCCGCGGCTTCATGGCCCGAGCGAGCGGCGGCAGCGCGGAAGGCAGCGCCGGGGCGGCCGCGGCCGGCAGAGCCCTCCCGGCGGGCGGGGCCGGGGACACCCGCACACCGCCCCCTCCTCACCGCCCCACCCGCCACCCTGTCCCCCATCGTCCCCCTCCCCAGCGCCCCGTCATCCCCGTCCGTGGCCCCCTTCCCCCTCACACCCCTGCCCGTCACCCTCTCTCCACCGTCACCCTTTCCCCGTTATCCCCCCTCCGTCACTCCCCCATTTTCCACCCCCCCATCACCCTCCTCCTTCACATCCCCCCAACCTCCCGCTCCATCCTCCTGTCCCCACCACCCCCTATCCTCAGTGGGAGGCGCCGCCATCCAAGGCGCGGGAACCCCTACCCCATCACCCTCTCTCCGGTGTTCCTCCTCCACTGTCCCCCCATCACACACCCTCTGTCATCTTCTCTCCACCGCCCCCGGGACCTCCGCCGTGGCTGACACAGGCAAGAGAGGGCACAGAAATTGGACCTGGAGGGTGGGATGTTTCTGTTTGACCAACAGCACCGGCACGGCACCCCCTTTCCAAGCCCTTTTTCTGCTGCTCTTCCTCACGACCCCTGCCTCCCCCCACGCCTGAGTCACAGGGCAGCCCCGGCCCCCCGCGGTGTGACTGCTTGGGGTGAAAACACCTCCCAGGACCCAAGAGTACGATGTTTCCGAGGAGAATGGTGAAGAAGGAGCTTTATTTGCTGCGAGCTCCCCCATGCACTCATGCTGAAGAGGGTGATCCCAGCAAGGGGGCACCGGGAAGGCTGCCCGAGGACACCCCCTTGGCTGGTGGGAGCGAGGAGTACGAACCCACGGGCACCGTACGTCTCTATCACGAGCAAAGTGGGTGGTTTTGGGATGAGCAGAGTGGAGAGGAAGGAAAAACAAGGCCGTGGTGCCACCGCTCCTTGGTGGGTAGGGTTCAGTAGGGCCTGTCCACAATGATGGTCCTGCTGGTGATGACCAGCAGCACGATGCCTATAATGATGGTGATGACGCCCAGGCAGAGGGCTGCGATGTTCAGAGACCTGGCTGTCTTCCCAAAGGCAACAGCGCTGGCCGGGTCCTGGGCGATTTTCCTGTCTCTGGCCTGCGGATTGGTAAAGTGAGATGGGATGGGTGTGGAAACCATGCAAGCCCGAGGGCAATGGTGACTCAAGGGGGACTTGGGGGACTCAAAGGGAACTTGAGGCACTCAAGAGGGACTTAGGGGATTGGTGGCGGTGGCCCAAGGGAACACCCCTTTGCCATCGTGCAGATGGCATCACCAAAGCCTGGCACCGGCATTGGTGGGGCTCTGCCTCACTCCCAAGAAACTCATCCCAATGCAATGGAAATGGAGCTCACAGCAACCTGAAACCACTCTCCTAATGGCTTATTAAAAGCAATTACGCTTGGCTCCTCTCACCCAGTGCTGTCGGGGCCGGAGCAGGAGCTCAGAGCGGGGACCACCGGGCAGAAGACGGGGCTCTAGGTGAGAACGCCCGGTGAGGCGGTTGCAGCGATGCTGGCAGATGCCAACCTGCGCCTCTCTGCGGTTATCAAGGCACTCGTTAAAAATTATTTGCTTTCAAGATAACAAAGGAGAAACAAGCAGGGAGCAGCTCTTCCTTATCTCAGGTAGGGGCAAGGTCTTGCCGTGGTTGTGGGCGTGCCGCGGGAGGGAGCAGGGACCTGGTTGCCCATCTTATCACCACGTCAGGAGACGTTTGGGGCTCCCTCGAGTCTGCGGGAGGAGATAGGGACCCACCACACTGCCCGGGTCCCCCTTCCCCAGAGCACTGAAGGAGGATGGGTGGCCATCAGATGGTGGCTTTGTCAGGGATGTTGGGTGTGGAGCAGCGCGGTGGGGCTGGATGTGGCAGGAGGGAGCAGGGGTACGTCTCGTGGACAGAAGGATGGGGAGCAAGGTAGGGATGGGGCAGTTTGGGGCAGGATGGGACAGGGTGGGACAAGATTGAACAGGATGGGACAAGGTGAAATTGGATGGGACAGGACATGATTCGTTGGGGTGGAACAAGATGGGACAGGTCGAGATGGAATGGGATACAATGAGATTTGATAGGGTGGGACAGGATGGGATTCGGTGGAGTGGAACAAGATGGGACAAGGTGAGAGAGGGTGGTACAAGATGGCAGAGGGAAAGATGGGATTAGGGAGCCCTGGCATGGCAGAAGATGGGAGCCCCGAGCTGAGCAGCAGGGTTGTGGGATGGGAGTGACTTTCCCCTTACCTTGACGGAGAAGGCAAGTGCGATGAAGCCCAGGCAGAAGACGTTGCAGAACATGGTGTTGAAGAGGGACCAGAGGACAAAGTCTTGAGGGCTGGGGTCAGGGTTCTGCTGAACATAAGTGGTAACGGTGGGGCCGAAGGCGGTGGCCGGGCTACCTGCCGTGTTCTTGCTGTAGGGCTGCATGTTGATGCTGACGGACTGCGGGGAGCTCTCCATGGCTGTGTAGTGGCACCGGTGGTGAGAACGGGCACCGGCGCCTGTGCTACTTATAGGCAAGGGGAAGGGTTTGCCAGGGTGGGGCGTCCTCATCTGACACCGTGCAGGACACCAGGGCGGGTGCACCGGGTCTCAGGGGTGGGTTGTGGGGCAGGGAGGGGGCGCTCCCCGGCATGGGCTGGGGGCAGGCGGGAGGCGATGCCCATGGGTTGGGCGATGCCATGGGTTGGGCGATGCCATGGGTTGGGCGCCTCACCCAGTCCTCTGGTTTAGGTCCTCTTGGGCTGATAAGAGATTTCTGCCCTGGACAGAGCCGTGCGTGAGTTTATTCAGTGACAGCAGGGACACACGGCACAGGGGGACAGCAGGGAAGTGCCACCTTCCTGAGAGCCCCTTCCCACCTGCAAACCACCGCCAAGGGCTCGATCCCTGCCCGTGGAGGCTGAAGCCAGCAGGGATCGCCCAATGGCTGGGTTTGCACACTGGGTTTCCAGGCTTTTCTCCTCCCTTTGGGTGTTGCCGCCATGACAAGGGCTTGCAGCCGGGGCAAGGGGGGGCTTGTGGGCCCCCAAAAAAACACAGTTTGCAGGTTGGTAAAAAAGAGAAGAAAGCTTCAAGAAAGCATCAGGGAAGTAAACCCCAAGCTGAATAAAAAAAAAAAAAAAACAAAACAAAAAAAAACCCAAAACCACCACCAAAGCACAGAGCTATAAACATGGGTTTCAGAAACGTCAGCATCCTTCCTGCCTGGTGGCCGCTCCTCAAGGTGTGATAACGCAAAGCCCCAGTCCTGACAGTGCTGGAAGAAACGGGGTTTTCCCTGCTCCTGCTCCGGAAGAGCAGAGGGGTTGGGGCAGGAGGAGGGCAGAGGCGTTTGTCACCTGCGCCGCACAGGTTTGCTGGCGAGGATCAGAAAGTCCTGGTCCTGACGTCACTTGTCCCAGATCCACAGGAAATGAAAAGCAGTTTTATTTTTCCTTTTCTCCCTTTTGAAGTTAATGAGGTTCATTAGGTCGCAGGGACAATTAAGAAATCCCTACTGCTAGAAGCAGGGAGGCTGGCAGGGATGGGCAAGGGAATGGATGGAGAAGGATGTGGTGGGGGTGGGCAAAAGGATGGATGGAGGAGGGCATGGTGGGGATGTTGGGGATGTTTAGTGTCAAAAAAGCTCCTTGCAGGAACCCAGCACGGGTTCCCCATCTTGGGGCTCTGGGTTCCCTCCACGGGGCACCCCTTGCTTCATCCTGACCCCGGCGGTGTCAGGATGCTGGATGGGGGCAAGCAGCTGCCACAAGGGCTGAGCGCAGCCCGTTCGTTCCTTGTCCATCGGTTCCAAGTGTCCCTTTGGGGATCCCCTTTCCCGGTATCAGTGTGGTTGCTGCTCTCACCAACCCAAGCTCAGGGCCAGCTGCCTGATGAAATTCCTGCCTCCCTGCCTGTGTTCCCAGCTATTTCACTGATTTGCTTTTGCACCTGGACAAACGAGAGGCTGGAGGTCAGGGAAGCAATGTCCACCCTGCACTGCTGAACCTTGGGGCGCTGCATCGGTCCCCGGCGGTGCTGGTGAGTGGGGCCGGGCGGAAGGGAGGGGGTGCCGTGGGGGTGAAAGTAAAAGGCTGGAGTGACAAGTGGCTTTGGGACACCAGGAGGGAAGGGTCCTCAAGGTGAATGGGGGACCATGAGGTCTGGGGGAAGGCAGTTTGGCGGAGAGGGTCTTGCTGGGTTACGCGGTTCGCCGAGGGTTGGCGCATCTCCCACCACTCACTTCTCGCAGTGTGGTTGGGAGTTAAAGGACTATGTGGCCACTTTCCAACAGCCTGAAGCAATTGCCATAAGAGCCTGAACGGATTGTTTGTGTCCTCAGAACAACCCTACCCTGCCTCTCCCTGCGGCGGGGCGGCAGCCCCACGTCGGGTGGATTTTCCCCCAGAAAAAGGGCTTTGCTCTCCCTGCTTTCGAAGCCCTCACGGTTCCCGCTGTCCCTCGCAGCTCCCTCCCGCTCGTCACCAGCATCCCTGTGCTGAACTCCCAGTTGTCCTTTGGGGAGGTGCAGGAGGGATTTGGGGTGTTGTGGAGGGTGAAGGGCTGCTTCTCCCTCTCTGACTCCATCCCGCTCCTGATGGGGACATTGGACTGGGACCACCCTGGTGGGTTTTAGCTGCAGAGCATCCCTAGGAAGAGGCGAGGGGCGTCCCTGTGCTGAGCCCCCCAGTTGCCTTTTGGGGAGACATGGGAGGGTTGTGGGGCTGTGCGGAGCGCGAGGGGCTGCTTCTCTGTCTGATTCCATCCCACTCCCAATGGGGACATCGGGCGGGGACCACGGGGGCTTTGGCTGCAGAGCATCCCTCGGCAGGTGTGTCCCAGGATTTTGTGCGTGTGTTGGCTGCTGGAAGGAGGGAGGGAGATCTCCTGGGATGTGCAATGAGCCCACAGCCCTGTGGGCATCAAAACCTTCTGGAGCAGGGATGTGCGGTGAGGGATTTGGGCAGAACAAGGCTGGATTCCTTGTTGTGTCGTCAATGGGTCACGGAGAAAGCGGGAAGAGGAGGGAGCGTGCAGGCACGGGAGTGACCCAGAACACCCCGCGGCCTCTTGGATAATGGGATGCGGCTGTTTCCAGCGCTACCAAGAGCCTGAGAGGTCAGGAGGGTTGATGCGAGCAGGGCTTTGCTGCCCTTTTAAAAGCCTGCCGCTGGATGGGATGTTGGGTCGCACATCCCGCTGGCAGGAGCATCCGTGGCCGGGCAGGCAGTGAGCAGCCCTGTCCTGCCCGGGGCCGCACGCTTGGTTGCTCTTACGGGAAGAAGCAATGGAATAAATGATTCACCCGGAGCCCGTGCCAGGGATCCTGCAACAAATATCCGCTCTGTTTCGTGGGCGGGATTTCTGACTTCTTACTCATGACCAAGGCTCTTTGGCCAGAGCCCAATGTTCTTGGGAAGAGGCAAACAAGAAGAGGTATTCTTCCCGTTCTCGTAGGGCTCCAGCTCTGAGGAGCTGAGGATGAGGAGCGTAGAGGCTTCCAGCAAGACAGACAATTGGGAAGCCAGGCCAGCTGCGTGCCTGAAGCTCTGCCAGATGGGCTGCAGCCGGGACTCTGTGCAGGGTCTTGCCCGGGTCACTTGGCGCACCCTTGAAGCTGTGTGGCTGCCCCAAGATGTGGGAATTGCTGCCCTTTTCCCATCCAGCTCTCGCAGCAGCGGCTGGTGTGAAGGCTTGATGCTGGTAGAGCTGTGGAGAGGAGGAAAGGGGGTCACCATTTCCCTTCACCGTGGTGGGCATCCCCATCACCCGGCATTCCCAGGGCTGAGTCGTGCAGCTCACTCCTGCAGGGAGGTGACTTGGGACAGAGCCAACACCACCTCCAGCTTCCTCTGCTCTCTGGAAGCCTTTCCTGGCGCCACTGTCCCATGTCTGTCTGCCCAGGGTCACGGTTGGGCTCGGCTTTTCTATGATCCGATGGGATCCTATTGGAACAGGCTGCCCATAGCAGTGTGGCTGCCCCATCCCTGGAGGGGTTCCAGGCCAGGTTGGATGGGGCTTGGAGCCCCTGATCCAGTGGGAGGTGTCCCTGCCCATGGCAGGGGGTGGGACTGGGTGGGCTGTGAGGTCCCTTCTGACTCAAACCATCTACAGTTCCATGGTCTGTGATCTTGCCCAAGCCCCTTGCACAGCCCCTCAACGCAAGAACTGTTTGCTCTCAGCTCCGCTTGCTCCTGAGGGTTGGTTGGGATGGGGATGCTCCTGGTGACCCCCTGGCAAAGAGGAGACATTACCTGCACCCTCAGGATGAGACTTACAAGCGCTTTGCAGCCCATCTAGATGCCTCTTCCCCACAAGGGTGCCGAGTTGAGCTGGGATGGAGTTAATTTCCTTCCCAGAACCAGGGTGGGGCTGGTTTAGGCTTTGTGCCGGACACAGTGCTGAGAACACAGGGATGTCGCAATACTGGACCTGGTGGTTACCAGCGCAAATGAACTCATCGGTGACATGAAGATCGCAGGCAGCCTGGGCTGCAGTGATCACACACTGGTGGAGCTCAAGATCCTGAGGGATACGGGACAGGCAATGAGTAGAGTCAGGAAGCTAAAGCTTAGGAAAGCAGACCTCCAGCTCTTCAAGGAATTGGTCAGTAGAACCGTCTGGGAAAGGGTCCTCAGGGAGCAGAATGGAGCTGGCAGACCTTTAAGGATGCTTTTCATTCAACTGGGATTGAATGCACTCGGATTCCAGATGTAGGAAGCTGGGCAGGGAAGGGAAGAGACCTGCATGGCTGAGTCGAGACCTGCTGGTCAAACTGAAGAGCAAGAGGGAACTGCCCAGGCAGTGCGAGCAGGGACAGAGAACCTGGGAAGAGTACAGGGACACTGCCCGGTTGTGTAGGGATGGGGTCAGGAAGGCCAAGGCACAGTTGTAGCTGAACTTAGTGAAAACTAACAAGAAGGACTTCTACAGGTATGTCAATCAGAAGTGGAAGGTTAAAGAGAATGTACCCCCACTGATGGCTGAAAATGGTGACCTCGTATCAACCGATGAGGAGAAGGCTGAGGGACTCAGCAACTTTTTTGCCTCAGTCTTTGCTGACAACCGCTCTCCTCATCCCCTCTGGGTCAATGGACAACAAGAAGGGGACCAGGAGAGTAAAGCCCCTCCCACTGTATAGGAGGATCAGGTTTGTGACCACCTGAGGAGTCCGAACATATCAAAGTCTCTGTGAGCTGATGAGATGCATCCCAGGGTCCTGAGGGAATTGGGTAATGTGGTGGCCAAACCACTCTCCACGCTACTTGAAAAGTCGTGGCAATCAGAAGTCCCTGGTGACTGGAAGAAGGGTGACGTTGTGCCCACCTTTAAAAACTGTGGAAAGGAGGAGCCTGGGAACTACCGACCTGTCAGTCTCACCTCTGTGCCTGAGAAGATGATGAAGCAGATCCTCCTAGAAGCTCTGCTAAAGTACATAGAGGACGGGGAGGTAGTTAGTGGCAGCCAGCGTGGCTTCAGCGGGGCAAGTCCTGTCTGACCAACCTAGTGGAGTGACCCTATGATGGGGCAACCACACCAGTGGGCGTGGGAAAAGCGTTGGATGTGATCTACTTGGACTTCTGTAAAGCCTTTGACGTGGTCCCCCACAACATCCTTCTCCCTAAACTGGAGATGGGTTTGATGGGTGGACTGTTGGGTGGATAAGGAATTGGTTGGATTGTTTCATTCAGAGAGTAGTGGTCAACAGCTCGATGTCCAGATGGAGGCATGAGACAAGTGGTGTCCCTCAGGGGTCTGTCCTGGGACCAGTGCTTGCTCGAAGGGTTCTAGATGATGACAGATCTGACGGGGATGTTCTTGGTGGAATTTACGGCTGTCCTGGCTATTTTCCTATGGATCAGGAGGCTCCATGGGCCTTGCTCGCCTCACCGTCCATTAGCGGTGCCCCTTAGCGGTGCCCGTTAGCGGCTCTCTTTGGCCATGGCAGGTTGCCGGGATTCTGTGCCGCTACCGCCCAACCCTGCCATGCCTGCGATAACGGCAGCGGCCGTGAGCCAGGGCTGGCGGGCGGCCAGGGCATCACTGCCAGACTGGGCAGGATGTGGCTCCAGTGGGAGCTCCAGTCAAAGAGACCGGGACCTGT
This sequence comes from Cuculus canorus, assembly GCF_017976375.1. NCBI lineage: Eukaryota > Metazoa > Chordata > Aves > Cuculiformes > Cuculidae > Cuculus > Cuculus canorus. The sequence continues at coordinate 68,872,849 of NC_071405.1, read as the reverse complement.
GGATGAGGCCACGCGGGAGCAGGACACCCTGGTGTGGCTGGGGGCAAATCCACCCCAGGGCACGGTCATCTGGAAGCGCCTGTGGTTGTGGCTGTGCTGCAGTCCCTCCAAAGGGATGGTGGCCCTGGCCACCAGCGTGGTTGTGGCTGTGGACAAGCCCATCCTGCAGCAGATCTGTCCCAGGAAAGAGTGTGGCTCCCTGGGAAGGCTCCACATGGAGCAGGGACACCTCTGAGGGACTGCAGGCTGTGGATACAGCCAAGCCGGAGCTTATTGCAGTGTTAAACCCTACGGTCTGCTCAAAAGGGACCAGTAGTGGAGATTGGCGTGGAACCACCTCTGCGTCGGTGTAACCGGGATTTGGGATGCACGTTGTGGGAATTACCGTAGAGGGAGCCACCCCGAGCTGGCTGCGATGCCCAGGATCTCCACACAGCATTCCATCTCTCCCATCCTGCGTGGCATCCATAGCGGATGGGGCCCAAACTCATGGAGCAGATGAATGCAACGGGCATTTTGAGGACAGTGTGGACATTAGTGGTCTCTGTGTATGGCATCAAAGGATGGGAAGAGTAGGGGTTAATGAGGATCTGGCAGGTAGTGTGGGACCTGAACCTGGCATTAAAGGTATGGACTAATGGCTGGAGAACATGAGGTTGGCTGGGATGGAGTTAATTTTCTTGCCGGTAGCCAGGATGGGGCTTGTTTGGGATTTGTGCCAGACACAGCGCTGGGAACACAGGGATGTTTTCGCTGAACACAGTATCCAGGCCTTTCCTGTTCCTCTCCCTCCCCACTAGCAAGTGCTGGAGTGTGCAAGGGGCTGGGAGGGGCCACAGCCAGGAGAGCACACCCCAACTGCCCCAAGGGATATTCCGGACCCTTGGGCTTTGGGCTTAGCGTAAAAAGCTGGAGGAAAAAGGAGGAAGGGTGGGATGTTTGGAGTGATGATGTTTGTCTTCCCAAGGAACCAGGTGTGATGCAGCCCTGCTGTCCAGAGATGGTGGAACGCCTGCCCGCCGATGGGAACGGAACGAATTCCTTTTCTGCTTGTGTGTGTGTGTCTTTTCCTTTCCCTATCAAACTGTCCTTATCTCCCTGCCTTTCACCCTTCTGAACTCTCCCACCGTGGCACGGATGGGCGAGCGGCTACACAGGGCTGAGGTTACGACATGACACCCGGGTTCACCGAGCCTAGCGCACCCTTCGGCATCACCTCCACAATAAGGGGCGATTCCCTTTTCCAGGTGCATCCTGAGGACAGATGCCGCGATTGGGAGGGGACCCCAAGCCCCCCCCCCCCGCCAAAACGAAACTGAGATGGGTTAAAAGTGAAAGAAACCTTTATTGATCCAGCTTTTCTCCAAAGGAGGCTTCTCCGCGGGGTTACTTATAGAGGCACTTGGAGCTACAAAACGCCAGAGAAGTGTCAAGCAGGACGTGTGACTCTTGGCTGCTGGTGTTGGGTGTGCGGCTCCTGCCGGAGGAGAGGGCTCCGCAGGCGCTTCCAGTGTGGGCGCTCATCAGGAAGGGCTCCCCATGGCTTGGAGGAGCGAGGGGGGATCCCTGCGGGCTCCTGGCAGGTGCAGCGAGAGATGGGGCACGGCGAGGGCTAAAAGGGGCCGAGGTTCCCGCCGGGGCGGAAGGGGTTTGCCAGGACGATGACGCCGCTGGCGAGCAGGATGATGACCAGGATGATGAGGCAGATGTTGAGCAGCTGCGTGGTGATGTTCAGGTACTTGGCGGTGGAGCCGTAGCTGTGCGCCCCACTGTAGTCACCTAGGAGTTTGCGGTCCCTGGACTGCGGGGAGGAGGAGAGGGGGGTCAGTGGGGATGGGGGCAGCAGAGAGGGTGCCCAGAGGAGCAACTGGGGTTCCAGCTTGGGGGGATCCCAACTGGAGGGGTCACAGCTTGGGCATCCCAACTGGGGATAGGGTATCATCGGGAGACTGGGGTCCTGACTGGAGGGGGTCCCGGAAGGGGAGGGGGGTGTACCACCTGGGGGGGGTCCCAACTGGGGATGGGGGTCCAAGCTGGGAGGGCCGGACTGGAGAGGGGTCCCACCAGAAGACGGAGGTCCCAGCTGCAGAGAATGGGCGTCCTAACTGGCACAGATAGGACTCCTCCAGCTCGGACCCCCATCCCCAGTCGGGACCCCCCGAAGTGGTACCCTCTTCCCCACTAGGACCCCGTACGGCTTGGATCCCCATCCCCCAGTGGTGCCCCCTCCCCAGCTCGGACACCCCTTCCCCAGTGATGCCCCATCCCCAGCTCAGACCCCCCCTCCCCACCGGGATCCCCTCCCCCGGTGGTGCCCCCTCCCCACCGGGACCCCCTCCCCCGGTGGTGCCCCCTCCCCACCGGGACCCCCGGGCTGCCCCGCTCGCGCCCACCTTGATGGAGAAGACGAGGGCGAGGAAGCCGAGGCAGCAGACGTTGGCGTAGAGCGCGGAGCAGAGGGACCAGGCGAGGTGGTCGCGGGGCGGGGGCTGCCGGGGGGGCTCCACCACCACCACGGCGCTCGTGGCCCTCCGCTCGCCCTCGGGCTGCGGGCCCAGCGGCTCGTAGGGCGGCGCCGCCGCGGGTCCCGGCCAGGCCACCCGCTCCATCGCCGCTTTCGATTCTCGAGATGGAGCTGTGGGGGGGAGGAGGACCCCTGTGCGGGAGGAGCCGCTCCCGCCCCCGGCACGGGCCGCCCCCGGGCGCCCCTCCTGCCTCGCCCCTTCTCTCTCTGCCCCTGTCCCTGCCCCACTCTTTCCTCCTTCCTCCTTTCTTTCTCCCCCTTGCCCCGTCCCGCTCTTTCCTTGTCTCCTTCTTTGCTCCCTTCTTTCTCTGCCCCTGTCCCTGCCTCCTTCTTTGCCCTCTTCTTTCCTTCTCCCCTCATCACCTTCTTTACCTGCTTCTTTCTGCCCTTCTTTCCTTCTCCTTCTCTTTCATTCTTTCCTTCTTTCCTTGTACCCCCCTTTCCTCATCCCCTTCTTTGCCTCCTTTTTCTCTGCTCCTTTCCCTGTCCCACACTTTCCTTCTCACCCTCTTTCATTCTTCCCTTCTTTCCTTGTCCCCTTCTTTGCCTCTTTCCCTGTCCCCCTCTTTCCTTCTACCCCTTTCCTTGTCCCCTTCTTTCCCTCCTTTCTCTTTGCCCCTTTCCTTGTTCCCCCTTTCCTCATCTCTCTCTTTGCCTCCTTCTTTCCTTCTCCTCCTCTTTCCTTCTCTGCTTCTTTACCCCCTTCTTTGCCCCCTTATTCTTTGCCCCTTCTTTCCTTCTCCTCCTTTACTCCCTCTTTATTTGCTCTACTCTTTCTTTGCCTCATTTCTTGCCCCATCTTTCTTTCTTTCTCTTTCTCTCTTTCTTTCTCTCTTTCTCTCTTTCTCTCTCTTTCTCTTTTCCTTCCTTCCTTCCTTCCTTCCTTCCTTCCTTCCTTCCTTCCTTCCTTCCTTCCTTCCTTCCTTCCTTCCTTCCTTCCTTCCTTCCTTCCTTCCTTCCTCGTCCCCCTGCTTTTTGCCCCTTTCCTTGTCCCACTGTTTCCTTGTCTCCCTCTTTTTTTGTCCCTCTCTTTACCCCCTTCTTTGTCCCATTATTTTCTTCTCCCCATTTCCTTGCTCCCTTCTTTCCCCTTCTTTAACCCCATCTGTCTTTGTCCTCTTTGTCATCCCCTTCTTTGCCCTCTTTGCCCTCTTTTTTTTGGGGTGCTTGGTGAACAAACCCTAAACAAGCTCTGGGACCCCCCTTCCCTCTTTTGCCCTAAGCCCTCACTGACAGCGGGTTGGGTTTTGGGGGTGTGCGAGCAGTCAAGGCTGATGGGACCCAACTTCTTGGCCCCTGAAGGTTCAGAGGAGGAAGGTTTCGGGGGCCAGCAGCCCTGGCTGTTGTTATCGTCCTGTTGGCACACCACCAGCTGCCACTCCCCTGATTTTTAGGATGAGGTTTCTGCTGCAGGCGTGGGGCAGCAGGATGTCGTGCAAAGGGCTTGGGAAATTCCCCAAATCCCACTGGTGCGGGGGTTAGAGCGGCTTTGAGCAGCACCGGTGCAGTTTGTGGCTGGCTGCGAGCTCAGCTCCTCCAGCTCCGTCCGCCCTAAAGTGCTCCTTTATGGGATCCAAGCAGCCAGGATCAAACCCCACTCTTGTGGAGGGATCCAAGTCCAGACGAGGACACAGAGATGATCCAAGTGATGTGCAAAAGCAGACAAGTGGGGGCTGGGAGCATTCATTAGAGCTTGACGTTGGTCGCCTTGAAGACCGACCTTGGAAGTTGATCATGAAGGAGCCAGCGAGCAGCAGTTTACTGATAAGTGGGCATGGGAATGCAGAAAGCTGCTGCATTTGGTTCGGGAGTTTGAAAACAGCCAAAGGAGACTGAATCTGCACAAAGTTCAAAAAGAAATATATTCATCCCGAGGAAGACTTCCTACTCCATCCCTAAGACCCTGGCCCACAACCATCAGGAGGCACTACGCAGGCGCAAGATTGGAGCGAACTTTCCAGATCTAATTATAATACGACGCGGGGAAAGGGTATGAATATGTAGTAGGCACTTAGACCTATGCACATCTTTACACTATCAGTAGCTGCTTGTTAAGCTATAGGGTGTGCAAGCGAGGAGGAGAACCCCCTTGCACCCCCGCGCTGGAAATAAACATCCCTGCTTTATAACTCATTTTGGGTTATAGGGTTTGATTCCGCAAAACACAATAGCTGAGCAGCTCCTGTCCGAGGCCAGGCGGGGAGAGTTGGGGTTGTTCAGCCTGGAGAAGAGAAGGCTGTGGGGAGACCTTAGAGCAGCTTCCAGGACTGAAAGGGGCTCCAGGAAAGCAGTGGAGGGGCTCTGGATCATGGAGGGCAGGGATGGGACGAGGGGAATGGCTTTAAATTGGAAGGGGGGAGATTAAGCTTGGACATTAGGAAGAAATTCTTCCCAATGAGGGTGGGGAGGCCCTGGCCCAGGGTGCCCTGAGCAGGGGTGGCTGCCCCATCCCTGGAGAGGTTCCAGGCCAGGTTGGATGGGGCTTGGAGCCCCTGAGCCAGTGGGAGGTGTCCCTGCCCATGGCAGGGGGTGGGACTGGATGGGCTTTGAGGTCCCTTCCAACCCAAACCATTCCATGATTCCATGTCCCAAGCCTGGCTCCATCCCCCCCAAACACAGATGAAGCTGGAAGGTGCAGCTTGTTGGGCACTTGGTTTGGGAAACCCCCATGGGCACTGCACCCCTTGTGATTATCCTGGTGTTAACTTCATTATCCTGTCAAGTCTCATTATACCCTGTCACGTAACAAGGTAATAAACTTTTACTGGCCATTCTGGGAAGGTTCATTGAATCATAGAATCAAGGTCGGAATAGCTTGGAAGGGACCCACTGGGTCATCGAGTCCAACCATTCCTAACACTCCCTAAACCATACCCATCAGCATCTCACCCACCCGTCCCTTAAACACCTCCAGGGATGGTGACTCCCCCCCCCTCCCTGGGCAGCTGTTCCAGTGCCCAATGACCCTTTCTGTGAAAAATTTTTTTTCTGATGTCCAGCCTGACCCTCCCCTGGCGGAGCTTCAGGCCATTCCCCCTTGTCCTGTCCTCTGTCACAGGGGAGAAGAGCCCAGCACCCTCCTCTCCACAACCTCCTTTCAGGTAGTTGCAGAGAGTAATAAGGTCTCCCCTCAGCCTCCTCTTCTCCAGGCTAAACAACCCCAGCTCTCTCAGCCGCTCCTCGTCAGATGTTCTCCAGCCCCTCACCAGCTTCGTTGCTCTTCTCTGGACACGCTCCAGAGCCTCAACATCCTTCTTGTGGTGAGGGGTCCAGAACTGAACACAGTATTCGAGGTGCGGTCTCCCCAGTGCCGAGTACAGAGGGAGAATCCCCTCCCTGGACCTGCTGGTGACCCCATTTCTGATCCAAGCCAGGATGCCGTTGGCCTTCTTGGCCCCCTGGGCACACTGCTGGCTCATGTTCAGTCACTGTCAACCAGCACCCCCAGGTCCTTCTCCTCTGTGCAGCTCTCCAGCCACTCTTCCCCCAGTCTGTAGCGCTGCATAGGGTTGTTGTGCCCCAAGTGCAGGACCCGGCATTTGGCCTTGTTGAACCTCATCCCCTTGGTCTCGGCCCAGCGGTCCAGCCTGTTCAGATCCCTCTGCAGAGCCTCCCTACCCTCCAGCAGATCGACACTTCCACCCAGCTTAGTGTCATCTGCAAACCTGCAGATGTTTAAATAAAACAAAGGGAAGCACAGCTCGGGCCCGGAAGCATGGACTTTGCTTCTCAGCAGCTTTGAGCTGTCTCGTGATTTTGTTTATCCTTCATGGACAACTGATAACACCACCTTCAAGCCCCTCTGACGACACATCCAGCTGCCCTGGCGTCACAGCACGGTGACTCCGGGGATTTCTGGAGCAAGACCAGGTGGACCTGGACCTGCATGCTTTTCCTGGGATGAGTCATGGGCATCGTCCTGTTCCTGGAAGACGAGAGAGTAAAAACACTTCGTGCCAAGGGGCATTCGAGGTGCCCCGATTCTGCCAGGACACCGTGGGCACATCAACATTTGCCGTCATTATTCTGTACTTTGCGTCCTGGCCTCTCCCCTCAGCTGGCACCGGCCAGTCACTATTGATTCTGACATCCCTCTGGCGCTTCCAAAGCTCCCGGCTCCAAAAGGACGCTGCCAGGGTGGAAAGAGGCTGAATTTTGTCCCCTGTGCCAACAGCAGTGCCCTTCTCCCTGTGCTGGAGAGACAAAAGAAAAAAATGGGGAATGAACAGTATAATGTGCTTGGATGCGCATCTTCCACATCCATCTGGAGAGCTCGTGCAGGGACCCCCTTCATCCCAACCTTCTCCTTCTCCCGGCTGAGCATCCCCGCCACAGCCTGGGAGGGGTTTTGCTTCCTAACCAGGACAGAGCTTCCCGCATTCCCTGCCTATTTCTCTAAATTAGGCTTAATTGCTAGCTAATTAACCTTCCCCGTCCGTAAGGGAGCGGGGAACCACAACCCGGAGCGCGGGTGCCCTCTAGTTTTCCCTGCTGCAAATAACTGATTTCTCGCCCGGTTTCGTCCCATCGCGGAGCGGCGGCGAGGCGGAGCTGCGGCCTCAGCCGGAGGGAAAGGAGCGCGACCCAAATCCGATGGGTTTTGTCCCCGCGCTGCGCAGGGAGAACCCGGGCCGCCCATCGGTGAAGTGAGTTGTGCCCGGTCTCAGCCCGGCTCCCACCCGCGGCCGCGGGGTGCAGCCCTGGCACAGGCACCGTCGGCAGTCTGGAACACTCCGTCAACGAGGCTGTGGTCGCTGCCGGCGTAATTAAGTCTGATTGTTAATTACTGTTGGGCTTTGTGCAGGGTGAGCCACAGCCCTCGCAATTCCAGGCGGCAGAAGCGGCCTCGGACCTGGGGGTCCCTGCACCCAGCGAGGGGGATCCTGGGGATCCCTGAACCCAGCAAAGGAGATCCCGAGGATCCCAGCCCCCAAGGGATCCCTGCACCCAGCAAGAGGGATCCCGGGGGTCTCTGCACCCAATGAGAGAGGATCACCGGGATTTCAGCCCCTAGGAGATCCCCGCACCCAGAGAGCGGGATCGAGGGATCCAACCCCATGGCATCCCTGCACCCAAACAGGGGCTCCTGGGGACCCCCCCCGGGACCCCTGAATCCAACTCTGCGATCTCGCCCCGCCGCATTCCCGTCCCAGACCCCGCAGCCCCCGCCGCCGAACGCACCATCCCCCCCGCGGGGAGGATGCTCGGGGTCCGCCCCGCCGAAGCCCGCGTCCCCCGCGCAGCCGGCCCCGCCGAGCCCCGCGGCACGGAGAGCCTCTCCGTCCCGCCGCGCGTCCCCACCCCCCCGCCGCGCCGGGACACAGATGGGGAGGGAAACGGGAACGGGGACAAAGAGTCCCCCCCGCGCCCCGCATGGTCTCGCCCGCCCCGCCCCCAGGGCCAGCCCGTTGGCGTGGGGACCTCCGCGGGCCCCTCCCATTGGCTGAGCGCCCGCGCCGCGCCTGCTGTGATTGGCCGGCGGGCCGCCGCTCAGAGCGGGGGGCGTGGCAGCGCCCCCTACCCCGCTGGGCGTTGATTGCCTGCGGCGCCGCGCCGCGCCAACGCGATTGGGTAGCGGCGCTGTCGCTCAGCCCGGGGGGCGGGGCCCGCGGCGCCGAGCCCGGCGCTGATTGGCAGCGGCGCCGCGCTGCGCCCTCGCGATTGGCCGGCGGCGCCGCCACTCCCTTGGGGGCGGGGCCTCGCGCCTCTCGCCGCCGCAGCCCCGTTCATTCATTCCCCCACCCGCCGGTGCCGGGGCGGCGGCGATGAACCGGGCGGCCGGGGAGCAGCGCCCAGCCGCGCCGCCGCCCCGCTGCCCTCGCAGCCGGCCCCTAGCGCGGCGGGCTGGGCCGGGGGCCCCGACGGGCCGGGGGTAGCGCGGCGGGGGCGATGCGGGCTGCAGGATGCCGCGGCTGCCGGTGAAGAAGCTCCGCAAGCAGCTGAAGCTGCTGGTGCTGCTGGTGCTGCTCACCTTCGCCGGCTGGTTCACCTACCTCCACATCAGCCTGGTGCGCCAGGGCCGCGCCCTGCGCCTCCCCTTCGCCTACGGCAGAGGTAACGGGGGGGGAGGCGGGGGGACCACCCCCCCACAACCGGGGCGGCAACGGGAGGGTCCCTTCGCTCCCCACCACCCATCAGTGCGAAGCCTCGGGGGGGTTTGGGGTGTCCTCCGCAAAGGTGGGTGCTCCCAGAGCATCCCCCGGGCCCCGGCATCACCCAGCATCACACGGTGGGGTTCCCCGGGCACCCCCTCCCGGCCCCCGTCACCCCTCGGGGAGGTTGGGGTGACCCCCACGAGGTGGGTTCTCTCAGAGCATTCCCTGGGTCCCAGCATCCAATAGGTGGGACCCCCGCTTGCAAATCCTGTTGCCCCTCGGTGGGATTTGGGGTGTTCCCCCAAATGTGGAAGCTTCCCGAGCATCCCCCAGCACCCACAAGGTGGGACCCTTGCACAACCCCCATCACCCCTCGGTGGGATTTGGGGTGCCCTCCTGCAAAGGTGAGTGCTCTCAGAGCATCCCCCAGACCTCAGCATTCACAAGGTGGGACCCCCCAGGAACTCTCCCTGACCCCCATCACCCCTCGGCGTGAGGCCTCCATGATATTTGAGGTGTCCCCCCAAAGGCGGGTACCCCCAGAGCATCCCCTGGACCCCAACATTCACGAGGTGGGATGCCCCTTGGACATCCTCGCAACCCCTGTTACCCCTTGGTGGGATTTGGGGTGCACACCCCCCGTCATCGAGCCCTGGTGGGCTGGGATCCCTGGTAGGACCCTGACCCCCATCACCCCTCGGTGGAGTTTGGGGTGTCCCCCCAGAGTGCCCCTTGGCTGCCACTGTCACCCATCCACCCCTGGTGGGACCCCCATCCCACAGACTGTTTCCCACCCAAGGGGGTTTGGAGTGAGCGGGACCCCACTGCGCCCCGGTTTTGCACCTCCAGGGACCAGGGTGACCAGAGGGGACCCAACAGGGACCCCAAACCAGTCGGGGGGGGGGTGTTCATTCCCCCCCGCCTTGAGTGGCTCCGTCCTCATTTTTCCGCCCGCTGCCTTGGCTGCACTGACAAAGAAAACCATTTAGAGCCTCTGCTCGCTGCCTGGCAGGGGCGATCCCAGCCCTCCCAGACTTCCCAACGCTTTCCAGCCCGGGCTTTTCTGTTGGAAAGAAATTTTCCCTCCTCCATGCCTCAATTGATCCCTGGGGATGAGATCTGGGATGCTCCGGAGACACAGGCATGGGTGGTTGCCCTTCGTGAGGACTCATTCCTGGTTTCCCCCTTGCAGACCCCGTTGGGGCGGGATAAAGCTACACGGAATCTTTGCCAGATGGGACTTGAACCGCGATGTTTCTGTTTGGACTGAGCTCTCCTAACGGATTTGGTCCCCAAAAATGAGAAAGAAAGGAGAGTTAGTGGGCTTTTAGGCACAAACATCTTTCCCAAGCAGCTTGGAGCGGTTCTGGGGTGCGGTGAAAGCCAAAACCCAAAGTTTCTGACCGTAGCAGCGGTGGGATCCTCCGATTTAGGGTCTTTATGGTTAAATTGGGGAACTGGGGCTGAGAGGCACGGGGAGGTGGGGCTGTGGGCACTGCAGGGCACACCGCTTGCTCGCTGCTCCTCGGGTTCATGGAAGAGCCCCGACAGCAAACCTCTGCTCCCGATCTCCACAGTTATTTGGGTCTTACAGGGCCGGGTCCTTCGTCCTTCGAGATCTCATCCTCGGACAGGGGAGAGATGGGGCAGGATGGGTAGCCTGCGATGGCTGGGTGTGAAAACTGTGGATCGGGGTCCCTCCAGGCGTTGGGATGCAGTGGTGTGAGGGTGGGATGAGTTTTTCCTCCATGCCTTCATCCCAGGAGGATGCACAGGACGATGTCCGTGTTCCCTGCCTTCCCGGGGCACGTTTGGGTGCTGAGCCTGGTGGCCCTTATTCCTACCCCCTCCCTACGTGCCCTGCATCCCAGCCCATCCCTCGGGATGCTCTGAGGGGGCTGTAGGGAGCCTGTGAGCCGTGGGCAGATCAGAGTCCGGATTTGCGGAGCAAGAGGCTCACGGGAGGTGGGAAAGGAGATGGGAATGTGCAAAGGATGGGGACGGCGCGGGGGCATTGCGGCTTGGGAGGTGCCAGGTATGGACCGCACTCCAGCAGGGTTTTCCACTGCTCTGGCGACGAGGCTTGGATTCACCCTGTGCCATGGAGAGCACCGGCGTCTTCTGTGGCTGGGGTGTGGTGGGATGGGCAGTGGGAGCGCACCAGGGCTGGATCGTGCCCCTCTCTGCTGTCTGGGACCCGACTGCAGGGAAACGCTGCTCCTTGCCCTGGGATTTTCCAGTTGGTGCCTTAATCCTGGGTGTTTGGATCTCTTTTTGAAAGGACGGTGATGGAGAGGAGTTGGGAGGAGGCTGGCATTCACTCACACAGGGATGGACCCTAATCCTGCTGCTGCCACCCAGCCGGGATGGGAGAGCCATGGAGCTGATTTGGTTGGAAAAATATTGAAAGGAATTAAAAAAAAAAAAAAATATATATATATACACCTGAAGGGAAAAAATATAACGTTTGGTGTGCGAGTGCGGTAGAGGGGGAAGGGTTTGAGGCTGAGCTGTGCTGGAGGAGTGCTCCGGAGCATCCCTGTCTGCCCTGGGATGTCTCCCCTTCCCTTGTGCCGCAGCTGCCTTCGCACCGTGCTGGGCACAGAGCTCGCTTCCCGTGCAGTGGTGATGGGGTTGCTCCTCTCCATCGCTCCGCTGGCATAGGAGATGTCCCCGAAGCCGGTGGCGGAGCACGGCTGTTGGTGTGCGTTGCGTTCCCAACAGAAAGCAGCCGGTAACTGATATTCCCCGGGGCTTGGCGGGTGCCTCTGGGCTGGGGCAGGAGAAGGAGTCATTGTGTCCTTCTGGCTCTTGCGTCTCCATGGGGAGCTCTGGTGTGTCCTGGTCCCAGATCCCTTTGGATGAGGGGAACCCTTGTCCCTGGAGGGGGAGAGGTGACTGGGGAGGATGTGGGGCCCTTCGGCATCACTGCAAGGGGCTGTGACCCAAAAGGGGTCTGTAGTTTGGAGGTGACAATCGGTGTCTTGGCCACCAGCTGGCAGAAGGTGATGGAAAAGGGTTAATTACTCATTAAATGAGATGTCACCCAACAGATGTGATGTCCGGAGGCTGGAGAAGCAGGGCATGAGGCTTTTTGGGGGCTTGGGGATGTAAGTTGGGATGGACCATGGGGTCTGCGTGTGTTGGGGAGCACAGCGAAAGCCTGGGGTAGCATTTGGGGGTACACATGTCCCCTCAGCACAGCTGGCATCCACACGTGGAGCTGGAGCATCTGGGGGTACCTGTGTCCCCTTGCCCAGCCGGCCAACACACATGGAGCTGGAGCATCCGAGGGCTTGGTTGGGAATTGTGCTGGTGCTGCATCCCTGATAAAATGCCCCCCTCCTTTTCTTATCTTCTACAAGTAGATAATTACCCTTCTCTGCCTAATTGAACACACAATTCCTCATCTGAAATAATGAGGCCATTAGGGTGTTCTCCCGGCTGGAAACTGCTCGCAGTCAGTGGGTTGGAAATGCTGGCGTGCCAGGTGGAAGGGAAAAAGGAGAAAGAAAAGGAAGAAAGGGGAAAATATCACAGTGAAAATAGGATCTGGCTTTTAGCAGGGATGTGGGGCTGTTCCTGGGGCTGCTCCCAATCCATCCTGCTCCTGGTGCTGGTGCTGCTGCTGCTCCTGGTTGTGGTCCTGCTCCTCATTCTGCTCCTGCTCCTGCTTCCCAGAGTGGTCCAGGGGGTGCGATACCGCAGTGGTGCTGGCAGCCAGGTTCCAGGAGGGCTTTGCAACTGGGGGGGACGCAGGATCTGTGCTGGACGGTGCTAAAGCCAATCCATGGCCAAAACGGGGTCACTGTGGAGGAAAACCCAGCCGGGTTCTCGATACCACGAGGACTGGGTCTGGATGTGTGCATCTTTGTGAGCTTTGGTACGCGGGAGCAGGGACGCCCCTCGGCTGTGGTCCAGGGGGTCCCCAAGCGCTCTGAGTTGGAGGCAGCGATGGGGTGGGAGCTCTTGGTCCTGCTCAGCCCATCAGCTCCTGCAGAGCCCTCGCCCGTCCCTCCTTGGAGACTCGTCCTTCGGGAGCTCACGTGCCGGGAGAGTTGGAGGGAGGAGGTTTGGGATGGGGCAGCAGTGTTTACCCTTGAACAGCATCTCCCGGACAGAGCGCCTGCGATGTCATCTTTGCTTTTAATTGGGAGGCTGAAACCCGCTGCAAACAGCCGTGGACTTCATTCCTTTTGTCAGGAATGCCAGGAGCAGGTAGGGAAGGGGATGAGAAAGAGCCCTTTGAAGAGGAGCAGTGGGATTTCATACAGTTGTGGAATGGTTTGGGTTGGAAGAGACCTTAAAGCCCATCCAGTTCCAACCCCCTGCCATGGGGGGCCGGGTGCTGCCTTCCTCCCTCTTGGCATCGCCCTGCTCTCCTAACCCTGCTGGAAAAGGCTGCTTTTCCCAGATGGACGCACAGTCCTGGTGCCAGGGATAAAGCTGATCCCATCCCTGCTGCCTAAAGGAGGTTTGGAGCCAGGGGACTGGGCTGGTTTTGGTGTCACTGGTTCCGTTTCTCCGGTCAGGAAGCGCTGAGCCTCCTCTTCCTCGCCCGGATTGCCTTGGGCTCCGTGCCCTGCTCCGCTCGGGTGTCCTCACTGCCCTGAATCGGCCCTTTGTCCAGACCCGCTCGGAGCCAGCCAGACGGAAAAGAGGGTGAGTGGAGGGAGAAGCGAGCCCTGTCTGTTGGCCGGGAGGGGCGGTTTGGCAGGGGGTGGAGGACAAATATGGGAAAATGTTGGGAATCACTTATTTTTTGTTAACACAGCAGCACGGCTGCCTCTCGACATCCCATGGCATCACCTCCCCCTGCCTGACCGCCGCTGAATCCTCTGGCTTGGGCATCCAGGAAGGGGTCTCCGAAAAGGTCCCTTAAAGCCGGGGGGAGGCAGGGAAGCGCAGGGCTTGGTGGTGAACGGAACCCAGTGGGTTGCGCCGGTGTGGTTTATCCGCGACGCTGCCCTCCCGTTGGCGCTAATTTGGGGGGCTGGGGGCTCGCCGTGCTGCCCCCACCCCTGGGACGGGGCCTGATCCTGTCTCTGCTCCTGCCGGAGCCAATCCTCTTGCCTGCAGCCGTGGCGGTGAGGCAGGGTGTGAGGGGAGCCTAAAGCCAACCCCATATCCAGGGAAAAGGGCTTTGTAACCCTTCGTAAGGGCTGGGTGGGAGCAAATCCCTGGGGATTCACCCTGGTGCCCCAGGATCTCTGGCACTGAGCATGCAACAGCGGGAGCAGAGATACGGCTTTATTTTGTGGAATCATGGAATGATTTGGGTTGGAAGGGACCTCAAAGCCCACCCAGTCCCACCCCTGCCATGGGCAGGGACCCCTCCCACTGGATCAGGGGCTCCAAGCCCCATCCACCCTGGCCTTGAACCCCATCCCTGGGGTTCAGCAGCCACCACTGCTCTGGGCACCCTGGGCCAGGGCCTCCCCACCTGAACAGCAGAACATTTCTGCCTAAGATCTCATCTCAACCTCCTCTCTTTCAGCTCAAAACCATTATTTCTAGGGATGCTTTACCCTTTGCTTCACCCTCTGGGAGCTGAGTGCGAGAGCAAGGAAAGGCTCTTGTGGGCGCGTTCGTCGCTCCGGTCCCTGCAGAACCCCCGGGTCCCGGGCGGAGGGGGTGGTTTCAGCACGAGTGTCTGCGCAGGATGTGCCAGTGGGTCCCTCTGGACCTCTGTGACAGCAGAAATAGAGGAGAGCAAAGCGCTCTGTCCCTTTATCGCTCCTCAGCCACGGAGGCTCTGCCAAGACCTGGCAGCTGGAGTCCTTTTGAAAACATGAAAACCGACATAAAACAAACCGGTAAAAATTGTTCTCCATCCCCTTCAACGCGGGTGTTTGATGTCAGTTGTTCCCTGCACTGTTTTCCTCCTCTTGGGGCTTCGTTTGAAGTCTCCTTCAGCGGCAGAGCCGCGGCTGCTCTGCAGCGAGCCAGGAGTACCGCTCTCCTCCGTGGCTGGGAGAAAAGGCAAATCCCTACGGAAGGGGCTGTGGAAAGCCAGGTCCTTTGGGCACATGGCATGCTGTGACCAGCAGGAGCTGGGCAGCTTTCAGAGCATCCCGGCGAGGGCACCAGGGGATCCACAGCTCTGCTCATCCAGCACAGCATCCCGAGGGATCCGGTGTGACGGGGACCGTGGCTCGCTGGCCATGTCCGCCTCAGGGATGTGGGGAGGTGAGCGCGTCCTGAGCTGGGAGCTGGCTGCTGTCACAGCCCTCTCCGTGCCACCGGCGTCAAAGAGGCGATTGAGGGAGTGCGGAGTGGCCGAGGGGCAGGCGGGTCCCGGTGAGCCGGCACTGGGCACGGCAGCGCGATGCGGAGGAGGTGCCCTGAATCCCACCCAGCGTGTGCGTTTGGGAACTCGGGGCTGGGTTACATCATTTCTCTTCTTGCTGCCTGAACCCAGGCACTTGGTGTCCTTTAGGGTTTGTTTTGGGGGGAAAAGAGGGAGAAGAAGGGTCCCTCAGCAGTTGCTGGAGGCTTCTCCTGAGGGAAGAAGTCCCAGCCCTGAGGCCCAAGGGCTCAGCATCGCGCACCAGGACACAAAGCCTGGACTCTGAGGATGGAAGGTGCTGTGAGGTCCTGGGCAGTCCTCCGCTGGCTCCATCCATTCCATACGCGGCTACGAGATGGCTGAGACCAACCCATCCCACCCAACTTTTGTGTGGGAACCTTCCCTTGAGCAGCAGGAGCTTCTTGGGGCCAAGTGTTCAACTGGAGGGCAGCAGCTGGGGATGTCGGGAATCCCAGCCCTGATCCTTTTGCAGACACGTCCTGATCCATGCCGAGGGAGCTGGGCTTGCTGGGCTGGGGCTGGGTTTATCCCGGGGAGTCTGGTTTGGGAGCAGGGTGGATGAGAGCAGAGCTTGCTCTCAGCAAGTGGTGCTTTGGAAACAACTGGGAGACGCGGGAGGAAGCGTAAGCGAAGGGCATCTCTGCCCGTGCTGGAGTGTTTGGAAAGGGTCCAGGAAGCTGCAGGAGAAACCCCGGCTCCGAAATCCACCCGAAGAAAGGGGCTGTGTTCGGGGCAAGCGAGATGCACGCTGCCAGCCGAGGAGAAGGGAGGTGGGAGGAAGGGGTTTTGCTGCGTGAAAGGCGCTCTGTGCTTCCCAGCGGAGCGGGGAGGCAGCGCGAGGGGGTGGGAATGGCCAGGAGAACGGGATAACTCTTCTCTTCCAGGCCGGCATCACCCTGGGCTCTGCGCCCTGCGGTGGGGTCGGTGCTTGGTCCCTTGCACTCGTGGTCTCATCCCGAGGAGCTCCTGGTCTGGAGGCCGTGGTGACTCAGAGGCAGTTGGCGCGATGGAGTGGAGTGAGCATCTCCTGCCCCCGACTTGTGCTGCTCTGGAAGCATCGGCGTTGCTCCCGCGCTCGCTGGGGGAAGAGCTTTTGAAGCATCCCTGCCGAGCATCCCCCCGGTAACGCCGCCCCCCCTCCCTCGTCCTCCAGACCTCCCCAGCCCCTCACCCCTGCCACCCGCCTTTGTGCGGCTCTTTCTGCTCCTTGGAAGAGAGAAAGCGGCAGCTTAGCAGAACGGGGCTGGCTGGGGGTGCTGGGGGGGAGCTGGGCTGGGCGCGGCCGCTGGGTGCCCCAGGACGGTGCGGAGAAGGAAGCCAAGCCGAGGGTGAACCAAACCCCCCTCCCTCCCAGCACTGCTCTCCCCTTCTCTTCTCGTCCCCCTGACCTGCTTCTCTCTCCAGGGTGAGGTTCATACCGAAGGGGCTCGGTTTGAGGGGCACAAAGGGATGCTTGCGGGTGCGAGGTGACGGCCTTTCCCTTGTCAAGGACAGGATTTACCTCCCGTTCCCGCACAGGCTGATTAGCATCTGGGTGTGTGGCTGCGGCTGCCCTTGTTCCTACCCAGTGTTTAAACTGCAGGAGAATAAACAGCGGTGCAGAAGCCTGGAAGCCTTTTTCCAGGGCTTTGCTCCTCTGTTTCTGCTCCACCTGGGACGCCGGTGCCCCTCGGAGTGAGCGCTTGCCAAGAACAGAGAGGGTTTTTTGCTGAAGATGCGCAGGTTTTGAGCCTCGGTGTTACCAAAACCAGGTCAGAGCAGCAGTGGCACTGAATTTCAATGCAAATGTGGAGAACAGCCCTGTCCTGTTCCTTTGCGGTGCCTGAGGAGTTGTGTGAGCTTGAGAGGGTCCTGGGTGAGGATGGAGGGAGCAATGGGGATGGAGACCGAGCCAGGAAGTCATGCCTTTGGGTCTTGAGAGCCTCCTAGGATGGAGCCTGCACAGCCTCGATGCGGGCAATGTTTTCTCCCCACTTTTGGTCCAATTTATATCAAATAATCTCTCCAGTGTAGCCCAGTGCCTTATGGAAGGGTGCGATACCCAGAGGGGAGGATGAGGGAGAGGGACCACATCCCGCTGTCCGCTGGGGATGCAGCCGGGGCTGCTGGTGGCCCCGGTTTGCTGGCCAGGACCCGGGGCTCGGCAGCAGCGGTGTGAGGGGGAGGTTACGCCGTCCCAGCGTCAGGGCTTGCAGCGTGGCACCGCAAACAGATGCCGAGCTGGCAAATCCTGTGGGAGAGAGACCCTGCGTGTGTCCTGCCGAGCCAGAAACTGCATCCTGTCCCTTGGGAGCATCAAACAGCTCATGGCTGTGATTAATCCACAAACCAGAGGTGATTATGCTGTCCCCAGTGCTCCATGCGGGAGCAGCGGCACTGATGCCTCAGCACGGCAGGAATTGGCTTTATTTCCACATCTGTGCTGGCAGGAGCATCCCTAGGAGCGACAGGAGCCTCGGGAGCGCAGGAGGCAAACGGAGAGTGCTGGATGTGGCCACTCCTGCCTGCAGTGCTCCCCATCACCCTCCTCAGGAGGAGACGCGGGGATGAGGCTGGCGAGGGGAGGAGGGAGGCAGGGAGCTGCCAGGAGCGCGCCGGAGCTGCCAGGGGCTGAAGAATGGCTGAGAGCAGAAGAAGGGGCTTTAGAGCTTAATTTCCTGTCCCTGCACTGGGGATGGGATTTGTGCTGCCATCTCCAAGGAGATGCTGGCTGCGCGGCCGCTGGAATACTAATGGGCTGCGAGGCGAGTGGCTGGGGGCTCCGGGGGCGCCCCAAGCACCTCCTTGGCCAGACTGGGGGGTCTGAAGCCACTCCAGCATCTCCCGAGGCTGTTTTGCTCTGGGGGAGTGGGAGCCCCCCAGGACTTGGTGCTGGGGGCAGGAGGGGGTGGAGGGACGGGGGGGCTCCCGCTGTGTCCTTGGGGGGTGGTGACCCCTTTGCCGTGATGCTGGGGAACAGCTGGGGTTGCGGATTGGATTCTGGGGGAACCCAGGGATGTTCGTGGTGGAGGCTCTCAGCCACTCGCTTCGAGCACCACATCGAGCTTCCATTGGCGCTGGTTTGAAACGGGGATGCTGGAAGCGATGGTTGAACCATGGCAGTGGTTTTAATGCTAAGAAGAGAGAGTGGTTTGAAATAAACCCTCACAACCCGAGGAGGATGGGTGTGAGGTGCAGGGAGGAATCCATAGATTGGGAATAATTAATGCAGCGCATGGTAACGAAGGCTGCTAGTGAAGTCTTTGTGATGGTGCCTTTAGTTGGGGAGGATGGGTTTGGGGGGCTTGGAGCTGAAGGATACTCTAGGAGAGCCAGGGAGCAGGGATGTCCCCGACGGTGAGATCCCACCGGAGATAATCCTGGCCACCATTCACGTCAGGAGCCACAATCTGGAGACTGTGGGGGTGTAATTAAACCTAATGCTGATAAGCTGCTGCTTAGGACAGATGTAATGAGGTGAATCGCAGCCAGAGCCCCTGCCATCATCCTTTAGGATTTCCCTGTCTGGGGGCAAGAGGCTTTCCCCAAACAAAGAGCCGTGTTGGGATGAGGAGGACGCGGGAGGTGGCTGTGGTCTCACTCCTTCTGCTGCTCCCCTTGCAGATGGTGAGAAGCTGGTGGAGGTGACTGATCCCGGCAGGCGGCCGGCGGCGGCATCGGCACGTCAGAGGAAAGCCGAGGACTCCAGCGAAAGCCATGAGGAGGAGCTGATGGTAATGGAAGAGTGGGAGCGTGGCTGGGTGGGAGAGGATCCGTGGAGGTCGCTGGTCTGTGTCCTCTGGCCAACATGGCCCACTAGAGCAGGGCGCTCCAAGCCTGGGCCAGCTGAGCCAATCCAAGGATGAGACAGCACAGCCGCTCCGGTTCTGCTCAGCAGCACTTGTGGCGGATCAAAAACCCCCTAAAATCCCACTGAAATATCTCGTGTTGCGCCTTGTGCCTCCTGCCTCATCACTGTGCTGCTCTGGGAAGGACCTAGCGTTGTAGAACCATGGAATGGTTTGCATTGGAAGGGACCTCCAAGCCCATCCAGTCCCACCCCCTGCCATGGGCAGGGACACCTCCCCCTGGATCAGGGGCTCCAAGCCCCATCCCACTGGACAATCCCTGCTCTGATCCCTCCCAGCCCCTTATGAACCACGGACAAAGAGGGAAAAGGAGGTGCCTGGAGAGGGCACAGAGTGGTGCAGGGGGAGGGTGGAGGGAGACGGCAGGAATTGCATCTAGGCTTTCCCTGGTAGGAGGGTGGATCTTTCCAACAGGTGTGGGACAATTACACCACCTCCCTAGTAACAGCTTCCGAGGCCACCCCTCCCCTCCTCTGTTACGCTAGTGAGTTCATTTAGGCAAAGTTTGCCAATTATTTCTTATTAAGAAGAACGAGGGGGTGTGCTTTGTGGATGCTGTGCTTCCCACCTGGGCTCGGAGCCAGGCTCTGCGTTCCAAGAGGGTTGGCTCTGCTCTTCAGGGTGGCACGGTCCTTCCCTCCTTGGCCAAGGCCATGGAAGACGATGTTGGTGGACCCTTCTGGGACAGGCAGCAGGGATGTCCGTCCCTCCTTGATCCCTGCCCCGGCGCGGGCTGGTGTTGCGTGTGGGCACCACTGGGATGCCAATGGGCTTTGACTCCAGCCAGGTCCTTGTGTGACTGGCACAGCTTCCATCACACCGAGCGAGGGACAAGGTGCCAAGTCAGCGCTCCCTTTGGAGATCTCGGTGCCTCTTCCTTCCCCACGTGCTCGCTGCTCCCTCATCCGCAGTCCCTGGGGCGGGATGGCAGAGTTGGGACAGTGCCCATGGGATGATGTGGGTTTGCTCCAGCTGCCAGCGCGGTGGAGGAGGAAGATGCTCCAGGCAGGCTCCAGGAGTACCCGGCTCTTCCTTGCCACTCGTCACCCTTTTGGCAGGCTGGGGGCAGCTCCACGCTCATCTCATCCCTCTAAATTACAGGACACGATCGATCAGATCCACCTCATCCCCTGTAAAGGAAGAGCGGGAGCAGGAAGTATCTCGTTTCCCTGTGTGGATGCAAAGGTTCCTTCTCCTCTTTTGGAGACGCAGCCCATGATGCTCCCTTTCCAGCTGCCTGTCAGCCCAGGCAAACGTGGCTGAACAGAAGCCTCTCTGTTTGGGAGCAGGTTCTCTCCTTGGCAGAGGAAGGGAAACGAGTTTAGCTGGAACATTTTGGAACTCCACTCCCCAGGACACCTTGCCAACATTTCTCTGCCTCCTCCTGCCCCTGCTTTCTGTTGCCGTTAGCCTGGAAAGCTTTCACCTCCGTTTGGCTGCACTTGGCATCCCTAATGAGATGTTTGGATCTAGGCTGACCTCCTGCAGGTGTGGCCGGGCTGGTCATGATCCCCACCGTCTCATCTCTATTACTTCCTTGGCAGGGCGACAGGCAGGACTGGGACGGATGGTTTTCCCGAGGCCAACGGTCAGACCAAGTCACCGCACACCCCAAACTCAACCTGACCAAGCAGGCTTTGCCCTGGAATGAGCAGGTGGGTGGGCAGAGGATGATGGAGCAGGAGGAAGAGGAGGTCTCAGGAGGAGAATGAGGTCCCAGAAGGGGAAGGTCTCTCCTTGGGTTCCTGCAGCCCATGGCTCCGCAGCGTGCCAGGCTCCAAGGCACCTCCAGCTATCCTCATCCCCGCTCTCCATTACCCACCCTGGAGGTTCTGCCTGGTCCTGGGTCGAGGTGGTGCCCACGAGGATGGGTGTGCGCCAGCCCCCTCATCAGTCTGCATGGGCGTGCAAGGAGACATCTTGCTGCGTGTCTTCTCCAGATGGGTCCATGCTGCACCCGTCTCCTGGTGGTGGCTGTGTGCCACGGGATGGATGCTGGGAGCAGGTGAAGGATGGGGTTGAGCTTTTGGTGCCGTATCCAGAAAACATCCCTTGTCCAAGTGTGCTCGGACCTGAAGGAGCAGCAGGAGGGTTATCTCCTGGGGTTGGTGCATGGATGGGAGCTCAGCCCTTCCACAGCGTCACGTAGGGCTTGACATCCATGTTTATCCTGCACTACTGCTGTTCTTGGGAGGTAAGGTGGAATGTGAGGAGGACATCCCACTGATCTCCTTCTCTCCTCCCACAGTACAAAGGGAAGGCAAACCTGCACGTCTTCGAAGACTGGTGTGGAGGGGCTGTCAGGCACCTGAGGAAGAACCTCCATTTCCCGCTCTTTCCCCACGTGAGTCCCGGGCCTGATGGCAGTGGGAGGCTCCACTCATCCCTCTCTGTGTGCTACTGGATCCCCACTGGCTGTGGGCTTGGTCCTCAAGAGCTTTACTTGCAGGGTTTGGTTCAAGACAGGTGATTCCCAGCAGAGCAGGGATGACGTGGGTGGTGATGGGACCTCCATGTCCTGGTGCCAGGGGCACGGGAGCCCGCGATAACAAGGAGGAGATGGGCTGGGTGATGTTGGTGCAAGGCACGAGCCTGAGCATGACCTGTCTGTTCTTTCCTATCTCCGTCTCTCCTCCGCAGACCCGCACCACAGTGAAGAAGCTGGCCGTGTCGCCCAAGTGGAAGAACTACGGGCTGAGGATTTTTGGCTACATCCACCCCTTCAAGGATGGTGAGTGATGGAGCTCAGCCTCTTCTGCCCCTGCAGCAATGTGGAGGAGCCGTCTCCTTCCCCCTTCTCAGGCCACGTGAGGACAGAAAGGCTCTTGGAGACAGTGCCCAAACCCCTGCTCCCAGGCAGGAGGGGCCTTCTGGAGCAAAGACCCTTTTCCCTGGTTGCTCCAAAGGGAGGCAAAGCCCTGGTCCCACCCAGAGCCACGACATGGGGTCCAGGGTGGCTCCATCACCTCCACCCATCCCTCCCTGTTTCCCCATCTCGCAGTGAGGCTCTGGGGCTGAGCCCACGCCACCGGTGCTGCTGTATCCCTCTGTGCTCACCTTCTCCTTTGCGCTTCGCAGGGGATTTCCAGTTTTCCGTGGCGTCCGATGACAATTCCGAGTTCTGGCTTAGCTCCGATGAGAGTCCATCCAACGCCCGGCTGGCTGCGTTCGTGGGCAAGGTACCCGTCATTGTCCTCAACCCTCTGCTTTTCCTACACCAGGGATGCTTGGGATCCCACCAAGAGAGGGTGCCTTGCTCCCCACTCCCAGCACACTGATGACCATCCCGACCATCCATTTCAGTTCAATCCCATTTCTGCGCTGGCCAGGCCCAGTCTGTTCTTCTGAAGGACCATCTGCCTCTTGGTCCCATCCTTGTTGTAGCTACCAAAGTCCCAGAATGGGAGATGTAATATTTGCCCCGGATTTTCTGGGCGGTGACTCCTGTAACTGGAAACTTTGTGGTCCATCATTGCAGACGTGCGTTTTGGGCGTCTTGGTGTTGGCCAGTGATGTGTTCTTGTGATGGGATTGGGAGCTGGGGACAAGCAGGCCCCAGGACTGAACTCTTGGGGTATCTCCTGCCTGGAGAGCCTTTCTGCAGTGTGGCAGAGGGACTGGTGGAGTTGGAAGAGAGGGTTTGGGCCTCCTGCCCTGGATGCTCTCACACGCTCCTCTTTCCCTCCCCAGCTGGGCACCGAGTGGACGGCGCCAGGCGAGTTCACCAAATTCAGCTCGCAGGTCTCAAAGCCTCTCCGGTGAGTGTGTCCTTGCTCCTGCTGCCCATCCTGGGTGGATGGGGACAGGGAGACATTGCTGCTGGCCTCACACTGACTCTGACCCGTTCCTTCTCCTCCCCAGGAGGAGACCCCGACCTTGGGCTTTTCCTAAAGGGTGTGCGGGTTCTGGGTGGGACAGGAGCTCATCCAACTGTGCCCCCGTGGCTTGAAGGGGCTGAGGGCTGCAGCCACCTCTGCAGACAACGAGGTGGGGACGGAGCATCCCCCAGATCTCATGAAGCTTCTCTGCAGTGGGAAGGGGGAGCAGATGCCCACACCCTGCTGCTGGTCTCCTTGCCCCAGGAAGGTTTAGCCACGCGTGAGCAAGACAGAGAGGGGTTCCTGAGATGGCTTCTCCAGCAGAGGAGCTCCCGGAGCCCTGGCAGAGAGGCAGCAGCCAGCGCAGCGATAGTTTCTAACTGGCTTCTTCTCCTCTCGCCCAGCCTCATGTCCTCCAGGCGCTACTACTTCGAGCTGCTCCACAAACAAGACGACCGGGGTTCAGACCATGTGGAAGTTGGCGTGAGTAAATGCCCTCATCCCGGCCTCCTTTCAGGGCTTGTCCTGCCAAGAGCTGGAGCTGGGGCTTTTCCCGGTGTGTGCTAAAATGCTTTAACCTGGAGCAAAGCCAGGATTCCCCCTCCCTCAGCTGCCAGCGGCACAGTCTGCAGAGGGGATGGAGTTGTTGTCGCTCTGATGGAGCTGGGGCTCATCCCCACTTCTCCCGGTGCTGTTCCTGCGCAGCTGTTCTTCCCTTGTGCTCCGGTGGTGGATGCTAACAGAGCAGCCCCTCTGCTCCGGGCTCCAGTAGCAATGGGATGCCCAGCTCCGCACGGCCAGTGCCATCCCTCCTTTCTCCTTGGCCTCCTGCAGGAGCTCTGGCAGAGGGAAAGCCCTCGATGGGTTCCTTCTCGGAGAGCTCATTGCCACAGCAAGGAGAGATCAGAGCAGGGAGGTGCCAGGCCACCATGTGGAGCAGCAGCCCACCTTGCGTTCCAGGGGCAGTGGTGGGAGAGAGCTGAGGTGATGGAGTTGGACCCCTTTTTTTCCTTTTCCCCCTTGGAGATGCCAGGAGTTTCAAATCTGGACTTGGCTGCCTTGGCTGCACAGCCCTGGCAGAGCCCGCAGCGTGTGTGTCGGGAGGGGAAGCTGTTGGCTCCTTAGCAAAGGTTTCCTCTCTCCCAAGCGCTCATTAATCACTGGAGCCAGACTGGTGCCAGCAAAGCATCGGAGAGGCTGACAACACCCCTTCCTCGCCCTCCCGGGGCTTCAGCTCCATCCCGATAAGATCTGCATTGCTACGTGAAAAACAAATAGACGGGGGAGATGTTTTTGTGCTGGAGGGAGGGAGGGAAACCTTTCAGATGTTCAGTAAGAAATAACAGCAAGAAGAAAGCAGGACCCTAATGCATCTCCCCCTGCGGGGATCAAAGGGCTTGTCCGGACAAAGGCTTGGGACACGCTTTTAAGATGTGTGTGGTTGAATGCAGGCAGGCAGCTCCGAGGACCCTGAGGCCACTGTGCAGTGTGCTCAGGTGGCCAAGAAAGCCAACAGCATCTTGGCTTGGATAGCCATGGGGTGGCCAGCAGGAAAAGGGAAAGGATCGTCCCCCTAGACTCGGTGCTGGTGAGGCCACACCTCGAATCCTGGGTTCAGTTTTGGGCCCCTCACTTCAAGGACATTGAGGGATTGGAGCGTGTCCAGAGAAGGAAACGGAGCTGGGGAAGGGGCTGGAGAACAAAGGTTCTGGGAGTGGCTGAGAGCCCTGGGGCTGTTTAGTCTGGAGAAGAGGAGGCTGAGGAGAGACCTCATCGCTCTCTGCAGCTCTGAGGGGTTCAACGCCCACGTAGACATGGCATTTAGGGACATGGTTTAGTCAGCACAATGGGATCGCGCTGGTGGTTGGACTGAATGAGCTGAGAGGGCTTTTCCAGCCGTAATGATTCCATGGTTCTAATGCCATCTCCTCTGCTGTCCGTGTGGGCTCAGGCAGCAGCAGAGCCAGGCGTGGGGAGGACAGGAGGTGCTGTAGGGCTTGGCGTGCACCGGCTGTGGTTCAGGTCCTTGCTGGGTGCTGTGCTCCATTCCCGAAGGCTGCAGGGGAGCAGCTGCCCCGCGCCCGGCACCGTCCGCGCCCTCCGAGGTGGGGTGCGCGGCTGCGCTGCCTCAGGGGTGTTGGGGATGCTGCGGCAGGGCTGGCGCTGGCCATGAAGGA
Source organism: Cuculus canorus (assembly GCF_017976375.1). NCBI lineage: Eukaryota > Metazoa > Chordata > Aves > Cuculiformes > Cuculidae > Cuculus > Cuculus canorus. Next base: position 68,848,077 of record NC_071405.1, on the reverse strand, counting down.
CCGTGGGGGCCGTGCCAAGGGGGAAGCAGCGTGAGCCTGTGTCCCGTCTGCAGGAGCCATCCCCTTTCCGGCCACACAGGGGACACCTGCGAACCCCAAATCACCTGGGGAGAGGCAGGAGATGGGCCAGGATGTGTGCTGGGACAGGAGCGCTCCTCGCTCCTCTCCTGCAGGGTCGGGGCTGGAGTCAACACAGGCGAGTTTCTGGGAGCCGAGGGTGGTGGAGGACCTGTCCTGCAGTGCCTGGGGGGGCGGCCGTATCCTGATCCCCTGCTGCCCTCTCACTCAGTCTCCATCTCCTTTTGTTTTTCCCTAGTGGAGGGTTTTTCTCCCCAGCCTGAAGTTCGAGGTGATTGACTCGTCCTACATCTCTCTCTACACCGGTAAGAGTTGTGTGCGTTCACCACGGCAATCCGGCTCCCGAGGGGCTGCGTGGGTCGGTGCGGCCGGGGAGAGCGGCACCAGGGCCTGGGAATGAAACCAGGTCCTGGGAAAGCAGCTCCTGGGGGAAGATCTCAGCCTCTCAAACTCAGCTGAGCTTCTCCTGGGTGTAAGAAGGGCAGCAGTGAGGAGGGGGGATGCTAGGAGTGTGCCACGACCTTTTTAGAAGAGAGAGGATGTGCCATGGAAACGGAGCTCTCCCGCTGCTCCAGCCTCGTCCCTGCGGATGAGAACATGGAGCGCTGGCTCTCTGGCCTGGCCCTGAGTTATGAGGAGCTGTCACGTCAGCAGGGATGGATGGCGCAAGCTTTAATTAAATCTATAGATCTTCTGCTTCCTGCCCCTTCCCTGGCAGGAAGAAAGGATTTGACAGATGAGTCCTGCCCCAGTGCTCAGCACCGGTCATCAAACACGCCCGGGAAGGTGTCGATAAGGCGGGAGAGGAGGCGGCAGGCAGGGATCAATGGGGAGAAGAGGGATGGAGGGGGATTGCTGGCATTGACACCCGTGAGATTGATGATGTGCAGATAAATTCCGCCCCGCCCCGGCTGCTTTCCCTCTTTCTGCTTCTCTTTCCCACTTCCCGGTTCCATTGGACCCCAGCATCCTGGGGTGAAGCCCTTTGCTTCACGAGGAGCCCATCCCGTGGTGTGGGGGCTGCCAGCAGCACTCGGAGCATCCTCCTTCCATCCCGTTTTCCATGGGGTGCAGCCCAGTCCCAGCACCTGCACAGAGGCATCTGAGGAGCCTTTGCCTCCCACAAGCAGAGGAATTTGGGGTCAGGAAGGGGGTTCCTGCTTGCTTCAGGACCTGCCTGTTTCCCCACGGCTCGCTGGTACGGGGGGCAGGCAGCTGCCACGCGTGGCTGAGGTGACCAGAGCAAGGTGACCTCCCTCCGGGATGTCTGGGTGATCGCCAGGGGCAGCACGGCACCCTCATCCCTGAGCAGGAGGAAAAGCTCACGTTGCAGTTACCTGCACCTCTGTAGGGATGAACGCTCAGGGTTTAATTCCTGTGTCCTTGGGAGTTAAAGCCCCGGCACATTCCCACCCTTTGTCTCTCAGCATCTGCAGAGAGGCTGCCTGACTGAGATCAGTTTTACCGTTGTCCTCTCGTGCTCATTAGCTGATGGCAATAATCATTAGGCTGATTAGTCACCAGGTCTGCAAGCGGGTGAAAGGGCTGGAGGGTGCAAATGCATCGGCTCCCCTCGTTCTCCTGGGAGCAGGAGGGATCCGTGTTCCTCCAGGTCCTCTTGGTGGGAGGGATGGAGAGGTTGGGAGGTGCCATCTCAGAGGGTGCTCCTAGGCCAGTGCTCTGTGTGCCCATGGGCTTCTGCCCCTGTCCTCGCCTCCCCCAGATGAATCATCCCTGAAGATGAACCATGTGGAGCACATCCCGCAGACCTTAGCTAGCCACAGCGGGAGCTACCTCTGGGAGGCCCAGCAAGACGAGCACGGGGCCGACATGCTGAAGCTCGACCCTAGGGACACCTTCTTCCTCAGTAAGTGGCTGGGACTGGACCTTTTCACATCTCCAGGGGATTTGGGGGAGAAAAAAGGCAGGCAAAAGAGGACATGGCTGCCAGGGCCACCCAGAGCATCCCTCCTACCTTCTGCCCATCTCCTGGATTGGGGCATCTCTGCTGGCTCAGTGATGGGCAAGCTGAGATGGTTTGGGCTACCTGGTGGTAGGACATGGTTTGAGGTTAAGCAGCAGCTTCTTCTCCTTAGCCCCAGCGATCGAGGCCTCCCGAGTGGAGAACGTGCTGGTGCCCTGTGCCTACAGCCCCACCTACGTGGTGAAGGACTTCCCCATCGCCCGCTACCAGGGCCTGCAATTTGTAAGTGCTTCCGTGTGATGAGGACGGGGCCGCACTCCCATGGGAGACACGGCAAAGCCGAACGCTTCGCCCCCACCCCAGGGCAGGGATGTTCCCACTTGGTTAAAATCCAGGAGAAGACGTCCCTCACTGGAGGATCAGGCTGAGCTTTGCCATCTTGACCTGAAGGGGCTGAGTTAAAGCCCTGTGGGGTGTTTGAGATGCTGGGGGTCACTTTGCTGTTGGGGGGCGATGCTGGTGGCCTCGAGTCCCTGGCTCCTAGCCCTGGTGGCCCTTCCCTCCTTGGAGCGAGCCTGCTCTGCGCAGGGGTGACAGCAGTGCGGTCACCTCCCCAGGTCTACCTCTCATTCGTGTACCCCAACGACTTCACACGCCTCACTCACATGGAGACGGAGAACAAGTGCTTCTACCGGGAGTCACCCCTCTACCTGGAGAAGTGAGTGCTGGGTGCCGCGCGTCGGGTGGAGCGAGGATGGGGAGGACGGGACCAATGCCAACAGGGTGCTCAGAGCTGGAGGGACGGTGCTGGGACGATGCAGCCTCTGCTGTGTGTCCCCACGCTCCATCCCCCGTGGAAGGGCCACCTCCAGGCTGGCTCTTTCCCACCTCTTGGGCCGTAGCAGCTTGAGACCTGGCAGCGCTCCTGGATTTGGGAATCCCAGCTCCCTTCGGAGCCGGGCTGTGCCCAGGTGCCTGCTCTGCAGTCAGGGATGTTCCTTGTGTGGGTGTGAGCACGTCCCTTTGCGCGTTCCCCCCTCCCTTATCTCTGCGCCCTCCTCTTTCCTCTCTGGCTCCCAGGTTTGGTTTTTATAAGTACATGAAGATGGATGAAGAGGAGGAGGATCCGCGCCACCGAGCGTTTCTCTTCCTCAGCCCCGACAGTGAGTCCCCGCTCCCGCTGGCGCCCTGCGTGGCTCTCCCCGCCCTGGCACGAGGCAGAGCTCCGGCAGCCTCGCTCGGCCGCTCGGCGATGCGGCTCAGGACGCCTGCAGGAGGGCCGGGCTGCGGGGAAAAGCGCCTCCGAGCTGTCCCGTGCACACCGTTGTCACGCATCCCGCTCAGCTCAGCCACAAAGTGGGAGGTGGGAAGAGGGGTTCGAGGGGTGAGATTCGCCCTCCCTACTTCTGGAAGCATCTCCTGGGTGGCGGCTGGACAGGACCAGAGTTCGTGGGGAGTTGGGGATGCTCATGGGAACCCACTAGGAGCTGGGATGGTCAGAGCCTGCCTCGCCATCGGTTTGTGGCTTGGCAAAGCCCTGGCAGGCTCGGTTTGCTCCCGGATGGACTAAGAGTGGTGCCAAGACGTGGCCAAGGTTTGGAGAGGTTACCGGGCAGAGTCTGGAGCTGCCAACCCTGGTGGACATCAGTCAGTGCCCCAGACTCTCCGTTGCCCTCACCCAGCACATTAATCCCTTGCCTTGGACAAGGGTTGCCTCCTTGACTTGGGCCACTATGGGGTTGTGCCAAGTGGCCAGGACCCTCAGAGTGCTTATCTCTGACTTTATGACCTAGATTTCCTCGAGGAGGAGGAGGAGGAGGAGGAAGGAGTGGACAGCCCTGAGCCCACAGACCCGCCTCCTGAAGCCAAGAAGAGCTTTGGGCCGGTTCCCGGAGCCAAAGGGAAAGAGACCCCGCTGGTCACCGGGGACTATGGAGACAACCTGGACTATTACAGCTTTCGCCGCAAGCGGGGTCAGGCCCGGGACAAGGTGACCACTCCTGGACAGACAGGAAGATGGAGCACATCCCACCAGGCCAGCGCCAGCCCAGCGGCCAGCCCCGAGGAGCTCCGTGGCGAGGAGGACCTGGGCCCCGTGCCGGAGCGGGTCCGTGGGCGGGGGCTCAGTTGGGTTCCCCAGGATCCTGTCGAGGAGGATGAGCTGGGGCTGCTGACGTCTTCGAAGCGTGCAGGGACTCTGAGCCTCCAACCCCACCACTCTGTTCCCATCTTTGGGGGCAAAGCCAAAACGCCAGGTCCCAGCCAGGCCTCGGCAACCAGGGAGGACACGAAGCTCCAGAAAGCCCAGGAGAAAGTCTACGTGACCAGGCTGCAGCCGGGGAAGCGCAAAGCCCCAGCCCAGGAGACGGTGTTCCCTGGCATCTTTGTTTACCCAAAGCCTCTGAGGAAGGTCCACCTTCGCTCCAGGACCCCTCAGAAGCATCTCGTTACCTCCAGCAAGCACCGGGCCGTCCCTGGCCGCCGCACGCCCTGGCTCCTGAGCAACATCTCCAAGGAGAAGGACCCTGCCAGGCGGAAGAGCACGCGGGCAGGTGGCAAGAGGTGGGAACATCAGCCCAAGCTGGGGACTGAGCGGCGGGAGCTGCCCGGCCTCCTCACCCTGGGGACCGAAGGGCTCTTCAGCCGGGAGACCCGTGAGGACACGACTCCTGCCACGGGCAGGACAGTGGCCACCACTGATTACAACTCCTCTGAGGCGACTCGCTCAGAGGGGACACGGGTGACATCCTTTCTGAAGATGTCAGAAACAACAGCGTCCCAGCAGGAGGAGGGAAAGGGCCAGGAGGAAGAGGAGGAGGAGGAAGAAGAGGTGTCAGACTATAGCTACGAGACCGGGGATCTGCAGCAGAGCTGGCTGGAGGACTCAATCAACTGGCAGAGGACGTTCAGTGTCAGCTCAGTGGACTTCGAGCTCCTGCGCTCCGACTGGAACGACCTGCGCTGCAACGTGTCAGGCAACCTGCAGCTGAGTGAGAGCGAGGTGGTCGACGTGGTGGCACAGTACATGGAGAAGCTCAACGAGAAGAACGGAGGGTAGGGAGGGAGCAGAGCAGGGGAAGGAGGTTGGGGTGACGCACCTTCACCCCATTCCTTGGGGCCGGGTGAGCTGGATGGTGGGTTCAAACATCTTGAGCAAGGGAGCATCGGGGAGCAGAGCTCACAGTGGTGGTGCTTTCAAGTGCTTCTTTCCCTGTAGCATCTACACCCTTCTGAGGATCATCAACGTGGAGAAGCGGCGAGACACGGCCCGGGGTAACCGTTATCTGCTGGAGCTGGAGCTGGCGGAGCGGGGCCAGCGGACGGTGCGGCTCTCCGAGTACGTCTATGTCCTCTTGCACCAGGGCAAGCAGGATGACAGCGCCGAGGCCAACCCCGAAGGGCCAGCCCTGGGGGCTACCGAGCCCCAGCCCAGCACCTGGAGCATCCTCTACGGGAGACCTGTCCTGTGCCGGCCCCTGCGGCTCAGCTGGAAGCAGGACGTCATGGTGCACTTCGTGGTACCCGGTAGGTGACAGTGGGATATGCCTCTCCAGGGTCTCTGCAGCTCCCTCTGCCCTCAGCATCCTCCAGCAGGAGGAAGGCCACAGCTTTGCTCCCCTGTTGCATCCTCCAGGCTGGCCCAAGGTGGGGGAGATTCTCTCTTCTCATAAGATGCTGAGGTTGTCCCTTCTCATCAGAAGGGGCATTGGTTTGGATGGGGCAAGAGGTGCTCATAAGACCTCCGTGCTGAGCCTGAGGGATGTTTGTGGCTGTTTCTGGCAGTGAAAAACCAAGCCCGCTGGGTCCAGCAGTTCATCTCGGACATGGCCCAGCTGTACAGGGTTACGAAGGACGCCAACTTCAACGTCATCCTGGTGGACTTTGACAGCGATGACATGGATGTTGAGAAGGCCCTACGGGAAGCCCACCTGCCCCGGTAACCCACCCCAGATGAGCTCCAGGTCCCATCCTGTTCCTCCCAAGGCTGCCAAGGGCTCCTCATGGTGGGACAGACGCACCACTCCTTCCCCAGCCCGGGTCTCTCCCTCGCTGCCCCTCTCCTCCTCCTTTTAGGGAGTTTAAACTCATTTCCCACCTGGAGGAAACAGGGATGCAGAAACCTCTGCCAGTGTGAGGGGACTGAGCTCAAGTTGTAGGCACCTGCCCGCCTTCTGAGAAGGTCCCCTCTCCTCATCGCTGGTCCCCGTCCCCCTCTTGGCTGTGTCCCTTTCAGTCACCACCACCAACCCCACTGTTCTCTCTCCTCAGCTATCAATACCTGCGGCGCACGGGGAACTTTGAGCGCTCGGCGGGGCTGCAGGCTGGCGTGGACACGGTTGAGGTGAGGAACCAGCTCTCACCTTGGTGCAGCCCTCTCCCGGCGCTGCTTTGCCCTGATCCTCCCGTTCGTGTCTGTTCCCTCCTGCAGGATGGGCACAGCATCGTGTTCCTCTGCGACCTGCACATCCATTTCCCCCCCAACATCCTGGACAGCATCCGGAAGCACTGCGTGGAGGGGAAGCTGGCCTATGCGCCCATCGTCATGAGGCTCAGCTGTGGCAGCTCCCCACGGGAGCCCAACGGTAAGGGGCATCCCCTCTGCTGTGACCCCTTCCCAGCTGGAAAACATCCCCTGCCTGCCCGTGGAGAGCCGCGGCGCTGGGGCTGGGTCACAGCCGGGCTGGGGCGCACGCGAGGGAGGGCTTTGGTTTGCTCCACCAGGTGGAAGGTCAAGCCTGGGGTGCTGGGTGGGATGTCCCCAAAACTGGGCTGTCACCCAGTGCAACCCCTCAGGAGGTGGCAGTGATGGGGATGGACCTGAGGGGGGGAAAAGGGTTGGGAGGAGGCATTCTGGTGGATCTCAGAGAGCGTGGAGAGCACAGAGGTGATGGATTTGGGTTTTAGCGTTCCCTCTCCTCATTGGTTTCCCCCCCTCCAGGCTACTGGGAGGTGAACGGCTTCGGCCTCTTCGGCATCTACAAGTCGGACTTTGACCGTGTGGGGGGGATGAACACGGAGGAGTTCCGAGACCGCTGGGGTGGGGAGGACTGGGAGCTCCTGGACAGGTGAGTCTGGGGGTCCTGCAGCCCCACAACCCCCAGGGCAGGGCTGGGCCCATGGATCTCACAGCATCCTGGAACAGTTTGGGTTGGAAGGGATCTCACAGCCCATCCAGTCCCACCCCCTGCCATGGGCAGGGACACCTCCCGCTGGATCAGGGGCTCCAAGCCCCATCCAACCTGGCCTGGAACCCCCCCAGGGATGGGGCAGCCACCACTGCTCTGGGCACCCTGGGCCAGGGCCTCCCCGTCTGAAGAGCAAAACATTTCTGCCTAAGATCTCATCCCAATCTTCCCTCTTTCAGCTCAAAACCATTCCCCTAATCCTCTCCCTGCGCTCCCTGGTCAAGAGCCCTTCCCCAGCTTTCCTGCAGCCCTTTTCCATACTGGGAGGGTGCTTGGATTTGGGTGCATCCCTTGGGAAACGCTCTCTTTTTCTGGCTCCCAGCTGGGGTGAGGTGGTGGCGAAGGGGCAAAGCCTCACTTTCGGGGCCGGATCCTGAGTGCCGTTCCCTCCATCTGGCCGCAGGGTCCTTCAGAGCGGGCTGGAGGTGGAGCGCCTGCGTCTCAGGAACTTCTACCACTACTATCACTCCAAGCGCGGGATGTGGAATGCCCGCACCAAGAAGCCACCCAAGGAGTGAGCGCCCCGAGTCCAGCCCGCAGCTGCCCACCCCTCACGCCCGCCGGAGACGCCCGCCCGTCCCCGACCGCAGTGCTGGCACAGGGCCACCCGTAAACGAAGCGCGGTTATTCTGGGGAGGGGGGGAGCGGGGAGGGAGAAAGCGGGTGGTCTTTTTTTAAGGGTCTAATTTCTTAGTCAGAAATGAATTTATTAACTCATTAGCACTGGGACAAGGGGCGTCCTGGGAGAGGGGACCATCCCGAAGCCGGCGGATCCCTAGGGCTGTGCTGGGCTGGCGATGCCGGAGGTGGAAAAGTGGTACCTGAGCTCGCAGCCAGCGCCCACCCTGCACCCCTTTGGCTGGGTCACTCCCCAGATTCCCAGCACGTTGTCCCTGTGCCTGAGCTGAGCTTTTTGTGAGGCAGTCGGTACCGCCAGGAGTGAACGGGACTGCCCAAAGCCTCCTGCTCCCCTCGCTGGCATCCGTGGAGCCACCGCGGAGGGGAAAAGGGGTTCAGCTCTGCCCTGCCACGTGGGGACACGGCGCTGCGGTACGGGCTGGTGGCAGAGCCCTTGGCACTGGGCTGGCATTGCCTCTGCCCCAGGGGAGCCAGGTTGGGATGGAAAGGGCAGAGCGTGGAGCAGGTACAGGAGCAGCGGGAGAGCGAATGATGTTTCCAAGCTAATTTCTGTGAAATTATGAGGTAGGAAGCTGTTTTCAGGAAGTTTTGTCTGTCTCGGTTGTTTTTTTTTTTATTATGGAGAAATAAAATCGATGTCTTGGCTGGGATTTCCTTCCCCGCCTCCACCACCCTCGTGCCTTGGTGGGATGCGGTCCCCAGCCGGTGTGGGGCAAGAAAAGCCAGGTTGGACACTGTCCCTCGCTGCTTCCAAGCCCTGTGGCGGTGGCAGCTGGCCATGAGGATGCTTTTGCCTGCTTGAAGTCACGGCTGCTGTTCCTGACAGCTCGGAGGGCTTGGGGATTCCCAGCCTCTGGGTTTCCGGAGGGGCAGTCAAGCTGTGGTGAGGGGAGCTTGATGGTGGAAGTGCTGGTCTGAGCCTGGCTGGCCAGGAAAGGTCAGAAAGCTGAGGAGGAAAGGTCAGAAACACCTCCTGCTGGGACCGAGCAGGAGGAGGAGGGTGGGTACGGGACAGAGATCTGCTCTCTTCGGTGGGAGCAGCGGCAGCGGTGTCGCAAGGGGCCCCATTGCTGCTCCGTGCGGCGAAGGGGAGGAGGAGGCAGCAGCCGTGTTTCGGGTGCCCGGCCACACGCCCAGGCTTGCAGGGAGGTTGCTGAGCCTCCACCCCACACCTGGGCTCCACCCGGGGAACCGCCTGCGCTCCACACGCTGCGCGGGGGCTCGCCCCGATGCCCCCCGGGGCTGGGGAGCTGTGGGGAGAGCCACGAGCTGCTCTGCTCGCTCCCTCGTGCCTTTGCAGGATGTTGGTGGCTGTGCCCGAGCTCCTTGCTCGCTTTCTCCCTGTGCAGGCAGACGTGCCTGGCCACACGTGGCACCTCGTGGGCTCTGGCAAACCCGCTTTGCCTCGGGCTCAGCTCCATGAGCTCCTCCTGCTCCACAGCTGTGTCTCTCTGTCCCTGCGCATCCCCTGGGTGCCACCACCGCATCCTTGTTGTGCTCCACCATGAGCTCCCAACAGCCGCGAGCACCCTTGGAGAGCTGAAACAGCCCTGGAGTTTCCTCCCCAAGTGTTTTATTCCCCATCTGCCAGGATCTGAGCATCTGCTGGCTTTGGGGGTGAGGATGGAGGTGGTGGGCTCAGCATCCTGCTTTGCCAGCAGAAGGCAGCCCCAATCTGGGGCTCTTTTCCCCCAGGTTTGGTACTCGTGGCCCAGGGATGTGCCGGGAGGGGACAGTGCTGGGCCGGCAGTGGGTTTGCCTTTACTCGCCTGCTGCCTGGTTTTTGAAGAGCTTTGGAAACACTTTGTTGTGGGCTCTGCCCGCTGAGCTGGGAATTGGCCTGTGGGATCCTAAAGCCGCCTTTCCTTAGGCATGGCTTTTCCAGCGGCTTTGCAGCCAGGCAGGTTGGCAAAGCATTGGAGCGGGCAGCGAGCTGCTGCTGTGATGGTGCAGCCATTGCCACAGTGCCAGCCCTGCCAGGTGGGTTTTCCTTCCAAAACCCTGGGAATAACACGGAGCCGGCCCATGGTGTCTGCTCGGGGCAGCACAACGTGAGGTTTTTTGTTTCTCCAGCAGTGGCCGATCTGCCACTGGGGACCATAGGGGACCACGAGGAGCCTCTCCAGGCGTTGGAGCCCCAGGTGACAGTGGGGTATAGGCAGGTCCCCACTTTTAGAGGAGCAGCCCCGGTGCTGGGGTGAGCCTTCCTGCCCTGAGATGCTCCGAAGGCATCGAGGCTTCTTCGGGCAGCGGAGGCGAGCACCAACCCGGAGCAGCCTTGCTCTAGAGCTGCCCCAGTGGTGGGGCTGAGCGAGGTCGGGGGGACCACAGGAGAATCCCTGGCACCTCCAGGCTGAGAATGGACCAAGCATGCCAGCAGTGACCGGGTGGAGAGTCCTGTGCCAAGGTTTGTCGGGGGGGTCACCTCTCGGCAGCCCCCAGTGAGTGCCGGGTGCAGCGCAGAGCCCCAGCTGTGGTGCCGGTAGAATCGATGGCCCCCAAACTGGTTTGGCCCGTTCCAAACGCTCCCTCTTGGCTTATCTGCCTTCAAAGGGCTCCTGCTCCATCCCACGCATACAAACACGCTCCCTGCAAACCCCTGAGGGACCCCCCACCTCTGCACCCCAAAACCCATCCCACCCCCCAGCGCTGCCTCCCCTCCACCTCCCCTCGGCAGCCCCAAGACCGTGGGGTGCTGTGGAGCTCAAGGGCGTGCGGTGGAAGGGATGTGTTGGACCATGGCCATGGTGGTGGGACCAAAAGCGACTTTTTGGAGCATCACAAAGAGGGCTGATGTGTGAGATGGGGCAAACGGGACCCCTGGGCACCCTGTTGGCATTTTGGCTGTGCCAAGGCATTCGTGGAGCTGCCACAAGCCCCAAAAGCGCAAACTTGGCTGCGAGGCGAGCGGGTTTGGAGCGCACATGCAAAACAACGGCGAGGAGACTGGTTGGGTAAGCTCCCGGGGCGGGTCTGCGCCGTGGCCCCACGCCTGCCGCACCGGCCCCGCCACAGTCGGCATCACCCACCCCGTGCCAGGGCACCCGTGGAGCACCCAAGGGTGCACCCGCCACCCCGCGAGGATGCTGCAGGGCAACGGCCCTCCGGCACCACCCAACAAGGTACGTGGCGGGCAGTCCTGCATGTGTCAGCGTCGTTGTCCCCATGTGGGTTCCCAGGGAAAGCCAGTGGCACCCACCGTGCCATCGGTCCCTAGGGTGGAAGGGGACAGCATGGGTGCTGGATCCAGCAGCTGCCAGCTCGTGGCCACCACTGGCCAAGAGGTTTTCTGTCCCTGCTCTCCTCATGCCTCAGTTTCCCCAGCGTGGCTCGTGGTACATGTGCCGCGTTAGCCACTCCCTGCTCAAAGTGCCGGTGGCACCAGCAGCTGCAGGCTTCCCTGGGGACCCGGATTTGGGGACAGGCACCCTGTGGTGCTCGGGGGGTGAGAGAGGATGGGGTGCGTCTGCAAACTGGGGTTTCCCTGGGGACGTGGCTCTCTCTGACCACGGCGGGAGGGAGATGGGTGACCCCAGGCTGGGGGGTTAAACAGCTGCTTTAGGGACCCCCGGGCTGACTTTATTTGACCCTGTGCCATTGTCACCCTGCCTGTGGCCGGATCCCCTTCGGAATTCCCCAATTTTGCTCCAGATATGAGGATTTTGTTCCCAATTTTCTGATTTTCAAGCATCCCTGCTCCCATCTAACACTTTTCACTATCAACGAGCCACTTCATGAGGCCAGTGCTGCCGGTTTTGTCTTCAAACCTGCCTTGACCCCTCCCCAAGACCCCCCAGATCCATCCCTCAGCTGCAGGGCAGGGTTGTGGCAGAGCGAAAGGGGTTTGGAAGGGAGGCAGAGCCTGGGAGAATGGGGATCACAGTGGGCTTGGGGGCTCTGGGGGCCATCCCCAAGACCCTCAATGCTGGCACAGGGACAACAGGCAAGCATGGGCTTGCATGGTGAGCGATCCACCCTCTCCTGGGGGGAACCCGTGATTCATACGGGCTCGGAGGCTTGGGAGCGCCCCGCTCAGCTCTGCCAAACTCGGCGCACCCGCCAACGCTGCCTGGCTGGGTGGGGGCATGGGGGGAGAAGATGGGGGGCCCTTGGGTGCTGTATCCCAAAAGGGTCAGGTGGGATCCCTGGGCAAAGAATCTTAGAATCCTGGAATGGTTTGGATTGGAAGAGACTCAAATCCCACCCAGTTACCCCCCCTGCCATGGGCAGGGACACCTCCCACTGGATCAGGGGCTCCAAGCCCCATCCAACCTGGCCTGGAACCCCTCCAGGGATGGGGCAGCCACTGCTGCTCTGGGAAACCTGAGATCTCATCTAAGTCTTCCCCCTCCCAATTTAAAGCTGTTCCCCCTCATTCTGTCGCTCCAGGCCCTTCTAAAAAGCCCCTCCCTGGCTTTCCTGGAGCCCCTCTCAGCCCTGGAAGCTGCTCTAAGGTCTCCCCACAGCCTTCCCTTCTCCAGGCTGAACAGCCCCAACTCTCCCAGCCTGGCCTCGGACAGGAGCTGCTCAGCCCTCGGATCATCTCCGTGGCCTCCCCTGGACCTGTTCCAACAATTCCAGCTCTTTCTTATGTTAGGGTTACCAGAGCTGGACACAGGCTCCCAGAGCGGAGCAGATGGACAGGATCCCCTCCCTCCCTGCTGGTCCCACTGCTCCGGATGCAGCCCAGGACACGGGTGGTTTCTGGGCTGGGAGGACTCGTTGCCGGCTCTTGTGGAGCTTTTCCTTGCCAGGCGGGTTCCCCCATTGCCCCCAGCCCTTCTCGGGGCTGCTCCCCATCAAGAGGGGGCTCCCAATAAAAAGAGGGGGCTCCCAGTAAACCATGAAGTCCCAGGTACGATGTGATGATGGCACGGGGCTTGCAGCCCGCTGGGGTTTGGGAAGGCCGTCAAGGTAGGGATCGTCACCCCAAAACACGCGCCCGCAGCTCTTGCCGCTCCGCCCTGGCGTTGGGCGCTGCTCCTGCTGACGGCGGCACATTCCTTCGGGTCGGCCGCCCTTTTCACCCTCCAAGGAAGCCCCGATGCTGTCCCGGTGCTGCCGTCAGCATCCTGGTGGTGTCGTCACCGGCTGTCAGAGGTGCGGCCGGCAGAGCCCATCCCGCTGCTGCCAGGCGGGTTCGGCGCGGTGACACCACGCGCTGAGCTGTGCCGAGCCGAGGTCGCGTCGCCACGCTCGCCTTCAAACAACCAAAGGCAGTGCCGGCTCCTGAGGCCGCTGCGCTGTGCCGGTGGGCAGCGAGGCCCGTGCCCAGCACAGAGCCCAAATGCAAACGGGGCTGAGACCGGGCACAACTCGGTGCAGGAGTGAGCGGCTCAGTTAGCGAGTCAGGGCCAGGGAGAGCAAGGCAAAACAGCTCCATGGGAATGCCGGGAGCTGTTCCTGAGTGCTGAGGGCCGGGGGGACGCTGTGCCCCCGTCCTGGCTGTGCCGGGGTCGTCCGGGGCGGCTCGTCGGGTGGAGTGAGCCTAATTGGTACCTGTGCAGCAGCAGCGGCTGAGTCACCCTGTGTTCAGCCCTGCCGGCGCTCAGCCACCCCCTTCTTCTTTCGATGAGCATTGTTGTTGTTTTTTAATTCCCCGGCTGATCTGAAAAGCAAAGCAGGGGGACCCTGGCCACTAATTACTGCCAATTAGCCCCTGCTCCCGCCCTTTGGCAGCCGAGGGGTCTGGGGCAGCGGTGGGGCTGCCTGGGGGTCAGGGTTCTCCCAGGAGGTGCCTGGTGGTTTGGGGGGGCTGCTCAGGACTCAGCGGTGGGGACATGGGGGGGCCAGGGGCCAGCTGAGGACCTCACCCGGGGGGTGTCCTGGGAGGCTTTGAGGGGGGATCCAGGGCTTGCTAAAGGGACAACGTGGGGGTCTAGTGCTCACCGGCGGGGCCACGTAGGGGTTTTGAGCTTGCCAGAGGGTCAGTGTTGGGGGTACAGGACATGCCAGGGGACAATGTTGGGGGTCTGAGGCTCATTGGGGGGCCATGTGGGGGTCCAGGTCTTCCCAGAGGGACAATGTTGAGGGTCCAAGGTTTGTTGGAAGGACAATGTTGGGGATCCAGGGCTTGCCAGGGGGGGAATGTTGAGGGTCCAAGGTTTGTTGGAAGGACAATGTTGGGGATCCAGGGCTTGCCAGGGGCACAATGTTGAGGGTCCAAGCTTTGCTAGAAATACAATGTTGGGGGTCCAGGGCTTGCTGGTGGGGTTGTGCGGGGGTGCAGGTCTTGCCAGAGGGACAGTGCTGGGGTTCCATGGGCCAGTGAGCCCTGGCTGGTGGGGCTATGGGGGGGTCCGGGGCTCTCTCAACCAGACGTGGGTAGGCGTGGGTCTCACCGGTGGGGCTGCCCAGGAGCCTGGGGGTCAGCGGGGTGCCTCCCCAAGGGGGGATCAGCCTTTAGCCACCATGGCCACAGGTGCGACCACCTGGGACCCCCGCTGCCACCCACCTCCCTGCTGCCCTCGTCCTTGCGAGGCGCCGTTGGGCGAGCGATGGCGGTGGGGCTGTCAGGGCCCCCTCCCTGCTGGCGGGGTGCGGTGGCCGAGGCGTGGCGGCGGCGGGGCGGGCTGGGAGCCTCCCTTCGGCTTCAGGGAAGCAGCCGCCGCGCTCACCTGCGCAGGCTGGCCTGGCTCTCCTCGGCTCGCCTCGCCTCGGCTCGCCACCACCGTGCCGCCATGCAGGACGCCACTAACGCCTTCCTGCTGTCGGCTCTGCAGCCCGAGGCCGGCGTCTGCTCACTGGCCTTGCCCTCGGACCAGCAGCTCGACGGCCGCAGCGGCGAGGCGGCCGAAGCCCAGCGGCTGCGCAGCGCCCGCGTCCAGGAGCAGGTTCGCATCCGCATGATGCTGAGGGGGCAGGCGGCCGCCCGCCACGACGACCACGACGACAGCAGCAGAGGTGGGAGAAACCCCGTGCCCTCGTGTGCTCACGCGTCGGTGACCCTCGGCCCCTGGCTCGGCGTGGGGGTGGCGCCCGCCCCGCCGACCCCCCGAGCACCCCTGGTGCCCCCGGCACCGTCCGCGAGCCCGCCGGCAGCCGCCTTCCCCCCGCACCCTGGGCTCGCTTCACCGCCCTGGGGCTGTGCCTCAGTTGCCCCTGGGGGGGTCTGCACGCGGGGGTCCCGTCCCCCAATTTGGGCTGGGGAGGGGGTGGTTTTTTGTGGTAGATCCCTTCCTGGCCCCCGCCAGCCTCTGAACTGCGCCGCTGGCCGGGCTCCAAGCGCCTCCATTTAACGTCTGCGCGGCAGCCTCCGCCCTGCTGCTTCACCCATGGCGCGGGGCTGCACCCCGATCCCCGGCGCTGGGGAGACACCCCGCTCAGCCGGCACAGGGCTGTGTCAGGCTGCCGTCCCCACCGTGGCTGGAGGCTTCGTCCCTGTCACCACCACAGCTGGTGGCTTCGTCCCTGTCACCACCAGGGCTGGTGGCTTCGTCCCCATCCACCACTGGCAGTGGTGGCTTTGTCCCTGACCGCGTCGTGGTAGTGAGGTGAGACAGTGGCGTGGGGGCACCCAGGGCCCTGCCAGCTCCTTTCCCCAGGGTGACGGAATGAGGACCATCTTTGGGGGGATGCCTGGGCTGCTGACTCAGCTACGGTGCTATTGTGTGCCCACCAGGGTGACAATTACTGTCCTCTCTGTTGGGGCACAATGAAAGGTGGAAAGCCCGCTGCTCAGCACCACTGCCACCTTTCCTGCTCCCTGTACCCAGCAGGCGAAGGCAATGTCCTCCTGCTTGCCATCCTCCTTGATGCCACCAGCATTGCTGTAGCCCCCGCCGGGATGTGTTTGGTCTCGGTCCCCCAGACCAGCCCGGTGCTCACGTTGCCCCCTCCGTCTCTGTCCCGCAGGCGGTCAGTATGGCACAACCCTGCGGTCCTCCTTCAGCTCCCGCTCCCAGAGCAATGGCCTGGACCCCAAAGCCCCGGTATGTACTGGAGGGTTGGACCCCCATGCCACACTGGTGTCCATCACCGTGGCAGCTGGGGATGGTGGCCAAGACCCAATGCTGGCTGTAGCTTTGGCTGTGCCAAGGCTCTCGGCTCCATCTCTCCCTCTCCCTGTGTTGGGGATGGAGGGCTAGGATCACCGGCAGCCCCTGACCCCCAGCTTTGCCCCGCAGCTCTATCAGCCACTGCCCAAGAAGGATTTTGGCACGCTGAAGGGCAGCAGCTGGTCCTCGCGCTCAGCCGTCGACCTCACCCCACACAAGAGGATGGCGACCATCAGCAATGGGGGGTTGCCAAAGGGCCGGGGCTACGGCGCCGGCTACGCCGCGTCACAGGTAGCCAACACCTCGCCGCGGCCCAGCTCCTTCCACGAGCGCAACTACCGGGCACGGCAGAACTTCGACACGCTGTCGCTGCGCTCCCTGCGGCTGGCCGACGGGC
The DNA here is from genome assembly GCF_017976375.1 of Cuculus canorus. Taxonomy (NCBI): domain Eukaryota; kingdom Metazoa; phylum Chordata; class Aves; order Cuculiformes; family Cuculidae; genus Cuculus; species Cuculus canorus. The sequence goes on along the minus strand of NC_071405.1, from coordinate 68,831,856 downwards.
CCCTGCCGCCCAGCGCCGACGACCGCTACAGCGTCATCTCGGAGCAGCTGGACCCCATGGGGCACCGCTCCCTCTACAAGAGCCAAGGCAACGGCGGCTTTGCCCGCTCCTACACCTTCGAGAGGCAGATGAGTGCTGGCTCCAATGCCAAAGCTGCCCCCGACTGGCTGGATGGCAGCGAGGTGACCCAGAGCCGCACTATCCGGGCACCCGCCATGCGCACGCTCCAGCGATTCCAGAGCAACAACCGCTCGCGGCTCAGCACCGGCTCCTTCGGGAGCATCCAGGCAGCCTCGCAGATGGGCGTCGGGAGCTCCTACCTGGGGATGGGGGAGCACAGCTCCCGCGCGCCCTCCGTGCGCAGCCTGGCCGAGTCCAGCCACCGCCTGCAGGACCAGCGCGCCATGGAGATGTACAATGGGCACAGCACACTGCTCAGCCACCAGTCAGGAGGGTGAGTGCCGGTGGGGCTGCTCCGACACAGGATTAGTCCCTGTCCCCCCATAGTCACTCGGCCAGTTGAGGGCAAACCCCTCCATCTCTTGCTTGGCAGTGCCTTGCTGCCAGGGATGCGGGAGGAGAGGTGGGATGGTGGGCACAGTTTAGCCCCATAGTGATGGACCACAGCATTGGTTGACCTCCATGTGTGTCCTGCACGTGGCCTGAGCTTCTCTCACGGACACAGCTGAGACGTGAGGTGGAAAGATGCTCATCTCTGAAGTCCCGTGCCCCAAGAGCATGGTGGGGAGGGTGATGGGTTGATGGGTCTCCCCTGAGACACAGTGGGATGCAAAGGCGGAGGATCCCTGTGGGATGCTCTGCTTGGGCTCTTCCTCACCTGCCTGTGGCTTCCAGGTTTGACGACATCGACCTGCCCTCCGCAGTGAAATACCTGATAGCCAGTGACCCCAACCTGCAGGTCCTGGGCGCTGCCTACCTCCAGCACAAATGCTACAGCGACAGCAACGCCAAGAAGCAGGTGAGCAACCAGGAGCCCAAGGAGAAGGGGCTGTTCCCAGCCCTTCTGCCGTGGTGGGGCACCCCAGGCAGAGCGGAGGAGCTGGAAGGAGCCTCGAGCTGAACGGGAATGCGTCTGGGCGTCTCAATCCAGCCGGACTCTCCCCTCCCAGGCCCGCAGCCTTCAGGCCATGCCCAAGCTGGTGAAGCTGTTCAACAGCCCCAACCAGGAGGTGCAACGCCACGCCACGGGCGCCATGCGCAACCTCATCTACGACAATGCTGAGAACAAGCTGGCACTGGTGGAGGAGAACGGCATCTACGAGCTCATGCGGACGCTGCGGGAGCCCGACGATGAGCTCCGCAAGAACGTCACAGGTTGGGGACAGTGGCAGGGGTGGATAGGGGCCTTCCTCCCCTGGTGATGGCACATGGTCACCCCATCCCATCAGTAAAGCTGGGGCGGCACTCTATGGGGGGTGACCTCTTTGCATCACTGTTATCCCCCTTGTCCCGTGGCTGCTCCTGGCTGTGGGTGGTTGGTGAAACCCCCCCCGAGGAGCTGGGTCAGGGTGTAAGTGCTCTCCAGCCATCCCTGGGACTGAGGATCCCCCTCCGCGCAGGGATCCTGTGGAATCTCTCCTCCAGTGACAACCTGAAGGACCGCCTGGCCCGGGACACACTGGAGCAGCTCACAGACCTGGTCCTGGTCCCCCTGTCTGGGCTGGGGGGCTCAGGTGTCATCCAGCAGAACCCCTCAGAGGCAGAGATCTTCTACAACTCCACGGGCTTCCTCAGGTATCTGCTCTGGGTCAGCTCTGACCCTCTCCAAGTGGTTTGGGTGGAGGAGGAGACACCATCTGTGCTGCGTACATAGGGAGCAACGTCACCAGGGCCCATTTCTGAGGTCCCCATCCCTTGCAGCACTTGAGCACCAGCACAAAGCTGTCAGCCCCACAGGAGGGTTGTTAGCTGCTCTCCTCGTAGTGGTGACTGGTGGCAGGAATGGGATGGCCACAGGGTGCCCCTTCTCGCCGTGATGGACCCACGTTCCCTGTGCAGGAATCTCAGCTCTGCCAGCCAGCAGACCCGGCAGAAGATGCGCGAGTGCCACGGGCTGGTGGATGCCATGATCCACTATGTGAACAGCTCCCTGGAAGTGGGCAAGTCCGAGGACAAGGTGAGCCATGGGTGCTGGGAGGGTTTGGGTGCTGCTCCCTCTCTGCTGGCAGCCACTGGGCCATCACGGTGCAAAAGCACATCTGGGTGTCCCGGTGACGACACCAGCCCGGCTCCATCTGACATGCTGGCTGGAGATGCCCTGGTGGGCAGCACAAGGGCTGATGTTCTCCTGCCCCATCTCTTCTCCCAGAGTGTAGAAAATGCTGTCTGCGTCCTGCGCAACCTCTCCTACCGCCTCTACGACGAAATGCCCCCGTCCTCCCTCCAGCGCCTGGAAGGCCACAGGAGGAACAACAGCAGCACGGTGACTGGGGAGCTGGTGGGCTGCTTCAGCCCTCAGAGCAAGAAAGCACGAGAGGTCAGTGGTGGGGAAGCAGTGGGCACCGTGACACTGTGTCACCCGGGGTGGGGTCGGCATGGGGAAGCTGGGGACGCCGGGGTGGAGGTGGACGCTGGGCGATGGGTGAGACACATGGGTGAGCTCAGCAGAGGATGAATAAGGTGTGTGGGTGAATCAGGGTGCTTAACCCCAGCTTTTCCATGCCATGGGATGTGACACAGCCTGGGAGACCTGCTGGGTCACTGCCAGCATGGAGCTGCCCAACGGTTGAAGGACACAGGGAGAAAGGGACACCAGCAGCGAGGGATGCTGCAGAGGGGACAAGTCTAACGGTGCCATCCCCATCCCCCCAGCACTACCTGAATGCAGACATCGTTACCTTCACGGAGGTCTCTAAGGACCCCAAGGGCATGGAGTGGCTCTGGAACCCACAGATAGTGGGCATCTACAACCGGCTGCTGCAGCGCTGCGAGCTCAACAAGCACACGACAGAGGCGGCCTCAGGCGCCCTGCAGAACATCACTGCCGGGGACCGCAGGGTGAGAGCACAGAGGGGAATGGCCCTTGCAGCTCGTCCCATCTTGCCTGGTTGTCCCCAGCACCTGGCCAGCTGCAGCCATGCCCGGGGAGGGGACACACCTCACTGTGTGTCGGCACCAACCTTTCCTGTGTGGGGAATGTGGCCATCATGGTACTGGGCTTGGGTCGCCCTGGCTTGGCCCTGCTGAGCAAGAGGAGGAGGATGGGGTGGGAGGAGGACGGTGGGGTGGGAGGAGGAGGCGGCAGCCGGTGGGTCCCTGGCAGGAGTCTCCAAGCGAGTATTTGCCTCGGCAGTGGGCGGGCGTGCTGAGCCGCCTGGCCCTGGAGCAGGAGCGCATCCTGAACCCCGTGCTGGACCGCGTCCGCACCGCCGACCACCACCAGCTGCGCTCGCTGACCGGGCTCATCCGCAACCTGTCCCGCCATGCCCGCAACAAGGATGAGATGTGTGAGTGCCAGGGAGGGACGGGCTGGGATGGGGCCATGGGCAGCAGCAGGATGGATGCTCTCCACCCTTTTCCTCCTTGGTCTGGCCACCAGTTGCCTCCAGCAGTATCTCAGCACCTTCCCACCTGCTGCATTTCTGCTCACAGCTGCGAGTGTGGTGGCCGGTGCATCACCAGTAACCAAACATGTCCAACACGTTCTGCTCTGCTCCAACCCCGCTGTCTCCCTTGGCTTTCCCCTTGGCCCCCAACTCCTCTCCTGGGTGCCAAGGAGTCTCAGTAGGAACTCCAGAGAGCAAAGGGCTTGAAAAGCTCACTGGTGCCCTGCAGGCCCTATCAATGCCCCTGGGAGACTGCAAGGTTCATCCCCAGGCTGCCGCGTGCCTGCCGCTGGGTCTGGTCACCAGCCCTGATGTGATACCTTTGTCCTCCAGCGACCAAGGTGGTCAGCCACTTGATCGAGAAGCTGCCGGGGAGTGTTGGGGACAAGGTACCACCCGTCGATGTTATCGTGAACATCATTGCGGTGCTCAACAATCTGGTGGTGGAGAGCCCCATGGCTGCCCGCGACATCGTGTACTTTGATGGCCTCAGGAAGCTCTTCTTCATCAAGAAGAGGAGGGACAGGTGAGAGCTCCCTGTCCACTCTGCCACCCCAGCTTGCACTGGGGATCCAGTCCTGCTCTCCCCTTCCTCCCCTGGTCCAGCGAGATGGAAGAGGGTCACATCCAGTCTTGCTTCCCAAGGCTTCGTGTTGGGAGTCCCCACACGGGCTCAGAGTGGCCTCGTGGCCACCTTCCAGCTGTTTGCCACCTCCTTGGGACAACTTACATGGGGTTACCATCGCTGCAGCCATCTTCTTCCCATCTGGGTGCCTCTCACTTCTCCTGCCAGGAGCGTTTGCCCATTGTGGTTGGTTCCAGCCTTTAGTCTTCTGCCTCTTCCTACCAGTGTTAAGTCCTCAGCCCCTCCAGACCCTTCTGGGGTGGGATCCTTGGGCTGATGGGCACCATTGCACGCCGAGCAGTACCCAAAGCTCATTTCATTCTGTCCCTGTCCCAGCCCAGACAACGAGAAGTCCTCCAGAGCAGCAGCCAGCCTCCTGGGCAACATGTGGCAGTACACCAAGCTCCACCGGGACTTCAAGATGGTACGTACATGCTCCGGGGCTTCCTCCAGCCAGCGGGATCCTGGGGGGCATCTGGAAGGGGGATCCCAAGGGAGTCGGGGCTGGGGGCTTCATCCCACATCACCCAAACGCTTCCAGGCATGCAACAGGCCCTGACTCCAGACCTTCCCCTGTGTAAGGAATGGGGAGGTCCCCAGAGCATCATCCCTGGGGTGGCACCTGCAGGAGCCGGGTGGGGACAGCCCCGTGCCTGGGGTGGGGACAGAGTGGCCCTGGCAGTGCCGGAGCGGAGCAGGTTTGTGTTTGCGCTCCCTGCGAGGTGTGGGCAGGGGTGTCCTTGGGTGGGACAGTGCTGGCGTCCCCGCAGTGTGACCTCGTATGGCCTCGTGCCTCCCTGCAGAAGGGGTACCGCAAGGAGGACTTCCTCGGCCTGTGAGGACAACGCCGGGATCCAGACTGCCCAGCCCCATCTCTCCCCCCGGGATGCTCCTCGCTGCCAGCCGTGCCCTGGGGAGGATGCTCGCCGACGGACCCTCGCTCCATAGCGTAGACCCCACTGCGTCCCTCACGCCTTCGCCGTATCCTCCTTCCCTGGGCGGGGGACACTTCTCCTCTTTCTCCTGCCACAGCCTTAAACCCCATGACAGCCTCTGGCTCTGCTGTGGGGCCCTGCTGGGATGCCCATGAGTTGGGACCACCACAGTGGCACCCAAGGGTGCTCAGCCCCCAGGGACACTGCTTGCTCCTGGGGAACAGGCTGCAAACTCAGCTTGTCCCATGGCTCAGCAGAGGGGCAGGAGCTGCAGGGCTTTGGGAATGCTGGTGGGGAAGGGGTTTCGGGGGGCACCCGTGCCAGCTCCCCAAGCCGCAGCACACCGGGTGTGGGGAGGGTGCGGGTGCTGCGCTGTGGGTCGCACCATGGGTTGCACGTGCTCTGCCCTGGCTGGGCAGGGACGGGGCTTTGCATAGCTCAGGGGCTTTTCAGGACATCTGAGGTGGCTTCCCAAGGTTTCACAGGGCTGGTGCCACAGCTGTGAGGAGCTGGGAAGCTGCGCTGGAGACGCGGTGCTGAGCTCCCCCCTTTACCGGGGCTGTGGTCGAGGCTGCTCATGCTCTCGTTTCAAGAAGCTGGGGGGTGTCAGAGCCACCTCACCCCATCTGTACACCCCGCAGGGACCATCGCGGTGAGGGCAGAGCAGCCACTGCTCTGCTCGGGGCTGGGCCAGGCTGGTGCTGTGTAAGCAGGATGAGAGCAGGGTGGGGTGATGCCCTCGGTGCCCGCTGTGGCTGGCGCAGGTGGGGCAGCAGGGCCAGAGCTCTCCTTGCGGTGGTGCGCGGGTGGGCTGCGGGGTGGCTTCGCTCTGCCGGCAGGGTTGGGGCTGGGTGGGGAGTCCCTGCGCTTGGGGGGCAGAGCACCCCGACTGGGAAATGAGGTAGAGTAGGTGCAGGGGTGGGAGGGCAGGGGGGACCGGGCAGCGGTGCCAGGAGGGGCCACATCTCAGTCTGGTGTGACCCTCTCGGTGTGCTGGCATCTGGCACGGTCCGGGCTGGATTGTCACGCTATGTTTGTCCCCTCCAGTCTCTGTGTACAAACTCCGTGAGCCCCTCGTGTCCCTGAAATAAAGGCCATGAATGACACCCACTTGCCGGAAAGCTGGAGGGAAGGAGAGCGTCCTGTGGGACAGGCGTGAGTGTGAGGTCACCACCCTGCTCGCTGTGTCCAGGCGTTGCTTCCAGTCAGCGTGGTGAGGATGCCAGCAGGAGGACGGGGTGTTGGTGTGGGGACAGGATGCTACACAGGGTCAGGATGTGCTGCAGTGAAGGGACATGTAAGAAGGATATGGAGCTGTTGGAACAGGTCCAGAGGAAGGCTACAAAGATGATCGGAGGGCTGGAGCACCTTCCTTATGAGGACAGGCTGAGAGAGTTGGAGTTGTTCAGCCTGGAGAAGAGAAGGCTCAGAGGAGATCTTATAGTGACCTTCCAGTACCTGAAGGGGCTACAGGAGAGCTGGAGAGGGGCTGTTCATAAAGGCTTGTGGGGATAGGACGAGGGGGAATGGGTATAAACTGGAGAGGGGCAGATTCAGACTGGACATTTAGGAAGAATTTCTTCACCATGAGAGTGGTGAGACACTGGCCCAGGTTGCCCAGGGAAGTTGTGGCTGCTCCATCCCTGGAGGTGTTCAAGGCCAGGTTGGATGGGCCCTGGGCAGCCTGATTTAGTGTGATGTCCCTGCCCATGGCAGGGGAGTTGGAACTGTATGATCTTTAAGGTCCATTCCAACCCAAACTATTCTATGACACAGCACAGTGCTGCCCATCCCACTGCCCATGGTAGGGAGAGACCCACCAAGTCTGCACCTGCAGATGGACAAGACCTGCTCGGAAGAGCAGCATTTTATTGCCACAGGGGGTGCGTGGGAGAGGGGGTGCTGCAACTGCTCCTGTTGGGCAGTGAGGCTCCTGCTGGGAGTGAGGCAGGGGCATGTTCCTCCTTAGAGGGCATCACCCATCCCAATGCTCGTCCATCATGCAGGGAAAATATCCCTGCCATCCATGTAGAGGAAGGGGGAACCCAGCACGAAGTGGTCCCAGGCACTGCAGGCAGGGGTGTCGCCTGGTGATGGTTTTCCACCATGGAGTGTGTTGCCAGAAGGAGCCAGCTCCTATCTTTCCCACCGAGACCTTGGTTTAAGTCCCATTTCAAAGCCAAGGCTCCTCTGGCCAAGGTCTGGGTCCACTCAGATGTCATCCTCCGTCACCAGGCAGTAGAAGTCTGTGCGAGCGCTGTAGTTGCGCGATCCCAGATCTGAGATGTCGAGCTCAGATCTTTGGCCGTCTCTCAGCCGTGCGTCCTCTGTCACACCGGCAGACGGAGCCACAGGGGTGCGGGGGCCACCGATGCGGGGAGGCGGGGGGCTTCTGAAAGCCCCTCGGAGGCCTGGAAGGAACGGGGAGTTGGGGTTTAGGTGGCGGGGAAGGGGAAAACTCATCCCTCCCACCACGGGGACACAAACCTGTACCGAGGTCCCCGTCTGGGTGGAGGTCTTCACTGGTGTCCAGGTAGCTGCTGTGCAGGATCAGCATTGGGTCCTTGTCCTCCATGAGCTGGGTCTGCGGGTCCCCCATGGTCCCCTGGAAGGACACCTTGCGGGGCAGGGCCAGGCACAGCTCCTTCCAGAAGTCCGACGAAGGGGTCTGCATGGGATGAGGAGGACACGAGCTACCTTGGGATCACCACAAAGCCAAGGCCAGCCCCGTACGGAGCTGGGGAAGCCTTTGTAGGGCTCGGCTCATTCTTCCCAGCTCTGGGAGCTCAGCCAAGGTGAAGGCTGTGCTCCTGGCGTGGCAGCGCCCGTGGAGAAACCAGCCCGACCTGCTGGAACGCTCCCAGCCTGGCCCTGCAATGGCCACAGCAGCCACGGGCAAAGCTTCACGCTGAGGCTTCGCGCTGGCGCCTCGGCTGGGGGACCCCATAGCGGCACGGTGCTCCTGATACAGCAAGTTTGGGGAGCGAGCACCCAGCTCTGGGGCTGCGTCTGCTGGTTGTTTACAATTGCCTCCAAAAGACAGGTGCTCCAACCTGCTTTTTCGGAGCAGTGAAGCCCAGGGAGTGTCCTTGGAGCATCCCCGGGAGGCCGACACAGCCCGGGGTGCCGGGGATAAGAGTCGGGGTGCCGGTGGGACGGGATCCTGCTCGGTGCTCACCATGGAGCCAGCTCGCCACACCAGCAAGGTGATGGAGCTCCGGTGTTGCTTCAGCAGGCTGATGGCAGGGTGGGAGATCTCCCGGTACTGGCTCTCGAAGACAATGAAGATGGGTTTCTTGGAAAGCTCCAGCAGCCTCCATAACCCTTCCCTGCGAGACAGGAGCGTGGGAGGAAGGTGAAGGCTGTGCCGGCTCCTCTCGCCAGGGAGCAGGCGGGAGCTGCTCCTACCTGAAGCTGCTGTTGCACCAGTCTTGCTCCAGGTACGCGATGGAGAGAACCACGATGAGACGCCGGCACCGGCTCACGTTCATGATCAGGTCGGCCGATGGCTCTGGAGGCAGAGGGGTTTCAAGAGGTGCTGGTGTCGCCCCTCTGCCTGACCCCGCGCGGGTCGGTGCCTACCTGCGTTAGGCAGGATGGTTTGCTCATCCAGAAAGAGCTTGTAGCCGTAGCGGTTCTCCAGCTGTGGCTTCACAATGAAGTGGACAAACTTGCGGTCATCTGGGGCGGTGGTGTGGGAGACGTAGGCATCGTACAGCTTCCCATCTGGGGAGAGCCGTGGGGACAGGGCAGTGTGATGCTGAGCTCTGCACCTCGGTGAGCCCCTGGCCCCAGGGAGGCCTTCCCCTCCACCTCCGTGCCCCTCCCTGGTGGCTCACCATTGATCTCCAGCTCGCCGTAGCGGTTCCGGTACCAGAGGAGCACACTCAGGCGGCAGCGGACATAGAGCCCAGCCAGGAGCAACAGGAGCGCCAGGACCATGAGGGCTGCCAGCACCGCAGGCACGTGCCCCACCGCCTCTGCAAGGACAGGGAAGGGCACAGTGAGTGTGGCTGGTGGCCCCTGGCCAGGATTTTCCAGGTTTGCACCGTGTTACACTGCCCTGGGAGAGTTAGCAAGGATCCCCGTGGAGCTGCCATTCCTGCCCCCTGCAAGCAGGACCACCGTGGAGGTGTCCCTTCTCTTCCCCGGTGTGTCCCTACCCACTCGCCGCAGGGTGAAGGTGGCTGTGGCGTTGCTGACCCAGCAGGCAAACACTCCGAAGTCGGCATCGTGCGTGAGGTTGAGCTGCAGGACGCTGGCGAGGAGCCTCTCCGAGGCATTCTGGGCAAACCTGGAGGGAGATGGGGCCACTGTGGGTTGGGTTGTGTGCTGAGCCACCCCAAGAGACAGACAGACGGATGGACCCCAGCGTGGGCTCCTTACCAGGCGGTGTCCTGGCTGCTCTCGCCGCCCAGCCGCTGCCCGTCCTTGCTCCAGGTGGGGATGGGCTCGCAGGGCTCAGCTGCTGCCCAGCGCACGGTGCAGTTCAGCGCGACCTGGCTCCCCAGCGCCAGCTCCAGTGTCTCATTGGTGGCCGGGACGAGGATTTCAGGGGGCACGCTGCAGAGGGCTGGGGGCACAGCAGGAAGGAGGGGTTGGGTGGGAAAGCTGATCCAGCTCCTGGCTGGGTAGGCAACTGCTGTAGCCTTCCTGGCTTCCCCAGACAAACAAGCTCTGCTGCAGGGAGCTGGCAGTGAGCGACATTTGTGGCTGTTTTGCAGCAGGCTGAGCTGTTCTGCGGGGCTGGGATGGACCCCAACCACCCCCCACCAGGCAAAGCGAGCAAGACCCCAGCCATGCCCGCAGCAAGGGGTCCTTGCCAGCTGAAAAGGGGTGAAAGGTTTGGGTTTGCCGCCTACCTGCCATGGCACGCTCAGGCAGTGTGCACGGAAGCTGCTGGCATCACAGCAGGCCCTCACGGTGTGGTGTCTTCCAGGGGGCGAAGTCCTCCTGCCACTGCCACAGGGCGGGCAGGACCTGGAACAGGTCAGAAACGGCTCTGTGAGCATGGGCTGCTCCGGGCTGGGCTGGCACAGGGATCACCTCAGTGGTCCCCATCGGTCGGGGGCGGCGGGTGCTGCTCTAGGGTAAAGCCACAGCCAGGTCCCTGCCATGGCTTGGTGGCCACCGTGCCACCTGCCCTCCCCATGCCGTGACAGCGTGCAGCCTGGCTTTCCCAACCGTGAATTTACAGGCGGGAGGTGATTAATGACCAACCCAGGGCTGCAGAACACTCAGAGCGTGGCTCGGGCTCGAGCCAGGGGCCAGTGAGGGGAAAGGAGCTGCGCTCAGCTCAGCTGCAGGGCGGGCAGCACCTCCCCGTGACACTGGGGCGCTGGGCTCCCAGCAGGACAACCTTCACGCTACCACCACCCTGTCTTGGCCGCTTCCAGCCTGACGTGCCCATTGGAATTGCTAATTAAACAGCGGGGCGGTTTATTTATAGCAACACAGGCTCCCTATCTCGTGAGCCCAGGGCGTTTGGCTCCGTGTGCCTCTGCCCTGCGGCTCTGCCCGGAGCAGGCGTCACTGAGGCCGTGCTGCCCACACAGGCAAGCGGTGAGCGCAACGACCAGGGGGGAATCATCCCCCAGCTGGAATTGTGTGTTGGCAGCAGTGAATCATACAATTACTTGGCTGGAAAAGACCTTTGAGATCAGAGCCCAGCCGTTCTGGTCCCCTGCTGAACCATCCCTGAGCACCTTGTCTGCCCATCCTTCGAACCCTCCAGGAATGGGGACTCCACCACCGCCCCGGGGAAGCCTCTGCCAGGGATTCACCACTCCTTCTGTAAGGAAATCTTTCCTAATATCCAATCTAACCCTCCCCTGGCACAACTTGAGGCCATTTCCTCTTGTCCTGTCACTTGGTTGAAGAGCCCAGCATCCACCTCACCACAACCTCCTTCCAGGAGCTGCAGGGAACGATGAGGTCTTCCCTCAGCCTCCAGACGGAGCAGCCCCAGGTCCCTCAGCTGCTCCTCATGACCCTCGCGCTCCTGCAACAGCCGCACAGGACGAGGGGGATGAGGGCGGACGCCTCGCAGCCCACCGATAACTCACAGCTTGCACAGGAGCCGGGCTCCTCCGCCCTGAACGCCCGCAGAGCCCCTGGTGTGGGTCCTTGGCTGAGGTTGGTGTAGGAATAATAAGGAACTCCTGTTGCTGGAGTTTCTGCAGGCAGCGTGACTGTAAATACATCAGAGTGGCTGCTGGGGCCAGGAGGCATAAAAAGCTCTCTCAGCTGCCTCTTTGGCCCAGAGCTTCGTTGCTTTCGGCTGCAAATTCATTTGGGGTAACAGCGGGGATGGGGAGGCTGGGGTCATCCCTGGAGAACCCTCATCCCTGCCGGTGAGATGGGAAAGGGGGAGGCTCTGCGCTGCTCTGCCGTGACCAGGGATGGAGGCACCAGGGATGGAGGCACCAGGGATGGAGGCACCAGGGATGGAGGCACCAGGGATGGAGGCACCAGGGATGCAGGCGTGTTGCTTCCCCAGTGCCAGGCGCGGGGGAAACGGGGGGTTGAGGTACGTGAGGGACGCTTACAAGGAGATTCACACCCCGAGTAATAACTGGGTTCCTGTGCGGCCTGGGACGGGAGAGCGAGGGATGGGGATGCTCAGCCCACCCAACACAGGAACGGCACGGGAGACGCTGCACGGGGCGGCGCGGGGCTCTCTCTGCCCGGCAGCGATGCTGCGGCTCTGCTCGCTCCTGCCTGGATGGTTCGCTCGTAAACCGTTTCAGCCCCATAGTTGGAAACAAGGAAGCCTGGCGGGATGCAGACCGGGCGTCGAGGCCGGGGAGTCCCCGCACCGCTCCCGGACACCGCCGGGACACCGCCAGCTCCGGGGCACGAAATGGCGACGGACGCCCCACGGGCAGCGGGTGCCAGGGCGGAGCTGGGGTTCACGGCAGCAGCGCCGGCCCCGTTCCCCCCCGGGGCTCTCGGTGCTCGGAGCGCGGCAGAGGGAACCCCGTGGCCGTCGTGCGGCGGCGGTGGCGCTGAGGGTTCCCCGCGGCCATGGGGAAGGCGAGGCGGGTCCGGGCCGCGTGTCCCGAGGCAGCGAGCGGGGCCGGGGCGGGGGACGGCGAGGGCGCCCCGACCCCCTCCGAGACAGCAGCGACGCGGAAAGGGAAGCGGAGCTGCTTTTACCTTCGGAGCCTCCCCCGGTGCTCCGGCCGCAGGCTTCCTGCCCGGCGCCGCTGGAGCGCACCGGACCCGCCCGAGCCGGGCTGCCCTCGTCTCTCGCTTTCCTTTTTTTATTAATAATTGATTTCACCCCGTCCCCGGCTCAGCCCCGGCCTCCCCCGGGCGCCGCCGCCCCAATCGCCGGGCGCCAGGCCTGCAGGAGGGGTGTCCGTCCCTCCCTCTGCTCCACCTCCACCTGTGCCGGAAAGGAATAAATAACCCTGGGAGAGGAACGGAAAAAAAGAGAGAGGGGAAAAAAAAGGGCAAGGTCCTGGGTCAGAGCAATCCCAGCACGAACCCCGGCTGCGTGGGGAATGGAGTGGGATCAGCCCGGGGGGCACCGGGGAGCAGAGGATCCATAGGAGCCACAACGTGCGCTCCCAGTCCAGAAACCACCCGTGTCCTGGGCTGCATCCGGAGCAGTGGGAGCAGCAGGGAGGGAGGGGATCCTGCCCCTCTGCTCCGCTCTGGGAGACCCACCTGGAGCCTGTGTCCAGCTCTGGAGTGCTCAGCACAGGGAGCACATGGAGATGATCCGAGGGCTGAGCAGCTCCTGTCCGAGGCCAGGCTGGGAGAGTTGGGGCTGTTCAGCCTGGAGAAGGGAAGGCTGTGGGGAGACCTTAGAGCAGCTTCCAGGGCTGGAAGGGGCTCCAGGAAAGCTGTGGAGGGGCTCTGGATCAGGGAGGGCAGGGATGGGATGAGGGGAATGGTTTGGAGCTGAAAGAGGTAAGATTGAGGTGAGATCCGAAGCATAAATGTTTTGCTGCTCAGGTGGGGAGGCCCTGGCCCAGGGTGCCCAGAGCAGGGGTGGCTGCCCCATCCCTGGAGGGGTTCCAGGCCAGGCTGGATGGGCAGCGAGCGCTGCTCGGGCAGGAACGTCTCCCTGTGAACCAGCAGGTGGATGGGAATTGCTGCGTGGTGTGAACTCGCTAAGGGCCAATTCCTGATGCATTTAACAGGTTGTTGATAACTAAATTTAAGCTGCTTAGCACTGCCAGGTGATGTGTTCCAAAACCATCGATACCAATATGAAACCAGGCTTCTGGAAGCGAGAATATTGCTGCAGGATGAGGCGCCACTTGGTCATAGAGCTTTAATCAGGATCGCTGCTCCGGTCCAAGGAGGCACAGCAGGCGCTGGCTTTTTGCTCTTAGCCTGGGGCTGCTCTGACCCTTCAAGCGAGCCGAAAGCTTTGTGGCCTCTCCCAGCACACACAGCGCTCACGGCGCTTTGCACAGCGAGAACCGGCTTCGTTACAGGAGGAAGCATCAACTGTGCAGGCTTCTGCACGGTAGAAGGGCTCCCGCTGCAGAAGGGCATGGGCTGACCTGACTTTTAATTACAGAACCAGACAAATCAGCCCTGATAAAGTGCTTGTTCCTGACCCGTAGTGCTCGTATTTTCTTCTCTGGCTCTGAGCTCAAGGGAGCTGTTTCTGAGCTGTCGCAGCTGCTACGCGTGCACAACTCACATTCATGCTGTGGCATCCTTGTAAACTCCACGTTTCATTGAGTTTATCCGCACAATCACCCCCAACACAGGAGGGCACCTATTGTCATTCTGTAGAGGAGGGGATGAAAGGGAGGACCTTGGGCTTTAACTAATGAATGGGTTAAAAGTTTCCAGTTCTTGCAAAGGAAAAAAATTGCAGTGCTGAAAGGCTCCAGGGGATTTGCCCCAGAGTTTACAAGGACAGAAGAAAGCTGGAAACCTAGCTGCTCTCACCTGTCCCAAGTTACCCAGCTCAGTAACTGAAAGGAGGAGAAACAAAGGGAAAAGCTGCTTCCCCACGCGTTTGCAACGCTGTCTTGGTGCCGCTGCAGGGGCTTAATGTCATGGGGAATCACACGGGGCATCAAAGTGTGGCCGCTGCCCTCAATGCCAAGTGGGGAGTTGTGTGTTTGTGGGCACTTTCATCCCTGGGCAGCAATGAACGAAGACTTTGTTCCCTGAGTGACCCTCGTCGCTGGCATAGCCAGGAGGCTGGGAACGCACGCTAGGGAAGCAGCGATGGCTGGGGCAGTGGTCGCTGTGGAATGCAGCCCCTGCTCCACTGCAGACAAACCCCTCTGCCTGTGGTTGCAAGGAAAAGGAGGCTGGAAGCGAAGAGGGGCAGGATTACCAGGCTGGCAGGGCTTGGCTTTGGCTAGCAGGTTGTGTTGTGGAGCAAGAGGTCCCCATCTCTTGCCAGCCCCATCTCTCGGAGTTTTTGGTGTAGCCCAGGGTTTTTGTTGGCCCGGCACATTTAATGGGCGAGCTTCCCACTGTGCGTGGCCAAAGGGCCAACTTCCAAGGGTGTCTGCAGCCAGCACGCACACCCAGCGCTGCTCTGGGCTGTGCACGGGTGCCTCAGCTCCAGCCACATTAAGGCAAAGAAGGGTTTCTTGGGATGATGTGGGTGGCAAAGGAGAGAGGCAGGAATGCTGCTGTGAGTACAGCGACTCCCCGGCAGCCAAAACTCTGGCCATTGTGTCCACAGCAGTGTGAGGTTTATTTGGCATCGTGCTGGCGGAGCCGAGCCCGGCAGAGCTGCCGGCTGCGCGCAGGGCAAACGCAGAGGCTCGGCTGAGCCTGGAGCACAACCCAGGCAGGATAACAACTGCCTCTTCCCAGTGTCCATGCAAACAGCAGTGCTGTGCCCAGAGGAGGATGGTGCTGGCTGTGGACTTGGGCTTCTCAGTGGTGCAAGAGCAGGGAGGTCAAAAGGGGCCACAGCGCATAAAAAGAGCTGGAGAGGGAATCTGGAAGGAGGTAACCAGCTTTTCCTGGGATGCAGAGTCGCACATGGAGTGAGGAAGCTGGGTCAACTCCTGCAGACCAGCAGTGTGCTCACCCAACGGCATCTGGATTCTGCGCCCCAATTTGTCTCCAGTGCCACAGCTACACAGTGTGTGGTGGGAAGCATCCTGCTCCTACAAAGCCACTGTCTCATTGTTGCTTCCCAGCTCAAATCCAAGGTCAGTCAGAGCCGGGACACGCAGCCCATCTCCGTGAGTGGTGCCACTGTGGTTCCTCCTGCGCCCACGGTGCCGCCGCGCTGAGTAAAGGGGGTCAAGTCTGTGTTTCTCCTCCTGGATGAGCTGTGGCTACACCGTGGTGGAGTACTCCATCATGCTGGGGGAGAAAGGAGAGGGCGTTGTGGAATCAGGAAGCAATGGGGAGGTGTGGGATTCAGAGTGGGAGCAGTGCCTTTGGCCAGAAATAAATGGAGAGGGAACGACATGACAGAATGAGGTGGCCGTGAGGAGGGGCAGGCTGAGCCCTCTTTTGAAGCGAAGCTCCGTCCATGAGGACGGCAGCACCCGAGCAGCCCAGCCCGTGGCTCTCAGCCACATTGGTGCTGTCACAAGCTGAAATACTTAATATATAAATGGAAAAGTGGGGCAAAATCACTCCTTATTTTTACTTGGAGCTTTTATTTCTCTGAAGGAAAAGCCAAAGCCAGGCAGACCCTTGCTCTGGTGTTGACTTTCCTCAGGTGGGACTTATTGCATTGCCCTTGAGTGCCTAAAAGCCAGGCACCTGGGCTCAGGAGCGGGCATGGGCTTGTGGAAGATGAACCTGTCTGCTCTGTGCCTGATGGGTGAGTGTTGGCTCAATCATGGGGCTCTGGAGCCATCTCCAAGCACAGCAGCCCCTGGCATCACCCACCTCAGTTCTTTACGAACGTTGTTGTGTTTTCTGCTCCGGAATTTGTTCTTCACTGACTGAGGGACATCGGGGATGTACCAGGCTGCAATCAGTTTGACGCAGAGTGCCACGTGCTGTGGGAAGCAAAGTGATGGAGGGTGAGGAGCTCCTTGGGATGCGAGGGGCACTGCCCTGGCCCATTCCTCAGCTGCCCCGGCCTCCTCCTGCTTCCCTGTGTGCTCACCTCAAAGATGATGAGGAAGGCGAGTCGGATCACCAAGATGTGCCAGAACTGGACGGTGTAGCTGTAGTCATCAGCGTTCCGGTAATCCCGGTACCTGCAGCACAGCCCCGTGGGTGCCAGCCCAGGCTCCCCCTGTGCCAGGTGTCGTGCCCTGGCTCCACTCTCCCCACAGGGGTTGGAGAGGAGCCCTGGTGGACTCCTCCTGCCCGATCCCTGGCTCAATGCCACGGTGAGGGGCTGAGGGTGGGGGAATGTTACTGAGCAGTGGCCACGGGCTGCTGTTACCTGCACTCCTTGATCTCATTCCTGTCCAGCTGCGTTTTGGGCACCTCGGTATCTGGCTCGAAGTCCTGGATGCGGAAGGTGGAGAGACTGTAGTTGATGTAGCCGGTCAGGCAGCTGCAGGGGGAAAAGATCGTGTCTGGGTGTGTTGGCTGGGTGGGCAAGGGGGTGCTGGGTAGTTGTGCAATGCCCTGACCAAAGCTGCAGCTCCCGTTTCTTTCTAGGGGATGTAAAGTCCTTCAATTGCTACCCAGCCTGTCTGCCTGCAGCTTTTGGTTCTAAGGTTTCCCTGGTGTGTGGGTTCTCAGGTGATTGGTGCTATGGTTGAGCACTGATGGGGGGAGCCAGTACCCATCGGGGCTCTCCCTGTCCTCCCTGGCTTCCTATTCTCACAAAACCTGGGGCAAATGAATGTTTCTGAGGTTCCTGTCCAGTCTGACCAAACTTGGCCAGTGAGCCATGGTGTGACGGAGAAGGGGGAGGGCAGGAGAGAGCCTGGGCTGACACTCAGGCAGTCCCATAGCTCTCCCACGCTCACGGTGCTCCTTCCATACAGGAGGAGCAGTTTACCCACCATGGGGATGATGTGAGTGGGAGGCCAGCTGAGATGCGGGAGATGGTGCCATGTGGAAACCTTTCCCTTGCTCCCCTTTCCCTCCGCCCCAGTGTGGGAAATCCTAGAATCATGGAATGGTTTGGGTTAGAGGGGACCTCAAAGCCCATCCAGTTCCACCCCCTGCCCTGGGCAGGGACACCTCCCACTGGATCAGGGGGCTCAAGGCCTCCCGTGTGTCTACACCAGTGGCACTGAGGCGAGCAGGGACGCTGGCGGCAGGTCTGTGAGCAGCTGACCACAGCACTCACTCCACGTCAGTGTTGTTCTCTGTCACGCAGGGGCTGTACATGTACTTGTAGACCTGCATGGGAATGAAATCGGACGTGATGGCCATCACCAGTCCGTTCCCGATGACAGCCAGGATGCCGATGGCCTCCAGGACCTGCAGCCAGATGCCTGTGGGAGAGGAGCGGTTCAAAGGCTGCAGACCAAGATCCAGCCCAGGGACAAGTCTGACATGGCCAGAAGGGGTCAAGGAAGGAGACCTCCAAGCTGCCTCTCAGCCTTAGTAGGGTCTGAAATTCCTTCTCCTTCCCCAGCCCACAGTTATCCCCAGGCTCTTCTGCCTCCGCGGTGAAGCGGAGCTGGCAAAGGGATGATTGAGGGCTTCATGCTGGGGAAGGGGTTTGCCTGAGCAGCAGCGCTGAGGGGAGGGTGCTTCCCCAGCCCCACCTCACCGATGTCGTTGGCCTTCATGGGCACTGCGCGCCGATACAGCTGCATCATCTTTCTGGCATCCAGGCGGATCTCAATGAGGTTGTTGATGAACGCCAGCAGCGGGGCGAGGGGAAAGGCAGCGACGAAAATGGTGGTGAAGCTGTACTGGATCACTACAGAGGGGGAAAACGCCGGGCACTGGGGTGAAGCCTCTGCAGAGGGGACATCCTGCAGAGTTCTGGCTTGTGGCTTGTGTCAGAGAGGCTTTTCAGGGGTGAAAGGGAGAGATAGACCTGTCTTGGGGACCCCCCACCCCACAGGGAACTCCTGCCTCTCACAGGGCTGTGGAAAGGGGGTCTGGGGGGCACTGGCTGAGCCAGCCGGGCAGAGGGATCTCTCTGGGCTTACAGCCATCACCTCGACACTCCTGGGAGGAGAGGAAGGTCCTAGGCAGATGCCCAAGGCCAGCACAGTTGCCTTCTCTCATTTTGGGAATGATCTCCTCAGTGTGCCCGAGCTCCCGGAGCAGGGCTGGGCACAGAGCTGGGTCTTGGAGCTCTCCTTCACTTACGCACGAGCTCCCCAGCACCGGGCTCTCTCCAGCCACACGGCTCTGCTCCCAGCACCCCTCCTCGCTCGCCCCCCTGCCCTGCATACCTATCTCCAAGAACTCATCAAACAAGCTGGAGGTGTCAACCTCGTTGAGGTCGTAATTGTCCCGCCACTGCCTTTTGCAGGGGTCTTCCTCTTCCTCCTCCTCCTCTTCTCGCTGCTTCTTGCAGAGCTTGCGGAACTTGTACCTTATCCAGCTGCAAGGGGAAGGAGCGGTTTGTACAGCTGCGTGCAGAGGACAGCAGGGCTGAGCTGCTGCCACAAACAGCCTTGGAGACCCAAGGAAGGAGAAGGAGGAGATTGTGGCCCAAAGACCAGGGCTGCTCTCTTCCAGAGCTGGGAAGCTGTCCTGAACACCAGGATTGCCCCCAAGTACTCTGCGGGCTGGAGGAGAGCTTACGGGTAAAAGTACTCAAAGAAGTTGCTGATGGTCTGCTTGAGCATCATAATGATGGCCATCTGGATGAAGAGGTCGGTGATGCAGCCGCTGGGGTGGCACTGCAAAGGGACAAGAGGAGAGGAGTTGTGCCCTGACAGCGGAGCAGCCTGGCCCCAGGGGCTGCGTGGCCAAGGCAAGGGCTACAGGAGGAAGCCAAGATTCCCCGAGCCTCGCTGGGCTGTAAGGAAAGGAAGAGCAGGAGTTGTGGCAGGGGATGAGAGAGCTTCATGGCAAGTCGCTCACCTCCTCCAGCCTCCACTTGCCAGCAATGCGCACATAGTTCCCTGGGTGTCCGTTGATCCTGAGCAAGGAAGCAACCACAGCAATATTGGTTGAGCCCCGCTGCTGACCCCCTTGGATGAACACCCAGTCATGGCCCTCCTGAGTTCCCAGTGGGATCCTGGTGCCTGGCAGTGAGGGACTGGGCTGTCCCTGGACTCGGTGGAGCCTTGGGGATATATGTTCCAAACCCAGCTCCCCTCTGTTCCACCCAGAACTCCCAGTCATCACTTACCGTCCTAGGAAGAAGGCGATGTAGATAAGTGAAGAGAAGTTGGTGAAGAACTGGAAGGTGAACATCTTCATGGTGAAGTTGTTCTCATGCTGGGAGGAGGTCCGTGGTTTCTCTGGGAAAGGGAGCAAGGCCCAGGGGCTTGGTCACAGGATGGTAGGACTTTGCCCTCCTCCCCCTTGGACGCTACAGACACTCTTTGAAGGTTGGAAGGGTGTCTCTGCTCATCACAGAGCCTTCCCTGCCCTTCACCTGAGCTCTTTGATGGAGCTGAGCCCAGGTAAGCTGGGAGATCCCTCAAAATCATGAGCTCGGGGAGAAGGGGTCCTTCTCTGGGAGGAAAACCATGTTGCGAGCTCTGCTGTAGCTGTGGAGGCTTCCTTGTAGGGACAATCACCCCTCCAACATGGAATGTGGCTGTGGGATGGCCAGCTGGCACAGATGGGCTTGTGGGTTTAGGGGCTGCAGGCCTCCCATAGGGACCTTCTCGGTAGATGGTTTGTGATGGTGGAGGAAGGGAAGGGACGGGACCAGGAGCCTGGCTGCATTTGGGGACCAAGTGTGTGCTGCTCCCTTACCCAGCTCACAGAGGAAGCGGGCCACGTGCTTGTTGACCTGCAGGAGAGAGAGGTATGAAATGAGAGTGGAGGATGGATGGTGGCCAAGGAGAAGACCCGCTGCCTGCTCTGTGTCTCATCCGCACCTTGGTCATGATGACAATGGTGACGTAGTGCAGCACAGCCCCTGCCATCACTGCCATTGTGTCGGCCTGCTCACGGAGGAACTCTAAGCTGCTCTGGGCGAAGAGAGCCATTGCTATCACCCGGAAAATGACGAGCGCGTGGGTGATGCCTATCAGCACAGCGATCTGCGGAAGAGGGCATGAGATGGTGAGAAACTGCAAGGAGGGCATATGCTCCATCCCGCCTGAGGACCACCAGACCTTCAAACCATGGCTCCCTTCATCAGAGCTCATCTGGACGTGGCCTCAAATGCAAGGCAGTGCTCTTCAGTTGAGGGTGAGAGGTTCATAAGGTGGGTGCCTCCACCTGGACTACTCGTCTAGACTCTCTCCATGGTGAGAAACAAGGGGATCGAGGCTTTGAATCTTCCTATTCTCTGTTACTGCCTTCCACTGCAAGGGCAGAGCCTTCAGCCCAGATCCCCAAAGGGTGGTGGGATTCTACCATTGCCACAGTGAGCTGTAAATGTAGGGAGGCCCCTGGATCCTTGTGGTGGGCACAAACCTGCCCTATTGACCTTGCTCCAGCAATAGGATGTGCTGAGGCGCTTCTCTTGCGACAGGGGAGTGAAGGAAGGAGGCAAGGCCCTTAAACCAGGTCTTCCTATGGTCACCCCAACACATACCATCAGCAGAACCAAGAGGAGCAGGATGGCGGTGCGGAAGTAGGAGTGCTGGTACTTGCTGGGTTCATGCTGCAAATTATTGATGAGCTCCAGAGCCAGCTCCTCCTGAAATGAAACAAAAATAGACCAAAATTTGGAAAGAAAGGAGCCAACAGAGCTGTTCGGGGGGGAAAGGCCACGGTTTGTGTGTTAATGGATGAGTGGCACCAGAGAAGGACAGGGATGAACCCAATCCAATGCAACCCAGTCCACAACAGTGTGACCAGTCCTTATTGAGTTCAAGCCCTTGGGCAGGTGGAAAGGGAGGTAGCATCTGCTTAACTCTCTGGAGAGCTCTGTCTCTCCAAGGATGGTCAGGAGGTGACTTTGCTGTCTGTTTAAGCATCTCCATTAGATGTTCATATCTACAGAGAGCCAGGCTGGCCAAAGTGGGCTCCATGACATGTCTTCTGTAGGTCCAGCTGACCACTGCCTTGATATGGTAAGCACTGAGCAGGAAAGATGCCATCCTCACCTCCTCCTCGTCCCACCTGTACAGGTCCCAGTCGGTGACCACGGTGGCTCTCCGCCTCTTCCACAGCTCCAGGAACACAGTGGCTTGTGGGGGGAGAGGGAAAGGAGAAAGCGCTGTGACACTCAGGGTGGCTCCGGAGATGAAGTCACCTCATCCCACAGAGTGGAATGGATGGTCACGTTCCCATCCAAATCAGCCTGCGCTGCCCTCGGCCCATGAAGGACAGGAAGTCAGCTCTGCATCTCCCTGAGCAGGAAGGACCCTGGACATGAGCAGCGAGCACTCGACCCCACGCAGGGCTGCAGGTGTGCGGGTGAGCGCTCCCTGGGCTCAGGCCACCTCTGGTGTCCACAGGGGATTTGCCATGAACCGGAGTAAGCTGTCCCGCTGCTATGGGTACGTTCACACTGCGCCAGCTGGGCGCATCATTTCGGCTTCACAGCAAGCAGAGCGGGTACCCTGCACTGCCCCCGGCACGGCTGCGCCTCTGCCAGTCCATTAACACCCACCCTTCTGTTAATCAGGATTGACCTTGCTGAGCTCATCCCCGTGTGAACCAGCCTGCAGCGACACGCAGCACCACGTCCGTGACCTGCTCAGACCAAGGTCTCGCTGAAGAAAGGCCCAGCAGTGGTGTTTGTAACTGACAGGGCTGGGGGAAAGCCAGAGGAGATGTGTAGCTGATGTGGTGATGGGATCATATCAGCTCGGAGCCCGGTGGTGTCCCCTGATTATCCCACTGCAGCTGGGAGGTCATGCAGCCATCTCGGGGAGGGATCTGGTGGTCCCTCTGCCTGCAACTGCTGGAAAAGCCCATCTAGAGAGGCTGCTGGGTGCTCTGTGGGAGGTTGTGGTGAGTGAACGAGTAGAAGTTCTCAAGCAGGACAGGCAAGGAGTGTTTGGGGAGCTGAAGGACATTGCTGGGGTGATTTTGTCCCTTGCCTTATCTGGGAAGGGAGCTGATGGCCCTGGAAGAAGAGGAGATAAGGACTAAAAAGCCTCTAAATGGTGAAGCTGTGTTGGCGTCCCATTTTCCTCTCCTTCCTCTTCCCCTAAGCCATAGTCAGCTGATCCCTCTTCCAAGCTGTGTGTGCTTGGCACCAAGACATTGACACCTACCCCAGATGGCCATGAACATGGCAAACAAAACTGTCCCCTCGTTGTCGATCATGTGAGTGACCTGGAGAAGATCAAGGGAGAGCGTGACGGGGCTACGGCCCCTTGGACTGGGGAGAGGCTGCTGCGTCCAGTGCTCCTCTTGCCACCCTGGCCCTGTCCTGAGATGGGCAAAGATGCTGCAGGAGGGGGATGGACAATGGGACTTGAGTGGTGAGAAGCATTTGACACTGTCCTGCACGACCTTCTGGCTGGAGCACCTCCTGTATGAGAATGGGCTGGGAGAGTTGGGGTTGTTCAGCCTGGAGCAGAGAAGGCTCTGGGGAGACCTTAGAGCAGCTTCCAATGCTGAGAGGAGCTCCAGGAAAGCTGGGGAGGGGCTCTGGATCAGGGAGGGCAGGGACAGGACGAGGGGAACAGTTTTGAGCAGGTTGTCCAGAGCAGTGGTGGCTGCCCCATCCCTGGAGGGGTTCCAGGCCAGGTTGGATGGGGCTTGGAGCCCCTGATCCAGTGGGAGGTGGGTGTAAGTGGATGGGCTTTGAGGTCCCTTCCAACCCAAACCATTCCAGGATTCCATGACTGTCTAACTCTCCCTTGGTGGTGATGGAGACTACAACTCGATTGTCCCTCTTCCTTATTACGGAGGGCAGGGGAGGTTTCCTGCGTGTTGTGGCCCCTTTGCTCAGGGGGCTTTTCTTTCTAGCGGGGACAGCACAAGCTGGGAGTGCTTCCCCATCCTTTGCCCTGAGCTCTGGGGAAGGGGCTGCCCACCTTGGCGTAGGTGCAGGTTTCGGAGAGCCGCCAGAACGAGCACTTCTGGTCGCAGAGTGGGCACATGATGGTGTCAGTGGCTTCACAGATCTCCTTGCTGGGCACGATGGTGTAGAGGGAAGCAAAGGAGAAAAAATGTGGCTCAACACCACATGAGTAGCAAGGGCTCATGAAGGGTATGTGCGCCCGGCATTCCCAACTGCCTTACCTCACCTGGCTGGTGTTGAAGACCGTAATCCCAGCCACGAAGACCACCAGCCCGACCACTGCGGCGAAACCCAGCAGGTACGTGTACCAGCCCAGCCAGGCGAAGTACAGGGCCACCTTCTCACCGAAGTAGCACCTGGAAGGACAGGTGAGGTGCGCTTTGGGACCGGCAGACGAGACTGCGCTGTCAGGGGTCACTAGAAAATGCTTTTCTGCCCCGAAAGGTCCAGGATGGGCAGTGCTGCCTGCATGTCTGGGGATTTTGTTGGGATTGGAAGAGTCCTCCTGGGTGGAGGAGCTGGAGGAATCAAAAGCATGCAGCGTTTCCCAAGGGATTAGAAAGCCAGCTCTCCTTGCGCTCTGTGTGGGAACACAGGGATGTGCCTGTGGATATCACTGTGGGGCTGCGCAGCGTAGGTGCTGAGAGCAGAGCTGTGTCGAGAGGTGAGTGTGGGATGGAGAGCAGCGTGAGGCTGCCAGGACTGAGCTGGCTTCCTGTTTCCTTCTCCTTTGGTTAACATCCCACAGGGAAAGCCACCCTTGCCGCTGCCAGAGGGTGGGCATGGTCCCCAGGTGCTGCTCTGCCGCTCTGGGAAGGAAGCACGGAGGCTGCAGCTGCAGGGAGACGCCTGCCCATGTCAGATTGACCAAATGCCAGGTAGGAGGGCAGGGGACGGTTCAGAGACTGAGTTCCAGTCAGTGCCTACAGAACAGTTCTGGAAAGCCAGGAGATGAGTGGGCTGTGGGGTGTGATGTTTCTCAAACCAGAGCAATTTCTCCCTCTGGGCTCAGCCATCTCCTGGCAGCGCTTTCATGTCTCATTCTTGTGGTGGCAGTGTCTGTTTGGTGTGGGGCAAAGGGCTGGAGGCATGGATAAGAACTGCTGGTGATCAGTGCCTGCTGGATCTGCCTCCCCTCCCATGTTCCAGAGGAACTCACCTTCTACCAGCAGCCAAGAGTGAGGAAGTCCTCCCTGGCCTTTGCCTAAATCAAACATAAACCCCACCACTCTTGCCCCCAACTCTCAATTTCATGCTCAAGCCCTTTAATCCTTCCACAAGAGTAGAAGGTCCTGGAGCATTGACCTCGGCAATGATGAGTTGTCTGACGCTGTGCACCAGGGAGGCATTGGGAGTCCCCAGTGCCTCTGCCAGACCCGGACCCTGCAATAACCCCTTAAGGAAGGAGAACACATCCCCATTTGAATGTTTCCTCTCCCTAACGGAGCCCACTGTCAGCTTGGTGAAGCACCAGGTTCTTCCTGTCCTTCCCCAGCCGCATGATTCGTTTTCTTTCCCTTTTAAAAAAGAGCTGTGCTCTTCCCTGAGTTTTATTCACTGAGTGGGAGCCCCTCACTGCCTGTAATGCCCTGGGCTCGGCCTCGGGCTGGATGCATTGTACGGATGCTGTTTCCATCTCAGCTCCCTGTTGAACAGGGGAGCACATGCCTGCGGACAGAACGGGCTGATCACAAACCCGGCAGCTGTGGGGATTGCTTCAAAGTGCAAAAGGAACAGTGGGTGGCACAGGGATGGCCCTGCAGGGAAGGGCTTTGGAGGCTTCGGAAGCAGCCCAGTGCATGCAAGGTCCTAGCTTATGATTTAAAGGAAAAGCTCTCTGGGTTTCAGGTGGGACCTCACAGTTAGAAGGACCTGCCGTGCCTTTTCTTGCCTGTGTTACCTGTACTTCTCAATCAGCTCTTGGCAAAATAAATCTCTCCAGTGAGCCCGTTTCTCCTTTAGGATCTCCTCTAGCTCTTCTTGCTGGAAAGCAGAGGAGGTGGTCAGACGCAGGAATATTATGGCAACCTTAAGCCCCAGCCTGGCTCCCACGCTGCTGCCGGCACCCCCTTCATCTAGAGAGGGCTTGAAGTAGCCCCAGTTACCCAAAGTGCCCCCAACCCAGCCCTGCTCCTTCTCCCTTCCAGGACTGAAAGGGGCTCCAGGAAAGCTGGGGAGGGGCTCTGGATCAGGGAGGACAGGGACAGGATGAGGGGAACGGTTTGGAGCTGAAAGAGGGGAGACTGAGATGAGCTCTTAGGCAGAACTGTTTTGCTGTTCAGGTGGGGAGGCCCTGGCCCAGGGTGCCCAGAGCAGTGGGGGCTGCCCCATCCCTGGAGGGGTTCCAGGCCAGGTTGGATGGGGCTTGGAGCCCCTGATCCAGTGGGAGGTGTCCCTGCCCATGGCAGGGGTGGGACTGGATGGGCTGTGAGGTCCCTTCCAACCCAAACCATTCCATGATTCTGTTCCACGATTCTCCTCTCGTGGCTTTTCCTCCCAGGGCCCCGTGTGCTCAGCCTCACCTCGTGCAGGGGAAACGCTGCCTTGAAGACCTTCTTCTTCATCAAGTGGTGCAGATTCTCTGGTAGCAGAGCAGAACGGGGAGGGTTAGTGGAGATTTGCTCTTGCCCCGGGTGCTCCCTGCCAGGCAGAATCACCCCAAACGTCTTCTGGAGCTTTTCAAAGGTGGCAAAAAAAAAAACCTGCCTGGAAGAGGCTGAGCTGTTCCAAAGGGATCAGCACTAATCCTGCCATTGTGCCAGGCAGCTGCGGGCTGCGTTGCAGCTGGCTCTGGGAGCGAGCCAGGTAGGCAGGTCCTTAGAGCTGGATTGCCAGCACCCTGCCCGGCTCATCCCAGTGTGTCAGTGAGCTCTTCTGGGGACACAGGAGAGCAGTGGTGGGCAGCTGAGGGCAAGGGTTTGGGTAGAGGGGATAGAGGGCTGTTGCTGGTCCCTGCTGTCCAAATCTCCCAGCCTCTGGATGCAGCAGGAATTGTCTGCGCTGCACCCTGGCTCTCTCTTCCCTCCTGCACCCTCCCCGGGGGTGGCGAAGCAGCTGGGGCTGCCCGTGCCCGGCACGGGGCAGGAGCATCCAGATCCAGGCTGACCATCACCCTGCCAGTCCCCCTCCTTTACCGAAGTCGGACGTCACTGTTTTGTTCAGGATGAAGTTCACAATCCGTATCCTGAGCAAAGAGAAACGAGGGTTAAAGGCTGCTCTGGGGATATGGACTTGTGTTGTGTGGCCCTGGAAAACAGGAGGAGAGGGAGAAGGTGTGCGCCAAAAGCCAAGGAAGGAAGCGGGGAAGAAATAGGGAGCTGGCTGTAGACAGTGAGAACCTGGCAGCTCTGCACATGGTAGGTGGAGGTGGCCACCTGGGGACAACGAAGAGCCTGCCACGAGCGTGAGCTGAGCTGGAGAACAGATGCTGGTGTGGAGAAAGGGGAATGAGGGATGCCGTGGTCTGTACCTGGCTCAGCACCCACCTGGTGGTTGCTGGGACATCGCCGTAGATGTCGGGCGTGTGCAGCCTGCTGTTGCGGTTCCTCAGGAGCCACTGGTACTTGTGGAAGTAATGTTGTGGGGCACGGACTCCATAAAATAACTCATTGTCCTCAATTTTCTGGTGGGTGGAAGAGAAGGACTGTTGGAACAACACCAGCAGAGCCAGAGGGGCTGGGAACAAGGCAGAGCTGCAAGGGCCAGGGACTGGGCAAGTCCTGGGGCTGGGGTCTCCCCTGGTTCAGCAAGGGGTTTGTTTTCCAGCCCTGATAAGGTGATCAGCTCCGTAGTTCAGGTCTTTCCCATCTGCTGGGCTGCAGGAGTCCAGACCAGGCTTGGATCCTGGGTACCACAAGATAGCCAAGTGCCCACTGCCTTTCCCTCCTACAGCCCCTCACCTTGATGGTGAACTCCTTCTTGCTCAGCTCATCCAGGAACTTCTTCCTCTTCATCTCCTTCTCACTGCCCACATTATGGATTTTGCTTACCAGGACGAAATCCCACTTCTCTTCATCCTGCCTCCAGAAAACACCAGGGGATGAATGGGAGTGGCAGGCCAAAAGCTCACCCTTTCCTCTTGGAGGGCTGAGCCTTCATCGCAATGGTGTAGAGGGCCCTTGGGACCCGGGAGTGAGCATGGGGACAGGGATGGGGAAACTGAGGCAGCTACTGCCTTGCCACTGCCTGCTCCCCTCTTGGAGCAGAATCTGCTGGAAGCACAGGGGGAGCAAAGCTTACCCGGGGGACAAATGGGTTCCTGTCTTCCTCAGGAAAATTGCTCCAGGGAGTCAGCAGAATTTCATCCTGCGGAAGAGAAAAGCAGGGAAGGCTTCATCGGGAGATCCTGTGTCTGGGCATGGAGCAAACCTCTCCCTGTAGAGTCTGGCTGGCATCGTGATGGCCTGGATCGGAGCCTGCCGGAGCCACTGGGATCGAGCTGCCCCGCTCCGAGTGGTGGGTGCGGGTGAGCAGCGCTCTGCTCGGGGCACAGGAACCTCCCATCGGCGAGGGATTGGGGTGTTCAGGGGTGCATTATCAGCATGGCACCTCAGAAAAGCCAGAGCCCATGTAGATAAAATCGCATTTCAATATTGGACCAAGGGATCCTGGAGGGACTGCTGCTCTGTGAGGTGTGCAGCTCCGCTTGCACTCACGCAATGTTCAGTGTTTCTGGCACCCGGGATCGCAAGGGAGCCAGGCAGGAGGGGAAAACCCTCCCTCTGGTCCAGACTTTGCTCCTTTATCCGCCTGATGCCCTGACATTTTTCCTTGACAAGTGTCAACATCCTACTCCCCACACAACAGTGGTTTTACAATCTTTAATCAGCCTTTCCCCTCCTTAGGGACTCCTCTCAGGTCAGGCACTGTTGGCTTCTTGGCGAGGGTGGGGAGGGCTGTTCCAAATCCCAGTGAAGGGAGAGCGGGGCACGGACAATGGGAGCCTTGCACAACCCCGCAGGCTGCAGCAAAGCGGGTGAAAACAAGTTCTTGGAAAGCATCTCGGGTACCTCAGAGAGTGAAGATGAGCTGCTGGTGCTCGGCTTCTGCCCGGTTCCCTCCTGTGCGCTCCTGCTCCCAAGGGAGAGGCCACGCAGGAGCGAACGCTGATGCTCACCTGCACTCTTTAATCCTGACTGTGCTCAGACACTCGAGTTGGGTGGTTCTGGGGTGCACGAAGCACATCAGGTGGCCCTGTGGCAGCGGCTCCCCTCTGCTACTGGTGCCGCAGACAGCACCCTTGGGTGGGCACCCAGAACCAGAGCACAGCATCTTCAAACCACTTCGTCCCTGTCCTCTATGCGCTGCGACCTCAGCCTGGGTCTGCAGCCATAGCTCCCTCTTGGGCAGAAGGGGATTGATCCAACCGGTCTTTCAATGAGTCGGCAAGAACAGCCAGGCTTCGGATCCCAGCGAACACAGGGAGTTCAATAACGAGACACCCTGCATGCTGTCCACTCCCACAGGGAGTGGATCCTGTCTTAAAAACAGTATTTTGGGGTTTTTTTTTGCAGTTCTCCGAAGTAACCCATGATGCAGCCCCACAAACAGTGGTGCCTCTGTTCCTGAGGGCACGGTGACACAGCACGAGGGGGAAGGAGCTGCCGGGAGATGGGAATATCGTCAGCGTTGCCACCAAAGATGACGTGACCTGGAACGGCGGCCAGACAGACAAGTTGATCCAGCTGTAATCTTGGGAGCAGAGCGATGGTGGTGGTGCAACCATGTCCTGATGCAAGATCTGGATCCTTCCAGATGAAGTGAGGCCAGTGAGCTTCCAATGAAGAATGAGGCCGTGGGAGTGTGAGAGACCGGGATGAGGAAAGGGACAAAACACTCTGCTGAATGGTCTTCCATATGGAGCCAGGTTGACAGCTTCCTCTAAAGCAAAAGGGCTGAGGGGAGATGCCCACCAGGATGCAAAAGTGAGAAGGCTTGGGAAGAGGGATGTTCCCCCCAGGATGCTTTTGCAGTAAGGATGAGCACTTCCCACCTCTAAAAGGTACCCAGGTTAGGCCATGATGCAGAGGGGGGTTTGTGGTTCTTTCCTCTGCTCCACCACCACCCTGAGCAGCCTTTGGGGTGGGTTTTGGCTCGAGTTGGTCTCCTCAGTGCCCAGCTGGTGCGGCAGCTCTTGCTGTCCCTGTCTGAGAGCCCCTCTCTGGGCACAGGGAGGGAGTAGGGGTCCCATCAGGGCTCTGCCGCACTGCTGATGCTCTGATGCTGGCACAGCTCTAGCTCAGCAGGACCTCCGTGCAGGTCACGGTGTCTCCTGCCTGCCTGCCTGGTTCCTCTCAGCCTGTGTGCACCTCGTCCTGCAAAGATCACCCAGAGGGGGCTGCCAGCATTCTGGCTCTGCCGGTGATCCCTCAACAGGGAGGGGAAATCACCCTTTGGGGTTCCTAGATACCACTGGGGCGAGCATCTCTGCACAGATGTCCCATTGGTGTTGACCCCAACAGGACTCAGGATGAGGGGAATGGACCTGCTCACATCACGGCTCCCATTTCCAGCCCCGCTCCCTGCAGGAATGGTCACCTGCTCGGGAGGCAAAGCATCCTCAGCACCACAGCCATTCCCTGGGGAAAAGGCTGGTGGGATTAGTAAGGCAGGCTCACTAATGGGACATATCCAGCCATGGGCCTTGGTCCGTGGGGCTGCAGTAGCCTCACCCCCGGATCCATGATGGGGCTGTCACCCCCGGAGCCTCAGGGCCTTCCCCACGGGAACAGCGTTGGCGCTGAGCCTGCAGAGCTTCAGCGGAGCATCCTTCCTCCATCAGCATTCCCAGCTGGAACGCTGCTGCTCTCTCAGACCTGAAACAGCCGGATCCTGCCCCTGCTGCTCCCCGTTCCCGAAATAGCAAGCACTGAGTTTAATCCCATTCAGGACTTGTTGCTTATTAATTTTCCAGTTAAAGCCTAAGAACCGGTGGGGATGTGCGGCTCTGGGCAATAAGGATGTTGTGGCAGCAGGGTCTGGCTTTTCCCTGTGTTCCCATAGCAACAATTTAGTGCCTGGTACCAGGTCTGCAGGCTCTGCATCTGCACTGCGAGTGCCTTTCCGTAGGGCTGAAAAATGGGGATGGATTTGTGATTAATGTGCAGATGAACACAGATGACTCCTAGCGCCCACCTCCGGAGTCTAACGGATACCAATTGCACTCAGATCCAGAGGGGGATGTGCAAACCTGTGATCACAGGGAGCACACGGAGCTGTTGGAGCGAGGGCAGAGGAGGCCACGGAGATGATCCGAGGGCTGAGCAGCTCCTGTCCGAGGCCAGGCTGGGAGAGTTGGGGCTGTTCAGCCTGGAGAAGGGAAGGCTGTGGGGAGACCTTAGAGCAGCTTCCAGGGCTGAGAGGGGCTCCAGGAAAGCTGGGGAGGGGCTCAGGATTAGGGAGGGCAGGGATGGGATGAGTGGAACAGTTTTGAGCTGCAAGAGGGGAGACTGAGATGAGATCTGAGGCAGAACTGTTTTGCTGTTCAGGTGGGGAGGCCCTGGCCCAGGGTGCCCAGAGCAGTGGTGCTGCCCCATCCCTGGAGGGGTTCCAGGCCAGGTTGGATGGAGCTTGGAGCCCCTGATCCAGTGGGAGGTGTCCCTGCCCATGGCAGGGGTGGGACTGGATGGACTTTGAGGTCCCTTCTGATACAAACCATTCCACAAGTCTATGAGGGAAGAGCAGTGTTTCCGTGGGTTCAATTAATTATGGTGGCTGCTGGCACCCACACAAAGCAAAGGCTGCTTCACGCCTTGGCTGCTGGGGCTGCTGTGCCAGAGCCCAGCCTGCTCCCGGGGCCAGATGTGGCTGCACAGCTGCAGAGGGTAGGGATTTGGGGTCCCTGGCTCTCCCACACCTACAGGTCCTGTTCTGAGGGACCAGCAGCACCGTCACAAGGCAGCCGGATCGGCCCCGTGTGCAGGCAAGGCCAAGCAGCTGTGTAGACCCTGGACTCTAATCCCTGCTATCAGGGAGGACGGCGCCTGTTCCGCTCTTCCCTGCCTTGTGTTTGGAGCAGAGTTGGAGACCCGTTGGGCAAAGGTGTTGGAGAAGCAACCTGCGCAGTGAGATGCAAGGATTTCGATGTTAGAAAAGGGTTTGTGTGCCCTGAGGTGTGCCTGGGTTCTCTCTGGTCCTTGTCCCCCAATTCCACCCTCGGGCTGGGAGTGCAGTCACCTCGGTGAGTAAACCAGGCAAAACACCCAGATAGGATCTGGCAGCTTCGCTTTCCTTTCTAAACATAGATTGATGAGGGCTCGGGTGGTTCCCATCACCCACACTGAGATGAACAAATGGCTCTTATCTTGGGGATGCGTCTTATAAACAATTCCCTGGGAGCACCACCACCTTACCTCCATTTCCTAGGAAATGTGGCAGTCTACAATGGAACAGGTAGATGGTGCATCTACATCTGCTACCTCTCCTGATCTTTGAGAGCTTGCCTGGCTTTTTGAAGCTAGAGAGACAAAACTTCACAGCTGCTGCTCTTCACCTCTGCCTTTTCCTGGGCTCACACAAGTGAAAGGTCTGAACCAAACGATTCCTCTCTGATCCCTGTTCTGGCACCTCTGAATTCTGATCCCAACCCTGTGTCTCGCTCTATGGCTGCAGGAAACCACAGAGCCAGCAGCGCGGGCACCACTTTCCCCATCCTACATTCCTGGTAGGAATGAGATTGCTTGCTGGGAAGAGGAATTGGAGTTTAGTAGCACTTCTTGAGTGCTCTAAAGGCTGAAAGGACACGAGCAGCAGAGCTCAGTGTCCCATGTTTCCGAGCTGCAGGTGGCTCAGAGGTGCTGAAAAGGAAGAGCTGAGGAGTTTCAGTTTCCTACCTGCATGGTGAAGAGCTCCTCTCTTCCCCCTTGTCTCCCTTTGCTCCTCCAGGCAGGTCCCTGCAGGGCTGGCTGTGGTGGTGACACCGAAGCCGCAGGCAGGACAAGCCGCGAGGCTCCAGGGATTTCTCTCAGTGTGTGGTTTCCTTCCCCAGCTCCTTTGCCTGAGGTCTCATGTGAACCCAGCAATGACTTGACTTCCGTGTGGGACGCTTGCCTGCCTTGGGAGGGAGCTGCCTCTGCCTGGCATGGGCAGATATCGAGGAGGAGGAGGCGAGGAAGCTGCCCTTCACCCTCACGCAAAGGAGTGGCACGCACAGTGCCGCCCAGCAGAGCCAGCAGGAACCCTGCCGAGCTCCAGCATCCTGCCACCCTGCTGTCCCCTCTGGGGCCAGCCATGGGTGCTGTCTCCTCGAACATCCCCAAAGAGGTCTCACAGATGGGCCAAAAGGAGGAATGAGGGGTTAGAGCAGCTCTAGAGAGCTTCAAATTGTTTCTTACAGAGAGGGGTGAAAATTGAACCTCAAAAGAGAAAATGAAGCCGAGCTGTGCCTGACCTGCCCCATTCCTGGGGCGCAGGCTGAGCCCCACAGAAGAGATGGGATGCGAAAGGCAGGGGATGGGAGCAGCACAGGCACGGAGAGCGGATCGGATGAGGTCAGGGGTGAGTTTGTGAACAGCCAGGACAAGGAAAAGAGGCAAAGCACGAGGTTCCAGATAAGTGAGGAGACTTTGCTCCATAGCTTTTTCCACTTGAAAGCAGCCCTTTTCCTCCCTGATTGGCCCTGCCAATAATTACTGAATCATGGAATGGTTTGTATCAGAAGAGACCTCCAAGCCCATCCAGTCCCACCCCCTGCCATGGGCAGGGACACCTCCCACTGGATCAGGGGCTCCAAGCCCCATCCAACCTGGCCTGGAACCCCTCCAGGGATGGGGCAGCCACCACTGCTCTGGGCACCCTGGGCCAGGGCCTCCCCACCTGAACAGCAAAACAATTCTGCCTAAGATCTCACCTCAATCTCCCCTTTTTCAGCTCAAAACCATTCCCCTCGTCCTCCTCCTGCACTCCCTGTTCCAGAGCCCCTCCCCACCTCTCCTGGACTCCTTATCAGTTCTGGAAGCTGCCCTAAGGTCTCCCCGCAGCCTTCTCTTCTGTAACCAGTCTAGATTCCCTTTTCCTGGGTTTAGCAGAGGGTCCACTAACTGTGATTCCCTTGTGCTCCCCAGCAGTGTTGCCCTGGGTCACTGTTAAATCCATCCTGGGGGATCACCCGGCTGTGTCCTGGCAGCAAAGGCAGCCAGCACTTCCAGACTGGAGTTCCCAGCCAACCAACATCACCCTGTGGCTTTGCCAAGTGCCTTGAACGGACTCCTCATCAGACCTGGGAACTTAAAATGAACAGAAGAAAAGAGAAAGTCATTTTCCAGGTTTCCTCCTGTGTGAAACCAGGAGCGGAGCAAGGGAAGAATGGGCAGAGCTTCAGCTTCCCAGAGGCAATCGGCAGGGCTGGCCAGGAGGGAAAACTGTCCTTCTGTCCTCATGGCACTATATCCACGGGACTGGCCAGGAGGGAAAGCTGTCCTGATTGCCAGCAGCTCTCCATGGGTGTGGGAGGACATCTGGGTATTCACCTGGAGGGAGAGAGAAGCCCTCTAAGACAGGATCGATGGTGCTTTCTGTGTGTCCTGACAGCAGATGGGAGACGTGTGCGACACGAGCAGCGCTGGGTTAAGCAGAAGTGAGGTGAGGTGGAGGTGGGACAGCCCCATCGCTGCACCTGCACGGCCGCTCCTTCTTCAGGCAGGCTTTGCAGAGCAGGACCGGGAGAACTTTGCTCCCCAACCAAGCCAGGTGGCTAAATGTGGGCATCCAGCAGCCATCCTGAAAACTCACCGGCTTTCCCAGCCAGTGCCTGCAGATCAGCTTTGTCCAAGGTATCCAACCCCCAGAGCATCTCTCACGGCACTCGGATGAGCCTATGTGCTTTTTCTTCTCCTGGTTAGGAGGAATTTGGCTTTGCCCAGGTGAGATTTAGGTCCTTCTGCAGTACGGCAGGCGCACAAGCCATCCTGAAAACTCACCGGCTTTCCCAGCCAGTGGGAAAGGTGTTCCTCTTTCAGCACTTTCCCCCTCCGGCAACCCTCCTGCAAAGCCCCACCTAGGCGTTTATCGCTTTCTGGGGGACAACAGCATGGAAAACTAAAATCTGGGAGGGAGATAATAAAGTTTTGGGCTCTTCACCACAAAAAGGACATTGAGATGCTGGAGCATGTCCGGAGAAGGACAATATGGATGGTGAAGGGTTTAGAGCACAAGCCTTATGAGGAGCAGCTGAGGGAGCTGGGGATCTTTAGCCTGGAGAAAAGGAGACTGAGAAGAGACTTCATCACTGTCCACAACTGCCTGAACGGAGGTTGTAGTGAGGTGGGTGCTGGGTCCTTCTGCCTCATAGCCAGTGACAGGACAAGGGGAAACGGCCTCAAGATGCTCCAGGGGAGATTTAGGTTGGATATAACAAAGAATTTCTTAACTGAAAGGGTTCCCAGGCACTGGCAGAGTCAAGTGGTCAAGTCCCCATCCCTGGAGGAGTTTAAAAGATGACTAGATGTTGTGTTTGGGGACATGGTCTGGTGGAGGATTTAGCAGGTCTGGATTGATGGTTGGACTCAGTCTTAAAGGTGTATTCCAACTCAAAACGTTCTATGAAATCTGCTCAGGATGTGCAGTGCTGTGGAGCTCTGGTTCATACGTGTGCTGAGGTATCGCACCCGCAGGAACGCTATGTGAGCGGCTGGAAAGATTTAAGATGTTATCACCCTCGGCTGCTGGGACCAGCCAGTGGCCCTGCCCCAATCTCCTGTGTCCCCATCCTAATCCCTGTGGTATCACATCAGACCGACGGGCTCCCACCACGCTGGGCAGTGGTTTGACCCGCACTGGCATGGAAGCTGTCTAGGAGCGCTGCCTTCAGCCATTAATCCTGCCTGGATGCGGAAAAGGTCATTTCCAGCTGAGAAGTGGTAACAAACTGCTGCAGGCTTTTTTGTGGGAAACCGCTTCAGCTGGAGAGAGGCTGCCTGCCCGCTCCCCACCTGGCAGCGATGCTCCCTGACGGGCAGCTCCTCCTCCGAGTGCGCCAGGGCTATCCTGCAGGCAAGCATCCCTAAATCACGCTGAGGCTTAAATCTCATTTGCTCTTTTCACCTCCAGGGTCTTGGATCCTTTTCTTTCCCAGGAGTTTAAAAGGCATTGCCTTCCTGTATGTCTGGTGAGAAGGACCTCAAAGGAGAACCTTTGGGAGAGGCTGTTGAGATGTGTTTTCAGCCCCAAAGTGCAGCTTTCTGGCAGGCGGTGCTGTTTCCGTGAGCCATCTTCACATGGCTGGTTTGAAGCAGGGCTTCTCCCTCCTGCCCAGGTTTGTTGTTGCTCCAACAAAGACAGGATCTGTCTGCTCAGCTCTGTGTGAATGCCCGGCACTGGAGACACCCTTGGTACCGGTAGAAACTGCAGCTCAGTGGGTGCGATGAGTGCACAGAATGGGTGGGGTTGGACTGGAGGAGCATAGAGGTCATTTCCACCCTCAGTGATTCTATAATCGTGTTGAGCCTTGTTTTGCTGTGACGGGTCAGAACACGCTCTACGCTCATCTCTGTGTCTCCCCTCCCACTCCTGGCTCCCAAACTGGAGGATGAGTCGTGGGGTTTTTATGTTGGACCTCGTACATCTGCAGAATTGCTTCTCTTTCAAAGGGTGGCACTATTCCACCTTCTCAGGGAGTCTTGGGTGCAATCATGTCGCTCAGATGTGCCAAGGGCACAACGTAAGCTTCCTTTGCTCAGTGAGAAAGAAAGAGCAGAACCAGCGCAGCCAAAGCTCCCCCCACCCAGAGGCGGTGCTCCGGACTGCTGCTGCCGTCCTGCGGCCACAACCGCCCCTGCAGCACCGGGCGGAGCAGGGGCGTCCCTGCTGTGACCAGAATCGTAGATGGGTTGGAGAGGACCTCCAAGCCCATCCAGTCCCACCCTATGCCATGGGCAGGGACACCTCCCACTGGATCAGGGGCTCCAAGCCCCATCCAACCTGGCCTGGAACCCCTCCAGGGATGGGGCAGCCACCACTGCTCTGGGCACCCTGGGCCAGGGCCTCCCCACCTGAACAGCAAAACATTTCTGCCTAAGATCTCATCTAAGTCTCCCCTCTTGCAGCTGAAAACCGTTCCCCTCATCCCATCCCTGCCCTCCCTTATCCACAGCCCCTCCCTGGCTTTCCTGGAGCCCCTTCCAGCCCTGGAAGCTGCTCTAAGGTCTCCCCACAGCCTTCCCTTCTCCAGGCTGAACAGCCCCAACTCTCCCAGCCTGGCCTCGGACAGGAGCTGCTCAGCCCTCGGATCATCTCCGTGTGCTCCCTGTGCTGAGGACTCCAGAGCTGGACACAGGCTCCAGGTGGGCCTCACAGAGCGGAGCAGAGGGGCAGGATCCCCTCCCTCCCTGCTGATCCCACTGCTCTGGATGCAGCCCAGGACACGGGTGGTTTCTGGGCTGGGAGCGCACGTTCCCGGGTCCTGTGGAGCTTCTCCGCCCCCAGCCCTTCTCCCCAGGCTGCTCCCACTCCATTGTCCACCCAGCCTGGGTTTGCGCTGGGATTGCTCTGACCCAGGGGCAGGTCGTATTGATCCTCATGCGGTTCACACGGGGTCACCTGCCCAGTTTGCCCAGGTCCCTCTGGACCGCCTCCCTTCCTTCTGGATGCCATCCCACCCTCCTGGGGTGACTTCCGCTCCTCTCAGCCCGGGGTCCCGCACACGTTTGCTGAGGGTGGGGGCCCCGGTCTCGCTGTCGGTGTCACCGATGATGGTGGGAATCAGCCCAGGTCCCTCCCGTGAGAGGGGGAGGGCGGCGGTCGAGGGGCAGGGGGTGTCGGAGGTCCTTTCTGGGAGGGGAGACGGCGGCGGGGTCCAGGGCGAAGATGGCGGAGCGGTCCCTCCGCGAGGGAGATGGCGGCGCTGTTGCCACGGCAACAGAAGACGCTGCCGCCTCGCCCCGCCCACCGTTTGTAAGAGCGGTCACGTGGCCTCTCTGGCCACGCCTCCCGTGAGCGCAGTCACGCGGTCGTCCTGGCCACGCCCCCTTTCCACTTCGCTCCGCCCATCCTCCGCCTCTGGTCCGCGCCCGCACGTGTGATCATTCCGGGCACGCCCCTTCCCCGCCCCTCCCGCTGCTCGCACGTTCCCTATGCCTGTACGCTCGGTCACGTGGCCGCCTCCCCCTTCCCCGCCTTGCACTATATGCGTGACCCGCGCGGCCGTCACGTGGTCGCAGAGACCGCGCCCTTACCCCGCCTCTCCCTCTGGCTCAAGCCCGCGCGCAGGATCACGTGTTCCGCACTAACCACGCCGCTTCCCCGCCTCTCCCTCTGCGCCACGCCCTTCCATACGACCACCTGATCCTTAACCTCGCCCCTTACTATATAATCCGTGTCTGCTGTCACGTGATCTTATTGACCACGCCCCTTCCCTGCGCCAAGCCCTCAAGTACCGTCACGTGGTTTCTGGCCCAGCCCCCTTTCCTCGCCCCACTGCTGACGCCCGTGCGTGCCGTCACGTGACCCCCGTGTGCGCGGCCCCGCCGGTGCCGCCATGAGGCGCGGCGAGCGGCGGGGACCCGGTGGGGCCCAGGGGAAAGGAGCCCTGGAGGAACAGCTGCCGCCCCCGGAGCAGCCCAGCGGCGGGGCGGACAGGGACACCACCGCCTTGCGGCGCAGCACCGAGTCTGAGGTCTACGATGATGGCACAAACACCTTTTTCTGGTGAGAGCGGCCCCTCACGGCCCCTTCCCGTCCCCCCATCCGTCCCCCGCCTGCCCGGCCCCGCCGCTGCAAAGCCCCCCTCCCTTGCTCCACAGACCCGGGTGGCACCGCAAAGGCTTCTTCTGTCGTGCCTTGGGAGCCTCGGTGTCTGTGGGTCAGCGTTCCTTGGTGCTTGCTACGCTATCAGCAGTGTTTGGGTGAGATTTGGCTGCTGGAGAGGGTCTGGGGGTGGTTTGGGAACAGAGCATCTCTTGGGTGAGGCTGAGAGAGCTGGGGATGCTCAGCCTGGAGAGGAGGAGGCTGGGAAGGGATCTGATTGTGTTCAGATGAGGTTTGGTTGCTGGAGAGGGTCCAGGGATGGTTTGAGAGTGGCGCATCTCTTGGGAGGAAAGACCTGGGGATGTTCAGCCTGGAGAAAAGAAGGCTGGAAGGGATCTGATCACGTTTGTATAAGGTTCAGTTGTTGGAGAGGGTCCAGGGATGGTTTTGGAGTGGAGCGTCTCTTGAGGACAGCTGAGACATCTGAGGATGCTCAGCCTGGAGAGAAAAAAGCTAGGAAGAGATCTTGTCATATTAGGGTGAGGTTCAGCTGCTGGGGAGAGTCCAGGGATGGTTTGGGAACAGAGCATCTCTTGAGAGAGACTGAGAGAACTGGGGATGTTCAGCCTCGAGAGGGAATCCCATCAATGCTTATCGGTAGCTACAGGGTGGGGTCAGGCTCTGCTCAGTGGTGGCCGGACAGGACAAGGGGCACCAGGAACAAACTCGGAGCACAGAAAGTTCCACCTGGACATGAAGAAAAAGTTCTCCTGTGCGGGTGAGGGAGCATGGAACCAGCTGCCCAAGGAGGGTGTGGAGTCTCCTTTTCTGGAGAGATCCAACCCACCTGGATGCACTCCTGGAGGAGGCCATGCTTCAGCATGGGGATTGGACTGGATCAGCTCCAGAGTCCCTTCCAACCCCACCATTATGGGATTCTTTCCCCTCCCTTGGTCTTGGAAGAGGCCTTTTCTATCAGTGTTGTTTCCTGAGGCTGAAGTTGTTACACCCGAGTTCTACTGGTCAGATATTTCATATGGTTTTGTGGTACATTCTAGCTGGAGAACCAGAGCAGAAAACCACGACTCTGTGTGTGGGGCGAGTGAGCCTTTGTTAAATTCCATCCTCACAGCAACAGTGTGTTTGCACCTAGAAAAGTGCTTCTAAATCCCGTCTTTGCTGGAGTTGTTCCACAAGTCGGCTTTAAGCGTGTATGTGTGTGTGTGTGTCCATAGCTTCTCCGCATGTGTTAAACACACGACCCTTTTGGGTAAGGAGGCTATGCTGACATTGAGGTCCCTTGTTTGGAACATGAGCTGAGAGCAGTGTGGTTTGGCTGGAGTCCGAGGTGAAGGAGGTGAGGAGGGAGGGTGCTTGGCTCTTACCCTGGGCAGCAGGGGGGTTGATCTTGGTGAAGCTGCTGATTCCTGGTGATATTCCTACCAGTACGACCTGCAAAGGATCGCTTAGATAGTGCTGGATTGCGGAGTGGTCTCCGCAGTAGCCCAGCACATGGTTGTCGGGGTCGTCATCATCCTAGGAGGCGGAGAAGCTTCCTTGGAGAGCACATTAGTGTTGCCACATGTAGGCTGAGCGAGCGTCTGAATAACTAGATCCTGCTAAAGTCTGCAGAGTGGTGCCACTTTATACATGGAAAATGGGTAAAATGGTCATTTTCTTGCTTTAAATGGCTCCTGCCGGGTGTTTTGTGATGCCTTAGAAACATGTAATGCTGTTTTTATTGTGTTATCTCGCCTTCTTGCACCTTTTTCCTATTGTGAGTCCAGCACAGTCTGCCACTGCTATGGGATTGTCATCCTTGATAAAGGCCGCTGCTGCTGTTCGTTTGTCTGCACGGATTGTCTGAATGTACTGCTGTCCTTTAAGGAGCTTACCCTGTCCTGACTGCTCCCTTCCAGGAGGGCAGCACAGACACAGGCGGCATCAGAGTTTTCCTTTACTTTCAGCTATGTTGTCAGGGTAACACCGATTCCTCTGCTGGCAGCCGGGGGTTTGATTGCTTGTGAGAGTCTCAGGATTTCCCTACTGCTGCTTTTGCTCTGTGCGTGATGGCGCTGAGTGTGCGAGCGTATCCGCTGGCCATGACTCGGGTCTTACAGTGGCCAAGGATAATCACACAGGGAATAGTTTTCATCCATGGCCCTTGGTGCCACTCTTGCGCTGTGTGTTCAGGAGGTGTTGCAGAAAACGGATGCTCAGGAGAGCCGGTGCCCTTTGCCCTTGTGCAGAAGTGTGGGAAGTCCTTGTCTCCTTGAAGTTCAGAAGCTCAGGGATGGAGTTACCCCCACGGCCTGCTCCGTTTGGAAGAACTGGAGAGTCTGGGACTCGTAGACACTGCAGTCATCCCAGAAGTGATTCAGTTCACACAGGTAATTTACAGGTATAAATCCAATCCTTGGGAAAGGTGGCGCTTCCCAGCGCTCTGCCTGCTTTTTGAGATCTTTGCAAAGGAAGTTCCATGCTCTATAGCACTCTGTTCTTATTCCCTCTTAATGACTTGAAACTGGGAAGGACTATATTTTAATGATGTGGTGAGAACCTGCTCGGTCAGGGCTTTGGCAGCTCTTTTTGTCATTGGGAAAAAAGTATCGGTCTGTTCTAGTTATGAGCTTTTTGTTGTATTTTCCCCGTATCTGATTCTTGGCAGAACTCAAACACTGCTCTGTCTGATCTGTGGTGCTGTCAGTTTGTTGTGGTTCCTTGGAGTCCCCAGCATGTACCAGATGTGTTGGTTTGGGGAGCTCTGACATTCCTTCATCTTGCAAAATCTCCCTCAGAAATGCTTTTATGCCTTTCCTGTTACTTGGAATCAAGAAAAAAAAAGCTGTTTCTTTGTGACAGAACGGATGACGTGCTGAGGTGGGACTGTGGTGACGGGTTCTTTCTCTAGCAGTAGCTGTGAAAAGTAACTTCTTAAACCACAGAGGTGAACACTGTGGGCTGTTCTCTACGTTCTCCTGTTCCTTGGAGGCCTGACTAAAGGGTTAATAGTTCCATCCTTGGCCTGGTGTTCTCAGGATCATTATTGTTTCAATGTATGGCATCCTTATGCCCATCAGGAACCCTCAGGCCACCAATAAGGAGGGTCCCATCCCCTTCCCTTTAGTTGGACTTGCACAGAGGCCATCGCCCATTCTGCCGGGTCTGACTCCTGCCTGTCCATCCTGGGAGCTGATCTGTCCAAGCCTCTCCCAGAAAAGACATGCTTAGGTCATTTTTGTGATATACTTTATGTGGAAAATGGAAGCTCTGACAGTCATTTCCCTGGCAAACCTGCAGTTTCTGATGGCACAGAAGACTGAATTGCCCTGAAATTGGAGCCGAGCTTCATCCCACGCACTGGAAGAGCCCTTGTTTCCCAGGAGAGGTGCTGTGGCTGCAGCAGTACTACTCAAAGTGGTCTCACTCAATATCTAACCAAGTGGTTTTGTTAGAACCAGAGTTGGGTCCTTTCCCTCGAATACTCCAGTACTCAAAGAGGGAGAGCTGGGTGCAAGGTGCAGAGAGACAGGAAAGTGCTAGCGCAGAAAGATAAGCTACTTAGTGTTCCAGCTTTGGAGAGGCTTGGGATTTGGTGTGAGTTCTCTTTGACCTCCTGGACCTCACTGTGTTTGTACGTGTGTTTGGGCGCTGCTTTCCTGGGTGCTTTGGCACAACCCCTCCTAGAACTGACTGCGATCCATACCCCCTCGCTTCTGGGGTGTCGCCCAAACCTGTTCCAAGGGGGGGATACTGGTGTGCTTAGGGTGGCCTTTCCAGTCCCCACAGACCCCACGCTGGAACATAAGCCTGTCTGCATAATTCCTGTTGTGCTTACCTTTCTGGGGATGGTCTTAGCGGTGTCATCTTCCTCGGGCTGCGTGTTCTTGGAGACTGAAATCCTCCCTGTTATGCAATTTCTTCCTGACTGGCTTCACTCCTACAAGTGCTTCTGTGCCCTGTTTGTTTTCCTGGCTGCTACAAGTGCTTAACAGTTTGTTTTGTGAATCTTTGTGGGATTTTGTTTTGTTTCTCCAGCCCTGGAAAGACATGGGGTGTGTCTGCTTCCATAATAGTTTTGCTCTGACGGGTTGGTTTGCAGGATGCTCCGCTACCTCCAGCAGCCACCGTCATGTTGTCACCACATGCAGTTTTCTTGTTGGAGCTGCTGGCTTGCTCTTGCCAGAGGATAAACCAATCTAGAAGGTTTTTCATCCTGGTTTCTGGATTCCTTGCTGGACTGGAAATACATTTATGTAACTCAGCGCCTGGAAAACTTGCTGCAGGAGAACCAAGTTTCAGCAGGAAATGACAACTGAGCTGAAAAGGAATGA
This sequence comes from Cuculus canorus, assembly GCF_017976375.1. Lineage (NCBI taxonomy): Eukaryota > Metazoa > Chordata > Aves > Cuculiformes > Cuculidae > Cuculus > Cuculus canorus. The sequence continues at coordinate 68,789,776 of NC_071405.1, read as the reverse complement.
GAAGAGATGCAGCCTCTTGTTCCTCATTAAATGTTGAATGTCATGTTGATGGTTGCAGCACCAAAACTAAGCCTAAAGCAGAGCAGACGAGGTGCTCGAAACTGCCCAGTTCCTTTGCTGCGAACTCTCCACGGGGCTGAATGAAACCAGACTGTCGCGTTTCTAGAGGTGTTTATCTAAACAAGGACGGGCTAATAATGGACTTTTTGGCAATTTATACAACACAATGCCTGGAAAAAGTAATTGACTTCATAGAGATGTTCAGATGGTGAAATGGTGAGGTGGAGGAGAGCATTAGGTGGAGGACAGACAGCGTTTCTAGATTTATTCGAGTAGCTTCAAAGAAGAACAATAATGCACAGCCTTGCATTTAATGTAACCTTTTTCTGAGTCAAAATATGAGTGGTTTTGTATTGATGATACACGGATAGAAGTGCAGTGTGCGAGCCTCTGGTCTGATTTAAGCAGCCTGGAGTGTTCCATCCCATCCCTGCTGTGCAGCTGTCCTTGGGGACCGTGTGCAGCGTTCTAAACCTCTGCAGGTTGCAACATAGGTGCCCGTCACGTGGCCGCACAGTGCCTGGGGTGTGCAGTGCCCAAATCGCCTGCTGCTGGCATCCTGGGAGGCAGCTCCAAGGGAAATGCATCCGTCAGGTGGGAAGCTCGCTGTCACCAAGCCTCGGCCTGGCTTTTTGGACGCGTTGGTTCCTTGCTAGTTTGAAAACACTCTGGATCCTTCTCTTTTTCTGGACCTGGTTAGTCTACGTCGTCTAGCCCACGAGGAAGGACAGTGTTAGATGCCTGACAGCTTTTCAGCGGTGGCAGAAGTGAATTGTGTCTGCTTATGAGGTATTGCTTGTCTTTTCCAGTGGGATTAAGAGGATGCTGTGGGATGTGGCTGTGGATTAGAGTGAATTTGTGTTTCAAATTAATAATACACACCTTAACTTTCAGAGTGGTTTGGGGTAGATGAGACTGGGTTGGGTGTTTAAAGGTGAGTCCGAGGACTTCTTAGATATCCGTGGTGATGGCTGGTTTATCCTGCTCTGTACAAGTTGAGTGTATAGATGTTTCGGTCTGTAAAATGGGAATGTACTGCTGGTTTCTGTACAAGTAGAAAATAAAAGGAAAATGTAGAAGACCCAGTCTGTACAACTGTTTGTCTCAGACAGTCCTTTCATTCACAGTTTCTCTGTTCTCTAAGCTTGGTGCTTTATACTTGTGTTGTTTCAATTGTTCATATTGAGAGATGTAGCTCCAAAACAGAGCTCGAGTCTCTCTGATTTGATCTTGAACGGCCAGACTTCCCATGAGCTGTGTGAGGCTAGCTTTCCACTGAAAATAAATGTCTTCTCTTTGGGAAAGAGATTTTCAATGTTAAAACAATGCAGATGCTGCCCTGTAAGGGCGTTTTATCTGTCACAGTCAGTAGGCATGTACGTATGGTATTGACCGGCTGTGGGAAGGGGTCTTGCTCAACTCCCAGGTCTGGCTGCCAGTACTCGGCTTTTCCTTCACCTCTACGTGCTGTGCTGGAATCAGTGTAAGGAAATGGGCTTACGGCTTGCAAGACAAGAACCTTTGCCTCCCTGCACACCTGCCGAGCTCTGCCTCTGCTGTGTATGACACCAGCACAGCTGCATGCTTCAACAGCACGGAGGAACTACCTGCTAGAGCTCTGGCAGGGTGGTTCCAACAGAAACCTGTGTGCGGAGATGGCCCTCAGTGCCTGCCCTCAGGCTGTGATGTTCTGCAGATTGTTCCACAGGCATCAACCTCGGCCTGTGCCTGCCCTCAGGCCTAAGGTGAAATGGAATCGTCAAGATTACAGGAATAAGGCATCTAGAGGCAACAGCACCGATCTTACCAGTGCAGTTGTTGCATTCAGAAGGTTTGAACCACTAGTTTTTCCTGTAGTGTGATTCCCATGTCTGGAGTATATTCTCTTCTGTCTGTCAGTCTGGCACAGTTTTTATTAATGAGCTTCAAAGCAGAGCTGTGTGGCAGCACCGGCACATGTGTACCCAACAAAGCAGGGGGAATTTGGAGGCTTTAGATCTCAGTATTAGCATAGTTGGTGCTATTTTTTTCCCATTGCTGTTGTTCACTTTGGCCGGTGCTTGCCCCAGTCTCCCTGAATGCAGAGCTCTGGGGGGAAATGAGCAGGACCTGCTCTTGTGTTTGGCTTCTTGTCACGTGCAGTGGGCTGAGGACTGAAAACAGTGCTGTTGTGAGCTCTGACCTCTGCCCTGTACGATATGGAACCCTTCTGTTGCGTTACTGCCCACTGTCTGTGCGTGAGACCTACCGAGGCCTCGCTGATGGGCAGAGATGTAAGCATTCTGCTTTCTGATGTCAGTTTTCTCTTCTCGATTCTAGGAGAGCTCACACCTTAACAGTCTTGTTCATCCTCACCTGTGCACTGGGCTACGTCACCTTGCTGGAGGAGACGCCACAGGATACAGCCTACAACACCAAGAGGTAAATGTTTGTCAAAGCCTTTCCGTAAGATGTGTGTTAGAAAAGGGGAATGCTCCAAATGAGCTACTGTGCTCCTTTTACCTGGTGGGTGAGCAGTAAGCTCCCTCAAATGAGTGTGACTGAAAGCAAAACCTGACGTTCTTTCTGAGGCCTCACGTGCTGGCTGTGTCACTGTGGCAATGTCTGCCTCTCTTCTTTAAAATAAGCTGGCTTTCTAAACCGTGGGAGCTGGGAATAAGTTGTGTTGGCTGAAGTGCTCTCTGTAGAGTTGTTCAAGATCTCAGTGCTGATCGTTATTTGTTGTTGAAAAATCAATGTGAGAACTCGTAGCCGAAAGGAAAACAGGAATGAGGTGTCTTAGACATGTGATCCATTTCTACTGTAATTTAAGCTGATTAAATGTAGCTGAATTTCTCTTCTTATTAAAGAAATACAGTAGGAAACAAAAAGGGGGAAGAAAAGTGATCTTTTAAAAATCTAAGTGTATTTTTAAACTAAGAGGGTGGTTACCGAGTGCAAGGCATCGGTGGTTTAACAGTGAAAATCACTTTCTTTTCTACCAATCTGGTTTCTTAAATGCAACATGATTTTTTTTTCCCCATATTAAAGGGTTTCTTCCTATTTTTGTACATTTTAAATTGACTCAGGATGTCACATTCATTGCGGTGGAGCTGCAGGAACTGGGGTGTTTCCTGAGCTGATCACAGTGGTTGTTTTTGTTCACACTAGTGGTGCAGCTCAAAGAATCCATGCTCACCTTGTGCCGAGCTGAGTTGTGTTGTTGCACATGAGGAAGAAATGGAAGCATGCTGCCCTATCTGGAGCTGGGAAAGCGTCTATGAGGCTTTGGTGTAAACAAAGGCCATTGTATTCCCAATTATAAGTCTAGGGACCAGCTGGAGGCAGGACACCCTCTGGAATGGCTGTTGGAAACAGAGAAGGGGCAGAGCTGAGAGAGATGATGACACATCGTTAGGGAGTAATGCAGCTATAAGGTGACTCAGTGGAATATCTTCTTATTGGGATTAGGGCCTCTGCTGCGGTAACAAAAACAGAGCCAGAGAAGGTTAATCAGCAGATTAACTTTGCTTGCATGAAAGAAGAGCTGCTTTCTGCATATTCAGTGCTGGGAACAATGTCTCTGTTAAAATCAATGTAGCACTATCATATGAGCAATGAGCAGTGAATGCTGTTTAACCCCTCCTGCATCCCTGATCACAGAATACTGCCCAAAACATTGAGATGTACAAATACTTAAAAAGCAGCGTCCTGGGAATCATGTAACGACTTCCAGATACTGGGTTGTGTTCTGGGTTTTGAGGGATCTGTCTCAGTTTCCGCTTATGCTGTGGCCATAGTCATTCAAGCTCCATGACAAACTCCAAGATAGCGGTTAACTCAGCCAAATCACAGCTTTTCCAAGCTAAAGCTTGCTGCAGACATAATGCATGAGTCCTGCGGGGCTTTCCTAAGCTTTACCCCTTGCCTCAGCCCAGATATGCAGAGCAGATGGAAGTCTGTGTGTTCAGCACACTCCTTGTTCAGTGACCTCCTCTCTGGTCTCGGTTCAGTCTCTTTTTGCGGTCTCTGAGGCAAGTGCTGTGCCAATTTCAGCACCATTAAGTGTGAAGGATTACAGCTCAATTCATGTCCTGAATTCTTACCTTCTTTAACATCCGTATGCCTTTTATATCTTGTTGTTCCTGACCAGTTTTATGTGGCTCTCTAGGTGTGTGTTTGAACAAAACACGGTGTTTGAGAGCAGGAGTCCAATGGTCACTACGCGCATGAGTGTATGCATATCCCCAGTTTTCACCATTGTGTTTTTCCTTTTGCTTCCACAGCTTAGAATGCCTCGTCCTGCCCTGGAATCTTTTTTAGGGCTAACGTGGAGCTGTTGTGGGTTGTGATCTTAGATTTTAGCCTGCATGAGGCTGTCTCTGTGTGCAGATATTCCATGGGGATGCTTCCCTGCGTAATGAGCAGAAGTTGTTCTATTGCCAGGGAGCAGCGTCTCAAGCTGTCATGCTTCTTTATTTCCAAGCACTGCACAATGACAGTGGAGCACTGTTTCTGGGTGCGAGGTCTAAATGTTTACTTGCAAACACTCAACCCCCACCTTCAACCCTCGCTTTGTTCCCCAGCTCTTGCTGAGAGGTGCCAGACTCTGGGAAGGGCGTTAGGTGCTTAGAGCCGAACGTTAAATTGAAGCCAAGCATACAATTAGCTGTGTGTCGCTGTGCTTCCTGGGCTAGCTGAAGCAGCAGGAAGTGATCCAAGGCTCCCAGCTTCTTACTTGTAACAGTGCTGCATCCAACGAGGGGCTGGAATCACACAATAAGCCATCGGGAGAAAGGGTGGGCAGAAAGCAAGGGCACGAGCCTGCGAAATCATGGAGTGTGGGATCCGTAGCTACGATTGTGTGTGCATCTGATATATGCTGACATTGAGTGCCATTTCCTTCCTGTAACATGTTAGGACTGTTAAAGGAGAAAGTTTTTATAAGCCAGGTTTAAAGGAATGTTTTATATGTAAGTCTCGTCAAAGTTTCTTAGGATCACACACACGAGTGTTGAGGTGATTGTGAGATGTATGGGATCAGGTTGGCTAACAAAGTGAATTCTCAACAGTCTTTACAACAGAGGCATAGAGGTGTTGGGCTGCAGAAACTCTCATCAATGAGAGTTGTTATTCCCCCTGTTCCTATAGCAGTTCGAGCAGCCCTGAAACAGCCCATCCTGATAGCTTCTCCTCTGCCACTGAGTGCCCTGGAGGGGTGACAGGTTTAGAGAGAAAATCCTCTGCACGTCACGGTGGTACATTGGATTTCAAGCTCTGGAACAACCTCTCTTCTAAGCTACCTCGGGGCAATACACTGTTTTTTGGCAGTAAGTGGTTGCTGCTCAGCCAGCGTGACAGGCCCAGGGGTGTCTGTGTGCAGAGCAGTGACCTCCCACTCCTGTCGCTGGACACCCATGGAGAAAATGGGGTGACACGGTGGCTGCACCTCCCTCTGCCAGTCCTGCTTGTGGTACTAGTGTTCCCGTGGATACAGCCAGGGAAGGGACAGGGAGCAGGAGCTGGCTCCTCAAGAGCCTGGAACAAAGGGGACATGCAGATACTGGTAGACAAGCTGCACTGTCCCTTGTCTCTGCAGCGACTCTGAAAATAACACAGACAATGGCTGGTTTGTATTCATGGAACTGGTGCTGTGGTGTTCCTTTCTTACTGGGTTAAGTGCTAAAGTTATTTTTGTGGGCACACGCTAGTGTCTTAGAGTTATGGAATCATGAAATGGTTTGGTTTGGAAGGGACCTCGAAGCCCATCTAGTTCCACCCCCTGTTTTTCATATGGAAGAATATAATTTACAGTTTCATTAAGATGAAGCAATTTGACCATTTTCTCTGTTTTCACTTGCAGAGGCATCGTTGCCAGCATCTTGGTTTTCTTATGTTTCGGAGTGACACAAGCAAAGGATGGGCCCTTCTCAAGACCTCACCCAGGTATGTCGAGTTGCTGAAGTCGCTCAGGTGTTTCTGATGAGTTGCATCATTTGTGGTGAACGTAAATAATTATTTGTGTTATTTGTAGAGAAGGTAAATGGTAATTTCGGTAATAATGGTAATATTGACAGTGGTCATTTAAATAATAATGATACAGGTTCTTTAACGCGGCACACGTATCACTTAGTCTCCCAGCTTCCACCCAGCCTCTGAACACCTCAGGGATCCTCCTGTCCTGTCTGTCCACAAACCTGCATCCCAGACAGGGCTTGTGTTTTCCTGGCTCTCTCTGTTTTGGCTTCTTGTTGTTAGTGAAAAGCTTAAGCCTTAACTTCCCTTCTTTATCCCTTTTCTATCCCCTCCTTTCCGTGGTGGTACTGCACTTCTGACCAGGTACGCTGTTCCTGGAGCGCTACGCTCCTGTTGCTATATTCCACTATCCGTAGTAACTGGTAGATTAGAAGCCTTGATTGTGGTTTTGAAGATTTCTAGTAAAGGAGAACGGCTGTGCTTCTCTGTACCTCTCCCATGGGAAGGCTCCTGCAGGCAACGAAGGGCCTGGCATTGCAGCCCCCTGAGACTGAATGGCAGCTCTGGTTACAGAAGAGTGAATCGGGATTTTCCATCAAGCAGTCGCATCTCTGACCTTAGCTTGATGGTGCTGTTCTAGGAGAAAGATCTCACCTCAAAGGAACTGGCAGCACAGGCCGCCAGTGTGCGCTGCTTCCATGTATAGGGCAGAAGGAAGCCTTAGGGTCAGCCGGGTCCTGCGGTCACATACGGACACATCGGATCTGTTACAGGAACTTCACAGGCTCTTAAAAACAGCTGGGTTTCATGCCCTGCTGATCTTGGGTGGCTTTTAGAGCCCGTTATTCAGGATGTGGCTGCCTATTTGTGACCGTCTCAGAACTGGTTTATGTTTTGGTCTTAATTTTGTGCCTCAGGGTGTTGTTCTGTTTAAACAGCTCTTCTGACTCGGTGTTTATCCCCCTGATTTATTTACACGCCGCTCACTGTGCCAACTCACTGCTGGTTTTGCCAAAGCAAACAGATTTGGCTAAAGCAACGAGTTTTGCTCTTAGTCTCCCCCCTCAACACAAGTCTGGTTTCCTTAGGTTTTTTTTCTTTCTTCGTTTCACCTTTTGGATCAAACGTGGACTGTTGATAAATGGGGAAGGGACTGGTCACGCACTCAGCCAGGCGGCACATGCCTGTCAAGGATTCATCTCTTGTTCTCATCTCTCCCTGAACCAGCAGAGTTCAAGCGTAGTTATCACTAAACAATCAGCTATGTAAATAATTAGGTGAAGCTTACTTAATCAGAGAGATCGTCTTAATTGGAGGGAAGGTCACAGTGATGAGTGTGTTTAAGGAAGACAAATAGTAGATGTTTGCCGGCAGTGACTATTGCTAAAGTTGAGGGCAGTCCAGGGTGAGAGGGAGCATGGTGTTTTACAGCGTGGAAGACATCTCGTGTCTGGGGTGCACGTGCAGATATGAAGCAGTGTTCAAAACCTCCTGTGTGCATGTGTCAGCTGGGGAGAAAGTGGGCTAGATTCCAACCAGAGCTGATGGTTGCCTGTGGGCAGCTGGATTCAGGTTCTAAGCTGCTAAACAAATGTGGTTGCAAGCTGGAGTGCATGTAGTTCTTGTGTTATTTGTGTTCTGGTCCTACTTTTGAATGCTAACACACCTAATTTGAGAGAGAAATGCCCAGACTGGGCCTGCAGGGAGGTGGGGGTTCGTTCCCCGGCCGAGCCCCTACGTGCAGGCAGATCACTTGCTGCCTCCACTCAGTTTGAATCTGCCCCAGAGAGTTCAGAGGTGAACTCTAACCTGGATCTAACCACAGAAGGATTTGTGAGTGTAAACAGGTTCTGGTTTATGAATGTCAACAGGAAACACTTGAAATCGTTCCAGAGTACGATCAGGATGAAATGTTCATGGGAGATGGAAATCCCTACTTGGAATGAGGCAGGCTTTGCTGCACTGCCTTGTATAAGCCTTTGGATGGGGTTAGGAAGAAGCGCTGGAGCACTTTGTACCCATGCTGGCTCTGCATCACCCAGCTTCCTGTTGTGTAGGAGTTAACTCAAACACTGGCTGAGATTCCAGAGCTCGGGAATCACCAAACAAAGACCAAACCAGGGAATGAAATAGGGGCATGGATGCAGTTGGTGGGCCATAAAGCAGGTGCGCAGGACAGTTGGGGAATCTGAGGGCTGAGTGTGGTGGAAGAACTGAGGCAACAATGGAGCTGGAAGTGGGCAAATGCTTTAATTTTTGCATCCTTGAGGTTCAGGTGTTGCTTCAGCGTGAGGAAATCTGTAATCGCGCATCTTGGGAGGGTAAAAACCAACTGCAGTCTCCAAAGCAGCTGAGCTTTGCATGTTATTGCTCTTGTCATGGAGAGTCTCACGTGATCCCATAGGACTTGCATCCAGCACTCACTAAACTGTATTTAATTCCTGGTAAAAGTGAAAACATCTTTGGTACTTGAGATACTCGGGGGAAAAGGATGGGCTTACAGAAGTAAAAGCAATTCCTCTTGCCAGTCTTGATCTTGTCTGTTGTAGCAGTACACAGGCAGAAGTTGAGTAGTGCTGGGAAAACAGAGCTGGGAGAGCCTTTCTGATAGCGAGAGCCTTTCTGGCTGCGCTCCTGAGGCGCGATGGTGGTGCTGTGTTTGAACACCAACCCTTTTAATTCTAGGTAGGAGTGTCGCTTCTCGAAATGTTTCCTTCTATTACAGTAAGTGAACACCTGACTTCTGTTTTGCTGGGAATCTTGCTAACATCTTGTTTATCTGTTCCCACAGCATACTGGCGCTTTTGGCTGTGTGTCAGCGTTGTGTATGAGCTCTTCCTCATCTTTATACTCTTCCAGGTAAGTGACTTAGACCTCTCATTCCCGAATGCCAGTTTAATGTGGATAGAAAACCCTTTGTTTAGGATTATCGCTGACTGCAGGAGATGCTCTTCGTTTCTGTGAAATCAAATCCCTCTGCTATTTTTCCTCGACCTACAGGTCTCATTAAATTAAGGTATTACAGAAGTGTTTCACCCTGTCTGACCTCCAGCTGGTCTCAGTCAGGCACCACAAGGAAGTGTTCCTCAAGTTGTTGATAAGAAGCTGGAGTTCTGGTTCAGATCACATGATCAGAGTTGGTGCTCCTCACACTCAGTCTCCGCTCTGCGAGGCTGACCTGACTCACTGGAGTTGTGTACAGCTGTAGCTGCTGAGATTTTGCAGGTTGTGAGGTGAATTCCTCTTGTTTAGTCTTTTGAAGTACTTTCTACCTTGAGCAGTAGGTGCTTTGAACAGTGGATTTTGCAGTAAACCACAACTTTGTGCAGCAGCAGCAAACTGCGGCTGAGCTTTTTTCCACACAGATATGCTATGATCCTTCCAAATAATGCAGCTGTGTTCTTAACCACATCCTTGGACTTCAGTGAATCAAGACTTTACCCCTGGCTTTTACAGTTCCATGGCTTCTCAGAAATGCAGCAGTTGAAGCAAAACTTGTTGAGATCAGGCAGAGCCATAAACCTGGCACTGTTAAAGCCATTGTGTTCCTCTGTGTCTGCTTACACCACTGCAAATCTAGTTGGAGCACCGAAAAAGAGCTCAAGGTTTTGAAGGACATCCATCCTCTCCTCAGTTGTTCAGTCCAGTTATTGCAGTCATCTCCTCAGGCAGCAACAGGATTGGAAACCCAAAGCGAATATAGAGATACTGAACCATGAGAGGTAACTGTCCTTCTGGTTTGGGTTGGAAGGGACCTCAAAGCCCATCCAGTCCCGCCCCCTGCCATGGGCAGGAACACCTCCCACTGGATCAGGGGCTCCAAGCCCCATCCAACCTGGCCTGGAACCCCTCCAGGGATGGGGCAGCCACCACTTTCCTGGGGGCAACCTGGGCCTAGGCTTCCTCACCCTCACAGGAGAATATTTCTTCCTAAGATCTCATCTCAGTCTCTCCTCTTTCAGCTCAAAACCGTTCCCCCTCATCCTGTCCCTACTCTCCCTGACCAAGAGCCCTTCTCCAGCTTTCCTGAAGCCCCTTTCCATACTGGAAGCTGCTCTAAGGTCTCCCCGGAGCCTTCGCTTCTCCATTCTCTTAATCAGCAAATGTGTGTATGAATTGTAGTGAATGAGTTTGTTACTGTTTACAACTCACATTTTGACAATTTCTTCCTTGCTGCTTCCTTCCCCTTTATATCCCATGCCTCCTTATTTGAAATGACTGCTTGTTCTGCAAGCTGCACTGAGTTTTTTCTGGCAAGAACCGCAGTTCTGGACTTTCGGTAGCTGCTGTGAGCAGAATGTGTGTGCATGACTCCTCTTGCTCAAGGCGCACATGGTTGCTGTGCTCAAGCTGCCACTGTCTGCTCTTGCTGTCTCTAAAGTGCTGTTGGATCTGTCCCGTTGTGGGGAGCAGAAGGCCACTGGCACAGGAGGCACAGCCGTTCAGTGAGCCTTTCCTGGGCTGCTGGCTGCTTTCTCTTTCCCCTCATCAGGCTTGAGGAGGGAGAGGAAGGGCAAGAGGGTCACTGGGCAGGGTGGAGCATAGCCAGTTGGAGTGCTAAGCCTTTGGGAGGGAGGGGGCATGGAGAAGTGGCTTAGGAAACTTGAGTTAGAGCTCTGCTTTCTCCTCTTTAATCACTAAGTTCATTCTGCAGTTATTTTTTTCCCTTGATAGTTAGTGTCAGAGGCCCAGAAAGTCCAGTGTGTATGGTGTGTGAGGCCTTGAGGTCTGGATGTGTTGTTCTGCAACACGTTTTAATTAAAAAAAAAAAAGACCTGTTTAAGAAAACAGCGTTAATTTTGACTATCTTTGTCCTTTTCTGTGTGTGAATCTGTACTGAGAGGGAGCTGTGGGGTTTGTGTTCCCTTTGTAGACGGTGCAAGACGGCAGACAGTTCATGAAGTACATTGACCCGCACCTAGGGGTCCCTTTGCCAGAGAGAGACTACGGCGGCAACTGCCTCATTTATGACCCTGGCAATGAAACTGATCCCTTTCACAACATTTGGGTAAGGAACAATCAAAGTTACCTGCTAATGAGTCTATTCGTTTTGTAAAAGGTTGCTTCATTGAGCTTTTCAGGGTGCAGTCAGGAGTCCTTATGAGTGTCAAAGAGAGAACAGGTCACGGCTGACTTTAGCTTTCTTGTTTCTCTTTTATTGCCCTTCCTGTTGATCGGATGGCAATGTCTCTGTATTCCAATTCCATTGCCTGGGAGAGAGGGTAAACCGTTTAACCACCCTTCTTTCTCACATTGCTGTTGTTAAACCAGACTCCTAGAGGAAAAAGTTTATTGATGTGCTTAACAAATCTGCTGCTCGCAGTCGCCTTGAGGCACTAGGTTCCAAAGCTGCGCTTTTCTGAGTGCCAGAACCCATCAGTTAGTGTTTCTTGCTGTTAACAGAAGACATGAAACTCAGGGGGAAAGGAATTAGGATTGCTTACAGCTCCTTGAGTAGTGAGGAGCACTGATTCCTTTGGGCCTGCCATGTGAGGCTTTGGTGTGTCAGGAACTGGGGTAACTGTGAGCCATTGCAGCATCCTTCTGGTCTCACACAACGCCAGGAGGAGGGAAGACCAGCTTTGTCCAGGGTTTATGGTGCCAGGACTGCAGGGATTCGAGCACCTCTGTAGAGACAAGGCAGGGGCTGATGAACAAATATTCTTTCTTTCACACATGTTCTTATTCTGTCCCCTCAAACAGTGAGGAATGTGACATTTAGCATTAACGAGGTAGCCTCCGCTTTATCATTATGATCCTAATTCCAAGTGCTGTGAATGTTTTACTTCACTTTGAAGGCAACTGCAAACAAACTGGAGTTTGTCACTGTGTTTTTCTGAGGGAGAAGAGTGAGCCTTCAGAACGGGCAGTTGTTTGTAGTGCAGTGACCCACTCTCCTCTTGGTTTGTAGGACAAGCTGGACGGATTTGTTCCTGCCCACTTTTTTGGCTGGTACCTGAAGGTAAGGGTGTCTCTCCTGTTATGCTGCTGTCACAGCACTGTGCTCCTCCTAAAGCTCGGCTGCTGCTGGTTTAGCGATGCTGATGTCTGTCATCAATTACATCAGGCTGTCACCAGTGAACTTGACTGAGTGTGTAATAAATGAAAGGCTTTTTCCCCTGGACCCTGTCAGATTGCCTCATTTCTCTCTGCAGTAGCATTACACTGACAGGCTTTCCTTTCTCACTATTGATCCGCCCTTGGAACGGATGATGAATGGAAAACCTGTGCTCCAGTAGCAAGATAAGTGCTTGCATGGACTCTGAATGCAGAGTGCAGAGCAGGGAGTGTTCAGAGAGACAGGGAAAGTCTGCAGACATAGATGTGTGAGGATATACTGCTGCCATCCTAAGGCTGGCTTTCCCAGTGGACCCCAGGTGGGGATTTTAAACCATTCAATGGGTGGTGGTTTAATTCCTGTGACTTTTTAATCAGTACTGATCAGCCATGGAAGCTGGTCTCCGGCAGAACACCTCAACACCTGCTTTTGTCAGTAGGCTGAGATGATACGTGTGTTCTAGGACTGCACTGAGCTGCATCTGTGTGCTGAGCGTGGAAGAGGTGGCTGCTCCACATTGCTCACCCTCACATGCTGCTGGCTGGTGTAAAACAGCCCCAGGTGTCCCAGCACAGCCAGGGCTGAAGGGTAGCTCTTAAAAGTATGCTTTAAGCAGGTTCTGAAAAGCTAGTTTTGAGCAGCATTGGAACGGTGCTGCCTGTGGTGGCTGAGCACCCAGTAATACTATTCTTTCGACTCTCTCCCTTCTGAATCCCACCCTGCCTGCCTCTGCTCTTCCATGTAATGGTACTAATGCCATCATCTGCACTCTTCGCTGTCTCTCTGTCTGTCAGAGGCTGGGGAGTGTTTGGCTGTATTGCCTGTCATGTGATAAAATAAGATTATCCTGAGTTTCTAATCCTTTTTTGGACACCGGAGACAAGATGTTAAACTGTAGGAATAACTGGCAGAGCGCATCACGTGTGCCCTCTGTGTTGAGAGTCCAGAGGGGTTTGTCTTGAGTCCTTAAGCGATCAGGTTTGGAATTAGGAAAATAACAGGTTTTCCATACGATGCTGCAAAGCTGTAGATTTGGGCAGCATCTCTGCAGTATGGATGAGGTTCCCCTGTATTTATCTGTCTGAAAGCCACTGGTATGAGTGGTGCCTGGTTCTGCTTGGTCTGGTGAGCAAGCACTCAGTTCTGTGCTGGTTTTAGTGCATCACACGACTTGGGTGGGTATGTGAGAGGTTTCTTTCTCCCTTTCTCCCTTTCTGCAGACATTGATGATCCGAGACTGGTGGATGTGCATGATCATCAGCGTCATGTTTGAGTTTCTGGAGTACAGCCTGGAGCACCAGCTCCCAAACTTCAGCGAATGCTGGTGGGATCATGTACGTACCGCACAGTTCGTGTTTGTCTGAGGGAAGTGTGTATTCCTAGGGGAGGGGGTGGGAAGTGGCAGCAGCTAAATGACGTCGCATGCACGTGGCCAAAGACATATGTGTGACTGCGCTTCTCATGGTGGGTTTGTAGCGAGTCCATCACTGTTTGTGTGCTTGTGTGGGGTTTCAGATTATGGCACATGGTTAAATATGTGGTTGGGTTCCTTTCACAATGGAGAATCTAAAGCTTTACCTGAACATGACCAAATAGTTGGTGACAGTGCAAACTTTAAACAGGAATTAAGAGAAAGGTAATGCCCTGTGTGTAGAGTTTCAGATGGGGAGTTTTCTTCCCTATTGAGATATCCAAACAGACTCGGTGCAGCTTGTGTTCGCCTCTTTGTTCTGTGCAAACTGATCTCCAGTCTTTTCTGAAAGCAGCAAATATGGCTGTGTTTAGAATTCCTGCTTTATAAACAGGTTTTGGAGATCAGTGCTTGGCCTTACCAAAAAGCTGTGTGGTCGTTGCACGTCATTGTCCAGAACCATTCTTGCCCTGCTTGCCTGTATCTTGTGAGACCAGAGGCGCTGCTGCAATTGGGTTGCTCTGTGGAAAAACTGAGCTGTTTAACTTCAAGTGACACATATTTTTAATTCTTTTTTCTTTTCATATGAAATGTGCACTGGCTCCCAGAGCGATGAGAATAATTGGCCTTCAGGGCACACAGCTACAGCTCTTCCGTTATTCCAGCTTGCGTTTATTCTTACAGTACAAAATCTTTCCCAAGCCTGTAATGATTTGCTACTTGCATGTATTTGTCACAGCAAATGCATTCTGTATGGAGATATCAAGGAAAACTATTTTGCTTTCAAAAAAACTCACAAAATTACCATTCTGCTGCTTCAAATGTGAGGGGCAGCCAGGGCTTTTTCAGCTCAAGAGCTCCATCTCCAGAATTAATGCCTGGCACTAAGGCAGAGCACGAGGAGGCAACCTGCAGCCTGAGGAGTGTGTTCAGAGATCAGGCACAGCAGAGCCAGTCCGTGGGAACATGGTCTGGTTGGTTTTGGTGTTTCCAGTGCTCCCGCTTAACAGTGGAGCTGGGCTGATAGTAAGGAAGAACTCTGTTCTGTAGCAGAATGAATACAGCAAAAGAGAGCCCAGAGCCATGGTCTGTCGAGCACTTCTGCTTTGTCTGAGCAGGCCTGGGCAGCTGAGATCCTTTCTCCTGACCACGCACGCTCCTCTCTCCTCTGGGCATGTCCAGTCCTTGTGACCGAGTGTCTCTGCATGTCTCTATCCGTAGAACCTTCCCTTTCCAAGCTTTGCTGTTCCTTTTCCAGCATCACCCTCTCTTTCTTCTTTCAGTGGATAATGGATGTGATCTTATGTAATGGATTAGGAATCTACTGTGGGATGAAGACCTTATCCTGGCTTTCTCTGAAGACGTACAAATGGCAAGGACTTTGGAACATCCCTACATACAAGTGAGTCAGTGTGGAAGGTAACTCTGCGAGCAGCAGCACGGCACAAAGCTGGGGCTGGGGTGAAAGATCTTGGTTGCTACCGGGCTGTTCTGTTAGGGTTAGTGTGAATTCACCTGTGTTAGGATGACTTGAGTATCTACTAAATTCATTGCTGCACAGAAGCTTGTTTAGGAGAATTGTTTAACTGGAATGAAATTGGAAATGTACCTGTTGGGAGCATTGCCTGATGTCCAGGGTTGAGGGCAGCTTGTGGAAATGGGCTTATTTAGTGAACTCATTAAAGGAGACGCAGGAATCCAAGTCTGAATCATCCTCTTGTTCACAGTAAGGGTCTGTTTGGTCCTTGTGCAAGCAGCGCATTTCTGGGTAATCAGAACTGTGTCGTCATGGGGACACCGAAACTTGAAAGGAAATAAATCATCTCATTGAGTAGTAATTATTACGGGGTGAAGGGGGAAGCATTTGCACATGTGAGCTGTTGTCTGAAATGGAAGTGTTAGTAGATCTATTTACACCTCGTGTGATGTTTCTTAAACTGAGAGAATGCGTTCTGCTTCCTTGCAGAGGGAAAATGAAGAGAATTGTCTTCCAGTTCACCCCCTACAGCTGGGTCAAGTTCGAGTGGAAGCCGGCATCCAGCCTGCGCAGATGGCTGGCGGTTTGTGGCATAATCTTTGTAGTAAGGACATTTTTCTTTTTCCTTTCTCTATCACTTGATTTAATGCTTTGTTACACATGAGCAGCTGTAGAGACAGTAACTTAGGCTGGAACTCTGACAGGGCAATGCTCCTTTAGGTGAGACTGGAAGAGATCACTTCCAAATCTGGCAGAAAAGTTGACTGTTCCACATCTCTGATATCTTTTACAGATCGTGATCTGCACATAATTCAGTAACTGCTACTCCCAAACACATTGGCTTTGGATGGAAGCCTCTCGTGTCTGGGCCTTGGGCAGGTCATGTCGCACTGGCTGGGGAGATCTGCAACCACAGCCATGGGCTCCTCCGTCAGCTCTTGAGGCGCATGGTTCTGCCTCATATAACACTTTTATGAAGACATAAATAATTCAGTTAGCCCTTCTTCGTTTTGGTGTTTCACTGAAGAACATGATGGGCTTGTCAGTGTCCAGTTCAGGTAAGCCAGCTCCCTCTGCTAGAGAAAAAAAGAAGCTGGCTTCTCTGGCAGGCGTGACAGACTGCCTGCCTCCTTTATCCCAGTGTCTGAACCCCTAGTACAGGGATGCATCGTCTGGAATTCGTTGCTTCCATTTCACCGTCACAGGTATCTCGTGGGACACTGACGTGGAGGGTAAACGTGACAGTGCAGAGTGCCTTTTCCCCCCCACTCCTGCCTCTTGCCAGCTGGGGGACTTTGGCCTTTGTGCTGCCCCAGGGAAATCGTTGGTCTCTGCTTTGAGCAACTCAAAGTTATTTCAATTCAGCAAGTGTGAAGTTTAACTAAAAAACCCTTGTGACGCTGCTAGTGATTGCAGAGACAATGGGCATTAACCACTTCTGGAGGGTACTACACAGAGTATAACTGTGCCTTTTCACAGCTGCTGGAACAGCTTTAGCCATCTTGAGACGTGGGATGTGAAATCTGGCAGGGGTTTTGGGGGGCTGCCCAGTGTGGTTCCCTGTTAGGATTTGCCGGGTGGGACACAGCCTGGGCAGCCACCCCCCCGCCTCTCTCTCATAACGCCATTGCCTCTTGCGCTGATGTTAGCCTGCAGACCTGAGTGTGCTCTGGGGACAGGGCACAGCAGATGGCTACGCAGGCGGCGTACGGCAGGGCTGGCCCTGACTGCCAGGCAGTTCCCAGGCTCGGTCAGTTGAACATGAGTCCACATCACCTGATTTCCGCTACAGAAACCAGGGTCACAATGAATGACAGGGTTGCTGAGGTTTCCAGAGTTATGGGAGAAGGAAAGAGAATGTGCCTGCCTAGATAAAACACGAGTGAGTACTGCGTGCAGACTCTTTGCACCCTAAAGAAACTGGGACAGATTTTGCAGCTGAGAGATTCCGCTGGATTTGTCCCAGTCTGTGATAAAATCCTGTTTCTTTAGCAAAGCCCAGCTTCAGCCGGCAGTTCGTGCGCAGCCTCAGGTATTGGCTCACTCTTGGGTTAAACACTACTTAGTGCAATTTGTTATTGTATCTTCTGAAGTGAGAAACTTGGATCTACTCTCTCACCTCATCCCAGTGCCGGGGCAGTGCACTTGAGCATAGTTTGCTATAAATAAACTGTGAAAACCCAAACCAAGCAAAACCCCGGGGTGTACAGCTGCACCTCTTGTTATTCAGGGGTTCCTTCAGCCAGATTTGAAATCCTGGTGAAAGGGCAAGGGGTTGCTTTTAGGGTTTTGCTATCAGTAGTTCTGCAGGAACTCCAGCCTCCTGACAACCTGGTTCCATATCGGAGGCAGTGCTTGTCCTGGCTTCTGTTGTATTCTGTAATCCTTCTTCCAACACACAGAAAGCCTTTAAACACCGCGTTCAGTCACGAATGCAGTTGGTGACGGTATGCTCAGTAGCGCTGAGCAGGGCGCCGTGGTGTTAGAGGAACAGCAGGGGGAGTGGCGCAGGGAGAGAGAGGGAGAATCCAGGCTTCATCCAATGAAGTCTCCTGACTGTAATTAAAATGTCCTTTCTCTCAGTTTCTATTGGCAGAGCTGAACACATTTTACTTGAAGTTTGTCCTTTGGATGCCACCAGAACACTACTTGGTCCTGTTGCGGCTTGTCTTTTTTGTCAATGTGGGAGGTGTGGCTATGAGGGAGATCTACGACTTCATGGATGACCCGTAAGCCAGTCCTCTTGTGTCTATACCATGTTGAGCCTCACTTTGTTTTGATTTTGCTCCAGCTTGTTGGCATCCATCTCATGGCAGTAGCTCAACATGGCGGGAACAGGGAGACCTAATTCCAAAGCACCGGCTTTGTGTGCTTTGGGTTTGGAGGTAAAATCCTGTTTGCGTCTGGTTCAAGAACAGCTGCTGTTAAGCGTGTTCAATGGTTGTAACCTCAGTTTTTGATAACCGAGCGCTCTTTTGGGAATGTCATGCGTAAATCGAGTGTGGCTGGCTGCTGGGCAGCAGGGTCCTGAGCTCCTCTATCAGACTGATAGCCAGGAACCACGGTCCTTAGGGTACCTCATAAGGGCAACAGGGCCTAGACTCAAAAAATACATTCCTCACAGGCACTTCTTTTCTCAAGCTGTCTTATGGCTGATCCCCGGTCCTCCTGAGCTTTCGTGGCATCCTCTGGCAGAGCAGAGGGCTCTCCAGGGAAGGTAGAGTGCACCTGTACACACAGTGCATGCATGTTCAGGCTGTTTTACTCAAGCATCGTATTAGTCCGCACTGCTTTTGTTTCTGCAAACCACGCATGAACTGTGATACTTTGTTCTCCAAATTGCCTTTTCTTTTGAGTATCAATGTCACGAATTGCCTGAGCCCACATCTTAAGGCTGAGGCAGCGCCTGGCTTCAAAGGGGGGTGCTCATTGTCACTGGCCAACACAACAAGTGTCTGTGCTCAGAGTTTAGGGGCTCAGAACGTACCCGGCTGTATTTTCACTTGCACATCATTTTGGGCAGGGAACCAGTTGGATTCCTTCTATTGTGGTGCAAGGAAGAGCAGGGGAAGAGCTGCTGGGGAAGAGCAGGCTGTGCTGGAGGCTCCCAGCTGACATCACAAGGAACCTTCCTGACCTTTTCCTTTTGAAAACACACTCAGCTTCTTGATGGACGAAGAATGGAATATTCCATTAACCTCCCTTGCCAGGAACGTGGCTCCTTGCCCTTTTGGGTAGTGATGAGATCGTCTGATCAGATCTCTTCAGCCAGCCTTGCAATATTTAGTCTGGAAAGCAGTGAAGTTCAAGCATGAGATCTTTGGAATTGGAATAATCCAAGAAGGTGGTTCTGAAGCTGCTGCCCAGCTCTTACAGACCATGTTCCTGTTGTGATCGAGATGCTGCCTCTTGAGTGCTGAGGGACTGATTCTGTGAAATGTTCTTGGCCAGAAATGTCCAATGGAAGAGCCTGTAGTGCTTGACCTTGTCATATTTTCCTGGTTTCTGATCCTTGCTTCTTCCAGAGAGCAGCCTGCACTGAGGCTGTGAGTTTTCATCTCCAAGTGAAGAAAAGACTTTTCTTTAAAATCTTTAATGGGTAGAAAGGCAGGAAACCAGCTTTCTTCCCCCGCAGTGTGAGGTTCTGCACAGCTCTTCTGATGGGGTTACTGATAATTCCTTTGTCAGTGTGCTGTTATGAGTGAGAGAAAGAAACTGATGGCAGACGAGGACACAGGTCAGCGAAGCAAAGAGCTAACCGAGTCATCTGAGCAGCTTTAGTCCATAGCGAGAGACCTGCCACTGTGTGTTTTCTCTCTACCTGTGTGCTAAGGCTCTTCCTGCCTGTTTAATTCATCAGAGCAGCTGAACAGCCTGGAGCAGTTCCTGAAACTCTTTCAAGTCTGTTGGTCTAAGCAGGAAGCTTCTTAAAACGGATGCGCTCACCTATCTCCTCAGCAGTAACTGACACTTGAGTTACTGCATCAGGTTTTCTCCATTGTGTTTGGATGATTTTGTGTCGTTTTTAGCCATTGGTTTCAAACACGACTGTCAGGCCTCTTGTTTAAGGACCAGCGTTCCGTGCGCTTGACTTGCCGTGGCTCCCCTGCATTCAGGAGCAGGAAGAGCAGCTCTGGTTGCTCTCCTTACTTAGATCCCTGCCCAGATACTGTGAGTCCAAGGGGATGCAGTGGAGCGGATAGATCTGAGCAACAGGAAAGCGCCTGCTAAAGGAAGAGCGCTCTCCCCAGTGTGGCCACCAGCATCTAATGAGAGAGGGAAGGAGAAAACAGAAGCAGACGTGCAGTTGGAGCTCCCTCTGCCCCAGCTGCAGCTCCCTATGTCCCAGCACCACTGGAGCTGCATGGAGCCTGTTCTGACAGTGTAAACAGGGCAGCATGCAGGCTAGAGCGACAGACAGGCAGGCATGCAGACTCGTGTCTGCCTGGCAGAGCAGTCCCTCCCCAAGGAAATCCTAATCGGGGCTTTGTTAGGCGGCTTCTTTCTTGCTTGCTGCACAGCAAAACTGGCAGGAAAACATCCCAAAGGGCTCCGGTGGCTGCTGAGCCTCACAGCATTGACTGAGTCAGTGCCTCAGCTGGGCAGAGGACTGTCCATCATCACAGCAGCCCAAGACCAGGCTGTAATTCCCATTCCTAAGGTTCCTTAGCACAGCTAGCTCTCCCTGCAGCCCTCCGCAGGCTCCTTACATCGCTTTCCTCCTTATCTCCTCTGTCCTGCCCCAGTCCTCCACAGCTTTACATGGGATTCTTCTTGGCTGTGTTTCATGTCGCATCTCACGCTGGAGTAAGGGTGGAATAACACAGCTGGACAAACAAGGAAGGACCTGGTAGGAAATGGGCTTCATAGTACACCTTGTTAAATAAGAGGGCAAGGCCTCTGCGGAATAGACACTCCCTGTGTTTAAAGCAGATGTAGAACACAGATGGAATAAGGGGGAGCAGAAGGCAAAAAAGGCTAATAGGGAAGTGCACTGAAACGCTGCTTGATGTGGTTTAAGTAAAGGATGCAATGTAAAGGCTGGCAAGAAAAGCCGGTCATGTGTGCTCGCTGCTGAAACAGTTGGTGATGGTGGTGGTTGAGGGCATTGCTCTTCTCAAGTTTCATCTGCCTTGATCAAATCAGTTGGATTTCAGGGAAGATTTAATTAAATCATGCCTTCGGGGACAAAAAAAGTACGAAATACATACAAGGTCTGGTAGCTTTCTCTTGGTTCTCTCTTGTAATGGGAATAAAATCCCATTTGAGATTCAGAAGGTGGGTGATGGAAGAGCAAACCTTTACCGAATGGGAAGTGATGCATTTGGCTCTGCGCTCTTGGGCAGCATGTCTGCGTGTGCCAGTGGTGCTGTGACAGGTAGGGTCTTGGTGTGATCCAGTGCACAAAAGGGCTCATTCCTTCCCCAGAGAGCCCCTTTCGATTACTGACGAGTGAACCACCGGGTCTGTCAGGTCAGTCAGCTGTGAAATGTCCAGTCTTGAAATGACTAAACAGACCGGTTTTGGGAAGGGGAGGATCTGGCTGGGTTGGATCATGCGGCTTACCCGGGTTTCTACTGATGCTCTTACCTGTGGGTGTAATGAGGCTTCCTGAAAGGCAGGCAGTGGCTAGTTGGATTTACGTGTTTCCCATACAGGAGCAGGTGACCCAAAAGGCGGTGCGTTTCCAGTCTCCCCTTCTGCAAGTGGAGTCTCTGAACAGGTGCCTGTGGTTTAATTTCTGGCAGCAGGGATTGACAAGTCCCTCACTGGGCTTCACGTAGCACTGCAGCCTCTTGGTACCCTGTCTGGTGCTGCTTAGAGACAGCACCTGCGGATTAATTGTGTGTTTGCCTCATGATTGTGTTGTCCTGGAAGTGAAACGCCATCCTGGTGTCTTCCATTATCTATGTTAGTAAGCTTTATTCTTTAAAATCCGCTCGGAGATCGTTAGCGACAGCTCATGGAATGCCTTCTTGGGAAGAGAGGAAGTTTGGGAATGCAGTTACATAGAGGTTAAATGTGGCGTGACTTGGTATCTGCAGAGGAAATCCACTAGAGCTCCTATTTCGTACCTACCTTGAACCTCAGCTGATCTCAAGCTGGTCAGAGAATTATATTGTGTGGATTTACCAATATCTTAAAACCGGGGATACTTCTGTGCATCATGTGAGGATGGGATTTAACTTCTGTGTTCTCAAAGCCTTTGAGAGGAAGCTTAAATAACCCCTCCATGAAACTTGTCAGCCTTAGTAATGTGTAGTCCAAACCAGACATCTAGATTTGGGCAGAGTGGGATGAAATTATTACCCTGACTGTGTTTTTATGGGTATTTCTCTGCATGCTTTATTTTATAGCAGTGTCTTTGTTGTGTCTGTGCCTTTTGTTTTGCAGGAAGTTCCATAAGAAGCTGGGGCAGCAGGCGTGGTTGGTTGCTGCCATCACTGCCACAGAGTTTCTGATTGTCGTGAAGTACGATCCCCATACTCTCACGCTTTCTCTTCCCTTTTACATCACCCAGTGCTGGATCCTGGGGATTATCCTTGTGCTCACCTGGACAGCCTGGCGTTTCTTCATTCGGTGAGTGGCATTTGCTCTTTTCTTTCAGGATCAGCCCTCTGGTAGCTTTGGTCTTTGTGGGGCTGCTGGGGTTGATGTTGCTGTAGAAACAGAATAGTTAAGTGTCCGCTTGCACCTGATGCTCCTGGATGGGTGAAGATGATTCCTATCACCGGTTCACCTTGTGTCGTTTTCCTTTTCAGTGACATCACTCTGCGGTATAAGGAGATCAGACGACAGAAGCAAGAGCACCGATACGAAAAGGACAAATGCTTGAGCAATGGTGATGGACACTCACCGATACTGGATGAACAAACTGGAAACAAACTAAGGGAGAGGAAGCTTTGAGCCCCAGACAAAGGGCTGGAAGGAACCTGTAGCGCTCAGGGTGGCCCGATGGACTTTCAACCTTATCCTACCTAACTCGTAATTGTCATTGTTAGCTTTCCAGCCTGTGAAAACCCTCTCGGGAAAGCTCTCCCTCTGATATACGCAGCCTTTCTCCTTCGGTGCACCCAGCTGAAGTCGGAGAAAGTCTGTGTAAGGGGAAGCCAGCGCCAACACCGCTGCCGCGAGGTGGGATCTTCACTTGAGCGTGTTATGTCTTCCTTGAAAACCAGGTTTGGAGAGAAGGGGCTTTAAGACAAAGTGTAAAGGGAATCAAGGTGGTATTCCCAGGAAACTGTGAGACTTCATTTTGACCTTTGGGCATTAGGAATGCCTGGTTGGGAGTGTGCAGATACAGGCAAGCAATGGTTTTCTTCCTGCTGGAACTGCTTTGAGCTGTGGAGTAAGATGAGGTGAAGTGTTCAGCCGCCGCTTGCCAGAGCGGCAGCGAGGTAAGCATGGACAAACTGGAGCTGGCGAACAAGCTGCGTAACTTGCACAGGATGTACAAGACACTACTGTTACAGCCCCTGTCCTACAGGGTTACTGCCTTTCTCTAAACTGACTTTCTGCCTGCTGGAATAGCCTACGATAGGTTTACGTTGTATCGCAGTGCTAGGGGGACAGGCGACTTCTCTGTAGTCCTTTTTCTTATTGTTCTTTTAGTCTTGATCATCCCTCAAGTATAAAGGAAGGTCAAATAAGAGAGGTCAACCTGCCTTTCCTTTGCCTTGTGGAGCAAAATGTATTACAAGCAGAAAACTGGGAGTTACTCCATCAGTCTTAAGTTATTTGCCTTATTCTCGGCTCTTCTAGTTTGCTTACCAGGAGGGTTTCACTCTTGGTGTCCACTGTCTGGGACACGTCAGGCTCTGCCATCCTTCAGAGCCGCTCTGTTCTTCCCAGGGTAACTCCAGGCTGAGTGATTCCCAAGGCCAAGGAGGAAGAGACGTTCTCTGCAGTCACGCACAAAGCTGTTAACGTGCCGCTGTCCCTGACAGAGCAAACTCTGGCAGGGGTCATCTCTCTTTCCGAGCGCTGAGTGCCAGCAC
Source organism: Cuculus canorus (assembly GCF_017976375.1). NCBI lineage: Eukaryota > Metazoa > Chordata > Aves > Cuculiformes > Cuculidae > Cuculus > Cuculus canorus. The sequence continues at coordinate 68,766,317 of NC_071405.1, read as the reverse complement.
AGGCAGGGTGCGTCGCTCTTTCTGAGTGCTGGGTGCCAGCACAGGCAGGGTGCATCGCTCTCTGAGCGCTGGGTGCCAGCACAGGCAGGGTGCATCGCTCTCTGAGCGCTGGGTGCCAGCACAGGCAGGGTGCGTCGCTCTTTCCAAGCGCTGGGTGCCAGCACAGGCAGGGTGCGTCGCTCTTTCCGAGCGCTGGGTGCCAGCACAGGCAGGGTGCATCGCTCTTTCCGAGCGCTGGGTGCCAGCACAGGGAGGGTGCATCGCTCTTTCCGAGCGCTGGGTGCCAGCACAGGCAGGGTGCATCGCTCTTTCCGAACGGTGGGTGCCAGCACAGGCAGGGTGCATCGCTCTTGCATGGTTTGCCCTCCCCAAGTGCTGGGCAGCAGCCGAGGTCCGCAGGCCATGCTGGAGAGCGTTTTGCTGGTGACTCAGCATCTTGGAAAAGAAATTGCAAACCTTGGCTGCATTTTTTCCAGGTCATTATTCCAAACTGTGATTGCTGCACTGAGCATTGATTCTGTAACCTCCGCTCCGAGCCTTTGCTTTGGCGTCCGAGGTGCTGACGTAACCAGAACCCTTTCATTTTTGAAGTACTGTGACCTAATCTGGCTGCTACAGGGTATTTTTCAGGGAAGTATTTATCCAGAAAAGTGACACAACCCCCCAGTAAACTTCTGACAAAGGAACCCCTGACTCTTGGAGTGGCAGGAGACTGGCAGAGCTGCTGATGAGCAAACATCTGCACTTTCGATCTGCTTTGGTAACCAAAGTCTGCGTTTCCCCGTGTTTATGGTGACCCACATCCTTCCCAATGTAAGGAGTGGGCACTGAGCAGCCGGGCTTTTCAATCCAGTGGTTTGGCTGTGTCTGGAGAGCTCGGCAGATGAATCGTAGAATCATGGGATGGTTTGGGTTGGAAGGGACCTCGGAGCGCATCCTACCAGACCAGGCTGATAAGGCCCCATCCAGCCTGGCCTTGAAGGCCTCCATGGAGGGGACATCCACAACCTCCACACAAGCAGAGTTCGGGCCGGGGCTGCCTCTGCTGCTCAGCAGGCGCAGAAGGAGGGAGACCAGGATGAGAGGCAGCTTCGGGCACCTCTCGAGTGTGTCCAGTCCACTGTGGCGAGCGCGCCAGCTGCTCTTAGGTGATAGTGTTTGCTGCTGTGAGGTAGTGAGGATCGTACGGCTGCGCGAGTAGATGCCGACAGGTTGTAAATGGGCAGAGTGCCGAGTTGAGCATTATTTATTCCTATGCCTTTCACCCGGAGTTGTTCTAGTTCCAGCTTTAGACTCGTCGTACGAAATGTGAACCGGTTGTTTGGTAGCTCGTCTCAGTGTGTTGTGCTCGTGTCGCCCCGGCTGAGCGAGGCTGGGGTCGGTTTATCTCCGTTCTGTCTGATTAGCTCCGTGCCCCGCTCCGGTCTCTGTGCAGCGCAGCCTCCTGGGTCCATCTCCAGGCAGGAGCAGGAGTGCCCCGGGAGGATCTGCGCTGCCTCCCTGCCTGCCAAAGACCCACCTTCTCTGTGGAAACAACTGGTGAGGAATCCCTGTTCCCCAGGGGCGATTCCGGAGCTTGGACCTAACCATAAACACTGACTCGTTTGTCTACGTCTGTCTAAAGAGCTGTCGTGGTTAGTCTGGATAACTGACCTGTGTAATAAAGCGATGTTTGCCGGAGTGTTCTTTGTACGATGGGTGCGTGCTCGTGCTTTGTCTCATCACCTCGCCTGTGGGATCAGCCACTGAGCGGGATTCGATCTCCCCTCTGGGAGAAGGGCTGGCAAATGTAAGGGATCCTGGGCATTAAAGCAGTGGATGCTCCAAGCCCTTGGTCCGCTGCTGTAATTCGGAATTTGCCTCTCCCATTACATTTCCAGCGTGGTCTTCCTGCTCTGAGCTGGGCTTGGGCCGCACGTGATGCAGTGAGTGTCTGGGCGGTCTCAGCCCTTCCCTTACAGACCAGCATGTGGTGTTGCATCGCTGCAGTCTTGCCTGGATTTAAGGATCTGTTTGGGATCATCTCTCAGGGAAGACCTCAAAAGCAGCAGAGGAAAAGACTGCTGATAAACCCCACAACATCTGGGGTGGCGTCAAGTGATGGACATGAGAGGAGCAGCAGTCTCCCACCTCTGCAAACATCTGTCGGGGATCGGGGACCTGGAACAAGATCTGGTCCTCGTGTGGGAGTGCCCTGATCCCTGCAGGAAAATCATGGACCATCTCCCAGTGCTGTCACTCCGTGGTGGACCCAGCACAGGAGCTGGTAAGCTGACCCTGCGGGTGTTCCTCTGGATGCAGGTCCTTCGGAGTGCCTCACGCTCTGTGCCAGTGGAGTCTGTCCTGCCTTGAGGTGGGTTTTCCCCACAAAATTGTGCTCAAATTGGGAAAAAAAACTCAAACCAATAATCAAAGGGAACCTGTTGCTGTTTCTGCCTGCTCCTCTGGAGCCTGCGCTGGTGTGCGAGGTGAGAGGCTGAAGCCGGCTCTGAAGATGAGGTAGGATAAGGGAAGAGGGAAGATCTCCAGTGGGAGGAAAAAAAACATGGGAAAACCAGTTGGAACTCCAATGGCTTTGCTTTGTGAGGTGGCAGAGCCACTGGGCAGCTCCAGTTCCACCCGGGGCCGCAGTGGGATGGGGAGGGAGGAGGCTCGTGTCCCCTTCCCTTCAGCCTGAAGCCTTGCATGATCCAAGGATTTGGTTCTCGGGTGATGGCTTGTGGACCCCAAATGGCTTTGAGGAGGAGAGCGGCACCCAGGAGCCAAATCCTTGGATCCCTGTCTGGAAGCCTGTGTTAGGGATGCAGGAATTCGGCTCCCGGGCGATGATGTGCAGATCCCAGGAGCCAAACCCTCGGATCTCTGCCTGGAAGCCTGCGTTAGGGAGAGGCGGGGATCCAAGGATTTGGCTCCCGGGTGATGATCATGGATTCCGGGTGGATTTAGGGAGGGGAGCAGCATCCTTTGGGAGGCAAAGGAGGGGATGCGGTCCAGATGGGAAAGGTGGTCCGGGGGGGGGTGTAGGGGGAGGGTCGAAATCCCGGTGTGGGAGGGAGGCGGTGCCGGGGGAGGAGCAGAGGGCGGCGATCCCCGTCCCGGGCAGCGCGGGGGGCGCTCAGCGCCGGCGGCACCGCGAGATGCGGCCGCTTCTGCCCGAGGAGCGGTGAGTGCGGCGGGTCCGGGGGGGGGGGGGGGGGGGCTGGCAGCGCCCCCGCTGGGGCTGGAGAGGGTCTTTTTTACGGCCACGTCCCTTGGGAAGCTGCCAACCCGCCGAGCTGCGCGCTGAGACCCCTTCTGCCCCCTTGAAGCCCCCCTAAAGCCTCCGGACCCCCCAGACCCTGCCCTGGCTCCTGCTCGCCACCCCCGGAGCCGGGAATTCCTCTGCCTGCGTCCCCCCGGGGCACTGGATGATCCCAGAGATCTTTTCCAGCCTTAATGATGCCATAAATCCGTGACTGCGGTCCAGGAGCGCCCGCGGGCAGCGGAGCGGAGCCCATTGCATCCTTCCGTCAGCCCCGGGTGGGAGAAACCGGGGCGAAAGGCTTTCCCGGCCGATCCTGACGGCTCCCGGGGGGCAGAGAGGTGAGGGGGTGCTTCTCCTCTGCTGCTTTGCCAGGAGGTTTGGGATGGGTTGGAGCAAAACCTGGGAAAGCGCGTCCCAGCCTGGAGGGTGCTGAGACCGCCCAGCTCATCGCAGCGGTGAGCAGGATCCCAGCCGGAGCTCCAAAGGGAAGGAAGCAAAGCCTGGCAGCCGATCCCGAAGCATCCCAGCCTGAGCCCATGGGATCCAGGGGCACAAACCTCCTGCACTGGATCATCCCAGCCTGAGCCCATGGGATCCAGGAGCACAAACCTCCCTCCTGCACTGGATCATCCCAGCCTGAGCCCATGGGATCCAGGGGCACAAACCTCCTGCACTGGATCATCCCAACCTGAGCCCATGGGATCCAGGGGCACAAACCTGGAGTGTCCCCACTCTTCCACACGGAGCCCCAAACCTTATTGTGGGGGTTGTTCCCTGCCCGGGTAAACCAGCGATGGGCGTTGGGATGGATCCATGCTCTTGGTGGTGGCAGAGCCGGCGTTTCCCGTGCTGAGCCTCGTGGAGGTGCAGAATGGTGCAGAGTCGTCTTCGGGTGCAAATCGGGGGGACTGGCGCAGTCGGGGTGCGGGTCTGGTGTCAGGATGGGGAGGGCCATGGGTGAGCGAGTTCGGGGTGAAGGGGGGTCAAAGCCTGAATCTTTGCATTTCATCAAAGGTTTGGTTGCATTTTTCATGTTTTTGACGATCAGACTCGATCCAGGTTTTCCGCTGCGTGGATCGAGGCCAGACAGGGCTTTCCCTGAGAAGGATGGAAAAGCCTCGCTCGGCCCCGGGATGGATGCGTGCCAGCAGCAGGGGCTGGGCTGGAAGAGAGGAAGGGAATTGCAGGAGGGAAAAGAGTTCAGCCTGGCTTGGGGGGATCGGTGTTGGGGTGAGAAGGGAAGGAGGAACGCAGAGATCGCTGCTGCACTTTATAACTCAGATTGTGAAGTTTTGGGCCCGCGGGGCGCTGGAGGATGTCTGCACAGCCGTACCCGGGGGCTCTGAGAGCAGGGAGAGCGGCTCCATCCCCTCCGAATCCCTCGGGTTTGATTTTCCCGGCAGGGATTGGAAAGGCAGGCGGGGGTGACAACAGAGCGTCTCGGTGAAGGCTCACAGGGAAGAGCGTTGTTAATAGAAAATGCAATAAACCCCTTCCCCGAGCACCTTCGTTTGCTCGCTAATATTGTTTTGCAAATAGGAAAATCCTCTCCGAGCGAATTCCTCGTCCGGGCACCGCGGCAGCTCCTGGCTCTCTGGGTGATGCCATAGAAATCTGATTAGAGTTTATTAGAAAAGAATGGTTTTGGGGGGGGGGGGAAACCTGTCAAAGAGATGGAAAAGTGGAAATTCCCTCCAATTTCAAAAAGAAATTGGAAGGTTTTTGGAAGGGCTGTTTGCCCTCCTGCAGGGAAAGTGGTTCTGGAAAAGTTCTGTGCTTTCATATTAACAAAAGCCATCGGGAAACAGAAAGAAACGGAGCCTCGGGATCAGGTGCGGTGGTTTTCAGGGCATCAGAAGAGGCTGTTTTGGGTAGATCTCCATCACGTGGCACTGTTGAGATATCCGGGTGGATTTCCAGCCCTAAACAGCAATGTGAACCTTAAGCCGAGCTCAGACCGTACGTGACACGAGTTTAGCACGTTCTCAGCCGGGTTCTCACTGTTTATCCGCTGCACACACAGGTTTCTCCCTGTGGAAGGAGTTTGAGGGCCCCTCCCAGCCCTTTCCTGGCCAGTTTGGCTTCGGGACTCAGTTCCATTGGGAAGAACCCCCCGTCTGGCTGTCATCCCAAGCGGAGCGGCGTGGCCCCTGCAGACGATGCTCCCCCAACAGCGTGGCTGCTCTTTGACGCTCTAATGTGCTGCAATTCCCACCTCTGCCGGTTAAAGCCCAGGCTGGGTGGTTTGGGGGGTCCATCCCCCCCCGGTGCCGGAGCAGCCAAGGGGAGCTGGGAGCTGGTGTCCGTCGCTGGTTGGCCGCCCCTCGGAGGCACAGACAGGTTCTCCTCCCGCAGGGGGAGGCGGTTGGGGCTGTGGAGAGTTGGGGGGCTCTGACGGCGATGGGGGGCACGTGAAGTGTGGGGCTGAAGGTGCACCCCTGGGCTTGGGGGTCAGGGTCTGTGGGATCGCTCCAGCGTTCCCTGCTCCGTCATCTCTCAGATTCTAGGGAGCAAGGGGTTTGCTGGCCCAGTTGGTGTTGGATTTTGCTTTCTGGGTGGTTTTGGGGGGATCCCACTCCTTTTTCATAGCGGGAAATACCCGAGTTGGCCAAATCCCCCTTGGCATCGCAGGATGCCTTCTCTGGGATCCCACGGACCAGCAGCCTCCTCTTGCTTAGGATGGATCTCACGTAGGACTCACCTGGGAAAACCCCGTTGGGGAGGAAGGCAGTGGGGCTTTCCCGCTGCAGGAATCGATTCCGGGGTCACGGCATCCCCCAAACCCTGCAGCAGCCCTGAACTCGGGCTGCTCCGCTCGCACGTGGAAAAGAGGTTGGAAAAGCAGCAGAGGGCTTAAAGAGCTCCTGGAGGGGAAGCATCCGTGCCCAGAGCGATTGGAAACGTCGCCCATTAAACGCTCCGGAGATGAACGATGCGGCTTTGCGGCTCCCCTTTCGCTCCTCTGCGAGGGGATGAGGCGCTTTAGAAGCGCCCCTTTGCGCTGCTCCTGGAAGAGGAGCGGAGGCCACTGAGCATCCCCGCGAAACCACCCCAAAACAGTGGCTGCTCAGTTCTCTCCCTTTCTCCTAACTCCCCATCTCGCGCGTTGCAGGCTGCCCGGCGAGCGGGGAGCGTTGGCCATGGACAACGGCCATGGGAGCCGATACCGCTCGGGCCGTGAGTATGATGGAGCCTCCGAGGGAAGGGATTGGGGGGCAGAGCTGGGCAGGGTTGGGGGGACAGAGCTGGGCAGGGTTTGGGGGAGCAGAGCTGGGCAGGGGTTGGGGGGACAGAGCTGGGCAGGGTTTGGGGAGCAGAGCTGGGCAGGGTTTGGGGGGACAGAGCTGGGCAGGGGTTGGGGGGCAGAGCTGGGCAGGGTTTGGGGGGCAGAGCTGGGCAGGGGTTGGGGGAGCAGAGCTGGGCAGGGTTTGCCCACTCCGCTGCTCTGGGAGGGTTTCCCAGTCCTCGCTGCTCCCTGCCGGAGCACTCCATGTGCACACCCATGGGGTTTGGGTTCCGAATGCAAGTGTTGAACCCTTAAACCCGACCCCGGTTTCCAACACCACCTGTTCTGCCCCAGAAACGGTCAGGCGTGGGGGGAGGCGGGTGTGCAGCACAGCTGGGGTTTGTCCCCGGGGTTGTGCAGGGCCAGTGAAGGGTTATTTTGCCCCAGTTTGCAGCAGGAGCGGCTGAACTGCCTGGTGCTGAGCTGTACCGCGCACCCCGGTGCGTGGGAGCGCCCTAGAAAGCTGCAGCGCTTCGCAGCATCCTCAGCCGGGGATGCGGGGATAAATCACAGCCCCAAAGGGGTTTGGGTTGGGGTGGAGGAAGCAGGACTTGGCTCCTGCCCCGAGGCTTTAACCCACTGACCCTCTGGAGGGGTCACAGTTCGGTGTCCTGGGCACGAATCGGTCCCTTCTCTCCCTCCCGGAGGTTTGGGGAGCAGAGGGCTGTCCCTCCGCTCGGATGCCGTGTGGGAAGAAGCCTTCCTTGGGCTTCTTCTGCTCTGGAGCCGCTGCTGAAGGAGGGAGCGCCGAGTGTGACGCGGGAGGGCTCCCCAGCACCGCTCTGCAATGAGAAATCCTTGGTTTTCCCCTTTTTTCGGTGTCGGCTGAGCGGTGGGTGCTGGTCCGTCGCTGCTGTGATGGAGGCTGGTGCAATGCAGCAGCGCTGCTCAGCGCTCCGGCGCTGCAGCCGCACGCCAGGCTTCCTCCTCCCGGCATCGCAGGGCGCTTTTTCCCTATTCCCAAAAGCTTTCCGCTTGGATTTTGGTTTACTTCCTCCCCGCCCCCGACCCCTTCCCGGATTTTCCAGGCAGCAGGAAGGGTTCATGGATGGGGAGAGAGATGCAGATGTGCACTGAGCACATCTGGAAGCGGAATGTGTCCGTAGGTGGTGATGGGACCCCGGGACTCACCGATTTTCCTCGCTCGCTGGGGAGAGGGGCTGCGATTCCTGTGTTCCCACCTCCCCAAGCGAGGACTGGGATGCTTTTGGCTCGCAAAGCCGCTGCCTGAGCACGTCTGCCCGGGTGCAACGCCGTGGGTTATCCCCACCGTGGCCGATCCCGTAGCTCAGAGCCGGGTTTCTGGTGCGGAAGGAGCTAAGGATGAGGTCATGGCCGGCTGACGGTGCCTCTTCTCCCCCAGCCCTCGCCACGAGCCCACCTCGCTGGGAGATCGGCATCTACGCCGCCGGTGCCCTGGCGCTGCTGGGGATCGCGGCCGTCAACCTCTGGAAGCTCTGGCGCTCCGGCAGCTACCCGGCACCGTCCCCCTTCCCCAACTACGACTACCGGTACCTGGAGCAGAAGTACGGGGCGGCGTACGCGGACTCCAAACACAAGGTAAAAAGGGGGGGGGGGGATGTTGGGGGTTCACTTCTGTCTCTGGGGGGAAAGGGTGGCAAGTTTGGAAAAGGGTGGGAAGTTTGGAAAAGGGTGGAAAAGGACATGGAGCTGTTGGAGCGAGGGCAGAGGAGGCCACGGAGATGATCCGAGGGCTGAGCAGCTCCTGTCCGAGGCCAGGCTGGGAGAGTTGGGGCTGTTCATCCTGGAGAAGAGAAGGCTGTGGGGAGACCTCAGAGCAGCTTCCAGGGCTGAAAGGGGCTCCGGGAAAGCTGGGGAGGGGCTCTGGATCAGGGAGGGCAGGGATGGGATGAGGGGAACGGTTTGGAGCTGAAAGAGGGGAGACTGAGATGAGATCTGAGGCAGAACTGTTTTGCTGTTCAGGTGGGGAGGCCCTGGCCCAGGGTGCCCAGAGCAGTGGTGGCTGCCCCATCCCTGGAGGGGTTCAAGGCCAGGTTGGATGGGGCTTGGAGCCCCTGATCCAGTGGGAGGTGTCCCTGCCCATGGCAGGGGTGGGACTGGATGGGCTTGGAGGTCCCTTCCAGCCCAAACCACTCCAGGATGCCATGAAAAGCCGTGGGCGAGGAGCTGGTGCCGCGGGAGCAGCTCTGGGGGCTGCAGTAGGCGCAGGGTTCGCTGCAGCAGCAGCTCGAGGCCGCGCGGGAGCTGTGCAGCGTCCAGACGGGCGCTGGTGCATCCCAGCTGGCCCCGCCGCCGTTTGCAGGGACGGAATCACATCGCCTGGTTTCTCCTTTCCCTGTTGGCAGCGAGCGATGGCCCCGGGCTCGCAGAGGCCGCTGGATAGGAGCTGCCCCAGCCGCAAGGGCAGCCTGCGGGCGGACGACACCTTCGAGAGCATCAACGAGCTGGGGAGCCTGGAGCTGATGAGCAGAGACCTGGGCCTGGCCGCCTACGGCCCCTTGAAGAAATCCATCTCGGCCGACTCCCTCAGCTCCATCTCCTCCATCGGGAACAACTTTGGGCAGGACTTCACGGTGGGGCAGGTGGAGGTCTCCATGGAGTATGACGCGAAGGCGGCCACCTTGCACGTGACGCTGCTGCAGGGTAAGGACCTGCTGGAGAAGGAGGACGCCCGCTTCGAGTCCTGCTTCATGCGCATCAGCCTGCTCCCCGCCGAGCAGATCGTCGGCATCTCCCGGGTGAGCCGCTCGCCCCGAGCCCCGTGCTCGCAGCCTGCGCCTCTGGGTCGTGACGTCCCTTGGCCGAGGTCCCCGGGCCACCTCTGGGAGGTGGGATGGCGATGGGCTCTGCAGAGCTGGGAGGTCCAGATGCGTTGGGTGCATTTTGCTCGGGTGATTTCCACCATTCTGCGGTGCAGAGGGGTCCCAGGTGGGTTTGTGCAGGGACTTCTCTCTCTTGACTGGGATGGGTGATGCTTTCTTTGTCTCTGAGCAAGTTTTCCTGCCAGACCTTCCCTGCTCGGGGGCTGCTGCAGGACACGGAGGGGGCAGGATTTGGGGAGAGGGGGTGTTTTGCTGCCGGCGTCGGCTGCGTCCCCACACACACGGTTCACCCAAATGGAGCCCGAGCACAGCGCCCGCAGCCACCTCTTCTGTCTGCAGCGGCCGCATCCTTCCCCTCCCTGCGCAGGACGCGGCGGTTGGGGAGCCGGGCAGCTGGTGCTGAGCCAGGGGTGGTTTGGGGTGAAACCTCCCTTTTTAGGTGCCTCAAATGCCACTCTCGCAAAGCAGGAACCTCGTATTTTACAGAGCTCAGGGTCAGTTTGATTTGATCAGGATATTCCAGCAAGGAACGGAAGGCTTCATCCTGCCAAAGCAACCCTTTGGGCTGGAGGAGCCGTTCCAGAGAGCACGAAACCACCGCCTTCAAATATTCCACAGCGCCCTTTTAGGAGCATTTTCCTACCCAGCCTTCAGGCTCTTTATTGATGCCCCGGAGAGATTCATTATTTAGCTCCGTTATTTATAATTCACCAGCGCTGTTTGCCGCCTTCTGCTGCCCCGAGACGAGTCGTGCAGACCCGCCCGGTTCTGTGCCCCGAGTGCTTCACGGGAATGGGTTTAAACAGCAGCAGCCGCTTCTGTTCCTTCCATCCCAACACCCCAAAGACAACAGCGGCCGCAGGAAGAGGTGTCGGCGCTGTAACACAGACCAATAGTTGCAAATCTACTCTTCCCCCTTGGGAACCTTCATCCAGGGCAGGGGGTTGGGACTGGATGATCTTTAAGGTCATTAAGGTCCCTTCCAATCCAAATCGTGGATTCTATGATTCCATCCCCCGGAGACTCCAGGGATCAGTGTTAGAAGTTGGAAGAGCGTGGGATTGCCGTGCTAGGAAGGAGGTGATGGAAAATCCCACCTTCATCCTGGGGATGGAGCAAGTCTGGAAGCAGTCAAGCGTGAGAAGGTCCATGGGATGAGAGGAACCATCTCCGTGCTGTGGCTGTTGGGATGCTGCAGCCCAAGGAGTTCCCTGGGACCCCTTTTCCCTTCAGATGAGGAGCTGCTTGCTCTGCTTGTGCATCCAAGGCTGTGGCTTCCCATCCCGTGGGAGCACGGGGCCTCCTTTAGGGCCTTGGGTGCTGAAACAGGGCAGTGAACCCCAGTCTCCAGCGCCGTTCCCTCCGCCAGCGCCCCGGGAGCAGGCAGTGGCCGGTGCCCTGCAGGATGGGGCCCCGCGCGCCGCTGCCGCCTTGCTCCAAGTGACGATGTGACAGGGACGGTGTCCGGCAAAAAGCATCGCGTTTGGGACATTTGGGGCTCGTGGAGCCCATTGGCTCAGGCTCAGACCAGGGCTGGTGGCTGCACCCCCTCGATAAATCCTGTGGTGCCCAAGTCAGCCACACACCTGAGCCGCCGGGATGCCCGGCTCCTGCATCCGAGAGCACCGTTAACCTTAGTTTTTAATTAGAATTCATGGGTGACGGAGGTAACAGTCCGTTTTTCACTCCAATTGCTGAGTGGATGCCGTGCTCCGGTGGGAAATAACTGTCCCCACCGAGGCTGGGACCCAAAGCTCCTCTGGGCAGGGGATGCGCCGCCCTCTCTGCTCCGCGCGGCTCCCATGGGAGAACCGCACTCGGATGTGGCCCCAAACCACCCCCCCTTCCCCGTGGCAGATCCAGCGGAGCGCCTACGCTGTGGCCTTCGACGAGCGCTTCTCCATCCCGCTGGACCCGGCAGCGCTGGACGAGAACAGCCTGCGCTTCTCCGTCTTCGGCATCGATGAGGACGAGAGGAACGTCAGCACCGGCGTGGCCGAGCTCAAGCTCTCCGACCTGGACCTGGCTGTGCGCCCCTTCAACGCTTGGCTCTACCTGCAGGACATGAACAAGGCGAGTGGGGGGCTCATTGGGGGGTTCTCCCCGGGGCTGGGATCGGGGGGTGACGGCGTGTTGTGTCCCGCAGGCTGTGGACACGGTGGGTGAGATCCTGCTCTCCCTGAGCTACCTGCCCACGGCCGAGCGCCTGACGGTGGTGGTGGTCAAAGCCAAGAACCTCGTGTGGACCAACGGCAAAGTGACCGCAGGTTGGGGCTGGGGGGCTTGGTGGGTGCGGGGGGCTCCTGGTCTTCTGCGGGCTGGAGGTGGGCTTCATCCTGGTTTATCCTACACAGATATTTAGAATCATGGAATTATTAAGGTTGGAAAAGCCCCCTCAGCTCAGTCCGTTTAACCGTCAGCACAACCCCACCGTGCCTGCTAAACCATGTCCCAAAGTGCCGCATCTACACAGTCCTCACCCATGGATGGGGACTCCACCGCTGCCCTGGGCAGCCTCTGCCAGGGCTTCACCACGGTCAGTAATGAAACGTTCCCTGATATCTAAACCTGCCCTGGTGCAACTTGAGGCCGTTTGCTCGTCCCATCGCCTGTTCCTTGGGAGATCAGCACCCACCTCACCACAACCTCTTTCTGGGAGCTGTGGAGGGGTTTATTGGGGCAGCTCCCATTGAGGTCAGACCCACCAGGAAGGTCCTCCAGACATGGTTTCTCTGTATCGCAGGGGAAATGCATGCCTGACCCTGGGTTTTTCCTCTCTCCCACCCCAACCAGATCCCTTCGTCAAGGTGTACCTGCTGCAGGACGGGAGGAAGATCAGCAAGAAGAAGACAGCGGTGAAGAGGGATGACACCAACCCCGTGTTCAACGAGGCCATGATTTTCTCGGTGCCGGCCATCGTGCTCCAGGTCTGTCCTGGCTCCGGGGGTCCCAAATCCCTGCGCTAGTGCGGGCCCTGGGGGAGCCGTGGGTGGGATGGGGGGATGAGTGCATGGGGCAGGGGGTTTTGGGATGGGTGGGTGTCCATGGGAATGCGTGGGTTGGGTGATTCCGAGGGAAGCATAGAGGGACGTTTGCGTGCCCAGGTCTGGTTGGGGAGGGACGGGAGCTGCGGATCCACAGGGACGGTGTCAATGCAGCCACCGCTCTATGCTGGACCCCTGCGATGCCCTTGTGCTTCCCGCAGGACCTGTCCCTACGGGTGACGGTGGCCGAGTGCGGCGAGGATGGCCACGCCGACAACACGGGCCACGTCCTCATCGGCCCAGCAGCCAGTGGCATGGGCATCACGCACTGGAACCAGATGCTGGCCACGCTGAGGAAGCCCGTCTCCATGTGGCACCCGCTCCGGAGAAACTAAGCTGCTGGCGGGGGCGTCCCCAGGGTCCCGCGCCCCGGCACAGGCAGAGAGGGGCTCGGCTGTGCGCTCGCCAAGCACCGTGACGGCAGCCGGGCAGGGGCCGAGCAAGACTTTGCCGCACTGAGAAGGCAGCGCTGCCGGCGTGGCCGGAGCTGCCAACACACTTGGAGGCTGGAGCGGATCCTCGACTGCGTCTCTGCCCACCCGGGGGAACGGGCCTGCTGGGAAAGGAGCCCTCCCTTCCAATGGACCCAAACTGCTGCCCGGCTGCCAGCCGGGCTCCTGAGCATCCCGTGTGCTCCTTGGAGCACCTCGGAATCCGTGGTGCCCCCAAACGAGGACCCAGGGCTCCAGGGAGAAGGGGGTTCTATGGAGGGCAGGTTTTGGTCGAAGGGGGTGGGAATGGCTCGGGGGCTGATAAAGTGCTGGCACGGTGTGGTTTCTCTCGGCACGTGTGGTTTTCCTGCTGGGATTCAGAAGGTTTTAGTGCACTGAAATGGAACAAGGGCGAAGTAGCAGCAGGAGAGGCGATTGTTCTCATATTTGGGTTTTAACCCACCTTTTTCAAGCAGAGCAAATCCCTGCCCATGGCTTCACTGCTGCAGAGCGGGATCTGGACCGGACAAGTCGTTTTCCAGTCATCTCCTAAAGGTCCAACTGTGATTGGGATCAGCTTTTTCCACCCCAGCCCCTTTGCCTGTCTAAACTCACCCTCAGGGCACAGCAAATTCCTGCCCTTTTAACCCAAATCTCATGACCAGGCGTTTTTTTTTTTACAGCCTCTGGTCTCTGAGTCACCCTTTGACTCGCTCATCCCAAGTTTTAGCCTAAATTTGGGTGCAGAGTGAACATCTTTGCGCTGTGACCGGAGCCAGAGACCAGACACCCCCGATTTCATTGTTTTTAAGCCCAACTCCTGTTTCTGTTTCAGGAGGAAGGAAGGGATAAATCCATTTGGATTCTGACCACCCATGCAAGGGCCAGCCCTGGGTGAGGTTTGGGTTTTTGGGAGCCGATGGCCCCTCTGTTTTCTGGAGGGTGATGGTGGAGGGCTCTGGGGGCTGTGCGGGTGGGCAGCGGCTGCACCGGGGACACTGCCCTCACTCGCACTGCAGCCTCGGCTTTCCCCTGTCCGTGGAACCCCGGTGGAGGAGAGCCAGGCAGGGAAACATGGGGGTGCAGAGATCCAGAGCTGAAGGGTGGGCAGGGATGGGTCTGCTTCAATGATGTGAGCAGGAAAAAAAGGATCAAAAAACCCTTTATCTCTGCTGACAAGCACTGTGGCCTGAGTGGAAGCGACCTTCCTGTTGGCTCTGCCTGCCCTCGCACTGGGACGAGGCCGCGAGGCCGCGTCCTCCTCCTTCGCAGCCCTCGCAGGCGCCGCTCTGGCTCTTGGCCCCCAATACGCCCGGCACAGATTCTCACGCCTCTCCCTCCAGGAGGACCCGTGTCCCATCTGCTGCCACGGGAACCGGTGCCATCGCTCCACAGGCTGACGCATGGCTCGGAATCACTGAGTGGATGGGGCAGGGGCTGGGGAGGACAGAGAGAGGCTTTGGAGAAGAGGATCAGCAGGTGGCAAACAAAGGGGGAGATGGACTGGGTTTGGAACAGGATCAGGGAATGGGTCCAGCAGGGACAGACGATGCTGAGTACACTGAATGACCCTGAAGAACCTGCCTTCCCGCTGTGGGCTTTCCCAGTGGACATCGGCCTCCAAGGAGCTTTGCAGGAAGGGCCTGACAGGGAGAAACTCCTTTCCCCGGCAGGTCTGGGAAGGACACAGTGCCCAGCGAGGAGGGAGAGCCCTCGCCAGCAGTGCTGGGAGGGATGCGAGTGGAGGCAGGGGCTGGCAGCTCGCCTGGAGCAGCCGGCTGGGCGTTTCAGAGCAGTGAGGTAAGGAGTGGAGGCCTCTCCATCCCCACGCAGCCCCGGAGCAGGGCTAAGCCCTGCAGGGGCCACATCCTGCAGCAGGGCTGAGCCTCTCTGTGCGGCAGGGAGGGGTGCAGCCCAGCTCTGCTCCACAGGGGCCACCTGGAGCGCTGGGTCTTGCTGGCTGCTGTGTGGACACCCCAGACCACTCTGAATCCAAGCCGCGCTCCGATGGTTGGGGCACTGGGGCAAGGGAGCCAGAGGTGTCTGTCTTCTCAGCTCTCCTCCCTGGAGGTGAGGGTCATTGGGGTTTTCTGTTCCACCCATGTTCCTGCTCTCATTTACCTTTTAGCATAGCAGGGAAAAAGGTCACAGTGAGAGCTGATGGCTTTAGCGGCTTTAATTCCCATCCCTACCAGCACCCTCCGGCCTCTCCACGTGCACCAGTGCTTTGTCAATAAGGGGAACTGGACAAAGCCAGCCACTCGCCTTCCTCTGTCTCCGCTCTGCGGTTTGGGGAAGCCCAGTGACTCTGTATTTGGGCACACTGGCTCCAAGCTGTCTGCCACCAAAACCGAATGCTCACGTTTTCCTCGGTTCGGCTCAGCACCGTAGTTTTAATGAGCAGCATCTTTGGTGTCGGGACTTAGACCCGTGACTTCAAGGTCAAAAAGTAGCATTTGGGCTCCTCATTTCTCTCTGTCTTTCTTTTTGCTCTTCCTTTGGCTGGTCAGCTCGCTGAGCTTCTTGTCCAGGCGCCGTTGGAGATGCGCTCTTGTGGCTGGGTCCAGGGATTTGTCTTTGGAGCCGCTCCCAGGATAGAGAACCCCCTCCCTGCTAATCCTCTGCCGTGCGTGGGCCTTGGCCTTCTCCCCGCAGCCATGAACCTGCGGAGAGAATGGACACTGGTGGCAGGGGGAGACAGGGCAGCCATCGCCCACATGGGAACTGAGCCTGGAATTCCTCTTCCCCCTGCTTCCCATTCCGCTAAAACCATCTCCCATTTATTTACAGCCCCTCTAACAGAAAACAGTATGTAAAGGCAATGTTTCTCCTCCTGCAATCTGCATGGCAGGTCAATCGATTTCTGGATGTCTTTTGGTTCCTTCCAGAACCTGAAGCATCTGGGGGGAGCTCACACTCCTGATGGGAACTGCAGGATCTCTTCCGGATCCCGCATGAGAGCTAGGAATGAAACAGAGACTTGGGGACAAAGGAGTGAGAGCGGGGAAGTGACTTGGGGAATCAGAGATCTTTTTAGCCATGATCTGCTGCTTCAGTGTAATCAATCTGCCTCCTGGAATTAAAAAGCTTTGTTAATGCTCATTCCGTGCAGGCAAACCTTTTCCAAACTCAGTCTGCGCTGAAGCCTAGGTCATGTTTAAGGTGTGTTAAGTTCAACCCCACCCAGAGTCATCTCCTTCAGGCCTAAATTAGAGAGCCTAAAAGTTTCCTCCTTCTATTGGTCCATCCTGGAGTCATTTGCTGTTCTCGGGAACACAAGCTGATCTGACGATCCCAGACCGTTCTCCGAGTGCTCAGACAAACCCTCCTGTCCCGACTCGTGCTGCCGGATGGGGTTGTCAAGGGCTGGGACCTGCCTGGCCTGCAGCTCCCAGACAGGACTGGCATTCCCGAGCCTCCTGCCTGAGCGAATCCAGCAGTACCTGATGGACACTCAGACCAGCTTTACAACAGGCACCAACTCCTGCACCAGTACGTGCCGCAGCACAGGCTGAGCAGCCCTCAGAGCATCTGCTCTATGGGATGGGGAGGGGTTCGTCAGCTGGGGCTGCTCAGGGGGGAACCAGGAGCTCCTCCTGAACAGGAACACTCCGTACGCCGAGGCTCCAGCCCCTTTAAAACAGCTCCAGGTATGTGCAGGGATGGGTGGGAGATCCAAAGCTATTTCACACTGAAGTCTGACAGCATCTGGGAAAAGGGCTGGACTTTTAAAAGCAGGAAAAACTCATTGGTATGGATTTTATCTTCCTGATTGTTTCTCATCAGAGTCCTCACAATGCAGCAGGCAGAGGTGATGCTGCAGGAAATCAGTCTGTATCCCAGTTGGGTTGTGACTGACCATAAACGCAGCCATCCTTTGCCATGGAAACAGATCGAGCTTGACAAGGGGAAAATCTGTGCTGAGGATTTATAGGTCAGTGCGCTGAACACTGCTGAGCTTGGGGAGGCTCCGCACAGCGAGGAACTCAGCCTGGGTGATGCAGCATAAGGTGCAGGAGGCTGCGGCTGAATGGAAAATCTCAGCCACCATGTGCCTACATCAGCTTTGCCCCCAGGACTCAGACCCCAAAGCCAGTTTATCATGAAGTATAACCCTGGAGGCTTTAACTTAACCACCCACCTCTGCACCTGAACAGAAAGATGAAGCCTGATACCAGTTTAAGCTGTTTCCTCCCATTCCAGCCTGGAAGGAAAGGGCTGCCAAGCAGAAATTGCAGAATCTGTTGGTTCAGTGGCCATTGCCCCACTGTTCGCCAGAGGTGCAGGGCGTTACAAGGCTGTGGTGTCGCCTGCTCCAGAGTCCTTCACAGCAAGGAAGTGGCGCAGGGAGGCTGAGGGACTGCTGGGATGTGGGTACGGACGGGAGGCTGCACAGCATGGAGCAAATCAGCTCCAGGCACTTAAGGAAATGCCCAACTGCAAATTAGGCAGGCAGCTCTACGCTGGCCCACGCCTTGACTTGCCCTCAAGCTGCAAATGGAATCTGCAAAGAGCTGGGAATCGCATGTCCAGGCTCCCTCAAGTCACTGCTTTAAGCTTCTGCCTCCTCCTTTCTCCTCTCTGCCTTTATCTGTAAGACCTGGATGTGTAAATGTCAGAAAGTGGTAAAGAAAGGCACAAAGCAAGAGGAGGGGAAGAAAAAGCTCAGGAGGAGGCACACAGAACCCATGTGTGAATGCCTGGCAGCCCTTCCTACCTGCAGCTCTGGCAGACAGGGTTCTGCTTTAATTGAAATCCTGCCAAGGGAGCTCGATGGGGAGAATTCCCAGCTAAAGCTTTGTTGCCTGGCACCTCCCACCCCTCTGCAGCCCCTCAGCACTCAGACCGTCAGGCAGCCAGCGTACCTCCGGGATGTGATGGCTGAGGCAGTAGCGCCGGTTGCAGTGCAGGCAGAGCTGCCCCAGGGTTGTGACGCTGACTTTGCAACGGGGGAAGCCACAGGTGTTGTCAGCTTTGACAGCAGCAGAGATCAGAGCGTCGATATCTTCCTCTGCCATGCTCCCTGCTGTGCTCTTCAGCGCTGGCTTTCCTGGGGAGAAGATAAGGGAAGAGATGAAGAGATCCAGCCGTTGATTCACCTTCCTGGGAAAGGGTCCCCAGTGTTTTTCTTTTGACTTAAGGAACAGGCCTCCAGGCACCCAACCCCTATCTTCCCGAGGGACTAGAGATGCCGCTCCTGCCAGCTCTGCAGTGACAAGCATGAGAGCTTTCCTAGAGCCACCTCCCATGTTTCACACGCACAGACAAATCTCAAGGCCTGGATGCAAAAGCACAGGGATTAAATAGCTGCATCCACTCAAGCACGACCATTAACAGTGTTGGTTACAAAGATCGAGCCCTACCTTTGGCTTCGCTTTTGTCTTTTTTCCTGCCGCTGCCCTGAGGGCCCAGCGCCTTCCTTGCTGCCTCCTGCCTGGCCTTCTCCCTCTGAACTCTCTCCAGGTGCAGCGATTTCAGGTCCACTTTCTCTGGGCTGCTGTTGCTTCCTCCTGGCTCGGCAGGAACAGGAGCTTCCCTGCCGGGATTCTGCGGCTGAGGAGGGGAGCACTGCTCGCTGTGGGGAGAAGCTGGAGGGAGCACAGGCTCGGCAGGTTCCTTCCTGCGAACGATGAGGTAGCGGTTCCTCCCTTCACCGGTGCTCACGTGCTGCAGCCCCAACTCCTCCGCCATGAGGTGAACCAGCATCCGATCATGGGAATTGAGGGATGGGGGGAAATCCAACTGCGGCTCGCTGCTCTCCAGGAAGGCCACCAGCATGGCCTTGAATCTCTTGGCACCGTCCTTTGTCCCTGTGCTGTCTCTCCCAGATTCGCTCGTGTTGGGGGACAAATGTGCTTCTGTTTTTGGACGCGTAGCTTTGGGCACCACCGCTTTGGGTTTCCTCCCAGGAGGCGGCTGTGCTTTGGACTCAGACGCTGCAGGGAGCTTCAGGCCCCACTGCCGCTCGCCGCGTCCCTCCTGAGCGTAGTTTTCAGGGGCGATGTTGTCAAGGTACTCGAAGGCCGTGCGCACCTCCCCGTGCTGGCCGAAATAATCCACCAGGCGTTTCAGGAAGGCTTGGTTGCTGACGGTGCGGGTGTCGCAGATGACAGCCACATGGCGCCGGGCACGGGTCACCGCTACATTTATCCGACGGTCTTCTGCAAGGAAGCCCACCTCGCCTGTAAGAAAGAAATCGAGGGGCACAGGGTGAGGAATAGGGGTTAACAGGGCTGAGTGCTGAGTCCTGCACTTGGGCCACAACAAATCCTGCTCCTCTAATCCACCAAGAGGGTTTCTAGATTGGTAATGCCTGCAGAGGGACAGGCACTAGCGGTGAAGGTCCTTGGCGTCCCCTGAAGTGGGAAATGCAGCTGCAAAAACGATATGGATTTCTCCTGAGGGTCTTGGAGGGCATTAACAACACTTCTTGTGCCCCATGCAGACCAGAGCCATGCCCACACACCAGGGGAAGTTGCCTGGTGCCCCCAGGAAAACGAGTGATCCCTGCTCTGGAGCTGAGCTTTGGCATCCAGGGAAGAGGGCTGGGGCTGCACGCCTTCGTGGAGGAGACACCAGCTCCTGCTGCACAGTGAGGTGAGTCACTCATGAATGAGGACTATTCTTAGTGCTGTCCCCCACCTCCGTTCTCCCCTCAACACTGCTTCTCTTCCTCTGGGCTTTCTTAAAAAAGATGAAAGCCTCCTTCCGTGCATCCTTTCCCCTTTTTTGCCTTCCAGCCCTCCCAGTGCACACCCAGTGCCTCAGTGTCTGCAGCCAAGGCAGCACGGTGAGGGCTGGGTCACTGGGTGTGAAAGGGGGTCCCTGGGTGTGAAAGAGTCTCGCCCTCCCGTCCACTCGAGCCAGCTGCCACAAACCCTCCAGGCTTATGGCTCCATCGAAGGAGCCGCACAGCTCTAGGGCAGCAGCTTTTTTCCAGCTCTTGACTTTCACTGCAGCTGCTGATCGGGAAGAATTCAATTTTCCGCTCTAGATTTTGCTCCCAACAGAAGCATTTTCCATGTGTGGCTTGTGCTGCCAGCTCCCGCTTGCGTTCTTTGGGGAAGTGACCCAAACCAGGCTCCAAAGCCAAGGAAGAAGCTGGAATTTTCAGCTTTTTGCTCAGCACCCCTGTGAACGTGGCGCTAATGTAACGTATGCCATTCTTAAGACCTTAAACTCAATAAATTGAGGACTTAGAAGCCAAGAAACCTTGAAACCAAGCAGCTCTGGCCTCCTTTTTCCCTGCTGCCCAGCACAGGAGCCTCCTCTGCTACCAAGACAGCAAATACATTCACTAAAAGAAGAGGCTGAAAAGGAAGGTTCTTGCCAGTAAATTCACCCAGAGCAAAGCGCTGGAGACTGCAATGAAACCATGGCACCTGGCAACGTGACAAGAGGCTGTGGAGCAATCACACCGTCCCTGTTTCTCTCCCATTCCCCATGCAGTAACGCCCCCTCCCGCAGCCAGCACTCACCTTTCCTGTTGGACCTCACAAACGACAGGATCACCGCCTCCTTCTCTCTTCCTTGGAAGCCATCAACAGATTTAATTTCCAGCTCTGGGTACCGGTGGCAGAGGTGCTCTCGTAGCATGTCCACCTAAAAAACATGCGACAGGTATGTTCTAAAGAGCAGGGCGAGGTGAAAAGCATTAAAATGGCTCTGTTTTAGTAAAGTCTCTTCCTCTCAAACCCACAAGGATGGGCGCTCACATCTCCTGACTGTCAAACACCGACTGCTGAGGCTGGAAGTGGAAAATACCCAGCTAAACATCTCTTCAAGTTGCTTAAATGTGGAGAGAAGATGGCCACAGACACTGATGACACAGTTTGGCTCAGTTCTGGAGTCCTCCACTCAGGAAGGACATAGATCTGCAGAGCGAGGCCAGAGGAGGCCACAGAGATGATCCAAGGGCTGGAGCACCTCCCATATGAGGCAGGCTGAGAGAGATGGGGTTAAGCACGGAGAAGAGAAGGCTGCGGGGAGACCTTAGAGCAGCTTCCAGGCCTGAAAGGGGCTCCAAGAAAGCTGGGGAGGGGCTCTGGATCAAGGAGAGCAAGGACAGGATGAGGGGAATGGTTTTGAGCTGAAAGAGGGTAGATTAAGACGAGATCTCAGGCAGAAATGTTCTCCTGTGAGGGTGGGGAGGCCCTGGCCCAGGCTGCCCAGAGCAGTGGTGGCTGCCCCGTCCCTGGAGGTGTCCAAGGCCAGGTTGGATGGGGCTTGGAGCCCCTGATCCAGTGGGAGGTGTCCTTGCCCATGGCAGGGGGTGGAACTTGGAGGTCCCTTCCAACCCAAACCTTTCCACGATTCTATGAATCCACTTCTATGCAAACGCTCTGTGTGCACATGGGGAGCGAACAGTGATGCCAGGAGGGAGTCATCTCACCTGGAGGTTGTAAGGGGTGACAACAGCAATGTCACGTGCCTTCACACCAGCGTCTACCAAGGCCTGGATGTGCAAACCAGCGAGCTGCACCTCCCCTAAGGCAGAAAGGAGACAGGGTGGTAAGGGGCCAGGCTGGCAGGCAGAAGCCAGAGCTGCCAGCTTGGACACACTGCAGCATCCATCACCTGGATCCTCCGCTGGTCCATGGCACAGAGAAATGTCTCTGCAAGGGACCAAGGCAGCCAGCATGGCCACACGTAAGCTGCACTCCATCACGGTGGCCCTGTGGCCACTCCACCCTGGCTTGGAGTCCTCTGAGCTTGAGGATTTTGAGAGGAAATGATGTCTCAAAGAAGCAAAGCTCCCTGGGGACCCTGCCTCCCCCCCACCAGCTCTGGAGGGGAACATTCTGGCCTGGAGCAGTGTCCAAGCCCACGGGAGGCTGAGGACCTTCAACAACCATTTTCTGAATGCCAGTACCTGGATTCCCCTTCGACCGTTCATCTTCCACTTCCAGCTCGAACAGGCCACAGCCGTCAGTGTCTATAAGCAACAAGGGAATTGTGGTTTCTTCTGTAGCGGTGACACCCACCAGGTCCCTGCACAAGGGATTCGGGAAATGGCCAGTTAACCACGCTGGAATGGGATGGGCAGTTGTGCTGTTCCTTACTCCTCCCAACAACACTGCAAGGACAGAGGGATAACCAGTGGGATATTGTTTCAGAGGGACAAGGCTATGGACCACCAGTGGTGTACTGCAAGGTGAAACCACAGGAAGATTGGCTCTGGAGGTGACAGAAATGGAGACCTGAGCTTTCTACTCCACCAGGCTTTGATCCCCTTTACAACTGTAGTGATCCTGCTGAGGAACTCAACACGTAGAGCACTAGGTAAGCAGAGCCCTTCATAGAATCAATAGAACATCCTGAGTTGGAAGGGACCCACAGGGATCATCAAGTCCATCTCCTGTCCCTGCACAGGACACCCCAACATTCACACCACGCAGCTGAGGGCATTGGCCAAACTTCTGGAAGATTGTCAGGCTTGGCGCTGTGACTGCTTCTTTGGGAGCTGTTCCTGTGCTCCACCGCCCTCTGGGGTCCTTGGGCTTCCTGGGTTCAAGGCTGGGACAGCAGCCACAGCCAATGGCACAGGGGAGTTTGCAACACCAGAAAGTCATGGCTGAAGAGCTACTATCACTCCACACCATGGGATTCCATTTAAATGCTCTCCCGAAGGAAGAGCGGAGGTCCTGGAGATGCTGGCAGGGCCAGCCAGCAGGGCCTTCTCAGCAGCTTCCAGCAAGACAAGGGCACAGCATGTGGGTGTCGTGTCTTGCTTAAATGCTCTCAAAGAGGAAGACATGTGGACCCAGAGAGGTGTGGCAGCCACGCTCCGGTTTGCACGGAGTTGAGGGGGAGAGGCACCTCGAGTATCAGCTGAGACTTGACAGGAGCGCTGGTGGGCAAGAGAAGAAAGTGCAGCACAAGGAACCACAGAGGCATTGGGTTTTCACAGCGTTCCTACATCTAAAGCTGCTGTGTTCAAAAATCAGTATTAATGAACCATACTCTCACCCCCAAAGGAAGCTGCCAGCTCGATTCACAGCCCAGGAAGAGGACGGGCAATGCGGGGCAGGAAGGAAAGCCTGGAGATGGCAGGAGAGCTCCAAAACAAGTCCTTCCCAGTACTCCCAGCACTGCATGTCTGCTCCTCTGTATTTGTACGCCACCAATGCCCTGGGCTCCAGACGTTACTCACTCTGTTGACAACAAAAGTCTCCTCTCTCGACTGGAACTCATTTTTCTCCTGTCTGAAGCCATCGCTGTTGTAACGCACGGCTGGGAAGGAATGGAGATCGATGCAGCTATGGCGGAGAGCCAAAGCCACTGCAGAGGAGCCCAGGATGCACCTCCCCTGCTTCTATTACAAATCAGCACCCAAAGGAAGAGCCCTTCCCTGGCTTCGCCCACCTCAGCCCAGTGACTGGATCCAGGCACAAGGTACATTCCCCATTTTCAAAGCAACCAACTTTACTTTCCACGATCTCCTCCAGAATGAGACCACCTCCAGCTCTGTGTTAGTGTTTCTTTCCCTCGGGAGGGTACGCCAGGCTTATCTCTTTGCAACATCAAACCTCATGGGCTTTCCATCTCCTTTATACCTGCTCCCCTTACTGTCCTACCTCTGTCTGCACCTCTGCAGACAAAAGGCTTTGAGCAAAAGCCAAGTTCTCCATGAGGATAATCCCAATTCTGTCTGCTCGCAGTGGCTTGGAAAGCCCTTCCAGCACCTCTCGGTGCCAGGAAAACTCTCAAACCTGGGAATGCCACTTCAGAGGAGTCATTATCTGTAACAGTCTTAGAGGTGAGAGAAGAGTTCCTACTCTTCTAAACCAGCGAGATTGCAGTGAACTGGCTGTTACCTCAGAGAAATGCTGTCCCGTGTGCTGGGGGAAAATAAACCAGCTCAGCAGAGGAACAAAGCTGCCTCTTCAACTTCTCAATTTAATGGTTTCAAACCATTTTGCCCAGGGCTCGTCGCTGATATTTTCAATTTGCAAGTTAAATGGAAAGAATAAAAAGCGTAGCAAGGAACAAGAACAATCAAGGAGAGGGTTTTGTATGGCCCCATCTTGAAATGAGATCTGCATGGCCGAAACGTTGCTGACTGAGTCCCGTCCACCTCAGCTGGGCTCCTCCTGGCACCCATGAACCAGCCCTGCCTCCTCTTACCCACAGAACCACACGTACAATTACCAGTGAGAATGGCTTTAAAATGGAAGGAGGAAGATCTAGATTACACTTCTAGGAAGAAATTCTTTACAATGAGGGTGAGGAGGCCTTGGCCCATGTTGCCCTGAGCAGTGGTGGCTGCCCCATCCCTGGAGGGGTTCAAGGGCTTGGAGCCCCTGATCCAGTGGGCGGTGTCCCTGTCCATGGCAGGAGGGGAGACTGGATGGGCTTGGAGGTCCCTTCCAACCCAAATTATTCTATGGTTCAGTCTATATCGGAATGGATCTATAAACCAAGACAAGAGCCAGATAACTTCCCTGCTGTGAACTGAGCCGATGCCTCGCTCACCCTGGAGCCGTAATAGAGAGCTGAAATCCCTGTGGTGGCTGCAGCTGAGGTAGAGGAGGGAGCTGGGCTGTCCCAAGTGCACAGCTGGCTCTGCCCAGCCTGGCAGCACTGCTCACAAGGAAGATTGGTTTGAACCAAGTATGATAAAACGGCCTCTCTGGCCCAAATTGGATTGTCTATGGAATGGAGAGATTGAAGGGAACCAGCAGTTTTTCCAAATCCTAAACATTTGCATTTAAAATTGTATTGTTTAAAATACAAGCGCATGGAGCTGGCAAGCGCTGCAAAGTTCCCTGCTTCTCCAAGTCCAGCAGAGAGAAGGATTGCTTCCCTCCCAGCCCCACGCTGCCTGCAGTTTCAGACAGCAGCAATTACTGACAGGCGCAGCGCTATGTTGGCAAACAACGGTCTGTGCCGGCATGCAGTGAGAGCAAAATGCCAGTCGCTTCCTCTGAATTCCCAGATTAAAATGAACAACTGCAGGCAAGGAAGAGATCCAACGCCATCAGACCTTCAACGGGAGCGCTCTGCAACTCCTGAAAGGAGGCTGTGGTGAGGTGGGTGCTGGGCTCTTCTCCCAGGTAACAAAGGACAGAATGAGAGGAAACAGCCTCAAGTTGTGCCAGAGGAGGTTTAGATTGGATATCAGGGGAAATTTCTTTACTGAAAGAGTGATGAAGCCCTGGCAGAGGCTGCCCAAGGCAGTGGTGGAGTCCCCATCCCTGGAGGGGTTCAAGAAGTGTGTGGCTGTGGCACTTGGGGACAGGGTTTAGCAGGCCTGGTGGAGTTGGGCTGATGGTTGGACTGGATGAGCTGAAAGGTCTTTTCCAACCTCAGTGATTCCATGATTCTATGAGCTAATGTTTCCTCAATGAAATAAAGGATGCATCAGAAATGCTACGGTGGGACCAGGAGGAACATGTAACTCCATCACAGGGAAGGCAGAAACCCTGCGTGCGATGGGGTGACAATGACCTCTCTGCTCCTATGCCAGCGTGGAGCAAGTCACTTACTTGAGCAAGTGCTGGGCTACCGAGGGGTGAGCAGTGAGCCGGCCACCGTACAGCTCCGAGGAAGCCCACTGCATGATGGCCTGGTGCATGCGGTACTGCACCGTCAGCATCTTCACCACCTTCTCGCCGTACTCTGCGATGAGACGCTCCATCAGGCTGAGCGAAAGGCCCTCGGCAGCCGCCCTGCACGGGAAAAGCAAGTCAGAAGTGGAGTCTCATGTCTGAGCCCAAGCACTGAGCTAAGGCTCAGCCTTAACCCTCTGTAGGCTAAAGCCTCAGCCAGCAGCTCCTCCCGACGGACACAGTCCGACAGCGCTGCTGCTGAGACTGAGCATGGCATCGATCCATGCTAATGGGGTTGGGCTGCAAGGCCATTGGAGCACCACAAGATCGGCTCTGGATCCTGCAAAGCCCCTGATGCTGGGACGGCGTTACCTCCCTGCTCTTCCTGCTCTGGCTCCCTTGGGCACTTGCGGGCAGTGGAAAGGGAGCAGAAGAAGGCTGCAGGGTAGGTAAATTCCACTCCAGGTTCCCCAATGGGAAAGACCCTCAGTGAGAGATCTCTGCCTTGCATGGAGATCTGATCAACCTGTACTGCTCAGAGCAGGGAGAAAGAATCATAGAATAGTTTGGGTTGGAAGGGACCTTAATGGTCATCTAGTTCCAACCCCCTGCCATGGGCAGGGACACCTCACACCAGATCATGCTGCCCAAGCCCCATCCAACCTGGCCTTGAACACCTCCAGGGATGGGGCATCCACAGCTTCCCTGGGCAACCTGGGCCAGGGCCTCACCACTCTCATAGTGAAGAAATTCTTGCTAATGTCTAGTCTAAATCTTCAGAAATGCCAGCTTCCCTTTCCCATGTCATGCAAACAGTGTCAGGCATCCCTGGCAGCACCGGTCACTTCTCCGGCCCAGATCTGCTCAGCATGGTTGGAATAAGATGAGCAAGGACACCCAAGATCTCTGCTTGGGGGAGCAGCTCCAGAACAAAACCCTCTTAGCCTGTAAGTTCATCCCGTCCCCATCCCTAGTCCCACTGCTCATAGCAAGCTCTTCTACTGCATCTGGCAGTGTCACAGCACTCACATAACTGCAAGCTCAGCAACAGCATCACAAAATCATTAAGGTTCAAAAAACTTCTCAGCTCATCCGGTACAGCTGTCAGCCCAGCCCCACCATGTCACCTAAACCATGTCCCTAAGTGCCACAGCCATACATCTTTGAACCACTCCAGGAGTGGTGACTCCACCATTACCCTGGGCAGCCTCTGCTAGGGCTTAACCACTCTGTCAGTAAAGAGATTTCTCCTGATACCCAATCTAACCCTACTCTGGCACAACTTGAGGCCATTTCCTCTTGTCCTATCACCTGTCACTTGGTTGAAGAGCCCAGCACCCACCTCACTACAACCTCCTTTCTGGGAGCTGCAGGGAGCGATGAGGTCTCCCCCCAGCCTCCTCTTCTCGAGGCTAAACTAACCCAGCTCCCTCTGCTGCTCCCAAAACCCCTGTTCTCCAGACCCTTCCCCAGATCCATCACCTTCTCCAGCACCACCTCTTCAGAGCCACCCAATGCATTTGCATCAGAGCTTGACCTCAGATCTTGAAACACTTGGTGCCAGCCCAGCCAGACCTAATGTTTCATGGAGCTGCTCATGCACTCTCACTGCTCCCTGCCTGCTCACCCCATACAAATGCGCTCGTGCTTTTCAGCCTTTATTGCCCATTAAGAAAACCAACACTCCAGCGCTTCTGGCAGTGCTTCCAGGCTTGTATCTGTGACATAAATTAATGGAGCTTCTGATGGAACAAGGTTTTCAGGAGCCACATCGCTTTCTCTTCGCTGTACAGAAAGGGTTTGTGAGACACACCACCTAACGGACGGCGCTGCCTGAGGAGGGATGAGAGTCGCTGTACCTTGATTTTGCATTTTGAGCATGTCAGACCATAAAGTGTTCTCCATTCTGCGCATCCAGCACATTGTACATAGAATCACAGAATCGTTTCCGTTGGAAAAAACTTTTAAGATCACAGAGTCCAACCATTGATCCAACCCTGCCAATTCTGCCACCAGACCATGTCCTGAAGTACAACATCTACTTGTCTTTTAAACCCCTCCAGGGATGGGCACTCAACCACTGCCCTGGGCAGCCTCCGCCAGTGCCTGAGAACCCTTCCAGTAAAGAAATTCCTCCCAATTTCCAACTTAAATCTCCCCTGGCGCATCTTGAAGCCATTTCCCTTGTCCTGTCACTGGCTATGATGCAGAAGAGCCCAGCACTCACCTCACTACAACCTCCTTTCAGGCAGTTGCAGGGAGCGATGAGGTGCAGAGCTGTTGTTCACGGTGCGGGGTTCTGATTGCCACCAGAACACAATGAACCAGCGCCGTGATGATGAAATGATAATAGGGAATAACTCGGGAAAATTCTTTCCATCAAGGCTAAGGGCACAGCACACATCCAGCTCCTGCCGTGGGAAGCAATACATTACACACGGCCTCGTTTGCTGTCCCGGCCCTGTAAACAGTAGGGCACTCGGTAAACAAGAGACTGCACATCCATTAGAGCTGTGGAAGAGTGCACCGAGGGTCAATCTCACTGAGAAGCCATGTCTCATCAGCTCTCCTTCTGCCACATCACAGCGTGCAGCGCACGGGGGGAAAAAGGGTCATAAACTCCAAATCGACACAACTACCAGACCTGGGAGACAGTGCAGCTTTTCGAAGGCTGGGGGAACATTAAGGCACATCAAACAACACACATGGGTGCCCAGGCTTGCAGAATGGATCCTGTGTATCACACAGCAGAGGTTTCCAGCTGTGCTGTGCATTTTGCTGCTGCCCTTGAACTGCAGAGACTTAACACGAAGCCTTTGCAGCTCCCCAGCCCCAGTGCTGCTGCTGGCATGGCTGGGCTGCCCTCACAGCGGCCCCTGTGCTCCCAGGCTTGGGCAACAGCTGGGTCGGGGGAAAGAGCCGTTTGCCAGCAGCGGCTGGGCTTTCGGTAGAGGAAAGGGAAAGAGCAGGATGGGGGAGGTCATTCCAGTTACCAGGAATTAGCTTTTCTCCCTCCAGGCTCACCGGTGAATGAGAAGGCACTGAGAGCCCAATCCTCCCCACTCTGCTCTGCCCTTGGGTGCACCAAAACGCCTTAATCAGAGATGGTTTGAGTTGGAAGGGACTTTACAGGTCATCCAGTCCACTCCAGCCCCGCACGAGCAGGAACATCTTTAACCAGGTCAGGTTGCTTCAAGCCCCATCCAATCTCAAGTGTTTCCAGAGATGGGGACTCCACTGCCTCCCTGGTCAACCTGTGGGACTCACCAAGTCAAAACGCTTCAGGTTCCCTCCACCAGCCATCTCCTCCTGCCAGGCTAATGAAAATGCAGGTCACACGTTGAGTTGCCCATCAGTGATGGGTCTCTCGGGGCCAGGTGAGCACCATGAGGCCTCAACCACCCTGACCAGCCTCACCTGGCCCCACACCCCCTGCCCACGGGTCCCATTTAACCTCAGCATTGCCCCTTTGGTCCTTCTCTGAGTTATGTCCTAGCTCTACCTCCTGGACGGAGGGATCTACAGACCTTGGATCAATATTGTAGGTCACTTGGATCTTGTCTCCAGCTCTATCTAGATGGATCCTGGACCCACGCAATGGCTTTGTTCCTGGCCCACCTCTGCACAGCCCACAGTGAGGCTGCGCAGAACCCCCGCCTCTGGATATTGGGGATTTTCATCAATCCTTGCAAATACAATGGAGGAGGGAAGGTTGGTTGTTCCATCTGCAGAGGTAACCAAAGAAAACCAAGACCTGATGCTCCTCAGTGACAAAGCAAAAGCAAATCTGTATGGATCTGACGGGCGAAGCAGCAAACTGCTGAGCATGAGGGACCAGCACGTGGATTTGGGATGTGGAGACGTCGAGACTGACAGCAAACAAACAAGATGGCAAAATATTTCTGCGCTTGGCCAAGGAATGAGTTGAGAGCAAGAGGTCTGGTAAGAACCTGCAGAGTGTAACAACAGACTAATAAATCACAGCCCTTATGTGGAGGGCAATTAATTAGGATGTCGGAGAAGGACAGAATGAGGACTAAAATGAAAAAAAGGAAAACAAATGTTCCTGTCAGGCAGCAGAAAGTGCCCTAAGATGCCCCTTGGGAATGGGCCAAAACCCAGCAGGAGGCTCCAAGGCGATATCTGTGAGCTTTAGAGCGAGAAGGGGACAGCAGCGACTAGCATTTGCCATCACGGGGAGGTCTTCCAGAAGTACCACATCCAACCCAGACAAGATGCAGGTGAATGTACTGTAAGGGGTGTGTGGAGATGCCCTCTACATCCTGACATAACTCCACGTATGTCGAAAAGCGGTCCTACCCCTGCTCTCCCTGATCAAGAACCACTCCACAGCTTTCCCAGAGCCCCTTTCAGTCCTGGAAGCTACTTTAAGGCCTCCCGCAGCCTTCCCTTCCTCAGGCTGAACAGCCCCAACTCTCCTAGCCTGGCCTTGGACGGGAGCTGCTCCAGCCCTCAGATTATCTCCGTGGCCTCCTCTGCACAGCTCCGTGTGCTCCCTGTGCTGAGGACTCCAGAGCTGGACACAGGCTCCAGGTGGGTCTCTCAGAGCGGAGCAGATGGGCAGGATCCCCTCCCTCCCTGCTGGTCCCACTGCTCCGGATGCAGCCCAGGACACGGGTGGTTTCTGGGCTGGGAGCACACATTGCCGGCTCCTGTTGAGTTTCTCCTCCCCCAGCGCCCCAAGCCCTTCTCCTCAGGGCTGATCCCAGTCCATTCTCTGCCCAGCCTGGGTTTGTGCTGGGATTGCTAAATGCTGACTCCATGGAGGAAAAAGCAGGTAAGAGGGCAGTTACACCAACCAGGGCCCCAGCTGAGCACAGGCTGTGCGGAAGCCTCGTTGTCCAATAGCACTTGCAGCATGGTCCTTCAAGGCATCCAAGTGTTCCTGCTGAACCGAGGCTTCCCACTTAAGCAGGGCTCCCTTCCCAGGCCATAGTGACAGCCCGTCCTTCTGCCAGCCCCATTCAGCCCTGCTGCTAACTTTAGACCCTTCCCTGAGGCCCCAAAAATAGGAGCCCACCCACTCCGGGTCTGCTGTCATCAATGGAGAAGGGGAAGGTGGGCGGAAGGGCTGGAGTCCTCAGCATGAATCATCCCTGGAAATAGCTTATCACTTCCATTAACCAAAGATGAGCTGGTGGTGATTTGGTGCCTTATTCAGAGCCCTGAAAATACCGGACAAAATGGAGGGAGAGGGAATTTGCCTTCGTGGTGCATCTCGCAACCTGTGGGGACTGCAGAAGCACAAAGTGATTCTCTCTCCATCTGCATTGTGCAGGGGACAGTGCCGCAGGGAGGGTGCTGGGTTGGGTTCAGTAAAGCAAACGCTTTCACTCGGCAGCAATTTAAAACAAGGCCACAATTTCTCTGGGCAACCTGGGCCACGGCCTCCCCACCCTCACAGCAAAACATTTATGCCTAAGAGTTCATCCCTATCTCCCCTCTTGCAGCTCAAAACAGTTCCTCCTTGTCCTACCTCTGCCCTCCCTGATTTAGACCCTCTTTTAGTCCTGGAAGCTGCTCTAAGGTCTCCCCACAGCCTTCCCTTCTCCATGCTGAACAACCCAAACTTTCTCAGCCTGGCCTCGGACAGGAGGTGCTCCAGCCCTCAGATCATCTTCACGGCCCCCTCCTATCTGCATTTCTGTAAAGTCTTTGACACGGTCCCCCACGACATCCCTCTCTCTAACCTGGAGAGAGATGGGTTTGAGAGATGGACTGTTGGGTGGACAAGGAACTGTTTGGATGGTTGTATTCAGAGAGTAGTGGTCAACAGCTCGATGTCCAGATGGAGACCTGCGACAAGTGGTGTCCCTCAGGGGTCTGTACAATTAATCTGCACTAATGACGTGTCTTGACACTTGAGGAAGTATTTGGCTGCAGAAACAACCCAGAGCTGTGACCTGCTCCTTACTTGTGCGAGATGATGGTGGGTGGAAGCTGCTTGTGGTCGCCGGCCAGGACGCACTTGGGCGCCCTCAGGAGCGGGATCCAGCAGCTGGCTTCCAGAGCCTGTGCGCACTCGTCTATCACCACGAGATCAAAGTGATTTTCAGGGAGCAGCTTCAGCGGGCCGTCCAAGGAAGCCCCTGGGTAAGGGAGAGGGTGCACAGCTTAGCAGGGAAGCATGAAAGAGCAAGCAACCTGTCTGTAAAACAAACCGCATGCTTTGATTGTGACTGAAGGAGAGAAATGATGTTTCTTTGCAGAGGTTTAGCAATTCAGCTCTGCAGTTCATGCCAAATGCACACACATTTATCTGGATACATCAGAATTGTTTTTGCCAATCTCTATTTGTCCTCTTTCGCGCTGGTATCTGGGCCCAAATGCTTCCAAGTATCCTTGAAAACAGCAGCAAAACCCAACATGTTTGGATCCCGCACCCAGAGCAGGAGCAGAGCAAAGGCACTGATCAACACCCACCTTCCTTCTGCTCTCTGCTGCAAACAGTGATTTCCACCACCAAAAGCGAAAGGATGATGGCTGGGAGATTTCCCTCACCTAGTGCAGTGAGAAGAGAGATCAGTGGAAACCCTGACTCCCGCTGCCCCAGGCTGGTCTGCTCCCTCACTCATGGAAGCAGGAGAAGGGAACGCATGGGAGGCTGTGATCAGACAGCTACTATGGCTTTCCATCAGATGTCCCTTTGCAGAAGCAGCCAAACACCCTCACACAGGTCCTGCTACAGCCCAGATGTGAACCAATACTGATCTGCACATCAGTCACAACGGTACTTCAGAGGCATCAGAAGTATCACTGCAACTCATAAGGAAAAGGATGCTCTTGTGTTATTGCCATAAAGCTCTGAGCACAGCTTCGAGCAGGAGGGATTTTGCTTCGCCCCCATAAATCCTGCTGCCTCTCCAGCCTTGCATCTGTTCACATGTCACCGTTTGCCAGCTGAGACACTGCGTTTTCCTTCAAAACAATTCCTTCCAGCCTATGTCAATCCTCTCTGCTAACATGAGGCAAAGAGTTTGAGCTTGGCCGATGTTGCCATGCTGAAGGGGGAAGGAAAAGCAATCAGTGGGAAGGGTTCCCTCTATCCAAACAGCCCACACTGACACGGCACGCAGCTGTGCAGGTGGTTTTATTCCCTTACAGCCTCGTAGTTTGACTTGAATTTATCGACCTCCCATTAACTGAAGGTCACCAGTTTCCCTGTGTTGCTAAAATACAGCTCTGTATGCTGAACCCAGCAACAGTGCTGTGCCCTGCAACAGGAACAATTCCCATCAAGCCACGCCGCTCCAGACAGATACCGGGATTGCTTAACTGCAGACAAAACAAAATCCAGCCCCATTGTTTGTCCACCACCTTTTGCTGAAGCAGAACTGCCCAGATCTCCGCACAGGCCTGCAAGCCCAGTGTCCTGGGGAAAACATATCCAATCAGCATGGAAACCCAGTTTTACTGGGAAATGTAAACCTCCTCCTGCCTTTTTAAGCAAAGTTAAAGGATGTGAGAGGACAACACCCAGCAAATAACTCACTGGAAGAACTACCAGAGAGGCGGTGGATGCCCCATCCCAGGAAACATCCAAGGTCGGGTTGGATGGGGCTCTGAGCAACCTGATCTGGTTGAAGATGTCCCTGCTCCTGCAGGGGTCTTGGACTGGATGACCTGTAAAGGTCCTTACAATCCAAACCATTCCATGATTCTGCATCTTTCCTTTACTTTAACCTCCATACCGGTAACTCACGAATGCCCACGAGGCTCTTTTCTATGACCTGAAATTGTTCATGTTTCCCTTCTACAAATAATCCCTGAGCAACTAAGTCTGAGGAGGATAAGTGAGCCCTGGAGGATCACACATCCGATCTAGAACAGCACTTCAGCATGTGGTAAACTTGAAGCCCTTCTGCTCCCCATCGATCACAGGGGAATTACTTTCCTTCTTGTCAATACGTGTCCGCACGCGCTGCCTGAAGAATACCCGGAGCTGTACCCTAAATCCCGTGTCGCTGACATCACTTGGTGACTCACAGACCCAACCAAACACAGGCAGAGACCAGGCTGTAGCAACATGTGCTGTATTCCATCAGTCATGGAAATCATCCAAGCAGGAAAGCGATCCCACGTGCCTGGCGAGATCAATAAGCAGATTGCACACCTCCAGTAGCGCTTGTTTTCTCACTGGAAGCTCAGCTCCTACTCCTACTGCGGGCTCAAACCAAAGGCTCTTCTAGACCCAGAGCTTTGCTAAACACCACCACCATGAACCAGAATGTAAGCAGGGAAAATCCCAAGGTGGAGGAGTTGGGAGAGGATGCACCAAGCTTGACTGAGCTCACAGGAGCTTGAAGCAGGAAGATCAGGTCTCCCTCCTAGCCTGGCAGGATGCTGCACTGCACACATATGGTTCGCCTGAGTCCTGTCAAGTCAGGTACAATCCCGCAATGAAAAAGATGGTCTCTCACCTGTATTCGTAGAGAGGACGACACTGGCATGGGTAAGGGCTGCAACCATGGCACTTTCTTCTCGTTCCCTTAGTTCCTTTCTCAGCACCTTAATCTCACTGAGATAATGGCTCCGCTCTCCCTTATCTTGAGCTTTTTTGGTCCTTGCCTATAAAACAGAAAAATCAAGAAAGAACAAAGTGTTTCCGGTCCCAGAGACATGTTTAGCTGCCCAGATAAGCAGAGAACATGGACACAGCATGGCTCCTCTATGCTCACCATGATTCATGACCATCAGCCCCATGATGAGCATTTGTGCTCGTCTTGTGCCTTTGCTGGGTGAGGAACCGGGACTTCCTATCTCGTTCTGCTTGGGGCACGCAGGGCTGTGGGGCCAAGTGACCTTGAAGCAGGAGGGGTGCCCAAGCCAGTTACACCGCATCCAGCCAAAGCAGCACCTCCACGTTCCTAAATAGGTGCCTCTGAGTTGCTGGGAACGATTCAGAGCGATATCGAAACAGGCTCAGGGCTTCTGCTAGCGACACCTATTAAACAGATCTAACACATCACATCACCACTGGTCGCCAGCGCTGCCACAACTGCAGAGCAGCAGCTGCGAGACACCAGCCAAGCTATCCCTTGCTGCAAGTCACCTTGAGGCGACCACCCGTGGTCCCAGATGAGAATCTGGATTGTTTCCTTGGAGGAAAGGCTGGTGGCTTGACAATGCTGAAGAGGGTGCAGAGAGAAGCTTTTATAAGCAGCCAAACCAATAAGACCTGCTAGGTCCTAGAATCATCCTCTGTATGGATGGATTTTCTAGTGTCAAACATGGTTCAGCCTTTTCTCCAGGAAAAGGGTCCTGCTGCTCTACTCAGTTCCCTGTTTTGGTTAAACTTGCAGGTACTTAATACTCGTGAGACCTCTACGCGTCTGCCAAGCATAGCCAAAATAGGCTCATTGGCTCAGAATTACAGGGGAAAGATCACAGACAGCTACAAGGATGATGGGATCACACAAGTGTCTTTTCCTTCACTTGGTCTAACAGGACAGGGTGGGCACCAGCCCCAGCGTTCTTTGAGCTGAAGGGACAAAGCAGATCAGCGTCTGCTTCCTCTCGGCAGGAAACAGAGGAAGATTAGACAGCAAAACTAAATGCCCCAGTTTCATGTCTGCTCTGCAAAAGAGATCTAATTAGTAAATTAATGACAGCAACTGCTCTTTGGTGTTGGCTGGTGACGTGAAGATCATAGAATCACAGAATTGTGGAATGGTTCGGGTTGAAAGGGACCTCAAAGGCAAACCAGCTCCATCCCCTGCCATGGGCAGGTACACCTCCCACTGGATCAGGGTGCCGAGATCCAAGATTCCAACTGAAACTCAGCTCTGAAACAGCTGTGGGAGGAGGGAGCCCATCCCAAGGTAACACAGCAACACTAGTCCTAAGGATACCGCACAGCACAAGCCTGGATGCCCCCCTGCTTCTCATTAGGGCTCCGTGGGTGCCAGCAGGCTCTAATTGTCCTCATCTGCCTCGTTTGGGCCCCCACCCACACACTCACTGGTTGGGAGCTGCATTTAAGGCCAGACCTTACACTATTCCTGAGCTATAGGGGTTGTATCTTAGGTCTGGCTTCCTTCTGGGCTGACTCTGGACCTGTGTGGTTGTCTGGGCTGCTGGCTGACCCTGCTCAACGCCACTGGACCCATACTGCCTTTCCTGCCCAGGTACTGGGGCCTGAGTCCTTGGAGCAAAGAGTATCTAGAACTTGATGTCCTGGGAAGCCTGGAGCCTGCACAGGTGAGGGAAGGAGACACAAAGGGGTAGAAACCACGTGAAGAGAGCATGAGTTTTTGGTTTTGTTACTGGCTCTTCTGTGGTTGGGAGTTAGTGCTGAAGGCAAAGAGTGAGAAGAGTCAAAATGTAGAGTGGTCAAAGGAAGAAATCATTACAGGGAGAGTATAGGACGTTGCAGGGGAGGAACTGAGTCAGGATGAAGGATGGGCCAGGACCTCAGAGGGGAACTCTCTGCAGAGAAAGAGCTGCTAACTAGTCAGGTGCACCTTTTGTGAAAGACCTGGTCGTGTGCAGCTCAGAGTATCACTGTGTGAGCAGAACTGCTGCAGTCTGTTAGCTCCTGGCTTTTGGTTGGCATTTCAGGGCAGAACAAGCCTTAGTGGGCAGTCCAGTCTCCATCTTCTGTCACTGTATACCCTTTGCTCAGGGAGGAAGGAGGTAGAGACGTTAGTGCTGAAGGCTCTGCTTTGTCCCTAATTTCCCTTCTGCCATGGAAAATCAGCAATGGAAAAAACCTCCTCCTGCTCTTACTCTTACATGACTTCTCCGCTAAGCGACTTCCCCAGCCACTCAGCAACAGAAACATTACATGATGTGTAACCATGTCTGGGAAAGCTGAAGCTGCTGCCATTGTGGCTCTGGATTAACATTTGCGGAGCTGAAAGCCACGAGTGGTCTGTGTCATTTGAAAAAGCGAATGCTCAGTGCCTCACAGAGAGAGGTGCTTGGGAGAGTATGACACAAGACATGCAAGGGTGTGAAGATGCCCTCCTGCATCTCTGATCAGAACAAGATCTCTCTTGAGAGCTGAGTGCATCTGCAAAAAGGCTCTGGACAACGCTGCCACCAGAAAGAGTGGCCATCTAATTAGCATCAAAGCCTCTCAATCTCAAGTAAGAGAGCTACTTTGTAAATTAAGTTTAGGAAAACTAGGTTATGAAAGGGGAAATTAAGGATGTGTTTTTGTAGTGCACTCTGCTTGCCACTTGAGGTGGCTGAGAGTGGGAGGGAGTGTCAGAACAGCCAGACAGCTCGTTAGGAAGTGAATTAATGACAGGAATGTTCCTCTGATGAAGAGGATTGCGTGAACAATGCCAGATAGAACCTGGAGAGTAGAGCACTGCAGCAAGAGTTACCATGACATGCCTCTAGCCACTGATTTTGGGGCAACCCAGAGCACTGGGATTGATCTAAGAACACTCAAGAAGTGGTGGTTGTTCCTTGGTTCTATGGACAAAGCAGTTTCACGGTCTAGTAGATTGGGAACTGCTTATCTGAAGCTGGCTCTCAGCAAACCCACACAGCTGTTGTAGGGACACGTACAAAGGCCTGGTCGATGTCCTTCCTGATATCTGCAACAATCTGTGCGTTGTCGCCCCGGGCCAAGACTGCGTCCAAGGAATGCTGTTGGATGGGCTCCAGCAGGCGAGCAGGGTGCCCGAGGCGCAGGATGCGGGCTTTGGAGCCAGCCAGTCTTTCCACCAGGTTATCCACCGCAATGTTGGAAGGGGCGCAACACAGGACCTGCGAAGGGAGAAACCACCCGCCTGTCACTGCAAAGGAC
The DNA here is from genome assembly GCF_017976375.1 of Cuculus canorus. Classification (NCBI taxonomy): domain Eukaryota; kingdom Metazoa; phylum Chordata; class Aves; order Cuculiformes; family Cuculidae; genus Cuculus; species Cuculus canorus. The sequence continues at coordinate 68,729,175 of NC_071405.1, read as the reverse complement.
AGCAAAACATGGGTGCAACACTGTCCAAGCAGGAAGACGTTCGGCAGAGAGGGAAACCACCACATCTAGTGGGAATAAACCACTGGCACCTCCACCAAAGGAAATTCTCCCCTTGCTTTAAGCAATAGTGCAGGGCCTTTGATAAGGAACAAACCTGAGCACTGGAGCTTCTGCTTCCACCCAATTTCAGCTGATGAAGCTCCCTGGTCCTTGCAAGCCAAGCCAGGTGCTGCAGCATAGCATGGCTGCTACTGAACCTGCTCCAGCTGTCAAAGCCTAGTGAGCTGGGAAAATAACCTGAGGTGATGGATGTGCTACTCACTTTCAGGCCTTGCTGCACAGCTTGCAAGATGATCTCCACCAACGTTGTGGTCTTCCCTGTGCCAGGTGGCCCGTGGACAATGGCGAGCTCCCTCTGTGCCAGTGAGAAGGCGACGGCGTCCCTCTGTGATGCATCCAGTGAGTTGTTGTAAAGCTTCAGAGGCTCTGGGGAGACAGCGTGAGATTTGCTGGGGCCTCAGCCTGAACCCAGGCACTTGCAGAGAAGCACAAACCCATGAACGCAAACCAGCAGTTCTCAGCAGCCAGCCCAAATTGAATGGATATGAGGATAATATTCCTGTGTGCCAATCTGGGCCTTTTTAGCTACGTGGGTGGTAAACCCAGGTGCTGTGCTTCCAAATCAAAAAGGCTCCCATCCTGCATCCATGTCCTTCCCCTCCTCTCTCCTGCTCTTCTGCAGAAGGAGCAGGCATTACACTGAGGTCAGCACAGGACCTAGGGTTGTTCCTGCCTTTGGGAAAGCCAGCAGGGTGAGGGAGGGGATTCTGCGCCTCTGCTCTGCGAGACCCCCACCTGGAGCCCTGCATTCGGTTTTGGAGTCCTCAGCACAGGGAGGACATGGAGCTGTTGGAGCAAGAGCAGAGGACGCTGCGGAGATGATTCAAGGGCTGGAGCAGCTCCTGTATGAGGCCAGGCTGACAGTTGGGGTTGTTCAGCCTGGAGAAGGCTGCGGGGAGACCTTAGAGCAGCTTCCAGGACTGAAAGGGGCTCCAAGAAAGCTGGGGAGGGGCTCTGGATCAAGGAGAGCACAGACAGGATGAGGGGAATGGTTTTGAGCTGAAAGAGGGGATATTGAGATGAGATCTGAGGCAGAAATGTTTTGCTGTTCAGGTGGGGAGGCCCTGGCCCAGGTTGCCCAGAGCAGTGGGGGCTGCCCCATCCCTGGAGGGGTTCAAGGCCAGGCTGGACGGGGCTCGGAGCCCCTGATCCAGTTTGAGGTGTCCCTGCCCATGGCAGAGGTGGGACTGGATGGGCTTTGAGGTCCCTTCCAACCCAAACCACCCTATTATTCAGTTGTGAATAGTGTGTCTGTATGAGGACTTTTTGGCATTAAAGACCCATTTACTGGCTACACCACCAGCCACGCAGCATCTCCTGAGTGTAGAGGGTGTTCTGGACTTGTTTTAAAGGTGAGCCAGCATATTTAGTTAAATCTTCAATAACAAGGGGGGAGGAAGCACTTGATCTTGCAATCAAATCACTCCCGTTGCAATTAAACCCCACACAGCACTAGTGAAAAGGCAACAGGAGAACCCCAGCATCCCTGAGCAGGGAATTGCAGTCCTGTCTGGCTCAACAGCAAAGGGGACGGCAGGGAGAGATAAAACAGGCAATAGAAATAATGAAAACTAAAATTAGCTTGGGCTTTAATGATCAGGAAGGGAAAATGGGAAAAGGAATACACAAATTGCATTAGGAGAGAATGGGTTTCAGTGCAGACTGAATTCTTCCAAGCTGCCTTTTGCCTCCCAGGTTTATCTAATTCAAACCCATTTTTATCCTTATCCCTCCCTAATCCTGCTTTTGAGCTCCTTGTTCGTTATGCAGTTAATTACAGCAGAGATGGTGACTCATTACACTGAGGTTTACTGAAAATATCATTCCCACAAAAGCTTACGTAACACGAACCTCCGGGCACTGTGGGTTTTATCTCTCTACCTTAGCACTAAGGGCTTGATGAAAACATGAAGGTTCCTTCTGGTTTCAGGCAGGTTAACTCGCACGCAGCTCCCACATAACCTCTGGTGCTGATTTCCACAACAAAATGAGGTGTCTGGGTTAAACTGTGTGTTCAGAAAGTGCTTGGTGAGGAAGAGACACGGGACTGGCTTTAAATTGGAAGGGGGAAGATTTAGATGAGACATTCAGAAGAAATTCTTCATGATGAGGGTGGGAAGGCCCTGGCCCAGATTGCCCACAGGCTGCCCCATCCCTGGAGGGGTTGGAGGCCAGGCTGGATGGGGCCTGGAGTCCTCTGATCCAGCAGGAGATGTCCCTGCCCATGGCAGGGGATGGGCTTTGAGGTCCCTTCCAACCCAAACCATTCCAGGATGCTATGACTGAATGTGGTTTTTGCTGTTAACCCACCTCATGTTTTACACATCGCGTTGGAGTCCATGTGCTGATGACTAAGAAAAGAGCAGGAAACATCCCATGGGCTGGGAGAAACAGCAGCCTGAAAACTGAAAAGCATTTCCCACAAGAAGAAACAGCCGGGCTGTGGGAGTCATTGATGCTTCCTTGCTCAAGGAATGAGGTGAGAAATGGGCTTCTCCTCATGCATGCACACCTGCTTCCCTCTTAATCACAGGCTGCCGAAAGCTGCTGGGTTGGCAGGCTGGGCGATGTGCCTCGCTGGGCAGCCAGCGCTGAAGAGGATGGAGCATCACGTTGGATGGGGCTCGGACCAACCTGATTTGGTGGAAGGTGTCCCTAACGCGGCAGAAGATTGAAACTGGATGGGCTTCAAAGTCCCTTCCAACCCAAACCATTCTGATTTGATGATTTTAAGGGATGCTGTGGCCTCTCTAAGCTCCTCTCTATCCACCACCTGGGCCCCAAAGGGGCTCACCTGGAGAAATGCAGTTTATCCACTCTGGGTGGCCCAAGTGTTCTTTATAACCATCAGACTTGTCCAGATGCTTCCAGAAGACTCTCCCTAGCCCAGCGGCACTGACCCTGCCTGCTGCTCTGCCCGAGGTTTTCCACCTTATCTCCTGAGACAGACCATGGAGAGGACAAATGCAAGTCTGCATCCTTGGGTCTAGCAGGGATGGGTCTCCCTAGTGTCATGTAATTCCTGATGCACAACTTGATTTAGGAGGTTAGCACTGAAAAAAAAAAAAAAAAAAATCACCTTAGCCACAAAGGCTGGTCCTCCAACAACACTGAATGGCCTCAAGTTGTGCCAGAGTAGGTTTAGATTGGATACTGGGAAAAACTTCCTTACTGACAGAGTGGTGTAGCCCAGGCAGAGGCTGCCCAGGGCAGTGGTGGAGTCCCCATCCCTGGAGGGATTCAAAACCATGTGGCCAAGGCACTTTAGGACATAGTTTAGTAGGCACAGTGGGCTTGGCCTGACAATTTGGCATGATGACCTTGGAGGTATTTTCTATCCTGAATGATTCTATTATCTAAGATTTTTGCAGATGACTTTTTCACATGCATTGGACATAAGCTGTGAAACCAAGGGAGTTCTGGTCGAAACCCTGATGGTTCCTGTCTATTGGTACAGCTTCTACTGGCACACTCTTGCCTCTAAACCAGGCTTTTTACTGCCTCCTTTCTCTTTTCAACCATCTTTCCACAGCATTAGGCGTAATTGGATACAAGCCGTGGCTTCTGCACTGCACACAAGCACATGTGAGCCAGCCAGTGCCTGGGCACGGAGACAAACCCCCCTCACTTCCTCTGGACCAGGACAAGCTGGCAGCGATTCCCACAGGATTCTGCCTGCAATAAGGTATTACCTTATCCCTGGACCAATAGGGAATGTGTCTATCCAGTGAGCAGAGCAATGCTGGCCTCTGCTGGCAAGCTGAGTTCGCCTTTTGGAAAGCCTGCACTCCCACTTGGTGCCTTTCTGGAGGCAGCGAAGTAGGGGTTGGAAGTGCTTTGTGGTGGGGAACAGCCCCATCCATAGCTGCAGACCCCATCTGCCCACTGGTGGCACCTCCGTGTGCTCCTTCCAACTGTTTCATGGGCTGCTCTTCCCAGAGCCTGTCCAGTGGTTGTGGAGATTTATTCTGATGAGAAGGTTGGTGCAGATTCATCTCGGGCTTCTTGGGGTCAAACCCTTGGACTTTTTGTTCCCTAATTACAGACAATCATCTTGCACAGAGCCCACTCCCCAAAATAGTACTTCAGGACACTGCACCCATTGCCACGGGGAGAGGATTCATCCCCCAGTAGAGAGCAGGATTTAAATAGAATCATGGAATGAGTTGGGTTGGAAAGGATCTTAAAGTCCCTCCCCAGCTTTCCTGGAGCCCCTTTCAGGACTGGAAGCTGCTCTAAGGTCTCCCCATAGCCTTCTCTTCTCCAGGCTGAACAACCCCAACTCTCTCAGCCTGCCTCATGCAGGAGGTGCTCCAGCCCTTCGATCATCTCTGTGGTGTCCTCTGGACCTGCACCAACAGCTCAGTTATCTGTTTTTCTACCCTTCTGTGTCAGAGCATCCAGCTTGGAAGCACTTGTCTGCAGACACCTGCCCCTCTGCAAGTTTCTGTACTGTTTGGAGAGACCAATCCCTGTGTCCCAAAGACACTGGGGGAATGGCACATGCACCATATGAAGTAAGAGATGGGATTTATCCGGCTGCTGCTGAGTGCCCTCGCCTTCAGCTTGGTTGAAGCTGGCAGCTCAAGGCACCCATTTAAAGCTGGTCATTATTTAATTCCTGGCTAGTGTAGCACCTTTCAAGGTGAGGGGAAAGGAGCTATAAATCGAGAAGGTGAATCATAGAATTGCTTGGTTGGAAAAGACCTTTGAGATAGAGTCCAACCATCCCTGTCCGTTACTGAACCAGATCCCTGAGCTTCTCGTCTGCCCAGCCTTTAAACCCCTCCAGGGCTGGAGATTCCACCTCTGTCCCGGGCAGCCTCTAACAGGGCCTGACAACCCTTTCCATGAAGGAATTTTCCCTAATGTACAATCTAAACCTCCTCTGGTGCAACTTGAGGCCATTTCCTCTCGTCCTATTGCTTCTTACTTGGGAGCAAAGCCCAGCACCCACCTCACCACAACCTCCTTTCCAGGAGCTGCAGAGAGTGATGAGGTCTCCCCTCAGCCTCCTCTTCTCAAGGCTGAGCAGCCCCAGGGCCCTCAGCCGCCTCTCATAAGGATTGTTCTGTAAATGGAAACCCTTTCTACCCTGCCAGAGCACTCTGCCGCTGTCTTGGATCGCATCTCCTCTGTCTGCTGTGGCTGAATGTTCTTGCTGATCCACAGTATTGGTGCTGGGGACTTGCTAAATTCATTTCTGTGCTCAGTTTAGCCCATCCACATGACTGAGGAAAAGGAATTTTTCCTCATCAGAGAATTTCCTCACTCTCCTCAGCAGAGCCTCATCATTGTGGCTCTGCTACTGCAAGGGGAAAAGCAGAGTTGAAGCTGCTACAAAAGCCCGTGCATTAACATTTAATGCTTTTATCTAATATTAAAAACCTGAGTGCAACAAGAGCCCCAGGAGAGCCGAAAGCCTGAGAGCTCTCACTCAAACTAAGCTCAGCGCTTAGAACTGCAGAGATAAGACTCGCAAGGACATAAATCCTTTGTCCTTGGTGTATCCTATCAGAAAGCTGGCCTGGAGGGTGGGGAATGGGAGTGTCTGGAAGAGAGGGACCACTGGGGGCAACCAAACAGTAGCCAAAAGCTGCAAGGAGCTGTGTTGAGAGGAGACCGAGCAGAGTCCTGGCCAACAAACAACCAGGATGGATGGTGCCACCCATGGAATAATTTCAAGGAGAGGAGAGACCTGAGTGCTCTCCATGGCTTGGATCAAGGCTGTCAGCCCGAGCCTGCCAGGCAGCTGGATCCCACTCTGCCTTTGTCCCCTGGTTTTTGCAGGGACAAAGGTTTTTGCAGCTGCTGTTTCCCTTCTGCAGAGGGCTGATATTCAACAGCTGCGCTAAGCCCTTGGATATTCTGCTGATCAGAGGCCCTGGTTTCCCCACAGCTTCTCTGAAAGGGTGAGATGTGTAGTTTCATCTTCCATTTTTCCAAAGACTTGCATCAGGAAAGACCTGAGTAAAAGGGGATTCTGCTGATAGGTTTTTGACAGCTGCATCTCCAGCTGGACTGAACACAATCGGGCCATACAAATGAAAACACAAGTGTGCCCATGCTGTTTCAAGCTGTAATAATTCCACAGCCATTTAACTCCCGTGAAGGCAGAGTTATTGGGTTTTCAATGCAGAAGCAGCGCTGGCAGTTGCTGATCTTTGAAATTTATGGATAGGGTCAGGGCAGGAAGCAAATACAAAATGCCTCCTAAACTAAATTGAATTTCACGCTCATGAATGTGAGCGAACAAATTCCCACATCGCAAATCCTGCCTATTTCGTGCCAGGATTTGGCTTTATGTGGTACACTGAGAAAAGCAAGCATTAGCAAGCTGAGTAGTGACCCATAAACCAGCATGAAGTGTTCACTGCTGTCAGTTACAACACCATTACTCACATTTGATATTTGTGTCTCTCCTGTAACAGCAGCGCAGTGTAGGAAATGGCCATACCAGTGTCACCTGGGGCTCTGGCTCTTGGCCTCTGTCAGATCTGACAGCTGAAGAGGTAAGCATCCTGCTCACTGGGCAGGGACAGAGCGCAGAGCCCTTATCCCGCAGGCAGCGAATTTCAGGCTTCAGTGCTTGCTCTGGACAGCAAAGATTTCCAACCCTGGCCCCCATCCCTACCATAACTTTCCATATCTTTGTTTAAAATGTGCATGAAAGCAGCAACATTCTCTGCGCTCTCCAGTTTCTTGGGAAGAGCTCTCTATCTGCGTAACTCGGCTTCATGGACCAAAGCAGACCAAAGCCCGCAGCAGGGTCAGTGCGCGCTTGGCTGTTGAGAGTCCAAGAGCTCTGACCCTCAGGCTGCAGAAGACTCCTCTAGCAGGATCAACCCAGCCCCTGGTATCAAGTCTTACAAAGAAGCACCCTTACTTGTTTCGGTGAAAGCACTTGGATCAGCAGAAAGGAAGAGGACGTCAATCAGATCAGAGGCCGGGCCGCCGCGATACTGCTTGAGTGCATTTAAAGCTCTGTTGAAGAAAAGAGCCAGGTTACTGCACAGCACGAACTCCTTCAGCGACCCCATGTGCTTTAGGGCCTGGAGACAGAAGACTGGGCATGGATTCAGCTCCTCAAAGCTGAGAAGTGTTATTCCACAGCAGGACAACCCTATCTCACTACTGTTTCCCCCAGTCCTCACACACACTCCTTACGCCGGCCAATCTTCCACTTTCTGCTGTTATTCTGTTTTGAAGCAGTCAGAGCCTGGGCTAATCAAAATCATGGAGTAATTTGGGTTAGAAGGGACCTCAAAGCCCATCCAGTCCCACTCCCTGCCATGGGCACGGACACCTCCCCCTGGATCGGGGGGGCTCCAAGCCTCATCCAACCTGGCCTTGAACCCCTCCAGCACATTAATTCAGCAGAGTTACTCCCTTCTCCTGCTGGGATGGAAATGACTCCATACAGAATCCAGTGAGGACCAGAGATGATTCAAACATGGGATGAAAATAGCTGAGTGTGGGATGAGGGAAGAACAGGACCCCACCAAACAGCAGGTGGATAAATTTAGGCTGCTGTGACACCGCCATGTAACATATTCAATTGAGTTACCTTAGTGTGGGTTCTCTCAGCAGAAAAAGGAAGGCACATCCAAAAAGTGCACAACTCCCCTCAGCAGACCTGCTATCGGAATGAGTGGAGTATGATAGGAAAGGAGAGAGACTCAACCCACTGAAGGAAATGGAGATCTAGCCCAGGTTGCTTAGGAGGTGGTGGCTGTCGCATCCCTGGAGGTGTTCAAAGCCAGGCTGGATGGGGCTTGGAGCCCCTGATCCAGTGGGAGGTGTCCCTGCCCATGGTAGGGGGTGGGACTGGATGGGCTTTGAGGTCCCTTCTCATCCAAACCATTCTGTGACTCTAGGATCTGTCTCAGAAGAGCTTCTCCATAATAAACCAGACCATTTCTAACTGGTTGTTGCCCTCTGGAGCAGTGTCCATAGGAGAGCAGCAGGTCCTTACTTTTTTAGCCTGTTGTAGGTGACATCATTGGCCAATTTCAGGAGGCGGAACGAGCTCTCTTGGTCCAAGCTCAGCAAGCCATCACGGGACTCCTCGAAGGCGACAGTCACTGCTTTGGAGGTGATGCGTGTTACGACGCCAGTAGAGAGCGGCTCGCCCTGGCCGGTGCCCTCATAAAGGCCTACAATGTCTCCTGCAAAGACAAGTTTGAAGAGAGAGCTTGAAACGGAGCGAACATTTGGAAAAGAAGCTCTTTTGAGGAGAGTAGTGACCACGCATGTTCCAGGGTGGACAGCAGGAACACTTCTTCACCTTCCTCACAGCAGCAGTGCCATTGCTTACCTGGGCCAAAGCTGTTACAGGGCAGCTCCGCATTGGAGTCGTGTCTCCCAGGCTGAAATGTAACAAGCAGGCGCCCGTAGAGGCCGGTTCTCTGGGTGGCAGCTTGGAGCTTCAGCAAGCAGACGCCGCAGCTCTGCAGTTCCTTCAGGGAGACGCTCTCCTGCCACACCCTGGAAACCACACAAGGGCATCACAGAATCAGTAGGTTGGAAAAGACCTCTAGGATCATTGAGTCCAACCATTCCTATCAATCACTAAATCACACCCCTGAGCATTTCATCCACCTGTCTTTTAAATCCCTCCAGGGATGGTGACTCCCCTCCTCCCTGGGCAGCCTCTGCCAGGGCCCAATGACCTTTTCTGTGAAAATTTTTTTTCTGATGTCCAGCCTGACCTTCCCCTGGTGGAGTCTGAGGCCATTCCCCCTTGTCCTGTCCTCTGTCACTTGGGAGAAGAACCCAGCTCCCTCATCTCCACAACCTCCTTTCAGGTAGTTGCAGAGATCAATAAGGTCTCCCCTCAGCTTCCTCAAGGCTAAATAACCCCAGGTCCCTCTGCCACTCCTCATAAGACTTGTTCTCCAGCCCCCTCACCAACTTTGTTGCTCCTCTCTGGACAAGCTCCAGAGCCTCAACATCCTTCTTGTGGTGAGGGGCCCAGAACTGAACACAGGATTCAAAGTGCATCTCACCAGTGCCGAGTACAGAGGGAGAATCCCCTCCCTGGCCCTGCTGGTCACGCTGTTTCTGATCCAAGCCAAGATGCCATTGGCCTTCTTGGCCACCTGGGCACACTGCTGGCTCATGTTCAGTCACTGTTAACCAACACCCCCAGGTCCTTCTCCAGGCAGCTTTCCAGCCACTCTTCCCCTAGTCTGTAGCTGCATGGGGTTGTTGTGCCCCAAGTGCAGGACCCAGCATTTGGCCTTGTTAAACCTCATCCCATTGGTCTCAGCCCAGCGGTCCAGCCTGTTCACATCCCTTTGCAGAGCCTCCCTCCCCTCCAGCAGTTCGACGCTTCCACCCAGCTTAGTGTCATCTGCAAACTTACTTAGACTGCACTTGATCCCCTCATACAGGTCATTAATAAAGACATTGAACAGGGCTGGACCCAGTGCTGAGCCCTGGGGACACCACTGGTGCCCGGCCTCCAGCTGGAGGTAACTCCATTGACTACTACTCTTTGGTCCCGGCCATCCAACCAGTTTTTCACTCAGGAGAGTGTGCGCCTGTCCAAGCCAGAGGCAGACAGTAGGTGACGGTCAGCCCTATAGGTGCCAGCAAGGTTCCCCAGAGGTGCCAGGGGGTGCCAGCAGGGTCTCCTATAGGTGCTAGTGTTCCCTGTAGGTGCCAGCAGGGTTCCCGTGGGCCCGCGCCCCGCCTGCACCTGCTCTGCTCCACCTCGCTGTCCCGCTCTTCCCGCAACAGATCCAACATCCTCTCCGCCGCCGCCGCCGCCATGGCTGCACTCAGTACTTCCGGACAGTGCTGGGCACTTCCGGTTCAGGCGGCACTTCCTCTTCCGGCGACGTCGGAGGGAGTTGGGGCTGCCAAGATGGCGGCGGCCTTGGCGGCGGGGGCGAGGTTGAGGGCGGCCGGTGAGGGAACTGGGATGGGAACAGGGATGAAATGGGGATGGGAATAGAGATGGGAATAGGATGAGGACGGGGTTGAGGATGGGGATAGGGGCGGGGATAGCGTAGGGATAGCGATAAGATGGGTGTGGGATGGGGACGGAGATGGGAAGAGGATAAAATGGGGTGGAGACAGGGATGAGATGGGGATAAAACGGAGATTAGGATGGGATAGGGAAAAGATGGCCTCACCAGAGACTAAAAACCCCTCAGTGGCTGCTTGTTTTTAATCCTTTTTTGCTCCCTTTCAGCCTTCCTGCTTCCGTCTGCAGTTCGATGCCAGAGTTCCCAGAGCACGTCGCTGCAGCAAGGGTAACGTCACATGGGTTTCTGCTTTGCTTTCTGCCCCTTGATCTTTCTTGGTGGGGAGGGGAGAGCAGCTGAGTTTCCCTTCGGGAAAGAGGCGCCTCTGACTGCTCTGTTCAGTCTGGCAGGCACTTCCCAGTAGATTTTGGCCCCTCTGCCTGCCCACAGTCACCTTTAGTGGGAGGATGCTTCCATGGATGTGTGAGATGAAGCTGCAGGGCTGGAGAATTGGGTCCTCTGCTGTGGGAAAGGCCGCAGTGTGAGCTTGGCCTGATGTAGACAGTAGAGAAGCCACTCAAGCCAGGACATCGCAGAGTCCTCAGCTGCAGAAAGTTTCAGCATCTTTGTAGGTGCAGGCAGTCTGCTTCTCAGGCAAGGGTTATCTCTGGCCTGGAGGTTCTGATATCCGGTAAATACTGGACTTGTACTGCAGGCTTCATAGAATGGTTCAGGCCTTGAACCTCTCCACGGATCGGGCAGCCACCACTGCTCTGGGCAACCTGGGCCAGGGCCTCCCCATCCTCACAGCAAAACATTTTTGCCTAAGATCTCATTCAGTTTCCCCTCTTTCAGCCCCAAACCATTCCCCCTCGTCCTATCCCTGCCCTCCCTGATAAAACATGATTAACAGCCCAAGTGCTGACAGACACTGGGCCAGGAAACCTCAGGCTTTGGTTGTTTCCGTGCTTTGGAGGCTGCTTCTTTGTGTCCGTGCTGTGTTTCCTCTGCTGGGATCTCAGACAGAACTCTAGGCTCCACTTTAACCAGAAGGGGACACTGTGGAAGCAGAACTCTCCTCACCAGCAAGGTTTGCTCCTTCGCTCAGTGCTGCTGATGGTGCAGGGTGTCTTCTTGCTGGTCCTCAGGTGTGAGGGACCGTGCTTTGGATCTCTGCCTCTGCAGCACAGTGTTATTCCTGACCCCAGAGCAGAGCCTTGGAACTCATGGTTCTGTTCAGGCTCACAGTCGCTTGGAGTTTCTATGGAATTACACCTCTGCAAGAGGCATTGCTGAGTCTCGCAGGATAAACCAAGCAAACACAACTGCTGTGGAGTTGACTTTTGCCTTTGTTCACCGGCACCCGATGCGTTGTCCTGACTAGCCTGTGCAGGTGGCACAAACTCTGTTGCTTATGGAAGCGTGAATCTCAGCACTCAGGGAATTCTGAACTGTTCATTTGTGATGGAAGTGGCATCCTCTGAGCAGCTCGTTCTTCTTCAGATTGGAGAAACCAGCACCTTTTTGGTTGTCTCATCAAGATCCAGCGGGAATCTCCCTCCTCTTTAAATCCAAGATTACCTTTGTGGTATCATTGATTCCTACTTAATAGGGAAGTGTGATCCGATGGGGTTTGGCCCCGTGTCTCTGAGTGAAGGTGTTTGGCACTCTCGGGATGATCCCCGAGTGCTGCTAGCTAGATTCGTCTCTCATTTCTGTGCCCCTGGAAGCGCGTGCCGCAGTTCTGGTGAAAGCCCTACATCTGCAAAGTCCTGGCCCTGCTTTTCCCTCCCATTCTTTGGGAACAAACCCCTGTTTTGTGTAACTGGCTCTCACACAGGGATGCCAACAGCAGCCTCTGCTCTCTGTGCCATGTCTCCCTGTCTCGGAGATACTGGAAAACAGTTTGCATTTCTTCTGCTCAGGCCTCCCACTCTGGTTCTGTGTGCTGTTTCAGTTGTGATTTAACACACCACAGTGCATTTGAGTGAAGTTAATTGTTTGGCTCTGATAATTTAGATGAGATTCTTGTAATTTTTAGCTGTCAAAGGCAGCAGGTACATGTGAGTACCTGCAGAATGGATGTACCTGGCCTTGAACCCCTCCAGGGATGGGGCAGCCACCCCTGCTCTGGGCAACCTGGGCCAGGGCCTCCCCACCTGAACAGAAAAACATTTCTGCCTCAGATCTTAACTCAATCTCCCCTCTCGCAGCTCAAAACCGTTCCCCTCATCCCATCCCTGCCCTCCCTGATCCAGAGCCCCTCCACAGCTTTCCTGGAGCCCCTTTCAGCCCTGGAAGCTGCTTAAAGGTCTCCTTGCAGCCTTTTCTTCTCCAGGCTCAACAACCCAAGCTTTCTCAGCCTGGCCTTGTACAGAAGGTGCTCTAGCCCTTGTATCATCTCCGTGGCCTCCTCTGGACCTGCTCCAACAGCTCCGTGTCTTTCTTGTGTTGGTAAGGTAAAATGTCTCCACGGAGTTTGCCATTCAGGTGCCACTGCACAATTCCAGAGCTGCTGCCCTTATTCTGTCAGTGCTGAGTGATCCTAACAGGACGTGTCTGTGTTGTTCAGGAGTCCCCAGAAAGGTCTTCAGGAACTGCTGTGACATCGTGGAACGGAGAGACTCTTGTCTCAGTGGTTCAGCTACGGAGTGCTTGAGAGGAGAGGGTGTTAAAGAGATTCTTGCTCACAAGAGTGGGAGGATTGTTTCAAGACGAACACTGATTTAACACCTTCCTGGAGTGTTCAAGGCCAGGTTGTATGGCGCTTGGAGCCCCTGATCCAGTGGGAGATGTCCCTGCCCATGGCAGGGGTGGGACTGGATGGGCTTTGAGGTCCCTTCCAAGCTAAACCATTCTGTGATCATTTGCACCTTTAGCATCTTGGTGCTCAAAGTCGCATGAGGAATGCAGCGTGTGCTTGGCTGTCTGGGTGCGGGATGGTGCCTGTTCCTGCTCCTTCCTGAGCCTTGGTTGGAGAGGTCTGGTGAGAGGCCTCTGCTTGTCCCTCTGCAGCGCGGTGCTGTCAGAGTAGACAGATGTGGTAATGGCACAGAAGAGTCTTTGGGGTTCGTGTCTGCAGTGTGAGATGCTGAATCGCGCCGGGGCGGGAGAAGCTGTTATTATTGCCATTCAGGGAATGCAGCTGGAAGCAACAAAAGTGGAGCAGCCTCCTCACTCTCCTGTAAAGAATCCAGCTGTGGTTTTAGGGCCCTCTCTAAACCGTCTATTGAACAGGGAGGAGCTTTGAAAATAGAGGAGGAAAGGGTGCATGCGAGTCATTCACTTATAGCACTTGAGCTGGCTTTGGAGCGCTCATCAGCCCCTCTTCCCATCAAAGACGTGTTACCTCCCCCTGGATGCTCCCTGCTATCCTGTTCCTTCAGAGCTTGGTGCTGAGGTGGAGTGAGGAGCATTTACGTGTTCAGCCTCTTGGCTGCAGTGGAGGAAGCCTTTATTCGTACCGAGAAAAACTTAGCAAGAGCCTCATCTCTAAAACCCAGATGTAAGCAAGATTTGAGGTAGGTCTGTTCCCACTGGAGCTGGTGGTGGAATTCCAGTCTGTACATGCTGGGTGGTAGAAAGTCACCAGTGCTCGTGGAGCAGGAGCACCACTGGCACATGCAGCTGCAGATCTCAGTGTCAGGAACAATGAATCAACCAGTTGAATTTCCAGTTACTCCTCAGCCTGAGTCTTTCTGCACTTTTCCTGTGTTTCCAACAATTTCAAGCAACTTTCTGGGGTAGGAAGCGACCAAAACTAATAAATCCACTTCCCCATAAAATCACAGCAAGACCTGAGTCAGAAGGGAACCACAAGGGTCATCGAGCACAACTCCTGTCCCTCCGCAGAACACCCCCAACATTCACACCGTGGGGTTGAGGGCGTTGGCCGGATGCTTCTGCAATATTGTCAGGCTTGGCACCATGACTGCTTCCCTGGGAACTGTTCCTATGTTCCACCACCCTCTGAGGAAAGAACCTTCTCCTAATGTCCAATCTAAACCTGCCCTGGTGCATCTTCCTGCCATTCCCTTGGGTGAGAGAGAAGAGCTCAGTGCCTGCTCCTCCTCCTTCCTGTGTGAGGAAGCTGCAGACCTCGATGAGGTCTCCCCTCAGTCTCCTCTTCTCCACAGACCAAGTGACTTCAGCCGCAGCCCACGCACTTCCCCTCTAAACCCTTCACCAACCCCATGCCCTCCTCTGGATGCTTTCCAGCAGCTTTAGATGCTTTCTCTCCTGTGGTGTCCAAAACTGTGCCCAGTGCTCCAGGTGGGGCTGCCCCACTGCAGAGCCAAGTGGGACAATCCCCTCCCTCACATGCCTGGCCGTGCCGTACTGTGTGCACCCAAGTGGAATTTTATGATGGATGAGAGTGAAGCAAACCACCCGCCCTGGCACTTTCCTCTTTTTCTGAAGGCTCACTGCTGTTCCTGGTGGGCCAAGATGGTGTTGGGCCATGGGAGCAGCAACTGTGTTTGGGAGAGCGTTTCAGGTTGGGCTTGGAAATGAGACGGAGTGGTTTTGTGTGGTTTGAACATCTGGGCTGCAGCTTCAGCTCCTTGGCAGTGTTCCTTGTCCGGCTGGAGTGCTTCTACCAAAAGTTGGGAGGAAGGTCTGGGGACTTTGTGTCCAAAGCTGCTTTCTGCTCCATCTCCAGCTGCTTTTCCTTTCTTTCCTCTGTTCATATTTTCCATGTCTTGCTCGTATCTGTTTGCTGCAAGTGATTCTTGCCTTATCATTCACAGAGTTGTGGCCAAAACATCGCTGAGTTCTCCCCCATGGCCTGAAGTGAAACTTCCAGATCCAGTAGAAGAAGCAAAGCATCATGCAGGTAAAGGTGTCAAGCTCCAAGTGAAGGCTCACACTCCGATATCGCCATTGGTGAGCTGATGGAGCATGAATGTCTCAATGATTAGATTTAGTTGTTGTTCTTTATGTTTCTGTTTCGTTTCTTACATGTGTTGTGCTTCATAGAATCACAGAATGTTTTGGGTTGGAAGGGACCTCAAAGCCCACCCAGTCCCACCCTCTGCCCTGGGCAGCACCTCCCACTGGATCAGGGGCTCCAAGCCCCATCCAACCTGGCCTTGGACACCTCCAGTGATGGGGCAGCCCCCACTGCTCTGGGCAACCTGGGCCAGGGCCTCCCCACCCTCACAGGGAAATATTTCTTCCTAAGATCTCATCCAAATCTCCTGTCTTTCAGCTCAAAACCGTTCCCCTCATCCTATCCCTGCCCTCCCTGATCAAGAGCTCTCCCCACCAGCTTCTCTGTAGGCCCCACTTGTGCTCCAAGTGCTGATATTGGAGATTCAGGTAGAATATGAAGTCTCATTTGTTTAGGAGAGCTTTTAACCCTCCCAGAGGAACCTTGCTTGATGCGATGTGTTGCTCTCTAAAGCATCAAACAAGCCTTTTGGACAGGAGAAACCAATTCTTTTCCTTTTAATGGATAAATTGAAGAGCTGAAGCCAGCGCAAACAGTTGGGTGGTGGGCACGTTCAAGGGCTGGCATGTTTTAGTGCATGAAACAGAGTGCTGGAGCCAGCAGGAGCAGCTGGGTGGTAGGCGCAGGGCAGAGCTGCAGAGGTGGGACAGAAGGCAAGGAGCAGCTGGGAGGGGACAGCGTTAGTGAACACGTTCTTGTCCCCACGCCTTGTCAGGAGTGTAGAACACAGCCAGTCCTGAAAGGAGCACCTGGACTGTACAAGGGTTCCCTCTATGAGTCTGTGAGCGAAGTGCCCGTAGCTATTTAGCAACCATCGTTATTGATGACCCTCACTAGAACGTGTCTTCCACTTGCAACCAGACATGGGCAGGTGAGATGGGAAAATCCGGCCCTGGGAAGGCACACGTGTCCAGCCCCGTGCTGCCCAGGCGGGGCTGCTGTCATTCACACGGCCAGGATGTTCCTCGGCACCAAGCAGTAACGAGCCCCAGCGGGTGAGTTTCTTGCACGTTCACTGTGACGATGGCAATTAGCAGTGTGCACTTCATGCAGGTAACAAGCCCCTGTGTTAATTAACCAGCAATTTCGCTGTCTAGTTGTGTGAGCCTCTGGGACATCCATGAAAGCCTCCTGAATTCTCTGCTTCACATGAGAGAGGAAGTAAAGGAGAGGAGTTGTTTTACACTGAGGAGAGTGTCTAGCTCCTCTCATCATCCTGCTCCTTATCTCCCTTGAGCTTCTGGGCTATCTCTGGTGATGAATGGAATGTTGCATCCCTGAGCGCGATCTGACCCAGCAGTGAACCGTGGTTTGATTTGCCAGAGCCCTGTGGCGAGCGAGTCCCATGTTCCCCTGCCTGATTCCCATGGGACCCGTGGGGCTGCTGTGATTTCCATCCCTTGTCACCTCCCACTGTTTATGAGCTGGCATTGTTATCTCCTGGCTGTGCTTATCCAACGCAAACAACAGCGAGAGCAGTGAATTCCGCCTTCTGTTTTCCCGCTGGCTGTGGAAGCAGCATGGATATTTTAGGAAGGGTCTCTCCACAGGGTGCTGAGACACAAACCACTCTGACAATCAAATGGTAACGTCACTTGATGTTTCCTGTCACTAGAGGTGTCTGGCAGAGTTATCGACAACTTCAGAGCCCAGGAACAGCAAGGAAAATGTACCATTTTGAATGCAAAAAGATGAGAAAGCTGCATGGGTGGGAAGCTGGAATTTGACAGGGAAAAAGCGCTTGTTAAGGCATGGCTCTGCATGGGATTTGCTAACAGAGAAGATTGTAGGCCAGTGTTTTGAAATCTGGGGTTGAAACGTTGACCACAGAAGAGCTGACACACTAAGAGAAGCAGCGTAGGGCTGGGGAAATTGTCCCCATTGTGTGTCTGAGGGTGTAACAGAGAGAAGGGGTTCTGGATTCCTCTGGGATTGTTCAGCCTGGAGACAAGGAGGCCGAGGGGAGACCTCATCGCTCGCTGCAGCTCTTGGAAAGGAGGTGCTAGTGAGGTGGGTGCTGGGTTCTTCTCCCAAGTGACAAGTGATAGGTCAAGAGGAAATGGCCTTGAGTTGCACCAGGGGAGGTTTGGAGGCTGCCCAGGGCAGTGGGGAAAGTCTCCATCCCTGAAGGGGTTCAAACATGTGTGGCCATGGCACTTGGGGACATGGTTCAGTCAGCCCAATGGGGTTGTCTCAGCAGTTGGACTGGATGAGCTGAGAGGACTTTTCCAACCTCAATGATTCTATGATTTTTGTAGTGGCCGTTGTGACTCGGAGAAGAGCACACAGAGGATTTTCCTTCCAAGACAGCAATTCCAGCAATGCAGACACTAAACGTGTCACAGTGGGAACCGCAACAAGTGCTGCTTTGCAGATCATTTCTGTTCTTGCCTTTAACGGTTTGCATCTGCAGGGTTAAAACTTGGGCACTCGGTGTTCCTGTAAGGAGAGGGTTTGGTTGGATTCTGTGATTCTGTGATTCTGTGATGGGCTGCTGAGTTCTTGTCTGTCCCGAGGGGATGCTGGTTTGTTCGCATTCCAAGAAAAAAATTATTCAGCCGTTTTTGAGGACAGTGAAGAAAATCTTATTTTGCAGCTACAGCAAAGTTGCTCTTTTTCTGAGCAGCTCGAGAGAGTGGAAAGTTGCTGTTTGGAAGCAGAGCGGCACTCGTTGAGCAATACTTTTTGATGTTCCCATAAAAATTGGTCTTGGCTTCACTGCTCGGGAAGCCAGTCACAGAAGACTGAGTTTGTTGTTGCACAGGACCTCATCCCTGGGATCTGTGCTGCTCCTGCTCTGCATCCATGTGCAGATGGGAAGAGATTTTCTGGAACAGAGCAAGGGGAAGGTCTCTCCTGCCTTGGCTACAGATCCACATTCTCAGGCCAGGCTTTGTTAGTCAGCTGGAGCCCTTTTCCTGTGCACTTTGCCAACTCTTCCTGGTGTTCCTGTGCGCCTTATGCAGCATTAGGAGTCCTGGGCCTCCTGCATGTTACTTGGAAATTCATAGAATCATGGAATAGTTTGGGCTGGAAGAGACCTCAAAGCCTATCCAGTTCCACCCCCTGCTGTGGGCAAGGACACCTCCCAATGGATCTGGTTGCTCAAAACCCCATCCAGCCTTGAGGGGATTCTCAACCTTGAACAATGCAGGATGCATGGACGAGCACTCTTTTCTGGAATGCTTTATATCCATGTACTGGGCATTTTAGGATGGAGTCTCTATCCCTGGAGGGGTTAAAAAAACATATGGCCATGGCACCTGGGGACATGGTTCAGTCGTCACGGTGGGGTTGGGCTGGCAATTGGTCTGGATGAGCTTAGAGATCTCCAACCTTAATGATTCTATGTTTCCATGAAACGTAAATAGGTCCTTAAGTTTATGAAAGGGAGGCTCAAGCCCCTGTGGGAAACAGCGTTGCTATTGATCCTTGCGTAAGGATTCCCAAAGGATGAGAATTAGGGTGGGAGAGCAGCAAGGCTGAGTTAGCCCTGACCAGTTCTTCACACCCCGCCGGGTTTCTCACACTGACACCATCCCTGCTCTTTGCCCACAGAGGTGGTCCAGAAAGTGAACGAGATGATCGCAGCGGGGCAGTATGGACGGCTCTTTGCCGTGGTCCACTTCGCCAGCAAGCAGTGGAAAATCACCAGTGAAGACCTGATAATGATGGACAATGTTCTGGAGGCAGAGTGCGGAGACAGAATCCGTCTGGAAAAGGTGACAGCCTGTACTTCTGCGGTGCTCATGGGGCCACAGCAAATCACCTCCAACGCTCCTGGAGGCAAAACCCATAACAAGGTTTTAAAACCATGTCCTGAGGAGCTCCTGTCGGATCTCCTGCCTGTAGGATCTCCCTTTTGTGCTCCAGACGTTTACTTTCCCTTAATTCTGTTCCAGTTCCAGTTGTTCTTAGTGATAACATGATTTCTGCCGAAGAGGGCTGGAATGAGCCGTGCCAGACTCTGCCAGGAGACAGAGTTCTGTTGTTCCAACTTCATCCAAAAAAAGAAGCTGAAATTACAGTTGTTGTTTCTAGAGGCAGCAGCTAAAGCCTGTGTTTACCTCGAGACTCTAACACCCAAAATATTTGCAGTGCTCCCAGCGGGACTGTCGCAGCTCCACAAGATCCTTATCAGGCTGGGGGGTGGGTGGAGGCAGAGGGGTGGTGCCCGCAGGGAGTCTTGCCAAGATGTGGTTCAATATCCTTATCTGTAGACTCTGTTAACCAACAGGAACCTGCAGAGGCTCATTAATCCAAATCTCATATGAAAGATTATGAAGTGGGATTCTGTTGGCTTAATTGTAGTGCTGGAGTGGAGGCCCTCAAGGGTCCTACAGGGCGCTGGGGGAGGAGCTCCACATGAGCCAGCAACGTGCGCTCACATTGCAGAAACCACCCATGTCCCAGGCTGCATCCAGAGCAGTGGGACCAGCAGGGAGGGAGGGGATCCTGCCCCTCTGCTCCACTCTGAGAGACCCACCTGGAGCCTGTGTCCAGCTCTGGAGTCCTCAGCACAGGGAGGACACGGAGCTGTTGGAGCGAGGGCAGAGGAGGCCACGGAGATGATCCGAGGGCTGTAGCACCTCCTGTACGAGGCCAGGCTGGGAGAGTTGGGGCTGTTCATCCTGGAGGCTGTGGGGAGACCTTAGAGCAGCTTCCAGTCCTGAAAGGGGCTCCAGGAAAGCTGGGGAGGGGCTCTGGATCAGGGAATGCAGGGGCAGGACAAGGGGAATGGTTTTGAGCTGAAAGAGGGGAAACTGAGATGAGATGTTAGGCAGAACTGTTTTGCTGTTCAGGTGGGGAGGCCCTGGCCCAGGTTGCCCAGAGCAGTGGTGGCTGCCCCATCCCTGGAGGGGTTCAAGGCCAGGTTGGATGGGGCTTGGAGCCCCTGATCCCGTGGGAGGTGTCCCTGCCTGTGGCAGGGGGTGGGACTGGATGGGCTTGGAGGTCCCTTTCAATCCAAACCATTCTATAGGTGTTAGTGCCAGATAAGCAGAGCCAGGCAGTTTTCCCACTCATCCCTTGCTTCAAAGGCCAGCTTTGAGTCAGCGTTTCAGGCAGCCGTGTCCAACATCCTTGTGTACAAGGAGAGCGGTTTGCATGGAGTGGCCGGCTGGGAATGCAGAGGTCGAGATGGGAATGAAGGGAGTGAGGAACTTGCCTTCCTACTGTAACCCTTGCGGGATTTCACTGGCAAGTCTCTGTCTAAAACCAAAGTTGGAACATCTCATGCCTGTTCCTGTGTTGCTTTTAATGCCACCACACAGCGTGGGGAAGGAGGTGGCCTGCGAGGAACGCTGCCTCTTCCCACCACATCTTCTCTCTTATCTTGTTGGGTCTCTTAGCTGAGCACGAGGTCGAGATGTCCTGAAATGAAAGGGCTGGTCCCTGCGGTGGCGAATCCCTGTGAGGTTCACATCTTTATCACTCATCTGTGAGCCATGGAGGAGAAAAAGGAAAGTTTCTCCTCTGGGATGCAGAGCCATTGCTATAAAAATCCAGTGATTTTAGGAGCTGCCATCCATTCAGATCCCACACAAGGCGTTCTGTTCTCCTTCCCTGGTTGCTTTTCGTATCTTTTACAACCACTGGAACAGAAAGGCTCAGAGTGTTCTGATCGGCATGGAAGATACTTCTGAGGGATGTTTGAGCAGGATAAACTCCTGGAAGTCAATCTGATTAATGAATCTATTTGTGATGTGTTCGGTGCCTTTTCCCACCACCCTACTCCAGGAGCAGTGTTGGGTTTGGGGTGTGTAAAGGCCTGGCTTTGACTCCTTTATCATGGATTTGGAGCTTTCTCCTGGGAGGATGAACCAGTGATATGTGCCTGATTTATCTCCTGTAGGTTTTGCTGGTTGGTGCTGATGACTTCACTCTCATTGGAAGGCCAATCCTAGGGTAAGATGTCTTTTACAGGAATCATCTTCAAGACAATTCTTGTACTTAATTGTAGCTTCAGGGCTCCTGCAGTCCCTGAAAATGAAGAGAAACTGGGATTTATCAGTGATAGCTCTTTTCCTAGCCCCAGGCTTTTGAAGGAGTCACCAATAAAATGACCTCACCATTCTCTGATGGCTCTAAGCGTTGCTGTAGTGCCAGGATGGAGCAATAAAACGAACTCGCTGTTCTTTGCCGGCTCTCACTGTCACTGCAGTGCCAGGGCAAAGTGGCAGCACCCATAAAACCCCAGGGAATGGCAGGAGGATGACAGGGGAGGGGTAGGTTGGACATTGGGAGAAGGATCTTCCTCGAAAGGGTGGTGGAGCACTGGAACAGCTCCCAGGGATGTGGTCACGGTGCCAAGCCTGAAAATATTCCAGAAGCATTTGGCCAAGCAGCGCCACAGTGAGAGTGTTGGGGTGTCCTGTGCAGGGACAGGAGCTGGGCTCAGTGATCTTTCTGGGTCCCTTCCAACTTGGGATGTTCTGTGAGTATCCAAGGGCTTTGGTGGTGGTCTGGTCACAGGCTGAGCTGCACAGGTAGGGGTTAGCTTGACTGAGCAGCTTTGGCAGAGGATGGGCAGGTCAGGAGGGACTGGTACAGTCCAGAGTCAGTTCTTGGTGACTTGTAGGTTCAAGTTAGAAATGCTGTAGGGAAACCTCCCGAGTCCACAGCTCTCTAATATGGACTGTAAGAAAGAAGTAGAGCCCAGGCACCATGGGCTGTGGCTTTTGTGCAGAGTTCCCAGTTGTGCCTGAACTGCAGGCGTTTTGGAGGGGAGATCAGAACCTGGATGTGAACAAAAGCGGGTTTATTTTCCTGCTGCTTTAAAAATAAACACATCCATGTCTGCTTGGGCCTGTTCCTTACAGCTGCGCTCCCTGCTCAGACCTGGAGGCGGGCAGGGACTTGTCCCAGTTTGGACAGGCGGTGGTGTTTTCATTCTCTGCCACAGTTGGACGCCTCGTAGGATGACACTGCTCTAAAGCCTTAAAATCAGCAGCACTGCAAAGCCGAGCTGTGGGCAGCGGCTGTTCTAGAGCTGCCATCTGCCTCCTGCACCGGAGTCTGTGGGGTTTGTGTTTGTTCCAGTGATGGTCTCTGCTCAGCTGGCACCGTGGCACCGGGCAGCGTGTGGCTGGACCTTGTGTAGCTCTGCAACACAAAAAAACCACGCGTTTTTAAAGGTGTGATGGGAACTTCGCAGAACCTTGGGCAGATGTGTGTTTCAGGCCATCGGTCGAGTTCTCTCGGCTGATTTAGACCCCAGTAAAACGTGTGGTGCCTCTGTGAGAAAGCTCAGCTGCTTTCTAGACCAGTTAGAGCCGCTGGGAATGTTTTCCCCCTGCTCTTTCTCCTGCCCAGTGTTGCAGGGGTGTTGGTGGGAATGACAAAGGGCCTAGGACCTGTTCTTCTCCCAAGCAGCCAGGCTGGCATTCCTTTACCTTCTGCAGGGAACGAGTGAGCTCGTCACTTGGAATTATTACCTTGGAGCTGCGATCCTTTGGGGCTGTAGGATGCCTGGATCTTTTCTGCTGTTTAATGACAGCAGCTTTCAGCCCAACTTGGATCTCAGTGTGGATTTTTCTTGCCTCCTGTGAAAACCTGATGGATCTGCTTTGTCCTAAAGTCTTTTGCTGCCGAAAGCAGCAGCCCTGACAGCACTGGGCTCTGGGAAGCATGTGACCCCTCTCTTTATTTGTATGGACATTCCAGTCATACCTAAACCATGGGATAAAGGTTTTTCTTTTCCTTGGGTTCTGTTTTGTCGAGAACTTTGCTGTTGCTGTGCACTTCACCGATGAGCTGGTTTTTGTTGTGCCTTAGCCCTTCACCCAGCAGGGCCCAGTGCTTTGTCCGGTGATTTGGGACTTACTGGGGCCACTTGCCGTAAGCTTTGACTTGCAGAGCGAAGCCATGCTCGGGCACTCATCTGTGTCACCAATACCCTGACAGATTTTGCAAGTGAGTCCACGTGTCGGGGACTCCTCAAGAGCTCTGTGTTGGTGTTTCTCCTTTGGGCTGGGTGCTCCCCAAGGCCTCAGTCCAGTGGCGAGAGCTGGGCCAGGGCAGCTCGGCTGTGCTGCTGCAACCCCTGGCTCTCCTGAGAGCAGCAGCGATTTCAGTGACCGGGTCACTTTATCTGGCCTGGCTGCTCTCCAGTTTTCCCATGTGATCAGCACGAGTTTCTGACGTGCCTTTTGTGTCCATAATGCGAGTGCTCAGGAAGTTTAGCTCTCCATGTGCCGTCAGCAGGCAGGAGTTGGATCCAGAAGGTGTAGCTCCCGAGTTGTAGTGGTGAAATCCACCAGCCCCTGGAGCACAGTCCAGTTTGTTGTTTCTTTCGTGGCGAGCAAAGCTCACTGTGTGTTCCAATAGTGCTGTCGGGCCCTGGCACTGTGCTGGGTCAGGATAGCTTCCTTCAGCTGGGATGCAGGGGCACCCCGGGGTCTCTTAAAATCTGGATTATTTAATGTCTGTCTTCTTCTGGGCTGGTCACTAAAGGCAGATACGCCAGTGTTCTCCTCCAACTGTCCTTTCCGCCTGCCCAGAGGAGTCGGTCTCTGTTGTGTTTACGCCCCAGAGGGCCAATGTGAGGAGAGAGATGGTGAACGCAGGAAGGGGTGGTGAGTGTGGAGAGAAAAATATCTCCAAGCCTTTGGCCTCCTGCTGACCTTGCTGGGACAGCTGGGCTGGATGGGCTTCCCCCCATGCCCTCCTTAAGCACAGACGGAGTCGCTTGTCTGGGAGATGTGCTCTCAGTGCCTTCCGGCAGCAAAGCGAGGATGCTAATGAGTTTTTAATGGTATTCTGCAGCGATGCTGCATGGAAGAAGTGCCTCTGCCTCCTCCGCGGTGGCTGTTGATTAAAACTATGTTTCCCAAAGCTCTTGTCTGGGGACGCTCGTCTTCCCAGAGCGGAGCTGTAGCAGACAGTTAGCTGGGCCTCCAGCACCTGCTTCACACCACTTCACTTCCCAGCTCTGGTGTTTCCAGAGAGCAACTCCAATTGCCAGCGCTCTTTCCAGCTTCAGCAGGACTTGTTCTCTCCGAGCTCTGCTGAATCCTGGGTGGGCAGGTGTGGGGTTTTCCTGTGTCAGTTGAGTTACTCAGTGATTCTGCTCATCTGTGAAGGAGCAAGGGCCACGTTCTTCTCTTCATCTCCATCCTTGGGGAGGGAGGATGTTTACTCGCTGAGGAATTCCATGGGTAGAAATGAGCTCTAGGAATAATTGGAGTCTTGGAGTGCTCTCACCACTGAACCAGATCTCTGCCAGCTGCAGGGCAGGGAGTGGTACCGAAACCCTCAGCGAGTCTCCAGCTTCTCTTCCAGCTTGGGGTAAACAAGCAGGACAGACTGAGAGTGGGAGGCGGGAGAGAGGAGTGTGGGAGAAGTGACTTGCTCCAGGAGCCAATTAGCTGGGCTTCCTGCTGGAAACAGTGGGCCAAATCCCTCTTCCCTAAGCCTTTGCCAGGACTTACTCAGGTGAGTAAGGTGAGAGGACTCTTCCAACTGTCTGCGATGCTTTATAGAAGGAGGCAGGACTTCTGTGTTGGCCAGCCCAGTGCAGGAGAAGGGGCCACAGGTGGGTTTAATCTGTCCCGAGAGATAAGCAGGGCACACCGGGTCATAGGTATGTGTCGGGGGCATTTATGTACCTGTGATCCTACAAGTTCTGCAGGTTCCTTTTAGCTGTTCCTGATCTTTTCCTTCACTGCCCTGCAAACTGTCGCATCACTCGGCTGCTCCGTGTAGAACACCTCAAGGCTTTTGGCTTTGTGCCCTGAAGCCTGCCAGGTCCCCTCCTTCCACGGTGACTTTGCCATTCCCGTGGATACGGGCTCTGTAAGGCAGGTTATGACCCTGCATATTGCTTTGCCCCCAGACCTGCTCACCAACAGGAGGTGAATGTAAGTAATTAAAAAGTGATACCTTTGCAAATCGTTTTTAAGGAAGGAGCTGGTGCGCGTGGAGGCTACTGTGATTGAAAAGACGGAGTCATGGCCAAAGATAAACATGCGCTTTTGGAAGAGGCACAACTATCAACGGAAGAAAAGTAAGATGAAGGGAATACAGAGCTTCCTTCCCTGTTGGATGTGGGAGGGGGGCGTGCCGCAACACAAGGGCAGTGCTGGGGAGGGAGGCTCGTTCCCCGTCCTTCACCCCCAGGCACAGCACCTCTCTCCCAGCCCACTGCCCTAGGAGTGCCTGCGGCACTCAGGGCACCGTGACTTAGTATTTCCCTGCTCCAGCACCCTGAGAAAGACCTGGCTGAAAATCATATCCTGGGCAGGAAGACAATCTTGTTCTCTTTCCAAAGCCTTAAATATCCGATACAGAAGCACAGATGTTAGCAAGTCTTAACGATATTGTGAGGTGGGCTTTAATGACTGCCTCTTCTCATACAGAGCTGAGAGAGGGAAATGTTATGACTATGTTTTATCCAAGGGATGCTCAGGCCTTGAGGACTTTCTGCAGTCCTCATCACAGGAAGGACATGGAGCTGTTGGAGGGAGGCCAGAGGAGGCCACGGGGATGATCCCAGGGCTGAAGCACCTCCTATATGAGGCCAAGCTGAGAGAGTTGGGTTCGTTCAGCCTTGAGAAGAGAAGGCTGTGGGGAGACCTTAGAGTAGGTTCCAGGGCTGAAAACCACACCTTGGCACACCATGGACTAACCCCAGCAAAGCCGGCAGGAGCCTTTTGAGCGGTATGTAATGAGTTTGTACTGTGTCTGATGTTTGTTTTTTCTCTCTTTTCCCTCTCTTTCAGTCATCGTACACCCGCAGACCGTCCTCCGGATTAACAGCATCGACATCTTCCCCTGCTTGTCATAACACATCAATTGGGTGCTGCGAGGCTTAGGTTTGTTCTTGTTTTAGGCAGTTGTGGAAATAAACCTGCCTTGTCACCGAGAGGTTCTGGACTTGGTGCAGTAGTTGGAAATGGAAATCTGTATGTACTTTCTTCCTAAAAAACCCCAAATGAACTATTTTTTTAAGCTATTATTGTGGCCTTGCTGGTGTTTGTTTGTCAGGACTTGGATCCACTGTGAGCTGCTGGGCTGGCTCTGTTCTTCCCTGCACACCTCTGTGGACTTGAGGAATTTAGGCTTACAGCTGGGTTTTAAAATACCCTGTGCTTTGATGGTTGTGGAACAGAAGGGCTGTTCGCTGCCTCTGTCCCACGGCTCCCAGCCTGGAAAGCAGAGTCTGTGTGTAATTAGTGAATTGAAAGAGCCAGTTGTTGTCTTAGTTTATAGAATCTTGGAAGGGACCTCACAGCCCATCCAGTCCCACCGCCTGCCATGGGCAGGGACACCTCCCACTGAATCAGGGGCTCCAAGCCCCATCCAACCTGGCCTGGAACCTCTCCAGGGATGGGGCAGCCACCGCTGCTCTGGGCACCCTGGGCCAGGGCCTCCCCACTGTCACAGCAGAACATTTCTGCTTAAGATCTCATCTCAGTCTCCCCTCTTTCAGCTCAAAATCGTTCCCCTCCTCCTATCCCTGCCTTCCCTGATCCAGAGCCCCTCCCCAGCTTTCCTTGGGCCCCTTTCAGGACTGGAAGCTGCTCTAAGGCCTTCCCACAGCCTTCTCTTCTCCAGGCTGAACAACCCCAACTCTCTCAGCCTGGCCTTGGACAGGGAGTGCTCGTTTGGAACCTATCTGTGTCTTGTCTTGCCTTTCCAATCTCCAAAGTCCATATAAACCTTGTGGACATCACTTTACGTGCTGGAAACACAAGCTCAGCAGCTCAGGCTACATTTCATCCTGCCTGACTTCAGTGAGAGGCAGGTCCAGGCGTGCTTGGGTTAAGCAAGTTCTCCAGTCGCTGGAGAGACGGTCATCGTAGAGGCTGACTCATCCCTTCCCCTTTTGGATCGGCTGGCACAGGCAGCCCTGAGGAGATGCCGTTTCTTCCCTGGTGACTGTGTGAGGTGCCTGGAGACCTGGATTTTAAACAGCTGATGGTAACAGGAAAGCTTTGACCATCGCATCCTCCAAAAAACATCTCCCACCTCTTCCTCTCCCAAAGGCGGCTCTGATTCCGTGCTGGGACCAGAGATCCCAGCAGCAGCAGCGAGTCACAATATGGTGCAGGCTGTGGCAGCGACCGCCTTTCCGTCACAGACTGTTCCCAGCCCGGGCGGAAGCAGCGCTGCCAGCCGGAGCCATTCTGGAAGCCATGTGGTCCGTCTGCATTTCCAAAGTCAGGCGAGTGCTGGGGGTAGGGAACAGCATCCATGTCTTGGCTTTAGAGGATGTAGGGGAATGTTCTGTCCTTCCTGGTGCTGGAGCCACATTTGGAAAGAACAGAGAGGAAGAGCCTAGTGTTGATTCGAGTCCTGCACGTGGGTTACAACAACCCCGTGCAGCTCCAGGCTTGGGGAAGAGCGGTTGCAAAACTGCCTGGCAGAGAAGGACCTGGGGGTGCTGAGTGGCAGTGGCTGAACGTGAGCCAGCGGTGGCCCAGGCGGCCAAGAAGGCCAATGGAGTCCTGGCCTGCATCAGGGATAGCATGTCCAGCAGGAGCAGGGAAAGGTTCGTCCCTCGACTCGGTGCTGGTGAGGCGGCACCTCAAATCCTCAGTTCAGTTTTGGGCCCCTCAGTCTAAGAATGCCGAAGGGCTGCAGCGCACCCAGAGCCTCTCCAAAGCTCAGCTTGCCTGGAGCCCCTTTCGGCACTGGAAGCTGCTCTAAGGTCTCCCTGGAGCCTTCTCTTCTCCACGGTGAACAACCGCAACTCTCTCAGCGTTGCCTGATGGCAGAGGGGCTCCAGCACTCACACGTCCCCAGGTGGAGTAGGAATGCCTCGGTGCTGCAGGGTCCGGGCTCTGCGTGTCCGGTGCGGTCCTCCAGTGAAGGGAGATGTTTAGCCAAGCCCTCGGCGTGCACCGTGGCAGCGAGCGGTCTGCGCTGTTGCACAAGAGATGGGCAAACCGTGAGCCTGGCTGTGCATCAGCCCTGCCGTGACCTCATCCTTCGCCCTTTGAAGAGTGATGGACCGTGACACCTTAATTCACTTGTGGCTCTGTTTTTTTTCAACCCCGTCAGACGCAGCTGCTCTCAAGAGCTCGTTTAGAGTGCGGCTTCCATCGTTCAGAAGGCTCATGCTGTTCTAAACCCTCCAATGGGATGCGGTGGTCACTTGGATGCTAAGCCTGCAGCTTCGAGGTGCTTGGGTTTGGGTTTCCCATCCCGACAACAATAAGATCATCGTCAGGATTGAAGGGGAAGCAGCCCGTGCTGGTCACGCTGCCTCTGGTGTGTTTGCAGAGCGCTGTCTGGACAGGTTTTACATTACCTGCATGGTGGGGTTCCTCTCCCTTCCCTCAGTGTGTCGTTCCACGCTCTAAAATAAGCTTCACAAGCAAAGCGATTGCTTGCAGCGTGAAGGCTTCCCGTTGCGAGGAGCCATTCCATGGGCAGCCAAGTGAAGCGTGATGGATGCAGTGCCTTGCAGCTTCTGTGGAGAGACAGAAGTGCACGGATCTCCCTCTTTGGGACCCACAGGTTGCGGTGTTTGCACCTACTCAAAGCCTCTGTGCTCTGCTGTGTCACGGGCTGTAGGCGCTGAACGTGGCGCAGCGGCAAGGCAGCTTGAAAAGTCCCTAGGACACAGCTCTGGGACCCCTAGAATGGGAGGGAAGCGCTCTTCATGTGCCCCTTTGGGGTGTTTTTGTCCCTGTCAGCTTTGTGAAGGCAGTTTTGAACGCAAACGCGGAACCAGCTTTATTTTCTCAGTGTGATCTGGACACGTTCTGGCTATAATGGCTTGAAACCCACAGCAGACAGGGTGCCACCAGGACGCTATGCTGGTTTGTTGTCTCTTGCGCTGGAGGTTTTATTGTCTTTTGTGGCCAAAACCAATGCCCTCTCATTAAGGAGACAAAGGGAACACTTCACCGCTGGCTCCGGACTGGTACAAAGTCTGTACGGAGCAGGCGGGCAGCGATGGTGGGCATGAGCACACTGAGTACAGCTCCTGTCCCTGCACAGGACACCCCAACACTCACACCATGGGGCTGTTTGGCCAAATGCTTCTGGAATATTGTCAGGCTTGGCACCGCGACCGCTTCCCTGGGAGCTGTTCCAGTGCTCCACCACCCTCTGAGGGAAGAGCCTTCTCCTAATGCCCAACGTAACACTCCCCTGTCATCTTCCTGCCATTCCCTGGGGTCCAGAGAGGAGAGCTCAGCACCTGCTCCTTCTCTGCATGTGAGGAGGCTGCAGGGTGCAGTGAGGTCTCTTCTCAGTCTCCTCCAGGCTGAACAGACCAAGTGGCTTGAGCTGCTCCTCAGCTTCCCCTCTAAACCCTTCACCAACCCCATGCCCTCCTCTGGATGCTCTCCAGGAGTTTTAGATCCTGTTTATCCTGTGGTGCCCAGAACTGCGCACAGTACTCGAGGTGTGGAGCAGAGCAGGACAACCCCCTCCCTTCCCTGGCTGGCGACGCTGCGCTGGATGCCCCTCAGGACACGGTTGCCCTTTTGGCCACCAGGGCTTGACGTGGACTGGAACCCCGATGCCCTTCCGCAGGGCTCTCCAGCCTCGCACTCCCCGCCCTGTTTGGACACCCAGGGTTGCTGTGTCCCAGGGGCAAAACCCGGCACTTTGGGCCAACGCCTTCAGCCACACGGTCTGGACCACGGTGTGGGACTCCTGGGATCCGAGGCTCCAGCCTGAGGTGGTTTGGTTGGCTTTAGGATGACTTTTTATGTCAGGTAGATTCATGTTTGCAGGACATGATTCACGGGTGCTTTTGGCCTCTTTCCCAGCACAGACTCCACGTCTTTCACAAACTGCAAGTATGGAATAGCCTGGCCACAAATATCTCAACAGAAACCAATATCTACTCCACCTTCTTCCCTCCAGCTGTGCCACAGGTGCTCGGTTACCCCGGAGGTGGCTTATTCAGCGATTACAGGTGATGATTAAGTCCTGTTCCCATTGTCATTCAGCTGAAAGGTCCCCACCACGCGTGGGACCGCATGGATGCTGATGCCAAATGCCGGTGTGGGAGGACATCTCCCACCGTGCCAAGGACATCTGGGTGTGAGGTGAGTAGGAGTTTCTCTGGGTGCTCTCAGGGGTATGAACTCCCCGGCTCCGGGGCTCACGCCCGCCTGAAAGAGAGAAGGATGTGTTTTTCTGCGTGGTTGGTGAAGCAGTTGGTGTTGGGCTGGGGGCTCACAGCTCAGGGTCGGTGGCTTTGAAGGGTGTAGAGCAATTTTCTCTCCGCAGGAGGATCCTCAACAGCACGTGCTGAGCCGGAGGTCCCCAAGGGCAGCACTCCACCACGCTGGAGCTCAGCGGAACACGGGGAACGGCAGCACTCTTGGGGTTGTTGACTTAAATCAAGGAGGAAAAGGAATGAATTTACACAAGCGCGGGCCTGGGTCAGCCTGCTCCGGTCTGTGCTTCGGAGATGAGGGAAATTACATGGGGCGTGGAGGGATGTGGCACCTGGGGACGTGGTTGAACAGGCACGGCGGGATTGGGCTGACGATTGGACTGGAGGAGACAAGAGGGCTTTTCCAACCTCAATGGTTTCATGACTCCATGGTTCTTTTTCCTTGGCACTGGAAGAAAAGGGTGAGTGCTGCCCACTCCTTCTCCGTGTGAGAGGAACCCAGACAGCCCCCGGAACAGGTATTGAGGATTCTCCAGCCAGGAACATGCCAGGCGAAGCACCAGGGTTGATTTTCCATAAAATGTGACTGTATTTTTTTATCACAGAACTTGCAGGCAAAGAATTTTCCCTGCAGCTTCTCCCTCGCTGTCAGATTTGGCTGAAATTGAGCAACATATTAAAATATGGGATTGAAGAGAGTCAGGCAAGAGAGAAGAGCTGACTGCAGGCATCTCATTTCCTTAGGAAATGGGGCTAAAAATAGGAAAGGAATGTAATGGAGCCTTCTTTTTCTTGACATCCCCCCCTTTCTCCAGCTGGGAATCAGCTCTTGTCCCGAAATCAGAGGTTTATTGCTCTTGCTGTTGTCTTCTGGGCTCCAGATGGAGTCAGGCTGCGAACATGTCTCCCAACAGCTTTGGAGAAGCGGTGCGGGAACATTTGTTGTGAGTGGCTGATGCACAGGAAGGGAGACACGGGGAAGCACAGGTGGATCTCTGGGTGAGGTGTCCCTTCTGGCCTCCACGGGACTGTCCCTGCTTATCCAGGGCCCCTCTCTCCAGGCAGAGCTTTGTCCCAGCAGCTCTGACAGCTCCAGCTCTCCCGCTGGCAGCGATGCTTCCGATAACCTTTGTTGCTGTGCAAGTGAGGAAATGCTTTGGCACTGCTTGTGGGCAATCATCAAAATGCCTTCTGTGGACATCAGCGCCGTTGGCTCGTGACACCAGATAGGGTCTATAAATATGTATCTGGTGTCCTCAGCGCAGGGAGGACACGGAGCTGTTGGAGCGAGGGCAGAGGAGGCCACGGAGATGATCCGAGGGCTGAGCAGCTCCTGTCTGAGGCCAGGCTGGGAGAGTTGGGGCTGTTCATCCTGGAGAAGGGAAGGCTGTGGGGAGACCTTAGAGCAGCTTCCAGGGCTGAAAGGGGCTCCAGGAAAGCTGGGGAGGAGCTCTGGATCAGGGAGTGCAAGGATGGGATGAGGGGAACGGTTTGGAGCTGACAGAGGGGAGACTGAGATGAGATCTGAGGCAGAACTGTTTTGCTGTTCAGGCGGGGAGGCCCTGGCCCAGGGTGCCCAGAGCAGTGGTGGCTGCCCCATCCCTGGAGGGGTTCCAGGCCAGGTTGGATGGGGCTTGGAGCCCCTGATCCCGTGGGAGGTGTCCCTGCCCATGGCAGGGGTGGGACTGGGTGGGCTGTGAGGTCCCTTCCAACCAAACCGTTCTGTGATACTGGGTGGGTTTCTGTTACCTTGAGCCTCATCCAAGGCAGCGTGGCTGGTCTGTTGCAAGCAAAGTTGCCTGAGATGATCAGGGAAAGCGACCCCATCCCAGGGAAATGGCTAAAACCTTCGGAAAGGAGATGGCACCCTCGACTACTCCTTCATCTCCTCTGCTGGAGTTTGCAGTGCTGGTGCCCTCCATGACTCTGAAGTTTGCTGAAGACAGTGAAGACATCGCAGGGCATTTCCCTCCTTCCCAGCACTCTGTGCTTCCTCAGCGCCCATCCAGGTTGTGGTTCCACACCACCTGCGCCCACGCTGGTGCCCACCTCCACCTCCACTGCTGAAACAAAGCGTGCACAAAGTCTGGTGCAGCGATTGAGCCGAAGCCTTGCTCTCCATGGGGATTTGGTCTCCAATTTGCACGGAGCTGGGGTCACTCCCCAAGATGCTCCTGGTCGAGGTGAGGGCTGGGCGATGAGGGCGTGAGGAAATGGCCTCAAGTTCTGCTGGGGGAGGTTTAGGTTGGATATGAGGAACAATTCCTTCATGGACAGAGTGGTGAAGCCCTGGCAGAGGCTGCCCAGGGCAGTGGGGGAGTCCCCATCCCTGGAGGGGTTCAGGAACCGTGCGGCTGTGGCACTTGGGGTGTGTTTTGGTCAGCACTGTGGGGTTGGGCTGGTGGGGGGCTGCATGAGCTGAGAGGGCTTTTCCACTCTCGATGATTCCATGATTCTGTGATGTGCTCCACTCCAGCCAGGTTTGGGGAAGGCTGGGGGCCAACCCAACCCCTCCTGTCTTTGTTAACTTCTGCACACAAAGGTGCCCCAAATCGGGATTTCAAGGAGGGATTTGGGGGGAAAGGCAGCATCCTGGCTGTTTCCCACCCCTCCTCAGCTCCTTCCCTACTTTTCCGCCTTGAGCAGCTCTCCAGGAAGAGGAGGAGAGGAAGAGGAGTAGAAGAAGAAGAGGAGGAGGGGAGGAAGAAAAGGAGAGAGGAGAGGAGGAGGAGAGGAGAGGAGGAGGAGGAGAGGAGAAGAGGAGGAGGAGAGGAGGAGAAGAGGAGGAGGAGAGGAAGAAGAGGAGGAGGAGAGGAAGAAGAGGAGGAGCAGGGCAGGTCTGTGCCTGCCCCGGGGCGGAGCCGCTCTCGGCGGGGATCGCGGCGGAGCCGCCGGTGCCGGTGCGGGATGAGCTTCCCGCGGCCGCTGCGGCGCTCCGTCAGCCTCAGCCCGGCCCGCAGCCTCCGCCTCGTCGTGCTGGGGCAGAGCGCCGTGGGCAAGACGGGTAGGACGGGACCCCGGCAGCCCCCCAGCATCCCTCCTGCCATCCACCTGTACCCTCCCTGTATCCCACCTGCATCCCCCCAGCATCCCTCCTGCGATCCTCCCTCTATCCCCCCCGCATCCCTCCCCCCGCATCCCCGTCCCTCCTGCCTGGGAAGGGCGATGGAGCCCCGCAGGAGTCCCCCGGGCAGGGGCTGTTCCAGGAGCGCGGACCCTTTCCGCGGGGATGGGGGATGAGTTTCTCCGGGGCGGCTCTGGGTCCCCCCCGGGGGCCGCCGGGCTTTGGGGCTCCCTCCGCTCGAGCTGTAGCAGCGGCGCTTCGCCGCCGGGAGCTCGTCCCGAGGGTTCCGTCCCGAGGGTTCCGTCCCGAGGCAAAGCGCCGCCGCCGCCCCCGAGCGCGGCTCAGGGTGGGACGGGCGCTCCGCTCGGGCTCGTGTTTAGCGGGCGCTGAGTTTGCTGCTCGGAGTCCGCAGAGCCTCGTCCAGAGCCGCAGCCTTTACTTTTCCTGCAGGAAAACTCTCCTTTCCCTGCACTTCGCTCAGGGCTCTCCTGCGGCTGCCAGGCTGCGGATCTGGGATGCTGCGGATTTGGGATGTTGGGGATCTGGGATGTTGGGGATTTGGGATGTTGGGGATCTGGGATGTTGGGGATTTGGGCTGCTGCGGATTTGGGATGTTGGGGATTTGGGATGTTGGAGATTTAGGATGTTGGAGATTTGGGATGTTGGGGATTTGGGATGTTGGGGATTTGGGCTGCTGTGGATTTGGGATGTTGGGGATTTGGGCTGCTGCGGATTTGGGATGTTGGGGATTTGGGATGTTGGGGATTTGGGCTGCTGCGGATTTGGGATGTTGGGGATTTGGGCTTGGGATTTACGACGCTGCGCTGGGAGCACCTGAGCTCTCTCTTTCACCCTCACTCCTGCCTGGGGAGCATCCTTCCATCCCTTCCCAATTCTCCGTCCTGGGCTGCGATGCCCACAGGTGTCCTCTGCTCCGTTTCTGCACAGGAATGGGATTGGGAGGTGCCGGTTGCTGGTGAGGGAAGGTGCGTGGGTTTTATCACAGGGAGCATCGATCCACGCAGAGCTTGGGGGGACACAGCCTGGATTGCTGTGTCCGTGCAGACAGGGCGAAGCTGCTCCGGAAAAGCCGTTTAGTCCACTGCCACGGTGGCAGCTCCTGGCTCGGGGTCAGTAGCTTTGGCCGTTGGTGCTGTGAAGTTGCTTTTCCACCTACAGCAGCCGGTGAGCCTCTTGCCCAGCATTAGCGATAAATCATCATTTCCTTGATTAAATTAAAGGCTGCGGCTCTCAGATCTTGTTAGCAGCCCGGCACTGGGGAGTGGGAACACGGGAATGGAGCTCAGCTCCGCACACACCCAGAGCACCGCAGGGGGGTCCGTGCGTGGGGTTTGGCCTCTGAGTCCCTGGAAGCAGATGGAGCTGTGAGCGATGGTTGTACAGAGCGTCCAAAGCGCCTTGGCTCGTGTCCCACCCCAGACGGAACACACGCGCTTCCCCGCCGGCATTAATCCCACCCAGCGCAGAGCGGGCGCCTGGGAGCTTTGGGGCCTTCCTGCGCACGAGCGAGAGGCTGTTGTGCCTCCTCCAAAGGGTTGGGTTGTGCTGAGGGTCTTTAAAGGTTCCTCCTGTCGGGTTTGGCCCCGGATCCCTCCTCGGTGTCTGGGAATCATCGTGTGGGGCCGATCTTGGAGCAGCTCCATGGCCTGAAGCCCTCGTGCCCTTCGGCAGCGCGTGGCTGCCGTCCTCTCAGGCTGGGGTGGTAACGCAGGGCATGAAATCAGAGCAGAGGGAGGGAATCGAACATGGGAAACAGAAGGAAAGAGTCAAAAGCATCAGCATCATCGTTCCAGCTCCCACAGGCTGGGGAGAGTGGGATGCAGGAGGTGATGGGTGCTGGTCCCCAGGGCAGGAGAGAGATGGGGTGGCAGAAACAGCTGGGAGAGGAAGGGGTGCGATGGTCAGGGATCCCCTGTTTTGGGGCGGGAAGCAGGGGAGGGTGAGGTGGGTTCCATCCGAACCCATCCATGAGCTGCCAAGCTCCCAGTCCTGGCAGGATGCCGCTGGAGCTCACGCAGAGCATCACACGGGCGAGCTGGTGGCGTCTGCTCCTTCGGGATGCAGGCTGAGCTGAGGGGCTGAGCTGTGCAAGGGCAATTCAAACCCAAGCAGCTGCAAAGTGACGTCCTGTCCTGCAAAGGGACGGCGCGTCCTCTTCCCTGGGCGCTGTGCCTGTGGGTCCTGCTGCCTGTGAGCTCCTGCGCCAGATGGAGCCGAGGGTGAGGAATCCTCTGCGTGCTCTCCCGCTGGGGCGGCTCACCCTGGGTAACGACCGCGAGTGTCCAACCTCGCGAGGAAGGAGTCAAAAGCATTGAACATCATGGCTCCAGCTCCCATGGGCTGGGGAGGGTGGGATGCAGGAGGTGGTGGGGTGCTGGTCCTCAGGGCAGGGGAGAGGTGGGGCTGACGGAGCCAGGAAAGGGTGCGATGAGCAGGGATCCTCCTTTTGGGGAGGGGAAGCAGGGGATGGTGAAGACAGGTTCCATCTGACCCATCCCAGAGCTGCTAAGCTCTCAGTCCTGGCAGGATGCAACCGGGCCCCACGCCGGAGCACCCGGAGCATCGCATGGATGAGCTGGTAGCATCTGCCCCTCGGGAAGCAGGGGGCAGTGAGGTGGGTTCCATCCGAACCCATCCCTGAGCTGCTGAGCTCCTGGTCCTGGTAGGATACAATGGACCCTACACCATGGATGAGCTGGTGGCATCTGCCCTCGGGAGCCAGGAGAGTGGAGGAGACCGAGCTGTGTGAGCGCAATTAAAACCCAGGCAGCTGTAAAAGGGAAACACACCCAGCGACACTCAAATCTCAGCGAATTAATCTGGTGTTTTTTGGAGCAGTGTGGAAATCATCCAGATCCAGTGGTCCAAGGTCCCAGCCCTGCGAGTGGGGCCGGGTTTGGGTGCAGCCCCACTGAAAGCTGTGTAAATCACGTGCGGGAGGTTGTCCTCTGCCTCCTGCTGTTGATGCTGGTCAGAGGAAACGTCGCTGAGCTCCCGAGGAAAGCTCTGCGTATGGAACCCGAGATGAATCGGGGCTGCCGGCGCTGTGCTCGCTGTGCGCCGAGCGGCGGCGTAAACAGAGCAGCACGCGGGTGTGTGGGGCTCCGAGCGAGCCTGGGGGGAACCAGCCCACGGAAACATCCCATAGTCATTCCTAGAGACCAAACGGAACATGGAATGAACCCCTTCAGCTGTGGGGCTCTCCTTGGAGAGCCCTTCTGAGGTCACTTCTGTTCAAGATGGGGAAAACAGAATCCCTTATAAGGCTGCGCTGCCGCCCGCATCCCCTGCTCCTGATCCGCGGCTCCGCTTGTGTTCTTGCACTCCATCCAAGTTTTAATCACTCTAATTGGCTCCTCTTTCGCGCAGCACCACGTGCTCTGGCGCTGGTGAGACACAATCAGGTGCTTTCTAGAAACCGAGCCTGGCCCGTCCCGCTCGGCCCTTCGCAATTTGGGTTTGAAGACGCCGCTGCGCCCCTCCCGCGGGATCCTCGCTGGTCTCCACGGAGCAGTTTTCCTAAATTACAAGCTCTTTCCATCAAATCCCTTCTCTGACAGGCTTGGGTCAGCAGGAGCAGGGAAGGGATCGTCTGGCTGGAAACACCTGTCCAGAGACCCCGCGCAGTGGCAAAGCTCTTGCTGCCCCTTACAGAGAAGCCTGAGGAGTCTCTTTGATCTTTGCGGCCCCGAGAGAGCTCATCCCCACAAATCAGTCGCTGCGCCGGAGCCGAGCTCTGCCTGTGCAGCCGGGCCAGCTGGAGAGAGGAGGAGAAGGCTCTTGCCATGTTTGATGGAGCTGTCGGGCAAACCTCCAGCGCCAGCAGACCTCCAGCCTCGCATTACAGCGTAATTTGGGCTTCGCAGCTCCCGGGCTCTGGTGCAGGGAGACGCAGTAATTGGATAAGAGAGGTTTAATTGCCCGCACTGCTGGGCTCAGCCTGTCCCTGCCTTGCCCTGCCCTCGCAAGGAGGAAGGGATCGGGATGAAGGACTCAGTCTCTGTCAACACGGGACAGGGGTGGTGTTGTGGCAGGGGTTGCTTCATCCCCCTCCTGGGGAGCTGCTGGGAGCAGGAATGCTTGCAAGGATGAAACAGAGTCAATGGTCCCTGCTTTTCCCTGCATCCCTGGGCTGGGGATGTGAATTCCCAGGCTCAGACACGGCAGGAGGGTGATGTGTCCGGCCAGGGTGGGCTGATCCTTGTGGCATCTGCTCAGCTTTGGTTCCACCAGCTCCTAACGCTGCCGAGCGCTGTTCCAGGGCTGGCTTTGCTGCAGCACATGGCCGGGTGAGGAGGACCTCCTGGATTTCCGTGCCCTGTGTTCCTCCGATGATGGCCATTATTTGATGAGCTTTGATGGCTCTGGCCTTCCCTTCTCTATGCCCGGGTCAGGTTAAACAAACAGCGCTGACACCCACGAGCACCATGGGGCAGTTCCCCCGTCGGCGCCGGTGGTGTAGAGGGAGTTTGATCTCACTGCGTTCATTGTGGTTTCTTTACAGCGTTGACCGTAAGGTTCATCACCAGGAGGTTCATTGGAGACTACGACCCAACCCTAGGTAGGTGAAGTCCTTTCTCTTGTTGCTTTTGCCGGTGCCACTGGCTCAGTCTGGAGTCTCCGGGGCACCCCGTGCCGCTCCCAGCAGGGCCAACTCTGCTCCCAAACTCACCGTATCCACTCCTTTTTCCTCTCAGCCAAATGGGCAGCAGTTGGAGACTCCAGCCATCCTGACACCTCCTTGGCTCTTGCATCCCTTTTTCCCTTCCTATTGTTTATTTAAGGCAAAATCCATTGGAGTGAGTGATCTTAAAGCAAAATCCATTGTGAGCAGCCTTCGGCACAGCACAAGGAAGCACAGCGTGCTCAGTCATCCTCCGTTTGCTGGAAGGTGGCTTCTGAGGGGAAGGAGCCACTGGGCAGTGGCCAGTGCTTTCCTGTCCCCTTGGTCCGTTCTGTTTTCCTTTGGGTTTGAGGTTTTTTGGGCACCGAGGTCACGTCCCTGCTGAAGTGTTCCAGGAATGGCTGGTCACTGGCTGTGCATCCTTCTGCCTAGCTCAGAGAATCATGGAATCATTAAGGTTGGAAAAGACCTCTAAGCTCACCCAGCCCCACCTCAACACGCCTGCGAAACCGCGTCCCCAAGCGCTGCAGCCTTTAATCCCTCCAGCGGTGGAGGCTCCACCACTGTCCTGCTGTCACCCATCAGGCTGGGAAATCTGGGAAGCTCTAACCCAGCTGCTTCCCAGGGGACCCAAGGGAAAAGCTTGGGTTGAAACCCAACCCTGCCGCTGCCCCCTCCATCCTTCACATCCCTGCTGTTACGCTGAGCGATGCTTTTCTTCCCCCCTAAATGGACCTTGTTCTTACTCTGCCTGCTGGTCCTCCCTCCGTCCGGGCTCACTCCGTGTGGTGGTGTAGAACACGGAGAGCATATGCTGAGGGTACCTGGGGCTTCCCGCGTCCCGGGAGGGGGACGGTGCCCGGTTCATCCCGCAGATAGCCAAGCCGAGCGGGTTTCCACCAGCGCACGAGCCCCAGGCTCACTGTGCCAAGCGGTTGCTAAGCAGAGAGCCAGCGAGTTCGTTCCCTGACGCTGTTAGTGAAGCTCGACGTGGTTTTTGAGCTGGAAGACACACGCCACGCAGCTGCTTTTCTTGCTTGGTTAGAAAGGAGCCGCTTCCCTGCTGCTTCGGAGCCGGAGCTCAGCGCTGTCTGGGTTCGGAGCAGGAGCAGAGCCTGAAACCAAACCCAACTCCTCCTGCCCTCCCGCTGAGCCCCTCTTTGCAGAAGCACCGCTCTGTGACCCCCTCTTGCTCCGGTGCTTGGCAAACGCTCCGGTCCCGCTGCCCTTCTCTTTCCAGTGAGGTGGAAGCCGTCCGGGTGCTGGCGGGGGCTCTGCCGCCTGATGCCGACACCAGGCTCGGTGGTGGGCTGCCCTTCCCGGACTGGGTTAGGATGTGGGCTTCAAACAGAGGCCACAAAGGCTGTGGGTGAAAATCAACTTCTCAATTGCCCCGAGGCTGCCTGGGTTGTCCTCTGTTGCCCAGGGGCTTCTCTCACACAGGCTTTTCCGTCTGCCCTCCTCCAGAAATGATCTACAGACACGTGTCCGTCATCGATGGGGAGATGGTGCACTTTGAGATCCTCGACACGGCAGGACAGGTGAGCTCACACTGGCCGAGCCTGGAAAACACTCTTGGGGAAGGGCAATTTGCAGTTGAAGGCAATCCCTGGTCCTCCACCACCTTTTATCTATTGTTTCCTTGATGTTTATCTCAGAAAAAAAGGATGTTTTGGAGGGTTCCCGTCTCTCTAACAGAATTACGGTGTGTCTTCAGTTAAATATTTCCCCACTCCCCTTGCTGGCGCGTGGCGTCAGTGGCTCCTGCGTCAGTGGAGCATCCTGACGTCAGGGAGAAGAGCCACAGGGAGCCAGAGGGCACTGGGTCAAAGGAGCCACCAAGCACTGGGTTTGCAGGTGATCACAGAATCACAGAATCACAGAATCACAAGGTTGGAAAGGACCCATTGGATCATCGAGTCCAACCGCTCCCAACACTCCCTAAACCATGTCCCTAAGTACTTCATCCACCCGTTCCTTAAACACCTCTAGGGAAGGCGACTCGACCACCTCCCTGGGCAGCTGTTCCAGTACCCAATGACTCTTACTGTGAAGAATTTTTTTCTGATATCCAACCTGAACCTCCCCTGACGGAGCTTCAGGCCATTCCCTCTAGTCCTGTCCCCTGTCACTTGGGAGAAGAGGCCAGCTCCCTCCTCTCCACAACCTCCTTTCAGGTAGTTGTAGAGAGTAATAAGGTCTCCCCTCAGCCTCCTCTTCTCAAGGCTAAACAACCCCAGCTCTCTCAGCCGCTCCTCATAAGACTTGTTCTCCAGCCCCCTCACCAGCTTTGTTGCTCTTCTCTGGACACGCTCCAGAGCCTCAACATCCTTCTTGTGGTGAGGGGTCCAGAACGGAACACAGTATTCGAGGTGCGGTCTCACCAGTGCCGAGTACAGAGGGAGAATAACCTCCCTGGACCTGCTGGTGACCCCATTTCTGATACAAGCCAAGATGCCATTGGCCTTCTTGGCCACCTGGGCACACTGCTGGCTCATGTTCAGTCGGCTGTCAACCAGCACCCCCAGGTCCTTCTCTTCTGTGCAGCTCTCCAGCCATTCTTCCCCCAGTCTGTAGCGCTGCATAGGGTTGTTGTGCCCCAAGTGCAGGACCCGGCATTTGGTCTTGTTAAACCTCATCCCATTGGTCTCGGCCCAGCAGTCCAGCCTGTTCAGATCCCTTTGCAGAGCCTCCCTACCCTCCAGCAGGTCGACACTTCCTCCCAGCTTAGTGTCATCTGCAAACTTGCTGAGGGTGCACTCAATGCCTTCATCCAGGTCATTGATAAAGACATTGAACAGAGCTGGACCCAGTACCGAGCCCTGAGGAACTCCACTTGTGACTGGCCTCCAGCTGGAGTTAACTCCATTGACCACCACTCTCTGGGCCCGGCCATCCAACCAGTTTTCAACCCAGGAGAGTGTGCGCCTGTCCAGGCCAGAGGCTGACAGTTTCTGCAGCAGAATGCTGTGAGAAACTGTGTCAAAGGCTTTACTGAAGTCCAAGAAGACTACATCCACAGCCTTTCCCCCATCCAGTAGTTGAGTGATTTTGTCATAGAAGGTGATCAGGTTAGTTTGGCAAGATCTGCCTTTTGTAAACCCATGTTGACTGGGCCTGATCACCCGGTTCTCTTGCGTGTGCTTCATGATAGCACTCAAGATCACCTGTTCCATGACTTTCCCTGGCACTGAGGTGAGACTGACAGGCCTGTAGTTCCCCGGATCCTCTCTGCAACCCTTCTTGTATATGGGCACAACATCAGCCAGCCTCCAGTCTAGTGGAACTTCCCCAGTCAGCCAGGACCTCTGGAAGATGATGGATAGGGGTTTGGAAAGGACATCCGCCAGTTCCTTCAATACTCTTGGGTGGATCCCATCCGGCCCCATAGACTTGTGGACGTCTAGCTGGGCAAGCAAGTCTCTAACCGCCTCCTCTTGGATCACGGGAGCCTCAATCTGCCCCTCTAACTCTTGGATTTGTAAACAGAAGGAACAACTTTCTTTGCTATTAAAGACTGAGGCGAAGAAGGCATTAAGTACCTCAGCCTTGTCCTTATCCCCTGTCACTGTTATTCCTTCTGCATCCACTAGAGACTGGATATTCTCCCTCGTCCTCCTTTTCCTGTTAATGTACTTGTAGAAAGACTTTTTGTTGTCTTTTACAGACTTAGCGAGTTTTAATTCTAGTTGGGCCTTGGCCCTCCTGATTTTTTCCCTGCACGATCTCACTTCGTCCCTGTAGTCCACCCAAGATGCCTGTCCTTTCCTCCAGAGCACATAGAGCTTCTTTTTCTTATTGACGCATCTTGAGATCACCCTGCTCCACCAAGCTGGCTTTTCCCCCCGCCGGCTCCTTTTCCGGAACACAGGGATGGCCTGCTCTTGAGCTGATAGGATTTCATTTTTCAAGAGCGCCCAACCCTCATGGGCTCCCTTGCCCTGAAGGACTGTTTCCCACGGGACTTTGCTAATCAACCTTCTGAACAGGCCAAAGTCTGCCCTCTGGAAGTTTAATGTGACTGCTTTGCTAACCCCCTTCTTAATCCCACCTAGAACTGAAAACCCTATCATCTCATGATCACTTAATCCCAGGCGTGATGGAGAGCCCGGGGACAGATTCCCACCAGGCAACAGCTCTGCCTTCGTGCACCCCGATAGCGGCGCTGACTCTGCCTTTGTCCACATCATGGCTGGGGTGGTCGCTGCCTCCATCCAGCGTTTTGGAGTTCAGCCTGGAGAAGAGAAGGCTGTGGGGAAACCTTAAAGCAGCTTCCAGGGCTGAAAGGGGCTCTGGGAAAGCTGGGGAGGGGCTCTGGATCAGGGAGGGCAGGGATGGGATGAGGGGAACGGTTTGGAGCTGAAAGAGGGGAGATTGAGATGAGATCTTAGGCAGAACTGTTTTGCTGTTCAGGTGGGGAGGCCCTGGCCCAGGGTGCCCAGAGCAGTGGTGGCTGCCCCATCCCTGGAGGGGTTCCAGGCCAGGTTGGATGGGGCTTGGAGCCCCTGATCCAGTGGGAGGTGTCCCTGCCCATGGCAGGGGGTGGGACTGGGTGGGCTTGGAGGTCGCACCTTGAGGTACCTGTGCGGCTTTGCAAGTTGCTGCCTTGTGGCAGCCTGTGGTCAAAGACCTTCAGGGAGACGGTGATGGGCTCCCCTGGGAGGTTCTCTAGGTTGCAACCAGCAGTGTTGGTATTTAGATGTTGGGGCTTCTGGTCTTAATAGTTTTTCTGCCCTGGCAGGAGGAGGATTCCCTGCAGATAGAGGAGAAGATCAAATGGGGCGATGGCTTCGCCGTGGTCTACTCAGTGACGGACCGGTGCAGCTTCGATGAGGTCATGCGGCTGTGCTTCCTCATCAACCACATCCACTCGAGCCCCAAGCGGAGCAGTGGGAGCGAGCAGCCCCCCGTGGTCATCGTGGGCAACAAGAAGGACTTGCAGTTCGACAGGATGGTGTCCACAGAGGATGGTGAGAACCTCTCCAAAGCCTTGAAGCTTCCTTTCTACGAGATCTCCACCCGGGACAGCTATGAAGAGACCGTGGGGGTGTTCAATGCTCTCTACCAGGAGCTCATGAGGCAGGGGCATTTCTCCCCGGGTTCCTTCAAGAGAAGGACAGTGTCGAAGCTGATGGAGAAGATCCCGAAGATGCAAGCCAGCTCCACCTTGAACTCGGCTGGCCGCAGCCTCAGCTTTAACTCCTTCAGGGACTACATCCCCGAGTGAGCATCCTCGGTGCGGAGGCGAGAGTGACAGCCAAGCTGGGACTGAGGGACAGGCTACCCTGCTGCCAGGGCACCCGCTGGGTTGAGGAGCAGCTCATGGGGCTGTGCTGGCTCCAGGAGGGGAAGGTTGAGAGGTGGGGAGGGTGGAATTTGGGTCCAACAGCCTTTTAAAGACCACGGGCTTTCACTAATGGGCTTTGTGTCAGCAGGGAGGATGTTCTTTGTCCACCTTCCCCCTTTTCTCCCTCCTCCTCATCCTACATGGCTGAAGTCAGTTCTGAAGGTGGCTCGTGGTGACTTCAGTGGGGTCCGGTCAACTCTTGCAGGCTCAGAAGTGTTTCAGTGGGGATCAGACCCAGCACAGATACGTCTGTATGGGTTTGTCCATTCCTCTAAAAAACCTTGCTGGGTCTGTTTCTGCCCCCACAATGCCGGGGGGACCTCGAGGGCCACGCCGGCTCCAGGCTGTCATCTGCCATCCCTGCCCTGGGGAGAACAGCCATCGCTTTTGCTGCTTAGTGTTTTAGGGAGTAAAGTCCCGTCTTTAGCAGTGGCTGCTTTAAACACTTCCAGCCTGGCCAGCTGCTCCGGCAGGGTGGTCTCTGCCCGCATCCACCCCTCGGTGCCCCCAGACCCAGCCACCGTGTGGGTCAGAGGGTGGCGAGGGCTGCGTCACCTTCTGCCCTCGCTGTGGTCCTCCCTGGAGCGGCAGTGTGCCCACCTGCAGCCTCCAGCGTCTTTTGGAGCTGGGGCGGTGTCTCCGTCCCAGTTTCCCCCTGGGTTTGTGAGCTGGAGCTGCTGCAGAGGGGCAGAGCCTGTGCCCCCAGCAGACCCCACGTCCCCTGGCAGACCCAATCCCCGCAGGAGATCCTGCATCCCCACCAGACCCTGCGTCCCCCCAGCGCTGCTGCAGCTCTGCTCCCTCCTGGCCCCAAGGGAACGCTTAAAAGCAGAACTGAGTTCTGTTTACAGTGGAGAGCAAGGAAAAAAAAAAGCCTGTTAATCCCTGGCTTTTCTAAAATCCCATTTTTTAACATTTCAGGCTCCTTG
Organism: Cuculus canorus; assembly: GCF_017976375.1. Classification (NCBI taxonomy): domain Eukaryota; kingdom Metazoa; phylum Chordata; class Aves; order Cuculiformes; family Cuculidae; genus Cuculus; species Cuculus canorus. The sequence continues at coordinate 68,685,060 of NC_071405.1, read as the reverse complement.
GCGCTCTCTCCTTTAACACCACTGTAAATAAACCCCCCGGTAAAGGGCGGTGAAGGCAGCAGATCTTGCTGCTCCAGCTGAGGCTGAAGGCACCTCATGCTCGGCACCTTGCTGGGGTTCCTGCCTTTGCCCAAGGGGTTCCTGCCCCTTATTTTCTGCCTGCAGCTCGCTCGGGGCAGTCGAAGGCGACAGGGGCTGCACTCGTGCCGGGTGCTGGGACCCCAGGCTGGGATGGTGCTTTGCCATCGCAGAGGAGCCGTGTGTTTCTGGGGCAGCTCCTCCCGTGAACGCCTTTGCCCTGCGACTCAGCAGAGCGCCAGCAAAACCACTGAGCGGATCGAACAGAGCCAACGCTGAGAGGTGCACATGATGCTCCTTGCAGAGATTCCCCTGCCTTGCTTATCCGTTGCCCTGAATCCAAAGGGAAAATCGCTGTGGCTTGCGGATTTGTCTCTGTGCAGAGTCGGGGCGGCAGAAGGAAGGAGTAGGGGTGGCAGTGAGCAGCAGCTTCGCCCCGTGGCATCGATCCTGCGTGAGGCCGTGCACGGCGCTGCCCTCCCGGTGCTCGTGCGGGCAGAGCACAGCCCTGTCCCCCCGTAGCGACTGTCCCGTCGCCCGCTGCTGCGCCCGGTGACAATAAAAGTCGAGTAAGCAACCACCTGTGATGCTCTTGTGCCTGTGAGGGTGGGTCGTAGAATCCTGGAGTGGTTTGGGTTGAAGGGACCTCCAAGCCCATCCAGTCCCACCCCCTGCCATGGGCAGGGACACCTCCCACTGGATCAGGGGCTCCAAGCCCCATCCAACCTGGCCTGGAACCCCTCCAGGGATGGGGCAGCCACCACTGCTCTGGGCAACCTGGGCCAGGGCCTCCCACCTGAACAGCAAAACAGTTCTGCCTAAGATCTCATCTCAGTCTCCCCTCTGTCAGCTCCAAACCATTCCCCTCATCCCATCCCTGCCCTCCCTGATCCAGAGCCCCTCCACAGGTTTCCCGGAGCCCCTTTCAGCCCTGGAAGCTGCTCTAAGGTCTCCCCACAGCCTTCCCTTCTCCAGGCTGAACAGCCCCAACTCTCCCAGCCTGGCCTCGGACAGGAGCTGCTCAGCCCTCGGATCATCTCCGTGTGCTCCCTGTGCTGAGCACTCCAGAGCTGGACACAGGCTCCAGGTGGGTCTCTCAGAGCGGAGCAGAGGGGCAGGATCCCCTCCCTCCCTGCTGGTCCCACTGCTCCGGATGCAGCCCAGGACACGGGTGGTTTCTGGGCTGGGAGCGCACGTTCCCGGCTCAGTTTGGTCAGTGTTTCCATGCTGGTTTGAGCTCCAGGTCAGTCCAACGCCGAGCACAGCAGAAACCACCTTTATTCAGCACGATTTCTTCAAGATGCTGAGTGCAGGAGGATCAGCCCGAGCAGAAAGCCGGGCCAGCGGCATCCTCCGGTGCTCCCAGCCCTGGGAATGGAGGAGTGCTCGGCACCGCGGGGATCCTTGTCCCGAATTCACCCCAGTGCTTTTTTTACGCCCAAGGAATTCAGAAAGGCTTTTCGCCAGAAGCTCGGTGTGGTCGCTGCCATCCCAGCCCCTCGCTGAGGCCAGGAGCCTGCTTGGCCCCGCTCACCCGCTATAATTAGCAAGAGAGCTCATTTGTGTCAGGCTCAGCTGCTTCCAGAGGGGCCAGGGCAGAGCTCATCAGGGCTGCTAATTGCTAATTACCGAAAGCCTTCGGTGCCTCTGCAGGGAGAGCTTCCCCGCTCAGGTAGAAAGCCCTGAGGTGGCCCTCGGGGTGGTCCCCCTGAGGGGTCCCGGGGGCCAAAGGTGTCTTTAGCGGGGGGACACGCGGGGACGATGCAATCGATGCTGAATCCCTGCTGCGGGGGCTCTGCAGGGCTGGGGGGGAGAGGAGGGGGAAGAGGAAGGTCTTTGCCTTCCTCCGAGTAGAGCCTACAGCTTCAGGGGCTTGGAGGGGTGGGTTGAATCCAGGTCCTTGGAGACGAGGTGCCGGGTCTCCCTTGGAGGTGTTTGGTCCTGTGGGGTGCACGGGCAGCAGCCTCCTCCTCGCTGAGGAGGACGATGCCACTGAAACAACGTTTAAGGGCGTTGCTGGGATGGGAGCCAGGGGTGCGTGGAGGGAAGGCTGCGGTTTGGTTTGCCTTGGAGACCTCCAAAACCCACCCAAACCCCCTTGGGGTGAATCGGGCTTCGGGGCTGCTTAATAACCCACACAGGAAAGAGAGATGGATGGAGCTGGAGTATCCCCTACTGGGCAAGTAGTGCCGTGTGTTTGAAAATGCCGTCATCCGGGAACACAAGGATGATGTCCCAAGAGTTGTCCTACACCTGGGGACCATCTGTCCTTGAAACTCAACATCTGGACAGTGATGGCTCAGCTTCAAAGAGAGGAGTTGATGAGTTTTGGTGTCATCATCCAAAAGGCATCTGCAGAGCAGTGATTTAATTTGGCGAGTGTCTAGGCAGCAAATCTGCTCACCAGATTTTTTGGGAAGCTTGGAAGAGACAAATAAAACAGAAACATCCTTCATAAAAGCTTCCACACCTGCTGGACATAGAATCATGGAATGGTTTGGGTCAGAAGGGACCTCCAAGCCCATCCAGTCCCACCCCCTGCCATGGGCAGGGACACCTCCCACTGGATCAGGGGCTCCAAGCCCCATCCAACCTGGCCTGGAACCCCTCCAGGGATGGGGCATCCACCACTGCTCTGGGCACCCTGGGCCAGGGCCTCCCCACCTGAACAGTGAAGAATTTCTTCATCCAAGGCTCATCTAGAATCGTCAAATTGCTGGGTTGGAAAAGGCTTGGAGATCATCGTATCCAACTGTTTGGGGAAGCTGGGGAGCTCCATGCTGTCCTCCAGCCCACGTCTGCCCAGAAAGCTGATGCTGGTGGTGAGACCGCGCTCAAATCTCACATGGGTTGGGAATGGATGGATGCAAACAACTCCTGGCATCCGGGTGCTCCCAGTTCGGCGGACACGGTGGGGTGGGGGATGAGGAGACAATGGTCCCGAGCTCTCATCTCCAAAGGCCGTTACTATTTTTACGCCCACATTTTCAATGCGAGTCTCGCTGCGTTTTATTGTCTTTATAAACAGCTGGGAAGCTGCCCGTGAGTTCATGGAAATTCGAGATTGCCTTCCAGGGGGAAATCTGGGGCTGAGATTTGGGTTTCAGGAGCCATGGCCCCTTTTCTGTTTAACCCTTCGATAGCTCAGCTCTAACAAGCCAGGCTCTGCCTGGCACAGGGAATTCCAGCACAGCCGAAGGCTTTTGCTGGCCCTGAAAGGAAAGGCTGGGAACTGCAAGGAGAGAAGCAGAAGGAAAACAGCCCCACAGCTGCCATCCAGCTTTGATTTTTAAGGGTCCTCCTCCCGATTAGGAGCAGGAGATGAACCAGGTGAGATGAACTACGGTGGAGGTGAGGGCAGGAGTACGGGCGCTCTGTGCTGTCAGACTCGGGGCAATTTGCTTTGGCAAAAGAGAGGCGATGGAGATGAGATCTTGGGCAGAACTGTTTTGCTGTTCAGGTGGGGAGGCCCTGGCCCAGGGTGCCCAGAGCAGTGGTGGCTGCCCCATCCCTGGAGGGGTTCCAGGCCAGCTTGGATGGGGCTCGGAGCCCCTGATCCAGTGGGAGGTGTCCCTGCCCATGGAACTGGATGGGTCCCTTTCCACTCAAACCATTCTTTGATGCTTTGATTTTTCCAAAGGATGCTCTAAGCAATCCGCAGGTCATTCTGCAGAGGAAGCTGATCCTAAATCCCCGTGGGAATAAGCCTTAGTCTCTGTTTTCTGGTGTTTCTCCAAAAAGCTTCAGTTCCCAAGTTATGCTCATTGATGCTGGTGGGTTAAGTGCATTTCCATCTGCCCACCCCGTCCCTTCCTGGGATAGCTACATCCCACCCATCCCAGCAGAAGCCCTGGAAGGTTTGTAAACCCCAGCCCTTCAGTAGCGGTACTTGTGGCCCTCAGACCCCACGGGAAAGCCCTTGGATGGAAACTGGGAAACTCGAGGTCTTTTCAGACCTGCAAAGTCAGGAAGGGGGAAAAGATGCCCCATTTTGCAGAGGAGGAGACTTAAACCTGTTCGAAATCCTGCAGACAAGGGCAGCTCAGCTTGCTGGAAACCCAACCGCCCCAAAATGTATTTTCTTAGAATCATGGAATGGTTTGGGTTGGAAGGGATCTTAAAGATCATCCAGTTCCACCTCCCAGCTTCCTCTCCCAACCAGTCAAGGAGCCATGGTTTTTCTTGGCTGTTTGAGGAAGATGAAGGGAGGTGAAGCAGCTTCCAGCTGTTCGAGGGAGCCGGACCCTGCTGCGATTTGTGCTGGGTGGGAAAGCGAGTGGGAAAGCCTCCACACCAGAAAAAGGATGTGCTGGAAGGGTGGGGAGAGGGTTCAGCCCCAAACCCCATGGCAGCTGCCTGTTCCTGGGAGTGGGTAATGTAGGAAAGTATTGAATTGCTGAACCCTCTGGCAGGATTTGTCCCCAGTGTGCTGGGAAGAGCTGAGCTGCTTTCTAAGCAAAGCTTTTAGCCTCCCACCCTTCACATCGGCCCCGCTAACGGCAGCCACCGGACTCCCTGTCCCTGAGTTTCTCTAATCCCGTCTGGGAACGACTCGCACCCCCCTGGCATCCCACAGCCGGGACCAAACCCTGTGACAGAGCTTTGCCTTGAGCCGTTGCTGCTCCAAGTAACCCCACCAGACACCCCCCAGCCCGTTTTGGGGTGACGAATGAGGAATTGCAGCTCTCTGAACTCTTTGGGCTCGCACTGTATCCCCATCGCTCGCTCACTCCCCTGGACGGGGGATTAAACCCTCTGGGAAGCTGGGGACCACAGCCCCAGCCCACGGGTCGTTGTTCTGAGCTCCTCTGCCCCATTTCTGTGTGTTGTCAGCCCAGCCATGCTCTCCTGAGGACAGGGGGATTTATAAAGCCTGGGGAAAGGAGTGGCAAATCCCACCCCAATAATCTGGGAGCCCCAGTTTAGGTTGTAGCTGCACAGCTTGGAGTCACCATGGATGGGACTTTATTGACATCTACTCGTTGCCTTGTTCCAGGTCTTGGGGTGTGCTGAGCAGTGCGAGCCCCGCAGCCCTGCCCGTAACTTCTTTGGTAGAAGCATCATCTCTTCTTCCTTCTTTTTTAATATTTTCCCCTTTATTTTAACTCCTTTTTGGTCCATAACCTTGACAGCTGGTTTTGGGGGTCCCGTGAGAGCTGTGATCCCTTCCTTTAACTCTTTGCACCCAATCCCATCTCCATCACCCATAGCTTGGCCGTGATTCCCTGCTAACCCGGCAGCTGGAGAGCGTTTCCCAGGTGATCCCTGCTCTCTTTCGATGGACATCATTGCCCAGGCAGTGGAACTGGGAAGTTCAGGCTGGCAGGGCTTCCTGCCATGTGGATTCGCAGGTGTGTAGTAAGGGCTCACCCAGACCACCCCCTCAATAACTGCAAAACATCCCTTTAAAATGATTCCCCTATAAATAAATGCTTTTTGAAGTTATTTTCTTACCTTCCTTGCCTGTTTATAACGGAGCTCCCTGAGGCTACGTGCAGCGTGCAGGGGAGCGGGGTGGGAGGGCGCACACAGCGTCTTGTCCTAGATAATGCTCTGAGGTTCCTTTGGATCAAGTTGCCGCAGCTGCAAAGGTCTCAGTCGTGGCCAGGAGGGAAAACTGCCCCAGGAGAAAGACCCGCAGCCTGACCCGACCGAGAACCGAGGCTGGGACGCGCAGTCATCATTGACCACTTTTGGGAGCTGCCAAAGCGCCTTCTAATCCACCTTTAGGTAAAAGAACTGGGGCTGGGAGGTGGCGGGCGGGTGCGCTGAGCCGGGCAGAGCGGCAGCGGGGCAGGAGCAGCTGGGATGTGGGGAGAAGTTGGTCCCACGCCACGAGGTCACAGCCCTTGAGCGCTGGGTCCCATTCCCTCAAGCGAGGGCTCGACCAGCGCTGCCGCACCGCGCGTGTGGGTCGTTTTTCCCCCTGCTCTTTCACAGGCAAGAGGGAGGGGGGTTGAAAAACTGGTGTTGCATTCCCCCTTCTTTCCCCAACAATATTTTTTCTGCCCCCTCTGGCTGTTTGGAGCTATTTTGCAAACCGAGAAGCAAAGCTTCGCTGCTTGGCGAAGGAAAGCCCCGAGCTCTCGGAGGCTCCCGCGGTGCCTCCCTTCCCATCGGCTGCTGCTCTGTGGCTTTTGGCCACGCGTGAACTTCTCCGCGGCCGCGGGCAGCATCGCTGAGCGGGTGCCAAGGGGCTGAGCTGACACCCAGCACGGGGCTGGCGGTGCAGCTGCCGTCGCAGCCAGCCCCGAGCCCGCAGAGGGATTTGCCATGCGGCAGCGAGCAGACGGAGGCTCAGGAGAGGTTTCCCTACCCTTGGGTTCCAGCAAAGAGAAGACAGTTGCGGCTTTACTTTTTGAAACTTTCATATTTTACTCTTCCTTGGGAGCCATCCCAGAAGAGTGTTTTCCTTCTTGTGCTGCTGCAGGAGGAGAGAGAAAGAGGAGTCGGAGCATCCCCCTGCGCTTGCACCATGCCCCTCGCCCGCCCCACGCGCCAAATCCCCGACGCCGCTTGGACCACGGGCATCAGGGAGATGACGGAGCCCTGGAAAGGTGCTCTCGGCTGTCTCGGCGTGGCCGTCTTCTTCGCCATGACCATCGGCATCATCTCCTGGCAGGCGCTGGAGCAGCCGCCGGAGGAGTGGGTGCTGCGGGGCCAGGCCAGCGGGATGCTGTGGGAGCGCCGGCGCGGTGCCCTGCTCCTGCGGGCGCTGCCGACAGGGCGGACGGTGGCGGTGATCGCGGTGGGTGGCGTGCCGGCCGCTGAGCCGCCTCCGCCACGGGATCGCTGCTGGCACGATGGAGGGCAGTTCTGCTACGCCTGGGAGGAGGACGCCGAGCTCCGGCTCTCCCTCGAGCCCTCGCCAGCCCCCGGCACCGAGTGCTACGGAGTGCACTGGACCCCACTGCGCCCCGACGTGACAGTGAAGGTAATGGGGACCCCTGTGCCCTTCTCTGAATGTGGCATTTGGTGTAAAACGAGCCAAAGTGGGGAGGATCTGGCCTGAACACACCATTTCCCAGCACCACGAGGTCACACTGTGGTAGGGCACCCCGCATCCGAAGCCTCCAGCAGCTGGAGGGTCCCAGAGGGGAAAAGTGCCTTTGGAAGCCTCATGGCCCGACGTTGAGCCCCCAAAACACTGAGGAGCAGTGGTCACTCCTCCCGGTGCCGCAGGGGTCACCCCACGGTGGGAAAACCGTGTTTATATAGAGACCGGATAGATAATTGCTTCAGATCACAATGCTGGCGACGCGCCCGGAAAGGTCTCTTCAACCCCAGACAGAATGCGGCAGCTCCCTCAGGACGGGATTCGTCCACATCCACGCTGCAAAACCTTACGGGGGCTTTGGCTTTTGTGTCCTCCCCAGTTTTCTCCCTCAGGTAAATAAAAGCTGACCCTGAAATTGAGCTGTAGGGAGGGGAAAGAAAAACCCTGTCATGCCATCGTGTCCGAGGGGAGCCCTCAGGACAGGTGAGGGAGCAGGATGGGACCCTGCGGAGATGGGGAATTGTTCTCCTCTAGCCGTGATCCCCTGTTGACATCAGTTTGGGGCTGAGCGTCCTTTGCTGACATCGCTTTGGGGCAGCTGAGAGGGCGAGCAAGAAGGAATAGGTTTTTTTTTTCCCCACTAACCCAACCTCAAACTCTTGGAAAATATGACCCAGTGAAATTTAAGAGTTCAGAACAGGCTTTACACCCCCTCTCTTTCCCCGCTGATACCTGGTAGAGCTATTCCGAGCCTCCAGCGTTTCCACTTTAATAATTTACGTCTCCTCTCCAAGGGACTTAACCTGTCTCTGCCCCCGCTGCAGGAATGAGCTCAGGGCTCGGGGAGCCTTGGGATCGGGGGCAACAAAGAGCGTCAGGTTGAGCTGAGCAGCTGTTTGTGTTGAGTTGGGTCCTTCTCTGCCCAGGGGTCCCAGCCTCCCTCCGCAGCCCCAAATTCCCAGGCTTTCGGGGAAGCCCGTTCCCACGTGGGAAGTCACACGGGAGGATAAGTCCTCGTGATCCCCAGCTTTGGCAGAAAGGAGTGAGTTTTAGAGGCTTTGAGGTGAAAATGGATGGTTTCTGGAAGGAGAGGGGGATGTGCCAGCAGCTTCTGGGGGTGCCTCATTCCCCTGCTGCCCCATCAGCCCTGTGGGAAGCGCCCCACATCCCCAAAGAGATCTGTCTGGCCAAGGGAAGTGCTTTTTATCAGCAGCCCTCGGAGAACGGGGGCTTTGCCTTAGAAGAAAACTCTCAGGTTCCCCCAGGGCTGCAGCAGTGCCTTCAGGGTGAGGTTAAAGATCTTCATGGTGGGGTTAAAGGTTTTCCTGCGCACATGCAGGCAGGGAGAGCTGTGAATTCCAGTGATAATTCCCCCGGAGACACTGTGGGATGGAGCATGGAGAGGTTTCCTTCTTTGTATTTAAAGAAATAAACAAACAATTGTGGCTGCCCCATCCCTGGAGGGGTTCCAGGCCAGGTTGGATGGGGCTTGGAGCCCCTGATCCGGTGGGAGGTGTCCCTGCCCATGGCAGGGGTGGGACTGGATGGGCTTTGAGGTCCCTTCTGACCCAAACCATTCCCGGATTCTATGATGTTTTCCAAGCCGGGTTTGTGAACCCAGGGCATGGCGTGGTGGCGTCACCTCTGATCTCGTCGTCTTTAGCTTTAACTGAAAAGTTAAGGGATTTTTGTGGTCTTCAAGGTGAAGAAAGGGCAGAATTTGCACTTCCAACTGTTGCTATGAATTCTTATTTCTTCCTTCTCTTCCACCACTGGGTAACTCCGATAAACCCGCAGGCTGAGGAACCAAGTGGGCAAGTGGGATTTCAGCATCATTTTGTCCCTGGAAGCCCCGTTCTTGTGCATGGAAAACTTAAACCCAGGTAGCCCCTACCACGGTAGAGGCAGAAAGCAAAGAGGGAGCACACGCTTTTTGCAGAAAACACCTAAATTTCTTGGGACTGGGATTTTTTTCCCTGGGAAATGACCTGTGCCACAGCTGCTCTGACAACACTGGAGTAGTACACAGGGCTTCTGCCTCTCTAAATGCAACCGTTCGCTCCTTTGTCCTCACCCTGAGGTGTTTTTCACCATCTGATGATGTTGTCCCGGCTGCAGGATTGCTTCTCCATGGCCAACATCTCCTGGTACGGAGGGGGGAGCGTCCGCACCCAGCGCTGGCCGCTCAATGGCGCCGAGAGCCACGCGCAGCCCTTCGTCAGCGGTGACTTCAGCAAAAACCCCGCTGGCTATGGGCCCGTTTTGGAGAGATACTTCTTAGGCTCAACAGGTAATTGCATCCTTCCCTGTCCAACATCCTAGAGCTTTAATCCCTGTGCTTCTCCATCCCTTCCCTCATCTATAGAGCAACTGGTTTAAGAGCAGGGGAGGTGTCTCCAAGATTAAACCATCCTACAAATGTAATGACACCTGGCAGCGGGACACAAGGGATGGATCCTCATTCCTGTGGAAAAGGCCATGATGTTAAACACCAGCTGCATTCACAAGCCAGTGCCTGAGAGTGTGGATTAGCCCAAGTGACACCAGGGAAACCGCAGGGTCTCCATCCCAGCTTGCAGATCCCTGGCACCGGTCTTGGATGCTGGATGTGGGCACAAGTTTATTTGCTGTTGTAGTTTTTGGGTGGATATTTGGATTACAATGGGTAGTGGCTTTTTGCTGAAAGAGGGGAGATTGAGGTGAGATCTTAGGCAGAACTGTTTTGCTGTTCAGGTGGGGAGGCCCTGGCCCAGGGTGCCCAGAGCAGTGGTGGCTGCCCCATCCCTGGAGGGGTTCCAGGCCAGGTTGGATGGGGCTCGGAGCCCCTGATCCAGTGGGAGGTGTCCCTGCCCATGGCAGGGGGTGGGACTGGATGGGCTTGGAGGTCCTTTCCAAAGCAAAGCATTCCAGGATTTCTACAATGATTCTATTATTCTGCAGAACACCAAACTTCAGATATTCCCCCAAATTAATGGGGGAGTCACCCTGCCTTGATGAAGCTGTGGCCACTGCCTTAGCTAAACAAGAAATGGAGCAAATCCAGCCCTTCCGAAAGGCATTTTGGAGGTTAAAAGGGGATGGCAGAAGCAGAGAGCGAGGATTTGCTTGCATGGCTGGATCCACGGCTGGGATCTATCTGGGAGGTCCTGGTACCACTTAAGCTCTGCCCTGGGCATCCCTGGCCCTGTGGCCACCGGCGTGAGGACCAAGAGGAGCCAGGTGCTTTCTGAGACCCCATTTTCCTCCTCTCTCCCCAAAGGAGTGACGGTGACAGTGGCGCCTGATGTGCCCCTCTTCCTCTCGCTGGAGAGCAGTAGGCACTTCTGCCTGGAGACGCCGGCGGGGCGAGCGGCGGAGCCCCTGCGCTACCTGCTCTGCCTCAGCCCCGACGTCGTGGCTGCCCACCAGCATGTGGGCAGCCGGCTCGCAGGGCGGGCGCGGGCGCTGCCGGACACGGCTCTCCTGGGGTAAGATGTTCCCTCCCTCCTGGTAGGGGGCTGCTTTCCAAACCCTTGTCCTGGTCACCGCCCTGAGCACGAGGTGTGACCCTCACGACTCTTTCCACCACGCAGGTCTCCGATTTGGCACTACCACGGCCCAGAGGGTTCGGCTGCCAAAATAAAGCGAGGTTTGAGGGCACTGGCCAAGAGACTGAAGCGGCATCACCTCGAGGAGGGGGTCCTGGCCCTGGGGGAGCACGGCACTGCTGTCCTGGCTGCTGCGGTACGTCCTGTCCTGCCCTTGGGCTCCAAAGGCAAATGGAGAGCTGCCCTCCCTGTAAATCCCTCCATGTAGAATGGAAACAAACTCGTTTTATGGGACGGGGGCTGTGATGGTGCACGGGGGCCTCCCCTGCCAGGGAAGGGGTGCTCGGTTTGGGGTTCCATCCCACACAGGCGGTGATGCCTGTCACACGCCAAGGGAGACAGAGCAGGACTCAAAACTGCACCTAACATTTAGTTCATAACCTATGATGTTACAGTCCTAAGTCAAGAGCATAAGTTTAAGTCTAGACTGATATTAGCATCCTATAAGTGTTTGTGAGGGACTCTACTACCTGTCTGGAGTTCAGTGATAAAGTCTTTTCAGATGTTCCCATGAAGTACCTGCAGGTGAAGCTTTTGCAGCCACTCAAGGGCTCAGAGGGATTGGATCCATCATGGGATGTTGACATCAGTGGGGGTTTCAGACCAGCTGAGAAAGAGCTGTGATGATGACCCACTCCTCTCATTCTCTTATAGTCCCTTCTAGAGTGAGAACAGCTCGGGTATCAGTCTGTTCAGCTCCTTATCTTCTTTCCCTTTGGTCAGTGGTGCTGCATGTAAGGGACACGGTGGGCTGCTTCATCCCCTGCCGGCGCAGCCTCCACCAACATGTAGGGATCCGAAAAACTCCAGGGTCATACATCAAGCCATTCCCAACACACAAACCCCACAGTTACCACAAGTCACCCAAGTACAACATATATTGGTTTCTATTCATAAATCTTATTAATACTCCCATTTTCAGGGTCACCTCTGATTCTTTGTCCTGTGGCTATGGTGGAACTCTGCCCATACGTGTGTTGATATGCGGGAGGGGACTGAGGGTCACTTTGATCATCCCAATAGGCAAATGAGTGGCAGAGACATCATGGCGAGCTCATTCTGCCCCACTCATCCTTGCCGCACGCGTGGGCTTTGATGTGGCCACCACACCTCTGTCTCCCCTCCACCCCACATCTCGGCAAAGCAGTCACCCTCTTCAGCAGCTTCGGGAGAGGGATATGTCAAGCCAAGCAGCTGATGCTTGATGGCTTCGCCACTGCCACCAACCCCCTTTTCCCACCTTTCCCCCCCTGCAGGATGACGTTCCTGCACAGCGGAGGAAGAGGCACGAGGTGGCCCACGCCTGGGACGCTGCCCCGCTGCAGCTCTCCATCACACTGTCCCCGTACACCAGCATCGCCTCCCCGCTCTTCCTGCGCTCGCTCCGGGACGGTGACACCGCGAGCCACTGGCTGAGCCTGCAGCCCCGCGCTGGCAGCTGTGCGGTACGAGACCAACCCCTGAACCTGCTGCTCCACCTAAAACCAAAACCAAACCGGATCAATACCTGCAGAGGGGGACAACCTGATCCTCTGGTGTTAGGGAAACCCTGTGGGGGCAAACTGATGCTGAGGGAGCAGCTTTTCTCCTGGGTCCTAAGGAAACAGCTTTCAAATGTCCAGTTCCAAAAGATATTTTAACAGGAGGAGGCGACGGAGAAGATCCGAGGGCTGGAGCACTTCCCATCTAAGGACAGGTTGAGAGAGCTGGGGTTGTTCAGCCTGGAGAAGAGAAGGCTGTGGGGAGACTTTAGAGCAGCTTCCAGGACTGAAAGAGGCTCCAGGAGAGCTGGAAAGGCGCTCTGGATCAGCGAAGGCAGGGATGGGATGAGGAGGAACAGTTTTGAGCTGCAAGACGGGAGATTGAGATGAGATCTGAGGCAGAACTGTTTTGCTGTTCAGGTGGGGAGGCCCTGGCCCAGGGTGCCCAGAGCAGTGGTGGCTGCCCCATCCCTGGAGGGGTTCCAGGCCAGGTTGGATGGGGCTTGGAGCCCCTGATCCAGTGGGAGGTGTCCCTGCCCATGGCAGGGGTGGGACTGGATGGGCTGTGAGGTCCCTTCCAACCCAAACCACCCCAGGATTCTGTGATTCTGTCAAGTCAGCGTTCATAAAATCCCCCCATTCCCTTTCTGCTGGGATTTTACTCTGCCGGTTTCCCACAAACTCGGAGATTTTTGGGGGGGTTGAGAGGGAGTTTACACCTCTTTGAGTTGCACTGCGATGGTGCCCATGGCGGTAGGGCAGGATGAAGGCAGAGTGAGCATCTAAAGCCTCACACCCCGGGGTTTTGGGCTATTCTGTGTGTCTGACAGCAATTTCCATCCTGTGCCGCAGGTCCCACTGCTGACCACGTGGAAGGGGCAGCTTTGCGCCCGCCTGAACGTCACCAGTGAGGCAGCGCTGAGCTGGTTCCTGGCACGTGCCCAGCACCTGCGGCAGGCTCTGGGGGCTGCGTACGTGGTCTTTGAGGGTGCTGAGGGCAATGCCTTCCTGGAGCAAGCTGTCCCACCTCCCGCCGAGCTGGCGGGCGATGGATACACCGAGGCACTGGCAGCAGCACTGGCGACACTGGGAAATGCCACCATCATCAGCGCTGGTGCCAGGTGGGTCCCAAGGAGAAGATGCTTTGCTGGAGCTGATGGCTACACGAGCTGCTTGGGAGATGGTTGAGGTGATGCTTTCAATAGGCCTTTGGGATGCTAAGACACCGCTCAGTGCCCAGGGAAGCAGCGTGGAGGTGGTCTGGGGCAACATAGAGGGAGGGGATGCTCTTACATCTCAGTACAAGAACGACACTGAGGGGCTGGAGCATGTCCAGGGCAGCTGGGGAAGGGGCTGGAGAACAGGAGTTGTGAGAGGCGGCTGAGGAACCTGGGGCTCTTTAGCCTTGAGAAAAGGAGGCTGAGGGGAGACCTCATCGCTCTCTGCAGCTCCTGAAAGGAGGTTATGGTGAGGTGGGCGCTGGGCTCTGCTCCCAAGGAACAAGCGATAGGACAAGAGGAAATGGCCTCAAGTTGTACCGTGCGAGGTTTAGATTGGATATTAGGAAAAATGTCTTTACTGACAGAGAGGTGAGGCCCTGGCAGAGGGTGTCCAGGGCAGTGCTGGAGTCCTTCCAGGTAACTCCTTTCAGGCAGTTGTAGACAGTGATAAAGTCTCCTTTCAGCCTCCTTTTCTCCTGGTGATGAGGATGAAACAAACTCTACGACCAAGCAGACTCAGACCAAATAGAAATGCTCCAGCCAAAGCTCTTAGTGAAGGTCCAGATTTGAACCTTTTAGCCTGCCAGAAACACCATCTCCCATGCCAGGCTGCTTGATGACATGACCCCTCATGCCCCAAGTAAACCCTGGGCACAGAAACACTATGAGAAAGAAAAGGTCTAAAAAAATGGGAGGAAAATCCTGTTTTCCTTTGGCTGACAGACAGACTCGCTGTCAGGAATGGCAGCCGCTCAAGGCAAAACAGGTGAGCATAAATGAAAACCAGGAGGAGAAATCCTCCCTGCAGGATGTGGCCTCCAGACCTTCCATGCCAAAAAGAGGTTGGTGCTTTGTGTTGGGGGAACCACATGGACCCAGGGTTGAGGGTGCTGTCGGGATCCCCCAGTTGGTGTCCCAACTATGTCTTTTTGTGAGCATTTTCCCACCAGAATTGGTGTTACCATACATGAGTAGCAAGAAGATGGCTACAACCCAGAGCACAGCTGTGCTGCCATCATGGTGGGCCACCAGATGGTGGTCTTTGTGAGATCAGGCCAGGACAAGAAAAGCTTTGAATAGGGAATCGGGGGAAAGGTAGGCTTGGGGCTGCCAAATTCGGCAGAGCAGGTGGGTGTGGGACAGGGAGCATCAATTTCTCTCCAGTGTGGACATCCCAAATGGCTGAGGAAACCCATATCTGACCACAGCAACTGCAGAGGCACCCAGGCATAGGAGAGTTCTGTGCGGTGTCAAAGCATCAGGTTTGTGCTTGTTCCCCCCAGATCCAGCCACCTCCCGCTCTTTGTCCAGATGAGCCCGCTGCACTCGGACTGGAGCTATTCCGGGCTGAAGGGACTCATTCCCTCCGTGTTGCACTACAGCCTCCTGGGCTACAACTTCTTCATCCCTGATGCAGTAGGTAATCATTGTTTTTCTGCCTTTTCCCCCTATTTCTGGCTTTTCTGCAGAGATTTTTGCTCTGTTCAGGTGCACGAGAGGTCTGTTTGCCCCATCTGGCTTAGGTGCTGCGTGAAGGCTCAAAGATCGTTGTTCCTGGTACCCAATTTTCCACCACGCTGCCTTGATTGGGTTCTTGCCTACAAGAAAGCTGGGGAGGGGCTCTTGATCAGGGAGAGCAGGAACAGGATGAGGGAACAGTTTTGAGCTGAAAGGGGGGAGATTGAGGTGAGATCTTAGGCAGAAATGTTTTGCTGTTCAGGTGGGGAGGCCCTGGCCCAGGCTGCCCAGACAGTGGTGGCTGCCCCATCCCTGGAGGGGTTCCAGGCCAGGTTGGATGGGGCTTGGAGCCCCTGATCCAGTGGGAGGTGTCCCTGCCCATGGCAGGGGGTGGAATTGGGTGGGCTTTGAGGTCTGTTCCAGCCCAAACCATTCCACAATTCTACGAACGTTACTAGGGAATTGACAGAGGAATTGAAAACAAATAAACATGTTGTAAATCTTAATAGGCAGCTCCAGAAGCAGCCAGGTCCCTGGGGATGCCCTTCATGGCGCTCCTGAACCGCAGGCTGAGGGCACCCCATCGCCTCTAGCAGCTCTGCTTGAGCTAAAACCCACCCAGCAAAGGCCAAGAGGGACCCCGCAGCTGGGAAAGCACGTGCCCAGATTCCTGGCTGGGAAAGAGATGTTCCTAAATAGATGTATCCTAATAGACGTTCCGAAGAGATGCTCCCGCTCCAAGCTGGCATTTCTGCTCCACAGCACAATGGTTTGAGAAATCCTTAAATAAAGGCATTATAAAAGTCAAGAAACAATCCTTTGATGGGGCCCAAGCAGCTCGTTTGTGCCCTCTTCTTGGAGGTGATCGGGTTGTTTGTGTTGAAAATGTGCCCCAAACGCACAGAGGCTGCATGTGGAGCGTCAGATCCAGAGAGCGGAGCTGCACAGACAGCCCTGAAAGAGGCACTTGTTGAGCAATTTGTCAATTTGGCCTCTATTTTTAGCCAGTTTTCCTTGAAAAACAAGGCTCAGGCGATCACAGCGCGGCTGTTCCCTCCCCAAAGCGATGCTGAACCCATTGGCTTATGTCAACGGTGTTGGATGAGAGCACAGATTCCCCTGCACGGAGCAGGGTTGGCGGTGCATTCGCTGCTGGGGCAGGAGGTCCATCATGTTGTGTCCCCACAGCCTGGGAGGTGCAAGAGTGCACAGGGGTCACTTGGGATGGGAAAAGCCTCTGGGGGGATGGGGCTTTGTGGGTGGTCTGGGTAAGTCCTCGGCCTTGGGGTGGTTTGTGCTGTTCTAGGGTGGGGAGGCCCTGGCCCAGGGTGCCCAGAGCAGTGGTGGCTGCCCCATCCCTGGAGGTGTCCAAGGCCAGCTTGGATGGGGCTTGGAGCCCCTGATCCAGTGGAAGGTGTCCCTGCCCATGGAACTGGATGGGCTTTGAAGTCCATTAAACCATTCCATGATTCTATGTCTGGTCCTAAACTGAACAGAGATGATTGATGTTTTATGATGATGCTCAAGGAAATAAAACAAGGGCAGGGAGAATTTGGCTCCTTTTGCAATGGGGTAACACAGAGCAGGTGCTTTGGGACTCTTCCCACAATGAGATGCCCTAGAGAACCTTCATGCAGCTCCTTGTCCCCACAGGAGGGAGCCTGGCCAGCGATGCCCCAGCGGACCCGGAGCTATATGTGCGGTGGCTGCAGATCGTGACGTTTCTCCCTGTGATGGCCTTCAGCACACCGCCCTGGCTTTGCTGCGACGCCTGGGTACGTAAATCCAACTCCAGCAGAGGACATGGGCACCCTTCTATGACAAACACCCCCAAAAGCCATTACGGTCCCCAGTGGGGAAAGCTGAGGCTGAAAATCACTGTTCTGTACCTGCAAAACCCTGCTCTCTGCCCCAGGGACCAGAGATTGCTGCAGGCTGTAGAAATGATGGCAACCATCATGTATCTCACCCTCCCTGTAGCTGCTGTTTAATTACAGTTTGATCTAACAGCTCATTTCTACCACCTGCAGATTCGCATCCAAGGTATCTTTGAACAGTTGAAGACATCTTCCCAGGGAAGTGATAGAATCATAGAATAGTTTGGGTTGGAAGGGACCTCACCGATCATCCAGTTCTGACCCCGCTGTGATGGGCAGGGACAGGTCCCACTGGATCAGGCTGCCCCAGGCCCACGCAACCTGGCCTTGAAGTCACCTTAAGGGGAGTAAAAGAGGAGAGCGATTCTTCAAATCCCAGGGGTAAATGTCATTAAATTTCGTTGGAGCAGCAAGAGAGTTCATCACTTTCGTCAGACCTCAACACCCTGGGGGCTGTCACTTGCCAGAGGCTGTCCCCAGCTCTCCCATCTCAATAGGAACAAACCCACCGCAGCAACCCTGTTTGCATCTTGTTGGCTGCCGAAACTTGATCAGGATGTGGCAATTCAGCAATTTCTCTTCCCAAGGGAAAATATATATATTTTTTTTTTTCCCCTCTTCCTTCGCTCTTTATAGGATGAAAGATATGTCATGGGTTTCTTTCTCTCCCCCCGCCCTGCAGGTCCTGAACCTCACCCGGCAATGCATAAAGAAGCACCAGGATTTCGTTGTGCCACTCCTCGTAAAATACAGTGAGGAATGGCTCAGTCTGGGGCACCCCATCTTCCGCCCAGTGTGGTGGCTCAGTCCCACAGACGCAACTGCTTTTACCATAGAGGATGAATTTCTCATTGGAGATGAGGTAAGAACTGCAGGGACTGGGTGCCCTCAAAGGGTAACTGGGAGCAAACAAGGTGTCTCCTGCGCTCGCCCATCCACCTCTTTCATGGAATCATGGAATGGTTTGGGTTGGAAGGGACCTCAAAGCCCACCCAGTCCCACCCCCTGCCATGGGCAGGGACACCTCCCACAGGATCAGGGGCTCCAAGCCCCATCCAGCATGGCTTTGAACCCCTCCAGGGATGGGGCAGCCACCACTGCTCTGGGAAACTTGGGCCAGGGCCTCCCCATCCTCAGCGTCAAGAATTTCTTCTCAATGTCTAATCTAAATCTTCCCTCCTTCCCATTCCACTCACCCTGTGACTCCAGGCCCTTCTAAAAAGTCCCTCCCCAGCTTTCCTGGAGCCCCTTTCAGCCCTGGAAGCTGCTCTAAGGTCTCCCCGCAGCCTTCCCTTCTCCAGGCTGAACAACCCCACCCTCATCTTTCTCTTTCCTCCCCACTGCAGGTCCTGGTTGCTCCCATAACAGAAAAAGGACAAACGCGGCGAGACATCTACCTGCCTGGAGCAGGGCACCTGTGGATGGACACCAGCACTGCCCGTGTGTTTGACGGAGGCACTGTCCTCGGGAATTTCTCTGCCAGCCTCGCAGAGGTGCCAGTGTTTGTAAAAACCTCATGAATTCACAGACTGCCGCAGCCTTGGGACGGTTGACCTTCTCCAGAGCAGCGCTGGCCAAATACGCCCGCTCTCCCTTGAGACTATTTCAGCCCATTTGCACTTTTCCAAGGACTTGGGTTTTTTTGTATTTCAGCAGGAACTGTTGGAATCTGTTGTTATTTGTTGTTATTCTAAAACAGAGGAAATACAGCCTTGGTACTAACATACATCCATACAGAATGTCAACCCCCATCCTTCCAGGGTTTTCCCAGTGCAAGGCCCTGGCCCAGGTTGCCCAGAGCAGTGGTGGCTGCCCCATCCCTGGAGGGGTTCAAAGCCACGCTGGATGGGTCTTGGAGCCCCTGATCCAGTGGGAGGTGTCCCTGCCCATGGCAGGCGGTGGGACTGGATGGGCCTTGAAATCCCTTCCAACCCAACCCATTCCATGACCACATTGTTTTCTCCAGCGCTGCTGCCGTGTTTCATCTCGTGGGTTCTCCACCTCCAATTTGCTGAAGCCCCTGCCGCTGCTCCCACCAGCAGAAGCAATGCTGCCGCCCCTTCATTGCCGTTTGATTTAGGAATTTCATCCCTCATCCACGCTCCTGTGTAGAAGCCCATGGCCACCTTTGGTCTTTGAGGTGTTTGACACCTTTAAGGTGCCTTGGAGATCAACCAGGAGCGTTGGTTATTGTGAAATTAGTGTTTCTCAACAGCCCATCACGCCTGCCTTCAGACCCATTGCAAGGCATTGTGGTTTTGAGAACTTTGAGCTGTCTGCGTCTTTAGTGAGGCAGAAGAGCACGGGCCCACCTCTCTGTCAGTGCTTCAGGAAACAATTTTCTCCTACTACAAATTTTCCTACTTTGTCCAAAGCAAGTAAGCCCTGGTGGAGGGACTCGTATCAGTGAGTCCACCTTCCTGTTTGATTCAACCCCTGCCAGAGCTGTCTCTGCCCTTCACACGCCCCTTGTGAAGAGGATGAGGGACATCAAGATCTTAAATAAACCAATCTCCTTCACCAAGCCCGTGAGCCAGAGCCCGTCCACCCGCCCTTTGTGCCCAAGCTGCCACAAGGCAAGCGGACTGAGCAGTTCAGGGGCTTATTTACTCTTCCAGCCTCACCAAACACAACATTTGAGACAAATGTAAAATCCAGAAGTCACAAGGGGCTGGAGAACAAGGATTCTGAGAGGCGTCTGAGGGACCTGGGGTTGTTCAGCCTGGAGAAAAGGAGGCTGAGGGAGACCTCATCACTGTCTACAACTGCCTGAAAGGAGGTTGTGGTGAGGTGGGTGCTGGGTTCTTCTCCCAAGTAACAAGGGATAGGACAAGAGGAAACAGCCTCAAGTTGTGCCAGGGCAGGTGTAGATTGGATATTAGGAAACATTTCTTCATGGAAAGGGTTCTTGGGAACTGGCAGAGGCTGCTCAGGGCGGTGGTGGAGTCCCCGTCCCCAGAGGGAATTAAAAGACAGCAGACAAGGTGCTCAGGAATGTAGTTTAGTAGTGGACGGTTATGGTGGGACCGGATGACCTCCAAGGTCTTTTCCAACCAAACCGCTCGGTGATTGTCTGACTTAGGCGGGATGTCCCATTCGGGCCTTGGAGCTTGGCCCTCCTAACGAGCAGCATCCCGACCCCTGCTCTGCTTTCGCTTCTGGTTTCTCAAGGAGTTGTAGCCCCAGGCGTGCTGAGCCCAGCCGGGGCCATCGTGGTGCCGCCTTGGAGACCCATCTTGGTTGGTTTTGCTACCGGTGCCTGCACCCTGCACGGCTGCCGACCCTCCGCAGAGACTGGCTCCTTGCTGCTCCCTGGAGAAATCGTGGCCTCCTCACTGGTGACGCTGTCCTCTGCCAGAGGAAGATAAGATGTCCAGTTCAGGTCATGGAGCTCACTCCTCATCCTAACCCCTCCTCCTCTGCGGCAGTCACTGTGCTTTCTGGATGCTGGGGGATCTGTGCTGGGAACGACTCCTCGATGCCTGCTACTCCCTGCGGGATCTGTGCCGGGAACGACTCCTCCACTCCAGCTGCTCCCTATGGGATCTGTGTTGGGAACGACTCCTCCATGCCCGCTGCTCCCTGTGGAACCTGTGCCGGGAACGACCCCTCGACGCCCGCTGCTCCCTGCGGGATCTGTGTCGGGAGCGACTTCTCGATGGCCGCTGCTCCCTGCGGGATCTGTGCCGGGAACGACTCCTCGATGCCCGCTGCTCCCTGCGGGATCTGTTCCGGGAACGACTTCTCGATGGCCGCTGCTCCCTGTGGGATCTGTGTCGGGAACGACTCCTCAATGCCGGCTGCTCCCTGCGGGATCTGTGTCGGGAGCGACTTCTCGATGGCTGCTGCTCCCTGCGGGATCTGTGTCGGGAACGACTCCTCGACACCCGCTGTTCCCTGGAGGAATGCCTGCCTGCCCGCTGGCTCCTCTCTGAAGACATTGGGTCGTCCTGTTCAGGCCTTGGAGCTCGGCCGTGGTCACGAGCAGCATCCAAAGCCTGGTGCCACTCCTGTCTCTGGCTTCTCGAGGAGTTGGAGACACGGTCGCGCTGAGCCCAGCCGTGGCCATCGTGGTGCCTCCTCGGAGAATTGTCTCTGGCCCTCTCCGGAGCCGCTGCGTGACCACCATCCTGGCCTCTTCTGGAAAAGCTTGAGGAACGCCGCCGCCTCCTCCTTGTGTCAGAGCGGGGTTGAGACCTGCGCCCACACACGTGGCGCCTGATGTCGTAGATCTCGTAGCTGCGAGGCCCCAGCCTCCGGAACACGTAGTGGAAAGTCTGCCGGCAGAGGGGACACGTGGTTCTTTGGTGGCCCCAGTCCCAGATGCAGGGAAAACAGAACCTGTGCTGGCATGGCCTCACACAGGCTTCCTGACTGATGGCGTCCAGGCAAATCACGCAGTGTAGGACCGCGGAAGCATCCGGCACCGCGGCCTGGGTCGCCCAGCTGGTGCTGGCCACTGCAGAAGAGGTGCTCTGTTCCACCACGTCCTGCTCCGATGCCATCTTACGCGGCAAAGGAAAATGATGCCAAGCTGATGGCCGGCCCTGGAGACGCAGCCTGCGGGAAGCAGCAAAGGGGATGGAGGGATGCGCTGAATAGGCGCTCGCTCGGCCTCGAGGCTGCGCTCGTGGTACCGTGAGTGCCAAGGGTGTCTTGGAGCAGACGAATCACACGAGGAACGTCTCCGTGAGCTCCTGCTCTGCTCCAACACGTGCTGGCAGGAATCGGGAAGGCAGGAGAGCGGTTCCTGGCCTCTCCACGAGGGCAGCACAAGAAGGATCGGGGTACAGCAGGTCGGGACCAGCGCCCTGGTCCTGCCAGTGTCCCCGTCCAGCAGAACCTGTCTGTGCTCTCGGCAAAGAGCTCGCAGGATGGGGCGTTCGCCCCCTCCCTGTCAGACACCTGTCCTCCACGCGTGAGGACAGCGCAGTGGCCCTGCGGGGCTGCTGCACACCTCAAGAGGAGAGAGTCACTGGGGTCCCTCTGTGACATCACAGAGCTTTCGGAGACCGTGCCCAGACTCAGCCAATCACAGCACGGTTTGGGCTGGAAGGGACCTCAAAGCCCACCGAGTTCCAGCCCCACCCTGCTTGTTCCTGGAGAGCTGCAGGACCCATGCTGGGGTCGGTTTCTTGGCCGCGCCGTTCCCTGGAGGAATTCCAGCCTGGCTGTTGGTGCTTGCTTCTCCCTAAGGACGCTGGATTGAAGCCTTCAGGCCCCAGAGCTCAGCCCCCGTCACGAGCAGCATCCCAAGCCCTGCTCCACTGATGCCTCCTGCCTCTTGGGGAGTCGTAGCCCCAAGCACACTGAGCCTGGCTGTGGCCGTCATGGGGCCACCTCAGGGACCGGCTTCAGAACCTCTCTGGGGCTGCCGGGTGACCAGTGTCGTGGCCTCTTCTGGAAGAGCTGCGGCTTGAGGAACGCCACTGCTGCCTCCTTTCAGCAGGGCGGGGTGGACATCGCCCACTGTGGTCACAGGCGGGGATACCGTAGCCCCCATAGCTGCAAGGTCCCAGTGCCGGGAAGAGGTGGTGAAAAGTCCACCAGCAGAGGGGACGCACAGCTCTTCAGCGGCCCCACTCCCAGATGGTCCCAGCAAGGTGACCTTGGACAGAGGTCCACGCACTCCGTTCTTCGGGATCATCAAAGCCTGCCTGGACGCTGCCCCTGCTCAAGCAGCAGCGTTGGACAAGATGAACTCTAGAGGTCCCTTCCCACCTCCTCGAGTCCATGATTTGGGGCAGGATAGAGTCTAGGCAAGACCCAAGTGCCCTCATTCTCCTAAACCGTCCCTGGAAGGTTTAGCAATATGATTAAACGCTCGCATAGGGTTCCAGCTGATGGTGGAACTGTTACACCTCATCTGCTGTCTCTTGTGTGAATTAAATGAAGTTCCTTGCTCAGTGGCGAGGGAAAGGCTGTGCATGGGGTGAACCTGGGCCTTGGTAAACCCTTGGACACTGTTTCTCACGGCGTTCTGCTTGAGAAACTGGCCACCAATGGCCTGGGCAGATGCAGCCTCTCCGGGGTACAAAACTGGGCTGGGTGGCGGGGCCAAAGAGTTCAGCCCAGTTGGACCGGGCACAAGCGGTGTCCTCAGTGTCCCCAGGACTCAGTGCTGGGGCCACTTCTGTCCAATGTCTTTATTGATGATCTCAACGAGGGGGTCGAGCGCTCCCTTAGCAAGTTTGCAGATGACACTAAACTGGGCAGGAGTGTGGATCTGCTGGAGGGTAGGGAGGATCTGCAGAGGGATCTGGACAGGCTGGATCCATGGGCCAAGGCTCTGCAGAGGGATCTGGACAGGCTGGATCCAGGGGCCAAGCTCTGCAGAGGGATCTGGACAGGCTGGATCCATGGGCCAAGGCTCTGCAGAGGGATCTGGACAGGCTGGATCCATGGGCCAAGGCTCTGCAGAGGGATCTGGACAGGCTGGATCCATGGGCCAAGGCTCTGCAGAGGGATCTGGACAGGCTGGATCCAGGGGCCAAGGCTCTGCAGAGGGATCTGGACAGGCTGGATCCAGGGGCCAAGGCTCTGCAGAGGGATCTGGACAGGTTGGATCCATGAGCTGAGACCAAAGTCTGATCCATGATGGGCTCCGCGATACCCGCGGTTCCCAGCCGGATCTACACCGGGATCAGCCGCTCGCTGCAGGCCATTCCCCGGAGGGCGTTCTCTCCTTTCCCAGAGGAAGGAGGAATGCTCAGCTCAGGACGCGCTCCTCGCCCCACGGAGACGCTTCGCCCCCGGTTCGCGTCCGCCCCGCAGCGACCGCCAATGGCCCAGAGCTGCGCTGCGGCGGCCCCGATGCATCCTGGGACATGTGGTCCAGCGGCTGTTGCAGATGCTAAGGGCGGTTGCCGAGAGGACGCCATTTCCCAGGGCGCAGTGCGACGAGCGGCGCAGTGCATCCTGGGTTTTGTAGTCCAGCCCCCCACACACGCGCGGAGTAGAGTGGCCCAGCGGCGCTGGAGGACTACATTTTCCGGCGTGCCCCGCGACAGGGCGGGTCGAGGTGCGCGCCAAGATGGCGGTGGGGAAGGAGGTGTTGGAGCTGGACCTGTACGGCCTGCTGGGCATCAGCGAGAGGGCGACGGAGAAGGAGGTCAGGGCTGCGGGAGCCTCGCCGGGCTCGAGGAGCTCGAGCGGGGCCCCTTTCTTCGCTCAGGGTCGGGGCTGCGTCGCTGCTGCCTCGTGTCCAGCTGAGCGATTGCTGCCCCCCAGGGGCTCGGAACCCGCCTGTGAGAAGGGCCTGGGGGGGCGGGGGGGGCGGCTACAGCGTCTGAACGCGAGGCAGCGGTGGCCAAAAAGGCCAAAAAGGCCAAGGGCGTCTTGGCTTGGATGAGCCACGGGGAGGCCGGCAGGAGCAGGGACGCGATCGTCCCGCTGGGCTCAGCACTGGTGAGGTTGCCCCTCGAATCCTGAGTTCAGTTTTGGGCCCTTCACTCCAAGAAGGACATTGAGGGGCTGGAGCGTGTTCAGAGAAGGGAACGGAGTTGAGGAAGGGGCTGGAGAACAGGGATTGTGGGAGGCGGCTGAGGGCCCTGGAGCTGTTCAGCCTGGAGAAGAGAAGGCTGAGAGGAGACCTTAGAGCGGCTTCCAGGACTGAAAAGGGCTCCAGGAAAGCTGGGGAGTGGCTCTTAATCAGGGAGGGCAGGGGTGGGATGAGAGGGAACAGTTTTGAGCTGACAGATCCCGCTCCCTTGAGACTATTTCAGCCCATTTGCACTTTTCCAAGGACTTGGTTTTTTTGTATTTCAGCAGGAACTGTTGGAATCTGTTGTTATTTGTTGTTATTCTAAACCAGAGGAAATACAGCCTTGGTACTAACATACATCCATACAGAATGTCAACCCCCATCCTTCCAGGGTTTTCCCAGTGCAAGGCCCTGGCCCAGGTTGCCCAGAGCAGTGGTGGCTGCCTCATCCCTGGAGGGGTTCAAAGCCACACTGGACGGGGCTTGGAGCCCCTGATCCAGTGGGAGGTGTCCCTGCCCATGGCAGGCGGTGGGACTGGATGGGCCTTGAAATCCCTTCCAACCCAACCCATTCCATGACCACATTGTTTTCTCCAGCGCTGCTGCCGTGTTTCATCTCGTGGGTTCTCCACCTCCAATTTGCTGAAGCCCCTGCCGCTGCTCCCACCAGCAGAAGCAATGCTGCCGCCCCTTCATTGCCGTTTGATTTAGGAATTTCATCCCTCATCCACGCTCCTGTGTAGAAGCCCATGGCCACCTTTGGTCTTTGAGGTGTTTGACACCTTTAAGGTGCCTTGGAGATCAACCAGGAGCGTTGGTTATCGTGAAATTAGTGTTTCTCAACAGCCCATCACGCCTGCCTTCAGACCCATTGCAAGGCATTGTGGTTTTGAGAACTTTGAGCTGTCTGCGTCTTTAGTGAGGCAGAAGAGCACGGGCCCACCTCTCTGTCAGTGCTTCAGGAAACAATTTTCTCCTACTACAAATTTTCCTACTTTGTCCAAAGCAAGTAAGCCCTGGTGGAGGGACTCGTATCAGTGAGTCCACCTTCCTGTTTGATTCAACCCCTGCCAGAGCTGTCTCTGCCCTTCACACGCCCCTTGTGAAGAGGATGAGGGACATCAAGATCTTAAATAAACCAATCTCCTTCACCAAGCCCGTGAGCCAGAGCCCGTCCACCCGCCCTTTGTGCCCAAGCTGCCACAAGGCAAGCGGACTGAGCAGTTCAGGGGCTTATTTACTCTTCCAGCCTCACCAAACACAACATTTGAGACAAATGTAAAATCCAGAAGTGACAAGGGGCTGGAGAACAAGGATTCTGAGAGGCGTCTGAGGGACCTGGGGTTGTTCAGCCTGGAGAAAAGGAGGCTGAGGGAGACCTCATCACTGTCTACAACTGCCTGAAAGGAGGTTGTGGTGAGGTGGGTGCTGGGTTCTTCTCCCAAGTAACAAGGGATAGGACAAGAGGAAACAGCCTCAAGTTGTGCCAGGGCAGGTGTAATTGGATATTAGGAAACATTTCTTCATGGAAAGGGTTCTTGGGAACTGGCAGAGGCTGCTCAGGGCGGTGGTGGAGTCCCCGTCCCCAGAGGGAATTAAAAGACAGCAGACAAGGTGCTCAGGAATGTAGTTTAGTAGTGGACGGTTATGGTGGGACCGGATGACCTCCAAGGTCTTTTCCAACCAAACCGCTCGGTGATTGTCTGACTTAGGCGGGATGTCCCATTCGGGCCTTGGAGCTTGGCCCTCCTAACGAGCAGCATCCCGACCCCTGCTCTGCTTTCGCTTCTGGTTTCTCAAGGAGTTGTAGCCCCAGGCGTGCTGAGCCCAGCCGGGGCCATCGTGGTGCCGCCTTGGAGACCCATCTTGGTTGGTTTTGCTACCGGTGCCTGCACCCTGCACGGCTGCCGACCCTCCGCAGAGACTGGCTCCTTGCTGCTCCCTGGAGAAATCGTGGCCTCCTCACTGGTGACGCTGTCCTCTCCCAGAGGAAGATAAGATGTCCAGTTCAGGTCATGGAGCTCACTCCTCATCCTAACCCCTCCTCCTCTGCGGCAGTCACTGTGCTTTCTGGATGCTGGGGGATCTGTGCTGGGAACGACTCCTCGATGCCTGCTACTCCCTGCGGGATCTGTGCCGGGAACGACTCCTCCACTCCAGCTGCTCCCTATGGGATCTGTGTTGGGAACGACTCCTCCACGCCCGCTGCTCCCTGTGGAACCTGTGCCGGGAACGACCCCTCAACGCCCGCTGCTCCCTGCGGGATCTGTGTCGGGAGCGACTTCTCGATGGCCGCTGCTCCCTGCGGGATCTGTGTCGGGAATGACTCCTCGATGCCCGCTGCTCCCTGCGGGATCTGTGCCGGGAGCGACTTCTCGATGGCCGCTGCTCCATGTGGGATCTGTGTCGGGAACGACTCCTCAATGCCAGCTGCTCCCTGCGGGATCTGTGTCGGGAGCGACTTCTCGATGGCTGCTGCTCCCTGCGGGATCTGTGTCGGGAACGACTCCTCGACACCCGCTGTTCCCTGGAGGAATGCCTGCCTGCCCGCTGGCTCCTCTCTGAAGACATTGGGTCATCCCGTTCAGGCCTTGGAGCTCGGCCGTGGTCACGAGCAGCATCCAAAGCCTGGTGCCACTCCTGTCTCTGGCTTCTTGAGGAGTTGGAGACACGGGCGCGCTGAGCCCAGCCGTGGCCATGGTGGTGCCTCCTCGGAGAATTGTCTCTGGCCCTCTCTGGAGCCGCTGCGTGACCACCATCCTGGCCTCTTCTGGAAAAGCTTGAGGAACGCCGCCGCCTCCTCCTTGTGTCAGAGCGGGGTTGAGACCTGCGCCCACACACGTGGCGCCTGATGTCGTAGATCTCGTAGCTGCGAGGCCCCAGCCTCCGGAACACGTAGTGGAAAGTCTGCCGGCAGAGGGGACACGTGGTTCTTTGGTGGCCCCAGTCCCAGATGCAGGGAAAACAGAACCTGTGCTGGCATGGCCTCACACAGGCTTCCTGACTGATGGCGTCCAGGCAAATCACGCAGTGTAGGACCGCGGAAGCATCCGGCTCCGCGGCCTGGGTCGCCCAGCTGGTGCTGGCCACTGCAGAAGAGGTGCTCTGTTCCACCACGTCCTGCTCCGATGCCATCTTACGCGGCAAAGGAAAATGATGCCAAGCTGATGGCCGGCCCTGGAGACGCAGCCTGCGGGAAGCAGCAAAGGGGATGGAGGGATGCGCTGAATAGGCGCTCGCTCGGCCTCGAGGCTGCGCTCGTGGTACCGTGAGTGCCAAGGGTGTCTTGGAGCAGACGAATCACACGAGGAACGTCTCGGTGAGCTCCTGCTCTGCTCCAACACGTGCTGGCAGGAATCGGGAAGGCAGGAGAGCGGTTCCTGGCCTCTCCACGAGGGCAGCACAAGAAGGATCGGGGTACAGCAGGTCGGGACCAGCGCCCTGGTCCTGCCAGTGTCCCCGTCCAGCAGAACCTGTCTGTGCTCTCGGCAAAGAGCTCGCAGGATGGGGCGTTCGCCCCCTCCCTGTCAGACACCTGTCCTCCACGCGTGAGGACAGCACAGTGGCCCTGCGGGGCTGCTGCACACCTCAAGAGGAGAGAGTCACTGGGGTCCCTCTGTGACATCACAGAGCTTTCGGAGACCGTGCCCAGACTCAGCCAATCACAGCACGGTTTGGGCTGGAAGGGACCTCAAAGCCCACCGAGTTCCAGCCCCACCCTGCTTGTTCCTGGAGAGCTGCAGGACCCATGCTGGGGTCGGTTTCTTGGCCGCGCCGTTCCCTGGAGGAATTCCAGCCTGGCTGTTGGTGCTTGCTTCTCCCTAAGGACGCTGGATTGAAGCCTTCAGGCCCCGGAGCTCAGCCCCCGTCACGAGCAGCATCCCAAGCCCTGCTCCACTGATGCCTCCTGCCTCTTGGGGAGTCGTAGCCCCAAGCACACTGAGCCTGGCTGTGGCCGTCATGGGGCCACCTCAGGGACCGGCTTCAGAACCTCTCTGGGGCTGCCGGGTGACCAGTGTCGTGGCCTCTTCTGGAAGAGCTGCGGCTTGAGGAACGCCACTGCTGCCTCCTTTCAGCAGGGCGGGGTGGACATCGCCCACTGTGGTCACAGGCGGGGATACCGTAGCCCCCATAGCTGCAAGGTCCCAGTGCCGGGAAGAGGTGGTGAAAAGTCCACCAGCAGAGGGGACGCACAGCTCTTCAGCGGCCCCACTCCCAGATGGTCCCAGCAAGGTGACCTTGGACAGAGGTCCACGCACTCCGTTCTTCGGGATCATCAAAGCCTGCCTGGACGCTGCCCCTGCTCAAGCAGCAGCCTTGGACAAGATGAACTCTAGAGGTCCCTTCCCACCTCCTCGAGTCCATGATTTGGGGCAGGATAGAGTCTAGGCAAGACCCAAGTGCCCTCATTCTCCTAAACCGTCCCTGGAAGGTTTAGCAATATGATTAAACGCTCACATAGGGTTCCAGCTGATGGTGGAACTGTTACACCTGATCTGCTGTCTCTTGTGTGAATTAAATGAAGTTCCTTGCTCAGTGGCAAGGGAAAGGCTGTGCATGGGGTGAACCTGGGCCTTGGTAAAGCCTTGGACGCTGTTTCTCACGGCGTTCTGCTTGAGAAACTGGCCACCAATGGCCTGGGCAGATGCAGCCTCTCCGGGGTACAAAACTGGGCTGGGTGGCGGGGCCAAAGAGTTCAGCCCAGTTGGACCGGGCACAAGCGGTGTCCTCAGTGTCCCCAGGACTCAGTGCTGGGGCCACTTCTGTCCAATGTCTTTATTGATGATC
The DNA here is from genome assembly GCF_017976375.1 of Cuculus canorus. Taxonomy (NCBI): domain Eukaryota; kingdom Metazoa; phylum Chordata; class Aves; order Cuculiformes; family Cuculidae; genus Cuculus; species Cuculus canorus. The sequence goes on along the minus strand of NC_071405.1, from coordinate 68,656,091 downwards.
TCAACGAGGGGGTCGAGCGCTCCCTTAGCAAGTTTGCAGATGACACTAAACTGGGCAGGAGTGTGGATCTGCTGGAGGGTAGGGAGGATCTGCAGAGGGATCTGGACAGGCTGGATCCATGGGCCAAGGCTCTGCAGAGGGATCTGGACAGGCTGGATCCAGGGGCCAAGGCTCTGCGGAGGGATCTGGACAGGCTGGATCCAGGGGCCAAGGCTCTGCAGAGGGATCTGGACAGGCTGGATCCAGGGGCCAGGGCTCTGCACAGGCTGGATCCATGGGCCAAGGCTCTGCAGAGGGATCTGGACAGGCTGGATCCAGGGGCCAAGGCTCTGCAGAGGGATCTGGACAGGCTGGATCCAGGGGCCAGGGCTCTGCAGAGGGATCTGGACAGGTTGGATCCATGAGCCGAGACCAAAGTCTGATCCATGATGGGCTCCGCGATACCCGCCGTTCCCAGCCGGATCTACACCGGGATCAGCCGCTCGCTGCAGGCCATTCCCCGCAGGGCGTTCTCTCCTTTCCCAGAGGAAGGAGGAATGCTCAGCTCAGGAGGCGCTCCTCGCCCCACGGAGACGCTTCGCCCCCGGTTCGCGTCCGCCCCGCAGCGACCGCCAATGGCCCAGAGCTGCGCTGCGGCGGCCCCGATGCATCCTGGGACATGTGGTCCAGCGGCTGTTGCAGATGCTAAGGGCGGTTGCCGAGAGGACGCCGTTTCCCAGGGCGCAGTGCGACGAGCGGCGCAGTGCATCCTGGGGTTTGTAGTCCAGCCCCACACACACGCGCGGAGTAGAGTGGCCCAGCGGCGCTGCAGGACTACATTTTCCGGCGTGCCCCGCGACAGGGCGGGTCGAGGTGCGCGCCAAGATGGCGGTGGGGAAGGAGGTGTTGGAGCTGGACCTGTACGGCCTGCTGGGCATCAGCGAGAGGGCGACGGAGAAGGAGGTCAGGGCTGCGGGAGCCTCGCCGGGCTCGAGGAGCTCGAGCGGGGCCCCTTTCTTCGCTCAGGGTCGGGGCTGCGTCGCTGCTGCCTCGTGTCCAGCTGAGCGATTGCTGCCCCCCAGGGGCTCGGAACCCGCCTGTGAGAAGGGCCTGCGGGGGGGGGGGGGGGGGGGGGGGCGCGGCTACAGCGTCTGAACGCGAGGCAGCGGTGGCCAAAAAGGCCAAAAAGGCCAAGGGCGTCTTGGCTTGGATGAGCCACGGGGAGGCCGGCAGGAGCAGGGACGCGATCGTCCCGCTGGGCTCAGCACTGGTGAGGTTGCCCCTCGAATCCTGAGTTCAGTTTTGGGCCCTTCACTCCAAGAAGGACATTGAGGGGCTGGAGCGTGTTCAGAGAAGGGAACGGAGTTGAGGAAGGGGCTGGAGAACAGGGATTGTGGGAGGCGGCTGAGGGCCCTGGAGCTGTTCAGCCTGGAGAAGAGAAGGCTGAGAGGAGACCTTAGAGCGGCTTCCAGGACTGAAAAGGGCTCCAGGAAAGCTGGGGAGTGGCTCTTAATCAGGGAGGGCAGGGGTGGGATGAGAGGGAACAGTTTTGAGCTGACAGAGGTGAGACTGAGATGAGATCTGAGGAAGAAATGTTTTGCTGTTCAGGTGGGGAGGCCCTGGCCCAGGTTGCCCAGAGGTAGGTAGTGGCTGCCCCATCCCTGGAGGGGTTCCAGGCCAGGTTGGATGGGGCTTGGAGCCCCTGATCCAGTAGGAGGTGTCCCTGCCTATGGCAGGGGGTGGGTCTAGATGGGCTCTGAGATCTCTTCTAAGCCAAACCATTCCACGATTCTATGATTAAAGTAAATAACCCTCACTGTTTAGAAAAGCCTCACCTGAACTTGCCACATAGAACGGTTGTTGTAACGGTTGTGACTGATGCACGGGGAGGAGACTTCCCTCTTCCCAACTGGAGTCTTGTGCAGGATCATCCCGCAAGGCTGTAGCTGCACATTTGCCTTACAGGAGCTTTGGCCACGGGGTGGTGCCAGGCCACCACTTATTCCTCTCGTTTCCGCAGGAACCGCTTGGCAGTTAACAGAGCAGTTTTTCTTCCTCTCATTCGTGAATGTGGATGTGTCCCTGACAAAGGCAGCTCAGCTTGTTAAAAGTGACTTTGCTGGGGAAGCTGTCAGGCTGTTTTGAAGTGTTGAAGGGAGTAAACAGTCCTTGGTCAAAAATGCTTCACCTCCCCAAGCTCCACAGAGAACGGTGTTTTGTCTGTCCCAAAGTTGCAGCTGCAAGGGACACAGTATTCTCCTGGCTGGAAACTGCTTCTGCGATCCAGCCCTGGCTTTGATCATCGTGAGGTTTCCCTGCTGTGACATGACGCACCCAGAAGGAAAACTTCTGACTTTGAAAACCTTAGATTTGCTCAAAATGTGGCTGCTCAGCATCCTGTGCTCAAATGCTTTATCTTTGTGGTACGATGTGATTGGAAAGGATAGGTCACTGTGTGGAGTTGGAAAACTGAGCTCCTCGGAGGTCTCTTGCTTCACCTTTCAGTATGAGGGGAAACGAGGCTATCGACACTCCAAATTGGTCTCTATTTTCTGCCAGGCCTGCGGGACATCTCGTCATGAAATGAATTAATGGTCCCACCATAGCTTTCTGTTTACAATAAGGCAATGAGGTTTAAGTTAAGCAAAAACGACAGCAAAATAAACCCTGAACGAACAGTAGTCTTTTGTTTCAGCAATGTTTTTTTTTTTCCCCAGAAGTTGATTTTTTCAACACAGACTGAAAGGCACCTACCAGTAAAGCTCAGTTCTGGCTCTTGCAGGTGAAGACAGCGTTCCGGCAGAAGGCTCTGACTTGCCACCCAGATAAGAACCCAGACAATCCCAGAGCAGGTACGATGGAGCTGTGTGGGCACAGGCAACTCTCTAGGTTTGTTTTCACTCCTAGAAGTGGCTCAGCTTAACTCCAGGTCTGTCTTTGCGTGAATTAAGGGATGGCTGGATGTCATGGGAAGTGTGTGTATGTAGGACTTGAGAGTTGTTTTCATCACTGTTAGCTGTGTCTTAAGCTTGAATGTGTATGTTTTGGGTTTAGAAGCATCAGTGTTAGGTCAGTGCTGACATTATAGTTGCACCTCTCCAAATCCTCCCACAGAGTTCTTGAATCCCAGACCTTTGGCCATGCTGTCTCCGGTGTTTCCTGCCTGCTCACTCTCTTAATTCATACCTCTCACAGCTGAAACACCAAGCTTATAAATTATATTATCTATGGGCAATGCCTTTTCTTGTCCATTAAAAACAAGTCCCTGGCTGTAGAACTGAGTTAGCAAGGTCTGGCTTCTGCAGCTTCTTTGTTTCGAGTTCCGTGGCTACAGAGAGCGGTGAGCAGCAGCATAATTAAAAGGACACTGCACATCAGGACACCTCAACACAAGCATCATCCTGTGTTTTGCCTTTTCCATTTTGAAAGGGTGCGATTTTATAGACTGAACGTTACAACTGTAGTACAGAGAGAAGTCTTCTACCAGGAAAACCAAGATTTTGGCAGCAGTGAGAGGAAAGCTGAGGGCTTTGATACCTGCAGAGGATTGAGAAGTGATTTGAAGTGTGTGTGTGTATCCAACTTTTGTGTGTAACCTCCCAGGGTGAGGGTCAGCAATATTGGTGTAAAATGCAAAGTTTCAACCTTGGGCTGAAAAGCTGCTCATAGGAAAGGGAGGATTTGTTTGTGACCACGTGTTTCTGGCTGAGCGATGCATTTCTGTTCTGTTGAATTCATGTTCTCAAGGTTTCTGTTGAAATGAAATGGTGCCGGGTTTTGTTTCTTGAGTTACACTGAATTCATGTAATAAATATCCCTTTACGTGAGGAGATCCTGGATATGGGTTGGCGTGCAAATGCTTTGGAAAGATGATTCTTCTTTCTGATGTCCTGCAGGTCTCTTCCATAAGGGATTATCTTTTCTGGTTCGTCTCCAGGCCGCTGCCATGGTTTTCGGCATCTTACCCTTTTCTCTTCTAATTCCCAGCGGAAATCTTCCACCAGCTGTCTCAGGCCTTGGCCGTGCTGACAGATGGAGCAGCAAGGGTAAGGATCCGCACCCCTCGGAGGTGGGACACAAGCTCTGCCACGTAAATACGCATGAATAATATCTAAATGCCATCACTAAGGCTCAAAGCCTTTCTTTCTGTGGGGCAAAGGGACTTGTAAGCAGAAAAGCTGAATCACAGCCACTATCTCTGTCCTGGAGGAGCATCTACAGGAGCATCTTTTTTGCTGCAGGACCTTTGCAGGCTGCCAGATGTGGCCTGGCCTCTGTTCTTGCTGGGAGGAAGTGGCTGAGCGCCTGCTGCTCAAGGCCTGAAAGTGATCTGGACGTGGGAGGGAAAGAATGACAACAAAATAAGAATGAGCTAGTAATTCTATCTGTGTAAACTCAGGAGAGAAGGCAGATTAAAGTTTCAGCTGTTAATGTTTCAAAACATGAAATAACTCTCCTCTTTCAAGTACTGGCAGTTTGTAATCTCCCCTCCAAGGTGGAATTTAAGCTTTTAGCATCTAAGAACTTGTTGGCTTCTACATTTAAAAAGGAAGAAGTGTTTGGCAAACCCTTCCTTTGCAGGAAGGTAAAATATCAGCTTTTCTAGTGTATCAACAAAAGTAATGTTTTCTCGTGACACTGTTCTACATGTAATACGTGGGGATTTGTGCTGGCTTTACCCCCTACAGGAGGGTTCTCTGTCAGGTGAACAGATTGGAGGTGTTCAAGGCCAGGTTGGATGGGGCTGGGAGCTCCTCATCCAGTGGGAGTGGTGTGACTGGATGGGCTTTGAGGTCCCTTCCAACCCAAACCATTCCCCGATTCTAGGATTATCAACTAGGTTGAACAGGTGCCCATGACATTGCCGGTTTACCCCAGTTAAGTCTCTAGTGCTAAAGGAATGTTGCTATGTTATTACTGCTGAAGAGTTTTGGTGTTGTTTGATCTCATATGTTCACATGAGTCAAACATCTGTCCTGTGAATAAATCTTTCATATAAAATAGACCTTTTTCATTGTAAAACTTCTATTTAACCAAACCTGATCTGTTACCAGTGCCCCCTAAGCTACTTTTGGCACGTTCAGGAAAAAAAGCATTCTTCCTTCCTCTTAAGGTGGCACAGGCATGCTCTGCGGTACACTTTGCACTGTGTATTTGTGGACCTCCTGACCCTTTCAGGCTCCATCCTCGGGCCTCTCTTCATGTTTTCTGGATATTTGTGTTAACTTGAACACTTGTAAGAGCAATGCTAGCAAGAAGCAGAAAATGCTGCTGACAGTGCTGTAATATCTGATCTCGCCTTATTCACCACTTACAGTTTCATCTCTTCTGCTTTATGTTGTTTCACACTGTTGTGTTGGCTCTTTGGCAGGCGGCGTATGACAAAGTGCGAAAGGCGAAGAAGCAGGCAGCAGAAAGGACACAGAAACTCGATGAGAGGCGAAAGAAAGTCAAGCTTGGTAATAAAATGAGAACTTCATTTTCTGTTTGCTTAAAGTCTCCTGCGCCTGGGTGGTTGTGTTTCTCCTGCTGCTAGAATTCAAAGCGCTGATTTATCCACTGGGCACGTGTGATGGCTGCAGTTTGTTTAGGCCCAGTACGTATAGCAGCCATCTGAAACCGCCTCCCATGGTTATAGATAAATCGTAGACGGTTTGGGTTGGAAGGGACCTTAAAAATCATCCCATTCCAACCCCCTGCTATCTCGTGTTGGGGTGATCCTGCTCTGGAAAGGAGTTTGGAGTTTGGTGACTGTTCAGGCTGCTGATGTGTTGGTTTGCCTGGGCAGAGGAGAGGCAGCAGAGCTGCCAGGACTCTGCTCTGAAGCTGGTGCAGGTGTAGCTGAGCTTGTGACCTTTCCATCCGCAGCAAAAATTCACCTTGGACTGATTCAGTTTTGTTTCATTCTCTGCAGATCTTGAAGCCAGAGAGCGAGAAGCCCAGGCCCATGAGAGCGAAGAGGAGGAGATTGGGATAACAAGATCATTGGAACAAGAAGTAATGATCAATTATTAGATTTCTCTGCTTCTTTTGGAAAGAAATCTTTACAATTATGATGAAAACCATGAGATAGGATGCAGGAAATCTGTAGGACAGTCCTTCTGCCCCTTAGATTAATGGGCTCTGAAGGAGAGGCGCACAGGAGGGGTTTCGTAGCAGTCTGGCAAATGTGTCGATGCCGGGATTTGATTTGTCTGGCCTTTCCCATTGCAGAGCAGATAATAACAGCAGCCAGTTGTTTTTGTGCTGGCTGATGGGAACTGTGTCACTAGGAGCATGAGGGGTGCAGTTCTACAAGCGCTGGAGCTGTCAGAGGGGAACCAGCAGGAGGGTTGTCCCAGAAGATGGCATAGGACAAGAGCTCTCCTTGGCAGTCTGTATTAGCTGGCGTGCACCAGCTGTGGAACTGTGCCCTCAGGTGTCCCTGCTCCTACCTCTGCCGTAGATAATTCGCCTGCGTGAAGAAGGCTCCCGCCAGCTTGAGGAGCAGCAGAGGCTCATCCGAGAACAGATCCGGCTTGAGAGAGAGCAGCACATCCACGGTGAGAGCAAATGAGGACTGACACAGTCAGACAGGAAAAGCCTGGTGGCCCCAAAAAGCTTCTACATCTGGACCTTTGGTGGTGTTTTTCTTAACTCAGTAGATCAATGTTTTTCCTGTAACCTCTGCCGGAATGAAAGGTTAGGAAGCAAGAGACAATAAATCTTCTCATGAACTGAAAACCTGAAGAGCGCTCGGTCCTTCGGGCCTCCCAGCCTTTCATAATTTCATGTATCAGGAACTGGGGAGGATGCATTTAGTTGTAGGGCCAGATTAAGTTCTTGGGCTATGCTGTCCTTTTTTTTGTCTACCCTTAATTCTTCCACAATTGTTACCACCAGCCTAGCCCTCTTGCAAGGAAGAATGTCCCAAACTTTAACAAGTCTCCTGCCTGTATTTTCACTTCGCTCTTTCTAGCCTTGATCGCAGCGAGTCTGGGCATCAGAGGAGGGAACAGTGCTGACATCCAGTGCTCATCCTGCGCTTCAGTTCCCGATGGTAGCGCTGGATGAGACTTTTGGGGTTGACATGGTCTTGTGGAAATCCAGATGTGTTTGCTGTTGCCATGTGTGTGATCTCAGGGTGAATTTGGTGCTAAACGCTCTTTAGCTGTGGAGTTTTTACCCACATCCTTTCCACCTTTTTCCTTTTCCTTCTTTAGGCAAGCAAGAAAGAAATGGAGCAGAAGGCAAAGTAACTCCCAAACTCAAAGTAAGAATTCCGTATAAAGTTGGGGTTTAGTGACTACTGGTAGAACATTGTGCAGCTTTGGAAAACAGGAGGGACGCTTGGCTCTGGTGAACTGGCCTGTCCCTTTGTGTCTATCAGACACGTAACCTGCACACAAACAGCTCCTGTCACTGCCTTCAGAAAACTCCCTCGCCCTCGTCTCTGCTGTCTGGTTTGGATTTTTGAGCCTGCGATTGAGTTGCCTCTGCTTGAGGCACAGGCAAACATCTGCTTATTACTGTGATAGAGCCATTTTTTAATGTGCTTTCAAGTAATATCTTTTTTTATCTTGGTGAGCATTGTTTTTCCCTGTTCTGATCCTCCAGTGGTTCCTTCCCTTTGCACAGTCTGATGTTGTAATCCCTGTCTTGGCAATTTGGGAGTGAAGAGCAAACTCTGTTCTGTGCAGGTGGCGGGACCCTCGTTGGGTGTGGCAGGGTGCAAATGGACAAAATTAACTTGTCGTGTTTATTTCCTAGCTAAAATGGAAATGCGGGAAAGAAGATGAGACGAGAGGGGGCTACTCCGAAGATGTTCTGCTGCGGATCCTGCGGAAGGTCCTGCCTGTCTCTCTTTCCTCTACTTGATGTTCCCCTGCTCTTGGTGGTGTAAGGGAGGATAGTGAATTCTGGGGAGCTACGTATAAACCGGAGTGGCTCTTTTCTTTTGCTCTGTTGTCCAGCTTTCTCACTTGTGCCATTTTCAGAGATCCGTTAGCTATGAGCTGTTCCCCAGCTTGCACCTCTGCCTCGTTCTCAGCAGGAGCTCCAGCTCAAACAGAGAAACTGCAGGCTCTTCCCACAGAATGGTTTGTGTGCTGTATAAAACAGCCGGCTCTGTGGTTCTCCTGCATTTTTAAAGCCCATTAGCTGCTGTGGGAGTTCAGAGACTGGAACAGAGAAGCCTCTGATCTGATTAATCCCAGCATGTGGTCTTTATTTCCCTTCATGGGAGCAGCTTATAGATCTGACTCTGAGCTGCACAGCCCTCTTGCACTGGGGCTTGCTGAAAGGAAACTGTTGCTCCGTGCCTCCCCAGAATTCTTTCCTGGAGGGACAGAAATCATGACAGGTTGGGATCAGTGGAAGCATCACATGCAGCAGAAAGTGTGACCGCTCAAGCCTTACATCTGTGCAAACACGTTTTCTCTGCGCTGGTTCCATAGAGGAACCAGCTTTCTCCTCTGGGTCTGTAATTAACATTTCTTTCTGCCTTTGTCCTTCCAGTATGGCGATGTGCTCAATTTGGTGATCTCGAGTAGGAGGACTGGGAGTGCCGTCGTGGAATTCGCTACGGCTAAGGCCGCTGTAAGTCTGATAGAGACCCCAGATTTGAGGAGTTGGCAAGGAGGGGGTGCGGGAGGAAAGGGTGAGCAGCCTGGCAGCCTCGAGGTGCTGCCCTGTCATTAAGGCTGTGGAGAAGGGTAATGAGAGTCTTGATGCACGAAGGGAGTGGCAAAGCTGGAGGCGCAAACCCACAGCAGACGAGGCACATAAACGAGCAGGCTGTGCAGGTGAAAAGCTGAGGAAAGAGACACTGCTTTAAAGAGCAGGTGCTGAGCTGTTTAATCAGCTCTCACTGGAGGAGAATTACCCATTGTGGAGATGGGCTTAATGATCTTAATGAGCTTTGGAGGTTATAGCAGGCATTTGCAGTTTAAAAGAAATCAAAATGTCTTGACTTCCTGTGAGTTCTAATAATTTGTGTGCTGTGGGAACCGAAATCACTGGTTACTTTTAATGTTAGTGGTTCCATCAGCTTGAACTCACACTGTGCAAGAGTCTCTCTTCCATGTCACCCAACCTTTCACTCCTGTAGCCAATAATCAAAACCCTCAGAACTGTCTGACCTGGATATCAAAAGCACTGGCAGGGATGTTCTGGGTGTTCTGCCCCTGTTTGATGCAGACCAAGACCTTTGGGGATGCTTCTGGTGGGGCACCACTGAAATCCTCATTATTTGTGCCCTGCTTGGCCGTGATGACAGGCTGAGGTGGGAAATGTTTATAGAACCGTAGCATCACAGAATGGTTTGGGTTGGAAGGGACCTCCAAGCCCATCCAGTCCCACCCCCTGCCATGGGCAGGGACACCTCCCACTGGATCAGGGGCTCCAAGCCCCATCCGACCTGGCCTGGAACCCCTCCAGGGATGGGGCAGCCACCACTGCTCTGGGCAACCTGGGCTGGGGCCTCCCCACCTGAACAGCAAAACAGTTCAAAATTGTTTCCCCTCATTCTGTCACTCCAGGCCTTTGTAAGAAGCTCCCCTCGAGCTGTCCCGGAGCCCTTTTCAGTCCTGGAAGCTGCTCTAAGGTCTCCCCGTAGCCTTCTCTTCTCCAGGCTGAACAACCCCAACTCTCTCAGCCTGGCCTCGTACGGGAGGTGCTCCAGCCCTTAGATCATCTCTGTGGCCTCTTCTGGACCCGTTCCAACAGCTCCATCTCATTTTTACACTTGGGATTCCAGAATGATTGCTGGTGACCTGTGAGGGTGTGGGGTCTGACGTTCAGCTGGTGATGGATGAATATTTGTGTTGGCAGGAGATGGCTGTGAAGAATGAAGTTGGCCTGACAAATAATCCCCTGAAGATTTCCTGGCTGGAGGGCCAGCCCCAGAACCATCCCAGCACCGTCCTTCCTAACAGCGCCGCTCAGCCCAGGACCTCACAGGTAAGGAGGCACAGACTGCTGTTATTTCAATCTGTTTCTGTGGCAACTTGAATTTACCAGTGTGCTTTACATGTCTGGTAAGACGTGTGTCGATTCCCACAGAGCTGAAAAGCAGCCTAGCTTTCCATGAACCTTTTTGTGCTAAAGCAGAGGTGTTCTTAAAGGACCTTTTGCCTGAGCAGCAGCACAGTGACAACACAAACTTTGGATGGTGAGATCTTTGCACAGTCTCACTCGCTCTTAACCAAGGATGTTCCTTGCTCAGCCCAAGTCCTCCAATGCCATCCTTTCAAAAGTCTTTCTGATGTACTTTGACTGTGGGGATCCTGTGGGGTTGCAGTGGGACTCTAGAAGGTTTCTTTAGAGAGACTGAGTTACTTGTTGTGTTCACAGGAGGGTGAAAGTTCAGTGCTAAAATGAAACCTGTCTTCTTAGGGCCTACAGGAGGGTAGGGAGAGCAGTATTGAATTAAATGTCCTTGGAGAGATCTTGTCTCTCTTGATTCCTCTCTACCAGTGTGGTTACTTTGAGCGCAAGGCAAATGGCATGCTGACCCGCATCAGGAATAGTGTGGCCAGGGGGAGCAGGGAAGGGATAATTCCCCTGGACTCAGCACTGGTGAGGCCGCACCTTGAGTGCTGGGTTCAGCTTTGGGCCCCTCACTCCAAGAAGGACATTAAGGGGCTGGAGCACATCCAGAGAAGGGGAACAGAGCTGTGGAAGGGTTTAGAGCACAAGCCTTATGAGGATCATCTGAGGGAGCTGGGTCTGTTTAGCCTGGAGAAAAGGAAACTGAGGGGGAGACCTCATTGCTCTCTGCAGCTCCTGGAAAGGAGGTTGTGGTGAGGTGGGTGCTGGGCTCTTCTTCCAAGAAACAGGTGACAGGACAAGGAGAAATGGCCTGTAGTTGCACCAGTTTGGATATTAGGAAGCATTTATTCACAGAAAGGGTTCTCAAGCACTGGCAGAGGCTGCCCATGGCAGTGATTGAGTCCCTGTCCCTGGAGGGGTTTAAAAGACGAGTAGACGTTGTCCTTCAGGACATGGTTTGGCGGTAGACTTAGCAAGACTGGATCAGTGGTTGGACTCGATCTTAAAGGTCTTTTCCATACAAAATCATTCTGTGATTCAGTGTTTGTTAACTTCTATCTTCTCCCTCTTTATTTCACGAGATGATCCCTCTGAAGCTGTCGCTCTTGTCTAACCCGTGTATTCCACTCACAAAACACATGAAAGTCAGTAACATCGGTGGTTAAAGCACCAAAACCAACCTCAGCTGCAGCAAACCCTTGGCTCTGTCACCCCTTGCTTCTGCTGGTGCTCTGGAGCGCAAGGTGTATCTGCTTCTTCTGAGTGTGTTACCTTACACTTTGCTCTACAGCACAGAATTCATCTTGTGCTCCACGTGCCTTCTGATCTCGTTAGTAATTCCTCTGCTGTGAAGGGACCTGAGATCCTTGGCTGCTTAGCTGAGTTCCAGTTCAAGCTCCATCTTACACTTATTCCCCAGGGAAGAAGGAGAGGAGAATAGAGATCAAAAGGATCTAATTGCTGAGAGGACTCCTGCCTCCTGCTTACAGGCGCCCTTGGTCTGAGTCTGCGTCTCCATCCCACTGTGTGCATGTGTGTTCCTGGATGTTTCGGCACCTTGGGAGGCTGTTCCATATATTCACTCTCCTGACTTAAGTGCTCTACTTACAGTAGATGCATTTATATGTCAGTTCCTTTGATTACACTGCAGCCTTTTTGTCCAGTCTAATATGTCCAAGCTGCTCCGATTCCGTGCTCTTCCTAGTTCTTCCTGCACACCCTCCCCAAATCCTGTTGCTGCTTCCGCTAGGATGCTTCCAAAACCTGTACTGTGGTAACAGCTTCTTTCGGCTGTGCTGCTTCCAGTTGGCTCTTATAGACTCACTGAGGGCAGAAAAGCCCTCTCAGCTCATCCAGTCTAACCGTCAGCCCAGCCTCACTGTGTCTGCTAAACCATGTCCTGAAGTGCCACAGCCAAATGGTTTTTGAACCCCTCCAGGGATGGGGACTCCACCACTGCCCCGGGCAGCCTCTGCCAGGGCTTCTCTGCTCTTTCAGTAAAGATGTTTTTCCTAATATCCAATCTAAACCTTCCCTAGTGCAACTTGAGGCCATTTCCTCTCATCTTATTGCTTCTTACTTGGTTGAACAGACCAGCACCCACCTCGCTACAACCTCCTTTCTGGCAGCTGTAGAGTGCTATATTATTTGTCCTCAGCTCTAGACTATGCAAAATGAGCTCTTTCAGGTATCTTTTGCCACCGCCTAAACCTGCTTCCCGCCTCACCCTTCAATGCCCAGTCTGGCTTCCCAGCCATCAGGGTCCACATTCTTGCTTTCAAGCAGCTCTAATGTCATTCTGATTTAAGCTGCCCTCACTTCCCATTTGCTGCTCCCTTCGAGTCTCTCCTATTTTTGTCCAAATCCGCCCCCATGTTCACTGCTACTCTGTGCAAATGGAGCTCCTTCCCTGCTCTGCCTCAAAAAGCAGCTGAAGCCCTGCAGTGTTCTCATGGCAACGCGCTCACTACTCATCCCCTTTGGAGTGGTGTCTGCTCCCTGCCTGGGGTGCTCAGCCAGGAGCTGGGCACCAAAGCCTTCAAAGAAAGGACAGCCACTAACTTGACCAGGGGCCTTTGAAAGCAGTTCCTGGGTGAAATCAAGGCTCATTATGGAAAAGTTGTGCTGCAAGGAGGCAGTAAATTGCAAAAAACTTGCCCCCATGGTCCTGATTGGCTCATTTTCTTCTCCAGCAATGGTTGCACGTTGTCCAGCAGTTCCCAGTGAGCTGCTGGAGCCCAACAGGTACCTTATGCGTGAATTACAGAAGCTGTGGACTGGCCAGTGTTACGCTGGGTATTAGATATTAGGCTCTTTGATTGCTGCGGCTCTGGGTGGTTCAGAGCACACAACAGCTGTGCAGTGCTGGGAAGAGCGTATTTTACCATTCTTGACAGCATGAAACACTCACTCTGGGAAGATCTTCATTGCACCTCGAGTGGTGGCATCTCCCCCAGCGCTCCTCAGTCACCTGGGGCCATTCATTCAGCCAAACTAAAGCGCTGAGAGAAGCTGCCTGTCTGGCACTCCTGCATCTATTTTAAGCTCCTTTGAGGTTTCACAGAGTCTGTTTCCTATTATCTGACTTTACAGCCTGGCGTGAATCTAGGAGGTTTGAGCCGTCTGTGCCTTCTCAAGCGTCTCTGTGCTCTTTGCTGTAGCTGACATCCACAGCTTATAATTAACTAGGTGCATGGAGAGTTTATTGTTTCATTTTTTTAAGAGCCCTAGTATCTAATCTGGCTACGAAAGAGCTAAGAATGGGTGATACCATGGTTTCTGCGGTGCCCTGTTAGCAGTTTGCCCCAATACTGCCCGTTCTCAGCCTGGCGGAGCGCTTCTCCGTGTTTAGCTCACACATGGAGAACCGATCCTTTTAACCCTGGCTCCTGACTTGAGCTGTACGCGCTCTCCTCAGGCTGAGATCCAGCAGCTCCCTCCTACTTCCAGCCTGGAAAAGCAGACCCAGGCTGCTTCCCACCCTCAGAAAACCCAGCGTGCCAGAGAGGATGGATCTAGGTTGCTGCAGACCTCTGCTCTTCGTGCCTAGCATCTTTCTGGCTTCCTACCAATGAAATGAGGCAACCAGACGCTTCCAGTCACAGAGACATTTATTCTTCTATATCTGTACAGGTGATAGATCAGCGCATGCTTCGTGCAGCAGCATCCACAGAAATTCCTTCTCCTCACAGTAGGATAAATAAACTGGTGGTGCTGCATTACAAACCTACGTGGATGCTTACCTGTTTCCAGGCTGAGAGTGCCAACTGCGCTTGAGTTAGGGGAGAAAAAACCCACAAGGACATAAAAAGGAGGAACGGCTCTGATTTTTCACATTCAGACAGGGTGGGAGAAGAAACAAACAACAGTTTCTGGCCCTTGACCGTTGCCGTAGCTATGGCTTTGAGGTGTGATGCTGCTGGCTCCTTGCAAGCTGCCTGCTTCTCCACGCAGTGAGTGCCATGTCCCTCTCTGTCCATGTTCTGCTGCCCCAAAATAACAAGTCTTTAGCCAAATGATGCCATTCTTCTGTGAGGAGGAGGTGCACAGTCAAGAGTGGGAAATTCCCAGTGTGGAGAACTGGAACTTGCCCGCGAGGTTCCAGCAGACAGTGCTATCATCTGAGCACAGAGCTCTGCTCAGAAGAACTCCTTGGCAAGGACAAGGACAGTCTGGGTAGGGCGAGAACAGCAAAACAGGCCACACACAACGGGAATGCTGCGGTATCCCACTGGGAACAGAGGAACTGGCAGCAGCAGTGAGTGAAGGCGGTGTGTTAAATGAGAAATACCTTCAAATGGCGTAATCTCTGGGGTTCTGTTTCCTGAGGGTCTGCAGAACATCCTCGAGAAGCGATAGCCCCAAATCCACTTTGAAGGACAGGAAGGGATCGGAGAGGTCAGAGAGAGCAGTGCCGTTCTGGGAGCCCAGCTCTGAGGTCCCACAGTCTGTAGCCTGGTCCTTGTGGAACTGGGTTTGGGTGGCTTTGTGGTATTGATGAGCGGCACCAGAAAAGGAGATGTCGGAGTGGGAATCTGTGCGATCAATGATGTTGGGGCAGCTGGAACTGTCCAGGTAAAGCCGGGGAGGCTTGGGGGGTGCCTGTGCCTTGGCCAGGTTCTGCTCGCTCTGACAGGACAGGTAATCGGACTTGTCCTTCAGTTCCCTCAGGCATTCTCTCTTCTGGCACTGTCCATCACTGTCCAGAGTGTGGCTGTTCTGGTTCAAGATGATGACTTGGTTGCCCAGCTTTTTGTGTCTCCTGAGTGAGAAACGTCTGAAGAACGTTGTGGACTTGAGGGACCCTCTCCGCCAAGTATCCATGCTGATGGAAGGCAGCGAGAAGAAGGAAACTGCTGACTCTTCACAGTCGGGCGTTGGGCTTAAGTTGCGGGATGAGCAGCGAGCCACGCAACAGGAACAACCTCTTCCTTCCCCGTTCCCGTAGCTGGAAGGAAAACAGAGAGGCTGGTATTGCAGGAAATGCAAACTTCACGTTAACGTCCCCGTGTTATGGCCTGGCTTAGATGTTAAGGAGTCTCTGTCTCTCGTGGAGAAGGAACGGCGGTGTCTGAGCTTATTAAATATGTGCTGCAGAAACAAACTGGTGAAGAACAGCGAAGGCGCACAGTCACCATGAGAACAGACTTAATCCAGCATCTAGAACAGAAGGGCACTGCGGTGCCATGGTAACCAGGCACCTTCGTGGTGAGGGCCACGGTATAAAAATCTCAGTGGGCGGCTGGGAAGGGAGACGGTGACTCAGTCGCATTGAGGGAAAGCAAGGAGATGCAGTCAAATGGAATTTAAAAAGCAACAAAACACAGATGTAAAAGGTGAACGTTAGGAAAATTGGATGCAAAATAGACTTACGCTGTGTCGGAGCGGCACCCGGGTCCAGTGGGTGGCGAGGAGAACCTGTGGAAGCACTCGGAGAACGGTGAGCACCACGTTCGCTGGGATGCTGGGATGTCAGAAGCAGCAAATCCAGGGACAATTCAGCCAGGTGGGACCAGGAATGCTAAAAATCCCCAATGCCTCCTTCTCTTCATGAGCCTCCTGTCACCACTTCCCAGGCTGCAGTTCTTGTGCGTGTGCGTTTGTTGTGAGCCAAGCCCTTGCTGAGTCAGCCACGTCAGGAACTGGGTTTGACACTACTGGTAATTGCCAGGATTGCAGGAAGTAGGTGTGGAGAGCAGCAAAGCATCGGCCCACACTCAGCCTGTGGAGACAGCGAGCTCCTTTGGAGGCATCCGGATTGCCTGAGGACCGGCACCGCCAATATCCACTCGTGGCCCGCCTTGGCTCTGACCGTTTGTTCTCTTGGTGCTCGTCCTTCTGCCACTTCTGGTGGCTTCTTCCATCAGCCCGGCTCCCAAACGAGGCTGGGAATCATCTCTTGTCTGTTTTAAATGTAAATCCAGAGCGTGAGGTAGTGATTCCGGTTTGTACAGGTGATTCATCTGCATGAGGCTCAGGTAGGCTGCTCCATTTGGCCGAGCGAATGGCAGCGAGTGTGTGGTTGGTGGACAGGAGCTTTGAAAAGCTTTGTTCTGCCACTGATAAAATCTGGTGCCTTCTCAGGCACCGTCAAAATCCATGCTGTGCAGCACTGAAAGGTTGTTTCATCCATCCAGATGCCAATTATGGCATATTAGTCTCTTAATTCCCCTGTTCAGGTTTGTCATCTTGTGGGCTTCTGTCTTGCCCTCACTGCAGCTGGAGGAACCGCTTCCCTGGCCCGTGAGAAGCAGGAGAACTGGAGCTGTGTGAACATCATGAGGTTCAACAAGGCCAAGTGCAAGGTCCTACACCTGGGTCAGGGCAATTTGCAGTTTCAATACAGGCTGGGGGACCTCACTGAGAGCAGCCCTGAGGAGAAGGACTTTGGGTGCTGGAGGAGTTCTCCTCTCTCAACGTGAGCCAGCAATGTTCTCTCCCAGCCCAGAAACCACCCGTGTCCTGGGCTGCATCCGGAGCAGTGGGACCAGCAGGGAGGGAGGGGATCCTGCCCCTCTGCTCTGCTCTGTGAGACCCACCTGGAGCCCGTGTCCAGCTCTGGAGTCCTCAGCACAGGGACAACACGGAGATGTTGGAGTGAGGGCACAGGAGGCCACGGAGATGATCCGAGAGCTGGAGCGGCTCTTTTACGAGAATGGGCTAGAAGAGTTGGGGTTGTTCATTCTGGAGAAGAGAAGGCTGTGGGGAGACCTTAGAGCAGCTTCCAGGACTGGAACGGGCTCTGGGAAAGCTGGGGAGGGACTTTTTACAAGGGCCTGTAGTCACAGGATGAGGGGAATGGCTTTAAATGAGAAGGGCGAAGATTTAGATTAGACATTAGGAAGAAATTCTTGACACTGAGGGTGGGGAGGCCCTGGCCCAGGTTGCCCAGAGCAGTGTTGGCTGCCCCATCCCTGGAGGGGTTCCAGGCCAGGTTGGATGGGGCTTGGAGCCCCCTGATCCAGTGGGAGGTGTCCCTGCCCATGGCACGGGGTGGGACTGGATGGGCTTTGAGGTCCCTTCCAACACAAACCATTCCAGGATTCTATGATAACAAATCAACTCATGCCCCATTTTCACGCAGAGTCTTAGCTGTTCTCTTGCCTCCTCCTCCCTTCTGCTTCCAGAGATCCTTAAATCACCACTGACTCCGGTTCCTAGAAAACTGAGCATGAGATATTCCCATTCACCTTCCCTCAGGATGTTTTGATTTCTACCTGAGCTGTCACACAAATGGGGTGGATGTTTCCAAGCACTGCAGAGCTTTGAATACGTCTGAAATAGCAAGGCCACCTACTGACGTTCGAAGGCTTGGAAAGCAGAGCCAGAGCCTCCGCTTTCCCCCGCGACAGCAGCTGTCAGCGCTGCCTACGTCTCTTAGGTAGAGTCTGCAGCCACCGCTTGACGTGACAGTTGCCATCATAGGCCTCCAAGAGCTTTTGAGAGCTGAAATGCTCTTGTGTCAGGTTTGGAAATGCACCTGGGGGGCAGTTCCTGTGGCCGCTTCCATGACTAAACCACAGAAAGCCTTGATTGGGTTTTTTTATGGCATTTGTAAGGAATGAGGTGTAGGCCAGACTTTGTGTTGTGCTTGCAGAGTGAGCTTGTCCTCCGCAATAACCAGCCGCAGCGGGGTGAGCCGCACTTCTCATCCCCCCTCCTGTGAGCAGGGAATAGCAGCAGCAGGAGGGTAATTCCAGCTCCCCGTCTGTCCTGCTCTCTCGTTATTAACGCCGTTACGAGGAGAAACGTTTCTGCAGGCCAGGCACCTTTTGCACCTTTCCTCCTTTCTCCAGGGTCGTGCTGCTCTGAGCCACTTCCCTGACTGGAACGGGCCTGCGGTGAGGGTGGTTCATGGAGGGTTTGCACTGCCCGTGACGGGTTGTTTTGTTTTTCTCCTCCCAGGCATCGGTGGTATCGGAACGGGATTACGAGAGCCTGGTGATGATGCGGCTGCGCCAAGCGGCAGAGAGGCAGCAGCTGATCGAGCAGCTCAAGCGGGAAGAGGAGGAAGAGTCTCGCACCTAGCATGAGCGAGTATGGATTCTCCCCACCCCATCGCTCTGCATTTCCAGAGCTGTTTCTTAAATTAAGTCAATAAACTGCTCTTTTAGAACTGTGGTAGGAATACAAACTCATGGTGAGCCCAGCTCTTATCCCTTTCCAGAGCGGGGGTGAAAATAAAGGCTGCATCAGCTTCCAAGCGAGGGTATCGGCCTCAGCCTGTGTCCTCGGAGCAGTTACTGGGGACAGGGGCTGAGAGGTGCTATCGGAACACCAAGCCTGGGAGCTGCTGTTCATTCCTGACAGCGTGTTCGGGAGCTGGGGACCCAGAAGGCTTTAAAAGAACCCACAGACAGCCGTCGGTTTCTTCAGAGAAATGTTTTATTGGTGTTACCCCCACGGCAGGATTGATGCGCAGTCCCAGACGTCCCTGCATTGCAGCCGCTGCTGTTCAGATGACAGAGCCCGTACCGGAATGCTGACGAGACCTTTCTGTGCCGCTCCAAGGAGCGACGCATTGTGTGGAATGGCTCGCTCGGGGCTGACAGCCTAATGGTGCTGCTGACCACAACCCTGTCTGGGAGAGAAACTGGCCTTGCTGCCGAGTGAGGGATTCTCAGGGAGATCTGGGTGGGTTTAGCAGCTCTCGCTTCCATTTCAGGGATGGGATAGTGTGCGATCCATGCGTGGCTTCCCTTCCCTGACCCCATGGTCTGGGAGAAGGCATGCCTGGAGCTGCCGCAGCTCAGCGCCTGTCTCCCCAGGGCAGCCCCAAGGAACAGGCAGACAGGTTTCGTTTGACCTTCCTCATGTGTGCTAAACAGGAGATGATTCAAATGTAAAGAGACGGCGTTCGCCAGGCTGCCGCTCGGAGGAACATGGGGGTAGAACTGTGATTTCTTCTGGACTGGGCATATTCCTCCCTCTGGGCTTGTGAAACAGCAGGGGTGGGAGTTGACATTGGGTCAGTTTTCCCCCTACACCACTCCTCCCCCTATGCCCAAGGGCCTGGAGTCTGGGACAGAAAGGGCTTAAAGGGAAGAATTTGCTGTCAGTCCTGTGTGGTTTGATTCCCACCAGGATCTTGTCCAGGAGGAGCTCCAAAAATTTCCTCATTGTTCCTTGTGGAGGCACCACACCAGCGTCTGGCCCACGCCAGTCATGCTGACCACCCGGTATCCACAACTCTCCAGCTTGTTCAGGACAACCCGCGGAGCGTCGTTCACATAGTACTCCCAGCTGCAAGCAGGGAAGAGGAGAAATTAAATGAGATGGAGAAGGAAGAGACAAAAATTCCCTTGTGGAAGTGACTCTGCCTCATTCCTAAACCCATGTAGGACGCGGCAGTGACCACATCTGGCTGTGCGAGGTGATGGCTCGGTTAACCAGGCGGGGAAAAGCCAAACCCACAGCTCCCAAACCAAGGAGCCTGTCCAAAACAGAATGGTCATGTTCAGCTGAAACGTGGCTTGGGGCCTGGTTGTTAAAGCCATGTGCTGAGACAAGGCTGACACTGCGGCAGAGAGCGTTCCCAGCAAGGAATTCATGGAGAATCTCTGCAAAGCAGGGGAGAATCATGGAATAGAATAGGGATCGTTTGGGTTGGAAGGGACCTCCAAGCCCATCCAGACCCATCCCCTGCCATGGGCAGGGACACCTCCCACTGGATCAGGGGCTCCAAGCCCCATCCAACCTGGCCTTGAACCCCTCCAGGGATGGGGCAGCCACCCCTGCTCTGGGCAGCCTGGGCCAGGGCCTCCCCACCTTCATTGTGAAGAATTTCTTCCTAATATCTATAGAATCTATTATTCCAGTGTTTCTAAGGAATGAACACCCAATGGTTTTCCTGTGTCAGAGCTGGTCTCTCAGCTGGGTGGTTCTAAGAGCCTGGGGACTGGAAATCGTGCTGCCTTCAGCCAGGCGTTAAAGCCTCGGAAGGTCCAGGAGTCGTCGCTCCTCAGCAGCGCAGCCAGGTGAGGTGGAGCCCAGGCTCCTCTACCCCGGCAGCTCAGAGTTGCACCTCGTGGATCTCGGACCTGGTGCTTGGGATCTTTGTCCAGCTCTGATTCCTCTGCAGTTTCTGCTGGCTTTGCACTTGGACCTCCCTTCCCTCCCCCTGCTCCCCGATGCCTTGAGGGCTGTGGGGCTGCTCCCAGCACAAAGGAAAAGGCTCCGAGGGGAGAGTGGCACCAGGCAGGCACGAACTGGGCTGAAGTTGCCGTGGGACTTTGCCTGCTGGGTTCGGCACCTTTTCTGTTCCTCCGTCCCCTTCCTTGGGGTGCAGCGTTTACTGGGGCACACGGGATGAGCCACATGGCAGTTCAGCTCCTCGGTGACTCACTGGGCCAGATAAGCTGGTAATGACGGGCTCTGAGATCCCTGGTGATCTCGTTCGGGCACCTTAGCAAAGCCTGCCCTGATTTTCATACTAATCACAATAAAAAAGGACCCAAAAGCGTTTCCAAAGCTGCTCTTGCTCGGATTGCGAACTATTAATGGAGAGGTGAGCGCTTTTAAAGCATGGAATAACACCAAGGCTTTTTTCCACTTTCCCAAGCCCAACTCCGCTTTGCTGTAATTGGGGCTGTGGTGAGGAGATAATGTGCGTTACTAGAAATGTCTCTGAACCTCACGCTTTCTCCAGAACGCTTGGCCCGTGCCCTTCAGATCCACACGTTGGAGTGGGTAAATGTTATTCCCATTATGCAGAGGAAGATGCCGAGGCAGGGATGGTTGGTAGGAACCTAAAACTGAGCGGCTGAGCTCGGAGCAGAAGGAAAACCGAGTGCCCAGGGCTTCATACACAGCTCGCATCGAGTGAAACAAAAGTACACGGGTCAGGTTCGCTGCTGTCTGCGTGTAAAACTGGTCTGGATGGGGATAGAGAGGCTGGAGACAGTGGCAAAGCCGTCCCTCCCAGCAAAATGCCAGCGGGGAACAGGAATGGCATCCAAGACTGGGGAGGACTCTGCCCTCTCACATCCTTAGATCCCCGGCTGCCCTGCCTCCCAGGACCAGAGCCCGGGTGGGCGTGCATTGGGGATAAGCTGGGGATGGAGCGGAGAACGCCCTGGTGACCCCTGCCTGGCTCTGCCTTCAGGATGGGCTTCGGCTCTGCCCTGGGGAGCAGCTCCATCGCAGAATTCCAGGTGCTCAGCTCCACAAATCTGAGAGCAGGACATTGGGTTTCATTTCAGACCGAGCAGTGCTGATAGCGTTTATGATTAGAGGAGATGCCGGGGGCCCTGCAGCCATCCGCCTCCACCTGGTGGACCCGCAGAACCCTGTTATCCACAGCAGCCAAGGGTCAGGGGGTTGATTTTTGGTACCAGGAACACAGAGGCTGGGGCAGAGCCCGGCTCGCCCCTCGCCAGAGCCCCGGTGCCCGCGGGGCAGCAGCAGAGCCTGCGCTGGCGGCTGGTGGAACGTGATGATGGGGCTTTTGCAGGAGCCGCGGCAGAGCTGCCCAACAGGATCTGTGCTCTCCAATTAGAGGCAATTAAAGTACTTCACCTGGATATTACAGTGCACCAGCAGGTCCGTACTGCTTAGACCTTTCCTTTCGGGCTCTTTCTCAAGTCCTGTTGAAGGTTTTGGGGACCACAGTGGTCTGAAAGGGTGAGATTTGCAGCTGAGCGAGCTGCCAGCGAAGCGGGCGATGGAAAACCCACTCGGCCATCGGGCGAATTCAGGAGCTCTCGTGCCAGGTCAGGGGTTTGGCTCAGCGTGCTGGCGTGCAGCTCTGCCTCTCGGGGTGGCGGCAGCCACATTCCAGCCCGGTTATTTTCTCCTCTCCCTGTTGCTCAAGCGCAAACAGGGAAGACATGCAGCAGGGAGAGAGTGGAGCTACCCTGGGCACAGGCGGGGCAAGAGGGAGCCCAAAATGCTCCTGAGCGCAGTGAGGGAAGGAAGGTGGTGAATCCCTGATGGAGTGATCCCCGAGACAGCTCAGATTCCTTCTCCCCAACAAGTAAAACGCGGCACTTGTGTTCCTTTATAACACTGTGCCTCCTCCCTGGCTGCGGGGCAGACACCGCGGAGGCGTTTAATCTCACTTTGCCTTTCTTCTCACCCAAATCCTGGGGATCATAGAATCCTGGAATGGTTTGGGTTGGAAGGGACCTCCAAGCCCATCCAGTCCCACCCCTGCCATGGGCAGGGACACCTCCCGCTGGATCAGGGGCTCCGAGCCCCATCCAACCTGGCCTGGAACCCCTCCAGGGATGGGGCAGCCACCACTGCTCTGGGCACCCTGGGCCAGGGCCTCCCCACCTGAACAGGGAAACAGTTCTGCCTAAGATCTCATCTCAATCTCCCCTCTGGCAGCTCAAAACTGTTCCACTCATCCCATCCCTGCCTTCCCTGATCCAGAGCCCCTCCACAGCTTTCCTGGAGCCCCTTTCAGCCCTGGAAGCTGCTCTAAGGTCTTCCCACAGCCTTCCCTTCTCCAGGCTGAACAGCCCCAACTCTCCCAGCCTGGCCTCGGACAGGAGCTGCTCAGCCCTCGGATCATCATCAAATATCTGGCAGGGTTTCCCTGGGTGAGCATTGTCATGCACGGGCAAGGACACGTGTGCCTTTTCAACATCAAACTCATCCTGGGATTAACCGTACACCTGGAGGTGCCATGGGGAACATGAGAAGTGAAAATGTTCCATGTTTTCTTGGGAAAATAAGGAGAGGGGAGAGCCTGAAACATCACACGGAAGGACTTACAAGTGGTTCCCCAGCATGTTCCTCTTTGTGGCCCCCAGGAAGCTCATCAGGCTGGGATCCGAATGCTCATCTCCCACCATGGTGGGGCCGACCTCCTGCAGGGAAAGGCAGCAGAGCTATCAGCAACGTGTGCCAGCACGGCCACCCCCTCCCCGCTCCCCAGCACCCACTGGGAAGAGCTTTACTGGGAAAGGAGTTGTTCTGAGAGGACCTTGGTGGCTTTGCTCCTGGAGGGCCACCTGCTGGCTGAGCCCTCCGGGATCCACCACTGGGAAGTCTCCAGGAGAGCAACGAGGTGCTGCTCACAGCCTCTCCCGGCAAAACCAGCACATCTGTGTGGTTTGCCATGGAATGAGCATCCCCAGGCCACCCAGGGACCGTTCGATGTCCTCGTAGAACAGAGCTTCGGGAATGGGTCCACTAACTGGAAAGGGGGAGAAGATGGTAGAATCATGGAATGGATTGGAAGGGACCTCACAGTCCATCCAGTCCCATCTTCTGCCATGGGCAGCACCTCCCACTGGATCGGGGCTCCAAGCCCCATCCAACCTGGCCTGGAACCCCTCCAGGGATG
This sequence comes from Cuculus canorus, assembly GCF_017976375.1. Taxonomy (NCBI): domain Eukaryota; kingdom Metazoa; phylum Chordata; class Aves; order Cuculiformes; family Cuculidae; genus Cuculus; species Cuculus canorus. The sequence continues at coordinate 68,632,789 of NC_071405.1, read as the reverse complement.
GGGCAGCCCCCACTGCTCTGGGCACCCTGGGCCAGGGCCTCCCCACCTGAACGGCAAAACATTTCTCCATGAGAGCTCATCTCAATCTCCTCTCTTTCAGCTCAAAACCGTTTCCCCCCATCCTGGGGACATGATTTAGTGGTGGACAGGGACGGTTGGGGCTGATTATCTCCAAGATCTTTTCCAAGCTAATGATTCCATGATTCCTCTCTGTCCCCTCTCGGAGGGGATAAGCCCCCTCTGCTCCCCTGCAGCCCCCCCTGTCCATGAGCCCCATGGGGACGTGGAAGGCGGTCACTCCTCCCTGCCCGAAGCCAAAGCACCAAAGTCCATCCCCGCCACGAGGTCAGGACGGGCTGTTTGCAGCCACGGCTCGATGCCAGCTGTCAGGTTGGAAATGTTTGCTTTGCCTGTCTGAGAGAGCAGAGTTCCCAAAGTTCCGGAGGGGGAAGGAGCTGAGGGGAGATAATGCAGCCCTCCCCACCGCCCACTGCCCCGAATGTGCTGCAGACCCCGGCCGGGAGGCTCCTGCATCCCAGCCCATCACCAGCGAGGCAGGGGGCTGCCGGAGGGCTGGGAAGGGGCTTTCTGCAAAGGCTTGGAGTGATGGGACAAGGGGGAACGGCTCAAAATTGGAAGGGGGGAGATTTACACCAGGCATAAGGAGGAAATTCCTCATGGTGAGGGTGGGGAGGCCCTGTCCCAGGCTGCCCCATCCCTGGAGGGGTTCCAGGCCGGGTTGGATGGGGCTTGGAGCTCCTGATCCAGTGGGAGGTGTCCCTGCCCATGGCAGAGGGTTGGAATTAGATGATCTTTAAGGTCCCTTCCAACTCAAACCATTCTATGACACCAAACACCACTGTCAGCAGCCCCCCATGTCCTCATTCTCAATTCCCTGCTCCTTTGGTCCATGATGTGTGTGGAACGGGACACCAACAGCAGCAGGTCCTTCTCCCAGCCTCCTTCCCGCTTCCTGAGCTGCTTTTTTCACTGTCACCCCCTTCCTGGCATAAACCCACATCTCCCTACTTTGCCTTCCACACGCGTGGTTCCCCTTGGTGCTGGAGAAGGAGGAGAAGCCGGGCAGATCCGTGTCTGTCTGTGCCCACAGCCCTGGCGGAGCCGCTCTGGGGGCTGCAATCGTTAGGAAGCAGCGCTTCCTTTCTGTCTTTATAGGAGAATAACGGGCAGTGCCCACAGCCCCAGGCTCGGACGGAGATCCCGGGCGCTGCACAACAGCCCGGGTGCCCGCAGCGCCCTTCCCTTCGCCTCCGCTGCGGGTGTCACCCTGGAGCAGCTCTTTGGGAGAGAGGGGAAAACAGGAGTGAAGACACCCAGAGATGAGTTTCTTTGACACCCATGGGATCCCACAACAAACTCCCCTGGTTTTGTTCCTCGCTGTTTAGGAGGGGAGGGTTTTAATCACAGAATCCTTTGGTTGGAAAAGATCTTTGAGATCATCGAGTCCAACCGTCGCTGCCCACGACTGAACCAGATCCCTGAGCACCTCGTCTGCCCGGCTGTTAAACCCCTCCGGGGATGGGGTTGCCACCACCTCAGGAGTTAGGAGATGGGGTATAGGCACGCAGGGGCCCTCCTGCCCCCATGGGACGGGATGGAGAGGGCGGTTGTCCCAGCGTGGGGATGGCAGACACATCGCACCAGGCTCCAGCAGCTGAGGAGCAGCGTGGCCACGCCAGGGGTCCCCCAAATCCACAGGGTATCCCCCCCAAGCCCCGGACAACTCACTCCAGCAGCTGGGATATGGCTTGTCCATCCACAAATCCACAGGGATCCTCCCCAGAGCCTCAGACACCGCATTCCAGCAGCTGGGACACAGCTTGTCTGTGCTCGGAATCCCCTAAATCCACAGGGTTCCCCCCCCAGAGCCTCAGACACCCCATTCCAGCAGCTGGGACACAGCTTGCCCGTGCCCGGGATCCCCCAAATCCACAGGGCATCCCCCCCCCAGAGCCCCCCCCGGGCTCACCATGCGGATCTGGGTGCTGATGAGCAGGTACGGCATCGCCCTTCGATCCCGCCGCTCCCGAGGCTCCACCCGCCCCGTCCCGGCGGGGGGAAAGGGGAGGGGATGGAGAGGGGGGAGAGGAAGAAGAGGGCAGGGAGAGGAAGGACCAGGAGACGATGGTGAGAGAGGAAAGGGAGCAAGAGAAGAGGGAGAGGGAGGTGATGGACAAGGAGGTGATGGAGAGGGAGGAGAGGGACCAGGAGATGATTTAGAGGGACATGAAGGTCCAGGAGATGGTGGACAGGGAGATAGAGAGCAGGAGAGGAAGAACCGGGAGATGATAGAAAGGGAGGAGAGGGAGCAAGAAATGATGGAGAGGGGGGTGATAGTGAAAGAGGTGATGGAGAGGGAGGACAGGGAGCAAGAGGTGATAGAGAGGGAAACGAGGGACCAGGAGATGATGGAGAGAGAGGAAGCAGGAGGTGAGGTAGAAGGAGGAAAGGGAGCAGAAGATGAGGGAGAGGGAGGAGTGGGATCAGGAGGTGATGGAGAGGGAGGAGAGGGACAAGGAGGTGAGGGAGAAGGAGATGAAGGACCACGAGTTAATGGACAAGGAGATCACAAACAGGGAGATGAAGGACCAGGAGACAGTGAAGAGGGAAATGATGGACAGGGAGAGGAAGGGCTGTAATCGGTTCCTAATTTTGCTAATGATCTTCAGAAACGAATGACTGTGAGGAAGCAGAGGGCTGCTCCTGAGAGCCAAGAGCCTGGCCAGGCTGCGTCACCCGGGGCTATTTCCCTGTGCTGCCCCCGTTACTGATTAACCCCAACGGGGAGAAAGTGAACATTTTCCTTTGAGATCATTGAGTCCAACTGTCCCTGTCCACTATTGAGCCATCCCTGAGCACCTCATCTGCCCAACTTGTGAACCCCTACAGGCAAGGGGACTCACCGCCTCTGCCAGGGCCCGAGAACCCTTTCCATGAAGAAATGTTTCCTAATATCCAATCTGAACCTGCCCTGGTGCAACTTGAGGCCATTCCCTCTCATCCCATCACCTGTCACGTGGGAGCAGAGCTCAGCACCCACCTCACCACAACCTCCTTTCAGGCAGTTGCAGACAGCAATGAGGTCTCCCTCAGCCTCCTCTTCTCCAGGTTAAACAACCCCAGATTCCTCAGCCGCCTCTCATAACCCCTGTCCTCAGCCCCTTCACCCCTTTGGACCTCAGCAGGGTGAGCGTGGCTGGTAACAACCATCCCACCCACAAACAATGCAGACAGGAACCCCAAACCCTTCGCTCCACGCATGAATTAAAGGGAGCAGCAGGCAGGGTCCTCTGCGTGGCGCCTGCCCGGCACTCGCTGGTCGCTTTGGCTCTTTCCTGGGAGGCGGGAGGGAAATGAGAGAGGAAAATGAGATCAGAGCCTGCACACAACGTTTTGGAATTGAATTTCCTAATGCGATAAGGAAATCTGGGAGCCAGCCTGGCAGTGGCAGCTATAAAACACAGTGTGAGATATCTCTGTGGTGCCATCCATCATTGGAAAGCGTGTGCTGCCCCTCTGGCTCCAAGCAGTCGGAGAGGAACAGGGGAGCTGCAGCTCAGACTCCCTGCCAGGAACTCAGAGAAATGAAAGCCAGAGGTTGTTTGGCTCCACCAGGAATCACCACCCTGATCCCCACCTCGCAAGAAGCAAGGGGAGTACAAAGAGCTTTATTTTTCTGCTGCTGTTTCTAATTAACACCCTCTTCCGACAGCACCCAGTTCAATTCCCTGCACGGAACATCTCTGATGGGATGGGGGCAGCGCCTTCGGAGCAGCAATCCCATGGGGATTTCTAATCCAATTACCCACCAGCGTGTGGTTGTTCTCTGCTGGTATAAAGGGGTTAAAGGGAAAGAGCAAAGCACCATCTCTGCCCGGAAATTATTTCTTTCCAAAAGCTGAGTTTTATCAGTTTCATTAAAGCCCAGCGGGAGAAACAAGCCGAGGCAGGGGCGCAGCGTACCCAGATACCATCTTTAATATCCACAGAGCCAGAGCGACGGCATCACCATGAGGAGAAACTCAGCGGCTCCGTAACTGCCCACAGGAAAGGTTCGTCACTGGGGCCCACGGCTGTCGCTCGCCAGGTGGAGGGACAGGGACAGGGTGACGCGGGTGAAGAGCGAGAGGCTCTTGTGGCATTTATCCTGATATTAAAGAGATATCAGAAGCTGTAGGGATTGGGGTGTGGGGAGGAGGGGAAGATACAGGAGTAGGTAGAATCATAGACGGTTTGGGCTGGAAGGGACCTCCAAGCCCATCCAGTCCCACCTCCTGCCATGGGCAGGGACACCTCCCACTGGATCAGGGGCTCCAAGCCCCATCCAACCTGGCCTGGAACCCCTCCAGGGATGGGGCAGCCACCACTGCTCTGGGCACCCTGGGCCAGGGCCTCCCCGCCTGAACAGCAAAACAGTTCTGCCTAAGAGCTCATCTCAGTCTCCCCTCTGTCAGCTGAACACCTTCATCCCTTCCCTGCCCTCCCTGATCCAGAGCCCCTCCCCAGCTTCCCTGGAGCCCCTTTCAGCCCTGGAAGCTGCTCTGAGGTCTCCCCACAGCCTTCCCTTCTCCAGGATGAACTCTCCCAGCCTGGCCTCGGACAGGAGCTGCTCAGCCCTCGGATCATCTCCGTGTGCTCCCTGTGCTGAGCACTCTGAGCCTCACAGAGCAGAGCAGAGCAGAGCAGAGGGGCAGGATCCCCTCCCTCCCTGCTGGTCCCACTGCTCCGGATGCAGCCCAGGACACGGGTGGTTTCTGGGCTGGGAGCACACGTTCCCGGGTCCCGTGGAGCTCCTCCTCCCCAGCCCTCCTCAGAGCCGCTCTGGCTGCAGACACGGCACTCCGGGCGGCTCTGAAGTCCCCACGGGTATCGCCCCGCCCTGTATTGGCCCCGCCCTCCACAGACCCCGCCCACTCGATTCGCCTTGTCACGTGACTCCACCACGCATCATTAGTCCCGCCCACATTTTACCCCGCCCCCACTCCCTGGCCCCTCCCGCTCGCGGCTCCCTCTCCCCACCCTGACCCCGCCCCTCCATTCAATTGACTCGTCCCCCTCTCCCCGGCTCCGCCCAACACCTGGTTCTGCTCCGGCGGTCTGGCCCCTCCCCCTCATGACTCCGCGTCCCCGCTTCCGTGACTCCGCCCCCTCGGCCCCGCCCCTCCGCTCATTTGGCTCCGCCCCCGCTCACTAGCACCGCCCCCTCCCGTCGCGCCCCGCGGCGCTCGTGATGGCGCCGCCCGCGCGGCTCGTGCCGGGCCTGGCGCTGGCACTGGGGGCGGCCGGGGCCGTGCTCGGGCTGCGGCTGCTCTGGGCGAGGCGGCAGCGGGAAGAGCGGCGCCGGGCCCGGGGGAACGGTAGGAGCGGGGAGGGGGGGAGACAGGAGAAGGAGGGGGAAGGATGGAGGGGAGCGGTTAACGAGGGGATGGGGAGAGGAGAGGGAGAGATGGGGAGAGGAAGGGAAATGGAGGGGGAGAAGATGGGAGAGAGGGGATGGGGGGAAGCATGGAGGGGAGTGGTTAATGAGGGGAGGAGGGAGAAGATGGGGAGGAAAGTGGGGATGGGGGAGAAGGGAGAAGATGTAGGTGAAGGGATGGAGGATGGAGGAGAGGGGATTGGGGACTGGCAGGGAGATGGGGGAGTGGAGGGGATGGAGAGGGGAAGGAAGGATGGAGGAAAGGGGGAAGAAGAGCAGGGAGAGAAGATGTGGGAGAGGGAAATGGGGAGGGGCGGAGGGGACGAAGGGAGAGGAGGGGGGAGAGGTGATAGGCGGAAGAGGGGAGAATGGGGAAGAGAGGAGGGGGAGTGTGAGAATGGAGGGATGGGAATGGAATGGGGGAGGCTGAGGGAGAGGGGAGGAGGAGCAGGGATGGGGAGAGCGAGGGCGGAAGTGGGGAGAGAGGAAAGGGGAGAGGATGGAGAAAGAGGCCACAACGAGGAGGGGATAAAATGGGGGAGTGGAGATAGGGGAGGAGGGTGGGGGAAGCAGGAGAGGGGAGGGGGAGGCAGAAGGGGGAGAGGGTGAAGGAAGACAGAGGAGCAGAGCGGGGGGTGGGGGGGGATTGGGGAGGTGTGGGGGTAGTGAGGATGGGGTCAGGGAGGGGAGGAGGTGGAGCCCCTCTTGCTTTACATGTTTGTTTTTTTCCGCCCCCCATAAATAAGAACACAGAGGGGTTTTGTGTTTGGTTTTCTCTTTTTTTTTTTTTTTCTTCAGTAATAGGTCTTTTTTGCCCAGAATTGGTTTCCACTGCCCTTGTTCCTCATCACCTGTTGTCTCCTAGGCTGTTTCCTTTCCTGGCTGCTGCCCCTTGAGTCGGGGGTGACTCAGGCTGAAAGCAGAGTTGTAGTTTTTCTGTGTGATGTAGAAGAAGATTTAAATTAATTTGCAGTAAGGACTTCCAAAAAAGCAGCAGTTCCCTTCTCTGTAATTGTCTCTGTGATATTCAGGGAGGGTTTTGCTCTTTTTAAAGGAAAGTTGACAGGGGATTTTTATGAAAGTGTAGCTAAGAGAGCTCTGTTTGCCCCTGACTGCGATTGCCAATCTGTGGCTGGATGCCGGTGTCAGGGAAGGGAGCAGTAAAGCAGCTGGAGAACTTAGAACGTTGGCCAGGGCACACAGTGACACTTGAGACCAAACCTCATCTCGTCCATCTTCTGAAAACAGAGCTGGATGGAGATTTCCTGTGGGAAATCCTTTCCCATTTGACCTTTTTCTCCTCTTGTGTTCCTGAAGGTGTGCCTCGAGTGCCGGTTCCCGTCGAGGTGGGCAGTGGGGCTGTGTCTGTGCCTCTCCTGCAGCCTGAGGAGCAGGTGGACCTGCTGGAGCGCCTGGACTTCGTGTTGAGGAACATTGCGGAGCTGCGGAAAGAAGTGGAGGAGCTGCGGAGCAGCCTGCAGCGCTTGGCGGCTGAGATTGTCAGTGAAGTCAGGTACTGGCCCTGCCCATTCCTTTTTCTACTGCTGCTCCCCAGCGTGGTGAAACAGCCATTAAATTCCAAACCCACACCTGGAGAAAATGTGAATTTCTGGTTCCCACTTGACCGCCAGTGGGATTAATGTCAAAAATAGTGTCTTTCATAGAATCCTGGAATGGTTTGGGTTGGAAGGGACCTCCAAGCCCATCCAGTCCCACCCCCTGCCATAGGCAGGGACACCTTCCACTGGATCGGGGGCTCCAAGCCCCATCCAACCTGGCCTTGGACACTTCTAGGGATGGGGCAGCCACAACCTCTCTGGGGAACCTGGGCCAGGGCCTCTCCACCGTCACTGTGAAGAATTTCTTTTGATGCAGCCCAGGACACGGTTGGTTTCTGGGCTGTGAGTGCACGTTGCCAACTTGTGTGGAGCTTCTCATACCCCTACTCGCCAGGTCTTTCTTCTCAGGGCAGCTCTCACTCATGTCATCCCCCATCCTGTACAGAAACCACAGATTTCCCCGACCCAGGTGGAGACGTGGATGTGGAGGTGGTGGAGTCTTCATCCCTGGATGGGTTTAAAGGGCAGGCAGATGTGGTGCTCAGGGATCTGGTTCAGTCGTGGACAGGGATGGTTGGACTCCGTCTCAAAGGGCTTTTCCAACCAAGTGATTCTGTGATTCTCTGATGCAATCACCTTTGCATACGGATCACACATGTGGGTCATACATGGGCCGAGTCTGGGTCCTAGTGGTTTTAACCACAGGATACAGTGGTTGCCGTATGGCAGCGGGATGTTTGCATAAGCACGAGTAAAGTGACCCTGTGAATTCTTGAAATATAAAGCAAATTGGATAAGATGCGCTAGAGGAGAAAGGAATTGAGGCGGCAGACGTTTCACTGTCAAATGTTTATTCGTTTCCTTTTTTGCCTTCCTCAAAGGTCCCATCTGGAGGAAACGCAGAGAGTAACTCGCCGGAGGCGGTTCCCATTTCCTAGGGAAAGAAGCGATTCCACAGGCTCCAGTTCGATTTATTTCACGGCCAGCTCGGGAGCCGCCAATACGGATGATGGGGAAAGCGAAGGAGGGTAAGCAGAGCTCCGGGGCAGAAGTAGCTTCTGTGGTCTATCCTGGACTAGCTGCCTTTACATCACAATATTGTCTTTTAGAGATGTAAATACTAACGTTTTCTAGAAAAAAAATCATGGTAGGAAACATGGATTTTGGAAAAGCCTACTCCAGCTTTTTAGCAGCCACTGTGAGGAAGAACAAGACTGCTCTCACAGATACATTTCAGTCCTGTGTTCATTTCTGGTGCTTGTGTTCTTTTCATGAGGCTTGGGCAGAAGAACTTGCATTTCAGCTTCATTTTGCAAATCACATCGCCCTAAGCATCTTCTCTGATTTCACAGACGATTCACAATGATCATCAGGAGCTTTGGGGAGCCCAGGGCTTTTGGGCTGCTTGATTTCTCTATATTGCTTGTCTTGGCATTGGTCGTGTGGTCTGCTTTGCCTCTTCTTTCCGTGTACTTTATTGTTCCAGAGAGTCTGGTTTCAGTTCTGTTCAGGATGTGTGTGAGCCAAAGCCTCAACACACTGAAGCATTTAAGAACTTTCCATCAGCGTAAACTGGAGAAAACAGGCTGATAACATCTAAATCCCTTAATCTTTCTGTAAATGCCAAGTTTATGAAGTTATATATGATATTGCCTATCATCTTATACTGGCAGCAGCTTGTCTGAGCTGTCTTGGAGATACCCCGTGTTTGTGGTGAAGAATCATAGAACAGTTTGAGTTGGAAGGGACCTTAAAAGATCATCCAGTTCCAACACCCTGCCATGGGCAGGGACACCTCCCACTAGAAGAAGAAAGCTGTGTAGGAGCCTTCAGTTGCTGTCTGGGTTGGAAGACCATGTTGTGTTTTGGGAGCCATCAGTGTAGGACGTGTTTTTCAGCTGAGGTTCTGAAATGTTGCAGCTGCAGTAGAACGTGGTGAGACTGTGGCGCAGCCGTGGAGCCCTCAGCCCTGCTGCCTCGGAGTTTAGGGCAGGAAACCTAGGAAATCTGTCTACAACTCCCTGAAAGGAGGTTGTGGTGAGGTGTGTGCTGAGCTCTTCTCCCAGGTAACGAGCAGTGGGATAAGAGGAAATGGCCTCAAGTTGCACCAGCTGAGGTTTAGATTGCATATTAGGAAACATTTCTTCACTGAAAGGGTTCTCAGGCCCTGGCAGAGGCTGCCCAGGGTGGTGGTGGAGTCCCCATCCCTGGAGGGGTTTAAAAGCCGGGGAGATGAGGTGCTCAGGGATCTGGTTCAGTAGTGGGGAGGGACGGTTGGACTCAATCTCAAAGGTCTTTTCCAACCAAATGATTCTGTCAAACTGGAGGATTTGAGGAGGTTGTGTGCAAGTACCAGCACTAGAGAACTAATAATATAATGAATGTTAAGGAACTATCAAGAAACAAAGCCTTTAATCTGAGAGGGAGCTGCGCCAGTGCCACCTCGCACTGTGTTGCTACGTTATCCACTAATTTAGTGCTGCCTGTGTAACCTCCAGCATGTCTTCTTGTGGTGCCGGCCTGCCTGGCGTGGCAGAGATAAGAACAACTCTCGTTTCCTTGTCTTAAAGCATTTCAGTATGGAGTAGTGCGGTTTTGGATCAATGGGTAAGAGCGAGAGGCCGTGGTGGGTGTTCATGTCTGCACATTACTGATGGTGCTCAAGAAAGGGCAGCTTTGATAGCCACACGTGTCTTTTTATCTACGTGCGGCCACGTTACTGGGACAGCTTTCTTCAGATACGGACTGTGGGCCTGTATCTCTTGGTCTCCAGACAAAGGCAGCGTCACCCACAGAGTGGCTGGCTCGCCCTCAGAGGAGAAGCTCAGCCGGGACAAAGGGATCATGGACTGCAGAACCTCTTGGTTCCAGCAGAACTTGTGGACTTCAGCCCATGGCTTGGGCACAGGATAGTGGTGCAACAGCTACAGACACCCCCCTGGAGTCAGGCATCGGTGGGGTTGGTAGTAGGTTGCTTCAGGAAGTGCTTTCTGTTTTGATAAACCAACAGAATCTGAATGTATTTGCCTACAGGAAAGCTGGGGAGGGGCTCTCGATCAGGGAGGGCAGAGGGACGGGGGACAATTTTGAGCTCAAAGAGGGATATTGAGATGAGATCTTAGGGAGAAACGTTCTCCTGCGAGGGTGGGGAGGCCCTGGCCCAGGTTGCCCAGAGCAGTGGTGGCTGCCCCATCCCTGGAGGGGTTCCAGGCCAGGTTGGATGAGGCTTGGAGCCCCTGATCCAGTGGGAGGTGTCCCTGCCCATGGCAGGGGGTGGGACTGGGTGGGCTTGGGGTCCCTTCCAACCCAAATCATTCCAGGATTCTATTGTCCAAGTGCACACTCTTCAGTTCCCAGCTGTCTCGTGCTTATCCTTCAGTTAAGAGCTCACAGATAACTCTGAGGGGCACGAAGAGGGAGTCTAATTTAAAAAGCAGCTGATTCTGTAATCAGGACCCCACTGCAGCGGCACTGGTCAATATATCGTGGTAGTTTAAATTTCCAGCTTAGGTGTGTGTATGTGATTTGGAGGAGCTTAATTTTAGGCATTTTCTTAAGCTTTGATCTGAGCTTTACCCTGATTTATTTGACTAATTGAGCAGCTAATTATTGCCTGAGTTTTGCACACGTGGTATCTTTGTGGCTCATCTTCTGTCTCCTCGCTGGACTTCTTGCTCGTGTGAAGTAGTTTCAGTTGGTCTCCTCCTGGTTTGCACCTTTTCAGATGTTGGTGTGAACAAGCTGGTTTGTGTTTTAGCGCTCAGACGAGATGCTGGAGACTGGAGATGTTGCCAAAATAGCCGCTGCGTTGGAAATACCCTGAAACAGGCTGAAATCCTCCAGTTTCATATTCCACGTGGATGAGTGTGTGAGATCTTTTGTTGAGATGCTCTTTTAGAATCCATACTGTTAACTGAATTGTCGTGACTCTGCTCGGAGTTGTTCCATCCTCTGATAGAACCAGGGCCCAAGAGAAGCTGTTATGATGTGCAAGTGAGACGTGGACACTCGTGATGGGGTTCTACTGAGCTTTGGGGCCCTTCTTTCTTCAGCTCTTTGAGGTTGTGTTTATTGTGTGAGAAACAGCAACAGGGGCGTTATGTGGGACGCTGGGATTGTGCTGTGTGCTCCAGGACCAGCTGAGATAGCTGTTCCTCTGGTAGGAAGAGCTGGTTTCTCTGTGCAGTATAAAATACCGAGGCTTCACAGTATCTCCTCAAACTAACTTTGTGTTGGGGGTTTCTTTTCTGAAAGGTACACAACAGCCAACGCTGAGTCTGATTACGACCGAGAGTCTGAGAGAGAGAGTGAGGAAGGGGAAGATGAAGTGAGCTGTGAAACAGTGAGGACTGCACGGCGGGATTCGCTGGACCTCGTCAATGAGGAGGAAACACATTTACTCCTCGATTCCTCGCTGGAGGAAGGACTGGGTCAGCTATTGCAGCAGGCTGACCGCTTGCACGACGGGGATGAGCAGGAGAAGAGAGAGGGCTTCCAGCTGCTGCTGAACAATAAACTGGCGGTAAAGGTTGCCTTTTTCTATTTTCCAGTGATTTGTTTTTTTCAGCTAAAGAGCTGGGAAGGAGGAAATTGCAGATCTTAACAGGGGCCAGGCCCTACACAACAACTGGGACGGCTGCCAGAGGCTCCCTCTTCTCGGGGGCAGCTTGGGAGCCAACTGAAGGCCAGGATTGTTCACGCGGTTTCCAGTCGTGCTTTGTCTTGGAACTCCGTGTCTCAGCACATCATCACTTTCCCTGAGCAAACGCACTGCATGTGTGTAAAATAACGGCACCGAGCGCAGGCAATAAACTCGGCAGACATTTTGGGAATGTTTACCTCACTATGTATGCAACGGCTTGGTCTGTGATGGGGAAGCTCCGTCTCTCTGCGGGCTGCCTGGCTCCCGTGTATGGTGAAACACAAGTTGCACCCTCGAACAAAAGGGTTAGGGAACGTGTTTGTTTTAGTGAGGCTGAAAACCTGGCTGGTGCAGGTGTTTTGCCACCTTAATGTGTTGGTTTATATCCTATTTGGGAATTGATCCCCTGATTAGTGAACACTGGCGCTGCTGTTGCCTGTGAGAGCGTAGCAAGGGGCAGTGGCCGTTCTGTTCCGGCTGTTGCCGATAGCTGGCCTGCACCTTTGGCCACCTGTGGCGAGGTGCCAGTACTGGGATGTGTCCTGCTGCCGCTGGGGTGGCCCACAGTGTCGGCCTCTGGTACGTACGGCGTGGCCAGCAGAGAAAACCTTTGGGCTACTGGCATTTTAAAGAGTGTTTAGTTCCTCTGTTTCCAGGAGGAGTAGAAGGAAAGAATTGTAGAATCATTAAGTTTGCAAAAGACTTCTAAGTTCATCCAGTCCAGCTGTCAGCCCAACCCAACAGCTAACATGATCAGTTCTGATTTCAAGGAGATTGTTTCTTCCTTTCCACAGGGAAGAAAGCGCAGACCTGTTGGCTTCAGAAATGCTGTCGCTTGCTTTTTGCTTGTGGTTCTCCCACTTTATTTTATATGCAATACAATCACAAAAGAAATCAGATCGTGAGGTGGTTGTGGTTGAGTTTTTGGAACACATCCACTTCAAGTGTACCAGTGCCTACGAGGCTGTCCTGGGTTTGAGAACAGTCCAGGAGGTGAAACTGCTTGAGTGCGGAATGAAGTGTGGAAACAGTCAAATTCATTCTGAGAATTTGCATGAAGTGGTGAGATTTGGGGTGACTTTTTCTCAGGCTGAGGAACTGTTCCCAGTGCAACCATGGACGTGGAGGGGCTCCTTGCCAGAAGGTGGCAACAACGGGCCACGTTCTAGTAGTGCGTCACTGTGAGCTTAACTTGAAATTTGGCCATCCAGGTTGCTCCTTTGTGTTTCTGCTTCAGTTCTTGCAGAGTTTGGGCCTTTTAAGGTTTAAAACCATGTCTGTGTAGCTTCTAGTGTCTGCTCCTACTTGAGTTTTCTTCCTCCTGCTCTTTGTCGCTGACAGAGCGGGTCTCACTGTGTCACATTTATGTTCTCACCACAGTACGCTGACCAGAAAGACTTTGTTTGGCGCCTGGCGCGAGCACATAGCGATATGTGCGAAATTGCGGAAGATACGGAAGAGAAGAGATCGTATGCATATGACGGTAAGAAGTGTGGGGGGCAAAGGGGGGGATTTACTGGAGGAATCAGTTCAGTTTCATTCCCTTGTTCTTCCCTCTTTTGAATGTGCTTTGGTTGCAAGATGCCGTGTGGGTCAGAATGTAACAAAGATGGTTTTTTTTGTTTAGTTAGGGATGTGCAACAGGAGATGCTGTTCTGGGTAACTTCTGCCCTGTTTATTATGCACATAAGTCAATCTTGTTAGTTAATACTATCTCTAATGTAGTTATTGGTTTCTGTAAATCAGTGCAGCCATTAAAACTTGAGGTTTTAGGTTTATTTTATAGCCCTTGTAGCCTTTGCTGGGTGCTTGGCTTTCAGCTTTTGGAACTGCAGGTTCTTGGAGGAGAAAGGGGGAAGAAAAGTAAGTTCTAGATCCAAGCCAGGGAAACATATTGGAATGAAACTGCTGGAAGCTCTTATTAACTTCTCTTACCATGGCATGGAAGGCGTTTTCATTAGAGAGAACTGTGCTTCCAGATGAGATGAAACCATACTGACAGCTCAGCACAATTAGCTGCTGTACTAATAATTAGCGTGATCTCCAAGTGGTTGGTGCATTCCACATCCCTGCAAAAGTGAAATCATTTATGGGACATTTTTCAGTCCAGTGTGTTGTAAAATTAACTCTGACTTCCATGTCATCCTGTTACTGCACTCTTATAGCCTCAGAGAAAGAGGTTTTAAGAGAGAACGTGGCTGGATTTCTTACCTCTGCCTGCTGATTTGCAGGGAAAGAAGAGCTGGAAGTCGCCTTACAGAAATGGGACCAAAGCGCCGAGTGCCACCAGTGGTATGTAGCTCTTTACTCCTTGCTTTTAGGGAGCACAGGAAAAGGACTTGGAGATCGTTGTGAGCTGAGCTGTGTTTAAACGCTGAAAAGTGAGCTTATTTACTTCTACTTGGCATATGCTACATTAATGTAAAACGTAAAAAGCCATTTTTAACAGCTTTGGTGGAAGTAATGGCTTGACAGATGATAGATTTGGTTGTGATTACAGTAATAACTGTACAGGCTGGTGAAGCCCCAGACTGTGGGTATTCAGGGCCGCCTTTTTCCCTGTGTGCATTATTCCATGTTGACCACAGTTTTCTACATTTTCGTTGCCACTTAATGCTTATGAATTACTTAAGATGCAGTCATGCTGCCTTTAGGTGCTCATTCCTTGTTCTCCATGCTCTATTACTTGCTTCTGTTGCACAAATAATTCCCTGTTTTCTTGGCTTGAAGCTGTGATGCTCGTCAAGACAAACAGAAGTCTGGTTTTATACAGTCATTGGTGTAAGTACAGCTTTTTGCCCCTCTCTCTGTGCCTCATGGTTATCTCAGTAAATGACTGACAAAGCCACAAAGCCAAGAACTTTGTGAGCAAGAAGGGATTTCTGTGTGCTGGCGATGGCAGCGCTGAGCGGAGCGTGACGGGCTGCAGCTTCAGAGCGCTTTGTGGCCGGATGCTTTGGAGGCTTTGGCAGCGGGATAGAAAGCGGTTGCTCAGGAATGAGAGAGGAGGCAGAAAGTGTCTGGGACTGTGTCTGGACCAACCTTGGGATCTGCCCAAGTATGGAGGCAAGTTCTTCCATGGATCTTTTGGGTCTCCCTGGCATCAGATTTGGTGCAAAGCTGTTATTGTGGTTGCTGGCTCTTGGAAGTCGGCTGGTCCCAAGGAGTTGGGACACCGGAGAGGAGCCAAGGCAGGGAATGCACTGAAAAGTATGAGCAAGGACAAAAGAAATCTCAGCAGGGATCAGTGTTCCCTCCTTCTCTTGGAAATGGTGAAGGAACTTGACATTTACCATCTGTGGGCTGCGTTTTATTTGTTAAAGAAAAGCAAAGCTCTGAGAAGTGAGGAGTATGAGGATGTTGGTAAAAAGCTCTCATATCACAGTTGATAACGGTACAGGTGTGAAAAACAGCTCCTGCACTGGGAAAGGCTTCGTTTCATAGCTCTTCTCACCAGTGTTGATTGGAGTGGTGCCTTCCTTGAACGCGCTGGTGGTTCCTGCAGTCTGGTTTTTATAGCTTGAACATCTCACCAGGTGCATCCAGCTCTGCTGGTGACTCTTGGGACCACTGGAATTCTGTGTCCCAGTTGAGGGAGTTAACAAAGATTATAACTTTATTAGGATCCAGGAAAGGTGGATTGCAGTGGAGGCAGGACAGGGGATGTTTCAGCCTTCCTTTACTGTGGCAGTCATTTGGATTTTGACTGAAATCCCTAATGAACATTAATTTTGGGGTTAGCCATGTCGTGGGCAAACTCCTACTGTCTAAGAGGTACCATAGCTCGCCAGGCCTGCTTGGAACCTGAATGTGTTTATAGGAATGGGAATTAAGCACGAAAGGGAGAACAGCGTTTGGTTTCTAGAACACATGGCTGGGAGGGACTTCCAGAAAGTCTTCTCACTCGTCATAAAATCACAGAATGGTTTGGGTTGGAAGGGACCTCCAAGCCCATCCAGTCCCACCTCCCACCGGATCAGGGGCTCCAAGCCCCATCCAACCTGGCCTTGAACCCCTCCAGGGATGGGGCAGCCACCACTGCTCTGGGCAACCTGGGCCAGGGCCTCCCCACCTGAACAGCGAAACGGTTCTGCCTAAGATCTCATCTCAATCTCCCCTCTTTTAAAACCATTCCCCCTCATCCTTTTTCAGATTTCCTGCTGCAGAACGGAGCGTTGGCACACTCAGTTCGCGAGACCTTGAAACAGTTAAAGGAGACAAGAGATGTGTTTGGGTTGGCAGTCCTGGACACGGAGCTGGAGGTGCCGGGCTGTGCAGGGCTGTGTTTTGTGTGCAGGGGCCAAACGTCAATGGAGTCAGCCAGAGTGCAGCCTCATAGGGATGGTTCCTCGGAGTTGTTCCGAACTTGGGGGTTTAAGCTGGAAGAACAGATGGTCTCGCTTTCAGTCGGGGCTGCTTTCACAGAGTTTATTTTCTAATCAACGGGGAAATCCATACTGAGCTGAGATTCCTGTGGGGACTTGCAGTTTGACCGGTGTGGGCAGCTTGGTGGGGAGTTCTGGTTAATAATTAGTCGAGCGATATCATAATAGAAGGTTTCGGTAACTGCTGAGACAGGGATCTGAGCAGTGCTTCCGAGGTTATGTGTTGTTTACAGCTGAAAATCCCCTTCTCCGACTCATTGTTTTTACTCTGTCCTGTTTCTGCTGGTCAGTCCTGCACCTTGACTGTGTCCTTCGTGTCATTCTGAGGGACCTGGGGCTGTGCAGGCTGGAGAAGAAAGGCTAGAGCATGTCCAGAGAAGGGAACGGATCTGGAGAACAAGGATTCTGGGAGTGGCTGAGGGCACTGGGGCTTTTAGTCTGGAGAAGAGGAGGCTGAAGGGAGGCTTCATCGCTCTCTGCAGCTCCCAGAAAGGAGGTTGTGGTGAGGAGAGGGTTGATCACTTTAACCAGGTGACAGGTAATAGGAAAGGAAACGGCCTCAAGTTCCACCAGGGGAGGTTTAGATTGTATATTAGGGAAGATTTCCTTATGGAAAGTGGTGAAGCCCTGGCAGAGGTTGCCCAGAGCAGTGGTGGAGTCTCCATCCCTGGAGAGATTCAAAAATCATGTAGATGTGGAACTTCGTGATATGGTTTAGCAGGCATGGTGAGTTTGAGCTGTTGGTTGGACTGGATGAACTTGGAGATCCTCCATGATCCTATGATTCCTCCCGAGCCGTTTCACAAGATGAACCACAAGCAATGGCTCCAGCAAGCAAAGCCAAACGAGCGGAAGAGACAAAGGCAGAAAAAACAGGTTGGTGCTGCCAAGTGCGGAAGGGCAGTCGAGATCTGAAGAACTCCAGAGCCTGAAACCTCGGTGCTGCAGTCTTGCATATAAAATGCACCACCAGGCTGGTGGCCCAGGGCCTCGAGGCACCGTCTGAAAAGGAAGGTTCATGCCCAGGGCTGAGCCCAACACAGTTTGGGGAGAGTTGTCTTTTCCTGAGGCCACAGGTAAAACCAGTCCAGGCAGCTCTTACCATAGATAGATAGATAGATTAAATTTATTTCATGACCCAGAGACAGGACTGCTATTTACTGTGTATTTTGTGCCCCATTTCACCAGGCTGTGAACAATTATTTGGTGTTTACAGTCCTTGCTGGCTGCGCAACGCCCTGCTTGATGTTTACACACTGCTTGGCAGAGGGATCAGAGTGAACAGGCTTCACGTCCTGTTGGATTTATCCCTGCTTTGAGGGCTCGTCAGGCTTTTCCTGGAGGACGAGGCAGGATGAGGGCCAGTTAGGCAGCAGTTCAGGTTCCGTGGTAAAAAGGCACGGTGTTTCCCTGTTTAATTAACCTTAAACTTGACCTAATTGGATTTAACGCCTGCTCACGTATTCGAAAGCCTAAACAGTATAGTTAAACAGGTACGGTTGGACTCGATCTCCAAAGTCTTTTCCAACTAATGATTCTGTGGTTATGGAGCTACAGTCCAGTAAAGCAAGGTCCTGTATGTTAAAGAGCTACATGATTTACTGCAGAAGAATGTTTTATCTTGTGATTTTAGCAAATAAACCTTTTATTGGCTTGTATTTCTATGCCCTGGTCGTGTTGTGGTTAGGGATATTGAGCCCAGGCTGCTGTTTGTTGTGCAACAAACTGGAGAGGATCATAAAAACGCTTCCTTCATCCCCCGCGGTGACAGATTACGGCAGCGCAGCTGTGAGCCGCTTCGGCGAGGGGAGAGGATTAAGGCATCGGTTTGGTCATCTGTGTTAGCATGAAAAATAAGATTTTTGGTACTGAATCAGAGTTATTTCACAAGAAAAAGAAAAGGTTCAAGGAATGAGATTGAATGATGACATTGTACATACCGCAGCTTCTCTGTATGGTGACTCCCTGTGGAAAGCTTGTTCCGGGCAGGAGCAGTGAGGGTGAAATGTTTGTGGGCTTTTGCGTGACACTGAAGAAAGTGCGCTTGGAGAGTCAGAGGCTGCTGACAAATTCCTGCACAAACATCTGGTGTGGTTCAGCATCCCTGGGGTTGCTCCGGGATAGCGTGCAGCGAGAGGATAGTAAGAGAAACCTCAAGGGGGCTTTTCATGTAGCTTTCTTCTTTTCAGTTTCATTTTTTTAAAGAATAGGACTTGTTATTCAATCTGTCCCTGCACTCTCCTGATGGTTTTTGAGCCAGCTCGGAGCTAATGGGGGATCCTCTGGCATTCTCCAGCGAGATGGCAGGGGTCACAAACCAGATGAGTGCAACGGAGACACCAGCCCGCGGGTTCCGTTGGGCAGCAGTGCCCCAGCACGTCTCTGCCATTTCTGGTTTCTTGGGAAGCCATGCAGGGCGGGAGGGGGCTGGAGCCGCTGTGGTGCAGGGAGCTGAGACGGGAGGGTGCAAATCCATGGGTAATTAACCTTCCTTAATTTCACAGCTCATGAAATAACTTATTTTGCCAGATCCTGGGCTTCTCAGCACAGGATTGAAATGTTTTTAAACTAAAAGAGGAGAAGTTTAGACTAGATCTTAGGCAGAAATGTTTTGCTGTTCAGGTGGGGAGGCCTTGGCCCAGGTTGCCCAGAGCAGTGGTGGCTGCCCCATCCCTGGAGGGGTTCAAGGCCAGGTTGGATGGGGCTTGGAGCCCCTGATCCAGTGGGAGGTGCCCCTGCCCATGGCAGGGGGTGGGACTGGATGGGCTTGGAGGTCCCTTCCAACCCAACCCGTTTTACGATTTAGTCTTACTGCACCCAATTAAATGGCTTTGCCCAACACTGACAACGCGTTGTTTTGTTCCCCAAGACTGGCGGCCTTGCGGGGCTGCAGGATGGAGGTAGGTTTCCACAATACCCTCCCCAAAGCAGACAACCGCGTGCTGTGGATCGGGCGCTGTGTGGGGGCGATACTAGGCACCTTAGTTAGAGCTTTGTGTAGGTCTGGCTCACACTGCGGTAGCGTTTCTTCCTTGTTGCTCTGTGTTTCGACAGAGCCTCTTTACTGAGTGAAGAATTTTGGGTGTAGCAGCATGTGCTGCCCCTGTTTTACGCAGAGGGAAAGCTTTCCAGCCACTGGTGCAATGAACCTCCATGACATTAAGCTGCTTCTGCTGACTTGCCAACATCCTTCAACTTAATCCCTTCTTGTGCATTAGAATTTTGCTGCACATGTCTCTTCCCTGTCCAGTATTCCTAGTTTTCCTCAGTAGGCTGTGAAGCTTTAATGCCTTTACGTAACTTCCTCCTGAAGATATCAGCAAAATGTGAATGTGTTTAGATGCCTGATGGTCTGGTTCCATGCCAATGTCTCCTCCGCAGGTATGCTGTTCTTTGTGGGCAGCTGTCGGAGCACGAGAGCATTCAGAAGCGCATCCAAACCGGGTATGTTTTTAAGGTGAGTGGAAAGGATGTGCAGTTTTTTGTGTAAGTATTGAAAAATACTGGAAGGCCCTGGCCCAGGCTGCCCAGAGCGGTGGGGGCTGCCCCGTCCCTGGAGGGGTTCCAGGCCAGGTTGGATGGGGCGTAGAGCCCCTGATCCAGTGGGAGGTGTCCCTGCCCATGGCAGGGGGTGGGACTGGATGGGCTTAGAGGTCTCTTCCACCCCAAACTATTCTATGATTCTGTGAATACTTATTTAGATATTAGCGAGTTAGGAAAATTGGCTCCAGCTTGTATTAGGAAAGCGAGAGGTCTCAAAGAGATGCTGCGAGTGTGTGATTTGGGCTGAGGAAGGTGGTTCTAGTGAGGTGGCTGATCTGGATCCACGCTTTTGCACACTGTGATCTCAGGAAAGAAAAGGAGAGCAGTCCTGTGAGTGCAGTGTTTGTACACAACGCGACTGAGAGCTTGAAACATGAAATCCCCCTGTGGAGATAAGACACAGCACCAGCTCTCTTTCCGTAGCTGCCTGTGAGCATGCTTGCACTCTTCCCTAAAGGCAGAGTAGTTCTTTCTCAAAGAGGTTTAATCTGCCTCTGGTTTCTTTATTTACCTTCCACACGTGTAGGGGATGTTACAGGGGAGAGGATGTGCCTGAACCGTTACCACACATAGAATTATTCCCCCATCAGCTCAACGCAACCAGTAGTTTGGTTGTGTTCAAGCTGTGAAAAGGTGGTAGAGTAAAATGAAGGGCGGTGTCATTATTTTGTGTGTAGCAATCCTTGTCTCTGAGGCTGATAAAATGCTGCTTTTCTCTGATCACTGCAACCATTTCAAGAACATTTGGAATCTCTTTGCCACTGATGCTTTGCTTGTGGGCACCTTCCTCTCCTCTTTCCACATTCATTCCCTTGCTCTTGTGGGTGTTGTATTTGCTGCTAATATAAATGTGACGTGTGTTGTTGATGATTTTCCACAGGAACACATTGACAAAGCGATTGAGCTGAAACCAGAGGACCCAAAGTCTCACTATCTCCTGGGCAGGTGGTGTTACCAGGTAAGAGAGTTCATCACTGCTTATTGCCGTTTTCATCTTTCTTGGAATTTAATTCCCTGTTTGAATGAAAGATGAGTGGATCCAAACCCCCAGCCGTAAGGAGTGGGAACACTATCTTTAATTGCTGGACTCGGATATTGTGTCAGAAAGTTCTGATATGGAAGTGCCCTCCTTGATGGAGATGTAGTTTCAAAGTTGCACTTGAGTGGGACCCGGAATCTCTTCATTTCAATCTTGAAACAGCGCTGAGAACGCCCCACCCCGAGGAATACCAGAAATGCATTGCACTCAGAAACCTCTTGCGATGTAAAAGCTCATGTGCTTGTAGAGGTGCTGTTAGAAAAGCGCTAGTGAAACGATTTGTCTGCCAGGACACAGCATTGTTTGGTCTCTCAGCTTCTCATCTCTGTTGTTTTTTTAACTGCAGTGGAGAAGTCGTGGCAGTCCATTTCCCTCCTGTCCGCCTCCCATTGAACCTGAAGTGCCCACCTTCGTACTGGTGTTACCACTCGAAGCAGGAGGTTTACAAGGTGCAGCGTTTTAATACGAGTGGTGGAGCAGGAGAGAAAGAGACTGCAGGAGTAGTGGGCTGGTGACAGGGACAAATGCTGGCCAAGCCCATTTCCAGTACTAACCAGCAAAGGCCTGAAGGCAGAGAGTTCTGTGGTATAGAAGACACACTGGAGCTTTTAAAAGATTGAAGAGTGTATTGGCAGGGTTGTTTGCTCTTGCTATTGTAACACGTGTGTCCCCAAATCAGGAAAAGGCTTTAAAAGTTCTTGCTGCAATAGAAAAAAACACTGATGGGTTTTTGCTGTTCCGTTTATTTGCTGCCACTATTGTGCTCTTCATTTTTCTCCTGGTTTTTGTCTCTTTCCCAGAGGGAAGCTGTTTGCTAGAACTGTTGTTTCTGAGCTGCTCTGAAGAGTTCAGGGCTCCAGACTTTGTTTTTTTTCAGTCACTGCAGGCGGGATGGGAGGTGAAACGGCAAAGAAAGGATTAGGAAAAGCACTACCTACAAACTAGCTCCCTGTTTCCTGAGCTTTACTCAGTAAAACCAAACTGCCTTCAGTCCTTTAAGCGCATATGGATGTGATCAAGGACATTTTGGGTCTGGAAAGAGCTGCTGCACACAGTATAGCTGTGTAATCCTTTGCATGTGTTTCCTCTGCCCTTGCACACGAAGTATCGGAGGTGTTAGAAGCAGCGTGGCAGCTGCTTTATGTTTCTTGACAAGGAAAAGCTTGGAGTCAAATCCTATAAATCAGATTTAGTGCCTATAAAAAGCACTAAGGGTTTGCAGTAACTTTTCCCTTTATACCATTTGAAAGTGCTTTGCTGCTGTCAGAAGTGAAGTCCCCTTATAGGGAGGGTGGCTGGGACCATCGGCACAGGTCGCTGCAGAGGGGCAGGTTAAATCACGGCTCTTTATTACATAGTGCTGTTCTTTCTGCTCAGCTTTACTGCTCTTCATAGCTCATGCTATGAAACAAACCCAGATGGATGCAGGAATATGTTAGTGCTCTGCTAGTCTGCATTGTAGGAATTCTGCAGCATTAAAGAAGATTTTATCCGAAGTGACAGTGCGTCCTTGCCCCCGCTGGAATGTCAGGGCCTTTCTGATTAGAGAGAGGGGTACCAGCAGGTACTGGCAGGTACCTAGTTCTCCACAGGTGAACATCTGCTGATGGGAAGGCTTCAACCTGCCTCTCCCGAGGGATCTTTGCATGGTGAGAACACGTTCTTGTACAACGTTTAAGCTGGGAGATGGGAGGGCTCCGTGTGTGCCTTTTCTCCGATGCGAGGTGGGAGCTGCCAGGAACTGGTGTGGCTGCAGGAGGGTTTGGAGTTTTGGACCACTCTCGCTGCTGCGCGGCTGTAAAATTCACTTCTAGAGACAAATCTTCCTTGAGCACCATGGATGTGCCGGCTGACATATCCAACTGCAAAAGCTGACCTGAAGTACCTAGTTAGGGAGAAGGAAAAGCAATTCTGTGGCCAGACTAGGATATTCATCCAGAATCTGGTGACACCACCGAGGTCCCTGGCTTTCTCCCAGTCCAAGAGCCAGATACAGGAGACTGGATTATTCCTTGTCCATACACTTCTGCATATGCCTTGTGGCTTTGACAGCTTTATCTCTGTTTCTGCAGGTTTCCCATCTAGGATGGCTTGAAAAAAAGGCGGCTTCTGCTTTGTTTGAAGCTCCCCCCACAGCCACTGTGCAGGATGCGCTGCAAAACTTCTTACGGGTAATGAAATTGATAAGCGAGGGGATCGCTGCCCTGACAGGTGCAATCCCGGTGGGGAATGGGGAGTCCTGCTTCACCTCTTTACGCCATGATACATGTCCATGGAGTGGGACCTGGGAAAGAGGAGTTGGTGGAGGCGAAGGCTTTGGAGCCTCTGTTACAGAACAGCCAACCAGAACATGGGTTTAAAGACCTCAGGACTGGATCCAAAGCATTCAGAATGTGTTTAAGGGACTTGGCTTTCCTTTTAAAGGCTGCATAGTGGAGTGGTTCATCGCTCAATGCTAAATCTGTGTGGTCTGTGCTCTGAGGGTCTGTGAGATCTGTCTAAGCTCATCCCCAGAACCACTGCTGCAGATACTCAAATATTCTACCCTTTTAATTTCTCTCAGAATGTTTTATTATAGGTCAAACTTCTCCAACTCAAACCTTTGGAGACAACTGCTTTAAGGCTTTGGGGATGTATTGTTTATGTATTTCGAGAAAGCAGTTCTTAGGGTACTTCCTCCGGTATAAGAATCCTGCCCTCTGAGTAGCTTTTTTTGTCCTCCTGTTGATGAAAATGAATTTCAGATGTGTTTTTGAGTGCATCGCTCTTGTTTCAAGGGCCTGCATGAGATGAATGAGTTAAACCACCGGTCTCTGGCTGTGCCTGTGGGAACTGGGCACTGATCAGGTGTTACAGAAACAAGTTGCCCCACCATGTTATAACTCATGGATGGGGACAGCAGTTCTGCAGTGTTGGGGAAAGGCAAACTCTGTTCAGATTCCTAGAGTTTTGCCACAATGTCATGGTTTGTGAGGGAAGTTTGGTGTCTGTCCTGGGCAATGCACTGCTCAGCCAAAAGGAGCAAATCATTTCAGAGGTAAATTTGGGACAAAGTGCTTTCTTCCAGTTCTGAAAGGAGCTCCAGGAAAGCTGGGGAGAGGCTCTTGGTCAGGGAGTGCAGGGATAGGGCGAGGGGAAGGGTTTTGAGCTCAAAGAGGGGAAATTGAGGTGAGATCTTAGGCAGAACTGTTTTGCTGTTCAGGTGGGGAGGCCCTGGCCCAGGTTGCCCAGAACAGTGGTGGCTGCCCCATCCCTGGAGGGGTTCCAGGCCAGGTTGGATGGGGCTTGGAGCCCCTGATCCAGTGGGAGGTGTCCCTGCCCATGGCAGGGGCTGGGACTGGATGGGCTCTGAGGTCCCTTCAACCCAAACCGTTCTGTGATTCTTTTCATTAGAGAGAAAACAGTTTGGCACCTTTATTGCTAAGTCCGAGCAGTGCTGTGGTTTGAAACAGGAGCTTGCATTTTCCTGAGGTTTAGCTTTGGTCAGAGGCAGAGAGAATTTTGAGAGGACACAACTCCACCCCTCTGGAAGCTCATTATCCCCTCCACAAGCACTGCTCATGTGCTCAGCAGAGCCTGTTTCAGCCCTCGGCTGCAGCTGGCTCACTTCCAGAGAAGGGAGATGTTCCTGCGCCTCGCAGCCCTGGGTTAGGCACAAACTGAACTCAGTGTAAGGCCAGACAACAGATGAAGAGGAAAACATTGTCCATCTCGTGCTCTCGGTGCTTCCTCTGGTGTCTGGGCTCAGGGTTCCTGGTAGAGCACATTGAGGAGTGAGAACACAGATGGGATACGGGTCCAGCCAAGGGTTTGTAATGGGAACGTACTGGAACAAAGTACTTGGGGAGTGATGACTGGAACCGAGATGAATGGTAGAAGGCAGGGGGACGTGAGTAACTAGGAAACTGGGAATTAATAGCTGGGAAGGAGAAGATAAACAGCCGGGGGAAGATTCCTGAGGTCTGGCAGCTGAATATTCAGGAGAAGCCCAAGTGGATGAGACTGAATAGGCAGGGAGGTCAAAAATAGGGTGCACATTTGTGTGTGAGGGGGTCGCTGGGCTGGTCCTGAGCTTCCCTTGGCTTCCGAGTGCTCGACATCAACACCTCACCCTTCGTCTGTGACTCCTCTCTTAGGTTAGAGTGTGGATGTTGTTCGTTGAGTCACAGGCACTTTGTGATAGTCTGAGAACGTTACTCACCAGCTTGTGAAAAGCTCCTACCCTGAGCTGTGTGTTTAACAAAAAGACACTTTCATTTACTTGTCTTTTTTAGAGATGCAGTAGGGCTGATGTGAGCGTTGTGTCCTTTGCACAGCCTCATGTCTGCTCTTCTCTGCCTGTTGCGTGGGGTTTGCAGTGAATCAGTCTCTTACACCTCTCCTCTGTTCTTTGTAGGTTGAGGAGCTGAGCCCAGGATTTTCCAAAGCAGGAAGAGTCTACATTGCCAAGGTAACTTGGGGCTTCCTTTGGGTCAGCCATGTGCTCCCTGGGTGAGAGATGCTTGTATCAAAAATGGATCTGTCGCTGTAGAGCGCCAAACCTGTGAGGTGTGAGTTACCCCGTGCAGAAACAAGGTTTTTCAAGATCACTGAAAGGGTTCTCAGGTCCTGGCAGAGGTGGTGGAGTCCCCGTCCCTGGAGGGGTTTAAAAGCTGGGCAGACGAGGTGCTCAGGGATCTGGTTCAGTCGTAGACAGGGACAGTTGGACTCGATAATCTCAAAGATCTTTTCCAACCAAACAATTCTGTGATTGCTGAAAAAGGCCAAATCACCTCATGCAGAGGCATTAAAATTCAGGGGTGGTTTTGCCTTTGAGTCATCCAGGGGAATCATAGAGTCATAGAATCACCAGGCTGGAGAAGACCTCTGAGATCATCAAGTCCAACCATAGCTATGTGCCACTAAACCTTATCCTTAAGTACCTCATCTTCCCATCTTTTAAACCCCTCCAGGACTGGGGACTCCAGCACCTCCCTGGGCAGCCTCTGACAGGGCCTGAGAATCCTTTCAGTGAAAAATTTTCTCCTGATGTCCAATCTGAAGCTCCCCTGGCGCAGCTTGAGGCCATTCCCCCTTGTCCTATCACCTGTCACTTGGGAGAAGGCATCCTTCTTGGTTTGTACAGCTCAAATTCCATCTAAAGCAGCGCTGGTAACTTGTCAGCCGCTGGCTGGAGGTTTAATCCCACTGCCGCTGTGGTTTTCTGTGAGTACACAGAATCGTGGGGAAAAGTAAAGGAGAAAGTGTGTGTGTCTATTTTACCTCAGTTGCCAGGATCCATAATTGCTTTGTTATATTTGCTGCCTATTTTTTCCCATTCAACTCTTCTCACGTTGTTGTTTTTCCTTTGCAGTGCTACAAGGACCTGGGAAACAACTCTGCGGCCACTCTTTGGATGAACCTGGCCTCGGAACTGCCAGCTCACACAAAAGAGGTAGCGGTCTCCTTAAGCACACATCGATGATGAGCAGAGATGAAGTGGGAGCAGAGAGAAAGTTGTTTTCTAAATGGTGTTCCAGCTCTAAGCCCAGGTTTTATAAGTATTTTGTTCCTTTGACTTCTTTCTTCTCTTGGGATCTGTTACCCAAATGCCTGAAGCATGCAGGTCGCTTTGCAGGAGAAGAATTTGTCCCCTTCTTGGAGAATAAAATCTCTGAGCTGTGTCTGATGAGGAGCTTCCTCACCACACACTGGTTGGAAGTCTCTAGGCAGAGTTAGAGTGGTTTGTCTGATAAAGAGAAAGGTTTTTTTTTTTTCCAAAAGCACAAGAAATAAATGTGTTGGAGGCAGAGTTTAATCAGAAAAGCACTGAGGTTTTGGGGAAGGAGCAGAGGAGCTGCAGGCAGAGCAGTCGCCAACAGTTAATTCTCTCTCCCCTTTGAAATTAAAAGTGGGAGTCGAGTAAGGAAGCCAGCGCTTAAGAGGCTTTGGGTAAGTCTTTGCAAATGTTGACGCTCATCATCAGTCAAATAACTTCATTGTGCTAAGAAGGAAAAACAAAGGCGTTTATCCAGCCTGTGGAAGTCAGCGAGGGAGCAGAGGTTTGGGTTCGGCTGCTCTGGCTTGTCAGTCCCGTCTTGCAAAAGGGAACAGATTCATAGAATGGTTCGAGTCAGAAGGGACCTTAAAGATCCTCCAGTTCCACCCCCTGCCATGGTTGAACGTGAGAGAAACTTTTTAATACTCGGAAAACTTAAAACGGGCTTCAAGGACAGTGTGTTGAGAGGAAAGTGTGGGGAGGGGGAAAGCGGTAGGAGGAGAAACGCGAGGCTGAGGTGTGTTTAAAACCCAATATGGGACTGGAGAACAAAAGGGAAATTCTGTTTTTCGATTATGTGTATTTATCTGTTCTTTTATCACATTTCCAGGATGAAGAAAGCGAGAGAGAACTTGAAGAGATGCAGTCAGCCTGGGAGGAGTGAATACCTAAAGGCTCATCCCACTGGATACTGCACGACAGTAACATTCCAGTTTGAGGGGTTTTGTGATCCTGATGACTTTGCACTTCATGGATGAGCCACAAGAGTTTACAGGGGAAAACACGCAGCAGCCTCACCAGCACATCCAGGAGAAGATCTTGGTGGGATTGAACCGGATCAAATTCTGCATTCTTTTCCTCCTTATGGCACGTTTGATTTTAGAATTCCTAAAAACTGTCCAATTCCTAAAAACAGATGGGGGGAGGGCATAGGTAGAGTTTGTGATATAAAATATGTGATACACGTGTACCATAGCTCTAGGTGAGAGATACTATGTGATATAAGAAAATATGCACAAATATATCCATATTTATATACACATCTAGATTTTATGTCACAAACTCCCCGTCTGACAGCCTGACCTCAGCCCAGCTCCTGTGGGATCTCACCTGATTCCTTCAGCCTAAATTCTTTTTTGGATTAACTGTTTCCCCTTAACCTGAATAATTGAATCAGTTGAAATAACTGATCACACACTTTTCGGAGCTGTTAGGTGGAATGAGATCTTGAGCTCCTGGGCTTGGTGGTTGGAGCGCTGCTGGGTTATAGCAGCAGGAGGCACTTGGGGTGCTCACTTGGTGTTACTTGGCATGAGCCCACCTCAAAGTCTCCTGGCTATTGTCATAAGTAAACTGTTGGGGTTTTCTCAGCAGAAAACACGGGTAGAATTACAATTTCCAGAAGTTGACTTGGCTGATGTTTGAGTGTTGTGTGCAAAGCACAGGGTAAAGTTGGAGAAAAGGCTGACCTCGGGGTGATGCTTTCACTGTGAAGGGAAACCGAGGTCAAATGTTGGGGGAAGAGAGGGAGAAACAAGATTGAGCAATTGCTTTAGACTTGCCACGCTTCTGGTTTGGCACGCACAGGCCAGCACAGCAGAACCAGGCGTGGAAACACGATAGCAGTAACTTCAGTAGCCCGAGATTCAGTTCTCGTGCCAAGATGTGCTGAAATCTTGCTTTCTCCAAAGTAAAACTGAGATGGGCTCAGGATGCTGAAGGAGAACAGGGTGAGACAGGATTGTCCGCGCTCTCTGGAGAGCTCCGTCATTATAAATGTATCCCGTTGTGAAAATGGACTTCTTATTCACTGGCCTGAGGTCAGCTTGACCGGGACAGAGAAGTTCAAGGCCCTTTGGATCGGGTTTCAATAATCAGAGGAAGCTCGGGTCTGCCCAGCTGCCTGTGCTGGGTGTTTGCAGACCTGCAGAGAGCTGGTTTGAAGGCGAGGTGAACGATGAAGCGATTGCTTCTCTTCTTAGTACAGGGCTCAGCTCTGCAGCCAGGTCTCTCGTGTGTCTTTTGCCAAATAACAGGGACTATTCCATGTCCTGTGGGGAAAAAACATTCCATGTTTTGATGGCTTGAGAGTTGTGGTGGGAGCAGCACTGTACCTGCCTGCACACGAAGGTGGCTGTTGTCGTGGATGAGGAGCGGGAGTGGGTTTGGACACAGGACTGTGAATACACAGCACATTTTCCAGCATCCCAGTTCAAGATTGAAAAGAAATCATAGTTCCTGGCAGCCTTGCTCCTTAAACATGAGAAATGAGGTGGTCAAAGCATTGCAAAATTAGCCGAGGGAGTGCTGGAAGCAGATTCCTCCCCCACCAGGGATAGAAGAGCTGCGGTCGTACGCTTGCATGCCAGCGCTGCGACCTCCTGCGCAGCAGCTGCACCAAACACCTACGCCGAGATGTTCGCACTCTGGGCTCCAAGAGCCCCAGCTTGAGTAGCTTTAAGGGTAGGACCTGGAGACACAGAGGCCCGGGAAGCAGGGTGGGATGCGCCAGTGGCCGTGGAATCATGCCACATGCTGGGCAGGTGGCACCGGGGGCTCTGCTGACACCTGGGAGTGAGTGGCAGCGCAACTTGTCCAGCCCAGGGCCTTTGCCTCCTGTTGTGCCGCCTGTGCCATTCGGGAGCTGAATTTTAATGGGAAACCTTGATTTTGGAGATGGGCCATGCCCCATTCCAGCAGAGACTCCATGCACCCTGTCAGCGCCTGCTTTTGGGTGCCCGAAGCCTCTTCCCGCTGCAAGCAGAGGCTTGTAGAGGAGGAACACGTCCTCTCAGTCGCTCCACCCCCCGGGAGGTGTCCCTCCACCCCACGCCACGAGCCTCCACTGGAGTCTGGGGGGATGCAGGGTGAGAAATCCCCCACCAGAACCTCCCCAAACCTTCTGCACCCAGACCAGAGCAGGGAGACTTGCTCATGGCTTCGGAGCAGTGGGACCACCTTCCCACACCCTGGCGAAGGGTCCTTGGGCTCTTCTAAGCTCCACCATCGGGATCCCCCCCAGCCACCCTTGGCTCCTTTGACGCTGGGACGTGCGTTCCTCCCCCAAATATCCTCCTCCAGCCTTCTGCCGTTATAGATGGAGGTAAATACTCCTTGGTGCGCCGTGGGGTGAAGGGGGGGGGTCTGGTCCTGGCAGGGAGGTGAGTTTTTCCCCCTTGTGGGGTGAGAGCTGAGGGGATGCAGGATGGGGGGTGGGGTGTGGACAATGCTTCCGGCCACCCCCAGGGGAAAGGAGTGGAGCCGGGTCCTGTGTCAAAGGCTTTTATTGCTGCGGGAACGCGCCGTGGCAAGATCCCCCTGTGGGCAAAGCGGGATCCATCTCACACCCCTCGGCCCAGGGAGCTCCAAGCCAAGGGTACGGCATGGGTGGCCCCAGCACCACTGCCGGCAGCGTCAGGGCTGGATGAGCGCCGGCTGCCTCTGCCGCACGGTGATGGCGAAGGGCCGCGGCTTCAGCGCCAGCCCGTGGATGCAGTCCATGGTAAGGTTCTCCGCTGGGTTGGTGAGAAAGGAGCACTGGTGGAGAAGGATGGCGGTGAAGAGGAAGAGCTGGAGCTTGGCGAGCTGGTCTCCGATGCAGCGCCGCTGCCCAGTTGAGAAGATCATGACGCTGCCGGCCCGGTCGCGGTCCAGGCGCTGCTGCGCGTCCAAGAAGCGCCTGGGGTCGAAGCGTTGGGGGTCGGGCCACTTGCTGCAGTCGTGGTTGACCGACCACTGGTTGATGAAAACCACGGTGCCCTTGGGGATGTGGAAGCCCTCGAGCTCCACGTCATCTGTGGTAGCGTGTGGGATGGTGATGGGCACGAAGCTGCTGTAGCGCAGTGTCTCGTAGATGAAGGCATCCAGGAGGGGCAGACATGGCCGGTCCTCGGCCGTAGGCAACCGAGAACGTCCCACCACCCGGTCCAGCTCTGCCTGGATGTCCCGCTGGAGCTGCGGGTGCTTCAGCAGCAGCAGGAGGACCCACGAAAGTGCCGTGGATGTGGTGTCCTGCCCAGCGCCGAAGATGTCGGTCATGGCACCATCCACATCCTCAGGTCCCAGCCCCTCAGGGACTCTGTCACTGCGCTCCACGGCGGCAATCATGGCATCACTGACGTCACGGAGGATGCGTGGGTCGAAGGTCTGTCGGTGCTGCGCTACCTTGGCACACACGAAGCCGTGCAGCTCCCGGTTGAGGGCCTGGAAGTCGCGGAATACACTGCGCACCGGGTTGGGGAAGCGCAGGAGCCAGGGCAGCACGTCCACCACGCTGCCCGCGCCCACCGTCTGCCCGAAGCGGTCGTTGCGCCCCAGCAGAGCCGCGAACTCGCTGTCGGCGTGGCTGTAGCGGCGGCCGAAGCAGAGGGCGCAGATGACGTTGGCGCTGGCCACCACCAACAGCCGCGAGGGCTCGAAGTAGGCTCCGTCCTGGCTGTGGCGCAGGAAGAGCCGGACGAGGTCCCCCGCCTCGGCCGCCACGTGCCGCTCCACCTCGGCCGCCGTGGAGCGGGCGCGCAGGGCGGCGTGGGCCAGGCGCCGGCGCGCCCTCCACCGGGGCGAGCAGGACCCGAAAGCCACGCTGCGCCCTCCGGACACCAGCTCGAAGGATGGGAAATCGGGGCGCCCGGCGAAACGGGCTCCCAAGCCCACCAGCGCCCGCCGGATGACGGCCTCGCCGTTGAGCACCACCACGCGCTGGTGGCCCAACCGCAGCTGGAAGACGGCACCGTAGCGCCGCGCCATCCGCCCGAAAGCCAGGTGGGGCAGGCGGCCCAGCTGCAGCGCGTTGCCCACCAGCGGCCAAGCGAAGGGCCCCGGGGGGCTCCGCCGGCCCCCGCGCTTTGTCCCGCCGCGGCGCCGGGTCACGGCGAGCAGCACGAGGGCCCCGAGCGCCAGCAGCAGCGCCGGCCCCGCGGCCGCCCCGTCGGGGCTCCCCGCGCTCGTGGCCGTGGCCATGGCCCCTCTGCCCGGAGCTGCCGCTCGGAGATGCTTTATAGGCGCCTCCGAGGGGGCTGAGCCTCTTCGGCACCCGCCGCTCCGCGGGGGGACGGGCGCTGAGCTCACCCCGACGGGGCGCACGCGGGAAGGGGGAGCGAGGAAGGAGGGAGGGGGCTTGGAACAGGGGGTGCTGGGCTCGCTGCCCGGCTGCGAGCTGCGCTGCGGGGCTGCGGAGCGGCAAAGAGCAGCTGCGGCTCAGCAGAGAGGGGGGATTTGTATAACGACCCATTTATCCCCCAAAATAGCGCTGCCTCCCTAACGCAGGGCGACGGAGCGGAGGAGGCTCCACGTCCCATCTCCCCATCCAGCTCTCACCACTCTTCTCCGTTTCCCCACCCGGGGCTGCCGAGGGCCCCTCAGCACTTGCGGTTTTCCAGAGCTGCGGCTTTTCCATGGAATTTGTGCTCCAGGAGTGTTTTTGCGCCTGGCGCTGGATGTCGGCCGCTCCTGGGCAGCCCGTGGTCCTGAGCATCGCCTGCCCGGGGTGCCGGAGGTGAGGCTGCGGGTACCACCGGGGGGATGCGCGGCTGCGTTTTGGGTTCACTGTGCTGCCGGGCAGGCGGAAATCTCCCGGTCCCCTTTTCTCCCGGCAGTCTCCTGCCAAATAGCTTGATCCAAGTGTCCGGGGAGTGACCCACGGGGTTATTTTTATCAGCATTTTCCTCCTCGTCCCCCTCTGGGGCATACGGTGGGGTGAAGTTGGGTCGTGGTGATGCTCCCAAAGGGAAAAACTGGGTTTCTCCTAAAGAAAGGGATGTTGGTGTTGGTGGGAATGGAAAAAGCGAGAGCAGAGCGTGCGAGCCCGGGCGGAACGACGCGGCTGTCGCGTTGTGCTGCTGAATTAAAGGGAGGTGGGGAGGCACTTCCCCAGGTTTGATGCCAGCAGGGATTCCCGGCGGATGCTGTCGCCATCCGAGCCCCGCGGCAGGTGAGCCCCGCAGATCACACGCAGTTCAGCCGGAGGGAAACTATGGAGGGAAAAAACCCGTTAGGATGTGCTCGTGTTCCCAGAGGAGCCGGGAAGCTGAAACCACAGCCCCAGAGTGTTCGGGGATGGATGGAGAATGAAGATGCGTGTTTGCCTGTGCCGAGCAAAGCCCGTGGTGTCGGATGCTGCAGCTGTGAGTCTGTCATTCCAGGAGGGACATTGTACTGGCCTCACTTTCCTGGGAAAGCTGGGGTTTCTGGGGGTTGCACGAGAGCCTGAGGCTGGGAACGGGCAGTCCTCTGGCAGATCCCAAGGGAACAGCAGCGCAAACCCCAATCTCAGGCATGTGTGTGCCAATGAGGGGGTGGCAGAGCATCCCGAGCCGGCGCTGGGATGGAGCGAAGAGCAGATCGAGCCTCCTCCTTCCCCTGGCGGCGTCGCTCCAGGCTGGAGCTGGTGTGTGGGTTTCACATTTAACGGTCCAGTGTCATCGTAGCCGCGATCAAATCTAATTTTTCGGGGCCAAAACCTCCCATCACGCGGAGCTTCGGTCGGGCTGAGGGAGCCCCGCGCCGCCTGCGAGGGGAAAACCTTCCCAGGGTGAAACCGTCCTTGATTTCCTCAGAGCCAGAGTGCGCAGGACAATCACGCTGGGTTAAATGAAGCTGCAGTCTTTGGGCTCCCACCGTGTGAAGCTTTGTTTTGCAGTGCATGGTGTGGGGTTAGGCTGCAATTCCCATCGGCTTCTCCTTGAACTCAAAACGAGACGATCCTTACTTCGTGAGCTGCCTGGCGCTGCGAAGGCTTCGCTCTAAAGGTGAGTTGGTCACAGCAAAGGAGTAAATCCCCTTTGCCTGGGGGAAGGAAAATGAATTCGCCGGGACCCGGGCGAGATGGGAAGCCGTCTCAGCCGTTGCCCACTCCAGCCTCCGCTGCCCTCGGCCGCGCGTTGCTCCCACCCGGCTCTGAACAGGCTCCTGAGGGCAGGAGATCACAGAACCAGGGCGTGGTTGGGGTTGGAAAGGGCCTTAAAGCCCTGTTTTAAACCCCACACCTCCCTGCGCGGCCTCTGCCGGTGCTTGGCAGCGCTTTTGGGTGGCTCTGTTCCCTCCCAGGCATTCCCCACCCCTGTTAGCTCAGCTTTTCCTCTCTGCGGGGCTCCTCGAATCTGTTGGTCACTTACAGACTCTGTTGCTTTTTATTCCCACTTTTTTTGCTCCTCAAGGGTTGTCCTGAAGGAGAAACCAAAGCTGCTCTCAGCTTCCTACCAAGGCTTTATCCCTCTGCTTTAACACCCGCTGACTGTCACTGCCATTCAGCTGCTTCCCCTGTTGGCTCTGCGGTGCCCGCAGCTGGGATGGATCCCTCGGCGCCGCCACAGCTTCCTTCAGGGTTTAAGGGCTTACAATTATGGGGTTTTTTTTAGTGTGGTCCCCAAGAAAAGGAGGTGCTGAAGGGGTTCTGGTGCTGTTACTTTTGCAGCAGCAAACCCTGGTCCCTCGTCGTCCCCCCGCGGTGCCTTGGCTGCCGCTGATGCCGCGGTGTTCTCATAATCCGGGTTTTTTTCATCAATCTCCACACAGAAACGCGAAAACACAGCCCACAGGAGCTGCAGAGGAACAAGAAGCTGAGGTCAACACTGGCTGAGGTCCGACTGTGCCGATTCCCATTGCAGTGAGCTCTGGATCCAGGATAAGATAAGTAGAAAAATGCAGGTAGGAGATGGTTGGGAAATCAATCAAAGAAGGGAAAAAAAACCCCAACCCCCAATCCAAGCCCCTTGGGCCATTGGCCACCTATGAACCCTGGGCAGGAAAGCAAACACAGGTGAATTAAGTGCCTAAAAAACCCATAGTGTGAGATGGGAGCAGAGGGGTTCTTATTTAAATGAAAAACACATTGGAAGAATAAATCTGTGCTCCCTCTTGTTCCCCCGTGTCCGGCGCTGGCTCTGAGCTGCTCCGGGGGAGGTTTGGTGTCTGGGTTCACCGGGTCGGAGCCTACAGGAGCCCCACGCGGGATCTGGGGCTGCGCAGCCTCCTGGGAGCACCTGGCGGCTTCCTTGAACTGCAATTCTTTGGAGGGGAACTAGAAAGAGAATTGGCTTTAACCACTTTTTGGGATGTCCCCTCCCACCGGCTCCCTGAGCCTGGGGTGCTCCAGCCTTTCCCCCCCAGGCTGTGCTGCGGCAGCGCTCGCTCTCGGCCCCTCACCGCCTCCTCGGTGCTTTCGGAGGGCCTCAACTCTCCAACTCACTGCAGATTAAACGGTGCGTTTTGTGGAGGGGCTTCTCAGCCAGTCTGGAGAAGAGGGTGGCGAAGGGCGTGAGTGGGACCCAATGAGGGCTCTCCCGGGAAGCCGGCAGAGACGCAGCTCCCGCTGTCGCTTCCCTTGGGGGCGTTCAGGACTGAGCTTCCATCTCTCCCTAAAATCAGATTTTTTTTTTTCCTCCCAGAGCCTTTGTTTCACCGTGACCCAAAAAATCTTGGATTCCTGGTCAAGACAAGGGTGAGAGTCGAGTGATACGGAGGCTTTACCTTCCTGCTGGTAAATCCAGCCACCCTCACAGCAAAACATTTCTGCCTAAGATCTCACCTCAATCTGTCTCCCCTCTTTCAGCTGAAAACCATTCCTCTCATCCTGTCCCTGCCCTCCCTGATCCAGAGCCCCTCCCAGCTTTCCTGGAGCCCCTTTCAGTCCTGGAAGCTGCTCAAATGTCTTTTCAGGTCCTTTGGCCATTTGTCTCCTCCCCAGTTGGAGCACCGTGAGTTGGCAAAGGCGATGGAGGTGTCGGTGAGAGGCTGATGCTGCAGCCTCAGGGCTCAGTGGGGAAACTGAGGCACTGGGCACATCGAACCCCCACCAAGCCAACTGTTTTGGGCTGGGTCATGACCTTTAACAAAGATTCCTTCCCATAACAGAAGCCCCAAGGGACACACGGACCTGTGTGCTGCTCCTGCGACACCCCGAGAGAACTGGAGAAAGACCTTTCAAAACAGGTTCTGCGTTTAAGAGAAAGAAGACAAAAACCCCCCAATTACTTGACATTTTCACGTGAGCTTTGATTGCTGAAAATCAGCTGCAGGCAGTGGTGACAGCAACGGGCTCTTGTGCTCATCTGTGGACGAGGAAGAGCAGCCGCCCTGCGGGTATGCAGAGTTAAGGAGCAAAGGCATTGCCCTCTGAAGAGGAGAGCAGAGAACGCACCAGCTCCTCGGCTTCAGTACTCGATGCACACGAATGTTTCTGTACCCGAACGACTGCAGCACCTGCAAGAGCCAACTGGAGCCCCCGCGCATCTTCCTCATTTGTTTGTCCCAGAAAAACTGGGCCAGAGGAACAGAACAAGGAAAACATGATCAGCTGCCAACCACCACTGCGATATTGTTTTTTAATCAAGTTTAGAGCAGTTCACAACGGCGCAGCTCCTATAAAAATACTGCATAATAGAAAAGAACCGTTTTTAACCTCAAACCCTTGTAAAAGAGACCAAGAGGGCACTGGGAACGGTTCCGTCACGCATTGCACATCACAGAGATGATCAATCCAGACTGAGATTCATTGAAGATTCACGCTCCAAGAAACCCGTGACGTCGCCCGTATTTTCATGGTCCTTTTTATTAAAAGCAGATTTCCATCAGAAAAAAACAAAATACAAAAGAAGTCACTGAAATGCAAATTAACAGTCCCCAAACCTCAGAGCGTTGCAGCATCAAACCAAGATTAACATAAAGAACAAGGATTGTCCTCATCACCAATCCCAGCAACGCCTTCAAACTCTTATCGAGGAATGCCATTCTGCTTTGTTTTATAATTAAAGACATCCAGGCAGTATTTAAGTCACTGCTTTTCTTTTTGGATAAACCCACCTCAAATTTACAACGTCGGGAACTATCACAGTGTGCTCTTAGACGACCGCGCTGTGTCCACGAGTAGAATCCAGCCAGACGTGAGAGTCCTCACATCTGTGAGGACAACATCAAGGCTATGGTGCTCGGAAAGCATTCCCAAGAAAACTCATTAACCTAATGTGTGAATGAAGCCCAAGAGGGTCAATCTCTTCCAAGCAGCACCTCGTGACACCTCTCAGCATATTCATGCAAGGGACGTACATGCTGAAACACAGCAGAGTCCTCGCCCAGCATCTGAAGAGCAGCTGTGCTGCGGAAGCATCCAGAAGGTGCCATGAGGAAAGGAGCCTTTGACGGACACCGAGTCCTGGGTTAGACGGGAAATGAAATGGAGCCTTCAGTCTTTAGCATCTCCTACTCCATCAGCGTTAATAGCAAACATCGCTTCAGCCTCGGGAAGGCAAGGAGAGTCATAAATCTTGCAGATCCGGGTTTCACCTCGGCCTTTCCGCAGGTAGAGTCTGAAGGGGAGAAGGAAACACCACAGGTGAGGATGGACAGCCTGCTTTCAGGACACCACTATTACAATCATTAAAACATTATGCTAGAGACCAGCACAGCGCGGAGCTGGAAGCACTCCCCAACATGTGTTGAACTTCTGAAAATCTGTCGCCAGGAGCACCTCAAATCCTGGGCTCAATTTTGGCCCCTCACTACAAGTATAGTGAGGGGCTGGAGGGCATCCAGGGAAGGGAACGGAGCTGGGGAAGGGGCTGGAAAACAAAGATTCTGGAAGCAGCTGAGGGACCTGGGGCTGTTTAGTCTGGAGAAAAAGAGGCTGAGGAGAGACCTCATCGCTCTCTGCAGCTCCTGGAAAGGAGGTTGTGGTGAGGTGGGTGCTGGGCTCTCCTGAGTGACAAGGGATAGGACGAGAGGGAATGGTCTCAAGTTGTGCC
Source organism: Cuculus canorus (assembly GCF_017976375.1). Lineage (NCBI taxonomy): Eukaryota > Metazoa > Chordata > Aves > Cuculiformes > Cuculidae > Cuculus > Cuculus canorus. The sequence continues at coordinate 68,595,690 of NC_071405.1, read as the reverse complement.
AGGGGAGGTTTAGATTGGATATTAGGAACAATTCCTTCACAGAGAGGACGGTGAAGCCCTGGCAGAGGCTGCCCAGGGCAGTGGTGGAGTCTCAGCCCCTGGAGGGGATCAAAAACTGTGTAGAGGCAGTACTTTGGGACATGGTTTAGTCAGCACAGTGGGGCTGGGCTGCTGGTTGGACTGGACGAGCTGAGAGGTCTTTTCCACCTTTAATGATTCCACGATTCTATGATTTACTGCAGATTAACAAGTGCTCGGAGTGGCGTTTGCTGGTTGAGAAGCAGCCCGGACTCACTGGTGACTGACTGCAGTGAAACCCAGAGCTGAATGGTCCTCAGCCAGGCCCCCCAAACCTCAGTGGCCCAGGGAAGGTGCTGAGCTGTTATCTCACCTCGTGGTGGAAGCGTGTGCTATGATGTTTCCTCCAATAGGTTTTTTGGGATCTGCAGCAAACATGGCTGCTCCATCTACTTGTGCTACCACTTGGTTGGTGATCACAACGGCCACACCGAACTGCAAGGAGAAAAGTAAACAAATAAAAATGTGTTTATTCTCCTCAATATGAACAAAGGGAGGGGTGAATGAACACACGCTCTCCCACTGCCCCCTCTGCTGTCTGTAACCACTCTGTCCTGCCTCTCAAAACCAAATGGAAGCAGACACGGAACAGAGAGAAAGCCACCTGTACAAAACGGCTAAGCTTTACAGGAGAAAAGAATCCACTTGCCAGACCTTTAGAGAACAAGGCTTCCCAGTTTACCTCATCAGCGAGTCGGAGCAGCATGCGCAGGAATCTGGCCAGATGCATCTGCCTTGCTGACAGCTCGCCTCTTCCCGAGTAATCTGTGCGGTAAAGGGCTGTGGCACTGTCCACGATCAGCAGCGCGTACCTGGAGAAGGGAAGCACAAGGCTCTCCGCTCAAAACCGTTCCCCTTGTCCTGCCCCTGCACTCCCTGATCAACAGCTTCCCTGGATCCCCCTTCAGTACTGGAAGGGTCTTGATCTGTAACATTCAGATTACAAACTATACAATAAAACCCAGTACACCCGAAGGAAGTTGCTGCATGGTTAAAAGCTTAGATTTGTCATATCTTATAAACTAGCTCAGAATTTAACATTCTGATACCACAGATATTCTGTGGACAGGTTCCTGTAAACCCCAAGCCACCACCTCCTTCCCTCTAAACAGGTCCACACATCTTAGTTTCAAATTAAAGCTGCCTGCACAGGTCTCTTTGGTGCTCAATGCGCTCTAGATCAACACTCCTTATTTCTGAACGCAATTATAAACCGATCTTTAAAACTCTTGCTCAGACTGGCACCTGTTCTTCACAAGGTAGCATCAGTCATTGCAGTTCAAGTCGGTCACTGTCAGGTACCATTTCACCAGCAAGAGGGATTAACTCCCGGCTGGCTGCTGGCAGACGAAGCTTCTCGTCTGGATGGGCCAAAACATCATCCAGGTCGAAAATAACAAAATCGGAGCTGATGGAGCAAAGCGCTGAAGAAAGCGAGGACTCTGCCAAAAAGTTAGCTTTGGAAGTAAACAGTTACTGACAATTTGTTTGCCCAGGGAGGTTGTGGCTGCCCCATCCCTGGAGGTGTTCAAGGCCAGGTTGGATGGGCCTTGGGCAGCCTGATCCAGTGGGATGTCCCTGCCCATAGCAGGGGAGTTGGAACTAGATGATCTTTAAGGTCCCTTCCAACCCAAATGATTTCACAGTTATGCGGTCTGTGCTTCTCTTGCTCATGGCCTACAGGTAGCTTTACAATATCGATAGGTTTTGCCACAAAAATGACTCCGTCTTAGTCAGTGTCGTTACCGTGACTCAGCCATCATGGCAGATGCCTGGTACAGGAGCTGGGTCTGATGATCCGTGTTAAAACCTCGAGCGTAGGCCACATTATCCAGGACATCGCTGCCCGATAGGCCGTATCTGGGAAAAGCAGTGAACAACACACACCTTAAAGTGACAAATTCATTGACGGGAGTTATCTGGGAGGGTTACCTACGACCACAATAAAAATTCACATTCACAGAATCACAGAGTCACTGAGGTTGGAAAAGACCTTTGAGATCATTGAGTCCAACCGTAAACCTGGGAGAGCCTTAGAGATAAGCCTAGGTCCTGGCAGAGGCTGCCCAGGGCGGTGGTGGAGTCTCCATCCCTGGTGGGGTTTAAAAGGTGGGTAGATGAGGTGCTCAGGGATCTGATTCAGTAGTGGACAGGGACGGTTGGACTCTATGATCTCAAAAGTCTTTTCTAACCAAAAAGTTCTATGATTTGAAGGAAAATCTTTGCCTGTATTTCACAAAGAGTAAATCTGAGCTGGGAAGAGACATTAGGAAGAAGCGAAGCCATCACATTCCAGGAGACAAAGACCTTTGCTACTGTCATACTTGGATAAAACCAGAAACTGTTTAGGGACAGTTCTTACTGCAACAGCCCCATGAGTTTAAGGAGACTGTCTGGTTCACAGAGTGATCCGAATTAACTAAGCTGACCATGAGTAAAAGCATTCCCTTCATTGTCGAGCACACAGACCTTTCAGCCACAGCAAGAAGGCGCTCTGGGCGGAAGGTCCCTTCTGTGTCGATGTACATAGCTTTCCCTTCACCGCCTCCTCGGTCAATGGGAAGCTAAAGGAAAAGCAAATGCACAAACGTGAAATAAAATATCAACAAATAATCCAGTTATTGCCTCATGCCCTCAACTCATACCATCCCACAAATAACACACTGAGCTGTTGTGATGAAGTCACTTTTATCTGGGAAAAGTGAAAAGAAAAAGATGCAGCCAGTCAAAGGAATGGGTTGGACCCAACAATTGAAATGTTTTGGGGACTCTGTGAACAAATTAAATGCTCAGGCATGTGTGAGAGCACAGAAATAAGCAAAGACCCAAAAGCCGTGCTGTCCGAGCACTTGATTTAATCAAGTGGGCTACTCACTTGACAGGTTACGGCCAGGGTGTGACACAGCTGTGTTTTTCCAGTGCGGAACTCCCCAAATAACTCTGTTATGGACCCTGTTTCTATTCCTCCTGAAGGGAAAATAGGAAAATAATTAAAAGAGGTCACATACTTCAAACAAAGACCACACGTACGAAGTATTATATTCACAGGGGCTCAGTTAAACATATCATTTCAAGAAAACTCTAATTGGAAAACCTGGTTTTCACACTGTGGTTTGTTCACGTGGCAGATAAGTTTTGGTAAGTGCATTTTTGAAGAACACAAAAAGCTGCAATGACTTGGTTTGATTTTTTGGTCACAAGCAGGAATGGGGAGAAGACAACACTTGGTCTTGTTTTCTTGACACAGATCACAGACTGGAATAAATCAGAACCATCTAAACAAACAGCTCTGGGTGTCGCATCAGGACCAAAAGGTTTTAAAACTATTTCTGCAGCTTTTCAAAGAAAATCCATTGGGAGAAAAGAGGGCAGGGCTCGAGGAGATCCGCCTTCAACCAGAACTCGTGTGCAAGGATCACGCTCATAGAAAAAAAAGCAGATAACAAAGGCTAATCAATAGAGAGAAATGAAATGATTACCTTGGAGAAGTTTATCGAGTTCTTTGGACCCAGTGGTGATCTGGATGATCTCTGACCTTCGCTGATGGAATTCCGTCGCAGTGGTGAAACCCATGGGAACCAGTTTAGCTGCTTCTGCCTAAAAGAGAACCAAGCTCAGTGCTGCAAGGAGTGTTCACCCCACCTGTTTAGCCCCATTAGCAGTTAGTACCGTAATCTTCTGTTTTGTGAAAGAGCGAAGCCCCTATCTAATTTGGTGCACACGTTTTAGTTTATAGACCATTTTTAGTTGGGATCCCTGAACAGAAATCATTTCTGCTCAGAGAAAAAGCTTCAACCCCCCCAGTTTGTGTATTTCATGGAAATCTTTCCCCACCCCTTTTGGTTCAGTTTGGTCCCTGTGAAGGGTGAAACACTCGGGGGCGGCAAATGGCCCATCAGGGATGCTGTCTTACCAAGAATGACTAAATACAGAGAGTAAGGAAAGTATTAAACACTGTGCTAGGTCAGATTGTGATAAATGAAAGCTCGTTTGGCAGAAACACTGCACTCGGACCCAGGAGATGCTGTGAGGTCACAGCTCAGGCTTCAGCCTCAGTCCCAGGAGCAAAGCCCAGGTCTCAGGGTTAATTCCTGCCCGAGGCACACAGTACGCTTCACAAGAATGTATCAGGAGAGCAGCACGGGGTCAGTCCAGGTGTTGGGAACACAGTATCCTCTGCCCAGACAACAGCCAAGAGCAGATGCTCAGGAAAAGTGAAAGACATCAGGGAATAAGGGACAAACGGCTCCATAACTTCATCACAACCTGTCTCACAAAGTACTTCCCTTGCTCCAGGCCTACCACAAGCCTTCTGATCACAAGAAATACCGATCTAGAAGCAACAGTTGCCTCGAGTTTATTCTCCATGCTTTCACTTCCATGGTTTCTACTGACCTTTCCAACAGTTCCTCCCTCTCTGCTTCTTGTCCTAGTGGTTGGTGTCTCTTCTCTTCACACCTCTACTCACCTCTCCTGTCCTTCTCAGTGTACCATTAATGGAGACCTTTCAAAGAACACTTTGAGCCAGTAGAACTAAAACTCCTTAAATATTTTGGGTTAAAGGGTTTCCATAATGTCCTCACCAAGATTTTGTCAGCTTTGGCCTCACTGATGCCTTTAATATTGAGCAGCTCCTTCTTGGGGGCATAAGCAACAGCCTCAACCGTGTGAAATCCAGCTTCTTCTAATTTCTTCACATCGTTTGCATTTATGCCACATTGCTGAAAGGGGAGAGGAAGAGAAAAAGGACACACTCAGACACAAAGACCTTAGCATAGCTTTCACAGAGTACTTTCAATGGCCCTCGTTGGATGGCGAACGGACTCTGTTGTGACAAGCCAGCACAGTGACTGTTACACTCTCTTCACTCACACAAAAAGAGGCACAACTAGAACGTCTTTTTGCCATAATTGCAGAATGGTTTGGGTTGGAAGGGACCTCCAAGCCCATCCAGTCCCACCCCCTGCCATGGGCAGGGACACCTCCCACTGGATCAGGGGCTCCAAGCCCCATCCAACCTGGCCTGGAACCCCTCCAGGGATGGGGCAGCCACCACTGCTCTGGGCACCCTGGGCCAGGGCCTCCCCACCTGAACAGCAAAACAGTTCTGCACAGAACATGCAGACAATATCACATTCTCTGTTTGGTTTAAAGACACTGAAGGTGACCAATACACTTTAGGAAAGGGACGTGGTAAAGCAACATAATATAAATCCTACCTGTTAACATGCTGGGGCTTTGTTTTGGGTTTTCAACCCAAATAAGACATCAACAACAGAACTTTCAGATTCAACTTGTGTTCAAGCAAATAGGCCAGCAGCTTACTTGAAAACATACCCCACAGCTGATCCCCTACCCACCTCCAGCCTGGAAATGAGCTGTGGCCCAAGGCTCTCCTCCTCCACTGACGTATCTGCATTTGCTTCAAACTGCATCTGCATGGCCATTGTAGCAGGTACCACGCACAGCGCAACTGCGGGAAAAGCAAAGAACTCTGACACAATGTACACCACTCAAACCAGATACACAGGCGAAGTGTTTCAAACTACATTAAGAGATCCTCTAAAGTCCTACGTGATGGTTTTCTCCCCTCCTGTATCTCTTAGTTTGTGGTATGCAAGTGCTGCAAGAAATCTCCTTCGTGTATTTTCCAACACAGTATTAAACATCAAAAGATCCCAAAACAACTCTTGTGTTGGCTGATAAAGAACAGTAAGAGGCTTAACAGAGCACTCGACAGCCTCTAGGTGTACAATACAGCAAAATTAATGCTGTCATGTGGGAAGACGCATTGCTTAAAACTGGTACCAGGTGTTCTGGCTCGGTTGCGCCCAAGATACCCTGAGGACAACGACCCCTCCTGCCGGACCCCCCCACGCCTGCCCTGCGCCGGGCGGAACCCCTGTGCCCGCCGACCCCCACTCCGTTCGGGGCGCTAAGGCCTCCCCGCGGACCCCGCCCCGACGTGCCGCCTCGGACGCGGCGCGCGGCGGCCAAGCCCCGGTTGAGGCCGCCGGCGGAGGCCCCGTTCCTCGCCCCGCTCCTCACCCCGCGGGCTGGGCCCCGGCGGAGGCCCCGCTCCTCGCCCCGTTCCTCACCCCGCGGAGGCCCCGTTCCTCGTCCCGTTCCTCACCCCGCGGGCTGGGCCCCGGCGGACGCCCCGTTCCTCAACCCACAGGCTGGGCCCCGGCGGAGGCCCCGTTCCTCACCCCGCGGGCTGGGCCCCGACGGAGGCCCCGTTCCTCGCCCCGCAGGCCGGGCCGGGCCCACACGCAGCGCCCGGTGCGATCGCTGCCGTTCGGAATTGCCCGCCGCGGCGTCACGTGACCGCGCGCGCGCGCAGCCACCGCCCAGCGTCACGTGACCGCTCCCACAGGCCGAGCGCCCCCGCCGAAGCTTCACGTGATCGCTCTCGCATAGTCCCGCCGCGGCGTCACGTGATCCAGGGCGCGCTCAGAGCCACGTGATCGCCCTAAGAGCATCTCCGCGGCGTCACGTGATCGCACACCCAAAACTCCGCTGCCGTGCGGCGGTCCGTGGGCACCGAGCGCTGGGACCAGACCGGGCAGCGTCACCTGATCGCGGGCACCCCGGGCAAACCCCAGCACAGCCACGAGTGCTCCGTGTACAAAATAAGAATTGTCTTCTATAGCTTTTTTTTTTCCCCCCTTAGAAAACAAAATTAATTGTTGAAATGTAATTAAGTGCCCTGCTGCGGCCTTTGCCAGCAGAGGCAGAGCCGGCGGAGCGCCCCGCAGCACAGTGGCGATACCAAAATCCAACTCTTTGAGACTCGTTTTGGAGTTTAGGAGCCGAGCTCCCTTTATCAAAGCTGGCAAAGGAGGAGTGCTCCCCCTCCATCAACGCGTGCAGCGAGACGGGAGCTGGGACAGAAGAGATTTCCCACTTCCATGCACACAGATAAATGTTCCTAGGATTCTCATGCATATTCTGTTACTTTCCAAGGTCTGAATTTAATGTTACGAAACTTCACAACGGTCACAACTCTCGCTGATCTGGAGCTTTGGCTCCAGTCCTGCCTGACCGTGCACTGGAGATGGGAAGAAGCTCCAGTGAGGATCACAGAAGAGACTTTGTTAGCACAGATCTTGCTGAACACAAGATGTTATGGTCTCCAAGGAATGAACAATGTCTGGGAAAGAAACTGAAAGAAAACATGCTATAAAAAAACCTGATCTCAGAGGCACGTTCTATCTCACTTTCAAAACCCGCAATGGCGTAATGTTTTGATCTTTTAAGTCCTGAGCCCTGGGAGAGTTAAAAGAAGTGTCACATACAAATATAAATTAAACACAAACCTGGAATGGCTTGATTCCTGCCGAACCCCCTTTTCCTGCTGCAAATGCCTGGCTTTGCTTTGTTTCAGCTGCTCCGTTGATTCACTGTCCAGAGCATGATAATAAACCAGTAAAAACTCCCTTCAGTCTTCACTCTGCTGGTCAGAATGGCCTTTGGAAACTGAAATGAATCCAGATTGAATAGCCAAGTGATAGATGGAACACTCCAGAGGTGTTCAATGCCAGGTTGGATGGAGCTTGGAGCCCCTGATCCAGTGGGAGGTGTCCCTGCCTATGGCAGGGGGTGGGACTGGGTGGGATTCAAGGTCCTTCCCAACCCAACCCATTCTATATTTCTATGATTTGCATTTTAGATGCTGTTTCCTCATTAAAAAAGCGGAAGCTGGGCCATGGAAAGCTGACACGAGGAGAAAAACTACAAGTTCAAATTGCAAGCCCTCACAAAGAGCTAACAAAGTAATTGCAACAGCAGCAGGAAGACTCCTAGTTCTGAGTTTAAACAGAGCAGTGTGAAGAACACCAATAATTCAAATGTTTAATGAATGTCCACCTTCCAAACAGAAGGAAAATGTGTAAAAAGACAAAAAAATATAAACACAAACACACAAAAACCTATTAAAACTCAACATATTTTACAGAGATCAAAGATTTGCCTCTGCCTATGGGAGGGAGAGACGAGAGATGGTGGACACACCTGCATGTGACCTCGAGTTGGGTCAGCTCGGTCTACGAATGTACAGGACATTTACAAACGCCTCCCAGGCCGCGCCAACACCACAGACACCTCCTAGAGCTAAACAGCTTGGCCTCCTCACTAAAGTCCTAACGCATCACAACCTCAAACAATGTGCTGGAACTGAGAAAGGGATCGTACGGGACAAAGGCACTGAATGTCAGAACAGGCTGGTTGGAGAGGATCCCAGACAGAACCCGATGACCTGGAGTCCATCACACTGTGGAGTCTACGGAACAGGGATTCTCATCTTTGGAAGAAAAGTATTGCTGGCTTCTCACCTGGTTAATTATGGCAGGGTGTTCGGTTAATTGGAAGCAGGATTGTAAGTTTGCGTGAATTGGGAGGGTTCCAGGGAACAGATAAAAATCAAACGTGATGTGATCTGTTCTAACGCCATGATGTAGAGAAGTGAGGAGAGCGAAAGCAAATTCCAGCCACGTTAACGTAGGAAGTGCTTCTCGTTTTAAACAAGAGCTCTGTGAATCAACCCCAAACAAAATCAACATGCTACATCAGAATATCCATACCAGGAAAGATAAGGAGGCCAAGACCACTGGTGACTGGAAGACGACAAGAGGCAGATTAGAAGGATAAGACCTAAGATACTCCTCCTCCTCCTCCTCTTCAGAGCCCTCTGCTTGTGGCCAAACATCCTGGATAGCAACCAGTTCTTGGACAAGGTCACCGAGGAGCCAACGGCTTTCCCTTTCTGGTGAGAAACAGCTTGAATTCTCGCAAGACTAAACTCAAATAACATCCGATGCGATTTCTTTGGTCCTGCAGGTGGATCCAGTGGATCATCGGGGATCCTGCAGCAGGGTCTGATGGATTGAGCTGACTATTCTTCGCAGGTAGTGGTGCCCAGTCGGAACATCGGCGAGCACAGCAGAGACCTCCTCCTCCCTGGGAAAGGCAGAATTACCACACGTGTATTTGAGAGGATGCGGAGCAGCCAATTCCCCATCCCCAACTTGGAAACTGAAGTTGTATGGAGTGATTCTTTCTGTTTCACTCACCCAATATTCCCAATCCGTTTCTGGACAGCAAAAGGCAGCGAGGCAGATGGGTAGCTGGCAGAGAGGGACAGCGTCACCTCGAACTTTGCAAACACCGTGGAGGAGGAGAACAAAAGCTTCACCCTGCAAGGGAAATAAACACAAAAGTGAACATAAAACATTCTAATGTATCACTGCTGCCTCAAATCAGTGTCCAGAGTGAAAACAAGCACTGTAATTGATGCAATAGTAACTTTTAAAGGGTTCCAGTATGTAGAACTTCAGAAATAAGGGTAAAAGAACCTCTTTTAGGGGAAAATATAAAGTAAAAATCAAAACTCTGTTTTCTAGTCAACACAAAATATTCCCAGGTAGCTCAAGTGTTCTGGAGTTCCAAGTAGGACTGATTCCAATTCCAGAATTCTAAGATTATTTCATGAATCCAATCCTATTTAAATCAGGCCAAATTTCAGCACATGGCTCTTGTCTGTGGCAACGTGCACTGCTTCGTTAAGAACCCATCGGTAGCAGGAGAAGGGAATGGAGCTGGGGAAGGGCCTCATCACTCTCTGCAGCTCCCGGAAAGGAGGTTGTGGTGAGGTGGGTGCTGGGCTCTTCTCCCAAGTAACAAGGGATGGGATGAAAGGAAATGACCTCAAATTACACCAGGGAAGATTCAGATTGGATATCAGGACAAAATACTTCACAGAAAGTGTTTTCAGGCCCTGGCAGAGGCTGCCCAGGGCGGTGGTGGAGTCCCTATCCCTGGAGGGGTTTAAAAGCCAGGTTGCTCAAGGATCTCATTCAGTAGTGGACAGGGACAGTTGGGCTTGATCTCAAAGGTCTTTCCCAACTGAACGATTCTATAATCCCAAGCTGAAGTATTTATCTTGTTCCACCGGGACACACCACAAAATTGGGAAGTTGTATGGGAAAATGAAAACTGAAAAAAATAAACTAAGGTTGAAGTGCATTCATCTTTCAGTGATTCTGCTTGGCTGAAGCAAACAGAAGATTAAAAGCAATGAAGCACAAAGCTGCAGGTGAGCTCTGGGCTCTGCTTCCTTTGCTTTGCTGCATTCCGGCCTCAAGTTTTAAGTCAGACAAGTAAATGGGAACAGCGAGGAAGGAGAGTTAATGTCATAGTATGGAAGGTGGCTGAACCCAAGAGCAGTTTAATTTCAATACCTCTGGGTATTAGAGTGCAATTGCATTAAAATAAATTAAGATTGTTGTTAAAATTGTTGCATAAAATCTAAATTTCAAGCAAACTTGACTGACAATATTGTATTGTTTTGTTCCTCATTATGCAGTGACACTTTCTGAGGGCTTGGACTCCACCTGAGTTACTCACTTGGTGTCATCGATATCCGTTTTCAGAAGGTTAAATTTTCCACCCCATCTCTCCAGAAATTCAATCTCCTCTCCCAGGGTCCTGCAATGGCTCACCACCAAGGAGACGTCGTGAAGAACCTAAGTGGGCAAGCAGAAAGCAATCACCCGGGCCCTCAGGCTGGTAAACTGTGCCACGCTTAAAAATGCAGTTTATTTTAGAAAGTACACAAAACTCGAGTAGTTTAACTGCTCTCTCAGGTTGGATGTGGAAATGAAACTGTACAAGCATAACAGATGCACATTCTTTGCCCTAATTTCTCCCTTCCCCTCTGCTGACAGGCGTACACGGACGCAGGAACACCAAGCCTGGCTTGGTGATCCACAGCAGGAATTCGTTAGGCAGCAGAGGGGTATGCAGCTCTATTCTCTTAATCTCTACTAGCAGGAAAAATGGTATTTTAAGAAATCCCTCAGATGTTAACACAGCAAACAAAGAGGAAACCATGGGGTTTAGGCCTCTTGCCTTCAGGAACAGGTACCACCCCTCGCACCTGAGACAGATTTTTGTTTGCATCGATGAAGCATCCATTCAGATGCTTTCCTCTCAGTATAAGCCCCACTCTCTGTGACAGAAGAGATTAAATTTCCTCCCAGAGCCTCCCTTACCTGGGGCAGGTACTGCAGCATGGGACACTTCTCCTGCCAGCACCCCTGACTTTCAATAAACTGGAAGATGAGTCTTTGGACCAAACAGGAGGAGGGTGGAGCTTCTTCCTCTGTAACACAAAAGGAAAACACATTGCCAGAAAGTTTTTAGAAGCTAAAGCATGAGCAGATAAAGCCCAAATCTACAGAAATCTTCCCAAGAACATCAGGGCAGCTACTTTGAAGCCACTGGTAAAACCTTACCATCCAAGAGGGATTCAAAGCTCAGGCTAACTATATTTCTGGAAGGATCTTCACCAAAAGTGTCACCGTCTGGGAAGGAAAAGGAATAAAAAATAGACAGTAGTTATTTCCATATTAGTTCTGGAGTCACAGCTCTTCCTTTCCAGAAAGGGAGTGTCCAGAGGAGACCACAAAGTTGGTCAGGGGTTTAGAGGGGAAGCCATAGGAGGAGTGGATGAATCCACTTGGTCTGTTCAGCCTGGAGAAGAGGAGACTGAGTGGAGATTTCATTGCAGTTTAGTGCTCCCTCACACAGGGAGGAGGAGCTGGTGCTGAGCTATTTTCTCTGGACCCCAGGGAATGGCAGGAAGATGACAGGGGAGGATTACGTTGGACATTAGGAGAAGGCCCTTCCCCCAGAGGGTGGTGAAGCACTGGAACAGCTCCCAGGGAAGCGGTTGCGGTGCCAAGCCTGACAACATTCCAGAAGCGTTTGGCCAAACAGCCCCCCAGTGTGAGTGTTGGGGTGTCCTGTGCAGGGACAGGAGCTGGACTCAGTGATCCTTCTGAGTCTCTTCCAGCTCAGGATGTTATATGATTCTATGATTACGTTCTTTTCTGATTATTCATAGATAGCACCGATAAACACATCCAGAAGTGCCTCTCAGCTCACAGGCTCCCACTATAGTATGGTTTCTGTTTCCTTCTAGCAGACACTTTAGATGTCTATCAGGTAACTATTTCACCTTTCAAGTTCAGAAAAAGGATAGCTACCAGCTGTGCGCTTTTACCTATTGGAGGTCCAAACACAACTGTGAGTTCAATTGAGTCGTAAAGAAAAGTGAAGACTGCCTGCTGTTCGCTCCATTCTATGATCTCCCACTCGGTGAAGCTAAAAAGGGGAAAAAAAGACACCATCACCCTAAATTCCAACCAACACAGCTACCTGAAGGACAAAGAGCAGGGGCTTGAGTGTATACACAGATATTACCATATAATTACCAAAGCAATTTCCACTTCCCAATAGAATGTAAGAATCTGTTGGGAATGCAAGCATAAAACTACTCATTTCACATAAATCATTCATTTTGGAATTGAGGAGAGTTGGATTTAAAAAGACTGAACGCAGTGTCACTGCAAAGTTGTTGACAGAACAGCAGTGCATCACACACGGAAGCTCACCAAGGCTTTATTGCTTATCTGCGAAGAGATGGGCATCCAAAAGCTTCCCAAATCAAACAAGGAAAACCAACCGCAGAAACAGTTACATACGAATGCCCCAGAAGTAGCTGGTAAAAATAAAACCTGAGTCTTTTCCTTACTTATAGCTCTCCAAGAGGTCCCGGTATCTTTTTTCTTCCTCCCTTAGCTGGTCCATCTCAGCAAGCATTTGCTCATTCTGAGTCTCCAGATCCAACAGCTCTCTGCAAAGACAAACCAACCCCATGGAATGAAGCACACTGGTTAAAGCACCACCAACCCTCCAAAACCAGAATGAACGCGTGTTGTTTAAGGTATGCAGATCCTCTCTGACCCCTCACCTTTGGAGTTCCTCTTCTTCGGCTTCGAGGATTTTCAATTCTGAGAGAAAAGGAAAGAAGTGATGAGAGAAAAGAGCAAAGCAAGCCCTAACCTGCTGCACATTCACTGCTCTTAGCAATATGAAAGGTCTCAGGTTGATGGCTGTTCCTCCTGCCTGGATACAGATACGTGGTCAGAAAAGGCTGGTAAATATTGAACAATTAAAGTGCTGAATACGATAGCCAGCACACACTCTTCAAGTCACACTGTACGGAGTTCTAAACCCCATTTTGCCAAGGAAAAGCAGTCCTTTTCATAATTTAACATGTATGTCATTAGCTACATCCAATGTGGAAATGAAAGGCACAGTGTTCGCATCCACATCACAGTTAATAAATCAGGGTGGCGGTTGAGTACCGCCCTCCCCAGAATTTAAAAGACAACTCCAAAGTGCATTCGGCCGCTGCTGTTACCTTTCTTCAGGTTTTTCCCTTCAGTCATTCCAGCACTGCAGTCTGCTTCCCAGTCGTCGGAATCTGTGGGAAAGAAGAATCAGGCCTGCAGAACGCCCAGAGTCAACGCTGAGATCCTATTTCATTTGCCTGTGGGTTCTGTAAGTCTTAGTATTATAAATTGAACTAAAAAACATACAAAAAGCTGGAAAAGCATCTACGAAAAACCTCAAAAACTAACAGACAAGAAGGAAACGCCTTTTATTGCATTGTTTCAAAACTACTGCTGGGCAATTTGGAAGAGGTTGCTCAGGGCAGTGGTGGAATCACTGTCCCTGGAGGGGTTCAAAACGTCTGGATGTGGCACTATGGGACATGGTTTAGTCAGCATAAAGGGGTTGGGCTGACGGTTGGACTGGATGAGCCGAGACGGCTTTTCCAACCTTAACAAGTCTATGATTCTATGATTTGATTTCTACTTACAGCACTGGAAGGAAACGCAGTTGGAAGAAGTGAAAATACCCAGAGCATTGTGATGCAGCAATGCCAATCACTGATTACAGAATAACAGAATCACTAGGTTGGAAAAGACCTCCAGCATCATTGAGTCCAAGCATTCCCCTCAACCACTAAACCATGTCCCTGAGCATCTCATCCACCTGTCACCAGGTGGGCAACCTCTGCCAGTGCCCGGTGACCCTTTCTGTGAAAATTTTTTTTCTGATGTCCAGCCTGACCCTCCCCTGGTGGAGCTTCAGGCCATTCCCCCTTGTCCTGTCCTCTGTCACTTGGGAGAAGAGCTCAGCTCCCTCCTCTCCACAACCCCTTTTCAGGTAGTTGTAGAGAGCAATAAGGTCTCCCCTCAGCCTCCTCTTCTCAAGGCTAAACAACCCCAGGTCCCTCAGCCACTCCTCGTAAGACTTGTTCTCCAGCCTCCTCACCAGCTTTGTTGCTCTTCTCTGGACACTCCAGAGCATCAACATCCTTCTTGTGGTGAGGGGCCCAGAACTGAATACAGGATTCAAGGTGCGGCCTCACCAGTGCTAAGTCCAGGGCGAGAATCCCCTCCCTGGCCCTGCTGATCACGCTGTTTCTGATCCAAGCCAAGATGCCATTGGCCTTCTTGGCCCCCTGGGCACACTGCTGGCTCATGTTCAGTCACTGTCAACCAACACCCCTACAGCAGCACGAGTTTTAAAGCACCAAGTTAGGATGCTGAAATAGTACAGACCTGGAGCACAAAGCTCAGGTTCGCCTGCCTGCAGGCTGGCTGGCAGGTTTTGCAGCTGTTGTGAGCTGCGTGCTGCCAGCACTATGCCGTTATCACTAGATTTACCCAGCTTAGTTCCATGTTCATAGGCTACAGAAGAAATTTGTTATGGCTCAGGTGGGGAGGCCCTGGCCCAGGTTGCCCAGAGCAGTGGCGGCTGCCCCATCCCTGGAGGGGTTCAAGGCCAGGTTGGATGGGGCTTGGAGCCCCTGATCCAGTGGGAGGTGTTCCTGCCCATGGCAGGGGGTGGGACTAGGTGGGCTTTAAGGTCCCTTCCCACCCAAACCATTCCATGATTCCATGATTTTGGTGCAGATATGCTCCTACTCTTCACGTGATGTTAAAGTGATTCCCACAAGACAGGTTTGCAGACACAAATGAAAGCATTTAGGTCACCGCTTTGGAAACACATACCTGACTCCAGAGCAGCCAGGCAACTCTCTGCCTCCTCGATCAATTCATCCAGCTTCTCCATTCTGGACTTCAGCTTTTCATGTTGTTCCTGCGATGAGAAAATTGTACTCAAGTCAATGACACGTTTTAAGAAGCTGAATTGTCTGCTGGGCCCACCACGAGGGTCTTTGCTTGCCAAGAAACTAAAGAGGTGGATATAACCCATCACTGAATGAAGAGGCAGCCTGACAAACATTGAGGCAGTAGCGGCGTGGGAGAAAGTACTAAATACTGAACAAAGCATCTTCCTAATCACTTTTCTGACGAAGGGATGAGAGAAGACACGGAAATAAATTCATTCAGTGGTGTCTGCCCCATCCCTGGAGGTGTCCAAGGCCAGGTTGAAGGGGGCTTGGAGCCCCTGATCCAGTGGGAGGTGTCCCTGCCATGGGGTGGGACTGGATGGGCTTTGGGTCCCTTCCAACCCAAACTATTCCAGGATTCTAAGGTTCCTACAGTGTAAGTGCAAGAAAGTCAATGTCTCAATGTGGTTTATATTTGCGTATAAATAAAAGGAAACTACTTTTATAGGAAGGAAACTTTGGAGCAAATGCACGCTTCACACAATAATTGCTCCTACCCTTGACAGGCGAAGACAGATGAAATATGGTAGAGGTTCCTTTTTTACCTCTGCAGCCTGGTGGCACGTTACCTGTGCGCTCTGCAGCAATTTGCTGTACAACGTTGCCTTTTCATTGTGCGCCAAGATCTTGCTCTCCTTGGTGAAATAGGATTTCATTTTGTTCAGTTCTACTCCAAAATTCTTGAGCTGCAACGAATGGAAAAGACAGAATAGGAAGTGAATGGGAATATGCAACAAAAGACTGGTCCATCCATCAACTCTTCTGCCTCTTTCTCCCTTCTCTGCTCCTCCCAGCATCCCATTCCCTAGCAGCAGTGTTACACCACACCTGCAAATCCGATCAGTTTTAAACCTGGACAATCCCTGTTGATTCAAGCACAGTCGCCTCCTAAATTAATTGGTTTTCTTTGCAAAGACACAGCAAGACTTTACTCAAAGCACCTTCATGAAGCACATCAGACATCTCTCACCCCACTCGTCTGAGAAGTGTTTGCGTTAGAAAGGACTGCAGAGCCCACCCAGTCCCACCCCCTGCCATGGGCAGGGACACCTCCCACTGGATCAGGGGCTCCGAGCCCCATCCAACCTGGCCTGGAACCCCTCCAGGGATGGGGCAGCCACCACTGCTCTGGGCAACCTGGGCCAGGGCCTCCCCACCTGAACAGCAAAACAGTTCTCCCTAAGATATCATCTCAATCTCCCCTCTTGCAGATCAAATTCATTCCTCCTCGTCCCATCCCTGCCTTCTCTGATCCAGAGCCCATCCCCAGCTTTCCTGGAGCCCCTATCAGCATTGGAACCTGCTCCAAGGGCTCCCTGCAGCCTTCTTTTCTCCACGGTGAACAATCCCAACTCTCTCAGCTTGGCCTCATATGGGAGGTGCTCCAGCTCTCGGATCATCTCCTCTGGACCCACTGCAACAGCTCCATGTCCTCCCTGTGCTGAGGACTCCAGAACTGAACGCAGGACTTTCCCTTTGATACATTTTAAAGGGGAAATACCCTTGCATTCTTCTGACGTGTTGGAAGCTCTCATAGCAGTTTTCCATTCAGAAGATATTTTGCTGTGTATCACCTATCTTCCTACTGTTATTCTGTGTCCATTCTGGTTTATTATATTTGAATACATAAATTAACCTTACTGCTTTGTTATGTACGAAACATTATCTTTCCACGCCTTATTACCTCTTCATCAGAGCAGGTCCGCATCACTTCCCACAAACTCCTGTTCACATTCACCAGGAGCTGGTCCTGGATAGTTGTGTACTCTTTTAACCTGAAATGGGGAAAAAAGAAAAGGTTATAAGTCTTGTTGCAACTGTGATGAGCGTGTGAAGAAGCACATTGGCACATACACAATTCATTCCTCTTTTCTAATTAAAACAAGGAAATGGAAATCTCTCTGTTTAGCTGGGTATGACATCTTGGAGAGACCCTTGGACAAGAGGTGGGGAGCTGGAGAGCTAAAGAAATTGAAAGCTGTGCTAATGAGGCTGGGGAAATCTCACTGCTGATTCTGAATTTTGCCATAAAACTTCATTTTGCACAGAAATAAATTGTAAGAGGCACAACGAGTCAGATAGAAGTGGCCTTTGGACAAGAAAATAAACGACGATACCTGTATTTCAATCTAATAAACTCTGGAAAATTGGAACAAACAGACAGCAACCTGTTATGATTCTATATTTCATAATTTCTGATTCAATTTGAAATGTTTTACTCTCTCTTCTGACATGCAGCTGAAACCCTCTAAGATTAATTACCTGAGGAAAATCAACCTTGAATTATGTCCAAATCCATCACTCCTCCCCTAGGAGCTGGTCTAACACTGTCTAAATCTGTAATGAGCCAACGACCAGCAGAAAGTGGATTAACTGTCATTTCTTATTTTCCCCATATCATTAAATCATGGAATGGGTTGGCTTGGAAGGGGCCTCAAAGTCCTTTCAGTTCCACCCCCTGCCATGGGCAGGGACACCTCATCGTGAAGAATTTCTTCCTAATGTCTAATCTAAATCTTCCCCTTTCCAATTTAAAGCCATTTCCCTCATCCTTTCACTACAGACCCTTGTAAAAAGCTCCTCCCCAGCTTTCCTGGAGCCCCTTCCAGCCCTGGAAGTTGTTGTAAGGTCTCCCCATAGCTTTCCCTTCTCCAGGCTGAACAGCCCCAACTCTCCCAGCCTGGCCTCGGACAGGAGCTGATCCAGCCCTCAGATCGTCTCCGTGGCCTCCTCTGCCCTCGCTCCAACAGCTCCGTGTCCTCCCTGTGCTGAGGACTCCAGAGCTGGACATAGGCTCCAGGTGGGTCTCCCAGAGCGGAGCATAGGGGCAGGATCCCCTCCCTCTCTGCTGGTCCCACTGCTCTGGATGCAGTCCAGGACACAGGTGGCTTCTGGGCTGGGAGCGCACATTCCTGGCTCGATATCACACGTTGTCGGTTCACGTATGTAATGTGTTAAGTTTCTCCAGGCCGCTTTACATGCAACCAGGGCTGAAAATTAGATTTACTAATACACTCTGTGACTGAAAACCCACTTACTCCTCTATCTTCTCAGAGAGGGCCTGGCAGTCTTCCTCATAAATACGCAGCTTGGGACGATAAATGTACTGGCTGTAAATGAGGTCTTCTGGTGTTGGCGGTGCACTGATCCCACCCTGTGGAAAGAGAGGGGAGAGCATGAAGGAAAAGAAAAGAAGCAGTGTGTTTTTCCAAGACAGTAAGTCCTATCAGTTCATGTGCAGAAAACAAGGGCCCAGATGCTTTATATCTGCAAATCGGGGCAAATAAACCCTCACAGAGGCAGCCTGAGATACCTCGATGCTGGTTTCCACTATGGACTTGTCCGGTTCGATTCTGACAAAAGTCAGTCATAGAACCTTAGGCAGCTCATCCCGCTTTTTCAACTCATGTTTCCTCCCTTCGGAGCATAGAATTCATCACTACATCTCAAAACCTAGATATGATTGGAAGAGATTAATGTCCTTTTAGATGAAGCCTTGAAAAACATGGTACATTACCCAGGGAACAAGAGTGCTCTGGAATAAACAAGGCAGCCGTGCTTGATTTGGAATCGAAGTTCCTGATTTTTAACAAGTCTGAGCACGTCAAGTAAACACGATTGGGGGATTTCAGCCAGCTGCCTACAGAGCAGAGCACGTAAATAACTGATGTTAATTCCATCCCTTCCAAGAAAGCTGTCAGGGGGTAGTGATGGTATTTGGTTTTTATCAGAGATGAGTCAGTAGTGAATGGTACCAGGGTTTTGTAAGCCCGATGAATATTTAGAGACAGCTCGGTGTGAACAACTGTGTATCGGAAGCATAAACTGAGCAGTAACTAAGAGAGCTCAGCATTTCAAAAAACAACGGAAGAGATTTCAAAGTCAACAAGAGCAGATCACTCTGAAGAGATAGTGTTTCACGAAAAGACTGAAACCCATTCTGGTTTTCAGTACTGAGGGAAAAAGAGAATCAGGCTTGGAGGTGAGTGAGCAAGGCGAGAGGAAGCATGCAGCATCTAACACGCTTGTCAAGGTGGAACCAAGCTCTGGGTGAACGCATCTAAGAGCCCTGAATACAGATCGGTTAGCTGATGGAAATTAAAAAGAGACAAAGGAATCTAATTTAAAGTCAATGATATTATGCGTATCAAAGGGCAGACACTCACATTGGCTGGCACATGGCTATGCCGGGGCTTCTGAATCGGAACATGGACTTGAAGAAGCGTGAAAAACTCTCCGACAGTGATAGTGCCGCTCTGAAATTTCTGTAAAGATGAGGAAAATGTACAGATTAGTGCATTCTTCACGCAAGAACTCTTACTTGTGTACACACGCACAGGTATTTTTCCTGTTAGGAGAAGAAGCTGGCATTGTTTAGCCACTTACGCACCTCCCGCAAGGTGTCTTCACAGATGCTGTCCGTGAGGAGCTGAGACTCGAGTTGACTGCTTGGCTGAACTAGGCAAAAAGAAGGGGATATTACTGAGGTTAATAATACTCTTATGGAAATATGAACCTAAGCTTGTCACCTCCAGAAAAAAAAGCAGTTTTAATGTAGTTTGATTTTTACGTGCATTTCCAGGGCTGAATGAAGGAACTGAGGAAGCAATGGGACACATAAGGAGGACTGGATTAAGAATCTAATTTAAAATACAATAAAATCTGTGTCAGAGTGGTCATGAAATGACTTCTTAAGGGGAGAAAAGCCATATCAAACATACTGACAGATAATAAAACTGAGCAGGAGATTCCAGCCACTCCCCAGAGGGCATCTGCATAGACTGAGACCAAAGAGCCAGTGGCTTTTGAGGTAAAACCATGGCATTTGAGTTCTGAGGCCACAAGGGTCAGTTCTGCACTCAGAGGAAAGAGCTCAGCTTCTGCTGGATGAGGCACGTGCTTTCACATCCATAACTGGAATTGGTTTTGTAATGACAGGGAAGATATTCCTTATTAGATGACTGGCAGATTTCTGCCTCGTTGTTAGGTATCAGCTAATTAGCAAGAGCTCATTAAACCTGGAGACAGAATCTGCTTAGAGAGCATCCCTGTGAGGAGTCTTTTCCAAGAGCACGGCGCTGAGACGTGCAGACTCATTCTAACTGGAACGACCTTAAATCTGCCTTGGGCCAGCAGAGTTCAACCTGAGCCTCCGCTCTGTGACCGCACTGGCCCAACCTGTCCCGGGAAACAAAGTCCTGCTTAAATTCTACTCCTTCTTCCCATCCAAGTTGTCCTCGAAGAGCTCGGACTCAGTCAGAAGGTAAAAGCACTGATTGGGTAGGAAGCTGTGAAACAGGCATTCCAAACCTCTTCCATGTGAAACACAAACCATGGGTGGGCTCGGCTTTGATTCAGCGTAACGAACAAGAGCGCTTGAGACCGTTCCCACAGTGGAAAACTTACTTGTTAATTCTGTGTCAACCTTAACAGAATCCAGGGAGCTGCTGGTGCTGGCATGAGCGGAGTCAGGGCTTTTAGTTGACAGGTTTGGAGGATTTTCGCTTTCACAAACTTCTACTTGGCTTTGGGACACAGCGTCAAAAGCAACCTAATATCAGTGAGTTTGGAAACAATATTAAGAGTTATATGAAACAATAAAAGAAGTCGGTCAGTGGTTTGTTGTAGCTATTTCTTGACATTCAAAGTTGTTTCTACCGATACAAACTTGAGGGTGCTGGGGGAGAAGCTCAACAGGACCCGGCAACATGCGCTCCCAGCCCAGAAACCACCCATGTCCTGGGCTGCATCCAGAGCAGTGGGACCAGCAGGGAGGGAGGGCTGGAGCACCTCCTGCATGAGGACAGGCTGAGAGCTGGGGTTGTTCAGCCTGGAGAAGAGAAGGCTGCGGGGAGACCTTAGAGCAGCTTCCAGGACTGAAAGGGGCTGCAGGATAGCTGGGGAGGGGCTCTGGATCAGGGAGGGCAGGGAGAGGACGAGGGGGAATGGCTTTAAACTAGAAGAGGGAAGATTTAGATTATGTCCTTATGAGCGATGGTCTCACCTGCAAGTCTCGAGGGTCCTTTCCATCCAAGTTTTCATCCCTCTTGAGCTTCTTTGGGCTTTGAACCTTGTCCTCTTGTTCCAAAGCTCGTTTTGTGTTTTTACAAGCTTTCGTCTCTTCCAATTGATTCTTCTCGTTGTGGGAGATGTGGGGTTTGCTTATCTCATTGCAAGCATTTTCGATGAATTCAGAGCTGACTGATTCATTTGAATCCATTTCTTCTAGGCAGATGGGAAGAAATTCATCTGCTATGGACTGAGAAGGGCTGAAATTCTGCCAACGGGGCTTCTTGTTACCTGGCATCTCAGCAGCATTGACACCGACTTCTGAAACTGCTGCCTCAGCTTTGTCTGAAGGTTTGTCACGTGTGTCCTGTACACTAGAGACAGAGGGAGTTCTTCTGCTTGGTAATTTTGGCTGGAAGATACCTAGAGGGACATTTAGTCCTTGATATTTATCGCTCAGTGCCACACCCAAATTTGCATCTACATGAGCAGCTCTGGATTCGAGACACGCATCCTCCTGCTCTTTGGGATAAAATACATTGTTTGGTTCACTTGCAGTGCTTGTTCCCAACCTCAAGGGGTCTCCTGGCTGAGTGGATGAACTGGGCACCGAGTCAGACAAAGCGGTTTCAGAAATGGAGAGAACTATAGATTTCCTTCTCATATTTTTCAGTTTTGAACAAACGTTTAAAATTCCTGATAATTCTGGTGCGAGAGTGGGGTGTGTTTTATCTCTTGGGCTCTTACCAGCTGAGAGCTGCTTGCTTGGTTCCGAGTTTATTTGCAGGTCATTTGGAGGGGTTTCTGCTGCAGCCAACAGCCCCGCAGTTTCCTTCAATCCCTCACTGGGAACTGGACCAAGGCTGGCTCCAGCCACACCTCCATGTGTAGATAAGCCTTTGCATCCAGAGGTATCCTCTTTCAGCATTTGATTTCTCCGAGTAGCGTGCGCATCTGGAGGACCTGCCAAAGGATCCGGTTGCTGGATGGCAAGCGACACGCAGGATTCCACATCACCGCCTTGTTCACTGCAATCTGTAGGCTCATTACTCAGCAGCTTGAAAGATACTCTCTGGGATTGCAGGTTTTCAGGAGGTATTGGATCCTGCTGACTGGTTACAGGGACAGAATCATCCATAGGAAGGTCAAGGTCCTGTGGTGCCTGCACATCCATCTTCTCTTCTGGAAGTGGAAGAGAATAAATGGGATCTGCTGTTGTGTCACTGTGGATCTCAACAGCTCCTTTCTCACTGGGAAATGCTGAGGCTGATGAAGCAGAAGAGGGAACACTGGGCTTATCCTCAGATTCTGTGTGATGTTCTCCATTCAGTTTTTTTGTGTGCAGGGAATCCATTTCCTTGCTGCAAGAAGACAACACTCTAGGCACGTCTGGTTGCCGAATGCTTTGATGTGACCCTTCTTGGTTTTCAAACCCATTCACATTGTTGTTAAGAGCAGTGGTGTGAGATGCAGTTATTTCCATATCGTCTTGGTTGTGGGTGAACACAATGGTTCTGTCAACAAGAAGGGCTGGAGTGGCCCCTCTGTCCTGCACATCCGTCTTCTCACCCAACGCAGCTGCGTGAGTTTTAGTGAGCTCCATATTCTCAGCCAAAGGAAAAACAATGGTTCTGCTACAGGAACCAGCCTTCTGTCCAACCTGCTCAGCCTGGTTTAATCCACCCTCATGGAAGACTTCATTACTTTCATCCAGAGAGGGAGACTCAGTCATTTCCATGTCAGCCTGGTAACTCGTAAACAGAATTGTGGAGGTGAACGGAACGGGCTGGTTGGGTTGCCTGCCTTGCAGGGAATTTCCTTCTGGAGCTGTGTTGTGGGTTTTGGTGATTTCCATATCATCCAGAGCAAACACAGTCATTTCACTGTTTGGCAGCGCCTGCTGTCCAGCCTTGTTATCTGGGACAGAGTGAAGCCCGCCCTCACTTTGCAAGGCCATTTCATGGCCTATCGCGGCTGTGTGGCTCTCTGTGATCTCCATGTCATTATTCTCATCATTCAATGAAAATAATACAGTCCTTTCCCCTGATGGTCCTCTCAAGCTCTTCCTTCCAGTCTTTTTGGCGATGCTAAGCATCTTTTGAGACCCAGCCTCCTCCATAGGTTTATCAAGTGTGACGGCACTGACTCTGCTTATTTCCATATCATTGTTGTGGGTAAAGACACAAGTTTTATCTCCAGATGCTGAGGCTACATCATTGCTTGGACCTCTCTGCTGCAGAATGATTTTGTTGTCGGCTGACACGGTGTGACTCCTGGTGATGTCCATATCAGCATCTGTTGAAAACACCACCGTTTTCTCATCTGCAAAAGGCAAATGTTTTAAACCAGATGTTTTCTTGCCAGCAGCAAAGGAGGACATGTCACACGCAGGCTGCTCCTGACTATTCGTGATCACTACGACCCCTGTTTTTAGGGGCATTGTTTTATTGTCACCTTGAACCAGATATGCAGGAACTGCTTTTCTCTCCGATAAAATAGGATTGATGTTGTGATCAGGAACCACTACCCCACAGCTTCTAGTCAAGTCCATGTTTTCACCAGAAGGAAACACAACTGACTTCTCTAAAAACAGAGGCAATTGGGAACTTCCCTTATGTGGCTCTGACAGATTGGCCGCCAACAGCTCTTGGGCATCTCTGGAGCGCAGGCCATGAACTGAGAGGGGATCTGGAAACCCCTCTTCTGAAGAAACTGTTCTGTCAACTGAAAAATTCCCCTCAGAATCTATGTGAGTTGTCAATACCTTGTGTACTGCCTTCACAGTGTGGGTTGCCTCTTGCCTGTCAGCGCTTTGCCAACCTGCACTTATTCCAAGTTGTTGCTTTCCTTTCATCCCAGAGGGAGCAGGGTCATTACTGGAAAGAAGTGAACCACTCGGAGCCCCAGGAGGAAGAGTTTGCTGCTTTGTGCTCATTTTCAAGTCCCCACACTCTGTTGCTGTGCTCTGACTCGTGATGTCTACGCAAGAACTACCAGGAAACTGGGAGGTCTGGATTTGCAGCTGCTTGGATATCACTTTATTTTGATCTTTACTCTCGTATTTTTGCACCGCATCAACAGGAGCAACATCAAAGGCAACCAGATGAGTACTGGTTATGTCCACGTTTTCATCATCTGCAAACCTGTCCCTTCTGTCATTTGTGCAGGAAACGGAAGTATTTGGAAAGTTTTTTCCCAGCGGCTGAGATGCAACAGCTTTTTGGTTTTGCAGAGATACAAACGAGCGGGTGACAGTGACAGTACTCTCAGGGACATCTCTCTTTTTCTCTGGCAATGCATACAAACTCTTTGTGCCGGAACTTGGACCACTTGTCTGGAAGTTTGTTTTTCCAAGCTTTTGATCAACCATCATCATCTCAAGACCTTTAGCATTCATTTCTCTAGCCTGGCTGCTTTTAGTATTCCCATTGATACCAATCACCTCAAGGTTTTCCTTGTCCATATCTAAAGAATTTGCATCTTCACTGACATCTTTGCTCTGGTTCTTCCTTGGAATTGTGTTACAGTGCATTTGTTTTGCAGTCGTCCCATTGCTTTGGTCATCGATGACAACAGCATGGCATTTTGTTATTTCCATCTCTTCCTGTTCATTTAAAGTGCGTGATGTAGCTCTGTTGTCAAGAAAATGAGGTTTGCAGGTGATGGAGGTGAACACTCCAGGAGGAGATTCATTTTCAGCATCCTTCCCATCATACTTGACAACCCAGGTTTTGGTCAAGTCCATATCTTCTCCAGAGAAGACTAGTGTCTTGTCACCTGGCAGAGACAGAAGGTGAGAGTTGGCTGCTCTGTGCTGAGCTCTCATCTTAGGAGCATTGGTACGCGAATCGAACCCAGCAGCGCTGTGATCACGGGTCACCTTCTCCATTTGCTCATCTGAGCCCGAAGGTGCTTTGAGAGCACTATTTCTATAAGACACAGACGCTTGATTATCTAAAGACATCAGACTCCTTGTAACATCCTCATCACCAAGCGCTGGGTGCCTGTTTTCTGCTAGTGAAGAGTTTGTATTAACTGGCTTTTCAGACGGTTTAGGACATGAAATGCTAATTTCTTTGGTTCTGTCATTACGGATTATGTCAGTGTAATTCCCAGTGATTTCCATGTCATCACACATAGAAAGCATGACAGTTTGATCACCTCGGAAGACGGTCTCCGAACGCACAGAACCCGGGATGGTAGACATTGCTCCAGCCTCCGGTTTAACAGTCCGCACTGCTGTCAGATCCTGTCTGTCTTCAACAGTTACTGGTTTCTTGTTTGTACAAAGCTGAGGGTCTTGCTGAACAGTTAAGAGCTGATTAGGTGCTGTCTTTAATATCAACTTATCCGACTCTGCAGCTGGGAAACTCTTTTTGAAGTTGAGACTTTGATTCCCAACACTAGAGAAGGGAAAAGACATCTTTGCAGTGTGACTTACTGTCATATCCATTCCGTCATCTACAAACGCCTCGGTAACATCAGCATGCAGGAAATGCTCTGGCAGAACATCACAAACACCAGAAAACACCGCTTTAACATCAGACGTCTGGCATTTTGTCATTTCCATCCCATCGTTGTGCCCTCTGAAGACTTTTGTTACATTGCAGGTGTCCAGTGGTTCATGGGAATACACAAATTGTGCCGACGATTGTGCCACGTCTTCTGTGACTTGTGAAGGGTCAAAGAACACGTTCTCCTTCTCAGGCCCCTCAGCAGGAATGGGTGCCTTCTCATTTGAGTTCAAGCTCATCAAAAATTCATTGAAATCTATTTTTTTGACAGTAGTTGCATGTTCCTTCTGTTCCAAAGATGGGTGTGGGCGGTCAGAGAAAAAATGAAATTCTTTGCCCATTTCTGCCTTTCCACTGTTAGAGTTTAACCCCGTCAGAAATGATGTGATATCTATCTTCTCGGTGTTGTCGGCCTGGCTGCTGGCCTGGTTGCGTGCAATCACGGCAGTGTGACTGGCTGTCATATCCATTTCGTTTTCATCTGAGAAGATGAGGGTGGTGTCATGCCTGTTTGTTCTCTGAGTGGCGTTGTCCATGTCGTGCCACTGAAAATCAGACAAAGGGGAGAAACTACAGTTACTGATATGGCAAACAAATAATACAGCGGTTTAGTCTATCTAAAACATACATCAACTAACACAGCCCTAAGGTATAGCTTATCCTTTCATCTTTTTTATTTGATAAAGCAATTATTGATTTCAGTACTCCTGGATAAGCAATGACACAAAGAATCATAGAATCATTTGGTTGGAAATGAGCTTTGAGGGAAGGGGCTGGAGAACAGGGGTTCTGGGAGCAGTGAGGGACCTGAAGCTGTTTGCCTAGATGGTTACCTCATCGCTCTCTGCAGCTCCCAGAAAGGAGGTTGTGGTGAGGTGGGGACTGGGCTCTTCTCCCAAGTGACAGGACAAGAGGAAACGGCCTCAAGTTGCACCAGGACAGGTTTAGATAGGATATCCGGAAACATTTCTTCACAGAAAGGGTTCTCTGGCAGAGGCTGCCCAGAGCTGTGGTGGAGTCCCCAGCCCCGGAGAGGTTTAAAACCAGGCACATGAGGTGCTCAGGGATCCAGGTCAGCAGAGGACAGGGATGGTTGGACTCTCCAAGGTCTTTTCCAACCAAACAATTCTGTGATTCTATGACTACTGCAGAATAACAACTTTCATATTAGAAAAATGCTTCCAAATCTATGAAGAATTTTATGAGAATAGATTTGAGTTTAGGCAACTGAGTTATATTTCTCATCTTTTCTCCACAAATTACTGGAATATATTTGGGACACTGATAGTTTCAGCACCAAAAAAATAAAGAAGGATTCACATACCTCAGTCTGTTGCAAAACTGCCTGGATGGGGGCATGAAGCAAAGTGTTCATCCCTGTCAAAAGAAAAGGAAACACTCCATTTGTTGCACTAGTTTCTTATTATTTTGTGCACCAAGCTGAAGATCCAGGTGCTCCATTTACAAATATGACCGAGTAAGTACAATGCAAACCAAATCTATCCTGAAATGTAGAATCATGGAATGGTTTGTATCAGAAGGGACTTCCAAGCCCATACAGTTCCACCCCCTGCCATGGACAGGGACACCTCCCACTGGATCAGGGGCTCCAAGCCCCATCCAACCTGGCCTGGAACCCCTTCAGGGATGGGGCAGCCACGGCTGCTCTGGGCAACCTGGGCCAGGGCCTCCCCACCCTCAGTGTCAAGAATTTCTTCCTAATGCATAATCTAAATCTTCTCCATTCCAATTTAAAGCCATTATGTATTTGCAGAACTCCCTTCAGCACGTGGAAGAACGACCCATCCCTCTACAATACAGGGATTGTAAACAGCTTTAGGGGAGAATGCCTGTTTCTGCAGTGGCCGTCTTGGTCAGGGCGATTGTTCTAAGTGTCTTTAAATTATTCAAACAGAATGAATAGCTTTCAGTAAAGAGAGTCATTTTGTTATTAAATCTAATTCCAAACTCACCAGTGATCTCGCATGGAACAGCTTCAGGGTCTTCATTTCTACAAAAGGTGGGTGAAGTAAACAGTTTGTTAAGAGATTTCAAACAGAAAGCTTCAGCCATGTACTGAGGAGGCAGGGGATTTCGTGGCATCGCTCATACAGACCAGGCAGCAACACCAGACACCGCTTAAAGTTCTCCAATATATTTGAATTCCAGCTGCAATCTTATTTCCCCACAAGATTCTTTCACCTTAGCTCACCACAAGCCATCGTTCAACACACAGATAGTATTTTAATTCCCCATCAAGTTAATAATGAGAAAAGATTAATTTGTTATTTTTAACTCAGCCTGTCCGCTTTTAGTTCTTTCTTTCTCTGGGAACCGAAGCTGCATTCCTAACGCCCCAAAGCATTCCTCTGTAAAACAAAAAGCTGGATGCAATGCCCAGCTCATGTGGGTTTCTGTCTAACTTTTAATGCCTTCTGCTCTCCACTGCTTTTTTGATTGTGTTTTCAAGATCAAGAAACCTTAGGTAGACCACTGATTTTTACATTTATATATATATATGTGTGTGTGCGCGCGCACACATGTGTTTGTACGTGTTACTGTACTGGGCTGATAATTTAAAAGCAGGAGTTAACCACAGTTGTACATAAGCTGTTCCCTTGCTGGATATTTTAAATGCAAGACATTTCCCTTCACACACAGAAATTATCTAAATCTATTATTTTCCTTACCAGTTCAATTTAATTTTAAGAATCCCATCATCGTGTTTTATCTAGACAACAACAGTGAGGCCAGATCAACACTTTATCTGCCTCTGAGGGACAAAGTTATAGTAAGAAATAGTAAAGACCTTCTCTGTCAGGGCTGGAAAGCAGTAGGTCTCCCCTGGAAACCATTCCCTTGCCGCCAGCTTTGGAAGAAGGCAGTTTCAAGCCATAATGGTTCAAATTTCAGGAACCGCTATCTTTTTGTGAGTGACCAACACAGCTAGACTAAATACGCATCCTGTGTTTCTTTGAGGAGCAATATTTTGATGGCTGCACACCACATGAAGAAAGGTATCTGCAGGACAGAGCTCTGGAGTCATGGGAACTGTTTCCAAACTTACTGATTAAGCAGGACATCATTCCTTGTATCTGCTGCGCACCCTAAAAAGAGCAATAACATCAGAGATTACAATGTGAGACGCAGGATCAAAACATCCAGAAATGAGAGCAAACTGCATGGAAATCAATGTTCTGAAGCTCTCACTCTAGTCGTGCCTTCTGGCAAAACCCCAGAGAAGCAAAGTACTTAGGAATGCATTAGCCTGAAGAGCTGATCTTCAAGGTAAGGATCTGAAGGATCCTTTCTAGGTCACCTCTAAGAGTGATTATGGCATCCTACTCAGCCTCCTCTTGATCGAAATTCCCTAGAATCTGTTCTAGGGGCATGTTGTCTAAAAGAATAATTCCTTTGCTGAGCGACCAGGCCCACATCAGCAGTAACAAACAAGTTTTCAGCCAGCCCGTGAGCATGTTGTTCCTTAGCTGTGAGTGACAGGCCTGACGCTTTAAATTCAGGCTAAAATCTTGTCGTTGACAGTCTGTGATCCTATCAGGAGAGAAAGGAGTTTTACCTGTGCTTTCTTCTTCTGCCCTGTTATTCTTAAGATCTCGCTGGAAGACTCTGCAGCTAAGGAAAAACAAAACAGAACAACCGAGTTTTTGAAAAGCACGAGAACATCAATCGTGAAGCTAATTAAAAAAGGAGTTAACAAGAATCAGCCCTAATTTCAGTCTTTTCCATGTGGTTTGCTCTGAAATGAGATATCGAGAGCCAGAAGCGTGCTGAACTCAACCATATTTTCCAACAGGAAGATGTCATTGTCACACTTAACATGAAAATCACTGAAAAATGTAATGGGAAACAAAACCCCTTTTTTAACGTAGATAAAAAAGAAAATGAACAACGGTTCCTTTAGCGCTCAGAATGAACTCAACATAACAATCAGCAGTCTGCCCTTGCTGAATACTCACAAACGTGTGTGAATGGCAATTTTAGGGGGGGCAGATTCTTACCACACCCTGCAGTTCATGCTAACTTAACTGAAAGTTTAATTAAAGGATGTAGATTCGCACCCTTCAGCTCCCACTTACTTGATGGTGTTCGCAAAACTGACACGGCGAGAGTTCTTCCTACGTTTTTCTACGTTGTTATCCTGGCAACAAAGAACACGACCCTTTGATATCCAAAGAACTGTTCTGATTCCATAAGATACAATAAACGCAGCTTTCATGGAACACAAACCCAAATGAAACGCCAGAGCCCTCAAAATAATAACATGGGAGCAAACTGAATATGTTAAAAGTATCGTCAAGAAAGGCCTTACTAGACTTACCTGCGTCATCTCATTCCCGTTTCCCAGATCATCCAGAGGATTTCGCGGAGCCTTTAAAATCTAAAAGGAAATAAAATAGTTGAGAAGATCAGCTGCAACTACAAGAACCGATTACTCAGCTGGAGAGAGTTTCTAAGAGCCACCAATGCCTCAGTCAATTGTATCAAACCAACAGGGTCTTTGTGGGCTTTGGGAATGCTTCTCTTCCACCATGAGCACAAAATGAGTTCCCCTTCACAGCCTCCCCTCCCAGGGTTCTCATTAGAGAAATGCTGTAAGGTACTCACAGAGGAGAGCCGCTTCCCTTTGATGTGCTCTGTGTTGTCACTGCAGGGGAAAGAGGGAAACAGGTATTAGGGAGTACACTTGAACCAAGACCTATTTCTTGAAAGCACTGCTGGTTTTAAGGTAAATAAACTGATTTCTCCCTTATTTTTACCAATGTGAAATTAAATAAACAAGCTAGCTTGGAATCAATCAGTTACTCCAGCACCAGTCCCCAAATCTAAGCTTCAGAAAACCCAGCCAATTGCCCTCCCGTGCAATAGAGAGCACATTTCATTCCAGAGACACTGTAGAGCATGCAGGGATGAAAAAAAGTTTTACCTCCGAATGATAACATTTACACCACAATAAAACTCTTTGAAGGTTTCAACTTACTTTTCCACATTAGGGTCTGCATAAATCTTCTCCATTTCTGCAGGAGGTGCTTCTCCTATAAAATACAGCACCGAAATCCAAAACCATTAATGATCTCAGTAAGGAAACAGCATCCAACCCCAACAATACCTTCAATGCTGCAAGTTCTCTCTCCATCTTTCTCTATTAACAGGAGCACGCTGAACTTCAAGAGGCCGCTCAAGTCCTCTCGAGTCACATTTATTCCTAGGATCTCATCTCAACCTCCCCTCTTCTAGTTTAAAACCATTACTGCTTGTCCTATTGCTACAGGCCCTGCTAAAAACTTTTTCCCCATCCCTTTTATCAGCCCCCTTTCCATACATGAAGCTGCTCTAAGGTCAGCCTAGAGCCTTCTGTTCTCCAGGCTGAACAACCTCAACTCTCAGCCTGTTCTCACAGCAGAGGTGCTCCAGCCCTCAGGTCATCTCCGTGGCCTCCTCTGGACTTGCTTCAACACTTCTACATCCTTCTTATGTTGAGGACTTGAGAACTCGACCCAGGCTCCAGGTGAGTCTCCCAGAGCGGAGCAGAGGGGCAGGATCCCCTCCCTCCCTGCTGGTCCCACTGCTCTGGATGCAGCCCAGGACACGGGTGGTTTCTGGGCTGCGAGCGCATGCTGCCTGCTCACATGGAGTTTCTCATCCCCCAGTACCCTAAGTCTTCTCCTCAGGGCTGCTCCCAACCTCTTTATCTCCTAATTGTATCCACAGTGAGCATTGTCCTGACCCAGGTGTAGAACCTTGCACTTGGCCTTGTTGAACCTCATGAAGTTTTCACAAGCCCACTTCTTCAGCTTGTCCAGGTCCCTCTGGATGCCATCCCCTTCCCTCCGGGCAGAATCACAGAACGTCCCGATTTGGAAGGGACTCACAAGGATCATTGAGTCCAGCTCATGTCCCTGCACAGAAAACCCCCAAGACTCACACCGTGGCTCTGAGGGCGTTGACCAAATGCTTCTGGAATACTGTCAGGCTTGACACCGCGGCTGCTTCCCTGGGAGCTGTTCCAGTGCTCCACCACCCTCTTGGGGAAAACCCTTCTCCTACTGTGCAACCTAATCCTCCCCTGGCGCATCTTCCTGCCACTCCCTAGGGTCCTGTCACTGGTCACCAGAGAGAAAATTCCCCTCCCTTCTGGATCCACCTCACACCCCTCTGGATCCATCTGCCCCTTCAATTCCTCAGGAGATCCCCCTCACGTTTGCCCCAGATCCCCTCGCAGTGACCTCTCCTCAGGGCCGGTCCCAGCGTCCCTCACTCCTCTTTCCCGCCCCCTCCTCCAGGCTCCCGGCCTGAAGCGGGGAAGCCTCTGATCCCCTCCCGCCTTTGTCCGCCCTTACCCGCAGGATCCGCCGCAAACACGAGCACCAGCCACTGCCCCGGGCCGTCCCGCGACGTCACCGGGTAGTCCCGCCGCTGTCCCGCCGCGTCCCCGGGCAGGGCCCTCCCGGGCAGGGCTGGGGCCGAGCTGCGCCCCCGACGTCGCTTCCCTTTCAAACTCAACCGCCGCGCGCCAAACCGCCCTCCTCACGACAACGTCGCCGCGCTTTACGGCAGCCGTAGCCTCACAGCATGGCGGCCCCCAGGGCTCCGCACAACACACAGTGCACTCCGCGGCGTTCCGTGCAACATGGCGGCCCCCAGGGCTCCGTACAACACAGACCCCTTGGCAGCCCGTTGCTTGCCATAGAGTCAGGGAATCGTCTCGGTGGGAGGAGACCTCCAAGCCCATCCAGTCCCACCCCATGCCATGGGCAGGGACACCTCCCACTGGATCAGGGGCTCCAAGCCCCATCCAACCTGGCCTGGAACCCCTCCAGGGATGGGGCAGCCACCACTGCTCTGGGCAACGGCCTCCCCGCCTGAACAGCAAAACATTTCTCCCTAAGATCTCATCTCAGTCTCCCCTCTTTCAGCTCAAAACTGTTCCCTCTCATCCCATCCTTGCACTCCCTGATCCAGAGCTCCTCCCCAGCTTTCCTGGAGCCCCTTCCAGACCTGGAAGCTGCTCTAAGCTCTCCCCACAGCCTTCCCTTCTCCAGGCTGAACAGCCCCAACTCTCCCAGCCTGGCCTCGGACAGGAGCTGCTCAGCCCTCGGATCATCTCCATGTGCTCCCTGTGCTGAGGACTCCAGAGCTGGACACAGGGCTCCAGGTGGGTCTCTCAGAGCGGAGCAGAGGGGCAGGATCCCCTCCCTCCCTGCTGGTCCCACTGATCTGGATGCAGCCCAGGACACGGGTGGTTTCTGGGCTGGGAGGACTCGTTGTGGCTCCTGTGGAGCTTCTCCTTCCCCAGCCCATCTCCCCGGGCTGCTCCCACCTCTTTATCTCCTAATCTGTATCCACAGTGAGGATTCTGGACTGCGAGCTCCGAGGGATTTACAAGCCGGGCAGATGAGGTGCTCAGGGATGGTTCGGTAGTGACGGGGATGTTTAGCCTCGATGATCTCAAAGATCTGTTGCAACTAAACGATTCTGTGCTCTGACTGTCCGTGTCGTTGATGAAGACGTTAACCAGCGCTGGTGGCAGTGTGGGTCCGGGGGATGCCGCCTGTCCCTTGTTCCGCCTGCCCCGTCCCGCACACAGTACAGAGCAGCAGGGGGCGCTTTCGTTACTATCTTATGTGCTCTGCCTACCGTAGCGCCATCGCGACGAGGTGGCCGAGTGGTTAAGGCGATGGACTGCTAATCCATTGTGCTCTGCACGCGTGGGTTCGAATCCCATCCTCGTCGGCAAATAGTCCTTTTGCCTCCAGTGTCTTCAATAAATATTTTTTTTTTTGTTGCTGCTTTTTCTAATCCCATTTCCACGGGGAACTGACCCCTCGCTGCCGGTTCCGCTGGACCGACAGCCTTGGCGAGCTCATTCCCAGTGTTGCCATCAGGAACTTGTTACTTTCTGGGACCAGGGCTGGTTAATGTTTTCATGGACTGGGCAGAGAATGGAGTGGGAGCAGCCCTGGGAGAAGGACTGGGGGCACTGGGGAGGAGAAGCTCCACAGGAGCCACAACGTGCCCTCCCGTGTCCTCGACTGCATCCAGAGCAGTGGGACCAGCAGAGAGGGAGGGGATCCTGCCCTGGATCTGCACCTGGGAACTCAGTGATATAAAATGTGCTTTAAAACTCTCATGGTTGATAGAAGAGCTTTAGTTTTTCTTTAGAGCCAATCATCACAGGATTGGCCAATTAAAAACAATTCCACACAAATTGGAACCGACCCGCCCACAGCACAGCTGGAAGTAAACGTAACCAACAGAAGGAAAGCAACTTTGGCTTTGGGTTCCTGCTGAAGTACAAAGCCATCTCCAGTGAGGCACAAGGGTTAGAGGTCAGGAGGTTCTCCAAAGAGAAGCCAGAGGTTCTGGGGATGCGCAAGGTACAGAGGAGGCAGCACAAGAGGCAAAAATCTGCTCCATCACCTCCCTCATAAATCCCATAAACACAAAACCTGGGCAGCAGGACCTCCAGAATCAGGCCCAGCATGAAGAGGCTGGATTGCAACCAGGTGATCTTTAAGGTCCCTTCCAACCCAACCCATTTTATGATGTGTCCCTAGAGTTCCTAACTTTAAATTAAGTAATTAATTGAACCAATTCCGACAGGGCAATTTCAAAGCCAAGCTTGCTTTGCCGACAAGCAGAGAGCAGCAAACAGACCGGCAACACTGTGCCCAGATTGCCCCCAGCAGCGTCTGCAGTGGCAATGTTGAGGTTTGAAATCAGCCTGACAACAACGCAGAGGCAGAAGAGTTGTGTGTGTGGCACCCAGCACAGCGAACGGCACCCCCGCAGCTCTTATGGTAAGGTACAAGAACTTCACACAGCGGGCCAGAAGGTCAGGCGCTGGCTTTATGAGCGCGCTTAATTACCCGTGGGGACAATCAACAGCAGACCCAGAACAGGCAAAGACGCCTGTGTGAGCGATGGTTGTTGTCCTGAAGTTCACTAAACAGCAAAAGAATCTCTGGGACAGGCCTCCAGCCCAGCAATCCCACCCCACCTCAAGCCCCGGGCAGCCTGTTCACCTCAGCCACACTGACAAAGCCCATCTCGGGTCTCCACAAGATGCTTTTCAGGCCAGCAGTGTCCGTAGGGGTCAGGTGTCCTCATCCTCCTCCCAGTCTTCCATTGCCCACTCGGGCATCTTGGAGCAGTACTCGAACCCCACTCCCTTGTAGCGCAGGGCATGGAGGAACATCACCAGCTCCTTGGGAGACGGGTCCCGCCTGCTAATTTTACACTCCATGCATAAAGGGTCCTTCTCCTCCGAGCTCTGCCCTCCCGAGCTCTTCTCCTCCGAGCTCTGCCCTCCCGAGCTCTTCTCTTCCATTTCCGCGCTCTGATCCTCACACAAACCAAGTTCTTTACTGTGTTCAAGTGTTTCCATGTTGGTATCAGAGTTCAGCAGACAAGCTCCTATGTCATTTCCCTTGGGATCTCCAGTGTCCCTCCCGGGTTCCACAGTTTCCTTGGCAGGACAGGAACTCTCATTTCCTGGATCAGCCTGTGCAGAGGTGCAGTCACTGGAATCACCACGGTCTTTGTTTTCAGCACTGGAGTTCAAGTCCTCCTCCACAATACCCAAGACATCCAGGCTTTGTTTGGAACGATGCTCCTCTACCAGTGCTTTCAGGAGTTCCTCATCTGTTTTATCGATCTTGCCCCCTTTTCCCTTGTCGGGGCCCCACGCTTCCATGTTATAGATGGGATCATTGACAATGGGATGTCCCAGATACTGGAGATGGACCCGGATCTGGTGCGTGCGGCCCGTACGCGGCAGACACTTGACCACGCTGCTTTTGCCATTGTAACTGAGCCTCTGGAAGATGGTTTTGCAGGGTTTCCCTTTGGGATCCACACGGCACACTCCTACTTTGTAGGAAACCACCAGGATGGGCTCTTCGCAGACCACCTCATGCTCCGGGAACTCCCCCACCACACGGCAGACGTATTCCTTTTCCAGCTGCAGGGAAACACAGGAGCAGTGCTCAGAAAACACAGCAGAAAACCCTCTCTGTCCCCGTGACACCCGAGCGGCTCCTCTCTTTCTCTTCAACGAAGTACACTTACAGGCAATATACTCAAAATTCACTACAACTGAACAAGAATGGGGAAGAAAATTAAACAACCCCAGTTATTTAAAGCCCAGTTCCACTCAGGATTTCTCCAACTCACTGAGAAATCAAGCACATAAGGAGCTCATCTGTCTTCCTTGTGTTACATTCAAGAGTGTAGTCTCAATGCTTTTGCTTGCAAACTTCACTTCGATGCCTCAATGAATCTTAGAAGCCAGTGCCTTGCAGCTACAGCTCTGCTTGGGTCGAGAGTCATAAGAAAAATGAGAAAGCCTTCTAAAGCTGACGAGGTGTGAGATGATTGGTGTATCTACTGATAAATAAACGTGTTCTCTACCTCATCTGCACAACCCCAGCCCTTAGGGAAGGAATCATAGAATCCTAGAATGGTTTGGGTTGGAAGAAACTTCAAAGCCCATCCAGTTCCACCCTCAGTTAACTCGTTTCAAGACAATATCATGCAAGAGACTCCAAAAAACTTCTGCTTTCACCTCTCAGCTCTCACCTGCCTTTCCCGAACCTGCTCGTCGATCCTCTTGGACACCTCTACGGTCTTGGCAAACATCAGCACTCCTGAGGTCATGCGATCCAGGCGGTGGATGGTGTGCAACTCTTTCAGGTTGTGCTCTTTACCCAGGATGAAGATAACCGTGTTGTGCCGAAACCTGCCACAGGGATGCACTGG
The DNA here is from genome assembly GCF_017976375.1 of Cuculus canorus. Taxonomy (NCBI): domain Eukaryota; kingdom Metazoa; phylum Chordata; class Aves; order Cuculiformes; family Cuculidae; genus Cuculus; species Cuculus canorus. The sequence continues at coordinate 68,559,258 of NC_071405.1, read as the reverse complement.
CAGGGAGGAGGGTTTGTCCACAACCACCACCTCATCGTCCTCCACCAAGATCTGGATAGGCTGGGCGGTGACTGGCGGCTCGTGGCGATGCACCGTGTTCCTGAGGAAGTCATTATTCTGGAAAAAAGATGGAGAACAAGTATGGATGCAGCCAGCACAACTACCCCATTGGGCCACTCGCAAATGGGGACTTGACATTTTGGGGGTAATACGGAAGCCCCTTTCTCCTGGAATCTGGGATTTAGCCCAGCAACCCTGCTCATCGACGTTCCAGTTCAATAATGTGTGTTAAGCGATCTCGCCACATGTGGCCTGCTCTCAGGGGGCTGAGCAGAGCCTGTGGGGCAACACTGGCTCCATGCAGGATCCACATCCTCTCAGGCCAGCTGGGGCTTCCCTGGGGGACCCGACAGCCCCGAACGAACACCAGGGACACCAGCACAACCTTTGGGGGCTGCCCTGTAGCGGGGAATCCCGGGGCATGGCTCCGGGTGCCTGTGGCGCCTCTCCTTGTGCCCGGGGTGAAGTCCTGGTGCCGGGTTGCCTCCTCCTGCCGCTCCCGATGCCCTGGGGCGAGGTCCCGGTGCCCGGAACGCCTCCCCCTGCAGCTCCCGGTGCGCCCCTTCCCGCCTTTCCTGGTGCCCAGGGCGAGGTCCTGGTGCCCGGAACGCCCCCTCTAGCCTCCCCCGGCGCGTTCCCCCCCGCCTCCTCCGGTGCCCGGGGCGCCCCTCCCCGAGGATCCCCACCTTGAGAACGACCTCCAGGTCCCGCACGGGCTCCTCGTTGAGGCGCAGGCGGCCGGCTCGGGCTGCGGCGCGGTAGTAGGCGATGGGCTGCGCTCGGAACTCGGTGCTAAAGACGTGCCCGAGGCTGCGGCCGACCCAGCGGCCCTTGCAGTAGGTGCGGAAATCGAAGTAGTAGGGGCGCACCTTGCGCAGCCCACGCTCGAAGTAGTAGGAGGTCTCGGCGAAATGCTCGGCGCCGAAGCTCACCCCCGCGTTCAGCTTCCGCGGGGGCGGCACGAAGCGCTCGCCGCCCGCCAGGCGCCGTTTCTTGGGGGCGGGTTCGGCCATGGGGAAGCAGCGGAGCACACACCGCGCACCGGACACCGCGCGGAGCCGCGCGGACAGCGGCGCGCCCAGTGACGTCATTACTCCGCGCGGGCCGACGACGCGAGAGCACGCCCCTCCGTCCGAAGCCACGCCCCCAACGTCGCTTCCCGCCCTTTTCGTGTCCTCAGCGCCTGCAAGGCGGGTGGGAAGGGACCTCACAGCCCATCCAGACCCACCCCCTGCCATGGGCAGGGGCACCTCCCACTGGATCAGGGGCTCCAAGCCCCATCCAACCTGGCCTGGAACCCCTCCAGGGATGGGGCAGCCACCACTGCTCTGGGCAACCTGGGCCAGGGCCTCCCCACCTGAACAGCAAAACATTTCTCCCTGAGATCTCATCTCAATCTCCCCTCTTGCAGCAGAAAACCATTCCCCTCGTCCCATCCCTGCCCTCCCTGATCCAGAGCCCCTCCCCAGTTTTCCCATAGGCACTGAAATTTCATCATGAATTCACAGAATCGTTTGGTTGGAAAAGACCTTTGAGATCTTTTGAGTCCAACCGTCACTGCCCACAACTGAACCACACCCCTGAACCTCATCTGCCCGGTTTTTAAACCCCTTCAGGGACAGGGACACTCCACCACCACCTTGGGCAGCCTCTGCCAGGGCCTGAGAACCCCTTCTGTCAATAAATTTTCCCTTATATCCAATCTGAACCTGCCCTGGTGCAACTTGAGGCCATTTCCTTTTGTCCTATTGCCTGTGACTTGGGAGAAGAGCCCAGCACTCACCTCACCACAACCTCCTTTCAGGCAGTTATAGACACTGTTGAGGTCTCTCCTCAGCCTCGTTTTCTCCAGGATAAACAGCCCCAGGTCCCTCATAACCCCTGTTCTCCAGACCCTTCCCCCAGCTCCGCTCCCTTCTCCAGATGCACTTCAGCCCCTCAAGGTCCTTCTTGGAGTGAGGAACCCAAAACCAAACCCAGGATTCGAGGCGCAGCCTCACCAGCCCCAAGTCCAGGAACACAACCCCTTCCCTGCTCCTGCTGGCCAGGCTGTTTCTGACCCAAGCCAGGATGCTGTTGCCCACCTGGGCCACCCCGGCTCACGTTCAGCCGCTGTCAATCAGCATTCCCATGTCCTTTCTCACTAAGCAGCTTTCCAGCTACACTTGCCTAAGCCTGTAGCAAAGAAGAGGGGCAGAAGGCCCTCCGTCGCCCTGTTCGTCAAACTGCTTTGGATGCAGCCCAGGACATGGTTTCAGCTGTCCCAAAAGAGCCCTTGACATCTCTCCCACATCACGCTCCTGGCTCAGCTGCCCATGCAGCCAAGTGCCTGTGAGAGAGGGAAGGGCGCATCACGGAAAAGCCACAAAATGGGGATTTTAAGCCAAAAGCTTCAGTATTTCTACCAGAAATTAAATTAGTTGATGCAGAAGAGGAAGAGAACACACTCTTGTAATTAAACTTCGACAAATCAGGATAGGTTGCTGCTCTGACACAGTAACTGCACCTTATTTTTTTCAAGCATTAGGCAGAGTAGTCAATATTAAAGAGCATTCTTAGTGAGGGTGTAAGTATTCCCATCTGCCTTGGGAATTCTCTGTGCACAGATGTTACCTATAGCTTATCAGAGAGGACGGCTGGAGTTAGCTGGACCCACTAGCTGTCAGGAAGCGGACGTGGGCCCCCAGAGCTTCCCTCTTCTCCTATGCTGGGAGAACTGCCTGTTCTCCATTGCTCCATACAAGCTCAGCTAAAGCAGAACCTGCCTTTGCAAGCATGTCCGCTGGCAAAGCTTCTGTCCGAAAACCGAAACTATACAGACCAGCTACAGTCACAAGTCCCATTCAGGAGCTTTCTGAGGTCACTTTAGAGATATCCATCCATCCGTCTGTCAGAATTCATCCCTGAGGCAAAGAAAAACCAACAGTTACTACATGCGGCGTTCAGTTCAGTGCAGAATCAACACGGCCGCGGTGTTCATGGAAGTGCCAGGCTCCAGAAGCAGGAAAAAGAAAAGCTCAAGTCCTATCTAACAGCAAACAGATCCCGCTCTCCTCTTGAGCCTCACCAGCCAAGCCTCTCTTCTCTCTTACAAATCCAGAGCTCCGTCAGGAAAGCCAGCAGTCAAGGAGAGCAAGCTCACAGGGACAGCTGTGAGGAAAGAAGCATTCCTTGAGGAAAGCAAAGGTTTACCGAGGCCACTGCTTTTCCTTATCTGTCAGAGGGACATAGATCACGCCCATCAGCTGCGTCTCGATGATCTGCCCGTCGCTGGTTTTGTCATACTGCATCAGAACCTGGTTTGCACCTTCGGGGCCAACAGGCAGGATCAGCCGACCTCCCGGCTTCAACTCATTCAGCAGCTGCCAAGCAGAGAAATCGGAATCAGTGGAGCCAGAAAGAAAAGACAACAGAAATAAGCCAAACTGCGAGAGTCATGACACCTTGAAAAGCGCAGTCTTGGTAGCTATGAAACAGGCAGGAAAAAACAATCCAGTGGTTCCCTAGTTATGAGTTCTTTTGCAGCACACATCCAGCACGATCACTCTTACCTCCTTGGGTACAGTCGCTGCCGCTGCTCCGACATGAATGGCATCGTAAGGAGCCTCTTCGGGGTATCCCTGCCTGCCATCCCCAACTACAGGAGGAAAGAGCACACAGAAAAGACTTTTTAGTTCAGATGGCTCCACACAAAAATAATTCTTCCTATATATTCACAACTCAAATCCTGATGATGAAAACCTTGTAACGAGATTGTGATGGGAATTTGAATTCTGTTAGTTTAAAAAGGAAGGGACAGTTGTGGAGCTGACCCACATGAGATGGAGCGGTCAAAGCCAGGAGAACCTTTCAGTACCACAGGGGCCTTGGGCAGGCTTGAGATTCCAGATATAAGAAGAGCTGACCCAAGCTATCCTCCCCAAAACCCTCAACGGTGTGTGCAGACCCATCCCAATCAACTAAACCCCAGATGTGATTCCACCACCCTCTTCCAAGAGCGCCTCTAACACAATTAAGGTGGTCACTACACACCTGGATGGTGCGATAAGACATGCTGTAACGTTAAACATTGCTGGTTTACCCCAGTTTGGGTCAGCGCGGCACAGTGCCTCCCTAGACAGAGGCTGCAAGGATCAACACAAACTGGGACAACGGTGCAGAGAGGCAGAGCTCATGCACAGGAGAGAACGGGCACTGCGATCCCAGCGAGCTCACCCACAAGCTTGACACGGCCAGAGCTGAGCAAAGTGGGATCGTCCTCTTGGACGTTTCTGATGGATTCGTGTACCAGCTCTTTAATATGCTCCACGCCCACGGCTCTCCCTGTTGGCCCAATCTAAAAGAGAAAGAGCAGACAAACACCTCATGCCTCCCAAATGTTTGAGCAGGGTGGTTAACAGGGCAAGATACCGCGGGGATTAGAAAATGTCCAGAAAGAAACTTAGGAGCAGAGTTTCTGAACAGGAGGTGCAAATGCTCTGCCCCCTTGATTTTAAGGCCAAGTTATCTCAGTAATATTTGCTACTTGAGGGACAGACAGGCACTGCCCACAGGGAATCCCACAAATCCTTCCTTGCCAAGGAAATAATTGTTTGGTAGAAAAAGCAGCATCCGTGGCAGGGCCAGTTCTTGACTGACAAACCTCCTGAGAAGAGCAACTTGACCAGCTTTCCAGCACTTCACAGGAAAGACTTTTAGGAGTTTAGAAACCAGAGAAATGGACAGTGACTCCTCGGTAAGCAAACTAAAGCACCTACGCTGGACTTGCACAGCAGATTAACACACTCCTCACAATCTTAACAGAGTCAACACACTAAGCATCTCGCAGCAGCTGCAGCATCCATGTGGATCCCCAAAAGAACTGTAGTTCTTTTTACTACAAGGTGCTCTGGGAAGAGTTTGTCCCTTCCCCAAATCCCTGCACTCCCCACAAATACAGGCAGCTATAGCAGGCTACTCATCCTGAGCCTAGAATCACGGGATAGTTTGGGCAGGAAGGGACCTCAAAGCCCACCCAGTCCCACTCCTGCCATGGGCAGGGACACCTCCCACTGGATCAGGGGCTCCAAGCCCCATCCAACCTGGCCTGGAACTCCTTCAGGGATGGAGCAGTTACCGCTGCTCTGGGCAAACGATGCCTCTTGCTAGCTTGAAAGGGAGTCCTGTGAGTTCTCACCATCCTGGCGAAGCACGCAGTAAGATATCCACTGCCAGAGCCAACATCCAGCGCTTTTGCACCTTCCACAAGCTGATCCTTCAGCAACTCCAGCGCGTGGGCGTGCTGTGAGAACAAGTACAAGTAGGGGTGAAACATCCCGTTTCAGTTTGCTCTCCTAAAACCTTCCTGTCTGCTCCCATCCAAACACAGCACACCTGGCATTTTGTCTCGTATGTTTGCAGTGAAACCCAAGTGCTGGATCTGGGCTTCTTATTGCACAACAGGATTCATGGAGGGGGGTAGAAACAAGATGGGAAGCAGCAGGAAAAGAGGCCTCATGCAAAAACTGGACAACATTAATGGTTAGCAAACTTCTAAAATAACTTAAAGGGCATAGGACAAACACTCTGGAAAGAAAAAAGCTTCACACACAGAGTGCCTAATGAAACAAGTAGATAATCACATCCATGGGATCCTTTTCACCTCTCTACTTCAGGATTTAGTAAAATAAAAAGCGGCAAATAAGCAAATTTGTCCATTTGTGCTAAAAGGGGAAGGTTTCTCCTCACCATGTGCGGTGCGCTGATTGTAGCCTTGTAGCCTAAAAGGAAACAAGCAACAAAAGTGATAAAAAAGTCAGTTAAAGTTACCAGGGCCAATGGTTTTTATTCTCACCCATCCCTAAAATTATGAAAACATTCTATTTTGCCTTACTAAAGCACATAATTAACTTAAAATCTCCTCCTGTGCGATTACTAAGGAGAGCAGCATTGCCGTCCCCCAGCATTCCAGCCCCAGGTCCTTCATCAAACCACTCTGTAGCTCCCCAAGTCCACACCCACTCCTGATGCTGGACTTGTAGCAACCAGCAGGTATTTGGACATGGAAAAGCCATATCATTCTTTCCTCTGCATCCCACAGCTAATACGGATGGGATTTGCTCTGCTTGACCTATCCTAGCACTCAGACGCTCTTCTGGGCAGAGGGCCCAGCGGGGAGAGCTCCGATTGCCGAGCCACCGCGTGCCAGTGTAATCACAGTAACGTGGTGATAATTTGCCGTAATTACTCACCAATAGACTGAGGAGAATCCATGTATGGGAAATATTTGATGTAGTGACCTCTGTCAGTAGCCAGCAACACATCAAAGACTCGCTGGGATTTAATTATCCCTTTTTCTAGGAGAAGAAGGAAAACAAAGACAGGAAGGACTTAAATTCTCAGCCCTGCAAGAAGAGGTTTGGAAGGGGGAGTACAGTCGGGAAGTTTGAGTGGAACCAGGAGAGTTCAACATAAGAACATTATCCAAGAAAGGAAAGGGAACAGAGCCACACATGGAAGCAGGATACATCCCTTCCCAAGGAAATCACATCCCAGCCATCAGCCTGGTCTCTCTCAGAGAACAAAGTCTTCCACCTCCAGTGCTCCCAGGGCTGTCAGACATCATGGAAAGACCAACAGAGTCTCGCCCTCCCTCCTGGAAATGGAGACTCCGGGTCAGGTTTCGGGAGCGCTGGCAGGGTGAGCAGGTTCAAGTTTGGAGCGCCGACTGAACATCTGACGTGCCCTCACGCCTTGTCTCTAGGGGAGTTCACAGGGGGGAGGCAGCTTTAGCAGAAGGGGAAACTCAGAGAGATTTTAAGCGTGTCCCAGCGGCAGCTGAGGGTGGAGCGGTGGCACCAAGAACTGCTCCATCCCAAGGCATCTCGCTAGAGGCCACGTATTGGCTGCCAAGTTGCCCAGCACAATGTCAGTCCTTTAAAAGGTGCCACACATCCTCCTCATCCGGTGGCTGTGGAGAGCCTTCCCCACTACCTCTGGCATAGCATCTTGTTTACAATTATAACTCGAATCATGGAATGGTTTGTATCAGAAGGGACCTCAAAGTCCATCCAGTCCCACCCCTTGCCATGGGCAGGGACACCTCCCACTGGATCAGGGGCTCCAAGCCCCATCCAACCTGGCCTGGAACCCCTCCAGGGATGGGGCAGCCACCACTGCTCTGGGCAACCTGGGCCAGGGCCTCCCCACCTGAACAGGAAGACATTTCTTCCTAAAATCTCAACTCAATCTCCCCTCTTGCAGCTGAAAACCATTCCCCTCGTCCCATCCCTGCCCTTCCTGATCCAGAGACCCTCCCCAGCTTTCCTGGAGCCCCTTTCAGCCCTGGAAGCTGCTCTAAGGTCTCCCCACAGCCTTCCCTTCTCCAGCCTCAACAACCTCAACTCCCCCAGCCTGGCCTCGTATGAGAGGTGCTCCAGCCCTCGGATCACCTCTGTGGCATCCTCTGCCCCCACTCCAATAGTTCCATGTCTTTCTTATGTTTGGGGCTGCAGAGCTGGACACAGGCTTCAGGTGGGTCTCCCAGAGGGGAGCAGAGGGGCAGTATCCCCTCCCTCCCTGCTGGTCCCACTGCTCTGGATGCAGCCAGGGTGGAACAAGGCCAGGTGGAAACAAATACTGAAATTCAGGCAATACCTATCCAGTTTTTCAGCAAAAGCAGCATCACAGCGTGTCCCACCCAACACGAAGCACCCACGCGTGGCAGCAGGTCCCGTCGGCAGCTCTCACGTGTGCCGGTACTCACTGTAGAGGTTGTTGACCAGCTCCGGGTGAGTCTTCCCGCTGGAAGTCCAGGCCATGGTCCTGGCGAAGAGCAGGCCCATGAGTGCCAGCGCGGCGCAGGGCGGCAGCGAGCGCATCCCACGGAGCCGCCTGCCGAGACAGGGAGCTCAGAGCCTTTCGCCTCCCCTCGCCGCCACCGTCTGAACGGGACAGAGCCCGACACCGGGCGGGGGTGCAGCCCTTGGGATCACGGGCAGGCGCCGGGAGAGGGCGGGGAGCCCGGGAACGGAGGGGACAGGGGGGTCCGGCTCCTGGGAAGGAGCAGCCGCCAAGAAGGGGACGGGAGCTCGGGAGGGGACGGGGCTCGCGGTGACGAAGAGGGAGCTCGGGAAGAAGCGGCCGCAGGGAAGGGACAGAGCTCCAGTATAGGAGTGACTCTGGAAAGGGGACGGGGCTTCCGGGAAGGAAAGGCCACGGTGAGGCCGAGCGACGCAGGTCCGAGACGCCCCATCCCTCACCGCGCAGCCCCAGCCCCGCGCAGCGACACTTCTGCCCTCCCCAAACATGGCTGCACCGGCGCCCCGTGCTTCCGGCCGATGCCCCGCCCACCGCTCGCGGAGCAGCGCGGCGATTGGCCAGGCCCGACGCCAAACAATGGGAGGAAGCGGTCGCCACTTCCGTGTTACGGGGCGGAGGAGGCCCAGGTGCGGCGAGCGGTGGCGGTGGCGGGGGGGCCGTCATTGGGGTCCATTAGGGGATCCCTCGGGGGGAACCTCAGGGCTTCCTCAAGGGCCCCTCACTGGGGTTTCAGGGGTCCGCTGGGGGGCTCCCTCGAGGGTCCCTCTTTAGGGTCTGACGGGACCCTCGAGGGTCTCTCATTGGAGTCTCAGGGGTGGTTTGGAGTCCCTTCTTGGGCCCTCACGGGGGAACCTCAGGGGGATCCGTCATGGTTCCGTCATTGGGGTTCCCTGATGGGCTCTTGTGGTTCCCTTGGGGGGGGCCCACAGGGGGATCACTCAGAGGTCCCTCAGGGTCCCTCTTTAGGGTCCCTCAGGGGTCTCTCAGGCATCCATCTCAGAGGTCCTTCATTAGGGTCTCTAAGGTGGCCCTCACTGGTGGCTCAGGGGTTCCCTCACCACGCTCTGGAGGGAGGCCACGCATCCTTGGGGGGCTGAGGGCTCCCTGAAACCCCTGGGGATGTGGCTAGGGTGGACGGAGAGGCCTGGGAGAGAGGGCTTTCTGTTCAGTGTTCACCATTTAATCCCCTCGCCTCAGGACTTCACCATGAGAATGGTTGAGAGCGTCGACTCCGTTGTCACTAGGCCCAGCGAAGACCTCTGGGCTGAAATCTGCTCCTGCCTGCCACACCCTGACCAGAAGGATGCTGGCAACGCTTTCACAGACTCCTTCCTGGATTTCTGCACCAATGGAGGAGAAGGCCAGGGCAGCGGATCAGACAGCTCTTCTCAAGTAAATCTGAAGCCCTGGGCACCCCTGCATGATTCCGAGTTGTATTTGGCGTCTCTGGGTGAGTGTTGGGGGAGGCTTTGATTTCTCCACTCGCTGAAGTGTCTGGTGACAGTTGTGGCTCCATTTATGTGGCTGAGGTGACAGTGCTCACCACTCTGCCTGGGAAAGGGTCTTGTGACTCTTTAATGGAGCATCTCGCTCATTTACCGCAAATGCTTGAGTGGAAATGAGATCTGAACCTTCCTGTGTGATTTAATGGAAACAGAACTGCAAAAGTTCTTCAAACTCAAAAGTGGGCAGAGTTGGCCAATGGCAGAAACCTCATTTCCTTCAGAAGCATCACCTGAAAAATATAATCTGATGCCCATGCCAGAGATAGTCACATGAACTTGGAATAAAGGGGGGAAATTACTGCTAAAATAAGACTTAGCCTTGATAAGTTCATTTAGCTTCTTTGAAACAGAAGTCCGGATTCTTTTCTTCCCTTTTAGAAAATCAAATTAGAGATAAAGATGCTTCCTTTTCCTTCACAGAGAGAAGACTGATGCGAATCAAAGGCTTGTCGCAGGAGGTGACTTCCAAGGACATGCTGCGCACGCTTTCCCAGGCCAAGAAGGAATGCTGGGACCGGTTCCTGCAGGAGAAGTTTGAGTCCGAGTTGTATGTAGAGGGGCACGACTCTGACGAGAGGTAAGAGCAGGCGATGAGAAGAGACCTTCCCTTCTGCTCTCGTGAGACCCCACCTGGAACCCTGTGTCCCGAGTTCTGGAATCCCCAATGTAACAAGGACATGGAGCTGTTGGAGCGAGGGCAGAGGAGGCCACAGAGATGATCCGAGGGCTGGAGCACCTCCTGTACGAGGCCAGGCTGAGAGAGTTGGGGGTGTTCAGCCTGGAGAAAAGAAGGCTGCGGGGAGACCTTAGAGCAGCTTCTAGGGCTGAAAGGGGCTCCAGGAAAGCTGGGGAGGGGCTTTTTACAAGGGCCTGGAGCGATAGGACAAGGGGAATGGCTTTAAATTGGAAGGGGGAAGATTTAGATTGGACATGAGGAAGAAATTCTTCCCTGTTCAGGTGGGGAGGCCCTGGCCCAGGTTGCCCAGAGCAGTGGTGGCTGCCCCATCCCTGGAGGGGTTCCAGGCCAGGTTGGATGGGGCTTGGAGCCTCTGATCCAGTGGGAGGTGTCCCTGCCCATGGCAGGGGGTGGGACTGGATGGGTTTTGACGTCCCTTCCAACCCAAACCGCTCCATGATTCTGTGCTAGCGTAGAATTATAAACACGTGTAGAATCCACAGTGCCTTTTCCTTCTTTAGGCTTTTGCTTTTATTAATGGTCACATATATCTATATGCGTGTCCTGTTTTGGTTTTGTTATCTTCCTTCCCTTCTGATATTTCCTAATCATCACGAGGCAGTTTTGGGGTGGGTTGCGTTGGTTAAACGCTAGTTTTCTTACTTCCAGCCCCGAAAGCTGGAATTGTAAGGGTAGTCTTTGGCTACTGAGGCAGACTGGTGCCTCAGGAACACAAAGGCTGATGTACCTGCTAGGGATTCTTTTCATTGAGAGGAATCTGAGCACAAAACCTGTCTTCCAAGAGCTGGAAGAGCCCAACGACAGCATAATGGCTTTGTGGAATGAATGATTCCGCATGCTTCTCTGACACACAGATTAGTCTTGTGCTAGAGCTTCTCTGTGGCAGCAGGAATACCCGCATGGGTGGAAGAAATACATGTGGGGGATTTTTGTGATTCTTTTTTCATACAATCCTGTGAGGAATCCCTTGTTTCACTTGGTGTCTTTTCCTTCCCTCAGCACGCTGGAGCATCTGAAGCGGTGGCTGCAACCTGATAAAGTGGCAATCAACACCGAGGAGGTGCAGTACCTCATCCCTCCGGAGTCTCAGCAGGAGAAGCAGGAGGCGGAGGAGGAACCTCCGGCCGCAGAGCAGTGAGACGCGCGCCAGCCCCGCCGCAGAGCTGCCTCTTGTCCCAGCTCTGACGGAGTCGTACCGCTGACAACAATAATAGGGGGTAGGGGAGGCAGAAGTGCCGGTTATCAGTCATGAAAGAACCCCAACACACAAACCCAGCTCTGAACTGACAGCAAATGGAATTAGGGGCAAGAGCGGAATGCCCACGGCGGCGCGTGCTGAACTGAAATCTCACTTCTGCCTTCTCCCAGCTTGTAGCAACCCAACCATTCCAGTCTGAACATGGATTGTCTGCAGTTCATCAGGAGACACCAGTGACAAAAGAAAAGCAGTTCTTTGGAAGCATCAGCAACCGTGATGATCAAGAATAGAACTGATAAAGCCACCGAACCTGGTTTCCTCCCTGTCCTGCCCCATTTTGTTCCGCATGGACATTGTTTCCCTTTCCTGCAAGGTCCCCCGTGCTGTTTTCTGGAGATGTTTCCTATTTGTTTCAGCTGCGCCTGGAGGAGGACAGATTTTTCACCTACGTGGATCTGGCACCTTAAAGGAAGCTGTCATTGTGATCTTAAATCAATGGTGTCATTGTAACTATTTCACATTCCTTGCTGTGTAGTTCCCTCCTACAATGTCCCCTTCATTGGCCAAACAGTATTACAGAATGGGGGGAGGAGCAGGAAAAAAAAATACATTTTCTGTCTTGTTGGTCATTTTTAATCCGTTCTTTATCTCCTTCAGCCTCTCCAAAAGAGGGTCAGGTATGATTGTCTATGGGGAAAGCAAGAGTGGTGACCAGGGAGGCTACAAATAACATTTTTCCATCACAGGCTTGCGTAGAATTATCTGATGTTAAATGTCTTCTAGCAGTTCATTGTTTTCCACCCTTTGTTGCTCTGCGAAGGGTCATTTCCCACATCTAGTCAAAGAACCCATAGTTGTGTACTCGTGTGAAGGCAGAAGCTCCTCTAACCTGTGCCTCCTCTGTGACGCTGACTCCAGAGGTCGATAGAGGGAAGCAGCGTACGCCATCAGTGGGATAAAGCTCTCCGAGACAGCGATTGTGAGGGCAGCTTTAGTTTGCTAACACTGGATTCACACCACGTTCGCTCTGTACCTGTATGAAAATACATTTTAAAGTAGCTTTGTGTGACCTTCTCTTTGCGCCCCGTCTCAAACGGGGCTGTTCCCTCCATCCCGTGTTTGGTTCCAACATTGCCGTTACTGGGATAATGCCCAGGTTCAGCGGTCACAAAGCTCACGGTCATTATTCTCCGTCAGAACAAACACTGGTTTAAGGCTTGAAACACAAGGGGACTCACGTGTGCGTCAGTGACAGGAGACTGGCAGGTCTCCTGCCTCACCGCAGGGTGGGTTTGGTCATCTTTAAGTGCCCCTTTGAACTGATCTCTAAAAATAAGTCAGCTTTCCAATAATGCTGCAAGTCTCTCGGCTGTGATACAAAGACGCCGCTGAGTGTTTCCCAGAAGTGGTGCGTGCAGAGAGCGAGGAGCTGTTCCTGTCCGTACCAGGGCTATTTCGCAGTCAGAACATTCCCTTCTTGTGATTAGCTGTGACTGCGAAGACATTCTGTGTTATTTTCCCTGTTCCCATTACAGCTGAGAAAGAAACTTGCTAACAATAATCGCCCTGAAACATCTCCAGCTCTGAGTCCACCGAATGGAGAGGATGGACTTCAGAGAGCAGCTTCTACTATTTTGTCTTTAATAGCTCAGAATTCAAGGAGAGGGCCTGGGCAGAGCTGGGCACATACGGAATTACCCGAGCTCTTGGTGTCAGCGTTGGAACTCGTGTCCTTCAGTTACAGGTACCTCTGAACAGCTGACCGAGGAGGGCAGTCCGAAACACCAGCTACTCTGAGTAGCGTCTTGTGCTGGAGGATCATAGAATCGTGGGCTGGTTTGGGTTGGAGAGGACCTCAAAGCCCATCCAGTTCTACCCCCTGCCATGGGCAGGGACATCTTCCTCTGGGGAGACCGTAGAGCAGCTTCCAGTACGGAAAGGGGCTCCAGGGAAGCTGGGGAGGGGCTTGTGATCAGGGAGAGGACCAGGGGAACAGTTTAGAGCTGAAAGAAGGGAGATTGAAATGAGATCTTAGGCAGAACTGTTTTGCTGGGAGAGTGGTGAGGCCCTGGCCCAGGTTGCCCAGAGCAGTGGTGGCTGCCTCATCCCTGGAGGTGTCCAAGGCCAGTTTGGATAGGGCTCCAACTCCTTCCCTGTCCAGCTGGGACCAGCATCTAAGTCCTACCAAGGAACCACAAATCCTGCCCTTCTCGAGGCAAATCAAAAGATTTGTGGAGTCCTGACGATCCCATTATGACCCCGAGGGCAACGCACCAGGCTGCACCCATGGGTGCAAAGAGCCCGGCACAGCCAGAACCTCTCCCTAGGAAGAGCCAGGAGCTCCACACTTGTGGAACCAACAACCTCCCAGCTCATCTGGGAGCTTTTTTAGCCCAGGAAAAGGAAGGTTTTCCACGGCTTGATCTCCACGAGCTCCCTCCACACCAAAGGGTGCAAAGCTTTTATTGTTATGCCCTGTGCCTGGGTCAGCGTGGCAATTAGCCCACCTTTAATTGCACCTCTCGTTGCCACCAAGCTGGCCATAAACACTCTCACATAATGGAATGGAAACCAAGTAATTACCGCAGTCACCGGACACCAATATAATTGTTTGCCACACAAATCTTGTTAGGAGCTGTACGTTAACTTCATCCGGCCACCAAAATTGATACCAGAATAACACTCAGTTCCTCTTAATCACCTGATGCCACCGCCTTACAGTAATAAAAGCCCAATTAAGGGTAATTTCTCCCAAGCCCCCGTTTCCAAGTCCTTATCTGAGCATCAATCGATGGTGCAGCAACTATTGACTTCAAATAAGTGGTGAATCGTTTCCAAAAGGAAAATTAGAGTGAAAAAAAGCATCTGTGATGTGGCAGAGGTGGAAAGAAAAGGTGGGAAGAGGATGGGAAAGGAATTGAGCTTGTGCACGCTCCAAGTGGATCCTGTGGAAGGGAAGACACAACCTGCAGCGGCACAAACTGCTCCGACACCTCAGGGTGTGCATCCTCCAGTGCAGGGATAACACCCGGTGTCCAGGGAAGCTGTGGCTGCCCCATCCCTGGGGGTGTCCAAGGCCAGGGTTGGAAAAGCCCTCTCAACTCATCCAGTCCAACCCCACTGCGACAGCTAAACCACGTCCCCAAGGTCACATCTAAGCACTGTTTGGACCCCTCCAGGGATGGAGACTCCACCTGGGCAGCCTCTGCCAGGGCTTCCCCACAAGGCTTTGCCCACCTTCGCCTGAGGGCAGAGCCACTGCATCCCCTTCCTCGCCCCACTGGGACCTGAGGAACCTCAAAAGCAGCGTGCCCGTGGGGTGGGTGCAGGAGAGCGGCAAGAGGGCTTTCCTCGGGCTGAAAGCTTGAAATGAGAGGGGGGACCTCCAAGCCCACCCAGTCCCACCCCTGCTATGGGCAGGGACACCTCCCACTGGATCAGGGGCTCCGAGCCCCATCCAACCTGGCCTGGAACCCCTCCAGGGATGGGGCAGCCACCCCTGCTCCGGGCATCACCCGTGGCTGCTCGCACCCCACATTCCCCGTGTCCCACACTCCCCTCACCCCACACTCCCCTCATGCCCACCCACTGCCCCCTCGCCCCACGGCTGCCTCCCCCCCATCGTCCCTCTGTCCCACTCTCCCCTCGCCCCACAGCACCATCACCGTGTCTGCCCGCACCCCGTTACCCTCCTCGTCCCACTCTCCCCTCCCTCCACAGCTCCGCCCCTCCCTCCCCAGGGCGTTTTGGGGCCCCCCCGACACCCCGCGGCGGGGCGGGACCGACCCGAACCTCCGCAGCGACCGAGGGACGGAACGGAGCGCTCCGCGGCGCCTTCCCGGGGCTGCGGGACCGGCACAGCCCCACCGCGCCCCCGGGCAGGGGCGGGGGCGGCACCGCATCCCAGCCCCATCCCGGGGATCCCGGCACCGCATCCCAGCCCCGTCCCGGGGGGATCCCGGCACCGCATCCCAGCCCCATCCCGGGGATCCAACACCGCATCCCAGCCCCGTCCCGGGGGGATCCCGGCACCGCATCCCAGCCCCATCCCGGGGGGATCCCGGCACCGCATCTCAGACCCATCCCGGGTGGATCCAGCACCGAATCCCAGACCCATCCCGGGGGAATCCCGGCACCGCATCCCAGCCCCATCCCGGGGGAATCCCGGCACCGCATCCCAGCCCCATCCCGGGGGGATCCCGGCACCGCATCCCAGCCTCATCCCGGGGGGATCCCGGCACCGCATCCCAGCCCCATCCCGGGGATCCAACACTGCATCCCAGCCCCATCCCGGGGATCCAACACCGCATCCCAGCCCCATCCCGGAGGAATCCCGACACCGCATCCCAGACCCATCCCGAGGGGATCCCGACACCGCATCCCAGCCCCATCCCGAGGGGATCCCGGCACCGCATCCCAGACCCATCCCGGGGGAATCCCGGCACCGCATCCCAGCCCCATCCCGGGGATCCAGCACCGCATCCCAGCCCCATCCCGGGGATCCAGCACCACATCCCAACCTCATCCCGGGATCCCAGGACCCCATTCCATCCCCATCCCGGGGAGATCCCAGAACCCCATCCCAGCCCCACCCCAGGGATCCAGGGCTTCATCACAGCCCCATCCCGAGGGTGTTTTCCCGGGGTTTCTCTCCGTTCATTACAAGAGCTGCTTGGTTAACGCCGGTTTGACTCTGCCCGGGTGGGATCCGGTGGTCCGGGGCCTGGAGAGGGGCTGGAGCGGTGGGTCTGAGAGTGGGGGCCGCGGGACCCCCGGGGTGACGCTTCGTGCCTCGCCGTATCCGTTGGGTTCCCGCTGACATCACCCGCCTCGCACTGCTCGCGGTTGTGTGGATGTGTCCAGGGAGCCACGCACGCCCTCCGACGCCGTCGCTACGAGGGAAGGAGAAAACCCACTCCAGGCAGGAGAAAACCAACCCGAGCAGGAGAAAAAACACTCCAAGCAAGAGAAAACCACTCCAGGCAGAAGCCCAAGCTCCAAGGTAATCAGCCAAAGGAATGGGGAGAGGTGTTGGAGAAACAACCGCCGGGGTAGAATAACCCCGTGGGATGGGGAATGTTGGGGTGGGCTGGGATGGAGAGGGGCATGGGATGGAGGTGGACACGGGGTGACCCTTGTGCCGAGCGGGGCGGCCAGAGGGCAGCGGCAGGGCTGGTGGGGGAAAACGGGAAGGAAAACTGCAGGAATGCCTTTGATTTCTGCTTTCTGCCAGCACAGCTCCCGGGTTGCTTTCCACGAAGCACCCAAACTGCTCAGCCTGTCCGGCTGCTCCTGGCGGATCTCTGCTGGTTAACCATTTCGTAGCCGTGTTCCCTGTTTTCTCTGTGCGGAAGCTCCGCTGCGTCTGCCACGGGACACGGTCATGCTTAAAAGTCACAGCATCTTTTGAGCCAGAGCTGCATCACCACGGGGCTCGGGGAGATGACGCAGACCCAGGGGATGGGTTCTTCTGCCCAAAAGTACAATGAGAGCGCATTTCTGTTCCCTTTGGGATTAACGGTCTCATCTCTGCTTGACTTCAAGGTGTGGAGAAGCAGCGTGGGCTGCGGGAGAGACACGGCATGGCTCACAGTCAGCTGCCCAATGACTCCTGGCAGAACAGCTCAGCCCCTCTCTTCACTGGCCTGGACCTCCTCCTGGAGCTGAAACCCCTCTTCATCCCACTCTACACCATGCTGGTGGCGGTGGCATGCACAGGGAACCTCTTCCTCATCCTTCTCATCGCTCTCACCAAGAAGTTGCACTGCACCACCAATTTCTTGATCGGGAACCTGGCGGCAGCCGACTTCATCATGTGCCTCGCCTGCGTCCCCCTCACGGTCTCCTACGCCTTCGAGGTGCGGGGCTGGCTCTTCGGGATGTTCATGTGCTACTTTGTCACCTTGATGCAGGCGGCCACCGTCTTTGTCTCGGTGCTGTCCCTCACTGCCATTGCCATTGACCGCTACGTCGTGGTGGCGTACCCCATCCGCAGGAGGATAAGCTGCAGGTCCTGCATCTGCCTCGTTGCCTGCATCTGGTTGCTTTCCATCATGGCCTCTGTTCCCACGTCGCTGCACACCCACTATTTGGATCTCAACAGCATTGGCCATGACATGATCATCTGCGAAGAGTTTTGGAAGCACGAAGAGAGAGAGCGGCTGCTGTACTCGTGCTTGATGCTCCTCTTGTCCTACATGCTCCCACTTTTGGCGGTATCGGCCTCCTTCTGTGCCATCACCTACCACCTGCGGAGGAGGAACGTCCCAGGTGTTGCCTATCCCTGCCAGGATAAATGGACCAAGACAAAGCAGAAGACCTTCCGGGTGCTCACCATCTCGGTGGTGTGCTTTGCTGTCTGCTGGCTGCCACTCCAGGTGGTGAACTTCATCAGAGACATCGACGAGGATTTCATCATCCTGGACAAGCGGTATATCAATGTTATCCAGGTCTCATGCCACCTGATTGCCATGAGTTCTGCCTGCTACAACCCCTTCATCTACGCCTCCCTCCATGACAAGTTCTGGTTCCACCTCAGCAGCTACTTCTACCGCAAGAAGAAGAGCTCCAGTGTAATGTCCTGCAAGGCTTCTCGGTTCAATACCTGCTCCACCCTGGCAGATGCTCCTGCTGGGGTCTCAGATAAGATAGCTTTGCAAACCAGATTATCTTAACTGAAGGACTCCAAGCGATCAGTTTTGCTTTTGGACCTGGTGTGCGCTTTCCTTTAGACTGGACGCAGGAGCTGGTGGCTGATTGTGGTGGCAAGTTGCTGTTCCCAGAAGTCTCTTCTGCCTGCCAAGGAGAGTGAACACCAGGCAAAAAATTGATGTGTTTTGTGTCCCCGAGGGGCAACTCCAGGATGTTTTGTTCCTTGGGGAGAACAAACTGCTACAGCCACTGAAGACAGAGCAACTCGGAGCAGGACGTCCCTGCTGGCCCACATGCAGAAGCAGCGGTGGGTGTTTCCACCTGACCCAATTGCAGAGATTGCTGGGAACACGTGAGCATCAATGAAACAACCGTTTGGTGGCTCATGGAAATGGAACAATGGAAGGGGAATGCCTGAGCCACATCCCTGCAAGGCTCGTGGAGCAAGAGCCGCGTGTCGGGCGGTGGGAAGACAGGCGCTGCCTGGGACGAGAAAGTTTCTCACTGGGCTTTTACAGCCCTTACCTCACATCACATCTGGGTGTGGAGTATGTAGCCTATATCCCACCTCACAGCTGGGTATGGAGTGGACACCCCATATCCCACCTCACAGCTGATTATGGGATGTAGTCCCCGTATCCCACCTCATGGCTGGGTATACCAGGCAGCCAGGGCTGTCTTTAATGCACAAAGTCCTCTCCTGCAGTTCATTTAGAAGGCGGGTCAGCCTCTAAACAAGACAAGCAAACACACATCGGGTGTGTTTAAAGAACTCTTTGGAGAGCATGCGTCTTCATTTTGTAGGATAAAGATCGTTCCTAAGCAACAGATATCATTTTCTGCCTCTGGAAGAACACTGGTTCTCAGGTAGCAGTTGAATTGCTGCGTGTTTTTCAATCGCGGTTCATTGGTGAAAGGACAATAAACACCCAGAAATGTGCATTCTTCAGTCAGAGACAGTGTGGGAGCACGCGGCAGACGGCTTGTTTTGAATGGGGGCAACTTCTATTACCTTCTTGACTTGCTGAAGAAGCCACCTCTGTAACAATCTGTTCCCAGCTTCTCCAGCCCATAGTGCGCAGCAAAAGAGAGCAGATGCAGCTGGGCACATCGGTGAAACCATCGCATTCTTCATAGCCAAGCAGGACTCAAGAGGATGGGGTGCCCAGTGATGGGTTTGCCGGAGAAGATGTCTCAATCTTTGCTCTTAGGGTAGTTTAAGATTGTATACATCCTTGGTCACGCTCCTTGGGTGGAGGTGGGAATCCTGCTGTAACCCCGAAACTGCCGCATAAAGGCTGGGTTTGCTTGTCGGATGCTGCTTGGCATCTCCTGCATCTGTGGCCCATCAGCCAGGTCCACACAAGCAGCACACTGAGAAGGCAACATCTCCTTGCACCCAGATGCCCATCTCAATTTTAACCTCTTGATTTTCCCAGGAAGAAGCCTTTGGGGACAGCCCACAGGCACCAGAGTCACCATAAGCACCAAATCATGACAGCTTCTGCCCCCCCCCCAGCCATGCCTTTAATCCAACATCTGCTGCTGTGCTCCGTGGGGCTGAGCCACATATCTCCCACCACTCTTCATGCCTGAGGACAGGACTTTAAAGCCCCAGATGGCATGTCCTCACCGCTGCTTGAAGGCTGTCCAGGGGGTTGGCCCTCACTCATGCTCTCGGTGAGGAGCTTGGCATCCTCTGGTGCAGCGACAGCCGGATGGATGCTAAGAGGACCCCTAATCCTCTCTTGTTATGCCCAGGCATGAGCTGCTGCCCTTTGCCTTCCTGCTGAGACCTTCAGAACGGTCCTAGAAGGACCATGTTATCTCCTGTGGTGCAACCAGCAGAGATGGGGGCCATCAAATGCAATGCTACATGGACGCTCGTGACCTCTGTTGTGTACAAAGCCGCTAACTTTTGTTTGCTTCTCGCAGCTTTCTCTCAGCCACACAGGGTTGTGCTCGGGCCAGAGGCTGGATCGCTCATCCTGGAGGAGCAAAGCACACCAGGAGGCGCGTGGCTTGTCCTTCCCTCTAATAAAGGCTTCAAAAGCTCAGGCTGCGTGTTGGTATTGATTCGAATCCAACCAAAATAAGCGATTCTTGACTGCAGCTTAACCACATCCCAAGAAGCCTATCGATCCGGTCACGTTTGTCTCTGTCGCTGTCAGCGGTGGTGGCAGATCCTTGGGGGACAGGCTGGAGAGATGAGGCCGCTGGGGCTCCGGGAGAGCTTTGCCATCAAACAGCTCTGCCTGAGGAAAAAAAAAAAATGGTTGGATGCGCTTTTCTTTTTAACAAGGTAATGACTCAAGATGTGCTTTCATTTACTTTGATTTCTCACTACAGCGCTACAAATACCAGCAAAAATATCCATCTGAAACCTGCAGAGGCAAACGAGGGGGCTGCGGAGCCGGGATAGACCCCGAGCCGCTGCCCTCCAGCCCTGCCCCAGCTGAAGGGTCGGATCTGGGGGTACGTGACTGGGATATCCTCATGGGCTCTCGCATAGCCCTCGTGGTCTCTTCTGCACTGGGTGTCACACCCTCACCTGCATCAATAAACCCCGAACCCAAAGCGTTTCTGGTCTCTTGTCCCAAGTGACAAGTGGTAGGATGAGAGGTAATGGCCTCAAGTTGTGCCAGGGGAGGGTTAGATTGGATAATAGGAAAGATTTCCTTACTAACAAAGTGGTGAAACCCTGGCAGAGGCTGCCCAGGGCAGTGGTGGAGCTTCCATCCCTGGAGGGGTTCAAAACCCATGCAGATGTGGCACTTCAGGACACAGCAGGCACGGTAGAGTTGGGCTGGTGGTTGGATTGGATAAGCTTAGAGGGCTTTTCCAGCCTTAATGACTCTATAATTCCTCAAGTGAAGCTCAGTCTGGAGCTGAAGGAGGTTTACCAAGCAGGCATGGCTGGTTGAACCCTGATGGTATTTATTCCAACCTCATTTTGGCCTTGGTTTAGGCCACACTTGAGGTAGCACTTCTCAGTGGGTGGGCTCCCCGAGCCGCCTGCGGATGGAAGGGAAGGTTGGGATGTCCTGATTGCCCCTGGATTTTAGCATCATTAAGGCTCCTCCTGCTGCACGTCCTGCCCGGGGCTCTGCTTCCAGCAGCAGCTGCTTTAACCTCGCAGCCTTGGCTTGGGATGGGTGACACCAACATGTCCCACCAGAAAAGCAACGTTCAGACACAAGGTCAGGATATTGCCAGCGAGCCAGAGCTCATCCCATGAGCTGCGAGGTGAAGCGAGAGGCACTGGCATAGCAGGAAAAGGGATGACCCCAGACCTTGGGGCACATTCTCCTGCAATAGGGTTGTCCATTAATGAGATAAAGCCCAAGCTGATAGCAGAAAGTCAGCAGTCAATGCTAAAAGCTAGCAAAGAAATCGGTAAAAACATTTAAAAGCCATTTTTAGCACTGCTACACTCAAGCTGGAGTTTTTCAGCATCAAACTATGAGGGTTTCTTATTCAATACACAAATTCCAGCCAGTTTCTCCGCAGCAGCATTACCCCCGAGCCTCCGCGGCATCAAGAGTAGCTCGGAGCGTCTAAGGATGGGAACCATCACCCCATCTTCCCCTGAGCAAAATCAGGCTTTTTCTCCATTTAGCATTTTGATGGAGGCCCTGGGAAGGAACGGAATTGCCCAGAGGTACTAAAAGCATTTCCACCTCTTGCAGCCGCAGCAGGGAAAATGGACCTGGGTGATAAATTCCCTCTAATCTGGGGCTGAGTGCTGGCGAAGGCACAAACCCGGTGGGAATTGCTCAGCCGAGGGCTGGACACGGCCAGCGCCAGCGGCACCGAGCAGCTCCTGCTTGACGTGATAATTCCTACCTTTAATTAGCTGGGAAAAGCGATAAGCACAGGTGATGCAGTCACCCAATCCCTGTCAGGGACGCGAGGCTCGCGTTTCCCAGCCGAGGTTCACTCACACCGTTAAATCCAGAAGAAGGTGAGTCGGGTCAGAATCAGCAAAACGCTCAGGTTTGCTTCTTTAAATTGAGGCATTTCAAACCAAACAGGTTCCTGCCCTGAGATTTGGAATCGCTGAAGCGGCACAGGCAATACGAGGCTGTTTGTCCTGATGGGAGCCCTGTGGGCAGCCGGGAGGAGGACAGACAGACGGACAGGTTAGTCACGGAGCTCACCTTCTCCAGGCGGTGGTTTCCACTGCTCTGCAAAGCTGAGCTTTTGGGGACACAGCAAGCGCAGTTTCACCACTGCCTACAAATCAACAACAAGAATAAAGCCCAAAGAGATGAGGTTTTCTCCTAGATTGTTAAAAAAATCGCCTGTTCCATTGTATTTGGCAGCCAACACAGCTCAAACGGGAAATCAAAAGCATCCTTTCATCTTCGATTTTCTGACCTCTGTTTTAAAAAGAAACGTGGAGCTCCTTGCATCCTTATTCATCCATTGCGTCGCTCATTTTAATTCACCACATGGATTGAAAGCTTTCTGCTACACAAGGCAAAATCAGGCTCAAAGCCAGAGGGCTGGAGCACCTCTGCCATCAGAGAGTTGGGGTTGTTCAGCCTGGAGAAGAGAAGGCTGCAGGAAGACCTTAGAGCAGCTTCCAGGGCTGAAAGGGGCTCTGGGAAAGCTGGGGAGGGGCTCTGGATCAGGGAGTGGACAAGGGGAATGGTTTTCAGCTGCAAGAGGGGAGATTGAGATGAGATCTTAGGGAGAAATGTTTTGCTGTGAGGGTGGGGAGGCCAAGTTCCAGCTCAATCAGCAGGAGCTTCCCAGTAAAAGCCTTGGTCACTGCTGCCAACACACCCAGATCTGTGAACACGCACACCAGCATCCAGCAGCGCTGGCAGGAGGACATCAGTGGCTTTCTGGCTGGTTACGGCCCCTGGTACCACCAGGATGGATGCATGGGATGGTTTTCAGCCTCACATTGCAGCTGTCCACTCAGTTCTGTATTGCGTGTGTCTCAGTTATTCCTAATACTGGGATCAATGGCTTTTTAACTGTCAGGATGAGGTAGGAGATGATTCTCCTTCTCAGTAGGACCATTGCAGATTTTCATGGAATCTTAGAACCATGGAACTGTTTGTGAAGAAAGTGACCTCAAATCTCATTCAGTCTCACCCCATGCCATGGGCAGGGACATCTCCCACTGGATCAGGGGCTCTGAGCCCCATCCAACCTGGCCTGGAACCCCTCCAGGGATGGGGCAGCCACCACTGCTCTGGGCAACCTGGGCCAGGGCCTCCCCACCTGAACACCAAAACAGTTCTGCCTAAGATCTCATCTCAGTCTCCTCTCTTTCAGCTCAAAACCATTCCCCTCATCCCATCCCTGCCCTCCCTGATCCAGAGCCCCTTTCAGCCCTGGAAGCTGCTCTAAGCTCTCCCCACAGCCTTCCCTTCTCCAGGCTGAACAACCCCAACTCTCCCAGCCTGGCCTCGGACAGGAGCTGCTCAGCCCTCGGATCATCTCCGTGTGCTCCCTGTGCTGAGGACTCCAGAGCTGGACACAGGCTCCAGGTGGGTCTCTCAGAGCGGAGCAGAGGGGCAGGATCCCCTCCCTCCCTGCTGGTCCCACTGCTCTGGATGCAGCCCAGGACACGGGTGGTTTCTGGGCTGGGAGCGCACGTTCCCGGCTCCTGTTGAGCTTCTGCTTCCCCAGCGCCCCCAGCCCTTCTCCCCAGGCTGATCCCACCTTTCTCTGTCTTGCCCCATACCTTCTTTAAGCAGGTTGGTACCACCAACAGGGTTGTACCAGAGATCTTCAAAAGCAAAAAGCTCAGGGACCACCCTAGAGGTTTCACAGCAGGCAGGACTCAGGCTGTTGGCCTTGGGCTGTTCCAACATCTACAGCTCTAAGAGGAAGATAATATGATTTATTATGCTGCTGTTCTTTCGAAAGCACTTGAGAAATTATAATTTCAAAGAGCTTACCTATATGTGAGGTATTACCACCATTATTTGATTACCGTTCCCATTTCTCCCAGAGCTGCAAATGATGAAATCCTTTGTCCTGCCTTTCCGAATAAATGGAGATGCGGCATTAGCTATAAATGTACATGAAGGATCTCAGATTTTTTTTTTCATGTGTACTGAATTGCCTCTTGGAAATTTCCTCCTTTGTCTTCCAATCAGGCCCAGCAAACAAAATTAGCTCAGTAATTTTCCACTGGTTTTAGCCCCCTCCCTGCTATGTTTGTCTTGTCTTGTTGTCATCGGTGACGAAGACGATTGCTGTTGACACAAAAGCCAGTAAACAAGAACCTCCTCCGTTCCACTGGCATCATCAGACAAACCTTGTTCATGGAGGATCCTGCCTAGAGAATGCTTGGGAAATGTTGATCTATTTTACTTTATTAATTTACTTTATTAATTTACTTTTATTAACGTTTCCATGGCTCGAGTCGGGAATCCCTTCATGTCTGGTTTCCTGAACAGGTCTTGCAAAATAGCTTTTGCATTTCTTTGCAAGCAGAGGTTTCATGGGCCAAACAAACCATGCCCATCTCTCTCTTCTCAGGTCTTGGTTCAAGCCAAAAAGGAAGATTTGCAACATGGATGAGAGTAAAATAGGCTGATTTTCACTTCTTTCAGCTAAAAATGGAGCTACTAGAAGTCAGCCTTCCAGTAAGGATTACATTCCTGGCTCTTCTCGCCAGTTGCCTTCCCAAGGGGGCTCTTCTTTACCCCCAAACCTAACCATTTTAAAATAGAAAAGGATCACCAGGATGAGCAGCGGAAGGGAAATCATAGAATGGTTTGAGTTGAAATGGGGCTTTGAGGAACCTGATCCAGGGGGAGGTGTCCCTGTCCATGGCAGGGGCGGGGACTGGATGGGCTTTGAGGTCCCTTCCAACCCAAACCATTCCATGATCCAGCACAGGCGAGGAGGAAGGAGTCACATAAAACCAATATCACTTTGCCCCTCTCCACAGTCGCCGGTTGCTAAGGGCTGGGAGGGCCCTGAGCAAGAGGCTCAGGCAGCAAAAGGGCTGGAGCTTCCAGGAGAACACCCCTAAAGCAGCCAATTGGCCCCATTTCTGCTCAGCTGTCATCATCCGCCAAATTGGCTTTGAACCACCTCACGCAGTCGAGCTCCTCTTCCAGCGATTCGCTCCCTGCCAAAGCCCGTGGGGTTTGGCAGCCCAGAGCGCTCCGACTTCTCCAGAAATAACGAGTCATTTACCCTGGGGGGAAAAAAATGAGTCATTGTGTTTGGTGCAGGATGCTGGCTGGGTCAGGCAGCGCACGGGCTGCCTCCGCCAGCTCCAGCTGCCGTCCAACCGCTCGGCACCACGCACCTCCTGCCTGGGAAAAGCTGCTGGGCAAGCTGCTGAGCTCCCTGCCAGCCCCCAGACCCACACGGCCAGGCTGGTGCCCCCCAGCCACCTGGCCTGGTTGTCCCCTCCAGGCGCGAGCTCTCGGTTAATTGAATTACAAAGCCTTTGATGAGATGCTGTTACACGGCCTGTGGCAGTAGAACAGGGATGTAGATGGATGAACACGCTCAACAGGCACTGCATCAGTGATTGCCCCATCGTCTGTAGCTGCCCTGGTGCTCCTTGGAGTCACAGCTTTTCCTCTGGGAGCCACCACTGCTGGTGTTCTCCAAACAGCTGCTAAACATCCGAGCTGTCACTGATCCAGCTCTGCTCTCCCTAAGTGGCCGCAGGATGACAAGAAACAAGCCGCAGACCAAGCAAAGCGCTTAGGGAATCAATGCCAACACATCTTCCCTCCCAATCTCAGACCTCAGTTTTCCTCATCAATACTATTATCAGTGTCATCCCTTCGGTGGCAAACCGATACCGTCAGGGCGAGCTGTGAAAGGACCAGCGCCGCTTCTGCAGTCTGCGGAACGCCAACTGTAACAGCATCTCCCTCTCGTACCTGTGACCCAGCAAAGCTTCAGACACAGCTGGGATTTTAGAGCTCGAGGCTGGGGAGGGAAGGGGATCCAGGGAAACCCGTGGTAGGCAACACCTTCCACATGGGGCAACTCCGGGATGGCAATGGAATCACACACAAATCTCAATTCTCAGCTGCTTAAAATCGTAGAATTCATAGAATTCTGGGATGGTTCAGGTTGGAAGGGACCTCCAAGCCCATCCAGTCCCACCCCTGCCCTGGGCAGAGACACCTCCCACTGGATCAGGGGCTCCAAGCCCCATCCAACCTGGCCTGGAACCCCTCCAGGGATGGGGCAGCCACCACTGCTCTGGGCAACCTGGGCCAGGGCCTCCCCACCCTCATCATGAAGAATTTCTTCCTAATGTCTCATCTAAACCTCTCCCCTTTCAATTCAAAGCCACTTCCCCTCATCCCGTCACTCCATGCCCTCGTAAAAAGTCCCCCCAGCTTTCTTGCAGGCCCCCTACACGCAGGGCTCCAGGTGAGAACTATGAGCTATCGCTTCTCCCGGCAGCACCAGCAGCACCGAAGGAGAGTTCTGATGCTGCATGGAGAGAGTCCCTCTACCAACGTTAAAAGTGCAGCTTCTACAGGCGGAGAATGAAACCCACAACATTCAGAAGGGAACACAGCAGCATTCTAACAAGGAGTCGTTTGAAGCACCACCTTCTCTTCTCTTCCCTCATTACTTCACCTGGTGAATTTAGGGCTTGGGAAATGCCTCGGGCACCTCCACAGCCTTCGGCAGGGCTCACGCAGGGCTTGTGGAGGAGAAGCATCTTTGAAACCCAACCTATCGCTTGCAGGCAAAGCACCTACCCAGCATCCAGATAGTCACCTTGGGTTGATAATGGATGTAGATAACCTATGTAATATATAGAATAGCCTACTTTTATTCCTTGTACTCCTGCTGCTGCCTTGCAAAATGGACTTCTTCTTCCAGCCCGTGCTCCTCCCCACCCCTGCTGCCTCTGCAGACGCTTAAAACCCGATTGCCAGAGAGCTGGGGTAATTATTCTGCTTAACTCAAACAAATTGTTTTGTTTAACTCAAAGCTACAATCCTGTGATGATGAACCCTCTGAGGGCCGAATCCAAGATCAGCACTGGTGACTCGGTGGGCGGCAGTTTCCAGCAGGCGCGTGGTCCGTTCCTGGCATCGGGCATCACTGCTTGCTTTACCACTCGCCTGGGACCACCTGGATACCACTTTCCCTCCTCAACACACAAAGGGCAGCAGGAAAATGCCCTGGATCTCGTTGGATCGAACAAACTGAAGATCTCCATGTGGATGTTGCCTCTCCGTGAACTGCTGCATCCGTTAGCGGTGGTGAATTATTGACAGAGCCGCAGCTGATGAATGTACTCATATTCCCCCGGTACCTCCTCCTCCTCGGCTCACCACAAGATGGTTTTGAGCGCTCGCATTTTAATTTCTTTAAGCAGAACAAGCTCTCGCTGCAGCAAATTACCGAAGATGTCTTAAACCCCCATTTACTTTTCATTCAGTCGGTTTACCCTTCATTCTGCTCCCCTAGCAGATGGCAAGCAGATCCTTAATTACCCTCCACAGTCACTATGTCCTCTCACAATAAAAATATGGCTTTTGGATACTTAATTCCATGGATCAGGGCTGGGAGAGCCCCCTCCTAAAAATCCCACAGCCAAAGCATCGTTGTTACCGCATTCTAATATCCACCTTTTTGGGGTGATAGGCAAGAGCCAGGCATTTAGTGCAGCAGGGACAGGGTTGTCCTGCAGCCCCTCGTCCAGCAACGAGCCTGGAGGGATCCTGTGGCAGATCCCACTCCAAAGGGTCCTACAGCCATGGGTCCTGGGCTGGAGGGGGAATTGCTTCAGCCTCAGCTTTGCTTTAACCAATGTCCTGGCTGCTGATGAGTCTAATCATGTTGATGACACGCAAGCAGCATCGCAGCATGCAGGGTGACGGCTACCAATTTCAGAAAATGAGTGCGAGCGCTCTTTTATTGTCATAAAGGTAAAAGCCGCGGCGAGCATCTCTCGGTTGCTATAGGAACCCATCAACTCCCAGGGAAAAGCCAAATTGCTGGACCGACGCTACTCCTTTGGAGACAGCAGCAGGGAGGGAGGCTCTGGTGACACCCCTGCTCGGCCGGGGTGGCTTTGTGAGGCCAAACAGCAGAGGGGAAGGCTCCACACCACCACAGCAGTGACGGCACTGCCAACTCTGTGCTTGCACAGCCAGAGGTGCCCCTCACCCAAGTCCAGCCTTTCCAGCTGGTAATGCACGGAGCGATCCCAGCACAGACCAGAGGCAAGACTCGCGGCCGTCTGGATGCACAGATAAAGGGGAAATAAGGCGTTGAGCCCTCAAACTTGCATAAATTGAGCTTGTTTGCTCGCCTCTAGCCCCACACAGGGAAAATTGAAATCCAAAGATGAGTAAGATTGATGCAAGAGCAGCAAAGACGTGAGAGGCGGCGGGATCAGCTCAGCAGCAAGCCCAGCGCTGGGAATGATTTATTCAATGTCCTGGAAAATGAGGATTTGAAAGGGAAATCAGACAGCAACGCGAGAAAGCCAACAGCAAGGGATGAAGGGGAGCTGCAGGCTCCACCCGGGCTGTGGGGGGAAAGCCCATCCTTGCTGCCAGCACGGCTGTGACACGGCTGGAGAGAGATCATAGAACAGAACCACAGCATGGGTTGGAAGGGATATTTATGTCCCATCCAGTCCCACCCCCTGCCATGGGCAGGGACATCTCCCACTGGATCAGGGGCTCCAAGCCCCATCCAACCTGGCCTGGAACCCCTCCAGGGATGGGGCAGCCACCACTGCTCTGGGCACCCTGGGCCAGGGCCTCCCCACCTGAACAGCAAAACAGTTCTGCCTAAGATCTCATCTCAGTCTCCCCTCTTGCAGCTCAAAACCGTTCCCCTCATCCCATTCCTGCACTCCCTGATCCAGAGCCCCTCCACAGTTCTCCCGGAGCCCCTTTCAGCCCTGGAAGCTGCTCTAAGGTCTCCCCACAGCCTTCCCTTCTCCAGGATGAACAGCCCCAACTCTCCCAGCCTGGCCTCGGACAGGAGCTGCTCAGCCCTCGGATCATCTCCATGTGCTCCCTGTGCTGAGGACTCCAGAGCTGGACACAGGCTCCAGGTGGGTCTCTCAGAGCGGAGCAGAGGGGCAGGATCCCCTCCCTCCCTGCTGGTCCCACTGCTCTGGATGCAGCCCAGGACATGGGTGGTTTCTGGGCTGCGAGCGCACATCACTGGCTCCTGTTGAGTTTCTCCCCTCCCAGCACCCAAATTCCTCTTCCTCAGGCCTGCTCCCAATCCTGTCCCCCCATCCCCAGCCTGTATTGAAACCGCAGGTTGCTCTGACACGGGTCTAGGACCTTACACTTGGCCTTGTTGAACCTCATGAAGTCCCCACAGCCCCACTTCTCCAGGTTGTCCAGGTCCCTCTGGATGACATCCTGTCCTTCAGGAGCATCAACCACACCACTCAACTTGGTGGTGATCCTTGAAGGTCTCTTATACATGGCAAACATTGCAATAATCCCTCTGAGATGTAATAAGAGCCTGGGCAAAGCTTGATTTGGAACTGCATAAAAAAGGCTGAACTTTTAAGATTTGCCCTCACACTGTCAGCCCTCCTGACCCTGGCAGGTAGCATCGCTCCTTGGGGCCACCATGAGCCCAAACCAGCGCTGGGTGATATCCGGGGAGGCCAAATGATGCTTGTTCCTCCCGTATTAACAAGAAATCTGAGTTTATACACCTGCCACAGGGCATTTACAGGCTGCCGGCTCCTTCCTTCCACCGCAGACGACACAGCTCCTGGGTCTCCATAATTATTTACACGTGGGCTGGATTTATTGGCAATTAAATGGTTCAGTGGCTTCGAGACATTAGTCTCCTCTAAACATCTTGGCTGCCAGATTGCTTCCTGCCAGCGATCCCTGGGGGCTGGGAAATGTTGCCGAGCGCTCCGGGGCTGCGTGTGTCGGAGGGAGCTGCTGGCAGAGCCTCCGCTCTTCCTTGGAAGAAGTAAGGCAATAAGAGCCGCCGCACCTTTGGCGACTTGGAGTCAACAGGAGGGGATCATGTTTGCTTTAAAGATGTTTGCAGGCAGGCAGATCCAAACCCTGGGAGATCAGAGAGGTTGGTGAGGGCAGTATCCATGGGAAAAATGCACCAATCCAGAAGAACAGGCAGTAGCTTGGAAAAACTTGGTAAAACATGCAGAGATCCTAGAAAAATAGGGGTAGGGCAGCCAGGAGAAAGACTTGGGGTGCTGGTGGGTGAGAAGCTCAACGTGAGCTGGCAACACGCGCTCGCGAACCAGAAAGCCAAAGCCCTGGAGGCTGCTCCGCTCTCCGGGAGCTGCTGGCACAGCTCGGCTACACTGCACAAAGCACAGCCAAAAGCTTTTGGGGCCCGAACCCACTGCAAAGCCGCTCACACCAGTTCACAGACCCATTAGAACAGGGTGCAGGGCTCCGTCTGGCCGATGCAAGGATTGTTTTAAGGAATTGGCTGAAGTTCCCGAGGTCGCAGTGGATCCCAGCAGAGCTGCTTTGGGGCTGAGCATCCTGGGTGGTGCTGAGCACCTGGGGTGGACACAGTGCTTCGCAGTGACTTTGTGCCTTTGCAGTGACAGCATTCTCCCATCAGTGCCAGGAACGAGTGGCCAAACTCCGTCCCAGCTCCCGCCTGGCTCTGCTGAGCCGCAACAGCAGCACCGCTGCTCCTTGTGTGAGCACGCAGAGAGGCAGAGCATCAAAAATCTGCCCTCCTGCCCATCAAGAAGGGGTCTGTCTCCATAAACGAGATGTTTTCGCTGCCTCCATGAGCACGCCCGGCTCCTCGATATCAGCAGTCACTGCTCCACACGGCACGGGCTTCATTAAAAGCCTCCCGGACCCAAACCTGCGATGGTGTGGAACAACTTTATTCTGCCCAAAGCTCAGGCTCGCTGGGAGCCGGGCTCTAATCAGCTTAAAACCCACTTGGACTTGCTAATGAGCACTGGGAAGCGGGGACAGAGGCGGTGGGACAGGCAAGGAGCATGGGGAGCTGCGTATTTAAGTACATTTATTATGTTTTCAAGTTTTAAATGTCAAGCTTTTGCTGTTCTCCCCCAGCTTGGCTGGTTCCCAGCCTGAGCTGCTGGTTTGCAAATGAGCCTGAATCGCTTCGGCCCCGCTCGGCTGCTGGCAGAAAAGCAGAGCCCATGCCCAGCCCTGCTTTTATCCTTCACTCCTCGCTATTATTCAAGCGTCTTAAAAGTCTACTGGCTTCAGCGGGGCTTTCAGCAGGCACCTGGGTGGCATTGCTGCTTTTAGCATCCCTATTTTCCTCCCCAACGGCAATAAACAGGATTTTGCTGGTTGCTGTGAACTCATTTCCAACCTCCACATGCTGGGTCGGAGGTGGGGGGGACACAGCCCAGCACTTTCAGGGAAGCAGAAGGAGGCATTTAAGCCCCAAAGCATCCTTTTGTTTCCTACTTCTTTATAGAATCACAGAACGGTTTGGGTTGAAGGGACTTCGAAGCCCATCCATTCCAAAACCCTTCCCCTCATCCTTTCCCTGCCCTCCCTGATCCAGAGCCCCTTCCCAGCTTTCCCGGAGCCCCTTTCAGCCCTGGAAGCTGCTCTAAGGTCTCCCCACAGCCTTCTCTGCTCCAGGCTGAACAACCCCAACTCTCCCAGCCTGCTGGAGGTGCAGGGTGACGGGCAATTCCCACCGAGGGAGAGGAGACCCTGCTTTGGGTTGGAGCCGTGCCCAGAGACCCTGACCCAGTAATTGTTTTGTTCTGCCAAACTGGGACTCTGTTTGGGTCATAAAAGTGACACCTGTGCTCTCAAATCTCTTCCACTGTGGTTGCATCCTCCAAAGTGAGGAGAACCTGGGCTTTTCCACAGGCAAATTCAACAAACCAGGCTGGCCGTGGTGCTCCCTGCTGAACTCTCAGCAGAGCCCTTGCCCCAAACCCGCCCTGAAGCCACTCAGACAGGTTGTTCAAGGGAGCAAGGACAACCTGTTTGTGGTGCTAATGAAGCAACCACATGGGGGACAACCAAGAAGGGGTCTGTTGCGCAGAAGGTCCTTTAGTGCAGCTTCATTTCTAGAGCCCAAGGGGAAATGTGGTTGCTTAAAAGCCACTTCAATGGTTTACTTGAAGGATTTGAGACATCCACATTTGATTTGAAGAGCTGGATCAGACCCGGATCCCCAGGATACACCAAGCCTGACCTGCCCACTGCACGTTCTCCATTTTCCCTTCCCAGCGCTGACTAAAACCCCTTTGCCAACAGACCCACAGGAGTCAGTGCAACAACCGTCTCGCATAGGGCTGCGCTGATCGCTCCTGCTGGAAGCGAGATGATAATTAAGAGCAACCTCTTCAGACACCACTTACCGGGAAGAAAGACACATCTCCATCGTTGGGCTGGTATCGTTGGTGACCAATCAGGGTTGGTAGCCGGTTCTCCTGCAACAGACTCATCCACCCACCTCTGTTCATGGCTCCAGCTCTGCTTCTGCCACGCTGATAGGAGAAAGCCGAGGCTTTAATACTTCTGCTCCTTCCTAATTGCCTCGTTTGGCCCTTGATAGCCAAATGCTAATTGCTGATGGTCAGCCAGCCTTTCAAATCCAGCTGCAAGGAATGGAGGTATGATTTCAAACCAAGCCCCATCCTGCTTTTCTTGCGGTGAGCTGGGTGCTCCTCAAGCAGGTGGCCAA
Source organism: Cuculus canorus (assembly GCF_017976375.1). Taxonomy (NCBI): domain Eukaryota; kingdom Metazoa; phylum Chordata; class Aves; order Cuculiformes; family Cuculidae; genus Cuculus; species Cuculus canorus. The sequence continues at coordinate 68,526,713 of NC_071405.1, read as the reverse complement.
AACAGCACAGGTTAATGAGGCAGCCTTGGGTTCCATAGGATGTGCTCCTGCTGTGCAAATTCCCTCTCCTCCGTATGATCTTCATGGGAGAGGATTCTCTCTCCCAGACCTCAGCACTTCTCCTCAATGTCTTCACAGAGCCTTTGTTGCTCTCTTCCTTCTGGCATCACGGAGAGATGCGTCTTCAGGCCACCTCGTGCTTTCCATCATCACTGGAGCCCCGATTCCTATTCCCTCTCCACTTTCAGGAAACACCTCCCAAGGGCTACAAGAACCTTTTTCCATCCTCCACCCTCACAACGCCATGGCAAGATGCGAGCCCTCCAACTAAACATCACAGGCGGAGTCATGTCCCTCAAAGCCACGTGTCCCCAGAGATGGTTTTGGGTTCTTTTGAGGCAAAGGACAAATTACCAAGAATGAGGATATCTGAGGAAAATCACGTGGAGGCATATGGACTTCCGCAGAACTTGTGTGATCGCAGAGTGTCCCCTCCTCCTTCCATGCTGGCTCTGGGCAGGAAGATGTTTTGCTCATGATGCAACTTTGATATTTCCATAGCAACCCCCTTTTGTCAGGTCTCAAAACTGGGGATTTTTAAGAACCCATTTGCCAATTCAAGGCCCAGAAGGAGAAAGTTCTTCCTTCAAACGCTAAATAGCAGCAATAAGAACCAAGGGGTGAAGGGGGGGCCCTACTCGGCTGTCGCTTTTCACCCAACACTTCCTCCTTCGCTTCTGTTATGCCATGTGGAAGAGCCTCAAGCAGTGACACTGGAAGCCACAATGTGTTGGGGCACTCCGACACCACCAAGCCCACCAGGTATGGGCCTGAATGAGGTTTCTCTCTCCTTGATGAAAAGATATTTCTGTGCTTCAACGGGAGATTTGATCTGGCTCTGTCGAATCTACCCTGGCGTCTCCTGGAAATGTTCTTTATGCCTCCTCGCCCTCAGCCCCATCCCAGACCAAAGAGGTCCTCTGCCCCTTTCTTGCAAGAAGCACCAGCTTCCATCATGTTGCATCTCAGCTCTCGAGCAGCCTAAATTAATGCCAGAAAAGTGCTGTGAAGGGGCTCGTGTATCATCACACCGAGAGAAGACGCTCGAGATGCCGGTGCTGCTGCTGAGCCCTTGGTGCAGCAAACCCCCAGGCCGAGGGGATGGGGCTCATCGCTTCTGCCCATCTGCCCGCGCCCAGGGCTGTCGCTGCTGCGAAACCATAACCGCTTTGTGCATGTTTGCCATCCTGCCTTCCCGAGCTCCTTGCTGGGATGCAGGTACCTCAGCTCACACCTGGCTTGTGTGTTCGTCAGAGTCATGGGAGACCTTCTAGCAGCCTTCCAGTAGTGAAAGAGGTTCCAGGAAAGCTGGGGAGGGGCTCTGGATCAGGGAGGGCAGGAAGAGGATGAGGGGAAGGGTTTTGAGCTGTGAGAGGGGAGATTGAGATGAGATCTTGGGGAGAAATTCTTCCCGATGAGGGTGGGGAGGCCCTGGCCCAGGGTGCCCAGAGCAGTGGTGGCTGCCCCATCCCTGGAGGGGTTCCAGGCCAGGTTGGATGGGGCTTGGAGCCCCTGATCCAGTGGGAGGTGTCCCTGCCCGTGGCAGGGGTGGGACTGGATGTGTGGACAGGTGGGAGGAGAAGCTGCCACGCTGGGACACATCAGGAAACGGATACATTCAATGGTTTGGTTAAACCATAAACGCACAGTTTCCTCCCCGTTGGTACCGGAGCTGCCGTGGATCCCCTCACGCCCCTCTCGTTGTAGGCACACGTCTCTCCTCAGGTGCTGCGGAGGGGGCTGCTCCTGCCCAGCATCCCTCACCTCCCGCGGCTGCTGCCGGCTGGGGAATTTGCTCCTGATTTATTCTGCATTGGAGATACCTCTGACAAAAGAACAAAATGACTTTTTCATTTTCTACTTGGCCAACAGCTTTTTCAGGAAATTATCGTTTTGGCCACGGGTAAAATAAAGTGCCAGTAATGGAAACCTGATCGATTTTTCCTGTTTGCCAGCTTGCAGCAGAGAGATGAGAAAATCAGACTCCATAACCCCAACCACGCAGGAGAGAAATGGTTTAGAGCTACACAATAACGTGTCCCCCTGCGCCAGCCCCTGGGAGGCTTTTCCACACTCCGTACGTTTTTGCCATGTGTGGGACAAACTCCTGCCCAAGCAGCGAGGCTTTGCCTGCATTAAAACCTTATGGGAAGGGACAAGGAGGTTTCGCTTCTATTGATGGAGAAAAAGGTGCTCAATGATACCCAGTAAAGGAATAGAATCACAGAATGGTTTGGGTGGGAAAGGGACCTCAGAGCCCATCCTGTCCCACCACCTGGGGAACACCTCCCACTGGATCAGGGGCTCCAAGCCCCATCCAACCTGGCCTGGAACCCCTGCAGGGATGGGGCAGCCACCACTGCTCTGGGCACCCTGGGCCAGGGCCTCCCCACCTGAACAGCAAAACATTTCTCCCTAAGATCTCATCTCAGTCTCCCCTCTTGCAGCTCCAAACCGTTCCCCTCATCCCGTCCCTGCACTCCCTGATCCAGAGCCCCTCGTCAGATTTCCCGGAGCCCATTTCAGCCCTGGAAGCTGCTCTAAGGTCTCCCCACAGCCTTCCCTTCTCCAGGCTGAACAGCCCCAACTCTCCCAGCCTGGCCTCGGACAGGAGCTGCTCAGCCCTCGGATCATCTCCGTGTGCTCCCTGTGCTGAGCACTCCAGAGCTGGACACAGGCTCCAGGTGGGTCTCTCAGAGCGGAGCAGAGGGCAGGATCCCCTCCCTCTCTGCTGGTCCCACTGCTCTGGATGCAGCCCAGGACACGGGTGGTTTCTGGGCTGCAAATGCTCATCACTGGCTCCCGTGGATCTTCTCCCCCAGCGCCCCAAGCCCTTCTCCGTGGGCTGCTCCCAACCCACTGAGTACAGGATAAGAGTAAGAGACAGGCAACGAAGAGCAAAATCCTTCCATGCACAATAAATTAGATTAAGAGGACAAGAGGCAAAAAATTTCATACAGAGAACAGAAGCTGCTGCAGATAAACAAATGGCACAAACCTTTAAAACTACTGAGAAACAAACATTTAATTAAAACCCCAATCGCTAAACAAGCAGGAAATATTCCCTCAGCTTCTCAGAGGCAGAGAGAGATAGCAAAGTCAAACCAGCTTGTTCCGAGTTCAAGGGCCCTGGAGGTCAGGTTTAATTAAAACTCAGGCTACGCCATCGCTGGCATCTGCTGTACAACATGAAATCAGATTCCCAGCTGCTATCTGGCACCTTTGGCAGGGGAACAAGATGGATCTCCAGCTCTCCCCGCGCTGGGCACCAACCATCCCTGCATCATCAGTGAAATTGCTGGGGACAGAAGGAAATCCTGCAGGTTTCCAAAGAGAACAAAGCCCTTTCCCAACGCATTTGCCATCCAGGGAGGTGAGAACGCAGCTGAAACCCACTGACGCCCCAGTCATCGCTCTCATCCCCAGCCATGATCCCATCCAAAGATACAAAGCACTGACCTCACACCACGCTTGGATATTGACTTGAACAGAGACGTCGATTTCGCTGTTATCAATAGACGTTAAATCTATTTCATTACTTAAGTCACGCCTGAGGCAGGATTTTTCATCCCATGGCTTTGAGTTTGCCTGGATGTGGCTCCATGCCCTTCACCCAGACAATTTCACAAATCCCAAAAAAACCACCTTATTTTCCCTTCCACCTTTTAACTCCCTGGAACCACCGCTCCCCGTGACACCCGTAACCCAGCCCTACTGCTTTGTGTCAACTCCACAGCGAACAGGCACCTATTTTGCTGCTGAGTGCTGCTTTTCACCCAACAACATCACTGTCTTGTCGTTCAGCTCCACAGTGTCTCCTTCTCCACTTGTTACTGCTGTTCTTGCCCTGAAAACACAAATTATTCAAGGCAGGAACCGCCCATTTGTCATCCTTTTACACCTCCAAGTATACAAACAAACATGAACACTGTCAGAAAGGCAAAATTCATATAAAAACTTTATTACAAACGAGGACGCGGCCTCCCAGGAACACCGTTATACATTATCTTCTGAATGTGTACAATGCAATGGTCAGAATTAAATACAAGAAGCTATAAAAATAGTGTGCATGTCTATAAAAGCAGGAGAACTAATCCTCAAATCGCCATTGTCTGAACCGTAGCTGAAGAAAGTATTTTTCCACAGCGGTTTGCATGCACTTGGGCCCACGGACACCCACAAGGCCGCGAGCTGGCACGCTGCCGGCAGGGATTTTTGGTTGTTTTCTGTCCTAAGAACCAGGATGGATTTTGATCAGATCAGGAGTCTGTATTGCTTTAATTCGGAGCGAGAGAATGGCCCATCCCTGGAGGTGTCCAAGGCCAGGTTGGATGGGGCTTGGAGCCCCTGATCCAGTGGGAGGTGTCCCTGCCCATGCAGGGGGTGGGACTGGAAGGGCTTTGAGGTCCCTTCTGACCCAAACCATTCCATGAAAAGAGAAAATTGTTATGGCTTGATTGATACTGCATCCGGTAGGTTACGCTGGGTAAAGAGCTGGTACTTCCAAACCTTAAAATTGCATAAAAATATTATCCCTAGTTTTATTTAAATGGTAAATAATAATAATTATTAATAATAATAAAATCGAGGTACTAGTGCTGTCACAGAAAGCGACCAGCATCACTTAACCACCTCCTACGGATGAGAAAATAGGATAAATAGGGCCTAGTTTATAAAAGCCTTTTCTCTCCTCACACCCACAAAACTCCTCCCTGTTTAACCCAGGCCCAGGTTGAGCAGTGCTAATTTTTAGCACATCAGCTGCTGTATTAAGGTACAACCGCGATCCTGCCGTGTACCGTGTAGTGCAAGAGGAGAAAAAATACATAAAATAGACCAATTTCTCAGGTTCCTTACAGAGGTTTTCCACGTCGTGCCATAAAAAAAGAATTTAAAGTAAAATAGATATACAAAAGCTATTGTGCCCGTGTCAGCGGCATCTGTACACCTCAAAACCGGGGCTACGTAAAGGATTCTAGTAGCAAAGGCGATATAAAATATTTCATATAAAAAGTGTTTGAAAACTATAAAATTAGGAAATAATGCATAGAAGAGCGTGTTTCACAGGCCCTGCAGCAACGGCTGCGTCGGGAAATCCTTGCAGCGTAAACAGAATACAGCCCGGGTCCCCAGGCGAGCCCCTCACTGCCTGCAGAACTCACTGGTCACATTGGGAAGCGGGTAGGCAAAGAGGGAGAAATCCAGGATGTACTTGATGATCAGGTCTTTAATCAGCCGCCGCGGGGTGTTGCACAGGTAGTAGTGGAGCATCTCCGATGTGACGGGCTTGTACCACGCTTGCCGTTCGGGGAAGCGGACGAAGGAAGGAGACTGGACGCGCTCGAGGACGTAGTCAGCGTCGGCGTTGAGCCACTCGTAGGAGCCGATGAAGTCGTAGCGCACGGCGCAGGGCTGGCACAAGTTGTAGATGGGCATCCAGTGCTCGTTCATCCTCTCCACCTCCTCGTCCAGCAGGTACCGGAGGAATTCGGAGAAGGTCACATCGTCACCCGCCGAATTCCCGGCATTCTTCCGGTACCGCCTGACGATCTCCACGCCGTACCTCTGCTGGTACTCCTTGATCTCCCCAAACTTGTTCCGGTAGGCAGAGAGCAGCCTCTCCATGGGGTTCCGCACGAAGATGAACTTGAAGTAGTTCTCGAGGCGGTAGGTGATCTCGTCCGGCTTCATATCGGCCAGAAACACCAAGTCGCTCTTGTGGTCCATCTTGGTTTTGACGTCGACACTCTCCAGTGCTCCGTCCAGGACCTTGAGGATGCGTTTCCAGTTGGAGCAGGCCACCTTATCACAGAATCATGGAAAAATAGAATCATAGAACAGTTAGGGTGGAAGGGACCTTAAAGATCATCTAGTTCCAACTCCCCTGCCATGGGCAGGGACATCCCACTGGCTCAGGCTGCCCAAGGCCCATCCAACCTGGCCTTGAACACCTCCCCACACACCTCCAGGGATGGGGCAGCCACAACCTCCCTGGGCAACCTGTGCCAGTGCCTCACCACTCTCATAGTGAAGAAATTCTTCCTAATGTCCAGTCTAAATCTGCCCCTCCCCAGTTTGTACCCATTCCCCCTCGTCCCATCCCCACAAGCCTTTATGAACAGCCCCTCTCCAGCTCTCCTGTAGCCCCTTCAGGTACTGGAAGGTTGCTATAAGATCTCCTCTGAGCCTTCTCTTCTCCAGGCTGAACAGGCCGAACTCTCTCAGCCTGTCCTCGTAGGGAAGGTGCTCCAGCCCTCTGATCATCTTTGCAGCCCTCCTCCGGACCTGCTCCAACAGCTGCATATCCTTCTTACATTGAGGATTCTGGAACTGGACACAGTATTCCAGAGGAGGTCTCACAAGAGAGGAACAGAGAGGTAGAATCCCCTCCCTCTCCATTGGCCATGCTGCTTTTGGTGCAGCCCAGGACACCAGGCTGGCCATCTGGGCTGCGAGTGCGTGTTGCCGGCTCATGTCCAGCTTCTCATGGACCCGCACCCCAAATCCTTCTCTGCAGGGCTGCTCTCCATCACATCATCCCCCACCGTGTACTGAAATCGGGGATTGCCCCGACTCAGGCGTAGGACTTTGCGCTTGGCCTTGTTGAACCTCATGAGGTTCTCACAGCTCCACTTCTCCAGCCTGTCCAGGTCCCTCTGGATGACATCCTGTCCTTTCGCTGTGGCAACTGCACCGCTCAGCTTGGTGTCATCTGCAAACCTGCTGAGAGTGCACTCAATCTCACTGTCAATATCATTGATGAAGATATTAAACAGCAGTGGTCCCAGTACGGATACCCGAGGGACACCACTCGTCACGGATCTCCATGTGGACTTTGAGCCATCGACCACTACTCTCTGAATACGACCATCCAACCAGTTCCTTATCCACCGAACCGTCCACCCATCAAATCCATCTCTCTCCAGTTTGGAGAGAAGGATGTTGTGTGGGATGGTGTCAAAGGCCTTCCACCCCTCGGGTCCGCCCCTCCGCCACGGGCAGCGCAGGAGGCCGCGGGGCCGCCCCGGCAGAGGCCGCCGCGGGCTGGGCCGCGCCCCCCGCCCTACCTTGGGCACGTAGCAGTAGAGGAAGCGGTACTTGTCGCTGACGAGGAGGTGGCGCAGGACGGTGCGGCGCTGCCCCGCCGGCAGCTCCCACAGCGCGCGGGGCGAGGCGCGGCGCCCGCACGCGGCGCGGAGGGTTCGGTTGCGGGTGTCGCGCAGCACCTCCCGCTCCAGGTCACCCGGCGGCCCCCCCGAGCCCCGGTGCCCCGCGGGGGGGCCCAGCGGCCGCGGCGGCCGCACCCGGGCCAGCACGCCGCGCTCGATCATCATCAGCAGCCCGCCCGACGCCACGATCACCCCGAACATCAGCATGGACGGCAGCAGCGCCGCCCCCGCCCGCGCCCGGGCCCGCCCCGCCGCCGCCGGCATCGCGGGGGAGCCGCGGGGCACGGAACCGGGCACCGGCACCGCCCCCGGGCATCGCCGGGAAGTGACGGAGAAGAGAGACGCGGGGGCGGAGAGCGGCGGCCCCGCCCCGGGGGGAGGAGAGAGGGGAGAGAGGGGGGAGAGAGGGGGGAGAGAGGGGGACGGAGAGAAGGGGGGCGGACAGGGAGAGGAGAGGGGGGAGAGAGGGAGGAGAGAGGGGGGAGAGAGGGGGAACGGGGAGAGGAGAGGGGGGAGAGGAGAGGGGGGAGAGGAGAGAGGGGAGAGGGAGGAGAGAGGGGGGAGAGAGGGGGACGGAGAGAAGGGGGGGGACAGGGAGAGGAGAGGGGGGAGAGAGGGAGGGGAGAGGGGACGGGGGGGACGGGGGGGCAGGGAGAGGGGACGGGGTGAGGGGGGGAGAGGGGACAGAGAGGGGGGAGAGAGCGGAGGGGGGGACGGGGAGAGGGAGGGGAGAGGGGGGAGAGGGTGGAGAGAGGTGGGGAGGGGGAAGAGGAGAGGGGAGTCGGGGGAGGGAGGGGGGAGGAACAAGGAGGGGGAGAGGGAAGAAGGGTGGGGAGGGGGCGAGGAAGGGGAGAGGGGCGGGAAGGATGGGGAGAGGGGAAGAGGAGGGGAGGCAAAAGGGATGGAGAGGAGGGAGAGGGATGGGAGAGGAGCAAGGAGAGGGGAGGGGGGTAAGAGGAGTGGAAATAGGAGAGGAGAGGCAAGAGGGGTGGGGAGGGGGCACATTGGGGAGAGAGGAGGAGGAGAGAGGGAAGGGGCAGGGAGGAGCGGGGGCTTCATGGGACGAGGGGAAAAGGAGGAGGAGTGGGGAGGGCTCATGGGGAGGGGAGGGTGAGGGGAAGGGGGAAAGGAGGAGAGGAGTGGGGAGACAGGGAGAGGGGGAGATGAGGGGAAGGAGGGCAGGGGGAGAGATAGAGGGAGGGGAGAGGGAGGGGGCTTCCTTTATGGGGCAAGGGGAAGGGCAGGAGGAGTGGGGAGGGCAAGGGGACTGCCTTCCCCAGGCAGAGGAGCCCTTTCAACCCTTCCAGACCTGGGCTGCCTCCGGCTACTGGATCTGCACACGGCATGGAATCACAGAATGGTTTAGGCTGGAAGGGACCTCCAAGCCCATCCAGTCCCACCCCTGCCACGGGCAGGGACACCTCCCACTGGATCAGGGGCTCCAAGCCCCATCCAACCTGGCCTGGAACCCCTCCAGGGATGGGGCAGCCACCACTGCTCTGGGTGACCTGGGCCAGGGCCTCCCCACCTGAACAGCAAAACAGTTCTCCCTAAGATCTCATCTCAATCCTCTTTCTTTCAGCTGAAAACTGTCCTCCTCATCCTCTTCCTGCCCTCCCTGATCCAGAGCCCCTCCACAGCTTTCCTGTAGGGAACATTTCTTCACCAAAACGCTTCTCGGCACTGTCCAAGGCTGCCCAGGGCAGTGGTGGAGTCGCCATCTGGATGTAAGAGCCATGTGGATGCGGTGCTCAGGGACACGATTTAGTGGTGGAGTTGGCAGTGTTGGGTTTACGGTTGGACTGGATCTTAAAGGTCTTTTCAAACCGAACAACTCCATGATTCTATGGAAGACTCCATCCCAAGCTCTCCCAGAGCCACCTCGGGGCGAGGCTTGGAGCTGCCCCAGCTCCTACCAGAGCCTGGCAGGCAGCCGGCACAGCCCGCGGCGCTAAGCCAGCCGTAAGGATGCTGTGCCTCTATCCAGCCCTTTCCGGAGCAGAAATACTCTCAGACTGGCATTGTTCTGCTTATTTTCCTTCGCTGCTTTTTCAGAGCGTACCACAGGGCTCCAGCGCCTTAACCAGGCTTGCGGGGACTCTCTCTGTCAAAAGCTTTCTTAACATCAAGAGAAAAACAGCTTCCACTTCGTTTTCTTTGATCAAAAGCCAAGAGCGTTTTGTCAGCCAAGGCAGACAAAGCATTTGTGGTGAAGCGCGAGGGCCCGAAGCGAGATTATTGTACATTTTACAGTTGTGTTTTGATGTAAACACAGCGTTGGCTCTAGGAAGAGATGGGACAGTCTGCCCTGCCACCAGCAGCACAGCTCCGAACCCACACGCTCTGCAGCGTTCCCGGATTTCCCCTGCATCCAGAGCAGTGGGACCAGCAGGGAGGGAGGGGATCCTGCCCCTCTGCTCCGCTCTGGGAGACCCACCTGGAGCCTGTGTCCAGCTCTGGAGTGCTCAGCACAGGGAGCACATGGAGATGATCCGAGGGCTGAGCAGCTCCTGTCCGAGGCCAGGCTGGGAGAGTTCAGCCTGGAGAAGGGAAGGCTGTGGGGAGACCTTAGAGCAGCTTCCAGGGCTGAAAGGGGCTCTGGGAAAGCCGTGGAGGGGCTCTGGATCAGGGAGGGCAGGGATGGGGAATGGTTTTGAGCTGCAAGAGGGGAGACTGAGATGAGATCTTAGGCAGAAATGTTCTCCTGGGAGGGTGGGGAGGCACAGCAGTGTCGCTGATCCAAGGCGATGAGCACAGAAGCCGTTCTTCAACCAGCTCCCGATGTAAGGCAGTTTCTCATCTTAAAGGGAAAAAAGTCCTTTTAAAGAAGTCAAATGAGGTGGGTGGGTGTGCTAAATAACTGAGAGGAGAGGGTCATGATAGGCTCAGCCTATCTCCCTCATAGCAAACATCTCTGTTTCCAAGGAAAACCTAGTGCCGAGGGATCTGCTGCTCTTGCAGCAGCACAAGGACCCGTGGCTGAACTTTCCTACGAGCTTCGTGCTGGCTCCCTGCTCCACCGTGTGCAGCTTGGAAAGTGCTCTTGAAATGAGCCGCTTCAGGAGCTTCAAACCCTCTGTGCAAGGAAAACCCCAACGCACCTACACGGCCAGGAGGAGCCATAGCAGCTCATCCCACCCCAGCTTTGCCCGGCTTCCCGGCACAAGGCAGGGATGCTGATGCACGAGAGGAGAAGCGGAGCGTGTCCATCTCGCTGGGGTGGCAGAGGCAAGGTGGTGGGACAGGGTGCAGAGGCTGCCTGGAGAAGGCAGCAGGCGTGGCTGGCAGAAGGGGCGCAGCGTCCGTCCTGCCCGAGGGCCACACACGCTGTACGGGAGCCAGCGCCGCGCTGGAATACGCTCCAGCTGGGCAGGAGGTCAGGGAGAGTTCAGGAATCCCGTAGGCGCCAGCACTGCCAGGTTGGTGTCAGTGACTCCGTCTCCATGAGTCAGAGCTTTCCCGGTGCCGCCACGGGCAGCTGCTCCCAACAAGACCAGGTCAGTGTGCAGAAAGCATTCCAAGGCTGAGCATATTCCATTTATTAAGTCACTAATGACCACAACTCCCTTTTTCTGCCCTTTATCCTCCACAAACCTACTGACCAGTCTGTAATCCCTTTTGACGTGGTGGCTGCCCCATCCCTGGAGGTGTCCAAGGCCAGGTTGGATGGGTCTTGGAGCCCCTGATCCAGTGGGAGGTGTCCCTGCCCATGGCAGGGGTGGGACTGGATGGGCTCTGAGGTCCCTTCCAACCCAAACCATTCCATGATTCTATGGTTAAATGTATCAGCATACGGGTGGTTTTGAAAGCGAGCATCAAAGAGAAGAAAATTAGGGAGGAAACTCCAGATTTAGGTAGAAGGAAACAGAAAGGAGTCATCAAATGCCATCCCTCATGAAAAATTAATTACTATTAAACATGTACCATTGCTAATTAGACCAAGTAATGGAAGGCACTTGAGCAAGAATTCCAGTCTGACATCTGTCCCAACAGGATTAATTTAAAATAAACTTCAAGCGGAATAAAATAATTGTCGGTCTGCCTTCTCTTGCTTCCTTACTGTGGAAGAATGGGTTTGTCTGTAGAAAAAGCTTTGGAAAGGGGTTCCTCCCAGTCTATAAATCATCATAGATAGAGTGGTTTGGTTGGAGAAGACCTTTGAGATCATCAAGTCCAACTGTCCACTACTGAACTGCATCCCTAAGCACCTCATCTGCCTGGGTTTTAAACCCCTCCAGGGATGGGGACTCCACCACCGCCCTCGGCAGCCTCTGCCAGAGCCTGAGAACCCTTTCCATGAAGAAATGTCCGAACCTGCTCTGGCACAACTTGAGGTCATTTCCTCTTGTCCTGTCACTCAAGAGAAGAGCCCAGCACCCACCTCACCACAACCTCCTTTCAGGAGCTGTGGAGAGTGATGAGGTCTCCCCTCAGCCTCCTCTTCTCCAGACTAAACCGCCCCAGGTCCCTCAGCTGCTTCCAGAACCTCTGTTCTCCAGACCCTCGCTCAGCTCCGTTCCCCTTCTCCAGATGCACACCAGCCTCTCAATGTCCTTCTTGGAGTGAGGGACTCAGAACTGACCCCAGGTTTCGAGGTGTGGGCAGGTTTCGGTTGGTGCCCACCCCAGCACAGCCAGGTGGTCCTCGTGCAAAGCTCATCATCACCTCCCTTGGACCATGAAGCAGTAGAGACAGGGTTTATTCTCCAGCCAGGCCCACGGTCATTCTCCTAGGTCATGATTTCCAGCGATGCCCCTTGTGAAGGAGGAAAGTAAAATCACAAAGTGAATATTCTGAACTATTAGGGAAAGACAAAATTCATCAGTTGGGAGCAAGAGGCTTCTTCTTGGAGTGGATGAAGTCCCTAGAGTTGGGGTGGGCGTGCAGGCAAGCCCTGCTGCTGTCCTGGATCCCGGTTTCCAGACCCCCCCAGCTGCAGGGTTGCTGCCACCAGGCCATAAAGTGACTCCCAATGTCCCCGAGACAGCGAGATCCCCTTTGGGAAATGGATTCCCACGGGTTATCTCAGCTTTCATCTCACTGGGAGGTGAGAACAAAACCCAACTGTGCTCGTTTGCGTGCATGGAAACAGCCAATACGGTAAAATAAATGGCACTAATATGCCATATAATTCCCTTTTTATAGACTGTAATTACACAACGTGGCGTGAATTCAGCCCTGCTGTCTCCCTGCACTGCGATAGGGACCGGGCTGTGTGGTGACAGAGGGGCGTCCCCACGCCCGGGCAGAGAGAAAATATCGACTGACTGAATCACCCTCACTCCCAGCGACTGAGGGTCCCTCCCTTAGGAGATTTGTGCCCTCCGTGAGGGCAAAAAGCTCTTAAGTAACGGGAAGGGGAGGTGTCCCTGCCCATGGCAGGGGGGTTGGAACTGGATGATCTTTAAGGTCCTTTCCAAACGAACGCCGTGGGTTTGTGCCATCCGGTCTCGGCCCTTTCAAACAGAAAGAGAAGTCGCTTTGTTGGAAGGACGGGGGAACCCAGAAGATTCGCTCCTGTACTGCAGCCACAGAGCAGTGAGAACCGACAGAGGGGAGTTTGCTTCCCTGTAGCTTCCAAAACCCCAACATTACCGGTGTGTGGAGCAGGAATGCTCTGAGAGGAGTCACAAACCACTTCCCAGTGGGAATCCTGCTGAGTCTCCATATATCTTTATTTATCAGCGCATCCTGTCCTCCAGGGAGGACATGGAGCTGTTGGAGCAGGTCCAGAGGAGGTCACGGAGATGATCCGAGGGCTGAGCAGCTCCTATCCGAGGCCAGGCTGGGAGAGTTGGGGCTGTTCATCCTGGAGAAGGGAAGGCTGTGGGGAGACCTCAGAGCAGCTTCCAGGGCTGAAAGGGGCTCCAGGAGAGCTGGGGAGGGGCTCTGGATCAGGGAGGGCAGGGATGGAATGAGGGTTTTGAGCTGAAAGAGGGGAGACTGAGATGGGAGAAATGTTTTGCTGTTCAGTGGTGGCTGCCCCATCCCTGGAGGGGTTCCAGGCCAGGTTGGATGGGGCTTGGAGCCCCTGATCCAGTGGGAGGTGTCCCTGCCCATGGCAGGGGGTGGGACTGGATGGGCTTGGAGGTCCCTTGCAACCCAAACCATTCCAGGATTCTTGCTCTGCCATCCTCCTCCTCCTCAATCTCGTACTGCTCTGAGGGACGGGGCTCCCCCAGCCCTGCTTTGCTGAGCTTTTGCTCGATATCGTTTCTAAACCACCTCTCCCTCAGAACAGTTTGTCTGTTTTCTAACACTCGTCTTGCAGTGCTCCTGCTGCCGGGGAGAGCGGAGGCGATTCATCGAGATGCAGGGGTTCTCTTCATTGTCATTAAATTGATTTGCTTTTAAGAATTATAGGGAGGTCAAACCCGGTCTGACTCCAGGTTGTTTTTGCAGAAGACTCCGGAGAGCTTAATAGAGATATTAAAATTAAATAGGAAGCCACAGAATAAATGGGGCTTCCATCCAGCGTATCTTATAAATCCAGTTTAAATTGTTTCCTTTATTAAATATCCTTTCCTCTTAAAAATGGATTAACTGCTCTCACTGGAGCCTCCGTCGGAAAAGCCAGCTCATCTCTATAGCAACAAGTCACCGGCACATCCACACGGGCCCCTCGGCTCCGTGCGAGCCGGAGCATCGTCCCAGGGAAGGTATCACCCAAGCAGCCTCTCCCATTAGGAATGACTTCCCGGAGGGCGAGACGGAGCGCAGCACCGGGACTTTGCATCGCACTCGTGGTTGTGTTGCAGACATGGGCAGTGGGGATTGAGGGCACCCTGAGCAACCTTGGTGGCAACACCCAAGTTATGTGAGGTGGTTGATGTGCTAGAGAGAAGGGAGACCGTCCAGAGGGACAGGAGGCCCTCCAGAAGGAAGGGATGCCCTCCAGAGGGACCTGGACAAGCTGGAGAGGTGGGGCTGTGTGAACCTCATGAGGTTCAACAAGGCCAAGTGTAAGATCCTACACCGGGGTCAGAGCAATCCCAGCACAAACCCCGGCTGGAGAATGGAGTGGGAGCAGCCCAGGGAGAAGGGCTGGGGGTGCTGGGGGAGGAGAAGCTCCACAGGAGCCAGAGATGAATGTTTGCAGCCCAGAAACCACCCGTGTCCTGGGCTGCATCCGGAGCAGTGGGACCAGCAGGGAGGGAGGGGATCCTGCCCCTCTGCTCCGCTCTGAGAGACCCACCTGGAGCCCTGTGTCCAGCTCTGGAGTGCTCAGCACAGGGAGCACATGGAGATGATCCGAGGGCTGAGCAGCTCCTGTCCGAGGCCAGGCTGGGAGAGTTGGGGCTGTTCAGCCTGGAGAAGGGAAGGCTGTGGGGAGACCTTAGAGCAGCTTCCAGGGCTGAAAGGGGCTCTGGGAAAGCTGGGGAGGGGCTCTGGATCAGGAAGGGCAGGGATGGGATGAGTGGGTTGGAACTGGATGGGCTTTAAGGTCCCTTCCAACCCAAACCATTCTGGGTTTCTATGATTTCTCCCCCCCTCCCCTGATTTTGCCCTCATTGCTTTCCTTTCCGTTGCAAACCTTTTGACTGTGTCAATGGAGTGAGAAGGGAAGAGTTAAAATGTGGAATCAAGCATGCTTCAGCTCCTTGGGACGAGCAGGTAAGGTGGGGACGTGTGACCCTTCTCCTGGGTGGCAGCAGCCCTGCCGGGGGCCAATCCTGCCCCCACGACGTGAGGAACCTCACGGCTCATCCATCAGCAGCTGCTTTATAGTGAGCGAGCCGGGAGAGCGGCTGAGCGCTCCATCACGTTAATGTGACAATCCAAATTGCTCCTGTCTCTTGGCTGGGGTGAAGTTTGGCACAATTACAGTCAATTATAATTAGGGGCATTAAAGCAGCTGTTCAGTGTAAGCAGGAGCTCGTGGCTTTGGCGCCGGGTGGGAAAACGCTTCGGCAACCGGAGCGAGTCCTGAACGCCACTTTGGGTTTGCTCGGCTGGGAGATATGGGGAGGGGAGAAGCTCCCGGGAAAGCCCCCGTGGCACCACGTGCCGGGAGCCCGTCTGGCAGCTTCCCCGGCCAAAGGAGCTGCTCCAAAAGGAAGCATCGAGCTGCAGAGTGAGGAGCTGCACCGGCACCCCTGAGGCTGCAGGAAACCACAGCCCCACCATCCCCTGCTTCTCCAAGGGCTGAATTCCCAAAGCTTGGGATGCACTTCTGAACAGCTCCCACCCATGCACAGTGCTCATCCCAGTGCCCAAGGCTCATCCAAAGCCTCTTATGGCACCTGCAGCCTTGACTGCTCCTTCCCAGCCCCTCAGTGCTACCTTCTCCCTGTGGATCCTGCAGAGCTGGTGATGCTCTGTCACCTCCAGACATCGGACGTGGAAGTGAGGGGAGAGGGGACAGGGCAGCCTGGCTCTACCAGTTACCTCCAACAGCCACGGAGCCACCACGAGATCCTCAGCCGGCGCAGACGGTGTGGGATTCGCCTCCCTGCATCACCTCCGAGGCCGGTGGGACCCCAACACGGTGGCAGAACATCCGCAGCAGCCGCGGTAGAAGAGCAGGAGTTGGCTGAGTGTTGGCGACCGGAGCGCTGGATACAGCTCCGTGCAGCTCCCTCGGGTAGCAGATTTCAACAGCAAATCCAATTTTGTTTGACATTAATCCCAACTTTTCAGTCCGCCACAGATTATCCTTCTGCGGACGGCTCGCCGGGCGGGAAGAGCCAGGAGGGAGAAGCTTTTCCTCGGTTTTGTTTGTAATCGATCCCTAGGAGAGCCCGTCTCAGGCCGGGGAAGCTCCGAAGCTCGCCAGGCGCCACGGGGCAGAGGTTTCCACCCCATTCCTGGCCTCGGAGCAGCCGAAGTGCATTAAATGCAGCAAAAATCCAAGGCTCTGGGGTCAGGAATAGCACTCCCGCTGAGCCCACCCTGGCTTGCAAGTCTAAATGTCACAAGACGAGCTCCTCACTCCCTTTGGGAAGATCATTCCCAGCTTCACACTCTTCCCTGTGAGGACAGTTTCCTTTTCCAACCTGAATTCTTCCATTTTTATCCGCTTCTCCAGATTTGTGCCGAACCTGCCGGCACTTCCCTGTGAGGAGCTGTGCTGCAACCAGGCTCCTCATTAAATGGGATGGGAAAAAGCAAAAGTCCTCTAGCAGCCCCCCCCCCCGCTCAATTCCATGAAGAAATCCAACCAGGAATTGAATACAAGCAGCCCACAATGCGGGTGGGGCTGGGAAGGGGTGAGATTAAAGCAGCGTGGAGCTGGGAGGCTGGAGAGCCTCAGCATCTCCTGTTCAAGGTGATGTGGGAGTGAAGGTGGCTGCAAAGCCTGGTCCTGCTGCCGCGCTGCTCCTGGATCAAGGAGCCGTCAGCCTGGGATCCCGGCGTGTTGGGGATGCGGTGGCCACACTCAGCCCGTCGGCGTTCACCCCACAAGCCACGCTCCCCTCTCTAATCAGGTGCTAATTCAGATCGGTAACAGGCATTGCTGCTTCTTCCTGCTCCCAGATCTCCTTCTCTCCCTCCCCAGGAGCACAAGGATCTGGCTCCAATGGATACAGGACACTATTTGTAGGAGCAGCCAATTCCAAGGGCCACCCAAGAGCCAAACCCTGCCTTCCGCCCCTTGGTGCCCACCCGCGTGTGGATGCTCAGCGCCATAGGAAGGGCACCCATCCCGTACCGAGGTCACCGTGGTCCCAGGGTGAATCCCGGACACCCCATCAGCCCATCCAGCCGTGGGACCTCTCCCGCTGAGCATTCCCAGCACGAGCACAGGCAACACCAGGAGAAGAGAGGCCACAGCCCCGGGAAGGCAAACACCATCCCAACAGGGAGTGATGATCCCGAGAGCCCAAGAGGAGCCTTTTCCGGCAACCGGGAAGCAGCTGGGGATCACCCAGGGTTGGGTTGGTGCTGCAGAAACCAGACAAGGGGGCACACCAGCAGGGCTGGACCCCGATCCCAGCTGTGTGCGAAGCTCCGCGGAGCTGTTTTATCCTTACGGAGAGGTTTCCTGACAGGTGGTCAATCCCCACAGACCCTGAAGGAGTCTCTGCTCGTGGAGCAATCACACAGAGCCTGAGACAGCCCTGGAGGAGCCACGAGCAGGGCTCAATCCCAGCCCTCTGATCCCACGGCATGAATTTAAGCTGCTTATTTCACTCCTCCCTGCTCTTGCTCCCACCCGGGCTCCTCTCTGCCGCTGGGATGTCCGTGACGGCACTGAGTGTCCTGGAGCCAGGACTCGGCTGCCCTCCCGAGCCAGCGCTCCAAGGAGACGATGCTTTTCCAAAAGGCACCATTTCAACCGCCTCCTCGCAGAGATCCCAAAGCAGGGTGGACGCACCGAGCCTCGTGGAGCCGGGCTTTGCCACCAACACCTTCCCTGCCCAAAAGGCAGAGACAGAAACGCTCCAGCTGCAGGAGCGGAGCAGGAACGTCAGCCCGGGCTGATCCTCCTTCACCCGCTCGGCTCTTGGCAGACGCCACGGGGTCGCTTATCCCAAGCACCCACGTCTGCTCCCACCTGGGGCTGCTTGAGAAGGTCCAACCATACCTTGGGCAGGTACAGTTGGACTCGATGCTCTCAAAGGTCTTTTCCAACCAAAGGATCCTCTGACTCCATGACTCCCTCATCCCAACGGTCCCGACGGGAAGGTTCGCGAAGAGAAGAGCGCGGCACGGGTTGGTTTTCTAAATCAATACCATTTTGTCAAATTTATTTTTTTTTTTTAAGAATTACTTCTAATATCTCTTTCTCACAGGAGGAGGGCATCGGGAATGTTCTCATTCCATCTGTAAACACTGAAATACAGATCTGGGAAACCAGGGAAGAGACACAAAAAAAGTGCATTTTTACAAAAATTATCAACTAAAATATATTTTACATGTCTTAACGTCTCAATTTAAATTCTACCGGCTGCATTTTTTTTTCAGTTTCAAAAAATATTTCCATATCTAATAGATTAAAAAAGCATGAAATATTCTCCTTATGGATAAGACATTTCCATTCATTTACATGCTGTCTGCACAACAGCATCCGCAACCACATGGATCTTAACAACGGTCTTGGCCTGAAGCAGGTCCTACCAGGAGAAGGGGCAGGATTTGTCCTTTCCAGACAGGGGCCATTCCGCACCCAGTCCGACGTCGCTCCTCTCTGGAGAGGAGCCAGGACAAAGGTGGGAGCGAGGGGACAGGGGTCAGAGGGAGGGGGTTCGGCGTGTTCCTGTGGTTTCCAAGGCTGGGTTCCGTACCCTTCCCTGACTCTGCAGTGATGCTCTTCAAGCATCCTGCGTCTGGTGGCACTTCTGCAGGAGGATGGTGGCTGCAGGTGGCTTGGGGGCCTCAGGGGTGGGCACCAAGGGCTGCCCGTCACCTTCACCCCACTGCGGGTTGCTCTGATCCCCTCCCTCCAGCTGCTCTGCCCCGGCCACGCAGGCCCAATCCCCTCTTTTGCCATGGTCAGGAGCCACCCCGCTTCCCAATCCCCTCTTTTGCCAAAAGCAAGAGCGGCTCTGCTTCTCCAGTCCTCCTTTTGCCACGAGCAGAAGCAGCCCCACTTCTCCTACCTCCTTTTGCAGTGAGCAGGAGCAGCTCTGATCCCAAATCCCCTCTTTCACCATGGGCAGGAGCAGCTCTGATCCCAAATCCCCTCTTTCACCATGGGCAGGAGCAGCTCTGATCCCAAATCTCCTCTTTCACCATAGGCAGGAGCAGCTCTGATCCCAAATCCCCTCTTTCACCATGGGCAGGAGCAGCTGTGATCCCAAATCTCCTCTTTCACCATAGGCAGGAGCAGCTCTGATCCCAAATCTCCTCTTTCACCATAGGCAGGAGCAGCTCTGATCCCAAATCCCCTCTTTCACCATGGGCAGGAGCAGCTCTGATCCCAAATCCCCTCTTTCACCATGGGCAGGAGCAGCTCTGATCCCAAATCCCCTCTTTCACCATGGGAAGGATCAGCCCCGCTTCTCCCGCACCCTCCTCCCCTCTGCTCAGGAGCGGAGCCACTGATGGTCCCTCCCATCAGCAGCGACCGCTCTCTCCGATACTTCCACGGAGAGCACCGAAACGCTCCCGACTCCCATCCTGCTACAGCACCACCGCACCGGCAGCCCAACCGTGTCATTCCAAGAGACTCCAGTGCCCGAGCTAACGGTTAAGGAGAAATCGGAGTAATCGCTTTGACACAAACAGGAGCTTGAGGTATAAATGAGATCAAACGCTTCACCTGCTAATTCCCACGCGCACACCTGGGATCAGACCTCCTGGAGCTGGGTGTCCTCCCCTGGGCTACGCAGGCAGGAATAAACAGGGCTTTTCCAACATCCTCTGCAACACCAAGCAGGAATCGTCCGGAGACATGTGCCCTGTTTGCCCGTGGTGGTGGTGCTCCTCTCCAGTTGTCTTGTAGACACGTTCTCCTCTTTGGTATGGAGAGCGAAGCTCTGGAGAACTGCAGGAACTGTTTCTGCGTCACAGATTTGATGCTGTGGTGTTTTCTCTCGTTGGAGAAAGCCCTCTGGTCCCACCACGCCGCCGTCGGAGCAAGCCAACAAGCCCTCCAGTCCCACCGCAACAACAGGTCACGCTGCTTCCACTGACAGGACAACATTAAAGCAGGATGAATACTTCTACCACTGAACACGAGTTCCGAAGCCCCAAAAGACTGGAAAAACACAGATCCCTCGTTTCAATGAGCAACTTCAGCCAGCAGGAACGTGGGCTGAGATGATGCCGGTTCTTCTTGCCGTCAGTGCAATCTAGGAACGGATTCCCAGCTCGGTGCGAGCGACCCAGTGGATGTTACGCTGGCCTTTGGTTTGCTTTGGAGCGAACTTGGCTTGCGTGAAGATAAACGAGCATCTGTCTAGGATCTACACACATAAGGCAAGAGGCAACAATATCTGTGGGGCTCGAGTCGCATCGGTCGACACGAACCTTTCCCAACACTCACTCCCTTTCAGGAGCCACAAAGCCACTTTGGCGAGCTGGCTCTGAGGTCGGGATGAGGCTGGGACAGCATCGCTGATGGCTTCAAGGTCCGCCCACGCCAGGACGCTCACATATGGGGAGGGGGGACTGAAAAAAGCCCCAAGCACTCAAGAAAGTGTTTGCCATTTCACCCTCCTGCCTCTTTCCACTGAAGACGTCTGGGTTTGAGGGGCGGTGAACAATGCCACAGGAAAACAAACCGGGAAGAAAGAGTAAACCCACTTCTATCTCTGCAGCCCCCTAAGCCATTGGAGGAAGAGCAACACTCGGAACAGAGGAGAGAACACTGTCCTCGCCCGCAAAGCCCCCTCCGTGCGCTATCCGCTTCACAGCGACGTGTGCCCACGGGCACGGGGCCTCCTGGGGCACGAGATCCTTCGTGGCGAGGTCAGGGCACCTGCGCCGGGGCACAGCTCTTCCTAACACGGCACTGGGTGCGACGCCTACGATCCTGCCGGCTCCTGCTCTGCTCTGCGATGGAGAGAATTTCCAAGCCCAAGTCCAGGCAGTGAAAAGCAGAAAGCAGGAGAGGGGAAGAGGAGGGTGAGGGAAAACCGGGATCACCTCTTCTCCTGGTGGAGCAAAGCCTATTCAAGCGCAATACAAGGCCACTCCGCATCCAGGCAGCTCCCAAAGCCACAGCTGTATTTCAGAGAAGCTCTGACTCCCGGGAATCCTCCCAGTCTGTCCCATGGGATCAAGGAGGCTCTGCCAAGGAACTGGGCTCGAGCCTCACCCTTCACATCAGGGCACGGAAACCACAGAACGGTCATAGCTTGACACATCCCAACGCACCCCTCCTGCGCCTTCCCACCATTCCCACCAACGATGGCTCTGGATTCAGTTTACTGGCTTTTATCCCCGCGATCCCCTCCCCATAGATGCATCTCTAGATACATATATAGATATAGATTTACATATGCACGTACCTATATCTATATACATATATTTATTTTATACGTATATATTTTCATTTATGCATTTAACGAAGTGCTGTGCTTTCAACCGCTGCCTTGCTCCGCAGGGATCCACTTCGCAGTCCGAGGAACGAGCGCTGGGCGCTCTCACCTGCCAGCAGCACAAGGTGAAATGGTGGCGAGTGCAGGGATGTCCCAGACCACCGGCTCCTCTGTTGCCACTCGTCCGACTGCGAAGCGGTGCTACTGTGGGTTCTTCAGGATGCGCCCGTGTCGGAAGTCGTAGACGTGACGACAGAGGAAAACCAGCTCGGGGTCAGTGTCCTCGGGCACCTTGCGGTGCAGAGGTGTGGAGTACTCTTCTGACGGAGGAACCATGATGGTTTTCCTGCCTGGGATCCCTTCGACGCGACGCTTTGCCAAGGCACAAAATCTGCAAGGCAACGACACGAGAAGAGTTGGCATGGGCTCGGCTTGGCTTCCATTGCCAGGGTCGGTCCACCTCACCAGAAGCCACAGTAGCAGTTGCCCGAGGATAAGGGGTGGAAGGGAAGACAAGAAGTACAGAGAAGAAGGAAGCTTTGCCCAAGAGGACGATGTGAGGTAGCTCTGGCTTTGGATCCCACCTGACCTGCAGGAAGCACCGCACAGGAGGTTGTTCCTGTACTGGAGGATTATGTGCAGTAAGGAAGACGACTGCAACTAACCCACCTCACCTTTACTACTTCAGCCTCATTTTTATCTAATTAGCCCCCAAAAAGACTTATGCATCAGGCTGTCACTTAGGCCACCAAGGAATTCAGGATGCCTTCAGGAACATCTTCCAAAGATGACCTTACCCGCAACAGCACAAACACATTCCTGCCAACACCTATTCCAGAACACTGGGCTGTTGGAAAGGAAATGGGCTGTGTGGATCCAGAGCTTAGGGGTGGTTTTTTTGCTGGTTTTGGTTATTTGGGGTTTGTTCTAGAGTTCTGAAATGAAAGAATAAAATTCAGCTTATAAAGAGTTTGTAACAGAGTTTGGGTTTAGAAATTCCAACAGTGGAGCCCAAGGCTGGGAGTGGGAGGAATACGAAGCGGGCGTGAGGGCTTAAACACCCCCACAGCAGCGAGACTGCACGCTCAACAGGGAAAAGTCAACAGGTTGCCCAGAGCAGTGGTGGCTGCCCCATCCCTGGAGGGGTTCCAGGCCAGGTTGGATGGGGCTTGGAGCCCCTGATCCAGTGGGAGGTGTCCCTGCCCATGGCAGGGGGTGGGACTGGATGGGCTTGGAGGTCCCTTCCAACACAAATGATTCCATGATTCTATGAAAACTGGAGATTTCAAACACATAACAGAGCTGTGTGTCCATTCAACCCCTATTTCCACTGTGCCCTGCACACCCCTGCACCAAGGGATGGCAGCCTTGAATCTGGACGCGTGGAAGTTCTTACTGACCAAGTTCCAAGTCAATCAGCAGGAGCTTCCCAGTAAAAGCCTTGGTCACTGCTGCCAACACACCCAGATCAGTGAACACGCACACCAGCATCCAGCAGCGCTGGCAGGAGGACATCAGTGGCTTTCTGGCTGGTTACGGCCCCTGGTACCACCAGGATGGATGCATGGGATGGTCATACAAGTCCAAATGTTTGTGAGCCCCCTAAAGCACCTCTAACACCCAAAACAGACATGGAATGAATGTGGATTGGAAGATGCACTCACAGCCTGCTGTACGTGTAGCCGTGGTTTCTTTGGGCCACGGTTTTGCAGGCACGGTGGGGTTGGGCTGATGGTTGGACTGGATGAGCTGAGAGGTCTTTCCAACCTTAACGATTCCATGATTCTACTATTCTACCAAACCTGTACGTGGAGTGAGTGCCATCCACCCAGACCAGCTAGACCAAGGTCTGTAGGGCTGGGACATGGTTGGAAACGAGAAGAGTGAGAGCAGCTGGAGACAGGGAAGGCCTGGGAGCAGCCGCAGGTCCAGAGCACCACCTACCTGCAGTACTCTGCAAAGGTCAGCACGTAGCACTTCTCCTCGATGCAGGCCACGCTGTTCTCGTCCTGATGCCGGGATGCAAAGATCTCATTCTGCAGGAGAAGGGAGGAAGAGGTCACCCAGCTGGCCAGGAGCCCCGGGGAGGCAGGACTGGCTCAACACCTTCACCCACCATCATAAAGGGTGCCTACAAAACCGTGATCACTGCTGAGACTCCTGAGAGCCGCTATTCCACATCATCCAGACACTGTCCAGGTGTTTTGGGACCTATTCCTGGTGAGCTCCACAAATCACGCTGCAATTGTTATGCCTAACCAAGCTGTTAAATGTGGAGGACCACAGAGATGACCAAGGGCTGGAGCACCTCCCGTACGAGGCCAGGCTGAGAGAGTTGGGGTTGTTCAGCCTGGAGAAGAGAAGGCTGTGGGGAGACCTTAGAGCAGCTTCCAGGACTGAAAGGGGCTCCAGGAAAGCTGGGAAGGGACCTTTCACAAGAGCCTGGAGTGATAGGATGAGGGGAATGGCTTTAAATCAGAAGGAGTAAGATTGAGACGAGATCTTGCTGTGAGGGTGGGGAGGCCCTGGCCCAGGCTGCCCGGAGCAGTGGTGGCTGCCCCATCCCTGGAGGGGTTCCAGGCCAGGTTGGATGGGGCTTGGAGCCCCTGATCCAGTGGGAGGTGTCCCTGCCCAGGGCAGGAGGTTTGTAACTGGATGGGCTCTGAGGTCCCTTCCGACCCAAACCATTCCATGATTCTATAATTCATTTATGGATCAGAAAACTACAAGGCATCACATTTTGGATTAGAAACTCCCCTGCGCCCCGCGAGCCGGGCAGGTACAATTCCCCAGCTCTTCCCTCCTCTCACCTACCGCCTTCCCTTTTATTTAAAACACTTAAAACGTGCCAAGTATTTTGTTGGGTTGAAAACAGCAGTAAATTCTCTGTTCCCAGCTCAAAAACAGCTTGATCTGTCACCCAACACAGTGTGAACTCATAATGATTCACACGTTTTCCCTAACGTTATTACCCTGGCACAACATCTCCGCATCAGCCGTTAATCCTCATGGCAAACCCACATAGGGAAGGACGAGGCACCCATGTTTTTGCACAAACCGAATGGGTTTCTATAGTTTAAGCAACAGATTAAGGAGTTTCTGATAAAGAGCAGCGCATGACGTGATGCCCTGAGGAACCACAGCAGGAGCTGCTGCATCGAGCTGCGCCTTCCTGGGTGAATTAGAATCATGGAACGGTTTGGGTTGAAAGGGACCTCAGAGCCCATCCAGTCCCACCTCCTGCCCTGGGCAGGGACATCTCCCACTGGATCAGGGGCTCCGAGCCCCGTCCAACCTGGCCTGGAACCCCTCCAGGGATGGGGCAGCCACCACTGCTCTGGGCAACCTGGGCCAGGGCCTCCCCACCTGAACAGCAAAACATTTCTCCCCAAGATCTCATCTCAATCTTACTCCTTCTGATTTAAAGCCATTCCCCTCATCCTATCACTCCAGGCTCTTGTGGAAGGTCTCTTCCCAGCTTTCCTGAAGCCCCTTTCAGTCCTGGATGCTGCTCTAAGGTGTCCCCATAACGTTCTTTTCTCTAGGCTGAACAACCCCAACTCTCTCAGCCTGGCCTTGTACAAGAGGTGCTCCAGCCCTCGGATCATCTCCATGGCCTCCTCTGGACCAATTCTAACAGTTTCCTCTCCTTCTTATGCTGAGAACTCCAGAATTGGAGTCAGGGCTCCAGGTGGGTCTCACCAGCGCAGAGCAGAGGGGCAGAATCCCCTCCCTTGCCCTGCTGGTCCCACTGCTTTTGAGTTAGATGCCCTCTGAGAAAGGCGGCTGCTCTCGATTCCATGTAAGTTCACTTTTCCCTACTCCTGAGGCTCAAAACTTCTCACTTAGTGCACAGGATTTTCTCACATTAAAGGAACAAACAATAAAACTCCACGGATGTGGCCACACAAAGAGCACAGCAGCTTCTGTTACAGCCCAGAGTGTCTACACGCGGCAACAAATTGGGGAAAAGCCCACGTACAGGACACGACCACCCAACACGTCTGCATCACAGCCAAGAGGCAGCTCCGTTTCACCTCAACCAGCAGCTTGAAGCCACCCTGGAACACGGGGAGATGTTCAGGTCAATCCCCTCTTCCCACAGAGACAGGGCCGGACACGGCTGCCTGGCTCCCGTGGTCGGATGCTCACCTGGTGCATACTGGGGTTGCGGCCGCCCTGCGTGTGCTCGGGTCTGTAGTACCACAGCAGGCTCATCATCAGCTCCCCTGCAAGGAGATGCAGTACAACACGTCAAGCCTCCTAGTGTTTTCCCACTCGGATCATCTCCCTTCCTCCTCCGGCTCCATCCCTGTCGTTCCCACAGCGCACATCGAGGCAGCTGTGCCGTGATGAATATTTCATGCTGAACTGGGTGTCCTTTTGTTACAGCAAGCAGCCATACGAAGGCAGGCACGCTGCTCTTCCATTACACCCTTGCCCCTGCTATTCCCTTTACGCTGTCGCACAGAGAGCAGTTACGCACAAAACCCACCCCCCAAAAGGATATAAAAATAAAGTGTTTTCACCTAAAAAAAGGATCCATTCAGACCATGGGCTCACCCAGAGTTTGGGACTCACAGCATTAATGCCAGAACCACTGTTGTAGGATGATGTGCATCCTGGTTCGTGGCAGAGGGTGGAAGTGGATTGGTTTGGGTCCCTTCCAACCCAAACCATTCCACGATTCTGTGATCTTTGAGGTCCCTTCCAACCCAATCCAGTCTATGATTCCATGACCAAGATGGGCCTCACCACAAGTCGATCGCTTCTTCTACACAAAGTTTTCTTTAGTTCTAAGCAAGCTCTGTACTTTACAACACTTGGCAGAGCTTCCCTGGCTCCAGCATCGCTGGTCAGACACAAGACTGTAAAGCCCACACTGCTCCCTTCACCCCCTCTCTGCAGTCCCATCAAAAGCCCCAGCAGATAAGCCCGTGCTCCACCTCAGCTCCCAGCTGGAAGGAGCATCAGAGCAAACAGCAGCTCCCGAGACATTTGTTGCAATGAAATAATAAAGGAGATTGTTGCTAAGAGGGGCTCTTGGCAGATATTCTGTGCTTTCATGACCAGGAAGACTCTGATTACCAGTTCCACGCTGGTGATTAAAGAGATTTCAGTTCCCGGAAGAACCTGAACGAAAGCCACAGAGCTCATCTCTTCCTCTCCATCACTGAGCCTGGCAGCGGTGGAGAATCCTGACAACCCTGCAGCTTTCCCGAGATCCAGCTCACCTCACCGTCACACCCAGAGCGATACCCACTCTCTGGGCACAGTACCTGTTTTGGGGTCTTCCCACAGCGCCGATATCTTCGCAACGTATGGCATAGACTTCTTCCGGGGTCCAGATTTCAAGAGGACGGTGTCTCGCACCCGGATGATCTCCCCGTCTCTCTCCACAGCCTGGTAGCTCTTGCGAACAGCTGGCTCCGGTTCGTTCTGCACCACGAGAACACACAGAAAACAAAACCTGAGCAAAGAGCTCCTTTACCATTTCCTGCCCCGATCCAAGACTCCTTTGCTCCTGCTGCAGATTAAAACCTCACTTTAAGCCTACTCAGTGCTTCCACTCCAAAAGATCTCTGAGAGGATAAGACCACTCACGGCACTCCTATTCCCCCCAGGCTGGTTTATAACAACAAAGATCAGGTCAAATGATGACTTCTCCTATGGGCAGGGATTTCAGAGGTGAAGAAAGTTCATCCCGGTATTCACAGCTCGCAGGTGGACCATCCTTCTGAAGAAAGCCACGCACAGCCCTTTGTCTTGTGCTGCTAGTGAGGAGCAGCTCCCCGCGGGACAGCAAGGGTAACGAAAGCACCTATTTCTGACATTAATGCCCTCGTTTCAATTTACAAACTGACTGCTCCTTCAATTCTGCAGGGAAAAGAGCAACCTTCAGGGAAGTCACTGGATTATCCGCCAGTGAAGGTGCGCACTGCCTTCCTATTCAACGGCACGGAGAGCAGGCCTGTTCTGAACACTACGGATTCCCTGCCCACGGCATGGGGTTGGAACTGGATGGGCTTTAAGGTCCCTTCTAACCCAACCCATTCTGTGCTTCCTTGATTTCTCTGATGCAAACATTGTGAGAGAACAAATAAAACATGAAACATCGCATGTGAAGAGGGCAGGGAGCAGCAGGGAGGTGGCAGCACAAAGCTTTCCTCAGCGGGATTGCCAACATCTCCTTTGTACCTTCCGAGATCATTAAAGGATCGCTTTGGGACCAGGAACTGGGGGGTAATTCTGTTTAATTTTTGCTCCAGTAACTCATTTTGGGATGCCCGAGCAGGCTGGGTTTAACCTCACGCCAGATCGCCCAGGCACGATCCAAAGCACCGCACGCCAGGAATTAAGGAGATTAATGCTGTGCTGCTCCTTTCCAGGCACCAGCGTCAAGCGAGGGATGCGAGAGGCCCAACCATGGCTTCCATTGGCTTTGTACTCACACAGCCCTTGGGACATGTACAGAAGCCCCAGGAGATGGGGCTGCAAACCCATCCTGGGCAATGCTCTTAGCATCTCAAGGACACCGAGGGGCTGGAGAGTCCAGAGGAGGCCACAGAGATGATCTGAAGGCTGGAGAACCTCCCGTACGAGGCCAGGCTGAGAGCTGGGGATGTTCAGCCTGGAGAAGAGAAGGCTGTGGGGGAGACCTTAGAGCAGCTTCCAGAGCTGAAAGGGGCTCCAGGAAAGCTGGGGAGGGGCTCTGGATCAGGGAGGGCAGGGATGGGATGAGGGGAACGGTTTTCAGCTGAAAGAGGGGAGATTCAGATGAGATCTTAGGCAGAACTGTTTTGCTGTTCAGGTGGGGAGGCCCTGGCCCAGGGTGCCCAGAGCAGTGGTGGCTGCCCCATCCCTGGAGGGGTTCCAGGCCAGGTTGGATGGGGCTTGGAGCCCCTGATCCAGGTGGGACTGGATGGGCTCTGAGGTCCCTTCCAACACAAACCATTCCACAATTCTATGATGCCCCAGCCCCAAGTGGC
The DNA here is from genome assembly GCF_017976375.1 of Cuculus canorus. Classification (NCBI taxonomy): domain Eukaryota; kingdom Metazoa; phylum Chordata; class Aves; order Cuculiformes; family Cuculidae; genus Cuculus; species Cuculus canorus. Next base: position 68,498,567 of record NC_071405.1, on the reverse strand, counting down.
AGCATGGCTGGGTCTGCCTGGACCTCATCTCCCCTCTCTGCCGGCATTTACTACCGCAGTCCAACGCCCTGTCCCACCTTCACAGTCAGCCCATGGGGCCCCTGATTTCAGGTCCATATCTCTTGTGTTTTAATAACATGAAGGATGTTGCCTCCTGTCTCAATTAAAGTGAACTTTAATGGTGTTAATTAAGTTTTCTGGCAGATCTGTCTTACAGGAGCCAACCTCCACCCCCGAACACAACGGATGGGGATGTGCAGACAAGGAATCCTTGAAGGAGTGACTGCCTGTGCCACCAGATAAGGCACAAGAAGGGGGATATCGGGTGCTAGGAAAACTCCACCTGGAAGCCAGGACACTGCCTGAGTACCCTGTGCTCTCTGGGAGATCCCTGCTGAGCTGCAGTCACCATCAAGAAGAACCACCCTACAAGAGATACTTTTAGCCATCTGCTCCTTACAACATGGCTAAAACATCCCTCATCTTCTCAAACAGGTTTGCCTGACCTAGGAGGAAGAAGCTGGAGGACGACCTCTCTGCAGGACAGACTCACACCCTTGCAAATGCTGAAGGAGCATTCACCACCACTGGTGTTTCAGCTGATGCTGGTACAGGAGCAGCAGGTTCTCCTTCCTTTCCAAACCGCCTGCGCAAGGTAAAATCAGGGCGCACAAGAAAAACAAAGCCAACAGCAGCTTGGCCTCAAAACAAAAGGCACCATTTGCTGCTCCAAGTCCGCCCAAGAGGTTCTAGATGGCATGCAGGGAGCATCTCTACCGTGAAGCAAGACCCAAAACCCTCTCAAGCCTTCATGATCTGGAAGTTAGGAAAAATTTCTTTACTGACAGAGAGGTGAAGCCCTGGCAGAGGCTGCCCAGGGCAGCAGTGGCATCCCCATCCCTGGAGGCGTTCAAACATGTGCGGCCGTGGCACATGGGGACACGGTTTAGTCAGCACGGTGGGGTTGGATGATCTTAGAATCACTAAGGTTGGAAAAGGCCTCTATGATTCTATGATCTGAGTCTCCTGAAGGTGCATGGATGGGTACAGCCCTACACACACAAGAACCAGCGCTCCAGACACCTACCACAACATAGACAGCCTTCTCGCAGGCCGTGCCGACCGGAATCCAGCCATTGGTAGCTCTCCTCCTGCTAATGCGTTGCTGCTTTGGGTGGGAATGACCTCCCGTTGCTTTGCTGTCGGAGGCGTGGAGACAGCCCGTGGTATTCCGGAGACCCGATTTGGAGCCGCTGGGAGGCTTGGAGCTTTGTGGACATTCCCGGGCCATAGTCTGCGGGTCAGAGTTGGGGGTCTGCAGGTGAGGAACGGGTTCTGCAGCTGGTGGCACGCTGGGTACGGGGCATCCTGAGAGCGGGTGGGCAGGCGACGCGGGGTGCCCGGCCACGGGGATCGTGAGGTTCAGCTGGTCCAGGGACTTGCAGCCTTCTAAGAGAGAGAAAAAAGAGAGACATGGATCTCATTTGAAATATGAGACACTGACAGAATCAAGGCTTACACTGAGGTCCTGGAGCGTGTCCAGAGAAGAGCAGCAAAGCTGGGGAAGAGGCTGGAGAACAAGTCTTACGAGGAGCGGCTGAGGGACCTGGGGTTGTTTAGCCTGGAGAAGAGGAGGCTGAGGGGAGACCTCATTGCTCTCCACAACTGCCTGAAAGGAGGTTGTGGTGAGGTGGGTGCTGGGCTCTGCTCCCAAGTGTTAAGTGATGGGACAAGAGGGAATGGCCTCGAGCTGCATCAGGGGCGGTTTAGATTGGACATTAGGAAGGATTTCTTCACAGACAAGGTTCTCAAGCACTGGCAGAGGCTGCCCCGGGAGGTGGTGGAGTCACCAACCCTGGAGGGGTTTAAAAGGTGGGTAGATGAGGTGCTTAGGGATATGATTTAGTAGTGGACAGGGACGGTTGGAATCGATGATCTCAAAGGTTTTTTCCAACCCAATGATTCTATGATTCTATCTCAAACTCCCCTGAAAATCCCTTTATCGCATCATAGCAGTGAATCTTCACGTTGTAACTTCATTTTGCCCTGTCACTGGGTTCTAAAAGCAAGGATATTTCTAAGCTGGTGATGCTCCCGAACGCTGCTGCCAATGACACAACGCTACAACAAACCCGCCCAAAATCCCCCCAGGTAACTCCAGCCAGGAATACACCACCGGCTGACCCACGTCCAAAGTGGTTCCAGTGTATAAAAGGAATAAAAAGGCTTATTGAAATGATGGGAATGATTAAACCACACTGGCAGAAGGAGTTGGCTTCTGTCAAAAAGCTGAACTCTATAGTTCAGGGAAAATTGAGAAGAGCCTTCAAATGAACTCCTAAAACATGAAGCCACATGGAACAAAACCTCAGAAGATGATGCACACTGCTGCCTTCAGCAAAGCTGAGTCCCTGAAGCAGAGGCACTGACCACAACAAGACTGACGCTGCATCTTGGCAGCATCCCTAACACTTCACAGCGCTCCAGGAGTCACAAAACCAGCCCTCGACCCGGACCAGCGTGTCCGACCGGAGTGCGAGTTGGGTTTGGATTACCCCCCATCAGCAGGAAGGCTGATGCTCCAGATCCACACACAACGCAGCCCATTCCCTAAAGCAGAAAACACGGTTTCGGGTTGGCCGAAAGGGAGAGTGCCTGGAGATGCTCCAGGCTGGAGCATGTCCCAGCAGGTCTGTGGGACAGCACTGCTGTGAGACAACCCAAAAGGGGAAAACCACCCCAAATCACCAAGCTCCAGTGAGATCCCTTGGCAATAACAGGAATTACTGCTCCTCTGCCCCTGGAACCTCAAGCCGCTGCTGAACCGTGAGAGCGAGGGCTACCAGGACCATTGCTGTTGCTGCTGACTGTGAGCAGCAGCTCCCTCAGCGAGCTGAGCCAGCAGGATGGGACCGCACGTCTCCTGCCCAGCCTTGGACAGCACGGGACTTGCAGAGCACTGAATCACCTCTCCAGCAGTTTGCTTACAAAAGCAGATTTTGAGCTTCAGCTAAAGCGGGACGGAGCTTTATAGTCCAGAGGAGGCCACAGAGATGATCCGAGGGCTGGAGAACCTCCCGTCCGAGGCCAGGCTGGGAGAGTTGCAGTTGTTTAGCCTGGAGAAGGGAAGGCTGTGGGGACACCTTAGAGCAGCTTCCAGGGCTGAAAGGGGCTCCAGGAAAACTGGGGAGGGCCTTTTTACAAGGCCCTGGAGTGATAGGACAAGGGGGAACAGTTTTCAGCTGCAAGAGGGGAGATGGAGATGAGATCTTAGGCAGAAATGTTTCCCTGTTCAGGCGGGGAGGCCCTGGCCCAGGGTGCCCAGAGCAGTGGTGGCTGCCCCATCCCTGGAGGGGTTCCAGGCCAGGTTGGATGGGGCTTGGAGCCCCTGATCCAGTGGGAGGTGTCCCTGCCCATGGCAGGGGTGGGACTGGATGGGCTTTGAGGTCCCTTCCAACCCAAACTGTTCCATGATTCCACGAAGCTTCTCCCGGGTCTCCACTGAAGTCATATTTCCATATGAGCACCTCAACCACACCAAATAAGACAGAACACCAGGACACGACACACCAAGCTGGATCCTCATAGCCGTGCTCTCGGATGGGAGCTGCTGCTTCCAGCCAAAGCACTCCTTTCGTTCCTTAAATTACCCACTCCAGGGAAGGACCAGATTCCAGAGCTGTGCACATATCCAAAAATCAGCTCCTAAGCCTAAGTGCCTGCTAATATTCTGGGAGAAAACCTTTTGCACTTCAAAACGAAGTCTAAATTATCCCGATGCTGTCATCTTTCAAATCAAAGCTGTTCACAGGAAGGAATTCTCACCAGGGAAGGTTTCGGCACCGTTATTAAACACATCCACAGAGCCCTTGTGGCCCCCGGCCAGCTCCGTGAGGAACCACCGAGCCCACAGGGAGGACTTGAATCCCAACCACGCTCGGTTTGCGTCGCCCGCATCCTTCTGGCTGCACAACGTTGGAGGTTCCAGCCTGCAGGATCTCGGGGACAAAGCCGACTGACGTGACCTCGGGGCGCTGCACACGACTGTCAGACAGGAATGCGTCACAGAGCGATCCGGCAAGCACGCGGAGCACCGAGGCCAGAGCGAACACGGGGAATACTTCAACCACATGTTCTTGAGCTCAATCGTACAACAATCTTTCAGTGTAAACTCACTCCCCCTTGTCCTGCCCGTGCACTCCCTGATCGAGAGCTTTCCTGGAGCCCCTTTCAGCCCTGGAAGCTGCTCTAAGGTTTCCTTACAGCCTTCTCTTCTCCAGGCTGAACAACCCCACTCTGCTCTGCACGGAGGCTTCTGTTCCAAGCGTGAGCTTTTGGGAAGGGAGGAATAACTCAGCTCCAAGCGCTTTAGATCTCTGCTGAGCGCGGCGAGGAGCGCGGCACGCAGGATGGGAGAAGCCTCGCAGAGCGTGTAGGAACCAAAACCCCAGCGTTTTACACAGATCAAAGGGAAGCGGTGAGCTCCGGCATGACAAGCCGTGAGTCACCTTCTCGCTGCCCAAACCCTTTCACCGATTCTACGCTTTCCACACCAATAAGACCTTTCAGTGGGAAAAAACCCTCCGGGCTAAAACTGGGGGAAGGGGAGGTGAAAGGCGGATTCTTTCCGAGCTGCCGTTCGGCTGCCAAGCGTGTGGAGCGAGTTTGCCTCCTGGCAACGCGATCCCTTTGCCCGAGCCAGCCCTCTTCTCCTAGGAACACCATTTGCTTTGCACCTTACCTGCTGCAAAAGGCATTTTGTAGGGGTAGCCGTTCCGTCCTGCGTGCACGCTGCTAATCCTGCCCTCCGGCACGTGTACGATGCTGCAGACGCTGTAACTGTTCACCGCCGTTCCTTCTCCACAACAGTACGGAGAGTTACACCAGTGGAGCGGCTGGAAAGGAGCACCCGATGGCAAAGAACTGGGCGAGACCAAGAGGCCCTCGCAGGTAGCCGCCTGCGACAGCTCATCCTTGGGGTAAACGGAGCAGGGAGAGTAGCCACGGTATCCACTTTGGCCATAATAAAGGTAAAACCCGTTCAAGGGAGTCAGATCCGAGGATTCATAGAGACATCCACAATCCGTGTGATTGCCCGGCACAGGCAAAGGAGGGAATTGCTGCACGGGAAAGGAAGGCTGATGAAATTCCTGCTTGGGGGTCGGGGATTTCTCTCCAGGTCTTCCATATTCAGGCTTCATGGAAGCTTGCCCACCCATCAGCAAAGGCAGTCTGTGGTAGAAACCCTCCGTGCTGGCGTAGGAGCTAGACAGAGACTCATAGGGGACGGGTTCCACCGCCCCGTAGAGCCGAGAGGAGTCCCGCTGCTCGCCTTTCCCTAGAGGAAGCCCTCGCCAGTCGCGCTGACCTTCCATTTTCAAGCTGGCCATCTCCTTCTTGGCTTTGACGCAATTCTTCCTACTGGCTTTGGCCCATTTGAGCGTGGATTTCGAACAGTGGTTCTCGGACTTGCCCTCTCCGTCCGATTTACTCCTCTGCTTCACGGGTTGGTCTTTCTCATGGGTCAGCTTCAGAAAGGCCACGGCATTCAGGCTGGCCAGTCTCTTTGGGGTGGGGTGGTAAGAGATGGCCCCATCCTCCCTCTTAGTCCCATCATCAAAGACCTCATCCAGCGCATGGTCACAGCTATTGCATTTCTGACTGGGCTCAGGTGGTTTCTTCCCTTTCCCTGCTTTCACCGCTGTTTTTTCCAGCGCAGGCCAGTTGTCACCAGCTTTGCAATGCAGGCTCTTAACGGTGCATTCCCCATCGGTTTTAACAGAGTCTCTCCGACAACGCCGGCCGGATAATAAGCCATCATCCCGTTCAAAAAGGAGGTTGTTGACCGCCTCTGCATTGAGCGAGGCCAGCCTGCGCTTCCTTGGCTCTGAAGGAGCGCTATCAAGGTCTTGCTCTGTCCCTGGATAAGCTATTGTGTGCTTCTCCCCAGCTGAATCGCTCTTCCCTGCTCCCGCTTGCTCGGAGAACAAAGCAGGTCCCAAACCCTCCATCCAACTGGGAAGATCCTTCTTTTTACAGCTCGGGGTTTGTTTCGACAGGGACCCAGCCACATCCTCCAGCCTGGTGAGGAGCACTTTGCAGGTCTTCTTGTTTACCGAGGGGAGCAGGCGTCTCCGCAGCGGGTAGGTCTTTCGCACCTCACGCAAAGCCTTGCTTTTGTTCGTCCCTACAAACCCGCTGGGAGCCTTGGCGGCACCTCCGTCTCTCTGCTCGCCACACTCGGTCCTGTCCATCCTCCTGCTGCCCGCTGGTGATGACGTTCGGCCAGCAGAACCAGCTGGGTGCTTCAGAAGGAAAAGTTGTTTCTTCCGGGCATGCGTCATAGGATCAACGTCCAATCCTGGGAACGGAGAGGAGAAAACATCTATTAATACCGCGGGGAGGGACCCATCTCCTCCCAACGCACCCAGCCCAAAGGGAGATATTTGGGAAGCCTGTTTCTAATCACAGGTTCTTTCTGGGTGACAGCAAATTATGCGGATTAAGAGCTGGGACACAACGAGATGTGGTTTAATATCAAGCTATAGAACATGACAGTAACTAAAACCAAGGTGGTGACAGTGAATGCTGCAGCGGATGGGACATCCTGGGCCCGGCCAAGATGTTCCACCCAGCTCCTCGTCCAAGCGCATTGCCCGTTACACCACTGTCATTTCTAATACATCACAAACTCATCAAATCTGCTAAAGCTGACCCAAGGCAGGGCACCCAGCAGGAAAACATCCCAGTATTGGACTGTCGCGTGTCGATACAGGCAGGATGTTTCACCACCGTTTGCTGAAACCATTAAACAAAGAAAAACATGAAGTCCACCTACTCAGGTGAGAAGAAAACTTCATCTTTTACGCAAAGATTTGCCAACATTGACAGATTAATTAATGCAAATCCCCATGCAGGTCAGAACCCGGCTGCTTGTGTTTTATAAAAGCTGTGGACATTAAACAACCAAGTCATAGAATCATGGAACAGTTTGGGTTGGAAGGGACCTCCGAGTCCATCCAGTCCCACCCCTGCCATGGGCAGGGACACCTCCCACTGGATCAGGGGCTCCGAGCCCCATCCAACCTGGCCTGGAACCCCTCCAGGGATGGGGCAGCCACACTGCTATGGGCAACCTGGGCCAGGGTCTCCCCATCTGAACAGCAAAACAGTTCTGCCTAAGATCTCATCTCCATCTCCCATCTTTCAGCTCCAAACCATTCCCCTTATCCCATCCCTGCCCTCCTGATCCAGTAGCCTCTCCCCAGCTTTCCTGGAGCCTCTTTCAGCCCTGGAAGCTGCTCTAAGGTCTCCCCACAGCCTTCTGTTCCCCAGGCTGAACAACCCCAACTTTCTCATCCTTGTACTCCAGCCCTCGGATCATCTCTATGGCCTTCTCTGGACCCATTCCAACAGCTCCATATCCTTTTTATGTTGGAGATTCCAGAACTGGATGCAGGGCTCCAGGTGGGGTCTCATCAGAGCCAAGCAGAGGGGCAGAATTCCCTACCTGGCCCTGCCGGACACGCTTCTTTGGATGTGGCCCAGGATACGGTTGGCCCTGATAATACATTTATGGAGGAAAAAGAATGACTCAGCTGTACGTCATCCCTGCCTTTCCATCGAGATGCTGCGTCAAGCAACTGTTCAAACCGACACAAATTACTGAAATAGAAAAAGCGCGAGATAAGAATCTGCACCTGGAACGGGACCCGCCTTGCCGAAGGCGCGGTGGAGCAAACCACCACCCAGCACCTGAAAGAAGGTGTTGGCAGGTCAGGCAGCTTCAGCACATCCGGGCTTTCCCATCCAGGTACAACGTGACGGAAACGGCCCTGCTCTCATTTACCCTAAGAGGGAACTTGCCAGGCATGAGGCATGCCAGCCCTGGGAGGAGGACGGCTCTCTCCAAGAGGTGGGAGGGAGACATTGCAAGAGGTATCCATGGAAAAGGAGAGAGAAAGCATCCAAACCAGAAGAAATGGAGGAAGCTGCTGACTGCCTTCACCCAAACATCAGCAGTGGAGATTGTGTTCTCACCTACTCATGATATGGGGGCATCCAAGGCTCCTGACCACCCCAGGAGTGGGAGCTACTCCTCATGCTGAGGGACCTGGGGCTGTTCAGCCTGGAGAAGAGGAAGCTGAGTGGACACCACATTGCCCTCTGCAGCTCTTGGAAAGGAGGTTGTGGTGAGGTGGGTGCTGGGCTCTTCTCCCCAGGAACAGGTGACAGGACAAGGAGAAATGGCCTCAAGTTGCACCAGAGGAAATTTAGATTGGATAATGGGAAATATTTCTTTACTGACAGAGTGGTGAAACCCTGGCAGAAGCTGCCCAAGGCAGAGGTGGAGTCACCATCTCTGGAGGGGTTAAAAAAAAGTGTGTAGATGTGGCCCTATGGGACATGGTTTAGCAGGCACAGTGGGGTTAGGCTGATGGTCAGACTGGATGAGCTTAGAGGGCTTTTCCAACCTCAATGAGCCTATGAGGCACCATGTCTGGAGGTACTTAAGACACGTAGACGAGGTGCTCAGGGATGGTTTAGTACTGGACAGGTACGGTTGGACTCCATCTCAAAGGTCTTTTCCAACCAAAGAAGTCAAAGATCCTTACAAACTACCCTGAGCCCATTTAAAGAAAGTGGCCCAAGAGGAACAGCCCCACATGGAGAGTTCCTCCAGCCACGGCCCGGCTCCCTGAGCTCTGCAGCAAACTAAACCCAACTTAGCCCTTCCGTTCCATTTTTAGGAGAAGGTTCCACGCCTCTGCATTCCTGCGTTTCAGTGACCCACAGCAGGGTCATTTCTGCTGTGTGAGGAACCGAGCCACGTTCAGTCTGAAGGAGCACACAGTCATATGCGAAGCCGTAGGTCTAACACTAAGAAAGGGCAGAGGCAGGCGACGCCAACCTCTGAGCACTAAAGGTGTCGGCCTAATTGACCAATACTGGAATGGATTTAATTAAGCCTGCGTCTGAGCATCTGAAACCGCGGAAAAGGCCAATTGCTCGCGTTTAATGGTATCTATTAAATAGTCAAATTCCCTTTATTGGCACCAAAGAGCAGGTCTTCATATCAGCAGCAACCCAGGAGCGGCTCAATCTTCCCCACAATCAGATATTTGCTGGAACACCCCTCGACTGACACCGCTCTGCCACTTTGGAGGCTCTTAATTAAAGCTGCTGCTGCTTTTGCGGTGATTAGAACAAAGCTCCCGCATTACAAGAACTGTTCATTTGATATGGTTTAATCAAGCTGATAATGAGATTATCTATTTGAAATAAGCCCGATGTGTTTTAATTGACTTGCTTATATATGCATTAACTAAAAGACAGATCACAATTGAAAGCTGCCGTGGTTTGCACGTTGCTCTTCCAGATGTTCGACCCTCCTCGATGCGTTTTGGGGTGTCTGACCCCATACACCCCATTACACATCTCCCACGGCCAGTGGCCAAACTGGTGGGGTCTGCAGGAGCAAACATCTCCGTACGACCACAGGTTCTGGCTATACAGACCAGTGGTTTCCTTCCAACCCTCATCCTACTTTCCTGTCCCCAACGAGAGACCAAGCCTCTGGCAGAAGAGGTGGAAAACCCAGAATAAACAACTGTGGCTTGCCTTAAACCCAACACCGGCCACCTCCTTCCCCTTCAGCTCCCGCCAGCAGCAGACGGATCTGACCACTCGCTGGTCCAATTCACTGCTCCAATAAAGCCACCACCCAACCAGCAAACTCAGAAGAGAGTTGCTGCCTCATTAGCAGGAAAATAAGCAAGTGCGTTAACATCTGCATTGTCTGCCATCACGCAGCTGCAGCATCTGCCTCTCCCTCTGCAGCACTCGACTGCGAAGGAAATCAGAAGGAACTCGGCTGGGACCACCTGTTCAAGCACCGTTTCCTTCCCAAAGCCTCACTACAGAGACACGCTGGTGCCAAGCAGACGATGCCAACAGCACAGAAATGGAAAGCTTTTAAAGCTCCCGATCCATTCGGTGCTTCAGTAATGCTCAAAGAGTTACGACCACGTGGATCTTCCTCTCTGTGAACGGCATCATTTCAGCAACTTCCAGCCCTTGAAGAAGGGATATAATAGAACCATAGAATGGTTTGGGTTGGAAGGGACCTCCAAGCCCATCCAGTCCGACCTCATGCCATGGGCAGGGACACCTCCCACTGGATCAGGGGCTCCAAGCCCCATCCAACCTGGCCTGGAACCCCTCCAGGGATGGGGCAGCCACCCCTGCTCAGGGCACCCTGGGCCAGAGCCTCCCCACCTGAACGGCAAAACAGTTCTGCCTAACATCTCATCTCAATCTCCCCTTTTTCAGCTCAAAACTGTTCCCCTCATCCCATCCCTGCCCTCCCTGATCAAGAGTCCCTCCCCAGCTTTCCTGGAGCCCCTTTCAGCCCTGGAAGCTGCTCAAAGGTCTCCCCGCAGCCTTCCCTTCTCCAGGCTGAACAGCCCCAACTCTCCCAGCCTGGCCTCGGACAGGAGCTGCTCCAGCCCTCGGATCATCTCCGTGGCCTCCTCTGGACCTGCTCCAACAGCTCCATTTCCTTATGTTGGGGTTCTCAGAACCGGACACGGTATCCATTTAAACTGGCACAGCCTACACTATGACAACAGCCCTATAACTGTAAGTAGCTGGAGGATTGGCTCCCTTCTCCCTGCTGCTTTTACAGCTGAATAATCCCTGGTGCTCTACGGAACGCGCTGCATGAAGGAAGCCCCCCCTCCCGCAAGAGCTCTGGGAAATCTGAATAAATCGAGCATCAGCCATCCCAGGCTGAGTTACCCAAACACCACGTGAGTCCCGCGAGCAGAAGCATCCTTTCCATCTCCAACATTTAGAAAAGCAGTAATCGTCGCAAGCTGCAATTCGTCTTCCCAGGGTCAGGCCCAGATTTTCCTCTGGAGACCCATCGCAAGCTCCATCATCCACATGTTCCGGAGCAAACTGTTTATCCAGAGCTCATTAGACCGCAGAAAACGCTTGTTTCTTTCTCTCACCAACACAACCCCAAGCAATCACCAACGCCTCCCAATGCCCACATGGATACAGCACCGGAGGACGCAGCCCGTGGCTCCCGAGCCTCAAAAAGGCTCGGATAAGGGGTCTGGGGCAACTTCGGCACAGCCAAGAGAGGAGCTGTGAAGCCGCTCTGCTCCGTTCCCTGCCCAACGCCAGTCATTACAGCCACGTTGCGAAAGCCTCATCGCTGAGTGTTGCAAAACGTGTGTGGCCACGATAAATTACAGCTCACGCTGCAAATCCACCCGATGCTTTGAACCAGAAGCGCTGAACCTGTCAGAGAGCGGGGGCAAGCCGGGAGCCGAACGCGCCGGGTGCGGTGCCTGCCGGCAGCGCTGCCCGCTTGCACAACCGCGAGCCAACCCTGCTAACGCCGGGCAGAGAGGGTCCCCACCTCGCGGTGGTGCCTGTCCTCGCCTTCCTTCCCCAGTTCCACACCTTCCCAGTGGCCGTGCTCCGAAACGCTTTGCGCAGAAGCCAAAAATCACATTTCTCCTGCTGTTTTCCCACTCTCCACAGCCCCACAAGGACTAAAAAAAATAAAAACATTAAAAAGAGGGGAAAAAAGAGAAATATCTGCTGCACCACTAAAGCCCGACCGAAGCCCAACAAAGCAGAGCCTTCCCTGCACCCAAAGCAGGCACCGAGCCCCGGGTGGAAGACGCTCCCTGAATGCCGGGCTCCCATCACCCTCTCTCCAGGCGGTGTTGGTGACACTTTTCCAACCGCGGGGAAGCGCCTTTGTTAAGTTTCAAATGCAGAAAGCAGAATTCAAACCTACCTGGCGCAAACACCGGGGAGAGCCCTCCAATCCTGCCTGCCCGGGAAGACGTTTCCCTTCAGAATAAACCCCAGTAAGACATTTCCCTTCAGAATAAACCCCGGTAAGATGTTTCCCTTCAGAATAAACCCTGGTAAGATGTTTCCCCTCATAATATACCCCAGTAAGACGTTTCCCTTCAGAATAAACCATTCCATCCAGCAGCCACCGTGCTGGGAAAAGCCAGCACATTTGATCCCAGAGGAAAGGAATTAGGTAGAAGTTTGGGGTAGAGTGGGAAGGTGCTTCCTCGAAATTCCTGTTCAGGGGACTCATGCGACAGCTGGGAAAGGACATTGCCTTTCCCCACTCCCGATGCTGAGAAGCCGTGTTCCCGGATTGTGCCCCCAGTGAAAAGCAGTAAACGTGAGAGCGAAAAATAAATCTAGGAAGCAAGATCTGACCTCAGCAACTCAAAGAGTCACCAAGCCCAGACCCAGGTCCAGAGCCACGGTCTGTTTACGCACTTGAATTAAAGTAAACATGAACTTTCCAAACGCAAAGCCCTCACCGAACACCTATTTCATAAAATCACGGAATGGTTTGGGTTGAAAGGGACCTCAAAGCCTACCCAGTCCCACCCCCTGCCATGGGCAGGGACACCTCCCACGGGATCAGGGGCTCCAAACCCCATCCAACCTGGCCTGGAACCCCTCCAGGGATGGGGCAGCCACCACTGCTCTGGGCACCCTGGGCCAGGGCCTCCCCACCTGAACAGCAAAACATTTCTGCCTAAGATCTCATCCACAACGCCCTTCTTTCACCATAAAACCACCCCCCCCTTTGTAAATAGATTAAATATCACGGATTTACCAAGAATTGCCTATCAGAACTTTAAACATAAAGCTGCCTACGTGACAGCTATGCCAACAGCGCCCTGGGAGTACCTATAAGTAGCCTGAAAAACCAAGTCAAAAATATACCCAGGACAGCTTTGACAGTCGTTGTTTCCAGCCGGAGCGCACGCTTTGCCAATCGAGTTAATCAAGGCTTAAAAAAACCCCAGCCTCGCTCATCTGATTTTCAATAAATGCAACCCGCGCGCTCGATTCCTGCGCGGCAGAAGGCTGAGTCTGGGAAAGCATCACTCAGCTGTCACTCTGCTCCGAGAGCGCTGGCACCGTTCCTAGATACACGGACAAAACGGCATAACTGATTGTTTCCAAGACTTTATTTTGCAGCACCCAGTGCAGGATTTCTCCCTAGTACGCACTAAAGCACCGCTATACGTTACGATCGCGCTCTTCCACCACTGTTTGAGGAACTTCCTCCACGCTGCTCTGTTAAATAATTCAAGCTGTGCCGTGATTCCGTGTTTTACACGTGGAACCGTTCTGCCTCGGGGAATTTCAGGGCAGGTGTCTCCCTGCCAGCTCCTCTCCGTTCCGGAGTTGTTGCTGCCATCCTGTCTCTGAACTGGGACTGCTCCTCTCGCCGGGACCTCTCCCTCCACAACATCTCCACTCTCTCTGCCGACTGGGAACTGTCAGCACAGCCCCCCCCGAGATCCGAACGCAACACGACGCTGCTCTACAAGCTCAAAAGTTGCTTTAGGGGAGAATAAAACAACATGGGAAATTCAGAGAAGGGCAAGGCATTCCCTCAACGCAACGTTTAATTAACCTGCCTGAAATTGGACCCAAAATGCAATGTTAAGAACATGATTTTTTTTCCTTTAAACAATCTTCATCTCGTTCTCCTCACGCCAGTGAATCCTTCAAACCTGTCTGACACCACGATGCTGCATCCCAGCATCTGAACCCTCCACACTGCACTCTGGGTACCGACTCCAGCAGCTCCCATCTCCAAGAGGAGGAAAGAAAAAAAGACTGGATTTAAAATCTAACAGACACGTTTATCACCGCATCTTAAACTTATGGAAGCCTTGAACCCAGGCAGGCAAAAAAGGCAACAATAAATTACGAGTTCGTGCCGTATTTTGGAGGATTCCTGGGTTGTGACTCACCCTCAACTGAAATGCACTGCCCAGAACCACCTCTGCAGCCTGAAACGGGGATGTGGACGCCCTCACAGCTCTCGAGCAAGCGCTGAAGGCGGCACCGTCTCCGATTTGAGAGAATCAGAGAAACACAGAATCAGAGAATAGTTTGGGTTGGAAGGGACCTTAAAGCCCATCCAGTTCTGACCCCCTGCCATGGGCAGGGACACCTCCCACTGGATCAGGGGCTCCAAGCCCCATCCAACCTGGCCTGGAACCCCTCCAGGGATGGGGCAGCCACCACTGCTCTGGGCAACCTGGGCCAGGGCCTCCCCACCCTCAGCGTGAAGAAATTCTTCCCAATTTCTAGTCTAAATCTGCCCCTCTCCAGTTTACACCCGTTCCCCTGGTCCAATCCCCACAAGCCGGAATCACTGAGGTTGGAAAAGACCTCTATGAGCAACCAGATCCAGAGGGAGGGGTCCCTGCCCATGGTAGGGGGCTGGAACTGGAGGGGCTTTAAGGTGCCTTCTGACTCACATAATTCTTTGATGCTATGGTTATCCAATCCGAGCACCAACCCAACCCCACTGCGCTGGCCGGACCGTGTCCCACCGTGCCACAGCCACATGGCTGTGAACCCCTCCAGGGATGGGGACTCCACCACTGCACCGGGCAACCTCTGCCTGAGCTTCACCACTATTGCAGCAAAGACATTTCCATCTGCTCTTCCCCAAGCCTGGAGCTGCACGGGGTTGTTGTGGCCCAAGTGCAGGATCCAGCACTTGGCCGTGTTGAACCTCATCCCATTGGTCACAGCCTATGGATCCAGCCTGTCCAGGTCCCTCTGCAGAGCCTTGGCCCCTGGATCCAGCCTGTCCAGATCCCTCTGCAGAGCCTTGGCCCCTGGATCCAGCCTGTCCAGATCCCTCTGCAGAGCCTTGGCCCCTGGATCCAGCCTGTCCAGGTCCCTCTGCACAGCCTTGGCCCCTGGATCCAGCCTGTCCAGATCCCTCTGCACAGCCTTGGCCCATGGATCCAGCCTGTCCAGATCCCTCTGCACAGCCTTGGCCCATGGATCCAGCCTGTCCAGATCCCTCTGCACAGCCTTGGCCCCTGGATCCAGCCTGTCCAGATCCCTCTGCAGAGCCTTGGCCCCTGGATCCAGCCTGTCCAGATCCCTCTGCAGAGCCTTGGCCCCTGGATCCAGCCTGTCCAGATCCCTCTGCAGATCCTCGGCCCATGGATCCAGCCTGTCCAGATCCCTCTGCAGAGCCTCGGCCCATGGATCCAGCCTGTCCAGATCCCTCTGCAGAGCCTCAGCCCATGGATCCAGCCTGTTCAGGTCCCTCTGCAGAGCCTTGGCCCATGGATCCAGCCTGTCCAGATCCCTCTGCAGAGCCTTGGCCCATGGATCCAGCCTGTCCAGATCCCTCTAAAGCCTTCATGCTTCAAGAAAAATATTTCTAACGGGGAAGAAAACAAGTAAAACTTTTGGGGAACTCCTACCACCAACAAGTGGAGAGACAAAAATGATCAGGTTTCCCCCTGAGCTGGCAGCTACAGGGATGGAGAACATCAGGATGTTCAACACATGGGGTTGACGGATGGGGAAGAGAAAAATGCCCTCGTGCATGCAAGTCCCCATCACAAGAGCACTGCAATAAAAGATTCAAATGGTTCACAGCGACAGACTCCAGCACGGACAGACTAACACTGAAGCCAGAGCGCGCTAAGTCCGAGCGGAGAGGCAATCCGTGAGTGATGCCTGCAGCTGCGAGGGCTGCCAGCTGAAACGGAGCCAAAGTGGCAGCGGGAGACACTCACGGCTACTGGTCTGCCTGCAGAAGAGCTGGTAGAAAGTTTCCATGAGCTGCTGGAAGACAGGAGAATGCAGCAGTGAGCTCCGCTTTCCCACACTGCGCCCAGGCAGGGAAGGGTAAACAGCCGATAAGGAGCTAAGCACAACAAGAACCTACTGCCACGGAATCTCAGCCCCAAGGACGACTCCCACACTCAGAAGCCCACTGCCCCGGAGATGGTTTTGCCGCTGGCAGTCCGAATCTTGGGAGATTTGATCCAAAGAGGATCTGATGCCGGACAACAGCTGCAAAGGGCTTTGAGCTGAGGAGTTTCTGCCTCCTCCTGCAGTCGCAGCGGACACACAACACCCATGCAGGAGATCCCAGATGGCCACAAAAAGGCACAACCGCCCCAGGTCCCTCAGCTGCTCTCAGAACCTTTGTTCTCCAGCTCCTTCCCAGCTCCGCTCCCTTCTCTGGATGCGCTCCAGCCCCTCAATATCCTTCTTGGGGTGAGGGGCCCAAACCCAAACCCAGGATTTGAGGTGTGGGCCCACCGGCGCCAAGTCCAGAGGCACAATCCCTTCCCTGCTCCCGCCGGCCTCACCGAGTCCCCTCATCCCATCACCTGTTACTTGGGACAAGAGTTCAGCACTAACCTCACCAAAACCTCCTTTTATTTGAGGACAGGTTTTTATACAGCCGTGAGAGCGTTCCAGCCTGCTAGAAAGGAAAGAACATTAGCACTGCACTACACAGACCCATAATCCATACGGGAAAGGCAAAGCTCTCGGAGACGGAATGAGACCTCGCAGGCAGCACCTGAAGCCACTTCTCCTCTGTTTGATTTTTCAGTCGGCTGTGTTTCATTCCCACACACCAGACTGCTCCAAGAGGAGCCGCCTGACCTCTGGGTACTCTAAACACCACTCCGCATGGGGTTATCACAACTAACGAGGTTTTAATCACCTTTAAGTGCTGAAAAGTAAAAAAAGCTGCCATTGCACGGGTCTCCCTGCCCCTCCGTGGGCCATTTCTCACCACTGGCTCTGACAGTTTCCAAGGAAACATATGGAAGCTCAAATTGGATTGACATTCACTTAGTGGACAGATCGAGTTTGGAACAGCCTAGGGCCTGGATTCCAGGCTGAACCTCAGGATAAGTCACGTTAACCATACAACCCCCATCCCCAAGGCTCCCCAAGCTTCCAAACGTTGTAGAAAGGTGAGGGATCACCTAATTATTCAGTAATGAGCTTCGAGGTGGCATCTGTGGCAAGGTCAGGGATCACCCACTGGGCCTGCAGGAAAGCATCGGGCCACACACGCGACAGCATCTTTGGAGGGAAGGATTTGATTTTCGTTAAGGGCAGAGAAAACAGAAGCGTTCTCACGCCCGTGAGTGGTTTCGGGCAGGAAAACTGATGCAAATCCCGTGTATACTGAGCACAGACAGACCCTCTCATAGGTCGCGATGCGCTATCCGCACTGTTATTATGCTGCTCGCATCCATAACTCCAGCGCGAGGATGAAGTTATCCCTACGGGCTGACGCTGGCCCCCAGCCCCGAGCAAAGCCACAGTTGCTTCTTCCCCAGCAGCAATAGCAGCAGGGGTTTGATCCCACCTCTACAGCCCCAGGACAGCAATTGCAGCTGAGCGGATCATTTATTCTAAGATAGGAATCATCCTCTGGCTCTTCCTCCACCTGGGAAGAGATGGAAATAGCAAGGAATGGAAATTAGGGTTTTTGCAGGCTGGCTGGACAGTGTTTTCCTAACCACAATGTGGAAGGGTTCACCTCTTTGCAACCAGAAGGTGAGGGCATGGAAATCCCAAAGCGCTTCATTCATAGAATCAGGGAATGGTTTGGGTTGAAGGGACCTTAAAGCCCATCCAGTTCCACCCCTGCCACGGGCAGGGACACCTCCCACTGGATCAGGGGCTCCAAGCCCCATCCAACCTGGCCTGGAACCCCTCCAGGGATGGGGCAGCCACCACTGCTCTGGGCACCCTGGGCCAGGGCCTCCCCACTGGAACAGCAAAACAGTTCTGCCTCAGATCCTTCTAGCGATTTTTCATTAAACCCAGCACCCACAAACGGGAGAGACAAGGGTTCTCAGCAGGGAGAAGGAGGGCAGAGAGCAAGCACCACGTCTCCTGCACCGCCAGGCATTCCAGGCTCAGACACCACACGCTCTGCCACCAGCGGACTGGGACGCGCACAGGAGCTGAGGTCACCACGCGATGGTTCAGGGCACAAATCCCTCGAACGCCTGGTTCTCTCCCACTGCTTGTGGAATTTGCGGAAAACTATGGAATTCCCATTTTGGGTTTTACCGGGCCAAGCCTACAGGATTTCTCCCCTCTCCTGGCACCTGATGTTTAGCCTGGATTATAAAGGAAATCTCCTCTCCTCTGTCCACGTGGGATCTCCGCTTCCAAACTCTTTCTCTTCGCTGCCTCGCCGGGATCTGCTTTGTCTCCTCACTCCAAACCACCTCCTTTCCTGAACTGACTTTGACGGAGCCAAGAAAACAAAGAAACAAACCCAAACACGCCTCTTGCTTCTATTTTGGGGGTGTTAAACTCAAACCCCCCTCCTGCTGCCCACCTGTTCCCTTCTGCCTGCGCTTTCCTCCTCTTTCCCAATCTTCCAAGTGTATTGATATATGACTATTGCTGCTCATTCTTCACCCTGGTACTTCTCCATCCTCTCTCTGTTTATTCCTCACCCTGGTACCTCTCCATCCTCTCCGTGTTTATTCCTCACCCTGGTACTTCTCCATCCTCTCTCTGTTTATTCCTCACCCTGGTACCTCTCCATCCTCTCCGTGTTTATTCCTCACCCTGGTACCTCTCCATCCTCTCTGTGTTTATTCCTCACCCTGGTACCTCTCCATCCTCCCCCTGTTTATTCCTCACCCTGGTACCTCTCCATCTTCTCCGTCTTTATTCCTCACCCCGGTACCTCTCCATCTTCTCCGTGTTTATTCCTCACCCTGGTACCTCTCCATCCTCTCCGTGTTTATTCCTCACCCTGGTACCTCTCCGTCCCCTCCCTGCAGAGGGAGATGCCTCAATGCCCTTCTCCTCCCTCCTTAAATCCTTTCCCTTTTTACACTATACCCAACCCCAAATCACCAGGAATGTGCTCCCTCTGCCACTTGCCCTAATGATTCCGTGACCCATCACGCGCCGAGTCCCCTCCATTTCAGGGTCTGGTTAAAGGCTCTTTCAGTTCAGCGAACTTCCCAGCGTGGACGCATCGCGCTTCCCAGCGCCGGGAGCATCCGCAGCTCCGTAAGCGCCGTGCGGCTGCTCCCCCGCAGCAGCGCCTGCTCCCTTCCAGCCTGCAAAAGTCAACTCAGCATCGCCTCGCACGCTTCTGACTCCCTGTTCCCTCTCTCCCATTTTAGCCCGTTCCAGGTATTCCGCAGGCACGGAAGGATGCGCCAAAGGCGAGCTGTGGCGGATAATGCTGCGTGAGGCAGGGGAGAGCTCGCTATTCCCAGTGCTCCGACAGGCCACAGAACAATGGAAGGCCATGCCGGGGGTGTGCGGGAAGCAGCTCGGCGCGGCGATGCCCACGGATCTCGATGCTTCGCCAGCACTGCAATTTCATTTAAAGGATGAGCATTCAGACACCAAAAAAGCAAGCCGCCAGCTAAGCGGGTTTATTCAAATCAATGCTCGGAAAATGCCTCCTTTTGATTTCCAAAAGCATCGTAAATAATTTGAAATATTGATACGCTGCAGTCACTACGAGCCGAGATCTCTTATTAAAATAAAAGCCCAACCAAGCCTGTCGAGCTGAGCAGTTGCAGAGCCGAGCAGGAGAAAGCCCTTCAAAAAACTGCTCGCAGAACAATGGGTGCTGCGAGCGCTCCTGTGATGTGGGCTCACAAAGGGGGAAAACACACGAATCCCTGTTTTCTTGTTTAGTCACACCTTTGTTCGGGAGAACTGGGACACAGGGAGCACCGCGACTGCCAGCGAAGCAGCATCTCATTCCTGCAGATGCCACATCTCATAAATCCCATGCTCTCCAGCTCCCATTCAGCCAAGCGATTCCCAGGAGCACTCACATTCCCGACACCGGGATCGCACCCGACTGGCAGCGTATCACAGCAGGGAAAACCCAGCTGGCTGCACGGGGAAGGAGATAGCTCCAACCCTGTGCATCCTGAAGCATCCCTGCTCCGAGCCACTCTCTGGCACCCAACGTGGCACACAACACTCCAACAGAAAGAGCCGAGGCTCTACCGACACCGCAAGGCTCCTTATTGTCACGATGCTTGGAGTAAATCCCTCCGGAGAGCCCATAGTGTGAATCTCCCAACGCACTGGGAAATTAAAGCAGCAAAGAAGGGAGGATTACAAACCTAAGGGCTGGAAGCTCAGCAAGAATCCAACCAACCACCATTAGCGATGATGAGGCCAATAATCTAAGTCAGAATTTTTAGGAAAAGGAGCTAAAAGCAGCATTCCTGGATGTGCCACATGCAAAAGGCACAGCTGTAAGGACCCGAGTGCCCTGTGCCCTGACACAGGTTCCTTCCCCATCTCCGTTAGCACTCCCAGGCTGTGCTCCACCACTACCAGCAGCTCACACACCTCATGGGACCTCTCCACGCCACCAGACTGACAGTGCGTTCCCATGCGCATCCCTACATCTGTTCCCTAGCCGAGGTCAGCAACGCTCGATCCCAAGCTGAAAGCCCATTCTCGCAGGCTGGAGAAGCCAGGCAGGAATGAAAAGCATCCCCTGTCTTATTCCCGACTCACACAGCATCAATAACCACACATCCTCTCCAAAAGATCTCGGGGAATTCAGGATACATCAATGAGGAGTTGAGTATGGGGAAAATACCTGCTCCTCCAAACAAGTCATCGCGGAATGGTTTGGGTTGGAAGGGACCTCCAAGCCCATCCAGTCCCACCCCATGCCATGGGCAGGGACACCTCCCACTGGATCAGGGGCTCCAAGCCCCATCCAACCTGGCCTGGAACCCCTCCAGGGATGGGGCAGCCACCACTGCTCTGGGTAACTTCATTTTATTTCCATTCCCAGCCCCGTTCTGCAGAACCAGAGTGGCGCCGGAGATCCCAGTCAAGGCTTCCACTGCAATTTGACTCCAAACGCTGTGGGAGCTCCGTGGTACCGGTAGCTCAGAGGTTTTAAGGAGAGATTCGGGCGCTCCCATCGCCCAGCTGACTGCGCTCTCACACCCTGCCAGCTCTCTGCGCTCTCTCCTGTTTTATGGGGTGTTTCTCCCCCACTGGAAAAGCAGGAATAACAGGGAGCAGAAGAACTGAATCCCACCGGCACAGATACCACAGGGGACAGAGCGCAGCTGCACAATGAACTCATTTTAAATCAGATTTATATGTATTCCTCTTGATGACATCCTTTGGTTCAACTTTAATGATGACGTCAGTCCCTTGTTTCTCTTTACCACAAGATTCCCATTGTCCTGCTCTTCCAGCGGAAGATTTTTTTTCACTCTCATGTGAAATATCACCACGATTCCCCTGTTTTATAATAAAGCTTCACGCTAGAAAATCCAGCCTGGACAGTAACCGGATGGAGGCCCATTGCACCGTCCCACACAAACACATTTCCTTCTGCCTTAAAAACTAAAATCAGTGGTGTTTGAGTGCATTTTTCCCCATTTAAAGAGCATCGGTTGTCAGCACAGGAGCTGCAAGCGCGAAAGCGTGAAGGGTTAAATTTTAACCTACAACTCATCACTCCGAGCAGCAACCTGGCCGTGAATGTTAATAATATTCTCTGTGGTTAAAAAACACGGCTTTGGTTCACACGAGGAAGGAGGTGCTGTGCTGCGTGACTGCGGGCATCTCTTGAAGAACCCCAGTCCCAAAGCCTTCCAGGGACACGGATCCTCCTCTTCCTCCCTCAAACGCATCGAGACACCACGAACACTCCCCGGACACACACAACCCTGTGGCCACGAGGATAATGAGCACCCACCCACCCATCAACCGCACCGTGGGGCAAAGCAGAGCCAAACCCCACACCAGAACCACTCCAGAGCCCCTGGGACCGACCTCCCGGCTCGGCACAGCCTGTGCCACAAAGCACACGCCTCCCGTTTGAGCCTATTTTTAGTTTTATGGCTTCTTCAGGGTGTTTGTGTTTCGGTTTTTGTATTTCCCAGCTATCGGAACCGCCGTGTCATGTATTATTAACAATACGATCACTGTGACTTAATTAGTTCGGCTGGTCGGGCACGAAGGGGGGCTGCTCCTGCTGTTCCTTCCCTGGCGGCATCAGCTGGGGGTTGGATGGGAAAGGACAAAAAGCTCCGCACGGCTCCTTTTAGAGGCAATATTTGCACATCGGAGTTCACCTTCCTATTTTTACAGCATCCGGTATCATCATTCATTCATTTTCTTTCTTTCCAGGACTGAAAGGGGCTCCAGGAAAGCTGGGGGGGGGGGGGGTGCTTTTTACAAGGGAGGCAGAGATAGGATGAGGGGGAACAGTTTTCATCTGGAAGAGGGGAGATGGAGATGAGATCTGAGGCAGAACTGTTTTGCTGTTCAGGTGGGGAGGCCCTGGCCCAGGGTGCCCAGAGCAGTGGTGGCTGCCCCATCCCTGGAGGGGTTCCAGGCCAGGTTGGATGGGGCTTGGAGCCCCTGATCCAGTGGGAGGTGTCCCTGCCCATGGCAGGGGTGGGACTGGATGGGCTTGGAGGTCCCTTCCAACCCAAACCATTCTGTGATTCTTTGATCTGAACTCGATGCCAAGCTGCCAGCGAGCTTTTGCCTACGATCCCTAATTATTTTCAAGGCTGTTTACTCTGGATCGGTTCATGGCAAAGGGCTCACGTTCAGCGCTGCAGCAGCAGTAGGAAAGCATTTGCCAAAGGGGATATTTCCCCAGAATTACCTCCAAGTGCTATCTGAGTGGGATACCCACCGGCTGCACCGGCGCACTTATCCTGCGGCCACACGGTGCCAATTAACACCGTCACCACAAACAAACTGAGCTGCCATCGCCTGCCCAGAGAGGCAGAAATGACAAATATAAACAATAATGCTGTGAGAGCAGAGAGGGAAAGGTGATGCGGATGGAGAAGGGCAGAGCACCAGCACAGGAAGGACCTGGAGCTGTTGGAATGGGTCCAGACAAGGCCACGGAGATGATCCGAGGGCTGAGCAGCTCCTGTCCGAGGCCAGGCTGGGAGAGTTGGGGTTGTTCATCCTGGAGAAGGGAAGGCTGTGGGGAGACCTTAGAGCAGCTTCCAGGGCTGAAAGGGGCTCCAGGAAAGCTGGGGAGGGGCTCTGGATCAGGGAGGGCAGGGATGGGATGAGGGGGAACGGTTTTCAGATGCAAGAGGGGAGATGGAGATGAGATCTGAGGCAGAACTGTTTCCCTGTTCAGGTGGGGAGGCCCTGGCCCAGGGTGCCCAGAGCAGTGGTGGCTGCCCCATCCCTGGAGGGGTTCCAGGCCAGGTTGGATGGGGCTTGGAGCCCCTGATCCAGTGGGAGGTGTCCCTGCCCATGGCAAGGAGTGGGACTGGATGGACTTGGAGGTCCCTTCCAACCCAAACCATCCTGTGATCCTATGAACATCAGATTAACTGATAGAGAAAACCCCAGTGGTCTCCAAATCCAGGATGTTTTCACTCCAGGACCAAGGTTGTGACTGATTTTCCCCCAAAAGGCACATTTCTAAGCAGCATTACATTGTTCTGTGCAACTGTCACTGTCAGCCCGCAGCAAACAGAGCATCCAGAAAGCATCCACCCTCACAAAGTTGAGGGAATTGTTTTCACCCACGAGTCTGGCGTTTTCCAGCCCATTTTACACCTAAAGTGACACTATCATGACAAGTGCAGCAACTCCGCTCCGCTCGAGCCCAGCGGCTGGAGAGCCTGTGCTGCCGCTCTGTTTAGAATGCTGCGCTGAATTCATTAGGAAAACAAACAGAAATCAATGTTTAAACCCAAAATGTCCCGTTAAATCTGACTAACACACCATTTCCTACTGCAAGCAAATATTTAGACAGCTCCAGCCGAGGCGAGAGAGCGACGCAGGTAGCCGGGATGTGACAAATGCGAGGGACGGATCGGGATGAATACGTTAGCAGGGCGACAGTATTTAAACCGCATTAAGATTTCAAGAGCGTTGGTCCCCCACGCAGCCTCTCACAACCACGAGGATGGGGAACCACATGGCAAACGCCACGAGCACTGAGCACAATCCTGCCACCGCAGCACCCAACGTCGCCCGCAGCTCATCGCTCCGGAGTGAGCACTTCCTAACTGGGACAAACCGACAGACACACCAGTTCACTGGGATGGAAAAAGCCTGGAGCTTTGCCTGTTCCTGACACCACTGACTCTGGATGGAGAGCAGTGAAGGTAGCCAGGATGTGACAAACGTGAAGGATGGATTGGGATGAATACGTTAGCAGGGTATTTCTGTTAGAGCGACCGGCAGTGTGATGGTATTTAAACCGCATTAAGATTTCAAAAGCATCGCTCCAACACGCGGCGTCTGACATCCGCAAGGACGGGGAACCACACGGCAAAACCCACGACCACTGAGCGCAGCCCTTTCACCGCAGCACCGCCCAAAGCCCACCGGCTCAGAGCAAGCACTTCGCAACCGGGACAAACTGATGGACACATCAGCTAACCAGGATAGGAAAAGCCCAGGAAAGCCTCGAGGTTCACCTGCTCCGACAGCGATGACTCCGGATGGGGAGTGAACACGGGGGCAGCTGTATTTTATTCAGAACCATGGGATGATGTGGGGTGGAAGGGACAAAAAGCCCATCCAGTCCCACCCCCTGCCAAGGGCAGGAACACCTCCCACAGGATCAGGGGCTCCAAGCTCCATCCAACCCAGGTCTTGTATTCTTTAACACAAACCCAACCCAAAACCTCTCTCCGATAAGCACTGGTGGAAAGAGGTGGGAAGGGAAGAGAAGGCAAAGGGAATAGATCCCAAATGTTCGTATTGCCCAAGCTTTGGCTTGGAAGAGGGGGTGCTGGTGGCTCCCCGAGAGGGCAGCTGCCTGTCACGCTCTGCCCAGTCACATGCACTGGCTCCAGCACCTTGGAGAAGCAGCTGGAAAAGCGGGAGCCAGCGGAGCTGCCTCCATTAGGAGCCACTGCTACACAAAAGGAGAAGAGGAAGCGAGCAGCGAGCCCTCCGCTACCGGAGACACCGGCAGGAACCGGGATAGCCAGGCAGCGCTCAGAAAAGGGGGCCCAGGGTGGGGTGGGAGGCGAAACCCCATGGCATCACAACTCCCCGGGAGCCGAACTCCCAGCAGGATGACGAGGCTGGATGCCACCTGCCCAGATCCACAGCCGCGTCCAGGAACTCGCCAGCTCCAGGCATGGGGCACCCCAAAACCCAACCTCCACCCCAGCAGGGGCCAAGCCACCCACACTCCTCCCATTTATCCCAGGAATCGCCTCCAGCCTCAGTGGGACAGGGAATGGGGAGGGGGTGTCAGAACCCACGGGGACCGGGATGGGGGGCTCCTGACCTGCTGGAAGCAGGGACGTGATGGGGGAGGCAGGGGGGCTATGAGGACCCACCAGCACTGAGGGCTGGGGGACAGGACCTGCCAGGATCAGGGATGGGATCGGGGGGAGGGGGCAGCTCAGGACTCACTAGGACCAGGAATGGGATTGGGGGGGGTCAGGATCTGCTGGGACTGGGAATGGGGAGGCGAGGACAAGACTCCCCAGGAACTGGAGGATGGGAAGCAGGGGAGGTCAGGAGCCACCGGGACTGGGGAGGGGAGCCAGGACCCAACGGGACCGGGAACCGGGGGGGGGGGAGGCTGTGGGGGAATGGACAGGGGGGTTCAGGACCCACTGGAACCGGGAATGGGCTTGGGGAGAAGGTGTCAGGACCCATCGGTACCGGGAAACGGGGGATGGGGTTTCAGGACCCAACGGGAACGAGGTCTGGGGGGGAAGGGAGTGGTTTCAGGACCTGCTGGGACCGGGATTGGGGGACCGGGGGGGTCAGGATCCACCAGGACCGACGTTGTAGGGAAAGACAAAATCCACTGGGACCGGGGAGGTGGATGGGGGGTTCGGGATCCAGCGGGACCGGGGAGGTGGATGGGAACAGAGGGGTCAGAATCCACCGGGACTGGGGCTGGGGGGGGTCGGGACCCATCGGGACCGGGGAGGTGGATGGGGGGAGTCGGGACCCACCGTGGGGGGGGCGATGGATGGGAACAGGAGGGTCAGGACCCACCGAGAGCGCTTCGGGAGGGTCGTTGCCCGGCTCCCTCTGCCGGCACCGAGCGAGTTAACGGCCGTCCGCCCCCCCGGAGCGGCGAAAGTTCCCGTTGCCCCCGTTCCCCGGCACCTGCTCGCGGAGCCGCGGGGCGATCGCGGCGGGGACTCACCGTGTCGCCGCTGTCCCCGCGGGCGGCCGAACGGGCCGAGACCCAAGGACGGGAGGCTCTTCCCGGGGCCGCCCGGGCTCCACGCTGCTGCGTCAGCGCCGCCTCCTCCTCCTCCTCGCGGGATGGGGATGAAGCTCCCGCCCCGCCGCCGCCCGCCGCAGGGCGTCGCGATCCGGCGCGGCCCGGGCGGGCGGCGCAGCAGAGGCCCCGCGGAGCGGGGAGGGCACCGGCACGGAGGGAGGGACGGACGGACGGAGGAGGAGGAGGCGCCGCCGCCGCCGCGAAGTCGCCGCGAGCCGCCAGCCCCGCCGTCCTCCCTTCCTGCTTCCTCGTCCGCGGCCAATCGGGGCGCGGCGCGGCGGGCGGAGGGCCAATCAGCGCCCAGGACCGCGGGCAGAGGGCCAATCAGCGCCCAGGACCGCGGGCGGGCGGCCAATCGGCGGCGAGGAACGCGGACGGGCGGCCAATCGGCTGTGAGCGCCGCGGCCGGGCAGCCAGTCAGCGTTCAGCACCGCGGCCAGTGGCGGCCAATCGCTGCGCGAGGACACGCCCCCCCCGCCCCTCGCAGCCGCCGCCGCTCCCCGCGGCACCGTCCCGTCCCGGGGTCCGCGTCCTGTCCCCCACATCCCCGAGCCCCTCGCAGCCCCGTCCTGTCCCCGTCTCGTGTCCCCCATGTCTCTCCCCCTCAGTGTCCCCATTCTGTCCCGGTGTCCCCGCTCCCTCCATCCCACCCCCAGGTCCGGACCCCCCCTCCGCCGCTTCCTCCTCTCGTTCTTGGTGTGTCGTCCCCACCCCCCGTCGCCCCTCGCAGCCCCATCCTGTGCCGGGGGCCCCGTCCCGTGTACCCCATGTCCCTCCCACTCGGTGTCCCTGTCCTGTCCCAGTGTCCCCATCCCGACCCCCAACTCCGGTCCCCCCCGAGCCCCGCACAGCCCCAGCTGCTCCCACTGCCCCCATCCGGTCCCCCTACGACCCTCCAGTCCAACCCGATGTCCCCGTCCTGTCCCTCCCAGGGTCCCTGGCAGCCCCGTCCTGTCCCGATGTCCCCATTGTCCCCACCCTCGGTGTCCCCCCCGAGCACCTCGCAGCCCCATCCATCCCCAGTGTCCCCATCCCTGTGCTCCCCCTCCGGTCTCACCAAGTGTCCCCGTCTTGTCCCAATGTCCCCCTCCTGTCCCACCTCTGCCTCTGTCCCTCCATCGTCCCCTCCTAAACCACATCCCAAACTGCCACGTATACTCAGTTTTGGAACCCCCCAGGGATGGGGACCCTGCCACATGCTTCACCACTCTTTTGATAAAGAATTTTCCCTAATCTCCAGTCTAACCCTCCCCTGGCGCAACTTGAGGCCGTTTGTTCTCGTCCTTTCACTTGGGAGAAGTCCCTGCCCAGCTGAACCTCACCACAACCCCCCATCCTTGGTGATGCAGCAGAAAAGAACTGAGCTGAAATACAGAACCTTCACAGCTCCGGTCCTGGAAGCCCACAAGGGCAACGTGAGAAACATCCGCCCTTCCCACCACAGCAGCTCCCCTCTTTTAGCACCACTGGGATACAATCCGGAGGGCTGAACAGCTTTCCCGGCTGTTCAACTGGGAAACCGCTCATGCAAGGAAGTGTTTACGAGCCCACCACCTGCTTGGTGTCGAAGGAGAAGCGAGCAAACCCCTCACCTACCCAGCGCTGGAGGTGGGAATAGGAATGCATCCTGGATTTCAGTAGGAGAATGTTCCGGGAAACAAGTCACTATGTTTTGGAGTTGTTCAGCTTGGAGAAGGTTCTGAGGAGACCTTAGAGCAGCTTCCAGTACTGACAGGGTGCTTGGGAACAGCTGTGGAGCTTAAGCAACAGCGTTAAACTGAGTCAGCACGCACACTAAAAGCAACAACCTGCAGCGGTCCGGAGGCTCCCGCACCAACTGGTTCCTGGATGGGGACTGGGGAAGGACTGGGCTGCAAGGGAGAGGTGCAGCTGCCAGGGCAAGGGTGGCCACCCCCACCTTCCCAAAGAGGCTGCAAACCTATCCCACCTGCTCAGGATCCCTGCGGTCGCATCTTTCCGTGGCCTCTGCCGGATTGCCAGGACAGGGCTGCGCTAGAAACTCCTCGTTACTTTCGTGCATCCGCTGTGTCCCCTGCGGTCCCCACCTTTCCCAGGCACCTCCTCGAAAGGGCTGGCACCAAGCAAGCATCCCAAAATCCCGGTCAGCTGAGCTATCCCACCCCGCTCCTCAGTGTAAAAAATCGTGCTGATCTGCCCTCAGAGGCAAAAGAGTTGGGTGTTGCGGCTCCCCCCTTCTCCTCCCCCCTCCACGGCTACCCCGGTAAATGCAAAAGGCCACGTGAATCCCTGGAGGAGCTTTATTGACCAACTTGGAATTCTATTACCCCAAAAAAGCAAACGGGCTGTCGGTATTTAGGTACCAGCTGTGGTTACACAGGCAGCTTCCTTGGAGGATTCTGTTTAAACAGCGGCTTTCGCTCATGCTTAGTTGGATGAAGAGTTGGGGCTGTTCATCCTGGAGAAGAGAAGGCTGTGAGGAGACCTCAGAGCAGCTTCCAGGGCTGAAAGGGTCTCCAGGAAAGCTGCGGAGGGGCTCTGCATCAGGGAGGGTGGGGAGAGCTGCAAGAGGGGAAAGTGAGATGAGGTCTTAAGAAGAACTGTTTTGCTGTTCAGGTGGGGAGGCCCTGGCCCAGGTTGCCCAGAGCAGTGGTGGCTGCCCCATCCCTGGAGGGGTTCCAGGCCAGGTTGGATGGGCCTTGGAGCCCCTGATCCAGTGGGAGGTGTCCCTGCCCATGGCAGGGGTGGGACTGGGTGGGCTCTGAGGTCCCTTCCAACCCAAACCATTCCAGGATTCTATGAAGCATTTCCCTTTCTCCATCAGAAGAGCTCAGCAGGCATTTGGGCTCGACGAGAGGGGTCAGCACGGAGGTATCGCACCCCATCTCATTGCCTGCCTGCCAAAATGGCAAATACAAAGTGCTGTGTTTGTGGTCCAGGGAGGCATCCACAGGTTCTTAGCTCCGTTACTGCTCTGAAGGTTTCATTTCTGTTGTATTTTGGTTTTAAGAAACCCACTGCTGCTGTTTGTGTCAGACGCTGTTGTCTACCAAGCAACAGTGCCAGGGAAGCTCAGCCCACGTGAGCTGCAAAAGAAAGGGGATTGCTGTGTTGTGTTTCTTATTTAATAGAATCACAGAACCACAGACCGGTTTGGGTGGCAAAGGACCTCCAAGCCCACCCAGTCCCACCCCTGCCATGGGCAGGGACACCTCCCACTGGATCAGGGGCTCCGAGCCCCATCCAACCTGGCCTGGAACCCCTCCAGGGATGGGGCAGCCATGGTTTCTCCTCGATCTCAGCCCTCATCTCCACACTTCGAAGTGTTTTAGTGAGGAATATACACGCCAAATTTATTGATGGAGAGAAAAGAAAA
Source organism: Cuculus canorus (assembly GCF_017976375.1). Classification (NCBI taxonomy): domain Eukaryota; kingdom Metazoa; phylum Chordata; class Aves; order Cuculiformes; family Cuculidae; genus Cuculus; species Cuculus canorus. The sequence goes on along the minus strand of NC_071405.1, from coordinate 68,469,123 downwards.
CAAAGGGATGATGAATTTTACTTGGGATGAGCTTGGTGGGGACCAGCCCAGCCAGGAAATGAGACGTGGATTAAATTAAAGCAGAAAATCACAGGGGCAGGAGTTAAAAACATCCTGAAGCGTTATCGCGGAGAGAGGTGAAGTGTGGGCGTATGCATAATATATTGCAAAATCAGGATTAAAGCCGAGGGTTGTGCTTTACGAGCTGGGTCGCGGCGGTGCGAGCGACAAATTCACAGGCACGGGAAGAACGAACCGTTCCGCCCCGCGTTCCCTGGGTAGCCATTATTTTATGAAGTGTGATTCACCAAACCAGGGAGGCTGGAGAAATCTGAACGCAAAACACATGTCCCGAAAAGACACGATAGGAAAGCAAACAGTAATTATCTGACCATCTGCGAGCGGCGGCGCTGAGGATGGGGTTGCGGTGGGCTGCGAGCGGCGGCGCAGCTGCAAGCGATGCTGCGCTTGGCGGGGCTGCAGCCACCAGAGCCGTCCCCTGCCTCGGGGCTGCCCGCGGGCTCGGGGGCTGCAGCAGCGCAACAACCCCCTCGTCGCGTTGACAACTCCAAATATCGGGTTTTTCTCTTGCACGGAACTAATAAAGGAAAACTAACGAGAAATCCCAAAGGCACCAGCTCGGCTGATCTGTATTTCCATAGGAAACAGCTGCATCGCCAGTGAAAACTCCAGCCCCTTCTCTTTGTGTCCCTCAGGTGGACGGGAGCTGGTGTCCGCCCGTGGGCACGGCAGCGGCACGGACACAACCGTGCCATTCCTCTCCATCGATGCCAAAGGCAGAGGGAACACGACTGCGGAGGGGACGCCTCTGCTGCTCCACGCTCGCGGGCGGTTGCTTCGAGCCAACCCGTTTTGCTGGCTGGGCTGCTGGGGTGGTGGTGTTTGCCAGCGTGTCCTGGGCTGCAGCCAAAGAGGTGGGACCAGCAGGGCCACCAGAGGGGATTCTGCTCTGGAGCCTCAGCACAGGGAGCACACGGAGCTGCTGGAGCAAGTGCAGAGGAGGCCACGGAGATGATCCGAGGGCTGGAGCAGCTCCTGTCCAAGGCCAGGCTGGGAGAGTTGGGGCTGTTCATCCTGGAGAAGGGAAGGCTGTGGGGAGACCTTAGAGCAGCTTCCAGGGCTGAGAGGGGCTCCGGGACAGCTGGGGAGGGGCTCTGGATCTTGGGGTGCATGAATAGGACGAGGGAATGGTTATAAGCTGGAAGAAGGGGGAGATTTAAACTGGAAGTAAGGAAGTACTGTTTTGCTGTTCAGGTGGGGAGGCCCTGACCAGAGCAGTGGGGGCTGCCCCATCCCTGGTTCCAGGCCAGGTTGGATGGGGCTTGGAGCCCCTGATCCAGTGGGAGGTGTCCCTGACCATGGCAGGGGTGGGATTGGATGGGCTCTGAGGTCCCTTCCAACCCAACCCATTCCATGATTTTATAACAAACACCATTTTAGGGGGTCCAGAGTTCGTGTCAGAGGTTGGAGGTTCCTACCAGGAGTATGTACACCCTAAATGCCCCTGAACCCCCAGGCTCTTGTTACTTGTCCAGACCTGAACCTCTGGTAGGCAGCCAAGCCCCGTGAGGTGTCAGAGCAGCTACGGAGCGGGGTGCGCTGGGGAGGCCCCGCAGAGCCTCTGGACCTTGGTCTTTGCCACTCCCGTGCCAGGTTCCTGCGGGAAGAGACGAGAGCAGCTCTTTGCTCAGCAATAAAGCAGGGTGTGAAGCAGCAGCCCCTGGGCAGCCTCTGGAGCAACGCTGGGAGCTGCCGAGAGCTGGACTCCACATCGGAGAGGCTGAAAGGGGCTGAAACGGGGTCGTCACCGCTGGAAAACCACCAAGGACGACTGCAGCAGGGTTCGGCATCGCTGCTGGCCAGGCTGCAGAAGCTGCTTCTAGGGAATTTGTCCTCAATCCTTGGGACCAAGAGCTCCATGGGTTTGGTGGGGGTATCCCAGAGAAGACCCCCATGCGGCTGAGGGGGTGGGAGGATGGGGCAGGGGAGATGGGGTGGAGGGAGACGGGCGTCAGGGTGTGGGATGGGGGAGCAGTGTGGTGGGTGCCAGGGCGATGGGGTGCTGGGTGCTGGGTGTGGCGCAGGGGACAGGGCGGGGGGACAGCCTGGGAGGGGGACACGGTGTGGGATGGGGGGATGCAAAGCTGGGGGTGCGGGGATGCAGGGCTGGGGGTGCAGGGGTGCAGGGTGGGGGTGCGGGGGTGCAGGGCTGGGGGTGCAGAGCTGGGGGTGCGGGGATGCAGGGCTGGGGGTGCAGGGGATGCAAAGCTGGGTGTGCAGGGATGCAGAGCTGGGGGTGCAGGGGATGCAGGGCTGGGGGTGCGGGGATGCAGGGCTGGGGGTGCAGGGGTGCAGAGCTGGGGGTGCGGGGGTGTAGAGCTGGGGGTGCGGAGATGCAGGGCTGGGGGTGCAGGGGTGCAGGGCTGGGGGTGCGGGGATGCAGGGCTGGGGGTGCGGGAGTGCAGGGCTGGGGGTGCAGGGGTGCAGAGCTGGGGGTGCGGGGGTGCAGGGCTGGGGGTGCAGGGGTGCAGGGGCGGTGGGTGCCAGGGTGCAGGGCTGGGGGTGCCGGGTATCAGGGTGCGCGATGCGGGGACGGGTCGGTAGGTGCTGCCGTCCCGGTACCGGGGCGGGGAGAGCGGGGACAAAGAGGGGAAGGGGCGGGACCGGATCCGGCGGGGGCGGGAGAGGGGATGGGAGAGGGGATGGGAGAGGGGATGGGAGAGGGGATGGGAGAGGGGATGGGAGAGGGGATGGGAGAGGGGATGGGAGAGGGGATGGGAGAGGGGATGGGAGAGGGGATGGAAAAGGGGTGGGAGAGGGGATGGGAGAGGGGTGGGAGAGGGGATGGAAAAGGGGTGGGAGAGGGGATGGGAGAGGGGATGGGAGAAGGGATGGGAGAAGGGATGGGAGAGGGGATGGGAGAGGGGATGGAAAAGGGGTGGGAGAGGAGATGGGAGAGGGGATGGAAAAGGGGTGGGAGCGAGGGTGGGAACGGCTGCGCTTCTTCCCAGGAAGAGGGGATGAGAGGTGTGTGTTGTGTTACCCCAACATTTCAAACGAAAAAAGCTGCTTTTACAAAAATGTTCCCCGGTTTTCGGAGAGTGGGAATGTCCCGGGTGCGCCTTTGGGCTTGGATTAGGGAGAAGGCAGCCAAGATTTAGGAGCAAGCACCTCCAGGAGACAAGCACAGGCTTGGCTTGAGGGGGACAGCCAATTCCATAGGGTTTCCCATCGGCAGCCAGCGGCTCTGGGTGCTGCTCTCCAGTGGAGGCCTTGTGGGGAGCTTCCAGGTGGAGTTCCCAGCTGTCATCACATGGTTGCTCCAGTTTTCCCAACACGGCTCATCAGGGCAATGCCGGATCATGCCTGTAAGCATCCAAAACCATCCACCCACTCTGCTGCAGTGCGGAGAGAAGAGGGACACCCATGGCAGCCGTGTGGAAACCCTGCGGTACCCACCCCGTCTCCAAATTGGAAAGGTTTGGTTCAGAGTTGTAACCATCCGTTAATATAATGTGAAATTGCTCTATGCTTCCTTCTCCTCTTATCCCCGAGCTCCCAAAGATACCCGGCACCGTGAGGTCCACCCAGCATCCCACTTGGAGATGTTTCCAGCCCCGAGGGTTGTTTTTTTATTCCTTATTTTCAATCATTTTAGGTCAGAGCGGCACAAAGAAGGAGCAACATCTCTGTGGGCTTTTGCAGGTGTCCAAAATACTCTGAAAGCCTCATTGAGGCCATCACAGCTTCTCAGTGGAGGAGGAACACACAGAGCACATCACCTATCAACCTCTGGCTAATCCCACGGGTCACAAGGATGAGTTGGAGTCGAGCACCCACCTTTGGAAGCTCATAGAGATGGTGGAGAGCATCTGCACCTCCATCCTTTGGTGGCCGTACATCGGGTACCTGTTGAGCAGCAGAAGAGTTAACAACAGGGCAGTAAGTTTTATGGGAAGCTTGGAGTTCAGCTGTACAAATCCTATTAGCATTAACATCGGCCGCGGGGCTAAATCCTCGCGTTCTGCGCAGAAATTGAATCCCTGAGGGGCTGCCTTAAATCAACAAATGCTCGGAACAGGAGAGTCGGGAGCAGAGGAAGGGTTGTTTGGGCATGGGAAGTAAATCAGGCAGCGCTCGGGGATTCTGTGGTGTCACGGAAAGTCGTTTGGGTCGGAGATGGTGGTGGATCCGGAGGGCGAGCAATGCCCCAGGTGGGCAGGGACCCCGCGCCCCGAGGGGATGGAGGAGAGGAGGATGAAATAGCAAGAAAAAAGGAAGAGGGAAAGAGAAAAGTGAGGGCCAGGAGCGTTATTAGAGGGGCACAGGGAAAGGAGTGGCAAGAGAAGAGGATTTGAGCAGGGGGAAGGAGCGGGAGAGGGAAAGGAGGCAGGGAGAGGCAAACATGAAGAGGAGGGGAAGACGAGGAATGTGGAAAGGCGAAGGGCTGGGGATTTTTTGGGCAATGCAGGAGATAATGGTGTGGCAGACTGGATTTCCAGTTCAATTCCCATTTCTGTCCCTTCCCTGGGTTCAAACACCAGGGCTTTTATTATCAGCACACGGCCCTGCATCGCGCGCCGATGCATTCCAGCGGGGATGAGCACCCAGTGCGGAGCAAGAGCCCTTCAGAAAGGCTCCTCTGACTCCCCTCCCCACATCTCCCCTTATTGCTGGTTTGTTAAAAACAAGAGAGAAAAAGGAAAGGAAGAAAGGAAGGGGCCATCCAGCATTTTCTCCACAGCTTTGAAGCTTGCATCAGCATCAGGATTCATTTTGATCCTGTGTGTAAAGTAAAACCTTTGCAGCTTTACAGCCTGGAATGAGGTGTCCGTAATGGGAGCCAGGGACGAGGTTTCTCTGCGTAGGAGAGCCTGAAAACCAGGTCCGATCTCCCTGCCAGCCCCAGGCCAGTGGCCATGGGGAGTTCCACACTGCGGCTCTGCTCACTGCTCACTTTTTTGCCCTCTTTTTGCTTTTCTCAGCCTGGGTTTGTCCCCCCATGGCGGTGCTGAGCAGTGAACGTCACCAAATGGATGGAGAATAGCCCTGAGGAGAAGGACTTGGGGCGCTGGGGGAGGATAAGCTCCACAGGAGCCAGAGATGAGCGCTCCCAGCCCAGAAACCACCCATGTCCTGGGCTGCATCCGGAGCAGTGGGACCAGCAGGGAGGGAGGGGATCCTGCCCCTCTGCTCCGCTCTGAGAGACCCACCTGGAGCCTGTGTCCAGCTCTGGAGTGCTCAGCACAGGGAGCACACGGAGATGATCCGAGGGCTGAGCAGCTCCTGTCCGAGGCCAGGCTGGGAGAGTTGGGGCTGTTCAGCCTGGAGAAGGGAAGGCTGTGGGGAGACCTTAGAGCAGCTTCCAGGGCTGAAAGGGGCTCCAGGAGAGCTGTGGAGGGGCTCTGGATCAGGGAGGGCAGGGATGGGATGAGGGGAATGGTTTTGAGCTGAAAGAGGGGAGACTGAGATGAAATCTTGGGGAGAAACATTTCCTGTTCAGGTGGGGAGGCCCTGGCCCAGGGTGCCCAGAGCAGTGGTGGCTGCCCCATCCCTGGAGGGGTTCCAGGCCAGGTTGGATGGGGCTCGGAGCCCCTGATCCAGTGGGAGGTGTCCCTGCCCATGGCAGGGGGTGGGACTGGATGGGCTGTGAGGTCCCTTCCAACCCAAACCATTCTATGCTCCTAAACAACCTGACAGAGTCAGCACGTTGTAAGCAGTGGCGCAGGGGATCCTGCTCGTTCACCAGCCTCTTTTTCCGTGGGAAATGTGTTGGGCTTTGAGGAAACCACAGGCAGCACTCGGCTCCCTGCGAGTGACCTGAGAAAATCAACGGTGACTTCAATAAAAGCCAGAGGAGCCGTCACGAGGGCTGCACATGATGCTCATACACGAGACGCTAACGCGGCACAGCTGCACGGAAAGGGCTTCTCTGGGGGGATAATGGGAAGTGAGGGGGAAACAGGGCTGGTTTGCTCCGTGATTAAGCCAGGGAGAAGCCAGAGGGATGCGCTGAGGGGATTTTCTCGGCTCATTAGAAGTGCATGACTTTTCCTGGGTAGCATCAGCACCGGTGTCGTGGAGGTGTTCCCTGCTGGCAATGTGACAGGGCCTGCGGGAAAGAGCTCGGGAGCGAACGCTGTGAGGCCAGAGAAATCCCTGCCTGGAGACACTGTGGAGCAAGAGCAGCTTCCCAAAAAGCTGAGAAACCAGAGCTGCTGCGATCACTGATGTTGAAGTCCTTTCCAGATGTCTCATGGCAGCATCTCCCCGCAGGACGGAGCGCAGGGCGATGGGGATGCTGCTGCAAAGAAGGACATGGGTTCTTCCACAGGCACTGCCCCGCATCCCTGGGATGGGCAGGAGGCGTAAACCAACAGCCTGGCTGCTGTAGCCCTTGCAAAAGCAGTTATTGACCCCGCTATTCTCGTTAGACACTCGTGTGAGGACTTGTGCTCTGCCAGTCGGAAGTGTTCCCGTGGTGTGAAGATTACTGCTGTGCTAAGATACAAACGTACCCGAAGAAAAGGGAATTTTAAACCATTATGGCAAGTTTTTGCTGGATTCTGGGCTGGCAAGCGGAGCTGGATGTGTGTGGGACCCGCAAGCTCTCCGCACGGAGGGTGATTCATTATCAACACAATTAATCTAAAGAGGAGGGTTTCTTCCCCAGAGCGAGATTGCAGTTCAGCCATCAGACTTTGACTTAGTGTCGGAGTCTGTGGGGAAAAAGGCTCCCATCAGGTCATGGCATGCGAACTGGTTGGGTTGGACCACTGGGAAGGGCTGGAATGGGCAGCCCAAGGCCATGGTGGAGACCCCACACTGGGGTGGTTGTGTTGGAGGAGACTCAGTTTGCAATCCATCCTCTGTTCTGGGCAAAACGGTCCTTGCATCAGAGTGCTGGTGATGAGCTGAACGTTTTGGGTTGGATCATGTGATACGGTGAAAGGAAACGGTGTCAAGTTGTGCCAGGAGAGGTTTAGAGTGGATATCGGGGAAAATTTCTTTACTGAAAGAGTGGTGAAGCCCTGGCAGAGGCTGCCCAGGGCAGTGGTGGAGCCTCCATCCCTGGAGGGGCTTGAAAAACATGCAGACATGGCACTTTGGGCCATGGTTTAGCAGGCACGGTGGGACTGGGCTGGCAGTTGGATTGGATGAGCCAAGAGGGCTTTTGCAACCTTAATGATTCCATGATTCTGTTCAGGTTGACTCAATTGTCTTGACTGGAGTGGTCAGGAATTGATTTCGGGAAGCTGTGCCAAATGCTGGTTTGTGTGGACGCCTTGACAAACTAAAAAACCCCCAAAAGGTTTGTCCCTACCACGGAAACCCCATCAGCATCGACCACGATTAAATGAGGTGGGTCGTTAGCACTGTTTGGACAGAGCACGATATCAAAAGCCATTTATTCTGCTATTACTATTCATTATTCCCTCCAGTGTTGCCCTGGATGTTTGAGCTGGGATCTGCCTAATCCCGTAAAGCCCAGCTTCTCCTCATGCCAGAACGGGGAACAAAGTCATAATTCTCCTTTCGCAGCCGCCCAGGCTGTTGCTATGGGAATGATGCGACGGCCGAGCTCAGCGGAGCCGCGTTCCTGCCACGCAGGTAGGAGAAGACGCTTTCCAAAGGGAAAACTGCCCTGAGTCAAGCACAGCTCTTTGACAATTAGCCAGGGAGGTTGTAAATCACTCAATCAAAGTGACAGTGCCGGAGGCACGGGGACATGGATTCTGAATTGTAAATTAAGACCCAGGCGGGCCTGGAGGTATCGGAAGGTGCTGAGATTTCATGGGATGGTTTGTGTTGGAAGGGACCTCCAAGCCCATCCAGTCCCACCGTCTGCCATGGGCAGGGACACCTCCCACTGGATCAGGGGCTCCAAGCCCCATCCAACCTGGCCTGGAACCCCTCCAGGGATGGGGCAGCCACCACTGCTCTGGGCACCCTGGGCCAGGGCCTCCCCACCTGAACAGCAAAACAGTTCTCCCCAAGACCTCATTTCCTTCTCCCCTCTTTCAGCTCCAAACCATTCCCCTTGTCCTGTCCCTGCACTCGCTGATCCAGAGCCCCCTCCATTGCTTTCCTGGCACCCGTTTCAGCCCTGGAAGCTGTTCTAAGTTCTCCTCGGAGCCTTCTCTTCTCCAGGATGAACAACCCCAGCTCCCAGCCTGGCCTCGGACAGGAGCTGCTCAGCCCTCGGATCACCTTCACGCTCACCTCACTTCTTTAAGCATCGACCCGAGCACAGTGAGGATGTAAAGATCCCTCCAATCTGTCATTCAGAAATGGGAAATTGGGGAAAAATAGATGATTTGCATGCCTGACGGGCATGAAATCCCCCCCAAGCTTTCCTGAGCCGAGGGGAGCGCGGTCAGGTCCCGCTCACAGCCCTGCTTTGCCGTTGCTCTAATCCTTAATTCCTGATTTTGCCACCTGCACTGTGTTTCATCAAATTTTAAAGCTAATGGCTTTGCCAAACTCACATGGCACCGGAGCAGATGTTTAAGTGCAGCGCAGGATGAATAAATTATGGGTCTCGTGGATGTACAGTGAATGAAGGAGAGGCTGGATGGCTCTGAATGGAGAGATAATTGATTTAAATGACATTGTCCATTGTAATCACCTGGGATTAGCTCTTTGGGCACAGGCAAAATAAGAGACCCGGCAATTAAAGATACTGGTCTAATGACCCGCCTGCACGCGATCCCTGCTCAGCCTTGGTTTTGGCAGCTCGGAGGGTTTTCTGCCTCTTTGTCCCACCTCGATTGTCGGGTGGGGAGAAGAAAACAAGGGTGATTTTGGTGTCGCTGCACCTGTAGTGGTCCAGGGCTGAGCTTGCAGAGTGTGCTTTGGGAATCTGGGGCTCCAGGAGGGTGGAAGGGAAGGGGGAGCAGCAGGGGGAGAGCACCCGAATGATTTGATGTTGGAGAAGGAGCTTTGCCGTGAGACATGTACGGAGATCAACCTGTCTGAGCCTGGAAGGGGACCTGATTGCAATGCAGAAGGACCCAGAGAGGAGAATATAGTAAGCATTAACGAGCTTTTTAATTACACAGAGAACAAAGAGTGGGTGCTAGGCCACCAGCTCCAGCTCCAGCAGCACCAGGCTGCCTGTTTTAACCTGAAGGATGGGTTAAAAGCGGCTGTGACTCGCGAGCCCCCGGGTTCCACTGCTCTGCTGGGCTACAGCCGAGTGTGACGACCCTGGGTAAGTCCCTTAACCTTTCTGCTCGGTTCCTTCCGATGGGTGAGGTGTTTGCCTGGCAGGGTTAAATAAATCAGCTGAGCGAACCCATCGCTGCCATGGAATTAACAATTCCCTTGGATTCCAAGAGATCACCTCGCTCTCTGATGGATGCTGCTGTGCCAGGATTACCCTGTGCCTCCAAGCAGCTGCGTTTTGGGGGCTCGGTGCCACTCCTGGCCTTGCAAATAACAGCCTGGAGGTGGGATTGGGCTGAACTCAGGGCAGTTCTGCACGGAAAACACCTTTTTGGGTTTTTTTTTGCAGCTCTGGCACAAGTTCTGCTGTAGCACATCGGCTTTTTAATCATCATCTGGTCTCTGCCTGGCAAGGAGAGCTGCAGCCAAGCAAAGCCTCCTCCACTGCGCCCCTGTCTCGGGGAGCAAAGACAGCAAAGAGCAGGAGACGAAGGATTCCTGCTCTGGGAATAGCTCGGTCACCTCCGAAGATGGTCACCTCCAGCAGGGGAGAGGGAGGAGGGACCCGATGCGCTGCCAGCAGCAGCTCCAGCGTGGGCACGGCTGCTGGTGTTCTAGAGCCACAGAATCATTAAGATTGGAAAAGCCCTCTGAGCTCATCCAGTCCATCCATCAGCCCAACCCCACCGTGGCGACCAAACCCTGTCCCCAAGCGCCACAGCCACACGTTGTTTGACCCACTCCAGGGATGGAGACTCCACCACCACCCTGGGCAGCCTCCGCCAGGGCTTCGCTGCTCTTTTGGTAAAGAATTTTTCCCTCCTTTCCAATTTAAACCTCCCCTGGTGCAACTTGAGGCCGTTTCCTCTCGTCCCATCACTCGTTACTCCGGATGTCTGTGCAAAGGATGCTGGGCAAAAAGAGCTTGATCCTGCCCGTGGCTCCTGGGCAATGCTGCAAGGAAGAAAACAGGCACACAGAGATGAAAAAGGCTTTCTAATAACAAAAGCGGGCAGGTGGAAAGCTGCAGGGAGACGTCTCCGCGCCGGTGACAGCCGGTTTTGCAAATGTTGCTGAGTCAGCATACAGGAGGGTGGGTGCCTCTGCGGGCTGCGATGGCTCCTCCGGGAGAAAATGGTCCCGGGTGGATCTCAGCTGCTTCCACGGGCACGGGAATCCCTGGAGAGGGATCGGCACTGCCAGGACAGGAGATGGGAGAGAAAGTGCTGTTAACAGTGTTTTATCTCGAGGAACAGACGCCGGATTCGCGTCCTGGTCAGGGTTTGCCTCCCAAACCTCTCCCCTTTATAAGAGTTTAAACCCAAACCTCCTGGTGTGGGGGAGGCTGAGGGGACAGGAGGGGCTGCACAAGGGCAGCGTAAATGTCCCTCCATCCCAGCATCCTGTTCCAGCGTGGATTTGTGTGGGAACAGGGATTTTGGACACTTCCCGGCATGATGCTTTGCGAAATCCTGCTATTAATGGGCTCTGGGACTCCTCAAGAAGCAGGTGATGTCTCGGTGGTCCGGCAGTGGGATTTCCCCGCGCACGGGCTGGGGAAGCAGCTGGAGGAGCTCAGCCTCTGCTCAGCATCGGTCAAGAACGGAATGTAGTGGATGCCCATGTGTTTTACAGCCCGCGCTGTCAGCTCTGGGCTGAGCTCAGCCTCGCTCTGCGCACAGCCCTGCTTGGATCCGGTAATTCACTTTGAATTTATCATGGAATGGTTTGGGTTGGAAGGGACCTCCAAGCCCATCCAGTCCCACTCCCTGCCATGGGCAGGGACACCTCCCACTGGATCAGGGGCTCCGAGCACCTCCAGGTGCTTTCCTGGAGCCCCTTTCAGCCCTGGAAGCTGTTATAAGGTCTCCCCACAGCCTTCCCTTCTCCAGGATGAACTCTCCCAGCCTGGCCTCGGACAGGAGCTGCTCAGCCCTCGGATCATCTCCGTGGCCTCCTCTGCCCTCGCTCCAACATCTCCGCGTCCTCCCTGTGCTGAGGACTCCAGAGCTGGACACAGGCTCCAGGTGGGATCCCCTTTGCTCGGAGACACCTGCGACACGCGAGATATTACAGGAAAGCTGAGGAGGGACTGTTCATAAAGGCCTGTGGTGACAGGACAAAGGGGAATGAGTATCAACTGGGGAGAGGCAGATTTAGACTGGACATTAGGAAGAATTTCTTCACCATGAGAGTGAGGAGACACTGGAACAAGCTGCTAAGGGAGGTGGTGGCTGCCCCATCCCTGGAGGGGTTCCAGGCCAGGTTGGATGGGTTTGGAGCCCCTGATCCAGTGGGAGGTGTCCCTGCCCATGGCAGGGGGTGGGACTGGGTGGGCTTGGAGGTCCCTTCCGACCCAAACCATTCCATGATTCTATGATTCCACGTTTCCTGCACCTCCAGGGCTGCCCAGACCTTCCCGTGCCGAAGGGGAGCCGTGTCCTCTCCCCCCGCAGCGGACGCTCCCCCTCCAGCCTGCCGGATGGGACGCCTGCCATTTCCTTTGGCGAGAGCCCCGCTCGGAGCCTTTTTTTCCCCTTCATTCAGGCTGACAACTGGGCCTCAGCATCAGCTGCTGGTTGCTCAGCATCAGCCTTTCAGCAAACAGCAGGTGCAAGCGGGGCGACCCCGGGCTCCGCTGCAGTAATCCCGCTCCCCCCTCACTCAATATTGTCCCCTCGGCTCAAGAATGTTTTTGTCTGCCCTTCACAGTTGTGAATTCTCTTATAGATTGTAAAGAAATCTCTTTCTAATGGTCCTGCGGGGCCGCGGCCCGGGCTGCGTCGCTGCACGGGGGAGCGTGGCTGACACAGCTGTGCGGCAGGAGATGCTCCAGCTCGGCAGCTGCCGGCGACGGCTCCGGCACAGGGAGGATGCCCAGGGATCGTCTCCTCTCCGCATGCATCGTGGCGGCGAGAGCGTGTGGCTGCACGGGCCCTCGCCCCCGCCCGGGAGAAGAAACCGGCTCACCCACACGTGGGAAACACGGAGGTGACGCGGCCGCGGTTTCTGCTCCATCAATGATGGTTTTGGGTGAGGTTCAACAGGGCCGAGCACCAGGTTCTGCACTTGGGACACAACCACCCCGTGCGGCTCCAGGCCTGGGGAAGAGCTGCTGGAAAGCTGCTGGCAGAGAAGGTCACCAGCATCCTGGCTTGGATCTGCCACGGTGAGCCCAGCGGGAGCAGGGAAGGGACTGCACTCCTGTGCTGGTGAGGCCACACCTCGAATCCTGGGTTCAGCTTTGGGCCCTTCACTCCAAGAAGGACATTGAGGCGCTGGAGCGTGTCTGGAGAAGGGAACAGAGCTGGAGAAGGGGCTGGAGAACAGGGGTTGTGAGGAGCGGCTGAGGGCCCTGGGGCTGTTCAGCCTGGAGAAGAGAAGGCTGAGAGGAGACCTCATCGCTGTCTATAACCGCTGGAAAGGAGGTTGTGGTGAGGTGGGTGCTGGGCTCTTCTCCCAAGAAACAAGTGAGAGGATGTGAGGAAATGGCCTCGAGCTGCACCAGGGGAGGATCAGATTGGATATTGAGGAAAATCTCTTTACTGACAGAGTGGTGAAGCCCTGGCAGAGGCTGCCCAGGGCAGCGGGGGAGTCACCACCCCTGGAGGGGTTCCAAACCCATGTAGGTGTGGCTGTGGGGGACCTGCTTTGGTTGGCACGGTGGGGTTGGGCTGACGGTTGGACTGGATGAGCTGAGGGGGCTTTTCCAACCTTAATGATTCTCTGACTCTCTGACTTTCACCACAGCGAGCTCTGCCAGGAGCCCCGGGGAAAGCCACAAGGCACGCGAGAGCCCCAGTGAGCAGAGCTGGTGAGCATCGCAGCGCGAGGAGCCAGGAGCAGGAGAGATGCTGCACGATGCTCGGGCATCGCGGCAGGGCTTGGCCTCAGCTCATCACCTCCGTACAGTGAAAACGAGACTCAATGACACTTTCGTTATGTGTCACCCTGTACCAAAACTGCACAGCAAAGCCCGGTGCAGGAGAGAAACATCATCCTTCCGCAGGTTACCGAAGCCTCCCTTCCTCTCGTGGACCTCTCAAAGCAAGAAACCGCATCCTCTGCCGCACACACGCTCCATCTCCTGGGGCAGGAGGTGGGGATGGAGGGGTCGCGGGGGCTCTCTGGGGATCTGGGCTCTGCAGGGAGCTGCCGAGAGCGAGCAGGTGGTCCCACGGCACCGCAGCCGCCTGGAAACCCCATCTGGCAGCGCCCACGGGATGCAGGAGGTGGTTTGGGGGGTGGGAACCAACCCAGACAAGTCACTGCTGAGAGATGGGGACGATCGCTGTCCCCCTGCTTGGGACGCTGCTCAAACACAGCCCCCTCTCCCCCACCCTGGATGGTTTGGCACAGTCTGACTTTGCCAGACTGAATGAGTTACCAAAGCAGAGCGGCTCTCTCTGCGCCAGCCCCTCTGCAGCAGTTCTTACCTTGCAGTCACGTATCCAAACAAATGTCCCCGGCGCGTTTATAAACACCGTGGGCATTCCCACGAACACGGGCCTCTGTTTAAACGCATTCCGGACACACCTTGGAGAAGCCACGGTCCCACAGCCCCGGGAAGGATGAGGCAGAACAACCAGAGGTGTTACAGCCTCTCTTCACCGCAACATCTTCCACTTGAGTTTCTGCATCCAATTCTGTCCCGTCGCAGCTCAGCACAACCCTGGCTTTTCCATAATAAGCTGACTCGCAGCTCCCGAGTGGACTCACGGAGCAAAGGGGCATCGATTAAGACGCAGAACAAGTTTTCTTGTGCAAGTGCCGGCAGCGTGCATCGCAGCGGAGGAGCCTGGAGAGAGCAGGACTGCAGCATCCACGGCAGGAACACCGGGCAAGAGGACACAACCCAACCTTCCTGCCCTTCCACTGCTCGGAACAGTTCAAGAACCTGCTCTGCTGGGAAAGCCTTGGCCTCACACGCTTACCCGGCTGCAGCAGATGGAGATCAGCACATCCTCAGGTGTAGCTGCTTCGTGGCAGAATGCCTTCAGCTGCAAAATTCACCTGGAAGAGATCAAACTGAGCCAGGGGTTTGCTCCCTTTGGGACATTCTGCTCCAACCGTTCCTCCACGTGAGGTTCACCCCTGGGGAAGGAGCTGCAGAACCGCTCTGGGCACACAGTGAGAAAGGCAGCACCGGAGCTGGACGCCCCGGGAGCCCGCGGGGCAACCTGCTGCGCTTTCCCTCCCTTCGAGCACTCAATAAACCGTTAACCAGCAGCTCCCCCCCAGCTTCTGCTTTACATTTGGATCCAGCCGTGGGCTCACCGCTGAACCCACCCACCTGCGGGAACCATGGGGTGCAGGACCTGTCCCGCCTTTCCCAGGGTTGTGGATTCCCAATAAGCCACAAGACGCTTCCTTACAAACCCGCCTCATTCAGAATCCCCACCTTTTATCCACGCAGTGAGAATAAACTCTGTATTTACCTTCACGAACAATTCCCTCTGCTCTCCATGCTTTCTCTGCTCAGTTGCCACGGGGCGAGCGACTTGGAAACCAGGGAAGAAGCTGCACATCCAGCCTTCCCCCACCACCAGCCAGAGGCTTAGCACATCCAACGCTGCCAAATCCTTACCAGCCCAGGACAATTCCCACTGCAAGCACAGAGCAGGTGCTCTTCCCATCAGATCCAGGGGCACAGCACCCTGGCACGCTGTCCCCGTTGGCTCCGCTGCTCTCCGGAGGAAGCCTGAGGCACAGCCCAGATGTACTGCTATAAATACACGTGTATCTTTAAAATGAGCATTGGTACTGCTATAAATACATTTATATATATTTAAAATGTGTGTTAGGGGGGAATCTGTGGTTGGTCGGAGGGAGGGACAACAGGGAAAGCAAGGCTGCGCCCAGTGCTGCTCCCTGCCCTGCGCTGGGAACCCCCCGGGGAGCTCCGGCCACGCAGGAAAAACCTGGCTCATCAGTGAAGATTAACATTCTTCTCCCCTGAGACATAGAATCCCTAGGTTGGAAAAGACCCTTCGGATCAAGCCCAACCATACCTGCCTGCTACTAAATCGTATCCCTGAGCAAAGAGCCCTCCCAGCCGCTCTTTCGCCCAGTGCAAAGCAAACCCTCGCCGGGCGAGTGGGATCTGACTGACACAACTGCTCAAGATTCATGAATGCCTCCCTCCGCCCTGTCCCGTGATCCGTTTGACGTTGATTCATTCGACCCTTCACTCCGAGGTGCTGAGCAGCCCAGAAAGTGACGGCTTTATTTATTACCTGTATTAAAAATTGGATGTCTCTGGTGTTAAAAGACAGGTTTAAAAATCTGCAGGTCCCTTCCACCCCAGAAAAGCTGTTTTCAACAGTCTGAACCTCACCACCTCCTGACGGGGCTCTAACGCTCGTTAAAGGAGCTTCTGGACGGGGATGGATTGTGCAGGGATTCAATTCCTGTGATCTTTTGAGAGCCTGCAAGGAAAAACACGGTGATTCACTCCTGGATTAACGATTCACTCCTGGATTAACGAGTTGAAGAACGCCGCAGAGGTAAAACAGGAGTTCCTGATATGCGTTGGAGATGCTGCGTTTGTGCTCCCACCACCTCTCCGGTTAGATTTTCCATGTTACTGGGACACAGGGACTGCAGAGAGCAGCTCCGCGACACCAGCTGCTGCTGCCCCAGACACGGGTGCTGGGAGGGCGCAGGGCTCAGGGCTCACGGCTCCTGCTGCCCTCTCTCCTCACAGCGGGAATCTGCTGCCCACACCGCTGGGCAGAGGTGGAAACTCCTGCCCTTCAGGGGACACTGAAGTGGGATGTAGCGACTGCAGCGGTTTTGTGACTCGCACAGACAGACTCCGCCACCACCCTGGGCAGCCTCTGCCAGGGCTTCACCACTCTGTCGGTAAGGAAATTGTTCCAAATATCCAATCCGAAACTCCCCTGGCACAACTTGAGGACATTTCCTCGCGTCCTATTCCTTTTTACTTGAGAGAAGATTCAAGATAGTGATTTTTTCTTCAGTCCACAGCATTTTAAAATTCTCTATTAGTCTGCTGTCCCCCAGGACAGACAGATCATAGAATCATGGAATGGTTTGGGTTGGAAGGGACCTTAGAGCCCATCCAGTCCCACCCGCTGCCATGGGCAGGGACACCTCCCACTGGATCAGGGGCTCCGAGCCCCATCCAACCTGGCCTGGAACCCCTCCAGGGATGGGGCAGCCCCCCCTGCTCTGGGCACCCTGGGCCAGGGCCTCCCCACCCGAACAGTGAAGAAATTCTTCCTTATGTCTATGTCAATCACACCCAAAAAAATACACAAAGCTTTAAGCACTTTGCTAAAACTGCTGGGAGGCTGCCTACGTGGCAACACTTTAATTAATTGTTCTGTCATATTTGCAGCATTTGATTTTTTTGTGTGATTCGCTCTTTAAGGCTGGGAATATGCTGTAAGAAAGCCAGGCAAACTTCAATTTGTGTATAATAAGCACTGAAAACATCCACAAACACTGCTGTGCTCCGACTTCTCTGCCGACCGAAGGTGGAGTGTGAGTACAGGCTCCAGAACAACCTTCAGAATAAACCCAAATAACCCCAAACAGTCAGCCTCCTCCCGCCCTCCTCATTCACGGGTGTCACAATGCAGGTCTGACATTCCAAGTGTTCCTGGAATGATGGATGGGGACATCTCTGAGTGAATAACACCGCAGGAGGCAGTCAATCAGGGCAGCGATGGCTTGGGGCGGCACCAAAAGAACTTGAGAAGCAGCAGGAAGAGGAAAGAAAGAATATTTTCCATAATACGGAAAGAAATAGGCGTGGTATTTTAAGGAGGTTTTAGGAATCATCACCTAAAACACTGCTTGTGCGTCGATGATGCTCGAGTGTTCATGACAGCCACTCCCATGTGGTTGGCATCAAGTTCCCAAAGTTATTGATCCCATCGGAAGGTCACGATGGGAAATCCCACCTTCCAGTGGTAATTGCTAAATGCTAGAGATTTAATGGCACTCAGGGGGGGTTAAAAGAACAAAATAATTCCTTCACTGTCCATTTTTGGGGGGCGAGACTGTGCTCAGCAGTGGCTGCCTCTGGTTTCAGGCACCCTGCTCACCAGCTTTGACGGCTGTGCATCCCCCAGAGGAACCTCAACCCTGGAACGCTGAGAATTGGGACAGCTTATGAATCAGGATGATCATAAGAAGAGGAAAACCACTTTTCTTCCACGCTACTGCCTGATTCATCTTGTCAAAGCCCAGCCCAGCACTGTCTGTCAGGCAGAAGAAAGCCCACAAGTGATGATCCCAGAATCCCAAGCAGGAAGAAGAGAATTGTGCGCTTCAGTCTCTGTGGTGAAAGGCCTCGTGGTGGTCAGGGTGGTGCCTCTCCACTGGTGGATGTTACTTATAAGTGGCATTAAAGGCCCGGCCAATGACAAGCCTGCGCACTTCACTGGTGCCTGCCCCGATCTCGTAGAGCTTGGCGTCGCGCAGGAAGCGCCCCATCGGATAGTCATTGATGTAACCGTTCCCACCTGCAGGCAGAGAAAGAATCAAAGGTCAGTTCTTCTCTCTGATCCCAGGGGCTGAGGGTGGGATGGGAGAGAGCTCCGTTCTGGCACAGCGCTTGGCTCTCTCACAGAATCACAGAATCATTAGGTTGGAAAAGGCCTTCATCAACTTGAACAGTACCTGTCCACCACTAAATCATATTCCCAAGCACCTCATCTCCCTGTCTTTTAAACCCCTCCAGGGATGGTGCCTCATCACCTCCCTGGGCAGCCTCTCCCAGGGCTTGATAGACCTTCCTGTGAAGAAATGTTTTCTAATGTCCAATCTAAACCTGCCCTGGTGCAGCTTAAGGCCATTCCCCCTTGTCTTGTCCTCTGTCACTTGGGAGAAGAGCTCAGCTCCGTCCTCTCCACAACCTCCTTTCAGGGAACTGTAAAGAGCAATAAGGTCTCCCCTCAGCCTCCTCTTCTCCAGACTAAACAACCACTTCCCTCAACTGCTCCTCGAAAGACTCATTCTCCAGCCCCATCCCCAGCCTTGTCGCTCTTCTCTGGACACGCTCCTGCCATCCCTTAGAGAAAAACACTGCCAGCAGCTCACCCAGACACTGAATCCCATCCAGAGCCACCTGAGTCGCGCACTCGGCTGAGTAGAGGATGACTCCAGCGCAGTCCTAAAGGAAAACCGCAGTGATGACAGTCAGTAAAGGTGTCACCTGCCCTTCTCCAGGCTCCGTGTCGCTCTGACCTTTCCATTTCTCTGCAGACATCTGCTAACAAGCCTGAACTACCTGATCGCAGAGGCACAGGAGTCATTCCCCAGCAAGCAAAAAGTCATTCTGTCACTACAGAACAGTTGTGTCGGGGCTGTAAAGGCCACAAGAAGACAGGAAAAGCAAAAGAAAGAGCACAGCAGGAGAGCTGGTCTCTTCCAAATGCACATCATGCCCACAGGAGACCGATGTGATTTGATTTGGGAGGCAGGGCTCTGTGCTCCAACTGTTAAACGTTCCTTCCACAGAGCTCTGGTGACAGTGCTGGCTGTGGAGGTGACAACACCTCAGAATGACTGTTACAGCCCCCTCCAACAGCCAGGAGATTGTGTCTGGGCTTCTAATAAACACCTACTGATGCAGTTAAAATCTGTAGAACAAGGCTTCCTTTTGATTTGTGGCTAAAAAACCCCACACTTAGGACTGTGAACGAATCATTTGAAGCCGCAGTGCAGAACCTCGAACCTGTTCATGACCTGAGACCCAGCAGAAGGTGGAATCGAGCTCACCTTTGCGTTGAAGTGGCCCCTGTCGCAGGCCTTTGCCACGTTGTAGACGTACTGCCGGCACGCCATCAGCCGTGTGTACATATCGGCCATCTTGCCCTGCATGAGCTGTGTTGCAGAAGACAGAGACATCGATATGAGGGAGGAGAAGATTATCTTCTGCACGAGTGCCAGAGACCACCCATCACCCAAGATGTCTCATAGAAACAAAGGAGAAGATGTGGATTCAGCAGACACAGCTGGAGGTTCCATCAGGTCAAACTCCCAGATGTCCCTCACCTCTACAGTGGCCTCAGGTGACGGGCTCAGAGGTCTTTTCTCCTCCTCACCACACCACTACCTAGAATCACAGAACTGTTTGATTGGAAAAGACCAAAGACTCGAGGTGCAGCCTCCCCAGTGCTGAGCAGAGGCGAAGGACGACTTCCCTGGCCTCGTGCAGCCCCAGCACAACCTCCACGCAGAGACCGCTCCCACCACAGAGCTCCTCATCTGCTCATTTTTAAAGAAAAAAAGCAAGATAACAAGAAGTTTCTAATTCCTTGCATGCCTCACCTGGAAGTGGCCAATTTTCTGTCCAAATGCTTCTCTGACGTGTAGATATGGAATTGCGTGGTCAAGAACAGCTTGCATGAGCCTAAGAAACAGATATGGAGGAAAAAGGAAGATGATAGCACAATTAACAGACAAATAATAATTAATCCTTGAGAGCTTGATCTAAGGCCTAAAGGTTCTCATCCCTAAAATGCTGTTGTCTTCCCACAGCTCCACTCAATGCTAAGAATAACATCCAAGTGTCCTGGGTTTCTCCCTGGTGCTCTACATATTTGCTCATTTGGGACATCTTGTGGTAAGGTCTCACCTTCCTAATTCTGAGCACTGAGGGGAAGGGTTGAAGAGCTTTCTCACAGCTGTAGCCGGGACAGTTTGTGCTGCTTTACATCTCCAGAGTCTACCAACTCAAGGACTTGGCTGATAACATAAAAAAGGGGCAGGAAAAATCCTCCTCCTGCTTTGTGAACGTGGTCTTTCCATGTGAGCACTAGCACAGAGAGACCATAGGGAGGACAAAAAGACTGTAGGGCAAAAACAGTGACCAGGGAGCTTCAGGGCTGAATAAATGAAGAACAACCCTGTTACCCAGCCTAGCTTTCCTTCTCTATGACAGTCAGTGGTTTAGGTAAGGAATCAGTAAGGCAAACGAGGAGCTTGTTATTCCCAAACACACACTGTAGGGACAGACAAACAAGCAATCAGGGACTGATGCAGATGCACCATCTCTGGAAACGGTTACAGCTAGATGAATCTTTCCAAAGGCACACTCCAGAGGGTCTGCCAGGGAAATCGGTGGCCTGGGTGGCATTGTAAGGCAGAGACTTTCCCTGTGAGGGGTATTGCTACTTCCATCACTCGAGGAGTGGGGATTGAGGAGGGCTAAAGGAAGGGAGGAGCATGGGCAGAGCAGGAGTGCTGAGCTGCGCACCCTGCAGCAGGAGTCAGAGCAGCAAGCAGCTACGGCAGAGCTACAGCAGCTACGGGATCTCCTGCCTCTGCCGCAGCTTCCTTCCCACAGCTCCCACCTGGCCACCTCCTCCCTCTTCTCTCAGAAGCTGCCCCATTATCTCACTCCATCCAAGACGCATCTACTGTGAGCCGCAACTCCAGCTGGAGACCCACTGTGTGATTGTGGAGGATCCTTCTGGCCTTACGATCTATACAAGCGTTGGACTCGATGGTCCTTGGGGGTCCCTTCCAACTCAGGACATTGTTTGACTCCATGATGACAAATCCTTACCCCAGTGGCCCACCAGACAGCACAAGTCTCTCCAGGTCCAATCCACTCATCAGGACATAGACTCCTTTGCTCAGCGTTCCCAAGACATTTTCAGCTGCAATTGGCAAAGAAAAGCCATTTACTCATGTGCAAAGCTTAGAGAAGCTGTTGTCTGAGTGTCTGCATTTGCTGGGGCGAAGGATTCAAACTTCAAGTCCCATTTACCTTTTGGCTTGAGATGTTTTCAGGACGAGCTACAGAGGCTCCAAGTTTTGATACATACAGTCCCTACCAGTGAAATGTCTTTGCAAGCCAACCAAAGCCAAACAGAAGAAGGGAGTAAAGGGTTATAAAGTGCATCTACAGTCATTGCTGTTCTCTTTCCCATTTTCTAAAGAGCAAGGAGCTCTCCAGAGATCTTCCAGCTCAGCATTTGTACCAACAAGAATAGGAGACTTAATAGCCCTGGAGGACGAACTGGGAGCCTCCTTCGCTATCCCATTAGTTTGCATCTAACCCAAACGGACAGCTATGATCTGATGTCTGAGTAGGTATTTGAGATGAAAGTAGATTAGATGAGATGTAAGGAAGAAATTCTTCACGCTGAGGGTGGGGAGGCCCTGGCCCAGGGTGCCCAGAGCAATGGTGGCTGCCCCATCCCTGGAGGGGTTCCAGGCCAGGTTGGATGGGGCTTGGAGCCCCTGATCCAGTGGGAGGTGTCCCTGCCCATGGCAGGGTGTGGGTCTGGATGGGCTGTGAGGTCCCTTCCAGCCCAAACCACTCTGTGATTTTATGTTAACCAGTATAAAAGCAGAAGCAGGAACAAAAGCTCATCTCAGCAGGGCCGTGTTCTCGCAGTCAGGAGAGAACTTACAGCCTCACAACTGTGCTTTGTAGATGGACAGATTATCCACTGATCATGCCATGCAGGAGGACTGACATATGCTTCAGGCTTTGATCACAAGAGATCTGAGAGGTGCGATATGCAGAGTGAAAATGAGACAGGGCTTGGACACATGCAGATAGTCAGAAATAATCTGTTTTCCAGTGGCAGAAGCTCACGGATTGCAATGTCTCCTGCTTATTGAAAAGCATGCTGATGTAGCAGCTGGAGAAGTGCCACCTCCGCAGGGCCATCATCACGATATTGGAGCTGGAGAGAGGATGAAGAATGAAGCTTGGCTCTCAGAGAAAAAGCTCAAAAGCCCGACAGACAAGAAAGAAAAATACTAATGGAATTATAGAATCATGGAATAGTTTGGGTTGGAACGGACCTCAAAGCCCATCCAGTGGATGGGTCAGGGGCACCTCCCACTGGATCAGGGGCTCCAAGCTCCATCCGGCCTGGCCTTGAAACCCTCCAGGGATGGGGCAGCCATCGCTGCTCTGGGCAACCTGGGCCAGGACCTCACCACTCTCGTTGTGAACGATTCATTCGTAATGTCTCATCTAAATCTTCCCCCTTCAATTTAAAGCCATCCCTCCTTGTCCTGGCACTCCAGGCCCTTGTAAAAAGCCCCTCCCCAGCTTTCCTGGAGCCCCTTTCAGTCCTGGAAGCTGCTCTAAGGTCTCCCCACAGCCTTCGCTTCTCCAATAGCAAACATGACTTTGAAGAACCAAACACAAACACCAGCATCATTAATAAAGCGATAAAGCTGTTCATGAGCAAAGACATCTCACAGTGAAAAGGACTGAAGAGCCTGAACACTTTCCTGTACACCCAGGGAAAAGGGACGGGTAGGTGAGCTCTGAGACTTTTACCAATGCAACACGACCAAATGAATCCATAGACAATGCTCACCAGGAGAAAACCACCAACTGCTCCACGGAGCACAGCTGGCAGTGAAACCCCTGCATTTTGAAGTGGATGGAATTGCAGTGCTGGAGGATGTCTTGATCAGAGAGAAACCTCCTGCAGACATGTGAAATGCCATCAAACTGGTTCAGATTCCAAGGCAGGAGATCAGAAGCAGCATTAATGGTCAGAGCGCGAAGCGTGTTAACTTCCAGCACCGCAGTGATGTGCTGCTCCGAGTTATCAGGAAACGGGAATCCCGTTACCATGAGAACGTGCAGCTCTGTTGGAGGATTACCCAGCAGCTGATCTGAAGACTCGGGTGCCTTTCTGATTGCAGAGTGGAGGGATGCGATACACTCAGAAACACCAGATCTCAGCTGAAACCCTTCCACTTACAGCAAAGCAGCTTTTGGCGGTGTGTGGGGAGCAGAGTTACTCGCTCTGTGGACGCGCAATCAGGATGTTCATGAGCTCAGGTAAGGCATCTCCTCCACTTGCTGTATAGTGGCTGTAAATTCTCTATCAACAAAACCAGCCACTGGGTAACAAAAATGGACATTCCAGTGGTCCCTGCTGTATTAATGGGAGAAAGGATGCCTGTTTTCAGGCCCTGGCTCCAAAAGAACTCAAAGATCCCACAGGCAAACCTGTTGGGCAGAGATTCTGGATGAAAAAAACACTTCAAGGCAAACAAACTCTCCTATAAACAAGACGGGGAGCTCTAATGGAAACAAGTTTCTCTGGAAGCCTTGCCCTGGCTCTGCAGAAGCCGTGGTCAAGAGTTAGGTCACTCCTGTTTCACCCTCATGGACCTAGCAGGGATGTCTCAGTCACTGAAATCCAGCAGATTGCGCATTCCCAGTTTCCCCAGCACTGTTTTGAGGCTGGGGGAGCAGAAAACCACCAGCAGAGCCCTCCAGGTCACAAACTGAACGTGCCCGGAATTAGTGATCCAACCTGTCTGATCAAGAAGACCAATCACCACATGCAAACTGCCATGAGTTGAACCCAACTCACCGGGAACCTTGCAGTCTTCAAAGATCAGTTCACAGGTATTGGATCCTCTCATCCCCAGCTTATCGAGCTTCTGGGCCGTGCTGAAACCCGGCATTCCCTGCAGTGTCAAGGGAGGGAAAATACATCTCAAATCTCAATTCTGGCAGACTAAATAAAATTTGTGACATTTCCCTGATCGCCGGAAGGTGTGTGGGGTTCCAGAAGGAGTTGCAGCGCACTGCCCGCTCTGGGAACAAGAACCAGAGAGACAACATCTGGCAACAAGCAAGACCTTGGGTGGCAGAGTCCTGTGTGCCCTCTCCACATTTCCAGCCCTAAACGCTGGTTCCCTGCTCGGACAGCAAACCCTGGGTGGGGAGCACGTTGTCCCATGTTGCTGCGGCACAGGACTCATCTAATCGGGTGTTATAATTGAGGCAGGAATTAGTTTATCTTTGAGCAAGGGATTAGGAAAGGAAAACTAACTCGCCTCTAAACAAGCTGGTTAGGGTGAAGGAACGAGCTTTAAAACCACACTACAATAAGCTCCTAGGAATTGTTAACCAGTAGCTTAGACCTACCCTCTCCACGATGAATGCGGTGATACCTCGGGAGGCTGGAACAGCATTAATGTCAGTTTTGGCATAAACGATGAGGACATCTGCATCCGGCCCATTGGTGATCCAGAATTTGTTCCCATTCAGAACAAAGTAGTCTCCTAGAATCACAGAGATGCGATCTGTGAGCTCACAGCAGAAAGCAGAGCAGCAACTACAGGGGCTCCAGGAATCTGAGGAGGGGTTCTCGATCAGGGAGTGCAGCGATAGGATGAGGGGAACAGTTTTGAGCTGAAGGAGGGGAGATTGAGATGAGGTCTTAAGCAGAACTGTTTTGCTGCTCAGGTGGGGAGGCCCTGGCCCAGGTTGCCCAGAGCAGTGGTGGCTGCCCCATCCCTGGAGGGGTTCCAGGCCAGGTTGGATGGGGCTTGGAGCCCCTGATCCAGTGGGAGGTGTCCCTGCCCATGGCAGGGGGTGGGACTGGATGGGCTTGGAGGCCCCTTCTCACCCAAACCACTCTGTGATTCTATCTATATCTGCACTCCACTTATTTCAAAACAACCTCCCAAGAATGTTCTTTAAGACCCCCACCAACAGCACGCACAAATGCTTTCCAAGTTGAAAAAAACTGATTTCTGGAGTCTGATGAGTCCTGAACAATCTAGGGCACCCAGCACCAGTCTGGATTTAGCGGAGACATTATTCCCACCAGCTGTCTGTCCAAGTAACACAGGGGAGGCTTTACCTTTCTTATCCGCTTTCAGCTTCATGGACACAACATCAGATCCAGAATTGGGTTCACTCATTGCCAAGGCTCCGATGTGCTCCCCGCTGATTAGCTGGAAGAAAATACAACTATAAGAAAGGGAAGGAGAATAGCAGCATTGTTTCTGTTCCCTCTTTAGCTTGCCTTCCTTTTTTTCTGCACGGAATCTCCACAGCACCTTTTCCATGCAAGAACTGCAAACGAGAACTGTTGTTCCTGGGAAGGCCCACGCAGGGAGTGCCCCTGGGCTGCTGCTCTGTGGGAATGGAACCAAATCACAACGGGATCAGAAGGAGGACTCAACTCACGCCTGAGTTGGATCACTGCAGCTCCGCTCACCAAATACCATCTCCAGGAAGGTGCCAAAAGTACCACACAGGCAACCGTATGCCTTTCACAAGCTTCCTCACTCCAAGAAGGACATTGAGATGTGGCAGCGTGTCCAGAGAAGGGCAACAATGCAGGTGAAGGTTGTGGAGCACAAGTCTTACAAGGAGCGAATTGAGGGAGCTGCAATCGTTTAGTCTGGAGAAAAGGAGGCTGAAGGGAGACCTCATCGCTCTCTACAACTGCCCAAAAGGAGGCTGTGGTGAGGTGGGTGCTGGTCTCTTTCCTCAAGTATCAAGTGATAGGACAAGAGAAAACCAACTCAAGTCGTGCCAGGGGAGGTTCAGATTGGATATTGGGAAATGTTTCTTTACTGACAGAGTGGTGAGGCCCTGGCAGAGGCTGCCCAGGGCAGTGGGGGAGTCTCCATCCCTGGAGGGGTTCAGAGAACATGTAGAACTGACACTTTGGGACATGGTTTAGCCAGCACGTTGGGGTTGGGCAGAGAGTTGGACTGGGTGAGCTTAGAGGTCTTTCCCAGCCTTAATGATTCCATGATTCTTACTCCACACTTTCTGACTGCCATTTATGTAAACAAAGGTTGTTAAATCCAAAAGGCCAATGAGGGGAATGAAAAGAGACTGCAAAGTTCTCAGCATTGTTCTTGTAGCCTGGTCCCCCCACGCTCACGGGCAGATACCCTCTCCTTCTGTGGCTGCTCATACCAGCTCCGGCAGAGCTGTTCCTTCCTCCTCACAGTTCCTTTCATCCTGCCCTTTTCTCCCTGGATTTTTTCCCCCATCCTGCGTTCTTTTATCTGTCTTCTCTTTCTTTTGATCTCTTACTTTTTTAAAAACACACTTAATGGTTAAGATACACGTTCAACCAACTCAATCCTGGAGTGCATTTCCACCAAAGCCTTCCTGGTCTGCTCAAAGCTCGTTAAGTACCATTAAGTACTCCGTCATGAACCCCGACAAGTACGAACTGAAGTGATCACACATCTCATTGAAAGGTGGTGAATGAGGGCATTAAAACACACCTGAGCAGCAACAAGGAGCACTGAGGGTTACAGATGAGCTGCACGATGCTTTTGAGGTGACTCTACACTTTGAATGTGGCTGAAATCAAGTTCCTGGTGCTGATAATTTCGCTGACGATTGCTGTAGCTGGGATTCAATGCATGTGTTCACCAGTGCACCTCAAAGCCCACCCAGTCCCACCCCCTGCCACGGGCAGGGACACCTCCCACTGGATCAGGGGCTCCAAGCCCCATCCAACCTGGCCTGGAACCCCTCCAGGGATGGGGCAGCCACCGCTGCTCTGGGCAACCTGGGCCAGGGCCTCCCCACCTCAACAGCAAAACATTTCTGCTTAAGATCTCATCTCAGTCTCCCCTCTTTCAGCTCAAAACCATTCCCACTCATCCTGTCCTTGCACTCCCTGACCAAGAGCCCTTCCCCAGCTTTCCTTGGGCCCTTTTCAGTCCTGGAAGCTGCCCTAAGGTCTCCCCACAGCCTTTCGTTCTCCAGGCTGAACAACCCAATCTCTCTCAGCCTGGCCTCGTACAGGAGCTGCTCCAGCCTTGGATCATCTCTGTGACCTCTTCTGGACTCACTCCAGCAGCTCCGTGTCCTTCCTGTGCTGAGGACTCCAGAGGTGGATGCAGGGCTCTGGGTGAGGCCTCATGAGAGAGCTCACGAGACGTCAATATGGATCACCAGGAAAAATATTAACAAGCTGGAGAAGGACAAGTTTGGCAAGTACAATATCTCCTAAAGGCTGGATGACCAAGATCATCTAGTGATTAAAATGCTCCACACCACAAAAGACATCCTTGCAGGCAGCTGAAACCCAAATGCTTTCCAGTTTCTCAGCTATGTACCTTGGGCAAGTACTTTGCTTTCTGGGCCTTATTGCCGTTCCGCACCAGCTGGTTGATGCAAAGGTTGGAGTGGGCACCGTAGCTGAGCCCAACGGCTGCCGATGCACGGGAGATTTCCTCCATCACCAGCACATGGTCCAGATACCCCAGAGCAGATCCACCATACTCCGCTGAAAAGGGAAGAGAAAGCTCCCGTTAGCCACCACGCAGTTCACGACACGGGCACAGATCCCAGGGCTGGGCTCAGTCTTGGATAAGATCCGAGACCAAAGAGACCTTCTGGTTCTGACTGGCTCTGTCCCTGAGCTGTGCATCTCGGGCTTTTCCCCATCCTCTCTCAATATCAGTTTTCATACCTTAAAGGCACGGTGACATAAATCCCACAGCACCATCAATGATTTCTTTGTACAGCATAGTTTTATACATATGAAACGCATGAGGATACACCTAAAATGTGCTGCCAACACGTGCATGACAGCGAGTCCTCGTCGATTATCCTTAGGTGCAACCTCATGGTTATCATGAAGATTAAATCACTCAGTGGCAACGTCCATTAGGTGAGAGACCACTGGCTCTTCTCCAACCCCTGGATCCAGACTGTTCAGGTCCCTCTGCAGAGCCTTGGCCCCTGGATCCAGCCTGTCCAGATCCCTCTGCAGAGCCTTGGCCCACGGATCCAGCCTGCCCAGATCCCTCTGCAGAGCTTTGGCCCATGGATCCAGCCTGTCCAGGTCCCTCTGCAGAGCCTCAGCCCCTGGATCCAGCCTGTCCAGATCCCTCTGCAGAGCTTTGGCCCATGGATCCAGCCTGTCCAGATCCCTCTGCAGAGCCTTGGCCCCTGGATCCAGCCTGCCCAGATCCCTCTGCAGAGCCTTGGCCCATGGATCCAGCCTGTCCAGATCCCTCTGCAGAGCCCTGGCCCATGGATCCAGCCTGTCCAGATCCCTCTGCAGAGCCCTGGCCCCTGGATCCAGCCTGTCCAGATCCCTCTGCAGAGCCTTGGCCCATGGATCCAGCCTGCCCAGATCCCTCTGCAGAGCCTCAGCCCCTGGATCCAGCCTGTCCAGATCCCTCTGCAGAGCCTTGGCCCATGGATCCAGCCTGTCCAGATCCCTCTGCAGAGCCTTCCTGCCCTCCCGTAAATCAATGCCTCTGCCCAATGTGACAAACACTCCATATCTGACACCACAACAACCTCTAAACATGCATGGAATCCCCAAACTGCTCAAAAAGTGGGGCACCAGGGAGTTTTGTAAGCCCACAGATATGCAGGAGGCCATCATTTTGATAGGTGACCAATTCAGAAGGAGAATGATCCACGAGTGTAACTGCTGCAATCCAGCAGCAGCAAGAACGTGGATTTGAGGAGAGGATGAAGCGAGACAGAGGAGCACGATCACCGCAGCTGGGAATTTAGCATGGCGCACAGTGCAGAGTCTAAAACCAGGAGCGAAGATTAAAG
The DNA here is from genome assembly GCF_017976375.1 of Cuculus canorus. Taxonomy (NCBI): domain Eukaryota; kingdom Metazoa; phylum Chordata; class Aves; order Cuculiformes; family Cuculidae; genus Cuculus; species Cuculus canorus. The sequence continues at coordinate 68,440,619 of NC_071405.1, read as the reverse complement.
ACAAACCAGAACAGGGAGAGAGAGAAGGCAGGAAGAACAGAGGAGGCTGAGATATGTGTAATGGCCTTGAGCAGCTGACAGCCAGCATAAATATATACAGATACACACAACTCCAGTCACATCCTAAAGGAAACGCTTTGTTCTACAGGCAAGAAGCAGGTGATTGTAGTGCTAAGAGAAGAACTGAGATAGGATGACATGAACACCATGAAGCAGTCGGGGATGCAAGCCAGGAGCGCTCACTTGTCATCAGTGTAAGTGATGAAAACAAGCAGCAATGACACTAAGAGCAAACGTCTTTGTATGCTGACACACCCAAGAGCTGAGCGCGTCACTGGGCTCGGAGAGGGTTACTGTCCCTGCCTCGACCAATCAGAATCTTAGAATCATTAGGTTGGAAAAGACCTTTGAGACCATCCAGTCCAACTGTCCCTGCCCACTGCTAAATATCCCTGAGCACGTTGTCTGCCTGGCATTTAAACCCCTCTGGGGATGGGGACTCCACCGCTGCCCTGCGCAGCCTCTGCCAGGGCCTGAGAACCCTTTTGGTGAAGAAATATTTCCTGATGTCCAATCTGAACCTGCCCTGGTGCAACTGCCTCCCTGTGATTGCCTCGTACTGCGAGAGGCACAGGAAAATCACCGTGCCAGACAACATCTGCTATAAGCCAAACCACGGTGCGATTTGGAATGGTGCTGCCTGGTCCGAATTACTCTTTACACACGCCGTGCTCGTGTTATTGTTCCACGGTAGCTACGTGTTTGCATTTCTTAACTTAGCTCTTTATAAAATAAATGGAGAACTACAAACCAACCTAGTTTTCTTAGTTTTAAGAAGGAAACAAAAAGCATTGTTATTTAAAATGCTCCCTTAACAGATTCCATCCACCGGTGTCCAAATATGCCATTTAATTGAGCACACACCCTTAGCGGCTCAGCTTCGCACCCTAAATCCCCTTCTCCACCTCCTACAACAAAACCAACACCAATAAAGAAACTGCGTGTAGTTACACTATCAAAAATAAGGCAAAAAAAATCTGTGCAAAGGAGGGTTTTAGAGGGAAATCTTTAAGGAAATCAGAAAGGACAGGAGTCATGAGGGCCGGCTTATTACAGTGTGGGAAACCGCTGCACGCCTGAGGCACAACATCAAAGAAAGAAGGTAAGAGTGAGAAAAACCAGGAGCAGCAGTGAATTGGGAAGAGGAGACAGAAGGAAAGCAGAAATGCCGACTCTTTCAAGCAGCCTCAGCGCCACTGAAAGGAACGCAGAGGCATTATTTCAACACATTGCTATTCAGCGTGCTCCTGCAGAAGCCTTTGCACACGTACGTCGAGAAACACAGACTTTACGATGGGGAAATAAAGGCCCCGTTGGCTGCTTTTCTCCACTAAGGGCTTCTCCTCATTACCCTGTGTCAGCACATTCAGCAGGACCACGGCGGCCCCGGGAATCTATAACATTAATCAAAACACTTTTCAACTAATCTGAACGAGGCTGAACACGATTGACTCTGATTTTTTCTGTCTGGTTGGATGCGGTCAGCTCTCCATTCGCTTTCACGGCTTTTCAGAGCCTTGTTTTGTACCCTTTAACTCCTCCTATCAGAGATGGATGTTTGCACCAGGATAATTTTATCCATAGCTCTCGTTCTTCCAAACTTGCAGCAAATGCCTCATATTATAGAAGCTCAAATACGCTTGAGTAATGTGTGTTATACCTTGAGAAACTATTTCTGCCCGATACTTCGAGATGTTAAAAAGCATTTTGTAAGAAGTCTAACAAGGAAAGTGGATTCTGAGTCAGTGAAGAGTAACAAATGTTGCCCAAAATCCTTTAAAAAGACAGAATTGAAGAATCGTGGAATGGTTTGGGTTGGAAGAGACCTCCAAGCCCATCCAGTCCCACGCCCTGCCATGGGCAGGGACACCTCCCACTGGATCAGGGGCTCCGAGCCCCATCCAACCTGGCCTGGAACCCCTCCAGGGATGGGGCAGCCACCACTGCTCTGGGCAACCTGGGCCAGGGCCTCCCCACCCTCAGCGTGAAGAATTTCTGCCTAATGTCTCATCTAAACCCTTCCCCTTTCCAATTTAAAGCCATTCCCTTGTGTCCCATCACTCCAGGCCCTTTTAAAAAGTCCCTCCCCGGCTTTCCTGGAGCCCCTTTCAGTCCTGGAAGCTGCTCTAAGATCTCCTCACAGCCTTCTCTTCTCCAGGCTGAACAACCCCAACTCTCCCAGCTTGTGCAGGTGCAGGAGGTGCTTCAGCCCTTGGGTCACCTCTTCAGCCTCCTCTGGACCCGTTCCAACAGCTCCATGCCCTTCTTATGTTGGGGATTCCAGAACCGGACACAGGACTCCAACTGGGGTCTCATGAGTGCAGAGTAGAGGAGGAGAATCCCCTCCCTTGCCCTGCTCCAGACAGGAACTTCTGGACAAAACGAATGTCACATCACAGACAAGGGTGTTATGAACCAGAAATTGTGAGTTTAAGCACTCTCTCTTTTGTTTGAAGAGACACTCAGCAGAAGGCGAGAACAGACTTACCAGGAGCTGTGATCCCCAGAACTCCCAGTTCCCCGAGTTTCTTCCAGAACTCCTACAAATACAGAACAAGCAATCAGTCCAGACCCGCGCTCATAAGATGTTTTCCCAGGTGGCTCACCGGATGCATCAATTCTTGTGATATCTCAGAACTGAACAGATCAATACCTTCTCCTCCTGCTGCAGTAACTCCAACCTTCGGCCTAAGAACCCAGACAGACTCGGAGACGCTACCTATGCTACTCATGGTTCGGTTGAATTCAGTGAAAACTCACAACCCAGACTTAACTCTGGAAGGACAGGTCCTAAGATGTCACTCATTGCCCAATTTAAGAAGAATTTTGATGAATTAAAAGCTTTCATTCATTTCAAAACCTGCACAGGCTTTCATAAACAAACTCTTGTTAAAGATTATTGAGGATGTTATGACTTTCTTTTACCTCCTATATCCCTGTCATTGCGCTTTAGCGGTGCAGCCCTGCCAGACTGAGGTTGCTGCAAAAAGGGTTGGCATGAGCGATCCGCGACCAAACCCTGGGGACAGGTAGAAGAGCTGCTGTTGGCTGGCACTTTAAAACCCTCCTAGTAAACCAGAAACCGATAAGTAAGGCCATGGAGGCCTCCTCGGGAGAGATTCAAACCTGGGACCGTCACAGTGGGGTCAGACGGAGGTGCTGCCCACCAGGTGGTACTAGAAAAGTTGTAAAAGGTGACCACAACAGAGAACTTGTGAACAATTTGGAGTTGTGAAGCTGAAGGAGACAAATCCACATAACCTCTAGTTGTCCAAGACTGCCAGGACGCTGGACACACAAGAGGACTGGACAGTTTTGCATGGCTAATCCTCTGCCAGAGTACAGGCTGTCCTCCTTGAGCGCTGGCTCCTCTGTTCCCCTGTCACACAGATTTATCGCTCTGGCGATGCCACCACTCAGGTCCAACCATGAGTGGAGGCACAGAGCTGCGGCTGAGCTCAGACCCAAACACAGCAGCCGTGTCTGGCATCACAGGTGAAAAGGAAGCCAGGACATAATACATCAGCAAAGGATGTCACCGCTGAGGACCACACAGGTGTTGGTGTGGCCATCTCTTTGCTGCTGCTTCAGCCCACAGCCTCTCCTCCACTATACGATCGACACCCGGGTAAACGCTTGTTACATGGCCTCAGCGATAAGAAACTTATCAGTGAAGAGTCTCAGAGACTTCAAAAAGTCCCGTTCCGTAGCTCTGGATGACATCTGGGGCGCCAGACTAATTTATATCCTTCACTTCAAAGCTGTGCCTATATCCCTGAAAATGCCAACATCAGAGCTCCGGGAAACCCCAGCAGATGTTCTGAGCTTTTTAAGTCTTGTGGAGCTTATGAAAACCAGTAGTTAGATCTCTCACTTTCATCAGTCAAATCATCCCGTTGCACTGGATTTGTTGTGTTTATTAGGAAGGCAATTTTCAAACGGCTACGGTTCAGCATTTGCACACAATATTTTCACAACGAATTGGAGAGGAAACTCAGATGTCCAAGACAGGGCCCCATCTGGGCCAATACTGAGCACGTATCAGAGAAGAAGCCTAAACAGAGCCAAGGAGAAATACCAGGATGATAATCCAAGCAAGGCCATTATCAATTGATTTATTAATAATTTCCAAAGAATAATATAATTGTTTGGTTGGAAAAGACCTTTGAGACCATGGAGTCCAATCATCCCACTACTGAGCCAGACTCCAGAGCACCTCATCTGCCCATCTTTTAAACCTCTCTGAGGATGGGGATTCCACCACCACCCTGGGCAGCCTCTGCCAGGGCCCGAGAACCCTTTTGGTGATGAAATGATTCCTAATATCCAATCTAAACCTGCCCTGGTGTAGCTTGAGGCCATTTCCTCTCACCCCATTGCCTGTCACTTGGGAACAGAGCCCAGCACCCACCCCACAACCTCCTTTCCAGGAGCTGCAGTGAGCGATAAGGTCTCCCCTCAGCCTCCTTTTCTCCAGGCTGAACAACCCCAGGTCCCTCAGCTGCTCGTTGTAACCCTTATTCTCCAGCCTCAGCTCCGTTCCCTTCTCCGGACGTGCTCCAGCCCTTCAATGTCCTTTTTGAGGTGAGGGGCCCAAAATGAACCCAGGATTCCAGGTGCGGCCTCACCAATGCCCAGTCTGGAGCACAATCCCTTCCCTGCTCCTGCTGGCTGTGCCGTTCCTGATCCAAGCCAGGAGGCCTCTGGCCTTCTTGGCTGCCTGGGCCGCTGCTGGCTCGTGTTCAGCCGCTGTCGACCAACACTCCCATGTCCTTTTCTGCCGGGCAGCTTTGCAGCCGCTCATCCCCAAGCCTGGAGTGCTGCACTTTATTGGGTGCTGGCTGGGTTCTGCCTCAGGTTGCTCAAAGGTCTTAACCAAAGACAGAAGAGGAAATCAAAACATTGTTTTCTCTACAGCTTTCAAGCTTGCAAAGTTAACGCGTACGTCCCTGTGGTGAGGACTGGGATTCTTTGTCTGGATTAATGTACAGATCAAAGTAGAAAGGCTTTCACTACCGTCTGTTTTAACGCACACATGGAATACTTGCCCGCATGCCTTTGAACTCGTTTTCCTGGTCAATCTGTTGGGCCTTCGGAGCCAAGTGCTCCTGACAGAACTTTGTCATGGTCTGCCTAAGCTGGGAAAGAGAGGAGAAACACAGATGTCACAGCTCATCCATCTATTGTCGTCTTCTCCCCTCAGACACCACCACCGTTCCCCTGCCAGGCGACCCCCGCACCCCAAACCCCCAAGCACCAGGGCTTTAGGGAAACTGATGTTTCAGGTTCCCGGCTGTGAGGGCACAGGGAAGGCCCTTGAGTTTTATAGAGAGCAGACACTGATGGACTCGGGTTCCTCTCAGTGTTTAACCTTAACAAGCTCACCCCAGAGTGAGATGTTACTTAACTACTGCCTGCACAAAGGTTTCAGGGATTCTTTTGGTCAGGAAGCTCTGAAAGCTGATAAACAGCTTATAATTTATTATCCCCATCCAGAAGCTGCTTATGGTTTCACTTAATTATATGCAGATGCCTGTAATAAGCATGAATACTAACTAAAATGTGTTCGGGTACCACACTGGAACTACAGCAGTGATCCTGCTGTTTTCTTCCGGGGCAGAATGTGACAAAGCCAGGTGCGCTTACTGCTCCAAGCGTTAAAAATCACAAAATCTTTCTGCGAATTTTAAAATCTGAATATTTACATCCATGTATTGCGCAGAAATTCATGTGCATAGCAAGAAAATAGTTACATATGAAGTGTTTTTAACATGAAGGTTTAAAGTTTTTGTGTAGATATTATGTGAGAGCTCAAGAAGCCCATTTTACCTTTTTGTTCTTTGTTCCCACACATTAATGGTGGTAAAGGAACAGACTTAAACACTGAAATTCTTCGCAGCTTAAGTAGGACCACAGAATGGTTTGGGTTGGAAGGGACCTCAAAGCCCATCCAGTCCCACCCCTGCCATGGGCAGGGACACCTCCCACTGGATCAGGGGCTCCAAGCCCCATCCAACCTGGCCTGGAACCCCTCCAGGGATGGGGCAGCCACCACTGCTCTGGGCACCCTGGGCCAGGGCCTCCCCACCTGAACAGCAAAACAGTTCTGCCTAAAATCTCATCTCAATCTCCCCTTTTCCAGCTCAAAACCGTTCCCCTTGTCCTGCCCCTGCATTCCATTCTGATTCTACATCGGAGGTTCCTGGAGCTGTTGGAGCGAGGGCAGAGGAGGCCACGGAGATGATCCGAGGGCTGAGCAGCTCCTGTCCGAGGCCAGGCTGGGAGAGTTGGGGCTGTTCAGCCTGGAGAAGGGAAGGCTGTGGGGAGACCTTAGAGCAGCTTCCAGGGCTGAAAGGGGCTCCGGGAGAGCTGTGGAGGGGCTCTGGATCAGGGAGGGCAGGGATGGGATGAGGGGAACGGTTTGGAGCTGAAAGAGGGGAGACTGAGATGAGATCTTAGGCAGAACTGTTTTGCTGTTCAGGTGGGGAGGCCCTGGCCCAGGGTGCCCAGAGCAGTGGTGGCTGCCCCATCCCTGGAGGGGTTCCAGGCCAGGTTGGATGGGGCTTGGAGTCCCTGATCCAGTGGGAGGTGTCCCTGCCCACAGCAGGGGTGGGTCTGGATGGGCTCTGAGGTCCGTTCGCACCCAACCCACTCCGATCCCACGCCCCTCGCTGGCCCTCTCTCCTCGCCACTCCCAGCTCGGAGGCGGCTCCATCCCGCCGGCCACGTGCTCGGGACGCGCCCCCGCTGCGCGCGCGGCCATTGGTCGGTTCCCGCCGCCGCAGCCAATGAGCACCGCCTCCCGCCACGCCCCCCGGCGCCATTGGCCGACGCTCAACTGCTGCAGCGAATGAACGCCCGCCACACGCCCCCCCCGCGTGCCCCGCTGCGCTGATTGGCCGATGGCCCTCGCACCCCCCCCCCCCCGCAGCAGCCAATCAGTGCCCGCCCTCCGTCACGCCCCCTTGCGGGTATCGCTGCGCTGATTTGCCAGCGCTACGCGGCTTCAGCCAATCAGCTCCCGCGTACTGCCACGCCCTCCCCGGAGGGTGTCGCTGTCGCTGATTGGCCGATGCTCCGCGGCCGAAGCCAATGAGCGCCCGTCTCTCGCCCCTCCCCGGCCCCCGGCCCCGCCCCTCCCGGTCAGCACCGCCCTCCGGCTCCGCCCCTCCCGCCGCAAGCGATCAGCGCCCCCCACCCTCGCCCCGCCCGCTCCCGGGTCTCGCTGCCGCCGGTTGGCCGCTGCCCCGCGGCCACAGCCAATCATAGCCGCCCGCCCCCTGCCACCCCCTCCCGGCGGCGCGCCCCGTTCCCGCTGGTTCCCGCGCCGGTACCTGATGCTGCTCGTCACTCAGCCCGTTCACCGTGTCGTCTACCGGCAGGGCCGCGCAGCCCCGCCGCGGCAGCAGCCGCCCCAGCGCCGCCCGCAGCCCCGCGCCGCCCGCCACCCGCCGCAGCGCTGCCGCCATGGCCGCCCCCGCCCCGCCGCGCAGGCGCCGTTCGGGCCCCGCGACCCACCGGTGCCGCCTCCCGGGGCGGGAAGGGGTTGCGGACGCTGGTGTGCGGCCAAGCGGCGCCTGGCGGGGGTGTCTGGGGAGGGCTGCGATCCCCAGACCCGGAGGGGTTTAGATTAGAAACTTGTTATCTTGTTTATTTCTTTAAAAATGAGCAGATGAGGAGCTCTGTGCTCAGCACTGCGGAGGCCGCACCTCGAATCCTTGGTCCAGTCCCGGGGCCCTCACTCCAAGGACAGTGCGGGGCTGGAGCGCATCAGGAGAAGGGAACAGAGCTGGGGAAGGGGCTGGAGAACAGGGGTTCTGGAAGCGTCTGGGGCTGTTTAATGAGGAGAAGAGGAGGCTGAGGGGAGACCTCATTACTCTCTTCAGCTCCTGGAAAGGAGGTTGTGGTGAGGTGGGCGCTGGGCTCTTCTCCCAAGGAAGAGGTGACAGGACAAGGATAAATGGCCTCAAGTTGTACCACTTTGGATATTAGGAAACATTCCTTCACCAAAAGGGTTCTTGGGCCCTGGCAGAGGCTGCCGAGGGCGGTGGTGGAGTCCCCAGCCCTGGAGGGGTTTAAAAGCCGGGCAGATGAGGTGCTTGAGGATCTGGTCTGGCAGTGGACAGGGACGGTTGGACCTGATCTCAAAGGTATTTTCATAGAATCCTAGAATCACGGGATTGGAAGTGCAGGTGGGCACTGGCAGAGGCTGCCCAGAGCAGTGGTGAAATCACCTTGAACATTAAAATCTCAAAGGTCTTTTCACAGAATCATTTGGTTGGAAAAAGACCTTTGAGATCATAGAGTCCAACCATTCCTGTCCACAACTGAACCGCAACCCTGAGCCTTGTCTGCCCGGCTTTTAAACCCCTCCAGGGAAAGGGACTCCACCAGCGCCCTGGGCAGCCTCTGCCAGGGCCCGAGATCCCTTTGGTGAAGAAATGATTCTTGATATCAAAACTAAGCCTCTCTTGGCACAACTTGAGGCTGTTTCCTCTCATCCCATCACCTGCCACTTGGGAGAAGAGCCCAGCACCCACGTCACCACAACCTCCTTTCAGGCAGTTGTAGACAGTGATGAGATCTCCCTCGCTCTCTTTTTCTCCAGGCTGAACAGCCCCAGGTCCCTCAGCTGCCTCTCACAACCCTCGTTCTCCAGTCCCTTCCCCAGCTCCCTTTCCTTTTCTGGACATGTTCCATTCCCTCAATGTCCTTCTCAGAGTGAGGGACCCCAAACTGAACCCAGGATTCGAGGTGCAGCCTCACCAGCTCCAAGTCCAGGGGCGCAATCCCTTCCTTGTTCCCACTGGTCACGCTGTTTCTGATACAGGCCAAGATGCTGTTGGCCACCTGGGCCACTGCTGGCTCAAGTTCAGGTCAGAGAGCAGCTCAGCAGCGCTGCCTCAGGAGAAACACCACCCGTCTGCATCCTTCCAGTACATTTAATGATTTAACACCGCTCATGTGTACAACATGCCATAACAGACAGACAGACACACAGACAGACAGGCAGGGTGTGCATCAAAGAAAAGGTCCCAGTGAGGCCCCAGCTGCTGCAGGTGCAGAAACAGGAGCTGTGGGTGCCTGAGAGCAGCCAATCAGCAGGTGTGACCGCACCAGAGCACAGCAGCCCTCAAACACAAGAATTGGCTTTGTGTGATGCAGAAATCACTGAACAAGGAATAAACCACCCAAAAAATAGAGGCAGTGCAGTCCACCCTTGGGCCTCACATTGTCAGGAGCTGCTCCATCTCATCAAGTATCGCTGAACACTCCTTGATTTCTGCTTGGAAAGAGGAATGCTTCTCCAGGGAGCGGCATCTCTCCTTTTCAGCCGATTCCCACTTCACCATGGCTCTCTATGTGGAGAAGAAGACAACACGCAGCATGTTTTACTGACAACGAAGAACTGAGCAGTAAAGCCAAGCTCTAAAGCAGCTCCCACTACAGCATTTAACTCTTCAGCTGGGTCTTACCTCCTAAACTGAGGTTAGGGATGTCTTTCACTTTTGTTCCTTGAGGAAAATAGCAGTTTTCAGAGCCTTGGCCCATGGAGCCTGCCCAGATCCCTCTGCAGAGCCTCCCTACCCTCAAGCAGATTGATACTTCCACCCAGAAATTAATATTCCGCTCAGTCATTAATATCACTTCCATCTTTGGCTCTGTTTCAAGTTCAGTTGTATACAATTCAACTTGAAATGACGGCGATGAGAATTCACAGCGACCCAATAGAAATTTTGCTTTATTCCCTCTGTTTAGAAGGGGAGTAACACTCAGTTTCCTAAATGTATATACAACAAAGGATGACTGAAACTCTAGTTCATTTGGAGAACTGCGAGAAGCAAAATAGCTTTCAGAATCACCTGGTTGAGTCAGAAGGAAAGCCAGTGTCTTACCTGGAGCGCCTCTTTCTCCTGTGCAGCGGTTTGATTAAACTGCCTCAGCTCCTTGATGAGCTTCTCCGTTAGCAGCTGACAATGCAAAAGGAACGCAATTCAACACAGCGCCAGTGCGTGAGTCTGGGCAGCTGCCTCCATGGCAGCAGAAAGGGCAGCAGCACACGGCCCTCTCCAAGCCCATTTAACTCCTATTGCTATTCCAATATTCTATTACCCTTGTCTGGTTCCGGCATTCTTCTGTCTTCTCCTCCTCCTCCAAAATGTTGCTGCCTGTAACTGATTTATGAGATGCATTAGTGACCTCTAAAGCACAGACAGCTTTGCTTGTAAGAGCTAACAGCTCTTCCAAGTCCATTTCTACAGCAAGAGAGGCTTAATTACTTCCAAAGTTTATCCAGGACAGAGCCTTCTGCAGGAAGCAGCTTTCTCTCTCAAGCTAGAACAATCCCCTGGAGTTAGAGCAGCATTTCCCTAGCGAGGCAGCAGAATCCACAAGCCTTAGAAACAGTCACAGCAGAGAGAAAAAAGGAGTTCTGAAGGAGTAGTACAGGAATGGTGCGTGAAATGCATAGCCCTTACCAGGATCGATGTTTCTGCTTTCCAAAATCACCATGCAAGTCTCATGAAACTTCTTGAGCTTCTGAACTTCTTGCACCAGGCCTTCATTCTCCTCCTTTAACTCCTTTATGGTGCCCTGTCATTAACACAGGTTGGAAGGGAATCAGGTTTCCAAGGAGTTTCTTCTTGTTAGTCATTAATAATGAGTGTGATGCCAATGGCTTAATGGGCCTTCGCTAGAGTCAGATCTTGCCCTTCTGCCTCTAATACCACAGCAATTACCACAGCAGACACTCACTCCTGCTTCTTGATAGGATGAATACATTATCAACCCACGTGTCATAGCAATTCCTAGAGGAATTTTATCCTAGAGATAAATTCCTTTTTAGTAACCATTTCCTTCTGCTCCCTCCCATATCTATAAATAATTCAGCAGTTTGATGCATTAAAGAGCATATGAATGTTGCAAAGAAAAGGGCATTTTAGCATCTTTGTTCCCTGCACAGTTCAGATATTACCAGGCAATTGTATAAGCTGATCAACCGCACAAGTTGAATGTGATTCTCCAAAAGAATCAATACGCATGCGGATTAGGGTGATCCAGCTGATAGTGTCAGAAGCTTTGTGAACGTTTCATAGGTCTCAAAGGCTCTTCAAGAAATCAAACTGTGAGATAAGAGGAATGATCATCCCACAGATTAATAGTGGGTTGAGAACTAGCAAAGAGTGAGCTTTTACAACCAAAGGTTACCAGGAGGGCATCTTGCACAAGACTGAAATTGGCTAAGAGTGTCCTAGAGCGATGTGTAAGAGGTGGTGAATAATGAGGTGGTGAATAATGAGGTGCCAACTCTGAATCTAAATGTGATTCAATAAAGTCAAATCTGTTTGATACAGAACCCACTGAACAGTCTCAACTCTCCCAGCCCCTTAATCATCTCAGTGGCCCTTTGCTGGACCCTCTCCAGTACATTCATGTCTCTCTTGTACCAAGAGCCCAGAACTGGACTTAATAAAACTGTTTTAATAAAATGTCATGCGAGTGTATAGTTTTGAACTTGAAATGTTCTCCCACAATGAGTTTAAAATGGCATTAGAGCTCTGCTGACCACTTCACAGTGATCTGGATGAGTTATCCATCAAAATACACCTGCAGCTCTGCCAATTTTCAGATTTCCAGCAGATATCATGGGTGTCAGAGGAGAAAACCCAACCCATCCAAACACTACTGAGTTCTGATGGAGACTGAAAAAGGAGCACCACAATCCTCTGATCTGACCTTGTAGGGATCAGAATATAAGACTCACTCAATGGTTTATTAATTCCCCCTCCCTGTCCTTACCTGTGCTGCTGTTAGTCGAGAGTGTAGCTGTTGTTTGGCTGTTTCTAACAGCTGATTCTTGGTCTTCAGCTCTGCTTCTAGTTTGTACCTGTTGGGAGGTCTGCGGAGTCAAACATTAGAGATTTAGGGTGAAAATCGTAGAATTTCTTGGTTGGAAAGGACCTTTGAGAACATTGAGATCAACCATCCCTGTCCACTTCTCAACCATCCCTGAGCACCTCATCTGCCCATCATTTAAACTCCTCCAGGGCTGAGGACTCCACCACCTCCCTGGGCAGCCTCTGCCCGGGCCTGAGAACCTTTTGGAGAAGGAATGTTTTGGAGAAGGAACGTTTCCTGATGTCTGCTCTAAACTCACCCTGGTGCAACTTGAGGCCGTTTCCTCTCGTCCTATCACCTGTCACTTGGCAGAAGAGCCCAGCACCCACCTCACCACAACCTCCTTTCAGGCGGTTGTAGACAGCGATGAGGCCTCCCCTCAGCCTCCTTTACTCCAGGCTAAACAGCCCCAGGTCCCTCAGCTGCCTCTCATAACCCCTGTTCTCCAGCCCGTTCCCCAGCTCAGTTCCCTTCCCTGGATGCGCTCCAGCAGTTATCACACACCTTCTCTCTTATTTCCACAAAAAACACCCTTTTTTGAACCATTTGCTCTGGTTTCTGACCAAGAGCTTTAATCAGGAAACTCGGCAAGAAAACTCTACACAGGTCAGAGCTCATCACAACCCTCTGAGAAGGAACATTCCTGTATGAGGGCAACCGACAGACATTTGAGGAAACGTACCCTCTTGTAGCTGTCTTTTTTGAAGGCTGTTCCACTTTCTTGGCAGATTTAGGCAACCTTAAAAGATGGGTAAAACACAATTACCAGAAGAACGCTGCATTCTTGCAGATTACCAAGTCTGGCAAAATCTGCAAAATGCTAAGTCATCTTTAGGAGAGAATCACAGAATCATTTAGGTTGGAAAAGACCTTTAAGATGATCAAGTCCAAACTTCAACCTGCCAAACCCACCACTAAACCATATCCCCAAGTGCCACATCCCTCAGATGCTCCAAGAACCCTTGTTCTCCAGACCTTCCCCTATCTCCGTTCCCTTCTCCAGATGTGCTCCAGCCTCTCAATGTCCTTCTTGGAGTGAGGGCCCAAAACCGAACCCAGGATTCAAGCTGTGGCCTCACCAGCGTGGAGTACAGGGGACAATCCCCTCCCTGCTCCTGCTGGCCACACCATTTCTGATCCAAGCCAGGATGCTGTTGGCCTTCTTGGCCACCTGAGCCGCTGCTAGCTCATGTTCAGCTGCTGTTGACCGACACTCCTAGGTCCTTCGCTGCCAGCAGTGTTCCAGCTGCTCTTCCCCAAGCCTGGTGCATTGCATGGGGTTGTTGTGGCCCAAGTGCAGGACCCAACACAATGTTGTTGACCCCCATCCCATTGGCCTTGGCCCATCAATCCAGCTCATCCAGATCCCTCTGCAGAGCCTTCCTGCCCTCCAGCAGGTCTACACTGCCACAGAACATGGTGTTGTTTGCAAACTGACTGAGGAAGCACTCAATCCCCTCATCCAGACCACAGATAAAGAAATGTAATGACTAACAAATACATCAAGTGTCCTTTACCCTTGGTTTGCAGCTTTGAAGACACCATCTGCTGGAACGTTTGAGCTGAAGTTAAAGTTGGGATCCTTGTTGAACTCTAGATCCATTGCTTTGCTAACGCATTGTTTCTTTGAAGGAAAAGTCATTTGCATTTCTGCAAGAGAAAGACAAGAGTGAAAACACCACAGCCTGTGGGAGATGCCCATCATATGCAGAACCGCTGGATCTCTTAAGCCTTCAATTTGAGATAAATCACTGTTCTGCCTGGCCAGAATGGACGCTTTAAGGTAGCAAAAACTAAGGGTGATCTGCAAACCTGACCCAGGATGAATGGTCCAGAACAAGCTGCAGACACTGTTAAAACACAGTTACCAGAAGAGCACTCTGGGAAAGTATGAAAGTAATAACACAGAGGTGATAATCAAGGAGGTCTCAAAACACACCACAGGGCTCCAAGCAAAGCTGCTCAGTACTGGACACAAAACAGACACAACCCACTTGAAAGTCTCAGTTAAGAGAAATTCCTAGATAATTCAATATGAGTCAGTACAGAGTAGAACATGGACCTGTTGGAGCGAGACCAGATCCCTCTGCAGAGCTTGGCCCACGGATCCAGCCTGTCCAGGTCCCTCTGCAGAGCTTGGCCCACGGATCCAGCCTGTCCAGGTCCCTCTGCAGAGCCTTGGCCCACGGATCCAGCCTGTCCAGATCCCTCTGCAGAGCCTTGGCCCATGGATCCAGACTGTCCAGATCCCTCTGCAGAGCCTCGGCCCATGGATCCAGCCTGTCCAGATCCCTCTGCAGAGCCTTGGCCCCTGGATCCAGCCTGTCCAGATCCCTCTGCAGAGCCTTGGCCCCTGGATCCAGCCTGTCCAGGTCCCTCTGCAGAGCCTTGGCCCCTGGATCCAGCCTGTCCAGATCCCTCTGCAGAGCCTCGGCCCATGGATCCAGCCTGTCCAGATCCCTCTGCAGAGCTTGGCCCATGGATCCAGCCTGTCCAGATCCCTCTGCAGAGACTTGGCCCATGGATCCAGCCTGTCCAGATCCCTCTGCAGAGCCTCGGCCCATGGATCCAGCCTGTCCAGATCCCTCTGCAGAGCCTCGGCCCATGGATCCAGCCTGTCTCTCTGCAGTGAGGCCGATGCTGGATCTCCTCTGGATCCCACCCCGCGCCGGGCCAGGAGCGGGTCCCTCTCCCCTCTCCCGTCTCCCCCCATTCCCTGCGGTCGGTCGGAGCACGAACCCGCGGCCTGGCCGGGCCGGTGAGAGCCGCTGAACACGGGGATGCGGGAGATCTCCCCGTCCATGGCCGCCGTTCGAATCCAACCGCCGCGCGCGCCGCGGCTGTGAGCGGAGCTCCTCCCCGGAACAGCCCACGAGCGCCCCCGCAGCCCGCGGAGAAACGACCCTTAAATCGTTTAATCGAGTGACACCTATCGATTTACCCATTTTTTTGGTGTTATTATTTCTGCAGGAAGTTTCATTGTTGTGTGTGTGTAACTGGGGGATAATACGCCCGGGTTGTGTGTGTGTATTGTGTGTATCAGTCCTGTAAGACATGATGAACACCTGCCTTTGGGCAGAGAAAAAAATTAATGTAATTGAACAGAAAGTGCGATCAGTGCGGCAAAAGGCGTGTGAAGAGGGAGGGAGAAGAAGGGTTTAAAATGTATGTGAAGAGAGGGAGAAAGAAGAAAGACTTAAAAAGTACATGAAGAGAGGGAGAAAGAAGAAAAAATTAAAATGTATGTAAAAAGGAGAGAGAAGAGAGATTTAAAATGTATGTGAGGAGAGGGAGAAAGAAGAAAGGTTTAAAATGTACTTAAAGAGAAGGAGAGAGAAGAAAGATTTAAAATGTACGTGAAAAGAGGGAGAAAGAAGAAAAAATTAAAATGTATGTGAAGAGCGGTAGAAAGAAGAAAGGTTTAAAATGTACTTGAAGAGAAGGAGAGAGAAGAAAGATTTAAAACGTACGTAAAGAGAAGGAGAGAGAAGAAAGATTTAAAATGTATGTGAGGAGAGGGAGAAAGAAGAAAGGTTTAAAACGTATGTAAAGAGAAGGAGAGAGAAGAAAGATTTAAAATGTATGTGAGGAGAGGGAGAAAGGAGAAAAAAGATTTAAAATGTATGTGAGGAGAGGGAGAAAGAAGAAAGATTTAAAACGTACGTAAAGAGGAGAGAGAAATATTTAAAATGTACTTGAAGAGAGGCAGAAAGAAGAAAAAATTAAAATGTATATAAAAGGAGAGAGAAGAGAGATTTAAAATGTATGTGAGGAGAGGGAGAAAGGAGAAAAAAGATTTAAAATGTATGTGAGGAGAGGGAGAAAGAAAAAAAGATTTAAAATGTATGTGAAGAAAAGGAGAGAAAACAAAAGTTTAAGTAGCAGTGGTCATCGGTTGTGTGTTTAAAGTTAAAGCAACAAGAAAAAGTGCCTCTGATTTGTAAACTTTTAAAACTCTGTGGGCAGGGACAGCTTGGACAAGCTAATGTCAGTAATCAATGGCAATTTGATTATTAAGGAGGTATTCTTTTAATAAACTCACTTAACGTGTCTGTGTATTGATGCTGGTTACATCACCTTCATACTGGTTAAATATACAAATTCATATAGATTCTGGGAAATACTGATTAAACATTCATAGAATCACAGAATCATGGAATAGTTTGGGTTGGAAGGCACCCACTGCACTGGTGCCTTGAAAAAGCCGAAGTCAATAATCAATGCCAATTTGATGATTAAAGAGGTATTCTCTAATAAACGCACCTAATGTGTCCCTGTGTTGAGACTGGTTACATCACCTCGATACTGGTTAAACACACCTATCCATATAGATTCTGGGAAATAGTGATTAAACAAACATAGAATAGCTTGGGCTGGAAGGCACCCACCGCACTGGTGCCTTGAAAACGCCAAAGTCAATAATCAACGCCAATTTGATGATTGAGGAGGTGGATATTTGAATATATCCGTCTAATGCGTCCATGTATCGAGGCTGCTTACATCACCTTGATACTGGCTAAACACACAATTTCACACAGGCTCTGGGATATACTGGTTAAACACACATAGAACCATAGACTCATAGACTGGTTTGGGTTGGAAGGGACCTTAAAGACCATCTGGTTCCAATCGCGCCGCCACGGGCAGGGACACGTCCAAATCAAACACCAGCAAATCCAGCTTTCTAGGGCTCGTTTTGGAGTTTCGGGAAGAGAACATCCGTTCTCAGGGTTGGGCAACACGAGGCAGCGCTGCCACCAATGTGTGCAGCGAGGCAGGAGCAGGGACAGAGGAGATTTACATCCCACTCCCACGGATGACCGCCCCCAGCACCTTACGCGCAGCGCGCCGCCATGCCACGCCCGCGCTCTTCCCGCCGCTATTTGAAGGCAGAGGCCCCTCCCACCGCGCATGCGCAGAACCCCGCCCCGCGCTCTCTTCCCCGCCGCCTCTATTTGAATCCAACCGCCCGCGCGCGCCGCGCGCATGCGCAGCCGCGTCCTCCCGCCCGCCGGGGTGGCGGGGCGGGGTGCTCACTCTCTCGCGCCGGCCACGCCCCCTTTCGCGGTGGCCGCGGCCCTTCGGGGCCGTTTGGCGGAGAGGGGCGCGCGCCGGCGGTTTGGCGGCCCTTCCCGCCTCCTGGCGAGGTGTGCGTTTCATAGATTCATAGAACCATGGTTTGGGCTGGAAGGGGCCTCCAAGCCCATCCAGTCCCATCCCCTGCCATGGGCAGGGACACCTCCCCCTGGATCAGGGGCTCCAAGCCCCATCCAACCTGGCCTGGAACCCCTCCAGGGATGGGGCAGCCACCACTGCTCTGGGCAGCCTGGGCAAGGGCCTCCCCACCTGAACAGCAAAACATTTCTTTCTTCTCACCTCAATCTCCCTTCTTTCAGCTCCAAACCGTTCCCCTCATCCCATCCCTGCCCTCCCTGATCCAGAGCCCCTCCCCAGCTTTCCTGGAGCCCCTTTCAGTGCTGGAAGCTGCTCTGAGGTCTCACCGTGGCTGCCTCCAGCCTCCACAACCCCAACTCTCTCAGCTCTTCCACGTATTGGAGATGCTCCAGCCCTCAGATCATGCTCGTGGCCCTCATTTTAAAGGTAACAACCTCCTAAGCAGGGTTGTTACCTTTAAAAGTGTGTATTCCCCCTCGGCACCAGGCAATTGTGGCCTGTCACCCACGGAGCAGGAGGGTGTCAGCGGGGGCGAGGCTTTTTAAGATGCACATTTCACTTCTGGTGGTTATATTGGAAGCACCTTAGGCACCTTAAAGATGAAGGAAATGAGCCACAGTTGTGTTGGTGCAAATGAAGCATCACTCAGGTTTAGGAAAGTTTGCTATAAGCATTTATTTTATGTCAACTTGTCTAGAGAATGTTTTCTTTCTGAACAGATAAAGGCAAAGAAGTGTTGATTTTCCTGTTTGTCCCTGGTAGAGAAAAAAGTGAAATCCAAGATTCACCAGATACACAAGTTTTAAAAAATTACATGTTTGTGGGGAGCGCCTGGATTGGCCTCGAGGGATGAAGGTGACACACAAAGCACCCGAGTCACTGAGGGGAAGGGACACCTTTCTCAAAGGGGAAATCACGCACCAAAAACTTTTGGCAGCACTAGAATTTCTTCAGATAAAACATACTGAAATCGATACTGAAAGTAGTTTCGGGCTGGATTCTGCAGACTCCGCCGTGATCAGTGAGAGACTGCATCAATTCAGGAGGCTCCACGAGGTCTTCTGTAGTGTCTGAACTATTTTGGTGGGCTCTGAGAACCTGGACTTCACACAAAGCAGTTTCCTATTCAGTAGAAAATGAAAGACACTCTGATTTTTCAATTAACAGTACAATCTTCACTTGATACCCAGATTTTCAATAGCTGTGGGGTTGGGGTTTTTTAATGTTTTTATTACACAAGCTCTTTGTTGTTAAATACCTGGGGAGATTCACCTTATTATTTCTCTCCTGTGTGACCTTGACAAGGAAAAAATCTAATCACCTTTTAGGAAATGACAGAACAGGTTGACAGGATACGCTATGAATATGGCACCAGACACTGGGAGGTCAAAGGGCTGCACTCCATCAAGACTGATCTCGCGTCCTCTCACTTAGCGTCAGATTTGCTGGTTCTGTGAAAACACAGGCGTTTGCGCAGCTGAAATACTAAGAAATAGTCTCAGCTCTAGGAGAGGTGGGAGGAAAAAACCTGGTATTTACAGTTCCAAGGAGACTTCAGCTTCCCCTTTCCCTAGTGATACGGCTGTGTTCTCTGCAAGGTTTCAGCTGTTGTAACCAGAACTTTGTGCGCTGGATCGTTTGATCCAAACATCAGGCATGTCTGGTTGGCTATTCGGTAACACCACTGGCCCTTCACTCCCTAACCCAAAACGGTTTTTCCACGAAGAGCTGTTCTGCGATGCTGCTGGAGAGAGATCAAGGACGGTCTCCCTCAGGTCCAGCCGCAGGGTATCTCTCTTCCCATTCAAGTAACCTCTCTCCGTTTGACTGTAGGAATCAGACAGCTCTAAGGCATCAGGACAGGAACTGGCTGATTCAGCGAGCTTCAGGCCTTGCTCAAAATCACTGATCGACGTCTCGCTGGAGATGTTGAGCATGTCAAAAGAGCTGCCGAGAGAACAAAGGCATCTGTGAATTTTGTAGATGTCAGCAGCGGGGAGGTGGCTGTTGTCTGAGGTATAATCCGACTGCTGATGGGCAGTGTCGCTAGAGCACTTTGATTTATTGAGCTGCCCTTCTTCTTTCATGGCAGTCGGCTGGGTATGGTCCAGCCCAGACCCATCCCAAGCTTTTGGACCGTATTTCCAACATTGACAATCTCGGCAGAGTCTCTCCCTGTGAATTTCTGCTCCTGAGCCACTGTGCTTGTACGGAGAGGATGTTTGCAAGGCAGGACACTGGCACAGGCCACCCTGCTGGTCTCCAAGGGTCTCCTGCAGATTCTGTCTCTCTCTTTCCAGAGAGGGGTGCATTCCTGTTCTGGGGCATCTGTTCTCTTCAACTTGTGTGTCTTCAGAGAGCACCGAGGGCCGGTTGGACAGCTTGCTCGTGGAAGTGCTGTTGTCAAAGCTGTCACTTAGTTTTCTGGACAAGGGCTGGAGCTCGTATTGCTCGTTTGCAGTGTTGGACTCCTGGACCTTCCGCAACCGGTTTTGCTTCTCACTCCCACCACAAGCGAAGCTTCCGTTCAGCCCGGCATCATCAGAGTAGTCTTTCATGGTGTGGGCACAAGGCCAAAGGATCTGCCCGCAGTTCTTCTCTGGGCCGAAGAAACAGCACAGGGACTGGAAGAAGAAGCTGGCAAACCCACAGCTGATGCACTTGATCATCATGATGAATATCCCCAACTTCCTGTACGCCAAGACTGTGGCAGGCAACATAATGACCCCTGCAGAGAAGAGAGCAGAAGCTGCCATGGCCGTGGCACAGCTCATCTGCTTCAGGGAAAAGGCCACTCGGCTCAGGCGGTCCGAGTGGGGGCACAAGTGGTAGGAGATGCAGTAATTGACAGTGAAGTCCACAGAGAGACCTACTGCAGCTGAAATGAAGAGAGACTCCACTGCATTGAGCTGCCACTCCAAGAGGACCAAAAGACCCACGGTGACCAAGACAGTGCCTGCAATGGCAGTAACAGAGAAGACGCTAAGGAGAACGTTCCAAGTAGTGAGCAGCAGCACCACGAAGGAAACGGCTATGGAGAGCCCCATGACCACCATCATTTCTGTGCTGAGACTGTGCTGGAGGTTGTATAGCTCCAGTTTACTGGTAAACCACCCGTTCTGAAGCCCCACGGGGGCAGTTTTCATTTCCTCCGTCACCCAGAGGTTGATTTCCTCATAGAATTGTTTGGCTTTGCTGTAGTTGAAGCTATAGTGATAAACAGTTTGAAACTGCAGCACTAAGGCAGCGACATTTCCCTCCCCATCAAACCTGAGGCCCAGATCGTATGTTTCTGTCCCTTCCCTGCCTTGTTCTAGGAGCATCATTTTGATGCAGTGTAGGAAGACTTCGCTTCCATATGGGAAGGAGAACTGGTTGCAGCAAAGGTTGAAGCTGTGGTCTCGCTGAGAGCACTGTCGACTGTCCATCCACCAGAGGAACTCCTCCATGAAGCACACAGTAGATTTCTGCTCTGCATCAGGGTAATAGAAAGTTTTGTTCTTCACTTTTTGGCAGAATTCAAGGAGCCACTTCTGGGCATCAGGGTTTTGGATTGTGAAAGTAGCATCTGTCACTAGGGTTCCGTTGCTTTTTGGGTTGAAGTGGTCCCCGTTATCCACGGGCAGAACGCCCCAGACTATGGTGACAGGCATGCGCTGCCCTTCTCCGTGCTCCAGCCTCTCGAACATGAACTGGTGGCAGTACTCGGAGTCGTACCTCTCAAAGGGGTGGCTCAGCCTAAACACCTGCACAGACGATGTCTCGAGGGTTGGGAGCTTGAGTTTGGGGTTGGAACACGAAATGTAGGCACCTCCTATCGCTAAGGCAGCAAACCAGCAGATCCAGATGTACCGAAACTTGATGACCCCACAAGGCAGGAGCTTTTCAAAGAGCAGCTTGGAGGTTTTGGACAGCATGTTCTGGAGGCCCCTGAGAATGTAATGCAGGGACAGAGCGACTCTCTTGTGGCCAGTGTCATTCCAGTAGTCCTCTGGCTTGTAAACGCAGGTCGTTGCTATGTAGCGCTCATGCAGCACAGCCGAAGAAGGCAGCCACGTCATCATGAACACCAGACTCACCAGCATGGAGGTGCCCATGTAGACAGCAAAGCAGCGGATGGCTATGATATTGCTGATGTAGCTGGCATAGAAGGCAGCACCCGTCGTGAAGCAAGACGCCAACATGAGATATGCAAAATGGTGCATGGTTTGACTCACCCACTGCGAAAGCCCAGCGGAAGGGTTCTGGCTCTTGCTGAGGTTCCAGAGGTCAAAGAAGACAAAGGTGTGATTGGCACAAATGCTGCTGAGAATGATGACTGCTGTCAGGTTGATGAATGGGAAATAGGTGAATCTGAAGGCCACCTTGTACAAGAAGTAGGAGATCATTAACGAACTGACCATAGCGAGCAGGACCATCAAGGTAATAAAGACCGAGCGTAAGTAAAAAGAAATGCTTAGAAAAATAGCTAATATTGCCAGGACTGGGTACTTCGTATCTAGTAGGAGATAGTGCTGGAATAGTTTCTGCTTAAGGCCCAGGTCCATTCCGGTGATAGAAGTGTAGTTATCAAACAGATCCCAGGACTCCAGATTGTCTAAGTAGATCCCCATCATAGATGCGCCTTTCCTTGTAGGCAAGAACAGCAGGCTGTATTTGAGGGACGGCACTTGGTACTCCATTGTCTGGGGGCTAAGAAAGTCCCTGTCGACCAAGAAGTGAAGCAGCTGGTAAATGGCATTGAAGCGGGTACATTTTTCTGGGACTTTGGCGCACTGGGAGTGTTTCTTCCTCACTGGCTCAGGGCCGATGCAAGAGGGGGTGAGGATGCCTTTGTGGTAGTCTGGAGCGCAGGCTCGGAGGAGGGCCAGGGTGTGGGCGATGTCTCCTTGGGTTATCTCCAAACACGAAGACCTGTTGTACAGGACAGCAATGTAGTTCCCCAGTGACCAGCTCGGGCAGCATTCGTTGGCTTCAGTCCGTTGACAGAGGTCTCTAAAGTGAACGTGTGAGCGTATCTGAAAAAAGAAATGAGGGAGTGTCATGTCAGACCCTCTCTGCACACTTCCTCTTGCAGCCCCATAGTTTTCCTTGCTCCATGCAGTGATTGTCCCCTTGAGGTGTCCTGGTCATGGCTTGCCACCCTCCCCTTTGGCTTCTGGACTGAGCTCTCATTCAGTATCTGCTTATTCCTGTATTCCTGAATACCGCGGCTGCTTCTTTGCAGCTGGACAGATGGAATCGCCCGGGTATTGCTAAGTAGGTAGAAAGCTTTGGAGTCCTCTAGGCTGAAACCTGCTTTGTAGCTTATGTTATTTTTGTCTGGCTCCCTTTCAGCTAGAGATTAAAGATTATGGCAGACAGAAACAGGACAGCATGTATAGACGTTACTGACCTTGTCTTGTTCAATTTGACACATGGACTGAATAGCTTGCAGGTTCCATAAGCTTCCAGCAGTTGTGGACATGAATACCAGCTGGGAATAGCTCTTTTCTGAAATCAAGGAGGGGAAACAATTTAGAAATGAGGATTAGGTAATGAAGATGAATCAGCCAGGCTGTTTGGAGTAGGTTCTGGGCATAGAAAACAACATGTGTACATATCTCTATCCGCTGTCTGTACGACTGCTATGGAGGAACAGCCTGAAGGGAAGGAGGCCAGGGAGACAGCAGCTCATAGTGAGTGGTAGCATCTGCCTGGTGTGACCTGATCTCTGCTCCTCACCCGTCTGTCAGCAGCCAGAGAGCAGCAGTGGGGTGTTTCCAAACAGTGCTCGCTGCTTTTAGTGAGTGTTGGCATCTGGTTCTGCTCCCCTGTCACAAGTGAGGAGCTTGAGTTCAGCCAGGAGCTCCCAAGGACCTGCGGGTTTGTTTGGTTTCAGAGGTGGAGTGGAGGCAGGGAAGGAGATAAAAATACCTGCCTGCTCTTCCTCTTTCTAGTATCCATTTGGGGTGCCTTGGAGTTTTCCTCTTTTTTCTCTCGAGCTTTTCCTGCTGCTTACTCTTTTCAAGAAGAGAAGAAGGAACAGGGAGGGAGTGGGAATGGAAAGGGAGTGGGGCATATGCTGTTTTTTCAGAGTGTTCACTTTGATAGGGGTAAACAGTGAAAACACAGCTCCTTTGACTGGTGCTTTTAAGGCCAATTTCTATCACGGAAAAAGAAGTATGGCAAAAAGTTTAGGAGAAACAGCTCTTTGCAGGGATTTCAGAACAAGCCTTTCCTAACCTCTCAGTTACAAAATGCTGGAAGATCCCTATCCAAAGGGTGGCTCGGCTTTCACGGGGTGGTGTCACACCCACTGCTGTCTTAGAGCACTTTAAGAATGCTTCCCGGTGTCCGCAGCCCCTGTGACAGCTCTGTGTGCTGTTGAGTTCTGGTCTGTGACACCAACTACTCCATCAAGGTTTCACTCACCTGGGGGACCACAAAAGAAACCATCAGCTCCATAGATTTGCTCCACCATTCTCCTTGTCCTTGCTTCTTGTTCCCCCTGAGCAGCCTTCTGTCCTCTGCTGATGTCATCATAGCTAGGAAAAGATCAGATTAATTGTGTAACTAGACATCATCTGGCTCCGAGTTACGCTTGCTGACGAGGCTCTGGGGCCACACATAACACTTCTGCGGCAATAAGAGTCGTGAGGAGCAGCTGAGGGACCTGAGGCTGTTTAGACTGGAGAAGAGGAGGCTGAGGGGAGACCTCATCGTGCTCTGCTGCTCTGGGAAGGAGGTTGTGGTGAGGTGAGTGCTGGGCTCTTCTCCCAAGTAATGAGCAATAGAGAGAGGAAGTGACCTCAAGTTACACCAGGGGAAGTTCAGATTGGATATCAGGGAAAATTTCTTCACTGAAAGAGCCATGAAGCCCTGGCAGAGGCTGCCCAAGGCAGGGGTGGAGTCCCCATCCCTGGAGGGGTTCAAAATTGTGTGGCTGTGGCACTTTGGGACATGGTTTAGTTTGCACGGTGGTGCTGGGCTGGTGGTTAGACTGGATGAGCTTAGAGGGCATCCCAACCTCAATAATTCCACGAGTGTATGAAAGAGCATCACTTGGATGGGAGCATTTTGGTACTGGGGTGACTGTGCCCCTTTATTGGGAACTGCATGAGGCTTAGTGAGAAACTGTGTCCCCTGGTGCAGCCCTGCCATGTGGCCTCTGCAGCCTTTTGAGAGTGAACAGGGAAGGGAATGCATGAAGAGTTTAGATCCTAATTCCTGGTTTCCAGAATATGGAGTCCAAGTCCACAGCGGGAAAACAGACTAAACTCTCCAGTGCCTTGGTCACTTGTAAACATAGCATTTGTGTTGTAATTCACAAAGATGTCTTGGAACGTTGAATCTGTAACTTTACAGCCAACATCTTCCTCATCCCCAACCCAAACTCAAATACCCTTTCTTCTCAGCATAGGGAGAAAGGGAAAAGGTCTTCTCGTAGCCCGTCTGGCTCTCCACGTTCCTCCACACAATGAGCTTTCTGCCAATGTCAGTGTCTCGTGGCTCGAAACCCTGCAGCCAAGCAAAAGGGGTTTGTCATCAGCTTGCTGTCTAGTTTAGCTTAGCTTTCCTTAATCCTCCTCCTCCTCAACACAGAAACTGTATGAGGTTATTACTGCATCTTGGAGAGAAACATAAATGGAATTTTCCCTGGAAATACAGCATTCCAGAGCTGATAGAAAAAAATATTTCTCCTTTCCTTTCCTTTTTGGGCAAGGGTGGCTCCACTTCTCTCTCTGATCTCACAAGACTCTCCCTCTCCTCTTCTTCAAGTAAAATAGTAACTTACAGACATGGGAAGAACTTTCCTCATTCTGGACAAACTATTCTTATTCTATCAGGATTCTACCATTAACAAGAGACAAGGATAACTTTGGAAAATGTGGGATCCTGCATGAAAGAAAGGACCCTGGGCAGCAATGCTCAAAACAGGGCAGCCTCTCCCTCACACGCAGCCTGGAGGAGCCAAAGCCAGAACCTCCATCCAATTTCCACCCAATCTAGCTTGTCCTTTTGGACATTTATTCTACAGACTTTAGTGTCTTACTCAATTTACTGTCCTGCCTTGCTGCCTCCACCTGTGGAGAAGGAATGCAGCACAGGACCATTTTGTTTGAAAAAATATATATATCACTGGTTGGCCCTGGTTTTTCCTTACGCTTGTGTTGGTGTATTGTCCGGGGGACTTACCATCAAGGGTTCTGAGAAGTCGGGCAGGTTTCCAACAAGCAGCCCAGCTAACGTGCAAACCAGAGTGGTCACCGAACACAGCCCCAGCACGGCTATGGGCCACTCCGCAATCACTTGGGAATAACTGGAACCAACAGGAGAAAAGAAAATGCAGCTGTTAGGGCTCTTCTGCTGTTAGAACGAAACCTGCTACCGAACCACTGCAGTGTCAGTAAAAGGAAGTAAAGGGATTGGGGCTTTCTGGTTTGAGCGCCTATTTATTGAAGAGCTTGGAGGCTCCAGTACAGCTATTAATGAACACATTATCCCTCCAACTGGAGGCTTGCAGGCAATTCTAATTAACTCGGGTAATTACATTTTGCCTTTCTACATTTTCCTGCTTTTTCAATCAGAAATGAGAAAAACCAGACACTTGTTTCCTAGGGCAAAATGAAGCTTTAAATATTTAACTGAAAAGACTGCATTTCAAAAGAGCTTCTTCCTCTTTCCCCCTCCATTGTGCAATGCGAGCTGGGAGCTGCCAGACGGTTTGGCCTGCAGGTTTGCAACCTGTGGACCAGGAGATGTCCTGAAGATTCCCTAAAGAGAACTGACTCAGGCAAGTCAACTGCCATCGGTTTAAATTCTCTCACTATACTGGAGCCTGCCTTACTGTTGGGAAATGCATGGATAAAACCAGTTTGGGAACCGCCAATGTTAGGAATGGCAGCAGCATTCATGGAGAGCGCAAGCGGCTTCTATGTCCGTGGGATGAGCGAATCTCACCCCGAGATCTCAGCCTCAAAACCAAGCGCTGAGCCAACAACAAGAGCATCTGCAAATGCAGCGGAGTGATTTTCCTTCAGGGTTTGGAATACACATCCGCGTGGAATGGTGGCACACACAGCTTTAGTGACACTTGTATACAAAACCTTTCCAAAAAAGCAGTTTATTCTGGCCAAAAGTTTGTTTAGCAGTTACCTTTGTTCTTAAGAGCTGGTCTAAAATTTTCCATTCCAGCTCTACTTTTCCTTTGGGACAAACTGTCTCTCCTGCAGGACAATCTATTAAAGTGACTATCCTACTATTTTTTACCACTGCAGTTTTCACTGCCTCAAGATTTTAGTCTTCCTCAAAATTATCATAGTATCATAGTATAGTTTGAGTTGGAAGGGACCTTAAACGTCATCCAGTTCCAACCCCCTGCCATGGGCAGGGTCATCCCACTGGCTCAGGCTGCCCAAGGCCCATCCAACCTGGCCTTGAACACCTCCAGGGATGGGGCAGCCACAGCTTCCCTGGGCAACCTGTGCCAGTGTCTCACCACTCTCATAGTGAAGAAATTCTTCCTAATGTCCAGTCTAAATCTGCCCCTCCCCAGTTTGTACCCATTCCCCCTCGTCCTATCCCCACAAGCCTTTAGGAATAACCCCTTTCCAGCTCTCCTGTAGCCCCTTCAGGTACTGGAAGGTTGCTATAAGATCTTCTCTGAGCCTTCTCTTCTCCAGGCTGAACAACTCCAACTCTGTCAGCCTGTCCTCGTAGGGAAGGTGCTCCAGCCGTCTGATCATCTTTGTAGCCCTCCTCTGGACCTGTTCCAACAGCTCCATATCCTTCTTACATTGAGGATTCCAGAACTGGACGCAGTATTCCAGTGGAGGTCTCACAAGAGAGGAACAGAGGGGCAGAATCCCCTCCCTTGCCCTGCTGGCCACGCTGCTTCTGATGCAGCCCAGGACACGGTTGGTTTCTGGGCTGCGAGCAGACATTGCCGGCTCATGTTGAGCTTCTCATTGACCAGCACCCTCAAGTCCTTCTCTGCAGGGCTGCTCTCAATCACATCATCCCCCACCGTGTACTGAAATCGGGGATTGCCCCGACCCAGGTGCAGGACCTTACACTTGGTCTTTTTGAACCTCATGAGGTTCTCACAGCTCCACTTCTCCAGCCTGTCCCTCTGGATGACATCCCATCCTTCCGCATTGGCAAGTACACCACTCAGCTTGGTGTCATCTGCAAACTTGCTGAGGGTGCAGTCAATCTCTCTGTCAATATCATTGATAAAGTTATTAAACAGCAGTGGTCCCAGTACGGACCCCTGAGGGACACCACTCGTCACGGATCTCCATCTGGACTTTGAGTCATTGACCACTACTCTCTGAATATGACCATCCAACCAGTTCCTTATCCACCGTACCGTCCACCCATCAAATCCCTCTCTCTCCAGTTTAGAGAAGGATGTTGTGTGGGACTGTGTCAAAGGCTTTACAGAATTCTAGATAGATCACATCCGTCATTTGGTGGAGAATGCGGGCATTATCTGTGAAGCGGTTAGGTATTGGGGTGGGTTCGAGGTCTGCATGGGCAGACTCTTGCTAGTTCTCTATTCTGGTGTATTTCTGAAATGTAAGAGATACTTTGTTCAAAAATAATAGACAACTATTTGGGCTTTGGGGGGCAGTGAAATATTGTATGGATCAGAGGCAGACACCTGCCTGGAGAGCAGCTATTGAGACAGCATTGCTATTCATTAATGCAGGATAAATTAATCTCGTGAGCAGATTGAGGTTTTTCCAAGCGGATGGGAAGCCCAGAGCAGGGAATGCTGACCTTGACTCTGCAGCTGGGGCTGCCGGGGATGACAGCAGCAATAACACCCTGTGTCTCCTAACAGCAGGGTAGGAGAGCAGTGATAATGGAGTAGAAGGACAGGAAGCTTTTGATGTTAAACGTACCTTTTTGGCATCCTGAAAGCTTTGTCATGTCTGCAGAGAGAAAAAAGAGATGGTTCATTTATTTTTTCCTGGGCAGCAGAGCACTGGGCTATTAATGAGTGGGGTAACTCTTCCCAGGGCTGTGAAGCAGTGCACCGAGCCATGGCTGCACGAGTGCCAGCACTACATGAATTATTTTATTGGACAACAGAGTCCTTTCCTCTCTGCTGTTATTTTAACCAAACAGGATGGGAAGCCACACAGTCACTCCTAATTTTTGCCCCTCCAAGAAAACCCTGTAGAAAGTAACAGACATTAGCACTGAAATATCTTAGAAATTGCACCACAACCCTATCCATGAAAATCTATGTTTTAATTGCTTTCCTACTGAATCTTTACATTGTTCTCGACATGAGCGCACGTCTCCATCAGATTTCATCCGCTGGGCCAGTGATGCCTAGGGACAGCTTTTATTTCCTGTTCAACGAGGGTTTTCCAAAAAGCTGGCTCTCCCTTGTCTCCTGGGCCCTTCTGAATATGGTGTTTGCCCAGCCCAGAGGAGCAGGCGGACAGTGCAAGAGCTCCAAACATTTTGCTGGGTTTCCTTCACAGAGGAGCATTTGTTTTCCTACTTGTAGGGCTCTGAAATAAAGCTCTGAAATAAATTCCCTGGGGGATCCCAGGGCCCATTTGTTAATGAGTCCCTGAGGGTGAGCTTTCCACTGACACCTTAACAACAAAGCTGCAGATTCTGTCACAGTATCTGAAGGATCTTTCATTCTACTCTCTTTTTTCCTGCAATGTTCCCTAGAAACATGGCCCGTCATGGCCTTGGGTTGTGAAATGCTCCCAGCTGTGGCTTCCTCCTCTCTCTGGAGTCTTGCCAAGCTCTGCTCAGCAAGCCCTCCCTCCTCCCACGCTCTTGGCTTCAGCCGGGAGAAGGGGCTGCTGCACTGTGACAGCTGCGTGGGCCCTGGCTCCCTGCTCCATCCTGGACAGCCGGCTCTGACCCTGCAGCACCGCGTCCTTCCTGGCAGGTTGGGAATGCAAGACATGGATAAGCAGCCGAGCAAAGTTCCCCATGGAAGAGTGGCACGTGTAATAAATTACATTGTGTTTTCCTTCTTGCACTAATGCTCTGCAGATGTGGGAGAGAGGGGAGAAAGGAAAATCCTCTCCGGATTACTGAAGAGAGGTCTCTTTCTGGCAGCGCCCTGCCCGCCTTGTGCTAATTCTTTCACAATAGCTTCTCAAGCAGATTTGCTTGGATTAAAAACCCCATTTGAGCGTTATTATGTTATCACTTTTCTCTCTGCAGTGCCACACGTTCTGCCGGGGATTTGCAGTCCAGCTGCGGTTCCTACTTAAATAACCTGTTGCGGAGAATGTGGTTGATCTTGTTGATAGGGTAGAAGCTACAAAGCATCCAGGCTCCACTGCTCTGACTGCAATTGCTCTACACTGCAAACACAAGCAAATTAAATCCTCTGTTAACAGCTGGAAAATGAGCCCATGAAGGGCTGTTGTGCCTCACCCTGCACTGCCGTAAAACAGCCAGGAAGGCATCCTGTGCCATCTTATCAGACTGTGGCGCCTGCTGCCGTAGCACAGTGATCACGGACTTCAGTGCAACAGTGGATTCGGAAAGGCACAGGCAGGAAGGAAGGATGGTGCTGGCCAGAAGGAGGTTGTAGCTCCGGCTGTGGGGCATTCCTGTCCCGTGTGCATCCCTACAGTGCTGCCCAAGCCACATCCATCCACCAAGTCACAGGGGTGCTCTGCATTTGCCCAATTCTGGCATGAATGATACTGAATTTACACCCTCGCTTCTGCCCAACCTGGAGAACCAAATAATCTTCCCCACTTCTGTATTTCTCACTGCTCGGCTGTCGCCAGTGTTTACCCCCTGCTGCCTCTCCCTTCTGGCACAGACAGGAGCTCTGGTGGGGACAGAAAAAGGAATACCTCTGCTCTTGTCACTGAGAAACTCCACTAAGATAAAGGATTTGCCAGCTGTGTCTTGTGGTGCAAAAGGAGAAAATACAGAGGTCACAAAAGATGGGCATAATTGGAGCTGCATGATCTAGGAGTGACCGAGTGGCCTTGGCTTTATCAAATGAGTCACCTTGAGAAGCCAATCCTGCCTCTCCCTGGTGAGGGAACAGCAGCTCTGCACACTTTCCGCAGATATCCTGCATCCCTCGTGGCATTTTGGGGCAGCTGCTGCCCCAAACTGAAGGGCAAAACCATGTTTCATGCATCCCTTCCCCAACTCTTCTCTTCTCACCACACATGCGTTTTGGAAGCCCCCGATCCTCTCACTGTGTGCCTCTTACCTAACTGTTACAACGTGATGCTGCACCAGCTGCCGCTGCCTGGGGGACCACTGTTTCCAGGGGGTTTCTGAGGCCTCGTGGTGGGAAGCTGGCAGGGGATCACTGCTGGAAAGGTGGGAACACAGCATGGGCCTCTCGCCATGCCCTGGGAGCGTGGGCAGACCGTAGCTGCCTCGTGGCTCCTGCTGGTTGCAGGGGTAATACAGGGGATGCTGCTGCGAGTCCGGGGAGCTGGATGGCACCTGGCCGTTGGACTGCGTGGAGACGGGCCCAAGCGTGTGGCTGGAGGAGGGCAGGTGGTCTCCCCCGAGCTGGGGGGATCCAGGGACAGGGCAGTGATGGACTGGGCAGATCTTTTCCCAGGAGGTGCCACTGTAGCTGAGCTCAGTGTTCCCAACCTCTGGCATGGCGAGACAGGTCTGGCAAGGTCCTGTGTTTTGTTTTTCTCTGTAAGAGAAAATAAAGGCATGGTAAAACAGCAAAGCAGTAGAAAGGCTGCGAGGGGAGTCACATCCTGCAAGCTGCAGACTCTCCCAGGCCTCCCACATAACATGGCCTAAAGCCTCTCCTGCTCTTTGCTGTGCCCAGAGCCAGGCTCAGGGCGGAGCTGGATTCTGCTTTTCATAAAGACATCCACAAGGCGCTCAGGGCTTCCAGCTGATGTTTTGAGAGCTGTAAATGACGTTTTAAGAATGGGGTTTTATTCAAATGGAGGTTTTCTCTTTGAACACACAGCAACCCAGCAGCGGATCTCGAAAGTAAAAAGAGCTTCTCTGCTTGTGTTTGCTAAGGAGACGTGTGCCCTTTCCCAGATGTTAGGGAAGGGTTCTTTGCATTGCGCTCTCACCTGGTTATCTCATTCCCCAGTCCAGCTGACAGGCACCTCTGGAGCGATTCATCTCCTCCCAGCCTCGTGCACTGAAACAATGCTGCATGGTTGCTATTTGTTTTGCTTTTTCGCTCTAGCAGCAGGATAGCGCCTATCCTCGAGGAGACCCACAATCTTTTTGTTAATGAGACTCCTGAGTGTGTTAAATCATCATGAAAAATTAATGAGCCTGCAAAACTCTGCTTCCCACGCCGTCTGCCAGGAAAAGTTGAGGTTTATAACCCTTCCCATCGACTCAGCTGAACAGCTGTGCCTTTACCCTGGGCAGTGCCAGCCACTGCGGGGATGGGTTTGGGTGGTGGGGTACAAAGGGCTCCAGGTCCCCATCCAGCCCTTAATGCTGAAGGCTCCGCAGAAAGATCTGTACAGGCTGGATCCATGGGCCAAGGCTCTGCAGAGGGATCTGGACAGGCTGGATCCATGGGCCAAGGCTCTGCAGAGGGATCTGGACAGGCTGGATCCATGGGCCAAGGCTCTGCAGAGGGATCTGGGCAGGCTGGATCCATGGGCCAAGGCTCTGCAGAGGGATCTGGGCAGGCTGGATCCATGGGCCAGGGCTCTGCAGAGGGATCTGGACAGGCTGGATCCATGGGCCAGGGCTCTGCAGAGGGATCTGGGCAGGCTGGATCCATGGGCCAAGGCTCTGCCAAGGCTCTGCAGAGGGATCTGGGCAGGCTGGATCCATGGGCCAGGGCTCTGCAGAGGGATCTGGGCAGGCTGGATCCATGGGCCAGGGCTCTGCAGAGGGATCTGGACAGGCTGGATCCATGGGCCAGGGCTCTGCAGAGGGATCTGGACAGGCTGGATCCAGGGGCCAAGGCTCTGCAGAGGGATCTGGACAGGCTGGATCCATGGGCCAGGGCTCTGCAGAGGGATCTGGGCAGGCTGGATCCATGGGCCAGGGCTCTGCAACCATTGATGTGAGGTTCAACAAGGCCAAGTCCTGCACTTGGTCCACAACTCAATGGGCTTTGAGATCCCTTCCAACCCAAACTGTTCCATGATCCTATGATTTACAGACACGCCTGCTCTGGAGTGAGGCAGCGATCATCTGTGCTTTATTGCTGTACATTCCAGTTCCCGAGTGAGCAGCAGGAGTGAAGTTCAGAATAAACCCACTCCAGATGGCTTCACTCAGCCCTGTAACTTAACTGCTACGAGCTGCAGCTCACACTTCAAAAGACCGGTTTGAAAGAGCAGGGATTACCCAAGAGAGCCAAACTGACAGGGCTGCAGTGACAGCTCTGACCCCACTGAATGCCCAGGATTCAAACCAGTGCTGGGCTGTGTCCCAGCCACGCAGCGAGACCCACAGGCACAGCAGCTGCAGGCTGAGACCTTCTGAGCTGTCTGAAGAATCATAGAATCATGGAATGGTTTTGGTTGGAAGGGACATCAGAGCCCACCTAGTCCCACCCCCTGCCACGGGCAGGGACACTTCCCACTGGGTCAGGGTGCTCCAAGCCCCATCCGAGCCATGGTTCCCTGGGCAAGTGGGCAATGTCCTGGGCTGGCCAGCAGTGATACTCCCTAGCTCTCCTTCTGAATTTGTTTGCTGTCAACCGAAGAGTTTGCTCTGGTCAAACAGACCCCGCAGAGTGCAGATCTGCTGCCTCCGGTCTAGCAAGTGGCATTGTGCTTGCAGATTCGGGGATGGCTCCTCGCCCGTGGTTACGCGCTTGTTGATGCTTCCAGAAAATGATTCTGCCAGCCTGGTTGGAGAAACCCATTACGGAGCAGATGGCGCAGGGGGAGAGGGTGAGGGCTGCAGGGTTTGTAGGGGAGAGCTTGGGGGTGAAAACCGTGTGTGCCGGGAGCCTTGCGCAGCGAAGACACACACGCGCCAAGCTCCTCCAACAATGGCTTGGCTGTTGCCGCAGAAGGAAGAGCTCGCTGTGTTGCAGGTTACAAACCTGCCAGGGAGGCCATGCCAGGCAGCCACCCCCGGCACGGTGGGCTCCATGGGCTCGGCCCAGTCTGCCTGGCCCCGTGCAGAACAACCAGGGCAGCAGCCGGGCAGCGCGGCTCTGCCAGCCCCAAAGCCGAGGGCTCAGCAGGCAGCGAGGGGCTCTGCCTGCTTACTCGGTGGGAGACAGGGACTCGCCTCAGCCCAGCCCCGGTAAAACCCCGGTGGCACGGGTCACCTCCGCACCCCCAGCCCCGGCAAACCCCTGGTGGCACCGGCCATCTGTATACCCCCAGCCCCCGTAAAACCCCGGTGGCACCGGCCACCTCCGCTCTCCTAGCCCCAGTAAACCCCCAGTGGCATGGGTCACCTCTGCACCCTCTGCCCCGGTAAAATCTCAGTGGCACCGGCCACATCCGCACCCTCTGCCCCGGTAAAACCCGTGACACCGGCCTCTTCCTCACCCGCAGAGCCGAGGGTGGCAGCAGGGAGGCAGCTCCCACCCGCCGGGGCACCGTCTCGGCCCCGCCGCCCGTGCTGGGTCGGGATGGACCGCGAGGGGAGGGACCCCCGCAGCCGGCGCGGTCCCCGCTCCTACCTGGGCGAGGCGGGGCGGCGGCGCGTCCCCTCGGGCGGCGGCTCCCGGCTCGGCGCGGCCTCCATGGCGGGGCGGCGGCCGGGGCGCTGTCCGCACCCCGCGGTGCTGAACGCTCCCGGCTCGGCGCTGTCCGCACCCCGCGGTGCCGAACCGGCGCTTGCGCGGCTGCGGAGGCGGTGCCCGACGCGGGCGGCCAATGGCCGCGGGGCGAGCGGCCCGGCAAACCCGGGGAGCCCGGCGGGGGCTGCGAGGGGTGAGCAGAGCCTCCCTCCCTCCTCAGCACCAGTTGGGATGGGGATGAGCGTGCAGGGCACAGGACTGGAGCTCAGGGGCATGTGGTGGTGCAAGGAAGCAGGGTCCTCTCCAAGGCAGGAGAGGGACTAAAGTGCCTCACCCAGCCCCAAAATCCCCTTCCCGTCCTCACCCTGAGCAGCGCATAGTTCTTTACGAAAGATGTTGCCTGGGGGTGCAGTAATGGAGGTGGGGAGTGGGGTGGGGTGGTGCTGCAGATTCAAACATTGCACAGATCCCTTTGGGTGCCAGGTCCCTCAGCTCAGCAGTCTGCTTTGACGCAAGGTGAGAAACCTTCCAGAAGTGCTCCCAGACCCACGTGGCAGGTGCAGGGCAGCATTTTGAAGTGTGTGGGCTCACCCTCTGGATTTTAGCAGTGTTAAGTAAGTAAGTGATTTGTTGAAGCAGATGGCATTTTTGAAGCAACTGAGTTGAAGACATGGAGAACACAAGGAGTTAAGACATGTTCCTCTCCTTGCAGAACCTTGCTATCATTGTCTATTGACACCATGACACTGCACCGTGTTGTGGGATAGCCACATGTCGTCTTGTGTCATGGGGAGAGCTTCCCATGGAGCTTGTAGAAGGTGGCTGCTCCTACTGCAACCTCTCCCACGACAATGACCATGACATTACTTAAACCAGGAAGGGCCTGGGCCTTCCTCATGACAATGTGTACGGACATGGGAGTGGCAGTGACCATCTCCCTTCTTATCTCCCTGTATGTGGCCATGATGGTGGCCATGACCTTCTCCATTCTCATGGCTATCCCTATGTCCCTCACTCTGGCCGTGACCTTCTTTTTCATGAGGGTGGCATCCTTTTTGCTTCACATGATACAGAAAAGCTGAGGCAAAAAGGGAGAGTATTAAACATGAGAGTATCCTATAACTCCCACTAATCCTCTAGCTGCTTAGAATAAGCCCTTCCTGCCTTAATGACTTAAATGCCTGAGACAGTTTAAAGAACAAGAAGCTTTTACTAATGCTGGGTGGACGACCCTCTCTGACCGCCTCTCCGAACCCAGCAGGAGGGAGTTCCCAAGGACAGGTTGCAGGCAGTGCTGGTGTCCCAGTGCAGTGATCCCTGCTGGGCTGGGTGGTAGGGGACCAGCCCGCTTTTCTGAGCCATAGCCACAGAAATGTTGCATGCCTGGTAGCATCAGACGAGAAGCAGCTACAGCGTAGCTCACATTATGTGGCCCAGCAGGAAAGACTGAGACCTGATATCTGCTGAAAAGATTGGCTGCTATGAATGCTGTGACAAGGACATGGATAGTATCTACTTTTCTCTCTTCCTAATGCTAAATAATAATAGCTGTGACAATAATAAGAATAATAACGCCATAGGAGCGGAAATGATGGTGGGAACGGGCTGAACTGCAAACATCCCACCGCTTCTGACAGACAACTGCATCTTACAGCTTCTGGTTTGGCTCAGCCCGATGTGTGAACTCTGTGTCTGTGAAGTGGGGGTGGTCACACTTCCTCACTCCCACAGCTTGGCAGGTTTCCTCTGGTGCCTGCAAAGCATTCGACACGTGGATCCATTGCTTTTAATTGCCCTTATCCCAGGACTACAGTAGGACTTATCCTCCCAGATCGCTGTGAAGCACTGCATGAGGCAGTCGGTGGGGATGCCTGCATCCTTCTCGGGGCTGTTGCCACACAACCGGGGCTGGAGCCATTGATCGTGCGTCACATTGGCTTTTTTTTTTTTGCTCTTCGGCAGTGCGGGAGCTGGCTCTTTGCCATGGCAACCCACATCCAGGACCTGCCAGCATCACATGGGTCTGGCTGGTCCCTGGTGTCCCTTTGACCTGAAGGTGAGTGGAGGAGGGTGAGTGAGAGGGACACACTCTGGAGGTGTTGAAGGCCAGGCTGGATGGGGCTTGGAGCACTCTGACCCAGCGGGAGGTGTCCCTGCCCATGGCGGAGGGTGGAACTGGGTGGGCTTTGAGTTCCCTTCCAACCTAAACCATTCCATCATTCTTTTCCACACGTGTCCATTACTGGCTGTCAGCTCTTTTTCATATTCCT
Organism: Cuculus canorus; assembly: GCF_017976375.1. Taxonomy (NCBI): domain Eukaryota; kingdom Metazoa; phylum Chordata; class Aves; order Cuculiformes; family Cuculidae; genus Cuculus; species Cuculus canorus. The sequence continues at coordinate 68,404,556 of NC_071405.1, read as the reverse complement.
GACCCTATTCCTCCTTTTTCTTTGCTATTTTTCTCTTTGTTTCTACTTTTTTTTTTGTCATCACCCCCAGGAGAGCCAGGGTGTCCATCTCCTCTGCACCACTCCCAGGAGAGCCAGGACAAACATCTCTCCACAGGAGGCAGGGGGAGGCAGGAAGGCTGCTAAGGAGGCTGCGAAACAGAGCCCTGGGAGGAAAGCAGGGCATTTTTGACACTAATTGGTACTCGTGGCAGTTGAAGGCGGGTTTCTCACCTCTTCTGCTTGATCTGTGAAAGAGAGAAGAGAAAAAAGCTTCATATCTGAGCTTTGATACATTTTTTTACCTGAAGCATCTCTTCTCTCTCTTTGTATAGCCCATCACTCCTCCTAGCCCTCCTGCTCATCATCCAATTGCATTTCTAGTGCAGAGCAAAAGCAAAACGTTGTCCATGCAGCTCTCCTCTGCAGGGCTGAGTCAGAAGTGAACACTACATCTCGCTTGCTGTGTGGGCAAGATCCCTCCAGTCAGGAGGGTCCTCCCTCTCACTCCAAAGTCAATAACAAGGCACCCCATACCTTTAGGACAACGAACCAGGCACATCCTTAGAAAGTTCTAAGAAGGCAGAATGAAGCTTTCACTTGATGCACCGGCAGATGTGACCGAGACCATTTCCCAGTGGACTGGCTTTGCACCGCAGTCGCAGTTCAGCACGCCTCGTTTCACAGCACCCTCTCTTAGCATGGTTTCTTTCAGCAAAATTCATTTCCCTTCACTGTAAATCGACGTCCCGTTGGGTTCACGATGTCCTGACTCCCATTAGCAGAGCTCAGCATTTCACACGCTGGTCGTGGCTGGCTCAGCGGGCCCTGGGCAGGGCAGGGTGCTGGAGTGTGGTGACCCTGGGCTCGTGCTGCATTGCTGTCTCTTAGCGGATTGCTAACATTTGCCATCAACTCTTTCGGCTTGAATTGCTTCAGTTCATCCCCACTGACGTTGTCACCAACCTCCACTGTGCTTTGCCCTTTCTGCTCTTGCTCCTGTTCCACTTTGGATCACCAGGAACAGGCAATTACATGTCCTGGTGGATCATTGAGTCATGGAATCACAATGCTTTGGGTTGGAAGGGACCTCCAAGCCCATCCAGTTGCCCCTCCTGCCATGGGCAAGGACACCTCCCACTGGATCAGGGGCTCCAAGCCCCATCCAACCTGGCCTGGAATGCCTCCAGGGATGGGGCAGCCACCACTGCTCTGGGCAACCTGGGCCAGGGCTTCCCCACCCGAACAGTGAAGAATTTCCTCTTAATGTCTAATCTAAATCTTCCCCCTTCCAATTTAAAGCCCAAAAAGCAGTGCAAGCGTGTACACATCACATGGTTATCCCCAAGCTGAGGTTTCTCCATCAGCCGGTGCAGCCATGTTTTGCAGTAATGCTCCAAAACAAGCTCCTGCCTTTCTGGCCAGACACTCGCTTTCTGCTGCTTCCCCGTTCTGCCGTGCGTGTCTCGGTTTGCCAGCAGCCAGTGCCAGCACAGGGGAAGAAACAGCAAGTCCTGCAGTCCTTCTGGCAACCGTCACGAACAGTCTGCTGCAAATACTGCTACGTTCATGCCATGGCATCCACACCCAAGGAGGGGGCTCCACGCAGCAGGAGCTCCTCCCAGACCCGTGCCTGGCCCTGCTGCTCTGGGCTCCAATCTGCCTGTGGTCAATGCTGGAACAGAGTGTCTGTGGTGGCCAAAATCCTGGAAGCTGGAAGTCCCTGTCCTAAAATCTGTGTGGCTCTTGCTCCTGCACTGCAGCAGCGGAGGAGCTGCCTGTGCCCATCATGAGCTGCTGTTGTCCCCAGCGCCTGTTGCCTTTTAGGATATTGCCACTCTGTGGCCTTTCTCTCCTTGGCCAGTTTGAGACCGGCAGAGCAGATCTCAGTGTCATTCTAGGGGAGGCACGTGTTGATCTCAAAATTTCATTCTCTTATGGAAAAAGAAGTCAGTATAGATTGATCTAAATCTTCCACCTTTCAATTTTAAGCCATTCCCCCTTGCCCTATCGCTACAGGCCCTTGTGAAAGAGCAGTGGGGGCTGCCCCATCCCTGGAGGGGTTCCAGGCCAGGTTGGATGGGGCTTGGAGCCCCTGATCCAGTGGGAGGTGTCCCTGCCCATGGCAGGGGGGTGGGACTGGATGGGCTTGGAGGTCCCTTCCGACCCAAACCATTCCATGATTCTATGATTTTGTGCATCCCTGCCTCTCTTGCTGCAGGCAGCACTGCCCTGGCTCTCAGGAAACCCACGCTCAAAGCTGACTGCTTGCAATGGTGGTGCCACGGCGATTCTTTGGGCAGTGCCAGATCCCCAATGTTACGATTTCCATGGACAGCCGAACCCGTGGAGTCAGCGCAGTCAAGGCAAGGCTGGCGGTCGCTGTGCAGCTGCTTGGGTTCACAGCAGGCTGCTGGTTTCCAGGCAATGTGCAATTGTCACGCAGATTGGCAGCCAGCAACGTTCGAACCCTGGCCTCTCACTGCTCACTGGAGCAATAAAATAGCAAAGGTATTTTCAGTCCTCAAAGCCAGGGAGAGTGTGCCAGACACCGCCTGTGCTTCTCTGGGCACAGCAGCAGCAGTGCTGGCCTCTTCTGCTCCATAAACCTCCCATTGTCTCCACCTGGGAAATTGCTTTCTCAGCCCAAGAACAGGTCCACGGGGCTGGTGCTGTGTTAGCAAATCGAGCCTCACTAACCCTCACTGAACAGGGCTCGTTTACAGTCTCAGCCCGAGAAGATTTGCTGGATTCAGCAAGAACCAAACTCTTGTGTCCCTACAGCATCAGTGCTAGTGAGTCAGCACCATCCAGGGGTGACTTTGTTGACATTTTGGAAAGGAAATTGGCCAGAATGGCCCATTTCAGGAGGACCAGAGTCACCGGAGTAGGGGGTGGTGATGGTGATGAAAAGCAGTTGTTTTGGCACAAGAGCAGATAGGAGGGTGGAGGGGTAAGGTTCCACCTCTCAAATGGTTGAAAAGTTTCTGCTTTTTTTGGTTAGAAACTGAGATTCAGAAATGCTCAAAATACCATAGAATCTTAGAATCATTAGGAAGGGACTTCAAAGCCCATCCAGTTCCACTCCCTGCCATGGGAAGGGACACCTCCCACCAGATCAGGGGCTCCAAATCCCATCCAACCTGGCCTGGAACCCCTCCTGAACGTGGCTACCCACCTCCTGCAGCTTCAGGAGGGATTCATTTAGAGACAGAAATGCGCTTCAGTCACGGTTTGAATGCCAAGACCTGAGTCAGAGCCCTGTATCTGAGCAGCCACTTACATCCAGGCTGACACTTATGCCAAAAGCATCAGCGCTGGTTGCCTGAAGAGAAAGGCCTGGATGTGTGATTGGTCTCCCTTGCTCTGTTTTGTTGCTGATCTGCATGAGCGATGCTGTTGCATGCAGAGGGACACTTGTCTCAGCAGACATTTGCACTCAGTGCAGCCCATCTTTTCCTCCTTGCAGCTCCGCTTACCTACGTAAGATGAACTGCTCCACAATTGCCTTTTTCTGGCTCGTAGGTGCTGTGGGTTCTTAGAAATACTGAAAAAAATAAAGTTCAGTGCCTGTTTATTCAAAGCCATTTGTGACCACCCAGTCCTGGGATGGGCTTGGAGGAGCTGTTACCTTCCAGAATCCACACAAAGTGGGATTCTGTCTCTGCTGGTAGGAAGCATCCTCCACAACGTGTGCATCAGTGTGAGACACAAGGTTGCAGAGGGACTGAGGAATTGTGCTCATGGGGCAATTTTAAAGGCCAGTTATTGTTTCTGTCCATCCTGTGTGCCCAGAGAGGAGAGGTCCAGGCAGGGCCCTTCTCTGGGTGACTGCAAGGTTCCCACAATGCTGGAAACCTCCGAGTGGCTGTTGACACAATTCCAGGGGCTGCGAAGGAACCAGGCATACAGTGGTTGTGCGTCTGGGCAGCCGTACATTGCAAATTGAAGCAAATAAGAGATGTGATGAGTTTGCTGTGTGTTTGAAGGGGTAGGAGGCCCATGGGGACCCAATTCAGGATTGTCTTGGCAGGGAAAATCTCACTGTGGATGCATCGTACCATCTTCTGTGGTGCCTTGTGCTGGGAGTGTGGCCACACTTGCTCTGAAGCAGCCCATATATCCGCACCCTTTTCCAGCATGACTGACGGCAAGCCAGTTCCCTCAGAGCATCCTGAGACATCCAGGCCAAACCAGCCTTTGCGCTTAAATACTCTTCCAGCACAGGAAGGACATGGAGCTGTTGGAGAGAGGCTAGAGGAGGCTGCGACGATGATCCGAGGGTTGGAGCACCTCCCATACGAGGACAGGGTGAGAGAGTTGGCGTTGTTGAGCCTGGAGAAGAGAAGGCTCTAGGGAGAACTTAGAGCAGCTTCCAGGACTGAAAGGGGCTCCAGGAAAGTTGGGGAGAGGCTCTGGATCAGTGAGCACAGGGATACGACAAGGGGAACAGTTCTGAGCTGAAAGAAGGGAGACTGAGATGAGCTCTGAGGCAGAAATGTTTTGCTGTTCAGGTGGGGAGGCCCTGGAACAGGGTGCCCAGAGCAGTGGTGGCTGCCCCATCCCTGGAGGGGTTCCAGGCCAGGTTGGATGGAGCTTGGAGCCCCTGATCCAGTGGGAGGTGTCCCTGCCCATGGCAGGGGGATGGGCTCTGAGGTCCTTCCAACCCAAATCAGATTTAAGGACAAGAGAAAGTCTCAGCTTGTGTGAGTCTTTGCACACTGAGGAAAGTAAATGCAGGTGAAGAACCGGTGGTGTCAGCTGAGAAGTTTTAATATCAGGGAAGCTTTTTATTTTGCAGCCTTATTGTGTCATTCTTTATCTTTATGCCTCTAAGCTTTGCCAGAAACACCTTCAAAATAGGAATATTTCAGTCTTGCCAAGGATGAGTTTAAATTCCAACTAGAAAAGCTAGTTGGGGAAATCTAGTGCTGGCAGGAGTGGTTCCCTAAAATTAGTTGGCCCTGGCAGGTTTCTGGGCTGCCGTGAAGGTGGTGATCAAACTGCAGTTAGGAAAAGGACCAGCTATAATGAAGGACAGAGGAACTACTCTGGATCACAATCCTAATCCTGCCTAATGGATTTAGCGCTAATAGGGTCTTCCTCTCTACCAGGAGAAACTCTGCCTGCCTGTGCAGATCCCAACAGAAGACCAAGACGTCCCATCCTTGTAGAGCTGAGCTGTCAGCTCTGTTCCTGATTGTTGCTTTAATTGCTGATTAGAGCTGAGCTACTGTTAACTTTCCACCCCTAAGCCCCTTAGCACTGCTGGCACCAGCGGTTCCCTGAGCCCTCTGAGCCTTTATGGATACAACACGGGCGGCAGCAATACCGCCCAGACCGAAACCATCGTATGCCCAGGGCCATCACAAACAGAAAATTAGCCATGAACCCATCCCACAACCTGTATTCGGCTGTGAATTTGATCTTTTTATTTTGTAATAACAATTCTAACCCTACTCATTCCACAAATACCAGCTTTTCAGCTGGATCCCACAAGATTACAGCTGGTCTGGCTCTGGCATGGTCCCCTGCAACAGGAGGAAAACTCGAGTGAGCAGAGCTGGCTGTGAACTGCTGATCGCTGCCTCTGGCAGTCTCAGCCCCAGAAGATGTGATGGATTCATCAAGAACCAAACTCTTGTGTCCCTGTGGCATCAGTGCCAGTGAGTCAGCGCCATCCAGGGATGACCTTGCCTCCCCACCTGAACAGCAAAACATTTCTGCCTCAGATCTCATCTCAGTCTCCCCTCTTGCAGCTCAAAACCGTTCCCCCTTGTCCTATCACTCCAGACTCTTGTAAGAAGCCCCTCCCCAGCTTCCCTGGAGCCCCTTTCAGCCCTGGAAGCTGCTCTGAGGTCTCCCCACAGCCTTCCCTTCTCCAGGCTGAACAGCCCCAACTCTCCCAGCCTGGCCTCGGACAGGAGCTGCTCAGCCCTCGGATCATCTCCGTGGCCTCCTCTGGACCCGTTCCAACAGCTCCATATCCTCCTTGTGTTGGGGATTCCAGCACTGGATGCAAGGATCTAGGTGAGGTCTCACCAGAGAGGAGCAGAGTGGGAGAATCCGCTCCCTCTCCTCGCTGGCGATGCTGCTTTGGATGCAGCCCTGGACACCATCGGCTTTCCGGGCCGGGAGCGCGGTCTGCGGGTTCGGTGCTGTGCGGGGCAGAACACGGGAGCGGCTCTGGGACGCAGCTGAGCGCTCCTCTCCCGCCCGGGGACGCGGACCCACTCGCAGCCGCTCCGCAAGGGGCCGTCCGGCAGCGCTCCCGGCGGCTCCCGAGTGCCCTCTGCTGGCTGAACAGCGGTTGTGCAAAGGAAGGACAGGAGCCGAGAGGAGGAGGGGTGGAGTGCGCTTGGGGAAAGTGGCAGAGTGGGGCTGAGTGGCTTTGGAGGGGCTGCACGGAGTGCAGAAGGAAAAGGAAGGAGGGTTTCAAGCCAAGGCAGCTCCTGCTGCTGGAAGGGCTCACAAAGGGATGCCAGGAATGCTTTTCAGAGCCATCAGGTATGGGCTTATTGATGGATTGGATTCTTTCCTTCAGCCTTTGTGCAAGGCATGGAGAGGGAAAAGAAACAGTCTTGCAGTCAAAATGTGGGCAATAAAATCACAGAATCACTGAGGTTGGAAAAGACCTCTACAATCATTGAGTCCAATGTCAGCCCAGCTCCACTGTGCCTATTAAACCGTGTCCCCAAGTGCCACGTCTACAAGGTTTTTGAACCCCTCCAGGGATGGCGACTGCACCACTGCCCTGGGCAGCCTCTGCCAGGGCTTCTCTGCTATTTTGGTAAAGAAATTGTTCCTAATATCTGATCTAAACCTCCTTGTGCAAGCTGCTGGATGGGGAGATCGTAGGCTCCTGTCAGACAGCTCTTTGGGCTGAAACTGGTCAGAGTGAGGCTTTGCAGCACACAGACAGAGAAAGGGACTGTTTCACCATCACAAGGATGAAATGGACAGGTCATTGCTCTCATTTCCTTCGTCACAAAAAATCTCTGGCAAACTTTGTCCTGCGTAGAGAGCAAGGGCTCCGAGCAGGCAGCCGGAGGCCTCCGTGCAGCTCAGCCCTGGCAGGACAGAGCAGCAAAAAAAACCCTTTATGTCTTCTAGATTGCTCCAGCTTCCAGGCTTCTCTGCAGGGAATCTGCTGCCCGCTCCAGGGATGGTTCCTCCAGGGCTGCCAGGAGTTAGGAGGAGCTAATACGAAGAGGAAGGAAGAGCATCGCCTTTCTATGAAAGGGCTCAGATTTGAGAGTGGTGTTGGCAAACAATCTGCAAAGCAGGGTGTCAGTACAGTGCACTGTAGTGTAAGCTCTGTCTGATCCTAGAACTGCAGGAACTATCAGAAGCAGGGGAGAAAGCCTGATCTAAGAAGGAGCAGAAAGTCTTATTTTTAATCTTAGCTGTGGCCAGGTCACTTCTGCCTTTCTTACTCTGTTGTCTAGCAATCACCTTGACCTGTGCATCTATTGGGAGGCTTAGGAGTTACCTGATTTTTAACAGAAACTGTAAGATATGAGGAGCATCTAAAGTAAGGGTTTATAGAAGACACAGCATTTTAGTCTTGAAGTATTTAATAGGGAAGCAAGAAACCTTCTACTGCTGCCAAAGTCTGCTGTCAGCTTCTGGGCTCGAGCACGGGCCATGCCGGCTTATGAAGCATCTACTTTCTATTTTTGTCTCTTGATACCACCTACGAGGTGCTGTGCAATCACCTCCCCTTAGGGCAGAAGTTGTTCATATAATTAACTTAGCTAAGAGGGACTACTGCGTGTGCTGTTCTCTTTGGAGTAACAGGTTAGGGGATGTTTATTCCTTTCCTCTACATGCCGAAGGCTTGCCTACACCCTGGCCCTGCTCCCAGCTATTACTCATTTCCCTAGAGAGAAGGGGAATGTTATGCCTGAAAGAGGATAGCCTGAATAAAGTTGGATCCTCCTTGCTGGGGAAATGCACTGAATCTCACAGCTGACTGTCCTTTATTAACCTCACATTTGTCTTGAGAAGTCTTGGTGAGGTCAGTAGTCTGGAAGGCCGCTGAACTACAGCCCTGAAGCAGAGTTGCTTTTCAGGCCAGGAAGGGAGACTGGGTCACATTTTGAAGAGCAGTGCAAGCAGAAGCTCGTGTTAACCCTTGCAGTATCGGTTCAGGACTGAAATTTCTGTTGCTGTGTCTGCTGCCTTCTTGTTTTCCATCCAGTCTGACCGACAGCAGTTCAAGAGGAAAACACGAGCTTTAGCCTTTGCTACACAGCCACGTACATTCTTACCCTCTGGCAGCTGCCTCCGTGTATACAGACATACCTGTGTTCAGATGATTGAAGGAGAATGAGGGTTCTTCTATGTCCCTGGTGTTCCAAGCACATGGTTTCTACAGATAATCCGATACCACCACTCAACGCTGTGCCTATGACTTCTCAGCTGATTGACAGTGGGAGAGTTTAAATTGGAAAGAAAGACAGTACACACATCTTGTTTTCTCTGCACAAGCTGAGAGCAGCACAGAGCAAATTTTATTGTCTAAGTGTCAAAGGAAGCAGGAAGAAGTATCAACATGAGGGCTATGGGAAGTGCAGTAAGAACTAAATCTAAATACCAGTTCTGTGTTGGCTACATAAGAACACAGAACCACACTGATTAATTACAAAAAGACACACATGACATTGTTCTTAAAGAAACCTTCTATTTCTTAGTTCTGACCTGTACCGGTGATAAAGATGTAAGTGGTTTTGGAGCACCCTATCAGTGCTAGAGTAGAATACTGATGTGTACGGAAGAGGACCGCTCTGGTCCCACTAGCACCATCTCAACCCTGACCTGGAGGGAAACTCTGCTCTGCAGAGATTATGGGGGCTTCAGTAGTCTTCTGGGCCTAAGACGAGTTGCTGTGGTCCAGGGCCAGGGCACCACTGAAGAAGAGTGGTTGTGATACAAGTAAACACCTGCCCAGAAAACAGACAAAAATATTAAATTCTCTAAGGAGTTCAACTTGGCTGTAGAGGGACGATCTCCACCGTGCTCTGGCAGAGCAAACACCAAGCCAGAATAGCACTGGCCTTCTTAAGTTAAATTATAAATCCATAATGCATGTTTCAATGTGGACAGGACAAGAATGCAAGACCACTGGAATATGCAGCGTTATCTGAGCCAAGCTTGCACACAGACAAGGGTACATCCTGCTGATCATCAGGACCACTTCAAATACTTGACTTAGAAGGAGCAAGTGGCTAAAGCAACCACCTGAAGTGATTAGCCAGAGCCACTGGAGCAAAGTCAAGCCCATCAAATCCAGACTCTTGCCCTTTGGCAACAGGAGCATTCTTCTGTTCGTTATGGTTTGTTAAACTCCACAGTTTTAAGGAGAGTCACGTTTCAGTCTATACACCACCACATTTGAGCCTACCTTAAGGGGCAGGCACCTGATTAAGGCTTTCACCTGAAATACTTTTAAAAAAACATAAATCTTTATATTAAGCAGATCTAATAACAGCAATACAGCTACTGCATGAACAGAAACTATGTTTCCACCACAGTTCTGGAGTAATTTATTCTGGTAGATCCAAGCATACTACGTATTGACCAATACAGTGGCACACAGGTAAAATAGTCAACTGGAAAAAACACTCCACTCCCAGCTAAAATACTTGCTAACTTACCTTAAGTTTCTAAAGACTCATTTAGTTTATCATATCAGAGTTAAAAAAAGGCTAGTGTGTCACAGACTGATGGACACCCAACCCTGCTCTTTAGCATATGATGTTCATATCAGAGTGACACCACAGCAGAAAGTTTTGCTCGCTAATCCATTCATCCATTTAAAAAACTGCAGTTGGCCAGGTATCAAGGGACTTGTCTGCATAAAAGTATAAAGAGGAACTCTTATTTCAAAGTTTGCATTACATTTAAAATAGTTTTGCTAGTCGTAGGTCAGAACTTGTTCAAGGCTTCCAAAGCTCACCTGGACTTCCCCTACAACACAGGCAGTGTCTCTGCATTCCTCGTGTGTGGAGGCAGTTCCCTTCCACAGAGTTCAGAAGGACTTATACTGCAGAACAGACATCGGGTGCGACCTACTGAACAGTGGAACTGCACCCCAGAGCCACACGAGTGATCATACTAATATTTAACATTAAATAATTAATAGGACTCCTCAAGATCCATCATTTTTGTTCCACAGCCTCTAATATTAGAGTTACAGTCTAGTTCCTTGTTTTCATTCCTCCTCTGCAGCTCTAAAGACTGCAGAAGTGAAAAAGACTCATCTTCAGCATTTTTCCTTACGGTTAAAGGCAGACAGACCAGAAGCCAGAGCAGGTGCAAAGAAGTAGAAGTGCAAAAGTTCATCTTTCATTATACCCTCAGGTTTCTAACAGCATAAAACTGGATTGCACCAATCCTCTGAGTCACAGGGGGAAGTTGTCTTGTTTGGTAGCAAGGAAGCTAAGCTTTGTATTGAAGCGATTCCTCTTGTTACAAAGATGATGGGAGCAACAGCAAGAAGAGGAAAATTGTTTGGCCATTTTCCAATTTCTTGCACCATCTGCTAAACTAGAGATACAGAAATAGTAAGGAGCAAAAATTCTACCACAGAGAAACACAGCAGAAGGCTTGAAATAGTCGCCCTAGTAGAGGGCTTGTGTCTGCTCCTGTGTCCATCTTGAGAAGTCATCAACACGAGATATGTGAGAAGAATTAAATGCCTCCTAACGTACATAATTGTGCAACGAGATCTTGAAAGAGGATATTCTTGTCTGGCTACGCTGAGGATTAAGAGACCTTGAACTCTACCTGTCATTCATTCCTTAAACATCCACTCATGTGGTCTTCTAAGCTATTGGCCTCAGTTACGTCCTCATGAAAGTGCTTAATTAACAGGTCAAACGAAACATTTTGTCTGAAGCCATTCTACCCTGGTTATCTAACACTGCTGAGCATCCCTTTTACCCTACTCTCAAGAAAGCATCTTTAGATTGGAGCTGACCCCTCACTCGCCTCATCTGTTTTGAAGTCTTTCTTCCCCCAACACACTTCTCCTTTCCAACTAAAACGGCTCAGTTCTGTCCAGCTATCGAATGTGCTCTATATGAAGCTACTAATTATTCTCAAGAGCTTTCCAGTTACTCTGAATTAACTAATTAAGCAACCAACCAAAGCCATGGTGTGGACGCAGCCTACTTTTATCCAAGTGGCTTTTTTTTTTTTTCCCTGCTGAATTTCATTCACTTTAACAAAACCTGACACAGAGCCTTCCCTGCTGGCTGCTGCTTGTGTTTATCGTACGATTCACAGTGGCACCTGAACTCTCAGTCCACGGCAGAGCAGACATTATGCAAAGGCAGTTTCGAGCTCCCAAGTGACTCCTATTTATAGGTAACTGTGGTACCTTTACCGCTAACATCACTGTCAGCGTCCAGACACTAAGTGTGTTAATTTATAGCCGCACAAAACTGACCAGAGGACACAGCCAAACGGGTGCTGGGCTGCTCCTGCTGTCTGACTTCAAATTGTTGCGTGTAGCTGGACTGCAAGAAAGGGGACAAGTGTTGCACTACACTGTGGAAACTGGCATCCCCTTCTGGATTAACCTCATCCTGGATCAGCAGGAAGTTCTGCCACTTTACTATGGATCGTCCCCCTGGTTGTACAGCAGAGCAGAGGAGTACAGGCTACAAAGAGAGCTTGGAGGGACGGACTGCAGCGGTGTGGATATACTGCCTTGAAAGTTACATCACGCTTAACGATGTACAATTAGGAATCTGTTAAGGCCTGAGTTAAGTCGCTTGTGGGTGGCGCTTCCAAGGATTAACACTGTTTAACTCGACAGAAGAGCTGATTTGTTTGGGGATAAGAACCCATTCTCTGCCACCAAAATAGCACTGCTTATATGAGGGTATGGCACAGCAATACAGCAACAAACAGCCTGGTAGAGCGAAGTTTCATAATGTTTCTAACACATTCACAAGAAAGAATAAGCCCAGTTCTAACGAATTTAAATATGTAACATTTCAGAAAGTTTGGCTCCTAGTCAGTGCTGTGATAAAATAAGACTCAGTTTCTTTCAAGGATGCTTCCGCTCCCGAGCTCAGTTTTTGCACCCCCTGGATTCACACATCCAGATGACCTCAAGGCCACGCTGCTCTGACTTCTGGCAACCCCACGGTTTCCAGGCCACAGGCTTCAAAGAGAGACCTCTGACAACGCTCCGCATTTCTGACCAGCATTACGCTGCTTAATCAGTAGTACAACGCTCCCCTGAAAAGCAGCGTAGGAAGGGTCAAGGCTGTAAGCAGGCAGAAAGCATTAGCTCTAGCAGAAGTGGTACTGTTAAATACTGCTTCTGTCCCAAGAGCCAGAACACAAGCACAGGACTGGGGTGGGGAACTACTTTTAGGAGGCTCCAGGCTGAGCTGTCAGGAAAGCAGCCGCAATCTGCTTGAGCAGGGCTTCCCACCAACAGGTCTCTGTTACTCTAGCACTAACACTGCAGTGAGGAAGGAGCGAGACCCCCGTGAAAAGGAAAAATGCTTATAAAACCCATTCACATCATTAAAATCTTTCTTTAACTATTTACTCTTGAAACTCACATCTCGGTTACTTCAGTGCTTTCTGCAAGCTTTCACAGTAGCTGTCACTAGAAGTTAATAGAGAGAAGGCTGACAAAGAGAGAACTCAGAGTTCAGGCTTCCCACCAGCCCCTGCGCGCCTCCACTGCTGGGATGATTGCGGTCTCTCCGACTGTTTTCATATGGCAATGGCATAGGCGTATCCTGACCCACTCAACCACAAAAGGACTTACGACAACAGCTCACCAGTGTCACAATGGGTCAAGAAGATCATCACCCCACTGTCTGCCGCTTCACAGACAATGAAATGTTTTGAAATAGGCAGGACTAAACACATGAGATGTGGTTTCTCCAGATGAGAGGCCCTACATGATCAATAAATCAGGCTGAGCAAATTCAGCTCTGTCTCTCACAAAAACACTGCTAAACAAAGGATTCATAATGACAAAACCAGGAGTTTTTGCACAGGATGTGGTGGCCATCCTATTCCAGCATCAATTCTCCCTCAGCCCTGCAGGCCTTGGATGGGTTGAAGACTTGTGTGCAGACAGGGAGGAAGTACTGTCAACAAAATGCTTCATCTAGTTGCTGTCAACACAAAAAAAATTGTCAGCAAGTGTGCTGACCCCACTCCCTTCATATTCTTCCTGCAGCAAACTCCCACTAGGGTACAGATTCTTTTTTTTCTTTTTTTTTTTCTTTTTTTTTGTAAAATACTTGTTTCATTGAATTAGGATGGACACCTCTCCCAGAAACAGGCAGGTGAATCCTATGGGACCCATGGGATCCAGCTCTGGGACTGGCCCACTAGGAAGTACCTGGGACAATCAGCACTTTTTCTGCTCCTGTGCCCCTGTCCCTTTTGTCAGAATCACTGCAACTGGATCCAGGTCCCAGTTGTGGCCAGCAACAAGTCTGTGGAGCCAGGCACACGAGGCACAGCGCTCTTCACACACGGATCTGGTACCCACTGAGGTCTGGCATGGCTTTGGAATCGGCAGGCTTCTTCTCACCAGATGGCCTGGAAAGAAAGAAGATAAGAACTACTCAGAAACTGGTTTGGTTTTTTTTTCTTCAGTCAGGAAGCTGCAACATAGAGATGGCAGCACAAGAGAAGGTACAGGAAAGCTTCAGACTTATCCTACACTATTGAGGGCAGGATTACTCTGCAGCCTCCAGTACCTCTCCCAACAATCTCCACAGAAGAGAACGCAGGTGAGGAAGAGCAGGAAGTCCATTCTGGTACCCCAGATCAGTTTCAGGAAAACAGTCTCACTGACAGCAGTGTAATTTTTGGAATCTCTTTGGGGCGCAGGTCTGTGAGACACCTGAGCTCAGGCCCTTGAGTAAGGTTAAATGTCAGCTACCGAGATCACCGTCTGTTTGAGCTGAATTCCTACTCCCCGCCAAAACAAAAACAAACAGTCCCCTGACTCCCCAAGCAATGACAAACTCAAAGGCGCAGTCAGAAAAGTATCCGGTTATAAAGAACCCCATTAAGACACCAGAAAGATCCAAAACCAGACAAAGTGGAGTCTGTATTACTCTCTACAACTACCTAAAAGGAGGTTGTGGAGAGGAGGGAGCTGGGCTCTTCTCCCAAGGGACAGGGGACAGGACAAGAGGGAATGGCCTGAAGCTCCGTCAGGGGAGGTTCAGGTTGGATATCAGAAAAAAATTCTTCGTGGAAAGAGTCATTGGGCACTGGAACAGCTGCCCAGGGAGGGGGTCGAGTCGCCTTCCCTGGAGGTGTTTAAGGAACGGGTGGATGAAGTGCTGAGGGACATGGTTTAGGGAGTGTTAGGAATGGTTGGACTCGATGATCCAATGGGTCCTTTCCAACCTTGTGATTCTGTGAGTAAACCAGAGATGCTCTACGTAGGTCTTCTCAGAAGCCCCACTCACCGTCTGTCCCCGCGGCTGTTGCGCCGATGGGGGCTGGCCTGACCTCTTTGTGGGGAGGAGACATCTTTCTTTCTGTCCTTGGTGGGAGATGGTGGCCCAGTTCCTTTGCCAATCTGCCAGAAAAGTTTAAGAGCAATATGAACAGAAAACCAATACAAGTAGTAACCAGAAAACACAAAGCCTATCAACAATTAATTATATGGGAATGAAAGTAAAAAAAGGCGAGGCAAGTGCATAAAAAAAAATGCAAAAGCGAGAAAAAAACAAGTTAGAGTGACAGCTGTGGCTCCAAGGCCTGTATATCGCCCAAGGTAATTGTTACTGCAGTACCGCACACGCGTCCGTTAGGAGACCAGCCTGTATACAAAGGAAAAGAGCCCTCAGCCTCCAGTTCACCCTCTATTCCCCCATGGAAAGCCTCCTGCTACTTCATTCCCCCAGCACACCATCAGCCAAGCAAGACAGCGGATGCAGAAGCGAACCGCTCCATCCTTGCTGCTTACCTTTAGTCTCATGTCACGGGCATGTCTCTCGAGCTCCTTGCGGAAGTCTTCCCGGGTTAGCTTGTCTAGATCCAGGATGGAGTGCTTCCACTCAATCTGCTCCACACTGTGTGGGTCATGGGACACACAGTGGCCCAGCTTCACCTTTTTGAGAGTGTGCCAGCAGCGGCGATACGCCTCCTCGAAGTCAAAGATGAGTTCGCTCAGTGTGCGGAAGACGGGTGCTTTGTACATGAGCTCCTCCCGTCGGCTGATGCCCAGTGCCCCATAGCGCCCTCCGAAGTTCACCCCCAGCACAATGTGTCGGAAGTAGTTCCCTGAGAAGTGGGTTTTGAAGCTGATGGGGAAACGGTCCAGCGTGGTCATGTTGTTGGTGAGGTAACTTGACAGCACCCACTGTTCAGGAAACAACCAGTGATACCATTTTCTCGACAAGATACCTCCTTCCTGCTCGAAGCCCTCCCAGCCTGCTCAGCAGACTCACCGCTGATTCAGGCATCATACAGGCAGGATTTGTTCTCCAGTTCAAGAGTCCAGCTCATTGCAAGCTGCCCTACTTTCATCTGGGTCATGGGGAAACCAGACTTGGCCTTTTCAACAGGACAGTCAACAAAAGGAAGTTAATTTTGAGGCAGTCGTGATGCAGAAGCTGCAATGCTAACTCCTCAGGTGTACTGTATTCCATAGCTCCCGAACTCTTAATGCTTTAGTGTTACTCATCAATTTTGTTTTAATCTGTTTTACCAGCTACTATTTCACATGCGAACTGAGGAACCTGCAGGACAAAATACTGACCAGAATACCCTTCTGAACCATTCCCCTGCCATCTCTGCCCCTCCAGGTGGCTTTGCCAATGTGCAAGAAGAACCTATAGCCCGAGTGACACAGACTAAGACTGGCAGACAGCTAGGAAAGACGCGTACGTCAAGATGACACATTGTCTAGAATTAATAAAGGTATTGCCTGAGCTGGCAGGCAGTGTTACACATAATAGTAAAGTGACATACACCATAACTAGAAGCTGGGGAGGCTCTCCCAACTTATTTTAACGTAGAATGCCTGCGGCCAACATTGTGGTAAGGGCACGACGTTAGCCACAAAGGGCTTCCTGACCTAGCTCTAGCTAATATTTTTACTCCTCTTTAGGTGCTCCTTAGGTCATTCCTTCATCTTTCACTCACTTACAGAGTTGTCCAGAGCAACACCGCCCTTCCTGGGGAAGGTGGAGCAATTCTGATGAACTAGTTCTGATAGTTCAGAGAATTGCTTGGATTTGGATTTTATGGGTGAGGTTTTCTTGGGAGAACTGGGGAGGGAAAAGCAGAGGGATACAGAGCTTGGTGACAATACTATCAGAAGCCTCAAAGCATCATAAGAGAGAGGAGAAAACCCAAGGATGGGCAGACATGCACAATTCCAAGAGGAAAGGATACATTCCCAGGATCACAGCTTCCAGGCATTTTATTGGCAGGGCCTCTTTGGTCATTTCTTTGGCCAGGTCCATCAGCCTGCAGAGTGGGACAGGGAAAGATGAGGACAATTAGAGGGCTCGTGCTATGCAAATACAGCCCTTTTACACTAGATAGGTAAGGTAGGTTTCCAGGAGAGAAGGAGGCCCACTGAGGACAGGGAACAGAAGAAAATATCTTCTTTAGGAAGATATTAAATCCAAATCAGGTCTCTACCATGTGCTGTCGCGGCTTACAGGGGGCTCGCTCCAGAGTTACGGCAAAGCTGGCTGCTAAGCCAGCCTCTGTTCTCAGGGAGACCCCAGCACTGGGCTCCGAGTTCTGGGAGGACACTGACGTGATCAGAAGCAGAGGCCTCAAAGGACCAAGAGCTACCAACGTCTGACTCACAAAGTGCAAGGACAGTGAAGCCCTCTTCTCTGGCATTAACCCTACCCTCCATTCAACAAATACAGCCGGGGAGACATTGCACTGATTACAAAACAAGATATTTGGGGTCACGTAAGTCTACGGACTAGACCAATGGTAAGAAGCCAGACCTGGGAGACCTTCCATAAGTTGGCCAAGAGAGTCAATGAACATCAGGTGCTTATCTTCAGGAACCTATGGGGTACAGCTCTCCCGAAAATCTGCAGTCAGGAGAATCCCCCTTCTCCTTTAAAGGACAAGCCTAGATTTTGCAAAGGCAATCACAGGAGCTATGAAGTTAGACCTGTGAAGATACTTGGCTTTTACAAAGCTTGTTTAGGGCAGGACTTAATTTTTGAATCGATCAGAAGTTCATACAGTTACATTCCAATCAGAAGCAGGCAGAGTCTGCACATCTTTGAAATACACTTTACGTTATTTTATTTGATTTACTGATTCATGACAACAAAACACACTCCTTCAGAAAGGCCAGATGCAGCTCTGCCAGCTACACCTCAGGCAACAGACAATAAAGTCGCCTAAAGTAGGATGGAACTGCAGTACTGGAAGTCCTGAGTGCCACTTAGACCTTGGCCGGGTGACAGAAGAAAAAGCAGTGGGTACAGCAAGGTCCCAGCATCTTAGAGCAAGGATTAAACGCGGTAGGCGCTGCCAGCACTTACCCAGTCAGAGGTCTGCTCTTCTTAATCTCAAAGAATTGTGTCCCAGTATGATTGTACCTGGAAGCCAGAAGTTAAGGCAGCTTGGAAAGTAGAGTTTGAAAAAAAATGTCTGAAGAACTTCCACGTTACTTACTATTCTCACAGCAAAGTTGCGATCCCAGAAATGTTAACAGCAATGCAAGAAAGTCCCCATCTCCCCCTCCTGCATTTCTCCCATTTATAGTCCCTCCTTACTTCCATTGTATTTCTTTCTGGTCAATTCTTCTCTTTCTTCTCTCCACACACAGGTTTCCACTCCATTTCCCAAAGGTCCACACCGACACCACGTGCTCTGCTCAGCTTTCCAGTTACCGGGACAGAACAAAGTTTGATAGAACTCTGCCTGCTTCAGTCTGCACAGAACACAGAGGGGATCGAAGCATTCACGGTACCTTATTCTAAGACTGACTGGAACCCAAACCAGAGCACAACCACCTTAGGTGGGTGAGAGGCGTCAGAAAGTCTGCCTTCTTGCCTTGTTTTAGGGCTGAAGCCAGAGCTAGCTGGGTATCTTATCAGTGAGATTAGACTGAGGTTGCATGGCACATCCCTGCTGTCCAGCACAACACGGACGGAAGAATCTCATTCTCAGGACACAATCACACAGGCAGCTCTGCACATAAAGGGCCAAAATACGACAGATGCGCAAAAGCAGGGCAGCCGACTGTCCTTTAAACAGCTACAGAGAACAGTTTCTGAGCAGGATGATCCGAAAGGCAGTTTTCTCACCCCAACAGCTCACCCATGCTTTAACGGTGAGGTGACAGCTTTGTAGTCCACCTGAGACCTGGCTGTCAGGGTCTCTGAGATGCGTGTTCTTAACAAAATGGCATTGTAAAGCCACTGACCTAGAAGGGTGGGTGGTGGGGAAAGGCCCTTGACAACACGGCCATTCGTCACATGGAGTGAACAAGCCCAGAAAGTAACTTGGCCAGAAAAAACCCAAAACAGAGCAGCAAAATAAACCACCTGTTTGCATGGAGCAAGTTTCAGTTTCCCTCTGGCTACAGCAGAAAGAGCATTTCTGTTTTTCACAGGGGAAGAAAGTACCCTTCTTCCCTTTTCCTGCGTTATCACACGTGACTGAGGTAACAGTAAAGGATACTGAAGCTCCCTGATGTAGCGCTGTACAGCTTCCAAGCGCTCAGGGATAGGGGTGGACGGCTGGAACGCAGGCACACTTGGTATGGGAATCTGAAAAAGGGAGTAGAATGTAAATCCCTGCTTCCAAACCCCTCCAGCGACTTGCTGAACTCAGTGGCACACAGCTATAGGGAGCACGTTCCTCTGAAATCAGCCCTTTTGTGCTGCCTTAAGGGACCACAGCAACAACATTCTTCTGTTCTCACACTGATAACTGGGAAGGGATTCAGAATGAAGCACCGTCACAGAGCTGCAAGAGAAACTGTGAAAGGGTCCTGCGTTTAGACGACAGTACATGGAAAGAATTAGATAAAATTAACTGACAAGGCAAGATGTGAGACAGGAAAGCCATCACCTGAGGGAGCTTGGCCTCATTTGAGCATGCAAACTGGAAGACTCAAACCAAAAATTAAAGAAATAGAAAGGAAGGCAAAACCAGAGAGTTTCCCCAAAGGCACTCAAGCATGGAATAGCGCTGTAAGCAAGGGTATAGAAGTCCCTCACCGCCTCCTGTCATCTCAGATGAGTTGGCACTGACTAGGACAGGCTTGACAGCATCATGATTATCCCCCCCAGTTCCCCAGTGTTCATTGTTTTGAATTACGGGGTCAGAGAATGACTTCTGACTGGCGTTCAGACGGCTGTCCCATTCCGAGGCCTCAGCCTTATGGGTCCAGTCAAATTTTCTGAACTATTTGCTCTACCTGGGATAACTGCAGCCTTGCCAGCAGCTGAGAAAGTGTGTCTAAGGAAAGAAAAGGGCCCTTATATTTGCAGGACAAATATTATAGAGAAGGCAGAAATGTGGTGCACCGGACAGGCTTGGAGAAACAGCCCAGCATCCTCCCTGTGAAGGGATAACTCTTCTGATACCAGACTGCAGCTCGTCACAGCAGTTTGGTTTCAGCATTTCAGTTCCTCCTCAGAGTTCCCCAGAGCCAGGCTATCTCCAGCTAAGAAAGAGTGAGTCACAACCAGATCTTCCCTTGGGCCTTCCAGTCTGCTGTGCATAACCGCCTCCGCTGGCCATGCTTTTGTGGCCAGCAGTGCTACTTAGCCACTCATCACCCTTCACATCTCTTTCTGCGGCCACTCATTTCCGTCCTTCCTTCTGCCCTGAGTCGGCACAAGTGACTGTTGAACCAGGACTGGCGCCTGAACCACCTGAGAGCCGAGTCAGCAGCCATGGGTAGTTATCAGTCAGAGCAATTCCCGGTCCTGGTTTGCCATAAGGTCACACTCTGCTCGTGCAGCACAGGCCAGAGACCGCTCCGCCCTGCGAGATGGGCTGTTGTTGTCTCTGGAAACCATAGCCGTGCTTTTCAGTCTACTCCAAACACCCCCAGCAAGTAAACACCGAGCTAAACTCAGTCTTCATCCATTTTCTCTCTCCTGTGTTTTGATGTTTTTTTCTTTTTCTTGTTTGAAAACTAAGGAGCACCATTTGAGCACTGGTACGCACCTCCCTGGCTTTCCTGGAGGTGCCACTTGCTGTCCCTAGGGCCTTATTTCCGTACCCTACTCGGAGCAAGCAGAGGCGCTGCCTGGCTGACTCGCAGGAGACGGAACAGGAACAGCAGCAGATGTGAACCTGGATTTGTTGAGCTGCAGCAGGAGCAGGGAAGGCTCCAGAGAGCGGTGCAGGAACGGAGCCGTCTCTGGAACTGCACGAGCTGAGTCAGTTTGGATGCTGTGAGCTGACACACTGAGTCACAGGAAATCGTATCCAGGCAGAAACAATGAAAGAGGTAACAACCAGGACAGGCTGAGTATTTTAGTTTGTTTCATTTCTTCAGCATGGAGACCACGCGTTTTGAGTGGAGACAGACAAATTAAGTGCACATTGACAGCACAGACTACTGATTCTGGGTAGTTACTCCTCCCTTTACTACTACAGACCCCAAGGTCCACTTTTCCTCAAAGGACTGTGTAACACTGAGGCGGTGTAATGGCAACCAGTTCAGCAGGGGACTAGTTAAAGCAGAAGAGCCTCCTGCACCTCAAGTAATTAAACTGATGAAAGTACAGCACGCTCTTGCTCTCTCTCTCTCTCTCTCAGATCTGGGCCTGCAGCCCAGACTGGGCTACAGTTTCTTCTGCATCAGTTCTATAGCATTTTAATGGGGCAATAGAAGCAGGAGGAGAGGAATAAGGTCCCCATCCCTCAATCCCACACTGACAGGATGGGAGATCCTAATGCTCTGTTCTTACCCAGCATCGTTCACTGCATCTCTCAGGAGGACTATACATATTAAGCAGTCTTCATAATCCTCCAGAAAGCAGAGAGGAATTTATTTATACTGGAACAGAGAGGAAAATCAGATCTTTTTTGCTTTTCCTTTAGTTATTCTGAATGCTGGAGAGAGGAATAGGGCCCAGAGCACATACCTCTGCCAGGCCTGGCTGACTGTTGGTCCCTCATCACTCGTGTGGAGGGATTACATCACTCCACCCCTGGATTCACACACCCCGGCAGGGCAACTATATGCATGGGATTGGGACTCTGTTTTTACAAAGGGGATCCTGAGAACAACAGAGACTTTCACGTACTACGTGGGCCTTGCTGTACACGAGACAAGGCACGGGCAAAGCTCCACCCTTACCCATACCACAGAGGTGCTTTCTTGGCCAGCCTAGTTCAGCATTAGTTTCTCTTACGGTGGTTATGTGTATCCGGGCAAGCGTGGGAGCAATACCAATCCCAGTTGTCAGCCTGACTAAAGAAACTAGATTGTTTTTCCCCTCTCTCTCTACATAAGCCCATTAGATGCAACTTCCTGTCTTCGCCCTCATAACCATCTCCTTTAAAATCTATAATTTCTTAATGAGGCAAGCTCACATCACTTTGTCTTTCCAGTGCGGACCCATTTAATGGTCCCAGCAGCTCCAAGGAAAGCAATACCCTACCCTGTTGCTAGGAGGGTGGCACTCAAGACCAGCAGTAGAAGAACAGTAGAAGTAATTCACATTAAGACCAAACTCAGAGACCGAACACTGTATTTCCCTCCCCACATGCACTGGACTCTTGTTTGCGAACCTCCTTCTTCATTTCCCTCACCTCTCCTGGCCAAATCAGCCCCCGCGGTCAGGAAATTAAGTAGCGCATGTTCCGATTTGACACAGTTTGGACTGCTGGGCCGAGACCAATGGCATGAGGTTTAACAAGGCCAAATGCCGGGTCCTGCACTTGGGGCACAACAACCCCATGCAGCTACAGACTGGGGGAAGAATGGCTGGAGAGCTGCACAGAGGAGAAGGACGTGGGGGTGCTGGTTGACAGCCGACTGACCATGAGCCAGCAGTGTGCCCAGGGGGCCAAGAAGGCCGATGGCATCTTGGCTTGTATCAGAAATGGGGTCACCAGCAGGTCCAGGGAGGGGATTCTCCCTCTGTACTCGGCACTGGTGAGACCACACCTCGAATACTGTGTTCAGTTCTGGACCCCTCACCACAAGAAGGATGTTGAGGCTCTGGAGCGTGTCCAGAGAAGAGCAACAAAGCTGGTGAGGGGCTGGAGAACGTCTGACGAGGAGTGGCTGAGAGAGCTGGGGTTGTTTAGCCTGGAGAAGAGGAGGCTGAGGGGAGACCTTATTACTCTCTACAACTGCCTGAAAGGAGGTTGTGGAGAGGAGGGAGCTGGGCTCTTCTCCCAAGTGACTGAGGACAGGACAAGAGGGAATGGCCTGAAGCTCCGTCAGGGAAGGTTCAGGTTGGATATCAGAAAAAAATTCTTCACAGAAAGAGTCATTGGGCACTGGAACAGCTGCCCAGGGAGGGGGTCGAGTCGCCTTCCCTGGAGGTGTTTAAGGAACGGGTGGATGAAGTGCTTAGGGCCATGGTTTAGGGAGTGTTAGGAATGGTTGGACTCGATGATCCAATGGGTCCTTTCCAACCTCGTGATTCTGTGATTCTGTGATTTATCTGAAAGATGTTTTCAGCCTTCACTCAGGCTCAGGAAAAAGTCAAAGAAGAGGAAGGAAATCTGAAAAGGAAGGAGAAGTCCAGTGGGGTTAGAATAGAGACTGTAATCAGGATTCAAGATTTGTTCCGGTTGCTGCCACAGGCGCCTGTAACTCTTCACTGCACAAAGGGTGATGTATCACATGCGCCTCCAGAGCTTCTCAGGGAGAGCGGTACAGACCGCCTGTGCGCTGTATCATAGCGCGTTCTTGCAGACTTCGAGTTACCTTCCCAGGGAGGTTAAGTCCTCGCTAAAAAAGGCTGAGCGGAAAAAGCTCCCTCGATCTGTATTTGAGCTTCTACCGTTAATATAACGGGAACGGTCTCATAACCCACCAGCGGAACAGCACACCAAGTGCTGGCAGTGTCTTTTGTTCCCAGGATGCCAATGAAAGGGGGAGATTTTTCTCTGGCTGAGGGGCAACACACATAGCAACAACCACAAGATTCCACAGGCAAATGATTCATCCCGGCACGAGGTTGCGCCAAACGACCGCCGGTGCGTCTCGGCACAGGGCTCTCCGCATCACGGCCGGGAACGCCCGTGGGAACCGTTCACCTCTGACCGCGCAGCGGCACCGACGCCTCCCGCGGACCCCTCTCCGACCCGCGGGGCGGCCCCGGCGCTCCTTCCTCGGGCTCAGAGGCTGCCCTCCCGCCTCCAGCATCCCCCGGCGCCCCTCCCCGCGGGGTCCCGCCCGCTGCCCCCCTCCCCTCGGCCCGTTTTCCAGCCCGCGGGACCGGGCGCGGCTTCTCCTCGCGGCGGAGCATCGCGGGGCCCCGCGGGGCGCTCACCTTGGGCAGATCGGCGGCGCCGCGGATGCTCCGCGCCACCCGCTCCCCGTCGGGGTGGATCCTGCCCACGTGCCGCCACATCCGCTCCCAGGTGGGCTCGTCCACGGGCAGCCCGCCGCGGTTCACGAAGAAGGGGACGCCGCCGTCGCGGAGATCCTCCTCGCCCTCCTCCTCCTGCTGCTCCTCATCCCGCGCCGCCGCCGCCGCACCGGCAGCGGGGCCCCTGGCGGCCCCCCCCGGCAGCGGCATGGCCCGCGCTCAGCGCCCGCCGCCGGGGGCCGCGCCCCGCCCGCCCGGTGCCCGCCGCGGGGAGAGCCGGGGGAGGGGGCGGGCGGCGCCGGGTGCCGCATCGGGCCGGGGCGGCGCCGCTTCTCCCGAGCGCCGACGGGGCGGGGCGGGCGCTGCCGCACGCGGGAACAAAGCCCCGCGCGGGGCGGGTCCGGGCGCCGCTGCCCCCCGCGCTCCGCCCGCCGGCCGGGACCGGGAGGAGAGAGGATTGGGGGGGGGCGGCGCCCCCGGGCGATAACGGGGCGGGCCGAGCGAGGGGGGGGCGGCGCTGCGGCAGCGCCCGTATCCCCCGCGGGGTGTGACCCCCCCCCCCCCGGCGCGGCGGGGGCTTCCACGGGGGTTCGGGGGACAGAATGGCCGCGACGAACTGGGCAGGAGGCGGCGGCGAGTGGTCCCGCGCAGCGGCCCCGAGTTCGCCCCGCGGGGGGCTCGGCGGGGCCCGGGGGGAGCGGTGGGGCCCGGGAGGGGGCGTGGCCCGGGAGAGGGCGTAGCCACGAAGGGGCGTGGCCTGGGGAGGGCGGTGCTCCGCAAGGGGCGGGCCGAGTGCTGCGCCGCTGTGGCAGTCCCCGGCGCGAAGGGCCTGTGCTCGGCCCGGGGCGGGTCCTGCCGGGGCCGCAGGCGGTGCCTCTGTGCCCGCGGTCCGTTGTGGGCGCTCTGGTGTAACGCAAGAGCGTTCCGTAACTTAAATAGAGTTAAAGAAATGCGAACGTAGCACCGTCAGCCGCTGCGGAGCCTCCCGGGGGGCGTCTGGAGGCGGTTCCGTGTGGCGCCGCGCACAAAGGGCGGTTGTTGGGCGCCGGTGCGGGAGGGGATCCCCCCGGGGCGGCGGCCGTGGGGTTTGGTGCCTCCTGAGAAATGGGTATAACCTCTGCGGAGTCTGACAGAGGGTTTCTGAGCGAAATGACACTTTTCTGCCAACGCTACGTGGACAGATGTTCGCGTGAGATAATTTCTGAGGGGAAAACACTGAAACACAGAATGTTGAACCCAACACTGCCCAAATTACCGAAAGGCCGATTCCCTTCATGGAGAATTAAGCTAAACACGTGCTCTTCCATCTTCCTTCGGCCTTCCGAACAGATCACGAGCATCAGTTCACGCAGCCCACACCAACTTCCTAAACATGTCCTTAATTCTTTACCGAATGAGGAATTTCTCTTGAATGGGGACCCCGAGGAGTGCCGATTTATCCCTTCAGGAAAGTTCTTAGTGTTTTTATGGTTGTCTTTGCCTTTTACCTGTGAACAGATGGAGACTGGTAGAAGTTGACTCCTTAAATCTAAAGAGGCAGCAAAGCTCGTGGCAGGAATCGCTCTACAGGTCCCGAGCGGTCACGTTTTGTAAGAAAAGTTCATACCCTCCCATGTCCTCAGTCTCCTCTTCCCCAGTGAGGGGCAGTTCCCATACAGATCATGTCCTGGGAGCGTGCCGAGCAGTGCCCACGCACCGGTGTGTTCCGGGACATCATCTGCGTTTTGTTTGTGTGGCAGATGTATCTCCAGTAACAGCAATGGGAAAAGGATGGGGTGCAAAGGCTTTAAGTGCTTCTGTTAGAGCTGTATTGCCTCCTCTGCCTGAACCTGAGTACGTAGACGCGAGGATGTTGATTTTGATTTTGTCCTCTGCGCTAATTCACAGCCAGTAATTCGCATTGCTTTCTGTACCTCAGTTTTCTCTCTGTAAGAGGAAAATATTTAACAATCCTGACTTGCAGCCAGAGACTTTGTAAAGATTAGCTGGCATTTTTGACACATTAAGGATTATTCTTTCCTAGAAATGAAAATAATGTGTTATAGTAAAAGTATAATGCGATCCTTGTACCTTTAATGCCCTAAAATGCATTCTCAAATTTTGTTTGGAGGAAATGTAGCTGATAATCGTTGTCATACTTCAAAATAAGGCTTGTCAGTAGATTTTTGCTTCAGTTTATATTAGTTAAATATTAGGTGGTGTTCCTCCCTTTGACCCGCACTTTAAACAACTTGGCAGCTGCAGGGAATCAGTATTTTAAGGTAATAAAAGGGCACTGCACTTTGTTTAGCCGTGAATGCGTAAAGCACAGCCGTGGTGAGTGACCCAGTTCCTGCAGTAGGTACTGAGCGTATCGGAGGTGACAGCAGAGGACAAAGGCTTTGCTGTCTCTTCTGCACAGCTGGCGGTTCCGTGTTTGTCAGTGTTGTCACCTGCAGTGCCGGCTGTGTAAGGGACACTAAACACTGCCCCTCGTTTCCCCTAACAGGTTATTGTCACTAGAAGGATGGGGGACTGGCAGACCACTCAGCTTTTGTTTGATAACAATATAAAAGGTTTCATTTACCTGTGCCCTGTAGAGAAAGCCTGTGCAGGCACTCTGCATGAATCACATCCCAGGTTGGCTTAAAAGGATAAAAGTTTGTTAAGACAGAGTTAAGGTAGAAGAATAAATAACATCGGTAAAGAATTGAAATGAAGTCAAGACTTTTTTGAATAAATTTATTTAATAAGATATAAAATATTTGATGAAAGTGTTCAAGTGGTGTAGAGAGCACTTTGAAAAAAATTATCTCCTCTGCACTTCTGGGGGACTTGGGAGTTTTCTTTCTCTTGGAAGGGATCCAAAATTCATTTCTGTAAACATAGATAGTAACAGTGTTTACTTTCTGTTTTGCAGTATCTTTTGCATTTTAATTAATATATAATTTTTAAATTTCTGCCAATAATTTGCTACTGTGCTGTCATTTTGTTTGTAAAAAAAAAGAAGTCTTCAAACGCAGCACGCTCTTCTTTGAGCAGGTGTATTTATGAACCTGCGTTGGAGCAATTAAAACAATTGCCAGAGATTTCTAGTTGACTCTTCGTATAATGCTAAATGTTGCTTAGAGAATGAGCAGGGGTTGTACTGTTTTTATGCATCTTGGCCTAAATCTTTGTGAGCAGAACTTCTCGGTTACACAAACTTCCTTTTTAGTTACCGTTCTGGAGTGGGTTCCCTTTTCTGTGTTCCTGCAAAGCTCAGTGGAAAGCCTCATGTGACAAATCGATGTCTTTCTGAATCTCTTACTCAGAGTTTGTTTTGCTCTTAAGTTATTATAAAAAAATAATTTCCTGCAGTATTTTTTACATATTAATTCCACTTAATTTTGTGTGTGTTTGGAGTGCTTCTTTCAAAGGCACTTGTAGTTTGTCTAAACTGATTTTCAGAACTTTGCAGCTGAGTCACCCAGTGCCTCTGTATCACACTGGATAGCTCGCAACATACGTGTAAGGGCTTTTCTCCCTAGAGCTGTATTCCTACGTATCACAGATTCCTTTGCACCTGTAGGAATCTTCCTGCAGATTCACATATTTTTGGTGATTTTTTTTTGATCATACAAATGTCTTTATGTGTGATGAAATGATCTGCTCTGCAGACTGCAACTATGAAGTCGGTGCACTGTTGGGCGGGATGCATGTGTTGCAGCAGATCTTTGCCCAGAGCAGGAATTCTACCTTTGCCCCTAATTCTGCTCTTGCCTCTGTTCTAATCAGGACTATCTCGGGAAAGAACAGCAAATCTTCTGTTATTTGATCGTAAAGCTTTAGCCTTTCTGGGAGATTGATTGGTGTAGCACTGCCGGAATAACCCTGTTCTGTCGCTAAGAACGACTTCATCATTGACTGATAAAGTGACGCCACGTTTTCCTATTCAGGTGTGCTCATACCCATTCCTTGTCCTGTGCAGGGCAGATGGAAGAGAGGAGATTTAGATCCAACAAAGTTATAAAATGTCAGCAAATATTTGTGAGACTTGTGCATTTATCCTCCTTCGTTATTGGCCTGTTGAGGTACCACACAACTGACTGACCTTCCGTCATCTCATAACCCAGCCCAGTGTGGAATGGCTTTCCCTGTCCTGTCTGTCACACGGTCGATGCACCAACCGTGCATCGTCCATCATGTGGAGTTTCACACTGGGACCTAAGGCAGCTCAGAGATTAGAACTTGCTGGAAGGAGGAGAGGACTGCAGATGCTGACTGGAACTCCGACGTTTATTTGGAGTTTCTAATTTGTTCTTAGTAATAACTCTGCTTGATGAAGGGCCTGGGAGAGGGTTTGGGTGTGGAGTTTCAGGGTTGAGAAAGGAAGCAAACAGCCCATCATCTTGTGTGCTCTGTGCCAGCCCAGCTTAGGGGCAGGGTGTGAGACCAAAAGCTAGAGTTTTGGGTCATGTGCAGGACTGGCATCAGAAGATTTGTTTATCCAAGAAAAAGCACCGTCATACCTGGGTGACAAGTGAAGGACCTGTAAGTGGAAATGCTTTCTGAAGTTCAACTGTCTTGTTCAGAGAAAGACCATAGCCTGGTATGGTTTCACATCAAACTTCGGTGAAAGGAAGTTGAACTGCTAACAGGTAGAAAGTATTCTGCTTAACTGGTGAAGAAAAAGGACTTTGTTTTCTGAAGAGAGTGGCAAACTCCTGTTTTAGGACTCACAAAAGAGTTAATCAAGGTTTCTGCTCCATGAATGCTAAACAGACACAGTTAAAAACTGAATTTACACTAGCAAAAAAATGGTGGAATGTAAACCGAAACTAAGTTTACCTGATTTTAAAGTTCATTACCTTCTCCAGTGAACTTTTGGATAAAGATATAAGTTTTTTTTATTATAAAGTTCTTAATTTCCTTTCTGTCTATCTGATGTTTTTTTTCCAGAGGCGGAGAGGAAATGGGCTTCTATCCTACAAAATCTTTTTCCTGTTCTGCACTGGTAGAGAACAGACACCTCTGAAAGATGTAACTGGAACTAGGATAATGAGCACACCAACACACAAGGTAATTGTTTAGGTTTTTTGAAGAACTGCTTTCAAATCCCAGCAAGGTTTTGTGTCCAATACAAAATTAACCATACACTTTTCTCGTCCAAACAGGTGTGTTGTCCTTGGGCTAAACGTGAATCCTTCTTATATGGGTCAGAGCGAGGATTCAGTTATGTCCATAAAAGATGCTGCTCCTGAACTGGCCAGGTGAGAAACTTATCTGGAGCCTTATGTTCAATTCCCTCTGCCAAGTGTTGTTGTGCATGTGTTTTGAACTTAAGTCTGTCTCGCCTTTGACTCCACAGATTGTGAGTACATTTGGGAACTGGGACTCCTCCCTTTTGGTTTGATGAGAAAATCCTCCCTGACCCCGAGTAATTGTTCTTAGCAGAAAGTTATTTTTCTTCAAGTCGTTTCAATAAACTGTCATTTCCCAAGAGCAAAGATAATTCCTCAAGAAATTTTTGATTAACTATTTCCTGTCGAATTGGTCCTGAGCAGTTTTCTGTTCACAGCTTAGTCATTAGCGTTTCAAGTTTGTCAATTAGTGGTAATAGGTGATTTTTTTTCTGAAGTCTAGGATAAAATTACTGCAGCAAAGAAACTTCCAAGTGTTCCATGGACTTTAGAGATCTGTGCTGTATTCCCTCCTCTGCGGCACTCTCTTCTAGTTCTGTTCTTTGTGTGCCTGCAACATCCTCACCAGACATGGAAGTGCTACTTTTCCCATTCTGCGAATGGAGATGTGAGACAGAGAACTTAAGCGCCTACTTTTACTGTCGGTGAAAGGACCCCCAAGCGTGCTGTCTGATCACTGACCGACAGCGGTGAGCTCAGTGGAGTGAACCAGCTGACTGGTTTCGCACCACTTCCCTGTGCTGGCCCTGGTTCATACTGGTCCAGCAGCGTGTGGTTCCTGGTTTGGCAACCCACAGCTCGGTGAGCTCTGCGTTGTTCTCTGCTGTGAGGTGTAAACTTGGCCTGGATGACTTGTCCAAGATCACACAGGGAGAGACTGGCAGAGCAGGGACTTTCTGTGAATTTCCTCCTAAGCAGCAAGCCAGCCTTTGGTTTTGTTCCTAGGCTGTGTTGTGAGTGACTAAAAATTCTATGCATCTGAAAAGACTTCTTTAATATTTCTTTGAAAGTGGGTTAATTCCTATAACAAGATGGGTCCTGGAGACTGGAGAGAATTGATCGGAATGGGATTGGTTATGCTAAGGAAACGCTTAGTTTGTTTTTCATTGTTGAAAGTGCAAATAAAATTTTGATGGATCAGACTACTATTGTGCTTTTCTTTATTGCAGTTAGAGTAGGGATGGATTGATCTGCCCCATTCTGTCATAGTCTGAAAGGAATTATTATACATTGAGGAACGTATTAGAAGTATATAGTAAGATGTTTCATTCAAAAACTGAGTTTCTCTCTGTTAAGAAATGGTACATTCTTCTTGTCAATGTTAGTCTCCTGGTTCTTGATCCTTCCCCTCTGCCCCTCTCAACAGTTCTTAGTCCTGTTATTCCAAACTTATTAACTCATGAGAGCATGAAGGTGGTGTTATTTCAAAGATGATGTTATTTTTTTGGTGCTGTTTGCAGTGTGGAAGCATTTTCTTGTTTGCACAATGCATTAGTCAGTAGTATTCTATCCTATCTTTGAAAGCACAGGAAATGTGAGGAAACTGGAGCGATGGTGGGTGCAGCTGCAGTGCATTCCTCACAGGAAAATCCTACCTTAGCAGTAACATCAAAGCTAAATGTAGAGAAGAGCTGAAAAACTCCAAATGCAATTTTTAAAATTGAGTTTCTTACCAGAGTGGAAGAAAAGGGGAAAAGCTTGTAGAGAGAACAAAACTTTTTGAAGTGTTGTATGAGTCAGAAACATTTTCTTCTCCAAACTGAGCCTCTGCAAACTCTTGAGTTGTACATGGCATAAGAAAAGGACCTGAGAGGCCGCACTAAGTGTCCCAGTTTGCACATTACTTGAGTTCAAGTAATCGTGCCCTTCCTGTTTGTTAAACAGTACTGCATTTTGAAGACTTAATTACCAGGTAATGTAACCAGGTTGATGCAGAGCTGTAGAACTAACCGTTCGAGATGGAAGTGCTCAGGCAAGGTGATTTACGTGTGGGCCCTTATTCTTGCCTTTTTTATCCAGTTTATTTCCCAGAAATAAAACTTACAGACCCTTAAGAAAAGAAAGTCCACTTCCCAATATGGAAGTGGTCTAGAATACAGCTGGCTTCCTGGGAAGTCACAAGCGTATTCAGAAATCCCTCTGCCTATCCATTACGGTATGAAGTTGGGTTAGTTCGTTGGGTCAAGTTTAGACTCGTGGCCACTGCAGTTAACTCAGTAATTAAAGTATTACAACAAATTCTGTGCTCCAGAAGGCTTTTGGGATGTGTAGTATATAAATACATATGTACCTATGGAAAACTCTGGGAAAACAGCTGTTACCTAGGATGAGCAGTAACTGTGTCAGTCCGTCAGGCCTCACGAGTCTTTAATTGGACCTTAGCTGCATCCAGAGAACTCTGCTCAGCTTTGTTTCCTTGCAGTTCTTCAGAGGTGCAGAAACAGAGAGAGGAAGATGAAGGGATGTATGGCACCTGTGCTGTGTGTGTTAGTAACTATCTGTCACAGCTGTGGGATCTGAAAGGAGAAGGAGGAAACAGGTGAAATCTCTTGTGCTCAGAGGAAGTCGGCATGTGTCTGAGTGCTACCTAATGACAGGCATTTCCTTTAAAACTCGGTGCTTGGCCTGTGAGAAAGGGGTTGTTGGACGTCTCTGTTATGAAGGTGTAAGGTAAGCTTGTTTGGATGCTGTTTTTTGTGGCTCAGTCTGTACTACAACAGGGACAAAGCCCAGTGCTATCACTGAGTCCCTCTGAAGCTGAGAGTGTTGTGAACAGGAGCTGCGCGTAGGGGAGAACAGCAGAGGAATTTTTGTAGGACTTCGGTCGTTGCAGCTGCTGGGGTGTGGCAGAAACCATACTGAGTTTAGCGTCAGTGCTCTAACAGCCGGCAGAGCTTCTTCACAATCTATGCCTATTGTATTATGACTTATGCATTATTATCATCATGTATTTTTCAGCTATACTATGTGATGCAACAGCAATTACAGGTGAAGCCACACCAGCAGCAGTGAGAGGCCTCTTAGGTCTATAGTGTCAATGGCCTTTCTCCAGCCACACCTTCAAGTATAAAAGTGTGAGAAATGCTTTATTGTGCCAAACCATGGCCCACCTAGACTAGTAGTTCTGCCTTGGATGGTAGCAGTAGGCAATACTATACGGGGCTAGGATGTGATCCTGACCATTTCATGTTGTGCATTGTTCTTTCTCAGCATCCACAGTCATTGAATTAGGATTTTTAGTAGATATGCTTGTGCCTGTTCCCTTACCTGTTTTGGAAGTGCTGTCTGTAAGTTAATCCTCTCTGTATAGCCTGTTGGTTTTGTTTATCCTACTGATATTATCGGTCTGGTGACCAGAAATTCACTACTTGTTGTGTTTGGGAAGTTATTGCTTCTGTCTGTTTTAAACCTATCTTGCGCATAGTTTGAACGAGTGCCCTACTTCTGCTATTGTCACGTTTGAGTAACTGTCCTGCTCTCACTTTCTTATCATGATTTTGTAATTCTCATTTGTATCCCCCCAAACTTGCATGTCTCCAAATTAAGGGGGGAAGAATAGTCTCCTCATAATGCAGCTGCTTCATCCTCTAAATTCTTATTGTACAAATCATGTGCTTGCGTGATACACAAGTGCTGAAATGTGTGTGCCAGTCGGTTTCTCGGTCGCTGCGTGTCCCTGGGCAGGGTTTGCTGCTCCGTTAAAGCCATCACAGCAGAACTTTTTTTTTTTCTCTTTTGAGCACCTTCTGTTTGACCTTTTTAAAAGCTGTAACAAGCAGATTCCAAGAACACTTGTGGGTTGAACTGCAGCAGCTTTGTGTGTGTGTGTGGATGAAGACTGGCCAATTCACAGCCCTTCCTATGGATGTCTAGCTTTATCTTGGCCTGAAACCAGCTGTGACAAAGGGACAGATCCTCGCTGGTTGTATATTGAGTTTCTGAGCATTTGAATTACAGTGCTGGCCGGTCACCTATTTGTACTTTTTGTGGTCGTTCTTGCCTGTCTCAGCGCTGAAGGCATAGAGTTGTGTTTTTTACGTCCTGGTAGTCAGGTAGCCGTGCTGTATGGGACAGGACATCCATGGTGAGCGAGTGGCAGCTGCGAGGCACATACAGGTATCCGCCACGCTTGGAGGCACTTGCACCGATTCTGGCCGGGACACTGATGCCCTCCACCTCAAAAAGTGGTTCTTTAGAGAATGTTGATGCTGCAGGCAGTGTCAGTCGCTCTCTAAAAAGGGTGGAGGGTACCTTCAGGTGATGTAGTTATGATAAAGCTAATTCTTATGTGTTACTGTTCTTGACTTCTGGCATCTTATTATAGATTAAGTCGTGTTGGTTTATTGAAAATAATCCGGGTATTTTTTAATCAAAAATTGAGTTATTTCTTTCACAGATCATAGAATCATAGAATAGTTAGGGTTGGAAGGGACCTTAAAGATCATATAGTTCCAACCCTCCTGCCATGGGCAGGGACAGATGACTGAGTAGCTCTTCTTGGAACCAGTGTTCAGCAAAGATCCTTCTCCAGATTTTACATTCTATAACTGATGTGAGTGGATAGTGATGGGAAGGGTGAAATGTTTAGTTTTATTATATTGGCAGTAATTAAAGCATGTAAAAAAGAAAAGATAACTAAGACTAAAACTCAGTCTAACTAAAGATGCATTACTATGTAGCCTGGTAAACGGAAGACTGCAAGCAGACTATTTGCTATATTTTTTTCACTTTTAGAAATGTGAAGATTTAAAAGATGGGATAAGAGCAAGTGTTGCTTTCAGATGTTAATAAAGGTCACTGAATGAGTCCACCTGCTTTCATCTTATCGTTGATTTCACCATCTTCATATGGGAATAGTGTAAGCTACAACAGTTTTGTGTTGCAGTGACCCTAATCGTGTAGGGCATGGGGCACATTTTCTCTTGCAGGATCTATACACACAGTGTAATGAAACCTGCAGTACCTTTTCTGGATACATTCTGTATTGGAGTCTCTTAATAAGAATAATGCTCCCCAGGGTCTATCTTCCGCATCTGTAGCTGCTGTATTTTCACTGCCAAGAATGTAATCTCGTTCATCCTTTGCACCCAATGGTGTCCTGGGAAAATCATAGGTTAAAGTAAGAAATGGCTACATACCGGAATAAACTCTGACAAACAATTAGTGAAGAACAAAGACATGCATGGTTTGCTCACCCCCTGATCGCTCATCTCTTGTTTGCAAAACACTTTTTACAGACAATCTTAGGACCTGAAATTGCCACTGTTAACTGCGAACTCGGTGGCAACGCTGTTTTTATAGTGAATGGTAGTCTTCCTTCCCACAAGCACTCTTTCACTCTAGCATTTATCTATCCCTTCTTCATTAACAGGAGCACACAACATTCCTCCTTCACAGATACCAGCTGCTTTTTCTCTTAGATGCTTTACCAATGTCTGTGTAAACACACGATTCTTGTTCTCATAAGTACACAGCTGTACTCGGAAAGGATTTCTGTTCATGGAGGCTTTTTTCTTCTTTTTTTATCTGTCATGTTTGATCTAATAAAAACTACTGCGCTGGTCTACAAGCTCAGAATAATTTGCAGCTACAGCAGCGCTAATGATGGGAGGGGACAAAAGTGACTTAAGGCAACTGCTCCCTCTGCTGTGGAATCCTCCTGCAACTGCACTTGCAGTATACATTCAGCTTTGTTTTTTCCTGTGACGCAGTTATGGTTTTGGGTGTTGATTCCTTGTGCAGAGTAGAAACTTTAAGAATCCCTGAGCTTTTGACAAACCCGCTAATTTCTTGGATGCATTGGTGAAAAAGAATTGCGTTTTAATATTTATAAATATAGCATAAAAATAAAACCACTTGTAAATAAAATAGGTATAAAATATTCAAATCCCAAGAGGTGTCACTACTATGTATCTTTTAAATACAGTCTTTCTAAGATTTGGGGTTTTTTTGAGGTACGCTACACAAGAAAATTTTGTATTGAAATGAAAATAGAAATATGCATTTCTTTCAGTAGTTTTTCATGTACAGTAAAAGCTTATTGCTGCCGGAGCACCTTCTGTGTAGCATAGGTGATGGTTTTATTAAAATTCCTCACTGGTGTCTGTGTAGCAGAGAGAGCTAACCGGACTACAAGGTTGTGATGGCTTAAAAACTTGAATCTGGGGCGCTACTGAATGTTTACCTACGTATAAAAATACATAGGGAGGCGTCAACCAGAATACACAAATACATGGAACGCTACATCGCCATTGATTAAAAGTGTGATGCAATAGTGTCTTCTAAGAAGTACCTCTTGTGCCTCTACTCCTTAGCCAGTATCGTGTAGCTTACTGCCTACAAAAAGCAATATATCTGGAAGGAGGAGTCTAAAGTCCAGTGGAGATTCACATAATCACAGAAATATTGAGGTTGGAAGGGACGTTTGGAGATCATCTAGTCCAAGCTCCCTGCCTAGAACAGGGTCAGGTCAAGCAGGTTGTTCAGGACCATGTCCAGTCATATTTGTGATTTGTCTCCAAGGATGGGCACTCTGTAATCACCCTAAACTGTCCTGTAAAGGAAAGGAAGAATTTCAACCTTGCACTGAGTAATCCAGGCACGCAGGTAAATCTGTTTAATTCTGTGATTTCTGGCAGGCAGTGAGGCCAGAACCAGCCTGGAGGACAGTCCAGGAATTTGCGCTGGCACGAACAGGGTCTGTATGTCGTGGATAGGGCCTGTCTATAGTTCTGTTCATATACATTCTGAAAATTAGCTGTACAGGCTTCTTTAGACTCGTCAAGTTATATTAATGGGTGCCACGTTTCTTATGTGGTAAGATGTGGGGGATGTTTGGATTTGGCAAGTTGGATTTCGGACAAAAAGTAGAATATATTAAAAATTTACAATAAGGTATTAAAATTTTATTAAAGCATCTGAAATATGTTAGGCACAGGGTTTGCATTTTCAAAATAAAAGAAAATTATTAATATACAGGCATTTTATTAGTATTTGGAAATTTGATTATTGGATACCTATGTTTTGAAGACCAGAAACAAGAATGACATAGTGGAGGACAGAAGGTTTTATATGAAAGGAGGAAAGATATCAACAAATGAAAATAGTGTTGGACTATATATGGGAATAGACTGGAAGACCTAAGCCTACGGCAGTGGTAGATGTTCTTTTCTCTCTGTCTCTTACATGTGGCTGGAAACAGGAATATTAGTTTTCTTCTTTCTCAGCTCCCAGGTGAGTTTCAACTGTCATTGAGTTAATGCATCTGAAGGAAATATTCTCTCTTTGCTTTCTGGCTAGCAATAGTGAAACTAATTGAGGCATATTTTTTTATACAATAAAAGCTGAAAATACTGCGACGATGGAAATACTACTTTTTGTTCTGTTGTGAAGACTGGAAATATGCTTGTCATGAATAATGATGTTTTATAGAAATGAAAGACTATTATGTAAATTCATATTTGTCAGAGCTGCAAAATGGGGACTAAGTACCAATTGTGCTGGCAGCGTTAATCAGACCTTTGATTATAAAAGGCTGAATTCTGTAGAGAACATCAGTGTGCAAGAGACGGGCTGGATGGAGGAAAAACTCAAGACTTTTATTAGCTGCGAAGGCAGCTCATTCGAAGAGGTGTTAAGCCTGCTGGGAATCCGTTTCACCCCAGGCGTGCTTTCGCTGTGTGCTTCGCACGGGGCATAGTTTTAGCAGTCCCCTGAAAATTTTAAATCTGCACGAAACATGGCACAATCTTGCAATGACAGTAGGATGGCTTTCAGGAGATCATAGAGCAGCTTTTAATATTCCAGTGCTGTGACTGTGTATCCATCAAAAAAAAAAAATAATAAAAAAAATCTGTGGTTGAATCATTTTCCCTACATTTTAATGGAAAAAATAAAACCTGTTAGTTCTCCAGACATTTACAGCAAGATTTCCACTGACTTTGAGGCAAGGATTTTGCTCAGTAGTAAAACTAGTAACTCATTCAGTCTTTACAGTTATTACTTGTTTGCGTTTTGCTGAAAGGTGATCTAGCAAAGTGGAACAGGTCTATATCGGTACGATGCTTATAAAAAACCACGGGTTACTCCAAAGTTTCAGAAGAAAAACCTATTGCTATTTTGTTAGCTAAAGATGCAATTTTCCTTTTACCAGTGTAAATGCAAACATCTGACAGCTAGGGGAATTATTCATAATTTGCAAAGCTGTGTAAGACAGAAGTAAAGCTAATTTTCTTATTAGCTGTTTCTTGCTCATTCATTTCACTCTTGTGTGGATTAATCTAACGCTGTACACCGAAGCATCAAATGTGATATTAACTGGTGCAGGATTATTTTCCTTGTATTGCTCACCTATCGTAATCTTCAATGAAAAAAACCTAACAAAATCCAGCTCTCAAAACAAAGCCTTCACTGACAAAAAGTAAACATTGTCACAGGATCTGCCTCTCTAATTGACCAACCCACTGCAGGAAAGTGAACAGGGATAAAACTTGCTGCAGACCTCACCGTGAGGAAATGCCTCCGAGGGTGAATAATTCCAGGGTTCTTCGGCTTGAAGGCATTCAATATGTGGCAGAACGGTGAGGAAAGAGACAGTGGTGTCTAAGAAAGCCTGGTTAGCCCCGTAAAGGGAGCTCTAGAACGATGAGGGCTTGCATTACCTTTTGTGGCCCTTACCTTATACGTTTCCTCATTAAATAAAACTTACTAAGTGCATACATATTCAGGAGAAGGGGTTACATGTTTGTGCTAAGTTGCTTTTACTGCCGCATATAAAATCTTCATAACCTATTTGAGACATAAATGTCTAAAATATTGTACTCATTAAAAGCAGAAAAGCTATGTTTTCCCAACATTTGTAACTGAATTCAGGTTCCTCCCCTTTCAGGCTTGCAATCTGAGTGTGCTATTCCAAGAAATAGAAAGTGAGCCTAAGAGAGGAGCAAGAGAACTGTTGAAACCAAAATCCGCAGATATTCTCATCCCTTTTGTTCTGGACCAAGCATCATACCAGTTTTTCCTTTGTCGTCTTTTGCAAGTCAGGTTCATACATGAAACGCTCTTTGCTGATGTTCTTATCCTATCAGATTCTCATCTGTAAGGTTGTGGTCCCCAAGACAAATTAGGGTATCAGTGCTGTGCATGTCCTTGTGAATCAAAAGACCTTCTGCTTTGTGGGGTTTAACTTGCTTGTACTTCAGGGGGTCATCGCTGCAACTGTATCTCTGGTTTCTCCCATATTTTTCCCACGTGGTTTTGTTTTGAGACTGGAGACAAGTCCATGACAAGCTGTGGAGGGTGGGAATTTGTTGACTGATGACTCTGAATTTCTTCTGCTGTTGTGTGGGTCTGCAAAGGGAGACAATCTCAGCAGAGCATGCTGGTCAGTAGCAAGGTAAAGTTTGGATAGGGCGATAGGGGCCCTTCCAAGTCTTGTGGTACCCGTCTGTCTGAGTTAAATGGCACCTAACCTTGGTCAGGCCTGGAAGGACACTTTTTGTTCAAAAAAAAGAAAAAAATGTACACGGTGATAAGACCATTTCCTTTCTCACAGCGTCTCCTTTAATGTCAGGCCTGAAATATGAAGTCATTAGGGGATATTAAAACACTGCTGACAAACTAATTAACAAAAGACATTACGCCGGATGGGCTCAATTTATCCTTTTTAATGGTTCTTATAAATGGGTGCCGCCAATTAAAATTAATAAAGATTTACCAGCGATTGCCCAGCGTACACTGTTAAGGAGCTCCACTGAAGGTCGCCTTAAAGTCAGCCTTGTCAAAGCTGCAAGTTCAGCTCCCAATACCGAGCCGTGCCGAGGTACTCTCAGTTACGTCTTCCCAGGCAGTTTCTCTGTATTTGGCTAAAGTTTATACACTTCTGTGTCTCCAAAACCTCATCCATTTGTCTGTTGATGCTATTAAAAAATGTCTGTTCGCCCCACCCCACTCTATTGGATTCGTCACAGTTTCACGGAGAATCTCAGTCTAATGAGAATTTCCTTCTTTTCAAATCTGTCTGGTATGAAGAAAATCTTGACATACAGCTTTCTTTTTCAGCCGCTCTATTTTCTTGCTGTCAAATGAATGTATCCCTGTTTAGGGGCAGAGTGTGGACAATCAAGAATGCCCTGTGTGGCTGCAGCTTTGTTCAGCTCGGACCAGGCTGAATTCTGCCAGGCCATGCTCTGCCAGCTGCCAGCATTCCACCAGGTTTATTGCTCTTGTTATGTGAACAAGGAATTGTAGGAA
Organism: Cuculus canorus; assembly: GCF_017976375.1. Taxonomy (NCBI): domain Eukaryota; kingdom Metazoa; phylum Chordata; class Aves; order Cuculiformes; family Cuculidae; genus Cuculus; species Cuculus canorus. The sequence goes on along the minus strand of NC_071405.1, from coordinate 68,365,615 downwards.
TTCATCTGTATACTTAGACAACAATGAGGACCCTCATATTGAAAGAGTTTCAGCCAGCTACGTGGGAAATTAAAATACTGGCGGGTGTAGTTGATTTGGCATTAAAAATATGAGTTTGGAATGGATAAAGGGAGAAGTCTGCGAATACCCCAGTGACTAAAAATCAATGATGAATGGTAACTTCTTTGTAACCAGTTTACTTGCAGGAAAACAGCAAGATAGACTAGCCGTGCAGCCGCTCACCTGACCAGGGTGAGTGGGGTTCTGGGGTTCATTTCTGGGGTTCTGCCCTCTGCTTCCATTCTGTAAGGCGGGGGGCAGGTAAGCTGGCTGAATGTCCTTCTTTTCTCTGTTAATTGCCCTGAATGAAAAGCTGTCAGTAGGACTGCCAGGAGGCCCTATGGAGATGCAGCCGTAGGTAGTGCTGGCCTGTGTGGGCAGCTCTGCGCTCATCTCCGTGTCATGGGAATGTATCGGCTGTAACAGGCGGAAGACAGACCGAGGGAGAAGATGGGAATGTCTGCTTAGGAACGGAACCATGTGGTACAATCTTTTGGTGTCGCTGCAAGGATTCCCGAGAAGGTGGCTCTGCGGGACACCTGCTACTGTCTTCTCACACATTTAGAACTAGATCCCCAAGGTGAGGTGGCGAGAACATGCTAACGCTTTTGGAGAGTAGCAAATAGTCCCAGAATCATTTCTTTTCAGTGCCTGGTGAATGACTGCTGTATGCTGGAAAGAGGAGACTAGAAATGGTAACCTCTGTTCTGTTCTATCATTTCTTTGTAAAAATACTGATGAAGCACAGTGAATTCACAGTTCAAAAAGGAAAGAGACCCGTGGGAGCAATGGCAAAGGCAGTGTTTCATGAGCTAAAGAAACAGCTCAACTGATTTTTGTGGGAAACCACCTCAGATTTGCTGCACCGAGGGCAAAGTGACCCTGCTCGGTCAGCTGATGAAACTCCAGGGAGATGAGAAGGATTATATCTGTGAGAACTTCAAGACCTGAAGCATCATGTTGTTGTATAGCTGTACCTACCTGGCAGGAACTACTCTCTTACTTTCTTTACTTTTACCATCTCACTCCTCCACTTACGAGTACACTAAGCACATAAAAGAAATCTGTACAGTATATTCTAGGAGTGAACGTGTCCTCCTTGTGAAGCTTAAGGGACAGGCTAACAGAGAGAAGGTTTTCAGACTTTATGGTGAGGAAGAGATGGAGAGGGTAGGAAAGAAAGGAAGGAGAAAAAGAAGGAATTAAATCTAAGGAGGAGTTGGGGAGAAAAATAGACAGAACCACCTACTGAGTAGTCTTTCAAATTCCCCTTGTGTGAAGTTTTAGTAACTCCTCTAGAGGAACATTCACATTTTTTTTTTCTCATTTACAAGCAGTACTCTTTGGCAGAAAGATATGTTGTTTTTTCTGATTACAAGTATGATCCATTGGGAGTAGGGGTCAGACTTCAGATTTTGGAAGCAAGTTCTTTGCTCTAGTCAAACAAGTCGACTACAAGATTAGAAATCTGTGTCCATCCAGAGGTTTTCTGGAACAACTTGTGGGTTCACCCTGCCTCAATTTCCTTGTTTATTTCTATGATATTTGCTCTGTGAAAAGACATCAGAAGCAGGTCTGGAGCAGACAACGTACAGTAGTATGTCATTTGATGGAATCTGTGAAGCCATGTATTCTCAGCAGAGAAAAGTTAAATCTATTACCAAGCTCTGTAGAGTAAAGCTCTCATCTATAAATCTGATCATTTCAAAATACATCTCATCACAGAGCCCTCCTCTTGAGCAGTGTGAATGCCTAAAAGCCCCAGTAACAACACTACCTATGAGATTAGTTACCCAAAGCAAATTCTCTGTTGGCTTACCTAGTAAATTGGTATTTAAGTAGATGACAGGAAGGTATTTGCATATCACTTCACTACTGATTTTAGTAGTATGTAGAGTCTGGAATCTTCCTACTCCACTTAGTTGAAGTCTTATTTTCTGTAGTGTTGAAAATACCTTTAAAGTAAGTATTTTGGTGAATCTAGTTCCTGCCCTGTGTCCTATTACACTTAAAGGGCTATAAATTGTTTTCTGTCTCACAGTAAAATGTTGACACAGATATTTATGGTGGAGTTCTTCATCTTTCTAAATCTCCTTAAACCTCTTGTCCCATACCAGCCTGCTGGATGATAGATTATGTTTATCAGAATGCAAAAGGCTTTGTACTCTTTAAGGGTATTGCTCTTTTATTGACTCGTTAATTCCAGTAAAATAACCACAGATCTTTAGTTTCACGTTGCCTAATAATGGGGCTTAGGGCAAAGCCTGTTTTCCTTCAGATAGTTCATTTTTCCTCTTTGTTTTCTCTCCTCTCTATTTCTGATGCAAAAGTAAGAAAGAGCTTTGTGATGTCCCTGTAAGACGTTCCAAGTTTTATATTATTTTTTTATGTGACTCTGGAGAAAGGAAACTGAAGAAAGGAAAACACATTTTCTAATTTAACAAATATTCAGCTAATGGCAAGATATGCTGAGACTTCTCTTACCTTATCCTTTAACTGCCCTGTAGCAGAGGATCTGCCTACATGAGGCTTTGCATTTTTTCTGGCTTTGTACTACTCAGTCTTATCAAATTCCCAGTTGCTTTGCAGTCTGTTTTTTTGAGCTAGATCCCCACTAAAATAACCAGGTAAATGGGCAAGAAAATCAAGAACTAAAAGTGAAAAGCACCAGAGCATCGTGATCTTGAGAGGCCTAATAGCAGGGAAGAAAATATTCAGAATGTGAGAAATTTCACTTTCTCATCAAGTTTAGTTCATAAAACAGTATCATTTGGAGAGGCTATTCTGGACCTTTCTTGGCTTCAGCTTCCACAGCAGAAGCGTGCAGAGCTGAGGGGACTCAGTGATTAACAGTGGCAGTTCTCTCAGTACTTCTCTGGATCTTATCATCCTGATGGGCCAAACCACCTAAACTCCTTGGCATCCTGGAATATCCTTATACGATGAATTTACAAGCCCCCTGCTTTTCAGAAACCTCTGGCTAGAATGTGGCAGCTGTTCTGTAGCCCAAAGCAAGAACATGCAACATTTAGAAAATAAGATCTATCAATTATTCCACAGCATCTTGCAAAGCAGCAGGATGATTTTTGAGAGCCGGTGTAGGTAGGCACAATAAATGCAAGAGGTGTTTGGTGTTATTCTGCTTTGTCTCTTAAAAAGAGACCACATACCCCCAATTTTAGCTCATATCTTCCCTGGAGAAGAGAGTGGGTCCTGCTTGTGAGCTGGATGCATACCTTCAATCTCTGCTGTTTTACTGCCTCCTTTATTTGCCCCCAGATTTTCTTCAAATGCTGCTGCCAACTTCTCCTCTTAACAGAAGATATTGGCAAGCTGTTGGGTGTACTGCTGAAACTTGTTTTTGTAAGCTTGGGTATGAGCTCTTATCTTTGCAGCGATAGCCAATCAGACTTATTCAGGATGCGCTAAAGAGGGATATTGGGGTGTATGTGTTGCAACCTAGTTCCGGGCTAATAAGCTTTGCAGTTTCCTGAAAGAACCCTGCACTGAGGGATCACCAGCTTTTGCCTGCACTCTTGATGTACAGTACATTAATCGTGCCCTCCCTAATTCCTGCTTCAAGATAAATCTCTTGCGCTCCCATTATTTGGCTAATTGCTGTGGATTATATGGCAGTCAGGTGCTCTTTGGCAGGGAAAGATTAATGGTGGACATTTCCTTTGTTTTGATTTCATTTGCTAATTGCCGTGTGGAGAGGTGGTTATATTAATTCATTCTCTCCCCCTGTTATATAGCACAGTTTTGTTTGGCACGTGCTGAGAAAGGAGTAGGTTGCCAGGAATCCTAAATGTTTCTTTGTCTTGTTCTGCGGATTCAGGAGGGGGGAGGTCTTCAGGCAGTAGGTTGGTTTTATCATTGGGTAAATGGAGTGCTTATATACTTATGTGCTTTTATGTTTCCATGCATAGGAAATACTAATTACAGATGCACAAATGAGGAATAAAGAATTTTCCGTGTTTTGCTGGAGGCTGAACCACATGGTTGTTGGTCTCTTTGCGCTTCCGTCAGACTTGTGTTAGAAAGTCGGAACCCCAGTGAAAAAACTGGGCCTTTTAACTGTGTAGTACTTGACAAAATGCAGGGTCAGAGCCTGTGAGCAGCTAAGCATCCTTGCTCTCCCACTGCACTTGATGGGAATTGAGTGCTGTCGCTAGCTCTGGTTTTATCATGTGATTTTAGAAACAACTGTCACCAACTGTACAGTTCTCTCAACTTTAGATAAATGAAGTCTGAAGGAACTGGTCAGATAACTGAGACATTCACACTTATTTGCCAGAAAGGAATCCAAGCCAGTCACTGGTGACTGAAAATTTCTGCCATCTGTTGCCTGTTCTCTGGCTTTTGCAAAGTATCTTTGATGTCACTTTTTCCAGATGTTCCCATTGCACATCTGCAGAAAGATATTTGTACTAATTGCCCTTTTACACTGACAGGTTCATCCACAGCCATGAAAAATCCATCTTCATCCCAGCAGAGATTCCTCAGAATAGAGATTTTTATTGGAGTTACATCTGAAAGGCATAGTTGGAAGAAGTCTGCCCAGTGCCTTCTATAATTTAATTGTTCTGTGAATAAATGAGACGCTTCAGTCTCCAGAGTTATAAAACTGACAGTTTTTACTAGAACAAAATTCTTTTGGTGCAGCAGCAGCTATTAATTTAGGGATCCGGACATAAATTCTTTCTTACAGAAGACTGCCAGTCTCTTTACCAAGGCAGCTGTCAGCCAGTCCTTTTAGTTTGGGGAAGATGAACAATCTGTTTGTTTCTGTTAGTTCACAGCAAAGTAGAGAGGGACATCTCACAATTTTGTTGCTTTGCTGTTAATGCGATTGTTTCAAGGTAGACTTCCTGCCCTAAGGCATCATCTATTTCTGCAGTGCCTGTTTGCACTGATTATTCCATTTGTATACTTTTAAATTTTCTTTCCACTGCTGTGAGATTAGATATAAGATGAGCTTAGCCTATAGCAGATCTTCTTGGCTGACCAATAAAATTCCACCCCCTATAATGTACAGACTTTAAATTAAATAGCCATGCAATGTCATATCTGATCTTTGGCATCACTGGATTATAAGACAGGACTCCCTAGGCATTTCTTTAATCTTCTTTAAGATTAAGAAAACCAGATTTTACTATTTAGAGTGCACACTACATGCAAGCGGTCAAAGTTGTGTTGTGTAGTTCTTCAAACTGTTTCACGTCTCCCAGAAGTGTGAAGATAGCCAGAGACTTCCAAGAGGTTTTAAGATGCTGCCCTGTTTAAGGTCTCCCAGAAGATGACTGAGCAGGGTCAGCTCTATTTTACTATAGGTGGATCCATTTAGAGTGTTTGGAACTATTCTCATTTCAGGTTGGCAAACTTCAGCCCCAAGCAGGACTCTTGGTATGAGGTAGTCATTGCCTGAAATGTGGAAAAGGCTTTCAGAAATCTCTTCATAACCACCGAGAGCTTTAGGAGTTATTGCTTGTGGTTTACCAGGGAGAACAGCTTTCTTTTGCCCTTATGTGTCATTGTTAGGATGTTTCTCTAACTGTGGCTGTGGGTGATGGAAATATGAAACATTACAGGAGGCTGGAAATTGTTTTGAGATAGGTTGTGACTGAGAGTGTTTTACAGTAGGTGTCTGAGACAAGGCCCTCTGTGAACTAAGTCATGTGGAAATGATTCCAAAACATGTAATATATTTTGCAATTTATATTATCCTCAGCTCTCAAAGCACTTTCAAGAAAGGTTAATGTTGTGAGAAGACTTTAACACAGGAGCTATTGTTTTGCATGGAATAAACTCACAAAATCATGGGGTAGGATGTTGAATTGGGCAAGGTGATTGGGAAATTCAGAGAGGAAAGTTCTTTAGGAAAAGGATGAGGCTTGGATCCTCAGATGATTGTACAGCCTAAAAATGCCAGGAGTACTCACTGCCCCAAATAAAGTGTCTGAACTTCACCTCAGGAGTCCTGGCTCTTAATTAATGTCTAAATCCTGGCTACTGCTCCCTCCTGTGATGCCATCAATGAAACAATTGCAGGGTTAGGGAAGGGAGGCACTGTTCAGTACATGGGAACAATAGCATCAGCTGCCCGGGACCTCCCCAACGCTAAGTGTTACAACACTCTGAGGCCCATGAGTTCTCTTTTATGGCACTAGGAAGAGACAGCATTGCCATCATGATACTGAAACCATCATGTCTAAACACACAGAAGCTAGTGCTGCCTTGAAAAACCAAAGAAAAAAGTGTCATGGGGTAACACGTTACTGCCAAGCAGTGACCCAACACTTAAGACAGAATTGGCCTTTATCAATGCATGTATATGTGCCTCTGAAGATTAAACTGAGATTACACATTTTTTTGTGCTCATGAAGGTTGTTACTGGAAACGTAGACTTGCATACACCAGTCATTTCAAAAGCAGTCCTTGACGCAACATCATTAGCGGCAAATTCATCAGCAAAGTGGAAATTAACTTCATAGGCCATAAAACTAAAAAGGATCATGCTAAGTATTGGGTCCAATTCCTTGCAGTTTCTGATAAACTTGAAAATTGTGTAAAGGGAAGGGGGTTAGGACATTTAGTCACATGTCTACCCTTTGCCAGCTGTTGTTAGTGCCAGTAATAACTGATTCCTCAGGGTGACTTTCCTGATCTCCTAATCTTTTAATTAGCAGTCACTGATAACAAGGAGGTGACCTCCTCAGACAGGGCAAAGGAAATTATATTGAATCCTAAACGGAGAAGGGACTCTTACACTATTTTAGAGTTACGCTATTTAACAGTTTTTTCATACTGCAACGTTGTTCAGGATGCGGCATTTCCCCTCTTAAATTAAATACAGGTGGAGGACACCACAGTATGGAGCACCGAAGCTCACCTAATGTATTGTTAATGCACTTGCGACAGGAACAGAGGATGATAACCCCTGCACACCCATACTACACAGCCCTGAGCAGGAGAAATAGCACCTGTAGCAGTGGAGGGTTGGAGTTGCCATGATCCACGACTCTCTTGACAGTCTGTTAACTGTATTGGATGTTTGGACTTACTCTGCCTTCCTACCCAATTTTGTGCTAAAATGTGCCTATTCATCTCATCTACAGATGACTCCCAATAATTGTTGAGAAGTCACTGGCATCTAAGCTTCTACCTTTGATCAGGTTGATGCTGACTACCTAAAAATAAAGATCTGTCTCATCCATAATGCTCGGGACTGGTTTATCTTCCAAGCCTGCTTGGAAATACCTTGTCTGGGAGAAATGGGAGACATATTCTCCTGTTGCTTGGCCATTGTGATTTTCAGATAGGTGGAAGTTGTCTGCAGAATTTGCGTTGTTTTAATTGTGATCTCTCTTGAGTGTCTGCCTTCCTTCCAAGTGTGCATTCACTGTCATAAGCCTATATCAAATGATCTGCTCTGCTGTTTCCCAGAGGTGCTAGTCTGCCTAAGAATGGAGTTTTCCTTTGTTCCGTGTGTGGCATGAAAGGCTGCGTAGTGTCTCTAGTGCTGCATCCCCAGCCTACCGACATCACAGAGATGCTGAGCTCTTTCACAGGAAGTGAACTGGACATTCCCCTTTCTAAGTTAAAGAGGACAGAGAAATTGGTACTCGCTGTCTGATGTGCAGGATGTAAAGCAGGCATCGGCTGATATCCCCTCAGTAAGGGAAGGTAGCCTGATCCTTTCTTACCAGCAGGAAGCACTGCAATTTATCTATTGGACCATACCACTTCATCTGTAAGACAATATTATAGAAAGAGATGCTTTTTTTTGTAGTTCACTTTTCCTTCATCCAAAAGAAAAGTATTGGCAAGGAAATGCAGAAATTATAATCGGGAAGTATTTTTACCTCTCAAGTATGTGATGGGCGTTTCTGGTAATTTTCTTCACACTGAGGAGAGGCCTAAGGGCAGATATAGGCTTATGTGAAGTCATTCTACTTCCCCAGCAGTGCTGCTATAGCTTCAACTTTGTTTTACCATGGCTGTATATAGCTGTTGCAGAGCTCTTTAGTACCCACCACATCTCACCAGCTGCTGTCACGGGCTTAGCTGATTCCTGAGGCTTGGTAGTGTCTGTGCCGTATGAGGCCAGAAGCGGAGAATGTATGGAAGGCTCCTTTATGTTATGTTGCTATGCCTTCCAAGGAGAGTTGGCCTCGACCAGGCAGAAGGCAGACAGGGATCTCGGTGTTGAGTCTTTCATGGCAGGATGTGAAGGATACTGGGTTGTCCTGGAATCCTGAAATTGATTTGTGGAGCCTTTGTCTTGCTGTAATTCCTATCAATCTATGCTTAAAACAATTTTTAAGATGGTGTTACCTGTACATGTTTAGAAAAGAAAGTCAATTCCTCGTTTTCCCTCCTGTTGGATTATACATTCCCAGTGAGGTGGAAATGTGTGTCAGTCATTCTTTCGATATAGTTACTCATAAAGATGAGGTGAAACCACAGGGATGAGCCACGACCATATGGGTTCAGTCACTGCAGAATTAGAAGATATTGACCTTTACCCTGAAAGCTGTTATGGTTTATATGTAACTGAGTTGATTTCTATGAGTATTGGATGATTTGTCACATAGCTTTCAAAGCACTTGAAGATCCTTCCAGCTCTCTAAAAATACATGGAATCATCAGTGGATAATATGATGCCTAGCTGTGCAAAGCCCTGGGTGATTAATAGGGCCTGACTGTGAGAAATGATTTAGAATATGGCAGCTCAGTCTGAGATACCCAAGGGAGAATAAGCAAAGTAGTCCCATAATTCCCCTTAGTCTCAGAAGGAATGCCATTAAAAAACTAACTTTATTGCAAAACTAAATTGAAATTGCTGAATGCAACCAGGCGGTGTCCTTAATAAAGGCCTGAAGGGTCAGATCCACTGATTTTTATTTTTCTCCATGGGATGTTGTCATCTGAGAATACTGTCATGTCTCATGTTGAATTTCAAAATTGGGAGTTTTCAATTGCACTTGATCAATCTGTAATTATTGATTTGGTTTCAGAGAGGAAAGTATGGTCAGTGAAATGACAGGCTGGCTATACTTTCTAGTCTCCTCCCAGGAACTAAGGAAAGACCACACTAGCTTAAGTTTATTGCCCAAATCTGTCCCAGGAAGGCTTTTTGCTTTGATAACCCTATGTTTGATTTCTGCATTGTAATAAGGGACAAAAACGTTTTCTTGTTGTCATACGTGTTCTGCTCACTTGCTTAAACAGTTGGAGAGAAAATTCCTCTAATTTAGCAGCTGGTAGGTGTCCAAAATGGATTATAGCCAGAACCATAATCCTAAGAGAGTATCTGTTCATTTTGGCAAATAGCAAATGCACATCAATCAGAAGGGCGCACACAAAAGGCAGCTCATGAAATATTAGTAGACCTGACCATAGCTGAAGCTTTCTGGTCTTTCAGTGAATCTATAACTATATCATGTGAAGTCAATTCTTGAACTCCCATCTCATTGTAACTGACAAATTTCTTTGGGGTAGATGAACCTTTTCCAGTTTGCTCAAGAGGACAAACTCCACTGTTCCTTAACTGTTTATGGGTAACTTTCTTGTCAGATCAGTGTTCCTGTCATCAGTCCAGTGGAATAGGATTACAGAAATCAAAATATGTGGACTGAAAAAAATTTAGTGATGGCACAGTGGGAGGAAGTATTAAGTTACCTATGAATGAGTCAAGAGACTCCTAGAGACCTGTCAAATTAAGACTGGATGAATCACAGTCACCCCCTGAAAGAAGAGAGTGCAGAGAAGTATAAAACATCCAACAGAAATTTGCTCACAGACTTTAAGCCTAAAATTAAGAAAGAGCTTCTGAAACATGTAGTGAAAAGATGAAGGTTGTAAATGTACAGAATTAGGGTAAAGAGCAGAAGGAAAATAAACCCTCTTATATACTGTAAGAGGATTGTAAGGGGAAGAAAAAGTAGATTATTCAGTAGATCAGAAGGATGATATTAGCTGAGGATAACACTGCATCTAGTCAGTTTCTCAACTCGCTTGGACAAAACATCAAAGAGAGAAAAAGTCTTAAAGAATAACAACATCAGAAAAGAAAAGGAAGAGCTCCCAGCAATCACGCTCTCAATGCAGTTGCTAATAAAGTAGCACAAACAAATGTATCTAGATTTTTATTAAGCGTTGGCTTGTGTTTGCACGTAGATAATATGGGCAAAGGGGTCCTTATGTGATGTATCTCACCATCTGCAGTAAAGGTATATGGCTCCTATGAGGGATACTGAGTGCTGGTTTTATGGTGAAGTCATCTCCAAACTCTTTTGGTTTCCTAGGAAATGTTTTCACTGTTGGAATCTATGGAGAAATGAAAATTGTTTCTGCTAATAGATAATAATTTAGACATAAAAGTAACAATTATTTGAAAGTAATGTTTCCATCTGGTTTTAAAAAAAGATGTTGAACTTTTCATTAGAACACAATCTATGAGCTAATGTACTATTACAAACTCAGCAAAAATAGCAGCACTCAGCCTTTGGACTAGTAAAGGTTTGACAGTTTAGGGTTCAGAATGAAGGGATTTTTGGAAGTTGGAAGTTTTTCTCTCTATCCTGTTACAGTCTTAGGAGTGTATAATTAATTAATTTCCAGCATGATCTGAAAAATGCAATACCTCATGGGGTTTTTTATATTTAATCAAAATTGTGGTTTTGAGTTGTGTGATGGTTTAGCAGTGACAAGATTTCTTTTTAAATGCCAGCAATCTGAAAAGTGCACTTAAGTGACTTCAAGGAATTCTTTTTAGTTTAGCAGTCTGGGAGATCAGCCCATTGGGTTTCTAATGTGTTTATGTGCACAGAGTTAAGGTTAATACTTCATAAGATTTCTCAGTTGTCTGGAGTAAGAAAAGGAAAAGGCCTCTGTATTTGCTTTCCTAACTACGCTTCTGTTTTTCTGAGTAGGAGTTTGAAAATCCATTGCAAATCAAGAATTTTCTCACCATTGAGTACCATGTAACTCCAGGAAGATTAATGTAATCCATTGGATTAATTATCTTCTTCTTTGGATTAACAAATTTAGCTAAAATCCAATTTCTTTGCCCAATTTAATTTCCACTCCAGGAGTTTTCAAGGGTGTATGAATTCAGATCGGAGACTTAAGCTGAGAAACAGGAAAGCTGATCTTTTATCTGTTTTAATCTTGTCTTGTAATTTTACATTTTAAATTCCGAAGGAAATGCTGAATTTATTTTGGCTGATTTTATTTTACTGATTTTATTTGGCACCATTGCCCTCTTCTTTCTGTCAAGTAAATACAGGCTGGTATGCTAAGTATGATACTACTGTTGACCAGGAGGATGTACTAGTTTGAATCAAGCAGTGGTGTGGTTTAATGCGCATGCATTTAGGATCCTAATTTTTACATTTTATTATACTAGAAAATTATGGGTTCATTTTTATCAGAAGATTAATTTGTGTCAAGATCTAATTGGACTGAAACTGGAATTAAATTACCATGCACGAATAGCTTTAATTTTTTTTCTTAGTTATCTATCCAGACTGTTGAAGTTAGCTTTACTTTAAGCTCAGTAAAATATTTTTTACTGAAATCTGATTCTAAAAAATCCATTTATACTTAGGAAAATGAACAGATTGTTTGTTTCTTATGTCTTTCAGTATTTTAAACTAGCTTAATTAACACTCTCATACTTCATTTTTCTGTTTTGTATTAAAAAAAAAGAAAAATGAGCTTTCCTAGTTTTTCAAGTCCCAGTTGGTTTCTCACCTTTCAGTGAACAAGTCTTTAAACTAAACTAGTTGAATAAACCAAGACATCTCCCTGTACTGAGGAAAAAAAGGCTCTTGTCAAAATTTCTTGTTTTAACAAGCCATGAATCTAAGTTTGGACAGTGGGTTATATGAATTTAGTGGTTCAAGTTAAAGTGCCAGCTGAGAACCTGTACTGCTTTCGTTTTACAAGTTGAATTTTAAACAAATTACTTAAAAAAAAAATAAAATAAAAATGGAATATGCTTCTGCATGTTGGCTGCTTTAGCTCAGAGTCGAACAGAAGCTCAAACTGCTGAGATCGGTAGCTTAGTCTACCTGTCCTGTGACAGCAGCAGTGACTGTCGGCTGATGATGGGAACAGGTGTCAGGTAGGTAGGTTATGTGTATACATTTTACTCTGAAAACAGTAAAACTGTAATCTCTATTCTGTTATTGATGGCAGGTAGGTGTTCATAAATTCATTATATTTTTTCCGCCAGGAGGTGAGTGCGTTTTCCTCTAAGTTAATTCTGCCCCTTTTTTTAACTCTCCCTTGCAGAGCATGAGAATTAGACTAAGGAAGCCCATTGTACATTATAAGTCTTGATTTGACTAAAAATTAGATTAAAATTAGGGTACAAGGATTCAGGCGATAAATGGTAAAAATGCTGCAAACCCCTGTCTTATAAAAGCAGCCCAGGACTCTCTTCTCCGTTGTTTTTTCATCTTCAGCCATTCATAAAGAGGATTAAACTGATTCATACCAAGGGAGAGAACCTATTCAGATTTTCTTAATATGCAGCCTATATTCTCCTTTGCTTTGTGTCGTGTGCCAGGTCATCCTCTTGTGCTGCCATAATAAAGCTAGCTGAATTTTGCTCTGTTTGCTCTCTCTTCATAAATCTATACTACCAAAGAGTTGAGAGTAGGTCCCAGCAGTGAATACGCGTGGAGTGATCCTGGTGGATAACGGCTGTCCCTCTGCTTTGTGCCAAAATGCCTGTCCTGCACGGGCGATGCCTGCGTTGTACTGTGAGCCGCTTCTTCCTTCCTTCCGAGCTTAAACTCGACTTTAGGAGGAATTTCTTCACCATGAGGGCGGTGAGGCCCTGGCCCAGGCTGCCCAGGGAAGCTGTCCCACCCCTGGAGGGGTTCCAGGCCAGGCTGGATGGGGCTGGAGCCCCTGATCCAGTGGGAGCAGAGCCTATGGCAGGAGGAGTGGAACTTGGTGGTCTCTAAGGTCCCTTCCAACCTGAACTATTCCATGATTCTGTGCTCCGCTGCTGTCCAGGCAGTGTCTTACTGCTCCCGGGACGCGCAGCCCCAGCAAACGGATATCACTGGTGTCTTTTTTTCCCCCATCTCCCTTTGAATTGTCTCCTTTAATGCCTGGAGCGCTTTACAGTCACCTCTTCAGGCACCAGAATTTACAAGCACATGCTGCTTTTCCTTTTTTATTTCCCGCAGTGGTGTTTAAAGAGGCTTTTGAAGGCAGTCGGGATGGGGCTCCTGCTCTGTTTGTGGCGGATAACCGCCTCTCCCCCCTCAGACAAACCCCCGCGTTCCTGCGGGGAGGGCGGAGGGCGCTTCGGCGGCGTCGGACCGAGCAGTCACCGCCCCCTCGGGAGAGACACAGTCGTCGAAGCCTTTTCCCCTAAATAACCAATACTCTTTGTTGCGGTTTTTACTCTCGCCTGTGGCTGAGAGAGCAAACGCGCAACTCCGCGCTCGCCCGTTCCGCCACAGGAGGCGTTCGGCCCGGCGGGAGCCCGAGACGGGGGACGGGAGTGCTCGAGGGAGCACAGACCGGAGCGCCTCGTGCTCTTCTCGTGCTCTTCTCGTGCTCTTCTCGTGCTCTTCTCGTGCTCTTCTCGTGCTCTTCTCGTGCTCTTCTCGTGCTCTTCTCGTGCTCTTCTCGTGCTCTTCTCGTGCTCTTCTCGTGCTCTTCTCGTGCTCTTCTCGTGCTCTTCTCGTGCTCTTCTCGTGCTCTTCTCGTGCTCTTCTCGTGCTCTTCTCGTGCTCTTCTCGTGCTCTTCTCGTGCTCTTCTCGTGCTCTTCTCGTGCTCTTCTCGTGCTCTTCTCGTGCTCTTCTCGTGCTCTTCTCGTGCTCTTCTCGTGCTCTTCTCGTGCTCTTCTCGGCCGCGGCCACAGGGGGGCACCAACACCCCACGGTTGAGGCGGGAGAGGGTCACAGAATGACTGTGTGGAAAAGACCTCCAGGATCGAGTCCAACCGTCCCCATCAACCACTAAACCATGTCCTTGAGCATCTCATCCACCTGTCACCAGGGATGGGGACTCTCCCCCCCCTCCCTGGGCAGCCTCTGCCAGTGCCCGGTGACCCTTTCTGGGAAAAACTTTTTCCTGATGTCCAGCCTGACCCTCCCGTGGCGCAGCTTGAGGCCATTCCCCCTCGTCCTGTCCCCTGACACTGGGGAGAAGAGCTCAGCTCCCTCCTCTCCACAACCTCCTTTCAGGCAGTTGCAGAGAGCGATGAGGTCTCCCCTCAGCCTCCTCAAGGCTGAACACCCCCCGGTGCCTCAGCCGCTCCTCTTGTTCTCCAGCCCCTTCCCAGCTCCGCTGCTCTTCTCCAGACACACTCCAGAGCCTCAACATCCTTCTTGGAGCGAGAACTGCACACAGGATTCGAGGTGCATCTCCCCAGTGCTGAGTCCAGGGGCACAATCCCCTCCCTGGCCCTGCTGGCGATGCCAATTCTGATCCAAGCCAGGATGCCATTGGCCTCCTTGGCCCCCGGGCACACTGCTGCCTCACGGTCACTCAACTGTGAACCAACACCCTCAGGTCCTTTTCCTCCAGGCAGCTTTATAGCCACTCTTCCCCCAGTCTGTACTGCATAGGGTTGTTGTGCCTCAAGTGCAGGACCCGGCATTTGGCGTTGTTTAAACCTCATCCCCTTGGTCTCAGCCCAGCGGTCCAGCCTGTTCAGCTCCCTCTGTGGAGCCTCCCAACCCTCCAGCAGTTTGACACTTCCACCCAGCTTAGTGTCATCTGCAAGCTTACTTGAGGTGCATTTGATCCCCTCACCCAGGTCATTGATAAAGACATTGAACAGGGCTGGACCCAGCGCTGAGTCCTCATGGACACCACTTGGGTCTGGTGCTGGTAGGGCTCCTCCTGCGGATCTCCATGTGGAGCTCCAGGTGCTCTGCTGAGAGGCATCTCCCGGTGGCCTGAGTGCCAGGAGTTTATGACTGTGGTTCCAGGTCTGTTCGTGCTGCCCTGGAGCGTGCAGGTGGAGCCCAGGGTGCAGGAACACAGCCTTCCACCTGCGTTTGGTTACTGACCTGGCAGCAGGGAGGAGAGAAGCTGAATGACATAGTGTGTCTGCCTTGAGGAGTTTCTCCTGTCACCCCACATGATGCTTGGGTGCTGCCCTCTGCCACCATCGTCCCCTGGGCTACCGCAGCCTCCAGCCTGTTTCTTTTGTGCGTGTTGGTTTTGATGGCACGTTTAAAGATTTCTCAGAAATCTGGATGAGCGTGTTCAAGTCTCATTTTTAGACAGTGTTCCTTTTCAACCGAGAATGGCAGACACTCTGAATAGCAGTCCAGGCTCTCAAGTGGGTTAAACAACTGCATAACTCTTCCAATTTAATCATGGCACGGACTCAAAGAAATCCATGTGTCAGTTGCTGATATGAGCCTGGCCCGTGTCACTCCTGCAGCTCTACAGAAAGGCAGTTGGGAGAGCCTAATTCTGCACCTTTGAAAAGGACTGTTCGTTGGTTTGCCTCTGTTAAAAGCCATCATTAAAGGCCATATGGGTTACATGAGCGGACAGTGAGATGGGTTGGGAGCTGGCCGGGTGGCAAAGCTCAGAGGGTTGTTGGTGGTGGTTCAGTCAGAAGCCCATGGCCAGTGGTGCTCCCCAGGGGTCAGGACTGGGTCCAGTCTTGTTCAACATGTTCATCAATGACCTGTGTGAGGGAGTGGAGTGCATCACCTGCAGGCTTGCTGGTGATACAAAACTGGAAGGGGTGGGTGATACACCGGAACGTTGTGCTGTATTTCAGCGAGACCTGGACAGCTGGGCAGAGGGGGACCTAGTGAAGTTCAACAAAGACAAGCGTAGACTTCTGTATCTAGGGAGGAATAACCCCATGCACTAGCACAGGTTAGGGGTTGACGGTCTCGAAAGCAGCTCTGCAGAGATGGACCCGAGTCCTGGCAGACAACAGCCTGATGATAAGTCAGCAATGTGCCCTTGTGGTCAAGGCAGCCGATGGTATCCTGGGGTGCATCAAGAAGAGTGCAGCAATTAGCTTGGGGGACGGTTATCCTCCCTCTCTGTTCTGCACTATAGTATTCAGACTTCCTTCATGGAGCACCTGATGACACCATTCTCATGGTTTTTGCTCCTGCCTTTCCCCACTCTCTGTTCCCCCAAACCAGGAAACTGAGAAACAGTGAGAAACGAGTCCAGGCTATCGGTCTGTGTTCAAGGGATGAATCTGGCAGGAAACTCTGGCTGCCTGGTGCATGAACCCTGATACCCTGCAGTCCTGTAGGGTCTTTCTAAGAACGCCCCAAAGTACTTAGCTATGTTTTTAAATGTCCCGCTGTCTGGCTCAGAGTCTTAAGTGCCGAATTGACTGATGGGGGCCCCAAGGCATAGAACTGGGTTACAGGATTGTTGCAATGTCATAGTAGTTTATCAGCTCTCATTTGCTGGCTTAAAACTTTAAAGGTTTTACAAAGCTTCAAAGCTGAAATCCCTTCTCAGTTCTCTGGTTCTGTGATTTTCGCCTTTACTTTTCTTATGTAAACCAATTAAATCTCTTATGGGCAGGCTTCCCTACATAATCACATAATCTAGCCCATGGTGGGAAGAGACTTCCAAAGCTGTACATGCCAGACAAAAATCCTGCTGAGTCTTATGCTGTTTATTTAACCTCTGCCGAACCTGACACGTGCGAAAGATCTTTTTGCCCTGTATCTGAAAAGGGCAATGTGCTTGTGTACCACATGAGGATCCATAGGCCTTTCCAGCCCTTTCCAGTTACCACAAGGAGTGTTAAACCAACGTCCAGAATGAGGAAACTCTTTTAAATGAGCAAGTTAAAGGTCTTAGGAAATCTCTGAATTACTGATATTAGCTTTTGTTCCATTTGATGATTTCTTTGCTATATCAAGGGCTGTGAGATCCCCTGGAGAAGATTAACCCTGGACATGGAATGGAAGGAAGCTAGGAGAGATGTAATTTCCTATTAGTACTATTTGGTGGCACTTCGGGGAGTGACTGTGTTATTTCACACCTCTCCTGTCCTCCCATTCCCAAACATGCTATGACTTCATCGTGCTCTGCCTTTGCACGCCAGAAGTCAGAAAAGAATAAAGAAGTAATGGAAAATCTGATATGGAATTCAGTTGCTAAAGAATAGGGATATAATTAATGCCAGTTCACATGGCTTCAAATAAACTGGGTCTTGTCAAAAAGACTTGATTTTAGGAACATAATCTGAAAGAATGCACTGTTAAAGGCAATTGCATAGATGTGATGTACTTATACTTTTATAGAACATTTGACTTAATACTGCCTTACATTCTGGCTAAAATTTTAGCATTACATGATATCAGTAAAGTGGCTGTTAAATGGATTAAGAACTGGTTAGCTAAGAGAGCTCAAAGGCACCGTTTGTGGGAAGTATTGCTGAATGAAAGAGAGTCCATGGGATTTGACAAGAACTGATAGCAAGTTCAGTGCTACTCAACAGTTTCATCCATGATTTGGAAGTAACTGTGTACCATAGCTGAGTTTTATTTAAGTTTCTTGGTGTCAAAAGATAAGGTAACAAGTGATGAGAAAAACTTTATAAAATGCAATTAGCAGCATAAGGAAATCTAATTCTTACAGAACATGTACTAGCAGACATATATAAAGCAATACACTTCGGAGCAACTACTATATCTTACAGTTCTCCATTCTATAGCTGTATATTGAAAAAAGGCTATGGCATTCCTTAGAGTTGACCACAGGAGCAGGAAGTGGGGGTGTTGTTTACCCTATGTGCGTGGGATTATCTGACTGCTCGTTATAATAAAGCATGTAGCTCTAGTGGAGAGTTTTTAAAAGGAAGGTAGAAAAACTGAAGAGAGCACAGCAGATAATGTGCAACCAAGATGACTTGGAACGAACAAATAGAACTCAGTTTCAAAAATATTGAGAACTGACTCATTGTAGAGGTACCTTTATGAAGAAAAAAATGCCAGGTGCACTTTTTTTCCCTACCGTGATCAAAGAACCTTTTCACAACAACAGGAACCAACATCTGGAAGCTAAACAGTTTATACTAAAACTGCTCGTGTAGTTTATTTTAAAAATAAGGTAAATTTCTTTCAATAGAAGAATGATTGAATAATGGGAAGACTAACAAGGATATTTTCCATTTTGCATATCCTCAGCATCTATCCAGTGCCTTAATGAAAGAGTCATATTAACTCATTACCATTATGCTCGAAATGTAATTCTGTGACCTGAAATATAAAGGAGGGCATCCACATGGTCTTTCTGCCCTTAAGTATGACTCTGTGAAGTGAACAACATGCTGAAGAGATTCCTGTTGACTAAGCATCATCTTTGTCCTTGAGTCATACTGAGGTCGTACACAATCCTGCTGTGTGTCTCTCTGCCATTATTCAAAAAGAACAAACTGGATGACCAAATGATATATTGTGTATATGTATACACTTTCTCTCTTTATATATTTACATAACTTACAAGAACCCATTGTTCTTCCATCTTGTGCTCCTAAGCCATGAATGTGTTTCTGGGCATGAGAAGAAAGCTTCTGTTAACAGCTTAGGCTGTATTTCCGACCTGCCACCTTCAGTCAGTTTGCTAAATCAGACCAACTTGCTGTATTTCGATCTCATTTTCTGCCCCTTCCGCCAACACCCAGAGCTCCTGACTATTCAGAAAACTTTGCTTGGTCCGTACTGCTTTAGAGCCCTCTTCCTCAACCCAGAATGCAGGTGGGCTATTTCTGGCCTTCCCCGCCGGTAGGAGCCAATATGGGAAGCTATGGGAAATTAAAAGGGTGCTAAGGAAGTCTCAATAGGAAAAAGCTCTGCTGTGTGGCCCTTCTTTGCAACCGCGGGTTTGTAGATCCAGGGAAGGGGAAATACTGGAAAGACTCAGAAGGTTTGGGTGAAAGTTAATAGGCAAAGTTGGGGAACTGACAAAGAGCCAAAGATATGAGAAACAAGGAGGAGAAAGAACAGTCTGAGGAGGGGGTATGAGCTGAAGGGAGGTCTTTATAGTAAGTTTTCCTATTAGAAGATCTCAGGATTCTAAGCAAAAACCTCTGCAGCCAAAGATGCTGTTTTGAAAACCCAGAAGCTTATGTGTCCCCCTCATGAAAGAACTGCTGCACCGTCCTGCTGCTTTCTCACAGTGGATGTGGGCTTATGTTCTCTCCTCCTTTTTTTGTGCTTCCAATGGAGTTGGATTCATTGAGCTGAGGCAACAGCCAATCCTATTGTAAATACCAGCGCTGCTTTCCTGGCGGTACCCCGGCATTCCAACAGTGGTTGTGGCTGGGGTTGCTGATCTTTGGAACCACTTTGTGCCTTTTACCCTTGCCTTTTTTCTGTGTAATGGCACTACCACTCATTTAATAGCATTAAGGTGTTAAGCCTTTCTCAGATCATTCTACTCCTGTTGGCCCTCCTCTTTCATCTTAATTTGGCTGGAAGAAGTGGCAGCTCTTTCGTGCTGTTTGCCAATGAACCTGGAGCAAGCAGGAAGCATGGCCTCACAAAGGCCAGCACCTGACTAGAACAACTTTACAGTTGGCAAGAAAAGAAAGTAAAGCCTACCAGAGCCTCTGTGGATCAAGACTTTTTCTCAGATATGTTTCATTTTCTCAAATCCAATCAATTGTTTTGTGAATCATATTTTTTTCTGTTCCACATGTGATTAAATGAGGAGGCTTTGTCAGAGGGAAAGAAAAATCTCTGCTGTAGGATAGACAGTATCCAAGTGGTCAGGATTCTTGTGTGGGATACTGCAAATATTTACTGGAACAGATTTTATCTGGGCTTTTCCACAGTCTGGTTCTGTAGTAGCTGTAGGACGGAGCTGTTGCCAAAGAAGTATTTATTGATTCACACAGAGTGAAAGAGTTCCAACAGGAGAGGATGTTCCCAGAAGAAGAAATTACACCAATCAAAGAATTTAACTGTGCTGGGGGAAAGCCAAGTTCAAGTCTTAAGTCCAGAAAAGTAGACTGGAAACTTGAGCCCAAAACTTTCATATCCCACATAGGCCGTCTTCTGCATGCAGGCTTCTGTGTTGCCCGATGCAAATTGGGGAGCCTTTTTCAGCAAGGGTTTCCTCAGGACAGTGAGTTCCTGCAAAAGTTTATAAAAATATATAAAATATATAAAAATGAATATCTGTCTGAAGAGTGGACATTGAAGTAGTTCCTCTTCTAAGTAAACAAAGAGCGTGGGAACTGATCACAGCATCTATATTTAACCTTCTCAATTTTGCCAATTTTTTTTGGTGAGCAACAGCAACCTTTTCCATTCCTCCTCTTCTCTATTGCTCTCCTGTGAAAATGAACAAGATTTATAGCTGTGCCTACACACGTACGGCATTTTGGAACTAACACTGTAAAGTGAAGCTGGATTTTCTTTAAATATTTCCTCTTAGTGAAGACCTTCCTAAACCAGAGGTGTTTGTGTCCTTTGCTTGGTGCTCATCTGATAAATTGTGATGACAAATAGAGTTGCTAGTCAGCAACAGCCTTCACCTGAGCAGCCCTGAATGAAGCTTTGGGGTGGAGTGTTTTAAGCCTTCCTCTTAAAAGTCAGAGCTCTTCTGTGCTGTGCTAGCACCATTTCACAGTTCAGAATCAGTCTGAGCAAACTAAGCAATTATTGCTGTTTCAGCAACATGCAGGAATCCTAATTTAGAGGAAACCTGACTAACGGGCTCAAAAATTATTGGAAATCAAAGGTCAGGGCACTTGTGTGAATTATGAATTGATAAACCACTGATACATGTTAAGAACAAGAGTATTCTTCTATCGGGGTGGGCAACGAGCGCTTGCTGGAGGTGGTTCAGATGAGGCTGCCTGGTGACTGCCCTCTGAGGACATTCTTGTTCAAGCAGCAGAAGCTGACAGTGCAGGAGAGAACAGGAGACTGGGAGGAACATAACTATTCCCCAATTTGTTAGTACACAGGATACCTGAGGACAAGTGTTTTCTCCCGAAAGCTTCCTTTGGGAGAAGGGGAAGTACACGCTATGGGCTTCTAATCCTTGCTGGCATGTGTATGCAGAGATGGAGTTAAATTTCTCTTGCATTCAAGCTGTACTTTAAGAATTTGCTTCAGTCTTCCGCCAAAGAGGGACAGTTACACACTGGTACATTTTCTGCCCAGTGACAATAAAATTAATTTTCTGCTTTTGTTTTAAAAAGAACTTTCATTCTTTTTCTCATGCTGCCTATGTCACCAAAAAGTAGGCATCGACTTTGTCCCAGCTCATGGCCTGGCCATCATATGCCATCTACATTATTTAGATCCTTCTGTCTAGAAGGTTGTCCTTGCTAGAAGATGATATTGTAACCTGCTTGTGTTTGGCAAAAAAGAAATTTCCTCAAAAATGAGAGAAATTGTACTGGCCCAAGTGTGGCTCTAGGACACTGTTGTTTGGAAAAGCAAGATGTGGCAATGAAAACTTTTTTCTTCTAATACGAATTAGTGTGTCTAAGTTCTTTAGCTATGTGTCTGTTAAGATAGGCATTGGCTACAGAAAGGGAATAGTACCATGTCACTGTGGCTGTGCTGCCTTTCAAGGGGATTGAGAAGAAGGTGGTAGTTATCTGCTGATACATGAACATCAGATCAATTCTGCGGAAGTGGGTGTTTCAAAAAATTACATATTTGTTCACTTCATCGATTGAAAACCACTTTGTGTTTGGCTGACACCAGTTGTACTATACGCTCTGGTAGTTCCTGATCATTCCCCCAAGCACAGAGTAAATGTGATAATCTTTTTATTTCATCCTATTGCCTTTCAGCCCTTCAACCTCCAAATGCTTGTGCCTTTCTACATAATATGCTGGAAATGCTCTTTGCAAACTTCTTTACTAAGCTCCTTTGAATGTTTGTGATCCCTCTCAACCCTCATGTCGTCTTATGAAGCCATTCACGTAGGATGTTAAAGTTCTACAAGAAAATGGCAATAATGACTCAACTGCAGTTTATTACTACTCTCTGATTCTTGCCTCTGTTCCCTTATTTTCATTTCCATCATTTTATGTGTATTCATGGGCTTATTAACTGGGTATTGCTAACTTAACAAATTGTGCTTCTTCCTGGAGAAAGATTGCACCTTTGCCTGTTTCAGTGGCAAAGCTAGAAAGCTGGCCAGTGTTAATAAAGCATTATGCCCAATATGAGGTTATAATTAATAATGTTCTTTCTTAGCTGCTTCAGCACTCTTTTCCTTGTTTTCCACAGCATCTTCTGAGGTGCCAAAAGTCAGGCACCAGTGCTCACAAAATAATGCCACCAGCCATAACCTCACCAACCCCTTTTAAAATGCAGTCTAGAGCCAGCTGAGAAAGGATGTTCTGGGGTAACAAGTCCAAGCTTCTTTTACCTTCTTTTCCTGTTACTCCCATGTCTCCTGGGTAACCAGCTTTGAACAGCCATTTCTGAGCTTATTATTCCTTTGCTGAGTTCCTGCTGGATCTTTCTTTTTCTCCTGTTTTTATCCCACTCTTCTCATGCTGCCGCTTCAGTGTAGTGCCATGGAGACACAGGATTCTTTTGCTATTTGGAGTACTTCCCAGCCAGTTAGCCTTTTAAAGGCAGTTAAAGTGACCTATAAATCATATATTGCAAAGCATCTTCATCAATTATATGTTTTATTAACCTCACAGCCTCTGGTGTGCTCTCAACTTTATATAGAGATCACACATGATATACTAAAGATACAAAGGATGATATTGGTCTTGAAATGTTCTATCTACATGATTGTTTTCTCCTCACTTCTTAGTTTTAGGGGTTCTTTGTGCCTTAAAGATATTTATTAACACCATCAACCTCTTCCTTTTTGCTGTCCAAATGTTTTGGCATCATGTCTGCATCAGTCCTGTGCTACGCTTATTTCCTTTGCTCATAGTTTTGACTGAAATAGAAACTGCTAATGGATTTCTCCAAAGGGAAGACTTCATATTCCATGTAATCACCTCCTCAAACGAATATCACTTTTGTTGTTACAATGATCTATAATAGAGACGTTATTTTTACCTTAATTGGTGGCCTATAAAAAGGCAGTTAAATTTCAGAACTGTAGTTCAAGCAGGTATTTGAGTGATGGAAATCCAATGGAAAACTCTATCAGTGAGCTCTTGGGGAAAGGTCACTGTTAGCATAACTTCCCTTCAGCACACAGAGGACCCCAGTGACAGATCTTGCCAAATTTCAAGATTCTGGTTTACTGAAAATATGAAACTATGTTTAGGAATGGTGTGTCTAAATCAGCCAAGCAAGACGGAGGAGGTTATGGCGCTTGCCTGAGGTCACAAAGAAAGTCATTATTGGAGATAGAGTGTCATGGCTGCAGCTTTTGCTCAGGCTGGATGCCTTCAGTGTAGAAATGTATCATCTGTCCAATCTTGTCTTCGCGGGGCAGCGTTAATAAGGCTGGCAAATGCTTTAGAGTTGTCAGCAAGTTGCTAGTGGTCAATCTAACTTGCAAAATAAGTCCCATCCAACCCTATGGAAGCTGAAAGATTTGATGACCGTATTGTTGTCTATATTATATTCCACTGTGAAAGGGATTAAAATATTTTCTTAACTCACCTGATCCTCCAAAATGCTGCTATATATTTGAACAACCTCGCTTTTGTGCATGTAGAATATTTTCCTTACGTGGATCTTGCTGATTTCTCCTCTTTCTTGATTCTCTTTGCTGATTGTCACATATCATTTCAAGAGCTAACACCATCTCTGACTGCAGCTATTTGTTATCAGCCCCTTTGCCTTTACCACTTCCATTTGTAATTTAAACACCCTAATTTAATAGGTTTGTCTCATTATTTTGATTAATCATATTAACTCATATTAATTAAGAGATGGATTTAGGTAATGACAGAGGTTAATGGAGTCAGTTTTCACTTTCCCCTGGTTTTTCAGGGAAGGGGGGACACAGGGGCAGGAGAGAAAAATAAAAAGAGAGACTAGAAAGAGTGGAAAAGAGAAACTGGGGAGGGGGGGGAAATCTCGGTTAGCAATCAGAAATTCCCCGCTAATTGAATGTCTGATTTTATTAATGATGAAATTTATAAAGGTCCTTAAGAAAAGAAAAGAATTTAGCCAGTTCAGCAGTTAAGTGTGAATATTAACTAGCTCCAAGATAAAAGTTAAAATATCCATTTTCTTTTCTTTTCTGTAGTTCTTTAAATAAAAAGCTCTCTTTGACACTTCATCCCATTAGAGCTTTAGCTTCCTTTGCCATCCATTGCTAAATGGATGGAGACTGTGCAGAGAATGTAATGTCCAGGATGGTTTAAGAAATGCTGACCTTGGAGGTCAGGAAGTTAATACGTGGATCATCATAGTGCTTATTTTCCTTGATGCTCGCTCTCTGATGATGATTTTGTAAGTAGAAGAAGGATTCCAGCTCTGCCCTACACTCTGTTTCTACTCTATCCTGCTTGTTTCCCTGAGGCTCAAGAAAAAGCGAACTGCAAACAATGTCAGATTCAGACTGAACTTTGTGTTGGTGCTGTGGGCTGCATTTCCATCTCAACAAAGGCACGATGAAACCTTTGCTCATCAAAGTCCCTCCATGACAGGCTCTCATGAATATTACTCCTGAGCATGTCCAGCAGCAGCCTGCTCCTAATCTGTCTTTCTTTTTCCTTATTTGTACCAATGCTACAGAGGCATAAAATCCCATTTGAGGAGGGGAACTCTTTATAGCCCTACTGCCCTCATGCAAATGACAGCATGAGGGCAAGTCAGTGGAAAGCTCTTTCATCCTGTGTTCCATGACACTTCAAATGACCTACTTCAATGAATATTTGAATAGAAAGTCCTTTTGGAGCTGAAGCTGGTTGGTAGTGTATCATGGGGTAACTGAGCAAGAGTTCAGAGTAAGCAGTTAGCCTTTCTCCTTATCAGAAAAGAAGATTTTTGTGACAGTGGTAACATGGTATACAAAATAAATGGAGGTAACTGTGCAGAAAGAAAAACTGTTGTTCAAACTCTTGGTTACCAAATGTGAGTAAAGAGTTTGTATAAATTGTCATGAAGTTAAATCAGAAAGAGTTAGCACAAGAAAGTTGTTTTGTTAACAAACTCTTAAAAAACTATTTTAATTGCAAGGGAACTTGATTCTTTCTATATGCTGTTCCAGTAAACGCTGCTGTTGAAATGTACTGCTCACTGGTGGCTTGTGAAACGCAGCCAGGAAGGTTTGTAAAGTGTACTGCGCTATTGACCCAAAGATTATTTGGCAATAAATTACAAAGAAAAGCACCAAGAGCATAGTGAACATTTCATGTGAGGTATTTGGGGAAATATTCTTGAAGTGTGACCTACTGTAGTTGTTGTATTTATGTTGGGTTAGTAGAACATGTTGTCTGTGGAAGGATGCACACTACCTCTTGACTCCCCAGACTGCAGTACGGTCCCTTGCTCTCAGCTACTTCAAGCTAAAGTTTGACATGTAGACAGGCTCACGTGAGTTTTTAATTTCATCCAACTGGAGTCCTTATACCTAACCTGACTGCCACTCAGGAGAAATTTTAATATAAATTCCAGAAGTTGATTACTTTTCAGTGATCTGTGATTAAAATAGCAGAAGTCTAACGCAGAATTTTTCCATAATCAGTATTTCATAGTGGATGAATAAAACAAATTTCAGGTCAAAAGACACTCGAACAGTTGAAATCTGATAAGACTGCCTGACCTTTTTGTGACTTTGATGGGGCCATCAAAAAACAGTTTTGCTTTTGCAGTCGTGTTTCATGACAGGTAAAAATATACCACGTTTCAAGATTGGTGGTAACTTCAGAATGTTGACAGTCTGTTTCTATGATGTTAGAAAACACTGTAAAATTTACATACTTTTTAATTACTGTTTTGTTTTACCTTGCTTTAATATAAGCATAAGTCAACTAGGGAATGGTTTCTCTGCAAAATGACATTCCACCTAAACACTGGAGAATCAGGAGTTTGAAAGATCCTGTTGGTGTTCCCAGTCTGAAACCTTTAGGCTTGCATATAGAGGTATAAGCATGTAGGACTTGCATTTGAAAAGAAAAAGGCTCAGAAGAGAGAGAATTCTAGGCATGTAACATTAAGGGACTTCAGAAACAGATGACGGGAATCATCTAAATGCAGCCTGACATAATGAAATGACCCAACAAAATTTCTCTAAATTGGGAATTAGGACAATACAGCTGTTTTCGTTCAGAGAGCTAAGGTCTTGTTGAAGCAGGGAAAGCCTCTCAGGCAGACTTTGTCTCTGTGGAGTCTCCCCGCATGTTTACTGACCCATCACAGCTACTTCTGTACCTGGGAGCATTCCTAAAACTTATTCCTCTGAAATACTGTTTTTCCTTGAAGAATTCTCCTTTTTTTTTTTTTTTTTTTTTTTCTTTTTAAAGCTTGCAAAGCTTTTATCTCTACAGAAAAGTCTGAAACGGTAGAATGTTAAAAGCTCAGAAAATGTAAAAGCCTGATAGGAAAATCCAATACATGTATATATATACATATATATATACATACACATATACATATATACATAAAAGATGACAGTTCCTTATGAATTTTTAAGACAGTTTTAGGATTATTTTGGAACCTGAGTCAAATTTGAAGTCTTTCATTTTACAAAGCAGTCAATGATTTCAGTGAGGGTTCAGCTAGACAGAGGACACCATGTACTACATTTTCATTGTTGGATTGGAAGGACTGTACTACTCCTTTCTGGAAACTTTAATGGATACTCTTTGAATTAATGTACGTCTAAAGGGTATAAAAGAGCTTGACTTTAATGTTTATGATTTTTTTTCAATACTCCTTCACTTAAGTTTGAGGTACAGATTTTCTTAATTAAGAGTAGGCATACAATTAGAGACTTACATATTGTGAGGAAGTACTAAATAGGCAAAACCAAGTTGTAATACTAATGTCTGATAAAAATTAAAGGTTAAACAAAAAATAAAGATTAAAAAGATTAATAAAGATTAAAAAAATAGCACAGAAAAATTGAGTAGATATGATTTTTTTCTCAAAAAACCCCCCCCAGAGCAGTTTAATTCTGATTTTCCTTCTGTGGAATTTACACTAGAAAATGTCAATGGAGTTGCTTCACAATGTACAGTAGCACGAGGTTATGTCCTGTAGCTTAAAGTTACGTGTAAGAGTATACACACTTCTTTGTGGGAGCACTGTATCTCTTCGTCTATGCATATTCAAGTGTATATATTTCACAGCTGCTGTCTGCATCATTCACTTCCAAAACCAGCATGCATTCATTTTCATAACTTTTTGTTCTATTACAATATTAATGGGACTATCAATGGGAAAGGACAAGAGGAGCATTTTTAATGTTTATCTGACAGTTGCAAATTTCACTTGAGGTTGTTTACTGGGATCTGATTGTTGGCAAAGAGGAGTAAGAAAGGCAGCAAGATGAATGGCATCACAGGAAGAAGAGATGTATTTATGGGTCCTCAGCACCATCTAAGAGTAATAAAAAACCCTATCTTAACCCTCCGTTACCAAATATTAAGTTGTAAACAGCAAAAAAATGAGGGATTGTTTTAATTAACTTCTATTTAATCCAGGTGCCCTGTTCAAAGTGAAACACATTGCATTTAGATATGTGAAAATTACACACTGAGACCTTCATGTATGTTTGTTCTTATCCAAAGTATTTTCCCTAGTGGGGAAAATGGCTGGAAATAAGAGACAGTTTGTGGACTAGTGGATGAACATGCAATGTGATGACAAACTCTGTACTAGATTGCGATTTGAACTTGGCTTTTTTGACCTTCAGTTCTAAGACTGTCCCAAGTGAGGCTGATTTGGAATGGGGAGCTGCAACTTTCCACAGTTTTGCCTGCAGTTTTATAGACCCTAAGTTTTACAGATGTGGGCATTGCTTCTCCAGATTTTCAGTGCTGTAAACATCACCTCAGACAAAAACCAGCCACAACAAACCAAACCAAACAAACAGTCTTGGAATTCTTCTTGGTTTTTTAGTTCATGCTTTAAAATGTTTCTCTTTAAGTATCAGTTTTTCAACTAGAAATTCAGAGAGCCTAACCTTTCACTAGCCGATGTTTATAATAGAATAAAAAAATACAGACTATAGGTAACACAAAAAATGGTAGAATAATAGCCTGAGAGAATTGTATTCAGCTCTGGTCACCTCAGTCACAGATTGTTGCAGAAACAGAAGAATTGTGGAGCTAGGCAGCAGGCTGAGTTGTTTGGAAAACAGGCTGTTTTGTCTGAGGGAAAATCTTTGGAGAAGAGCATGGAAGTGTGAGGGGAAAGTTTAATTTTCCATGCAAAATTAAATCCAAAATAACTGTCTGGAGCGGTTTGAACTGTTAAATGCTTCTTCCTGGGAATTACAGCTTGTGTGCTTCTCTGTTCTTCTCAATATGCTGTACTTTTTTTTGTGGATTATGTCTCCTTTCATGCACCTTGACTGCTCCACTGAAAAGGTTTGGTGAGGATCCGGACCATCACTACAGAGCACTGCGGCAGGTTTTTTTTTTTTTAAAATGAAAAATATGAAATTGCTGCAGGAAATAGAAACATTCCCCGTTACTGTAATTATGTCAAAGGTAATTAATTTGGGGGAAGGCTTGCATGAACTTTCAGCTGTCAGTATGTAAAATAATAATTGTCATAGTACATGAATTCCTGTTGTGTTTTGGAATGTCAGAGTGAGGAAACAATCAGTTCGGAAAGGGGCAGATAAAAAACCCTGCAGAGGAAATCAAACAGCCATGTGAAATGGGGTTCTCAGCTGTAAAGGATGGCTTCTACCATTTACTGTCTTTTGGCAAAACGGTTCTCAAAAGATTGGTCTGACCCTGGACCTGCTTCCTGCCTGGAAAATCCGAATTTAAACTGGGACTAAGGCAGTCTGGACCAGTGCTTTATTAAAAAGCCAATGGAGCAGCAATCATTTGCATTGCTGTCCACTGCCTATGCCTTCTCCAGCACTTTTAAAGCAATCGAGATGTGGTGTGTCCCTGCTCAGAGATGCTTCTATGCACTCGACACAAAAGGCAGATGAGCTTAGCTCTTCACTTAACCTCTGGGCTCCACATGCAACTCTTGCCCGCAGTGCCACTGCTGCCTTAAGAGCTGGAGCCTCTTTCTTTGGAAGGCCTCTGCAACAAAAAGAGGTGGTGACCCCATTTCTGATACAAGCCAAGATGCCGTTGGCCTTCTTGGCCCCCTGGGCACACTGCTGGCTCACGTTCAGTCGGCTGTCAACCAGCACCCCCAGGTCCTTCTCTTCCGTGCAGCTCTCCAGCCACTCTTCCCCCAGTCTGTAGCGTTGCATGGGGTTGTTGTGCCCCAAGTGCAGGACCCGGCATTTGGCCTTGTTGAACCTCATGCCATTGGTCTCGGCCCAGCAGTCCAGCCTGTTCAGATCCCTTTGCAGAGCCTCCCTACCCTCCAGCAGATCCACACTTCCTCCCAGCTTAGTGTCATCTGCAAACTTGCTGAGGGTGCACTCAATGCCTTCATCCAGGTCATTGATAAAGACATTGAACAGAGCTGGACCCAGTACTGAGCCCTGAGGAACTCCACTTGTGACTGGGCTCCAGCTGGAGTGAACTCCATTGACCACCACTCTCTGGGCCATCCAAACAGTTTTCAACCCAGAAGAGTGTACGCCTGTCCAAGCCAGAGGCTGACAGTTTCTGAAGCAGAATGCTGTGAGAAACTGTGTCAAAGGCTTTACTGAAGTCTTTCTAAGCTGATTCCTCTGGGAAGGAGTTAGTGTGTCCTTTGGTCCCACACACAGCCGTGTGCACGGGGGGACGGCTACACGTTAAACTGAAAGCCCAGGACTTGTGTCTTTAGATACCCCTTTCAGTACAGCCAAGTCACTTCACTGTCCCAGCTTCTTCCTCTGAGGAAAAGAACTCAGCGCCCTTTTGCAAAGTAAAAAGCTGCCGTGTGCAGCTGATAGACTGAGGGAGGGAAGGGAAAGAGGAGGCTCGTTCCTCTCTCCTCGCTGCACCTGTGTGTATTTAGGGCACCTGTGGTAAAAACTGCTCTTTGGGGGAGGGATCTCTCACAGAGGAGATGGCAAATTTTTGGTAGGCTCTGGAGAAAACTCTGGAAAGTGCTTTCAAAAGTTGCCTTTATGGAAGAAGATAATAGACAAGGGAAATGAAGGACTGTTACTTGCTGAATCCTGCTGCACTAGAACAAGGCAGCGCTCCACAGATCTGTCGGGAGGTTGGTTTAAAACAGGTAACGAGCTTCTGTGCCCGACTGTTGGAGGCTGTGGGAGCTGAGAGCAGGAGCAAGTTCAAAGAGGGACTAAGCAACTGTGTGGACAACAAGCTCATCAAATGGATGCTAAAGAGAATGTGAAGAGGTACTGCTGCACGTCACAGCTCTGAAGGAAGAGAGGTGCTGCTGCCAGACGAGGATTTAGGAGACACGGTATGTGACTGCTTGGCTCACTCTGTTTTAGAGTATTGTGTGACAGAAAACTGGTAGTGGCAGGACTAAATTTGAAGTTGAAATTAAAAAGAGAGGGTTACCACAACAGCTTATGATCCTAGTGGCCTGCGCAGGTTTTAGGATACTCTCAATTATCAAGCAGAATTTAGCGGTAGCATTTATTCTCACTGGATGTTGTGGGTGACCAAATACCAAATACATCTGTGGGCCATGTAGAGGGTGTAACGCTTGTTTCCCCAGGGTGATGCTGACTGAAAGTATTATTTATGTGCCGAAATTCTCCTCGCCAATATCCCAGGTTGGCAGGTGCATAAAACTAGGCAGACACCAATAGCATCCCTCTGTGGAAAAGTATCTTCATCAATGCTTTGTGTGCACCAAGCCTAGAGCTTGTTCTGTGGCTCAGGAGGCTGAGGGCAGACTGTGCTTTCTAAAAGGTCCCTTTGGCAGTGAGCATTGATGTGCAATAGGCTCTGGGGAGCACGGTGGAAGCACTGATTGCTCACGGGGTGATGTGATTGCACATGACACCTACTCATGCTTCATGCTCATCCTGGAAGCTTATTTCACAGGATCATCTCAAGGTGCTGAGATCAACTATGTTGTTACATGCAGAGGTGTTATTACAGTGCCTTCACAGGTGTCTGTGATGCTGAAAGTCAGATGCCATCTGCTTGTGTGAAGCTCTGTTTTAAGGTGACTTATTTCATCTCCTGGTCATACGCCAAAGTGGTAAAGGTGTTTCTTCTCTCTTTCCAAAAAAATGTCTTTCAGTTTTACCCATCTCTTATTGGAATGACTTTTGGTAGTACACAGAAATCTGGGGAGTTAGTATTTTTATGGTTACCTTTTTTCATATTCATAAAATGCTTTTCAGGCACTTGTGGCATAACTTCAGATCATGTTCCCAAAGTAAGAAAGTGTTATACCTTGCTTGAAGGTAGGCAAGTAAAAGTGAAAAGAGGCAAAGTGATTTGCCCACAGGTAGAAGTCACTGAGCATTGACATTTTAAGTTTGGTGCCTGCCTTTGTGACCTAAAATGTGACTAAAATGTACATTGCTGATACACTCTTGTATCACTGAATAATATCTTTGCTATGCTGGGCAGTAATAAAGGAACTCTTATCTGTACCTGTTGGGAGGAGAGCGCTGGACAGAGGTGTATGCATGACGGGAAGTAGGTGGTTAATTGTGATTGAGACGTACAATGCTGTACAACTGGCGAATAAGTCTCTAGGTTTCATCGGATGCTACAATTAAGACCAGGAACTTGCTCAGCCCGTGATTATATAAATATGTTCTGAAATAATTATCCTGCACTGATCTCTGACTATGCTGTGCTTGTGAGATTGCAGTGTTTCAGAGGGACTTTAAGGCCAAGGTCCTTTTGTGTTGATGCGAGGGCTAATGTTAACTTTGTTGTTCTGGAATTTGACAAATGTGTTGATTATAGTCTGTATTCTGTAAGTGCTGTTACTGCAATACTGTTCACTTTTTGTCCTGACTGTTACTGTCTGAGTTGTGAAGTAACCTGACATATATCTGTTTTAGAAGCAACAGTATTTTTAGGGGAGGTAAAATAATTCCTATTTATGAATCCCAAGGCGTTTTTGAAACAACACGCTGCATGTGCCTAGCAGCAGTAGACACTAACCCTTCTTTCAAACTCCATTTGAGCAACAAAGCTGCTGCCATCCCAGTGTTTTCTACACGTTGCTGAAATAAACTAGATGGTATTTAGAGAAAGCACATATTCTGTATCAGAACTGTAAGGCATTAAATGAAGCAACAGGGTGCAAATCTTCCTCGGATCCCCTGTTTTCAAAAGTCCTAAATAAGATTAAATTTGAAATCTGGTATTCATTGATGGGCTAGGCTGGTAATAGTCAGACTTGATCCTGTGATTTACATTGCTGGGAAAGAAAGGAATTTTGGAGCATAGTGAAGTTTTTTTTTTTTTTTCAGAAATCATATGCCTCTTTTGACTGTCTGCTTGGGAAGAATGCAAATGTGAGCGTGTTTCCTGGTGATTGTCCAGGTGATAGCCTCTTAGGCATTCCACCGAACGGCCACCTGTCCGCCTATAATAAATGATGGCTATAAAGGGAAGTGATAGCAGCCATGATACAGCCAGAGGCATTTGTTTATATTCTTATAATATGTATCAGATTGAATAGAAATTATCACTTACAATTGACAAATGGAGAGCGGAGATGGTAGGTATGAGGAAGCTCAGCCAGAGCTGGGCCTGCTGCAAACTTTTTTTCAGGGAAGGCTGTCTGCAGAATGCAGGTGAGCCACATAGTGATTAACGGTGAAGCGTGAGGCTTGCTTGCGTTAATGATCTAAATATCTCTGCATAGCAGCACACAGTTGGTAAAGCATCTGGTTGCTTCTTGGAAGGGATCCTGATGGGTAGAGGCTGCCATTGTGGGATGGAGTGTGCAACTGAGTAAATGGGGGCCAAAGCAGAGGAGAATTCTTGGGCATTTCTCCAGCAGAAGAGTACGGATGTGTAGTGTTGCCCCTCAGTTTAAGTGGTGTACAAGACCAGGAGCGCTGAACCTAAGCAGAGTGCACCTGGCTGGATGCAGTAGTCCTATTATGTGTGTCTGTAATGACAATACTTTTGCGTAAACAGGAGAAAAGGGTATTCCTTGGACCTCTCTCAGAACAAGAGTCTGCCTTATGTGACTGCTTTCCTAGATGGCTGCTAATATGTCTACCTCTTGTCTCTGTGTAGACACAGCACTACTTCTGCATCAAGAAGCTGAGTATGTCCAGGTGAGAAACATAAGGACTGATCAAGGGGGCTGGAGAGAAAGCCAAGTGCAAACAAGCTGCAAACAAGCTGAGTGTTTTAATCTCCCACTAGCATTTGATCCTTTTTGGCAAGTCTTGGGAGGTATATTGGAACTAAAGAAAAATCTTGGACCAAACCCGAAAACATTTTCTCAAGACAGATGATACTATCTCTGCTGCTTGGCATAAATATAAAACTAGACTGGACAGATCTTTAGAAAATGTACATCTGGTAGAAGTGGTGAACTATGTGCCTTCTATGAATGATTTGTCAGGAGAGCTTGTTGAATTCTACACGTGAGATGTATTCCTCCAAGTATTTATAGTGATCTGTCATGTTTTTATTTGCCATTTGTAGCTGTTTGGAGGTGGGGTTGTTGAAAGAAATTAGGTAGGACTGCAGCAGTGCAGGTCAGTTCCATCCATTGTGCTTGCCTCCCATTTTGGTATGAAAGGATGAAGATGCCTTCATCTATGGATATTTTGTAGAAGAAATAATTACGGAACATTCAAAAAGCTCTAGCAAAGAGTTTAATGTCTCTTGCTCACTTGTGCCCCTCTGAAAACGTTCTATACAAGCCCAGACACCAAGAGTGTCTGCGCGTCTATGGGACTGACTACAGAGCTGACTTGAGAGAAAGCTCTGTATGAGAGAGGCCCATCATGTAGCTGTTGCCTATATGGGAACATGTCTGGGAACAGACTTGGTATAAGCTGCCTTTGTGCTGTTCTTTCTGCTTATCAAAGGTGCTTCCCTGTGCCTAGTAAGGAAGGCTACCCTCTAATTTTTGGAGTCTTGCCCTAAATCTGTCTTTTCCGTTTGGTAGAAAACACGTCCTAAATCTCTGAGAACTCATCAGTCCTGCTGGGGGATAAGTTCAGGGAGTCCTGCCAGCCAACCCTCTGCAAGGACTTTCAACTTGGAAAGGAATGCTTTCTCTCTTAATTTTCAGCCCAGATACTGAATACTACTAGGGAAAGGGTTATGCATGAACTGTGTAATTCAAAACAAAAGTAAAACATTGGAGAGAAGCATCAGTTTCCTCTTAATGTGTTAGCTCTACTGATGGCTCTTACTTCAGGTTTCCCTATCAGCAGAGGAAGCTATTGAATACAAATGAACTCTTGTTTTTCTTATGCTACTAACGAGTAAACGGCAAATGGTGCGTTGTCTGGCTTGCATGGGACAGCACACTGTTCTGACTGCAGACCCACTGGCTTTGGCTTGCTTCTCTGTTTTAAATTTCATTTCACGTCTTGTGTTTGTGCTGTGCGAAGACTTCTCTCCAGAGATCTGGCTTAGACAGGGCATACCGCGCTGCTCACTGGTGCCTGGTCTTGCTAGGACAAACAGTTCCTTGCATACGTTCATAAATCATACGATGTATGATGTGATCAATACACCCTTCCCATACTGAAATTCCACTAATCAGATTGCCCAAACAAGTAGAAGACCAAACGTGGTACATCTATACCACAAATCCTGTTATGTCTATCAGCATGTTGCTTTTCGTGATTTTTGTCACAGATGCTGGCATTCTAAATTCTCTAGAGCTGTAATTTTGATGTGTTTCTGCTTGTGAAGCATCGTTCAATGGTAGGACATTATTTTTATCCCTGTGCTCAGAATTATGTGCTTGTTTTAGCTTCAATGTCACAGCTGTGGGCCTGTGTTCCCGGATCTGTCAGACACTCCTGTGCCCTGGAGAACTTGCTATTGGTCTCTGTGCTGTGCTTTTTAATGGGACAGCAATACCTTCTTCTGAAACCATT
The DNA here is from genome assembly GCF_017976375.1 of Cuculus canorus. Taxonomy (NCBI): domain Eukaryota; kingdom Metazoa; phylum Chordata; class Aves; order Cuculiformes; family Cuculidae; genus Cuculus; species Cuculus canorus. The sequence continues at coordinate 68,330,514 of NC_071405.1, read as the reverse complement.
CCAAAGACTTCAGGCAAGAAGAACCACCTAAGCAATGTTTTGTGAGTGAAATTGCTAAGGCTGAATGATAAAGGAGAAACTAAAAAATCCCTCTGATGATTTTTTAATATCTTTTCTTGGAAAAATTAAACTGTCCTTCTTGTAAAGCTGAAAAAAGCAGAACTTTGACATTGTTTTAAACCTGCAAGTCCTTACTGAAAGAAAAAAAACCCTCTTTATTGCCTTAGCTTTACCATGCTTTCCTTTTTTTGTGTTACATCCACCAGTTCTTGTCCTCTTAATGCAGAAAAGTACAGAATGGATGTTTTGAGGGGGGATCTAAGACAATCTGAATTTATCTACTCAAGTCTGGTACTGAGAAGTGGAGGTAATGAATAAAGTACTTATAACTTTGCTTAGATAAATGCTGCTTTGCTGCGCTATCATAAATAAAATCTGTGCGGTTGTAACAATTAAATTAGGTACTGGCAGCAATTAGGTTTTATCTCCTAAATATATTTGTTGGCAGGTGCTGACACATACTTATAATTGTGATGTGTGATTGGGTGGAATTACAACAACCCCTAAAACAACAAAACCACATAGAAACCAACCCCTCCGTTCTTTGATGGCTCACTTTCTGGTGTCTGATGGAACATTATTGACCCAAAGGACAAGTGCTGTTGCATTTGTCTGACTGGTATTTAAGTAATAACTTAATTTGTTGCAGCTTCATTACAGCCATGCTTACCCACTTTAAATTTTAACTATTGACTTGCATGTTCTTTCTTGGTGCTTTTCTGGTAACTGATGTTGAAAGTGTCCAATGCCAGTTCACTTGGGAACACCCACTCTCATTCAGAGATACATTTGAGCTATGGAAGCATTTAAATAGAAAGAGATAACAGGAAGTGACGGCGTATCTCAACCGTATATAGTGCTAAATTCATTAAACACTGTGAACTCATATTAGTAAATTTAAGGGAGATACAGGAGGCTGTGATATAATGACTATGTAGCTGCAACCTGGGTATTTTCATAGCTTCAAAGGCTTTCCCCCAGTACAAACTGCTTTGTGTCGGGTGTGGGTTTTCCTTTCCCAAGCAGAACTTCTGTATATGGAATCCTGGCCTTTACTCCAGTCTGGAAAGTACTTTGTGTTTCATCAGCATGGGCAAATGAAAAAAAGCTGCGGAGAGTGAGAGGTACTGAAAAGGATCAAATTAGTGTGTAGAAGATACAGTCAGTGAAGCTAAAAGTAACTGTGAGCTGATAAAATCTGTTGCAGTGATAGTGAGAAACAAGGGGCTAAGCACGGTTCCTTAGCACGCTTCCTAGCGGAGAGTACTCCAACTCTGCTTCTGGTAGGGAAACTTTCCATCTTCGTCCTCTCTAACCTCACTGACAAAATCTGTGGGGACTACGGCAGTATGAAGCTGCTGTGAATGTTTGAACAAGAATTTATCATAGAATCATAGAATGCCAGGTTGGAAGGGGCATCTGATCTCAAAGATCATCTGGTCAGACCTTTTTAGGTGATCTATAGTCTGAATGAGATGGTCCAGCGCCCTGTCAAGCTGAGCCTTAGAAGTGTCTAGTGTAGAGGAATCTACTGCTTCCCCAGGGAGATTATTCCAACATTTAACTGTCCTCACAGTAAAAAACTGTCTTCTGGAATTCAACCAGAAGCTGCCCAGGAGTAACCTATACCCATTACCCCTTGTCTTTTCCGTGTGACTCCTTATAAAAAGGGAGTCTCCATCCTCTTGGTAGACACCCTTTGTGTGCTAGTACATGGTAATAAGGTCTTTCCTAAGCCTTCTCCTCTCAAGGCTGAACAATCCCAGTTCTCTCAGCCTTACTTTGTATGGTAGGTTTCCTGGTCCTCTGGTCATCTTAGCGGCCCTGCTCTGGACCCTTTCCAGCCTATCCGCCACATTTTTGTATAGCGGGGATCAAAACTGAACATAGTATTTCAGGTGCAGCCTGACAAGCACTGAGTAGAGTGGGATGATGACTTTATCTCTGCTGGTGATGCCCTTTTTGATGCACACCAGCATCCTGTTGGCTGCGTTTGCTGCAGCAGCATGTGCTGTTCACACATGTTGAGACTCTTGTCCACCAAGACCCCTGGGTCCTTCCCCACAGAGCTGCTCTCCAGCCATGTGGAACCTAGTCTGAGCTGCACTGCAGGGCTATGTATTCCCGGGTGCAAAACCTTATGCTCATTTCCATTGAACTTCATAAGGTTCCTGCTAGCCTACTTTTCCAGACTGATCAGGCCTTTCTAGAGGGCAGTTCTTCCCTCTGCAGTGTCAACCTCCCCACTCAACTTGGTGTGATCTGCAAAATTCATTAGGGTGCTCTTGATCCCAGCATCCAAGTCACTTAGGAAGATGATAAACAGCTTCAGCAGCAATATGAATTGCTGGAGGACCCCACTTGTGACCGGTTGCCAGTGTGACAAAGAACTATTATCTGGGTGAGACCTGTCAGCCAGTTCTTCACCTACCACACAGACCACTTGTCTAGGCCATAGCGCCTCCTTTAGGAGAAAGCTATGAGGAAAAGTGTCTCCAAAAGCCTTGGAGAAGTCCAGGTACACAATGTCCACTGCTCACCCCACATCAACAAATTGGGCCACTTTGTTGGGTTTTACATGTGTGTTATTGTCCTTTTCTTGCTTTTCCCTCACCTGCTGGTTTCTCTTCTCTGTATCTGAGCCTTCCAGTCTGACGTATACCCGCAGCGTGAATGTAAAGCCCTGGCACAAGGCTATCCCCTTTGCCTGCGCAGCATGCACCAAATATCTTAAGAATTGGTGAAGAGGACTTCCACAAAAATAATAGCCCTGGCATTATCTCTGCTCCTGCTCCCCTCGGGTTCCTTGGACAGTATTTGTACATTGCTGTTAACAGGATGGTCATCCTACCTCCCTCTATCATGCTTGGAAAAATTGTCACCCTAAGCAATGCTAGACTTCTGTCTCACTCTTGACAGGTTATTTTTTCCCCTCTCTCTGTCTCAGCCGTATACTTATTCTCAAATTTCAGCCTAGAAGGTGACCTCCGTGTTTTACTCTGTTGTGGTGGGCAGGGCACGAGGGGATTGTGGAGCACTGGTGTTCCCTTTTCTTTCTTTCCCCAGACATTCTGCACGCAGGTGGCTCTTCTTTCCGTACAGGACTGAGGGCAGTTTCCTCTGGAGTATGTTAGTGCTGCCCCACTAGGAATGAGGGGTACTTCATCTCTGGTACTCCTATAGCAGTTTTGCCCCATGTGAGTGAAGGGTGTGTCCCGTGGCGGTATATCTTAGTGTATCCTTAGTGCATAATTTTGCTCTGGAACCGACTTTTAACAGTGATGATTACCTTCCCTGTAGTTTTCCACTGAAGTACCACTGAATGCTTTACACGGGTTAATGATTTGAGTACCCTATGTGACATTGGTCTCTCTCATTATGCTTTTTCCAGGGGGGTGAAGGACACTACGTGTTATGAAAGGAATTGACAGGAACTTGCTGGAGCTCCATGCAGACCAGCCAGCTCTGTCCACTGAGCAGAAGCGTACATTCGCTCTGAGCTGGATGGCTGTTGGGTGTTGACTTGCAGCCACTACTCATGGCACTAGGCAACGCTTCCTGTTCTCCTTGCTCCTTCCTTTTCGCCTTGGCTCTTCCTTCCTGCCTGCCTGAAACAGTTCCAAGAGGAGAGAGCTAATAACATAATAACTCGAGGTGGGAATCTTTTCACTGCACCCTCTCCCCAGCCCCCGCTCATGTCCATACAAGATTGATAATGAAACTGATACCTTTCACCGGCGTAATTTTCATATTTAATGAGCGTGACTCAGAAACTATTACATTAATTAGTCAAATCCCACAAACCGTTAATGGTGCACGCGGTAATTAATATTGTATTCAATTAAAAGCTGACCTGTTTCGGGTGCCTTCCCCTGGTTTGGGGGTCTCTTTGCAGACAGCGTATGTTCCAGTGCCTGAGGCCAAGCCTTTTATTTTGTTCCAGTGGTGGGCAAGGGAGGTATTCTTTTTTTTTCCTGTTTTGCTTTCATGTTTTTTTTTCCTCCATGAACATATGCTGGTTTCTCCCCGCCGCCTCCATCTCCGAACGTGGCTGCTCTCACTATACAGACAACCTGCTTGCTGTGATTTATGGGTTAGCACAGTGCGGGGCTCACAGACTGGAAAATTTCCAGTTTACACAAGAATTCCTTGAAAAATGAGCTTGGTTAATTTATTTCTTTCATTAATGAGTTTGAACTGTGAGATAATCTTTTTGAAACCCGCTACCCTTGCCTTCACAAACCCTGTGAAGCAAAATAGGTCCCTGTTGTGCTTCCACAGGGCTCAAATTCACGTCTTAACTAGCTGCTGACAAAAATGAGCGGTCAAAACTTACTTCTGAAACTTCTTTAAAGAGATGTGGTGTTTTTCACACCTCAATATGAAGGTGTAGGTCCTAGATCCTATTGTTAATGTTTCAGACCTGCTTGTCCGAGTTAACTCGCCGCTGGATCCTGCTGAAGCCTGTGGGTTTGCTGCTCGTTGGTTCTGTGGGAGTAGGGTCCAGTCTTCAAGCTCTGTGTCACAGCGGCTCCCTCTTACTCAGCTGTGGTTCACTGGTCACCTAAGATCTACAGACCATATCCAGTAGTTTCCTGTGCTGTTCCTTCCTGTTCAGTAGGAGGTGATGAGTTGTGTATAGGTTCGGTCTTAATGTTCCCGTCTGATGATGTGAACTGAGGACCGCTGGATGCAGTGACCTCACAGCTGGGAGTTGCCGTTTCACATCAGTTTAGGTCATTCCACCAGAATTACTAACAACAACTTTTTGTGATTTTTGTGGGTGTGGGGTTTTTTTCCCTGCTTTTTTTCTCCTGTTGCCCTGGTCACAGTTAAGGTCTATTTCCAAGCACTCCACAATGCATCTATTCCATGCTGAATAACTTGGAATATGCTACCTAATCCCTTCAGCAGATTCAGAGACCTTGTTTGGACTCTCTTCCATCTTCCTATGTTCTGACATGCAAAGGACCAGTACTGAATACAAACCTAATATTCTCATTAAATTTGAATAAAAAGGAGTTGTTATCGCTCATCTGTGTCACAAACATTGTGTATGTAGATTAAAAGAACAGCATTTGTAATAAAATCAACTGCTTCTTGAGCAATTTGGTGTCTGCTCTCACCAAAGGTTTCTCCACAGAATCACTGCTCTCTAACCAGTTCTCTTGGTTTCTGTTGCCATATTGTGTTATTTTTCTCTAGAGATAAATATCTTCCTATTTGTACTAAATTTCTGGAGAACAAAAGGGAAAAATAGGCTCTTGTTTTGAAAATATGCTATTGCTACAAAGACTTTGAATGAGAAACACATGAAATATCACTGTGATTTTTTTCTTAAATAAGTTTAGTAATTTTTTAAGAACACAAGAAATTGTTTGTAACAAAATAATACAGGTTCTTTGTAAACATTTGTTATTATCCTTTAAATAGAATTTACTGAGAAGGATTTTCACTTATTGCTGTTAAAGACTTTCACAGCAAATCTTGTCATGGTGTCCACATACTGATTTGCCTGTTAATTTGTCCAGCTGAAATGGTTTTTTTAAGCTTGTGGACCTCTCCAACATGTTTCCATGTGACACAGACCATCCTGACAATGGGATTACTTCTTGTGGATGTCTTTTGTGGTCCTCTTGTGAGAATTTTGAGGAATTATGGTGGTCTGCAGGCTGTAAGCTATTAGTTGGGATAATGTAAGCATGCAGTATTGGACTTCAACATTGAGTAGGGCAGGGAAAATGTTGCTTTTTGTTCCTTGTCAGGTATTATTATATACTATATCCAATACATCAAAAGTACCACTCGAATGAAGTATCGCTAATCCTTTTAACCTGCATATGTCCTTTGGAAGCGCAGGTGTCAGGTGGGAATGACTCTGAAAACGCATGGTGATGCTGATAGGACTACTTAGGTACTCTGAGCCACTATCACTCATTTTTCACTGAGTGTCTGGAAATTTTAACGAGGCCGGCTCAGGAGTCAATGGGCTGTCCCCAGTTCCACCCAGTTGGCTACACGCTGCACGTCCACTGCGACAGTGCCATGCAAGGAGCACCCTGGGGCTGGGTGACTACTGAAAAACACGGGGTCTTCCACAGGACCATGGTAAACATCTTGTGATTTTGAGATGGCAAGGGTTAGGCAAAATTGATTTGCAGGTTACTTCCCTTCTCCTCTGCCCCATCATTGCTTTGAGTTATGCAAACTGGGGATGGATTGTTCAAACTGGCTGAAGGGAAGCTGCTTAGGGAATTGTTACCCAACCTCCATAAGCCTCTGTAAATCTCACTGTGATTCTTGTGGAAAGCTGATGGGACTTGCTGAAATACTTAAAAAAGCATAGGCTATATTCTTGTGCTATTGTTGATGGGTACCTTGACAAACACCGTACCAGGTACAAGTGCAAATTCTCTGTGAAGCTGCAGAATAAAGTGCTGTACACACTCCTACAGCAGGCAAAGGAAGAGCATACTTGTTAATTCCCGAATATCCCTTGAATGTGAGATAGATATTTCTTGGACAGCTGACTGGGTTGCTAGCTGACAAGTTGGACTCTTTATTCTTTTCCTGGAAGAACAGTTTGCTGGCAAAAAAAAAGCAAGACCTTCCTGCACGTTCATTTTCTGTGATCATCTTGTTTATCTAATCTGCATTGCTTTGTGTTGAACAGAGATCTTTTACTCGGTTAAGTAGCTTACCTTGTTTCCTTATGTTACTCTGATGGGCCATGTGGTTAGAGGAAAGCAAGTGAATTTGCTGCTGTTTTCAGGAGCTGGAGTTTTCCCCAAAAGAACCAGTGATGTTCCCTGGGAAAAGTCAGGGCAGAGCAAAACTGAGTGCATACTGAAGCTCAGCTTTTGTCTTTCCTCTAGAGAATGAGGTTAATGGGATGGCATGTGGAATCCTCCTGGTACATGGCTACACAGTCACTGAATAACTGGCAGTTGTTTTTTTTCCCCATCATTAGGAAGTTTGTGTCTAAATGAAGGAAAGTCTGATTTTGGGAGAAGGAATATGAAAATGTATGATACATACTTCTTAACAGGAAAACCAAAATAATTCTTGATGTCTTGGTCGTTGTTCTTAAGTTATCTCAGTCTAAGCGTAAGCTTTAAGATATCTGGGGGAAAAAGCCTTTGCTCACGTTGTGTCTGGAAGATAAGGCATCTAAAGTGGGAGGAGAAACCTTGGCGTGAGCATTGCTTGATAAACTTGGGGTGAAAGGAGAAAGCGCTTTTCATATGAAGAGCTTTTTATTCTTCTCATTTAGAAGGAAACCAGATTTAAGTCTGAAAATGTTTCTCCTGCCTCTGATTTCTAGGACAGTCCCACTCCTTTAATGTAATATGCAAATGAGAACAAATTAAAGTAAAACTAATTGGCCATCTCTAGGAAGAACCAGAGAAATAAAATGTGATTCAGTTTGGAAGTCGCCAATCTCTTGTCCATGTTTGGGATTGAGACAGGCTTGTCAAGAAAAGAATAGTAGCTATAGTCCAAATCATGTGTGGTTCTCCTGGTTCAAAATAAAAATGGCTGGAAAGTTGCTGTATTTTGATTATTTTTTTTTTCTTGTTTACAAAGAAGGTACTTAAAACCTTATTTCTTGAATATAGCAAAAGCAAGCAAAAAGTAGGGTTCTTTTGTCCTGATAGGACTGGCTAAATCCCAGCCCAGGCCAAAGCTCTCTTACCTTCCTCCTGGGTCTTCTTCCTTTGCTTCCATGATTACTTTCAGCTGTTGCTATATACATCTGTTGCTACATCTCCAGCAATACAGCTTGTTACTAATGCATTTAATTTCTTTTGGAGACCTAAGCAAGAATTAACTCAGATTCAAGAGACTTGCCTTTGTTAACCCATCACCGTGGATGGAACATCTAAAGGTGGCAAATGTAGTGTCATTCAGGGTTAGGCTTGGAAACCACAGCCTTAAGCTAGCGTAATATGTTGTGCTCCTAAACTTTCCGAGAACTCTTTTGATACTCTAAAAATGAGAATCCTCACATTACCTCTATTTAATCAATGGTGGATGGATTAAAGAGCACAAATTTTTCTTACTGAACTGGAATACCGCTAAGAAAGCAGGAGAAACCTATACTTTTCTGTTCACAATGCCAAAGACTTGCTTGTGAGGATGGGTGTTAACCATGCATAAGGAAAGCAGCTGTGAACTCTGTGCGTCTGTGTCTCTGTGTATATATGTGCGTGTCTCCATTTCCAGCACAAGAGAGAATCCAACAATATTTCACCCAAATGAGAAATGTTATTCTGCAGATTAAAGCCACGCAGTGCCTGGTTTTGTCTTTATTTATGCCTTTCTATTTCCTTCTCTGCTGACATGGGTGCACATGCCGGGAAGCACTGAAGGACATAATTGGCGTTGTGAAAAATTATTGGGAAGCCAGGACGTTCCCTTGCAGTGATCCCCCCCTTCTCCTTCCCATCTGTCACCATCTAATGTGACAAAGTTTTTATCGGGCATTGAGGCAGAGGAGATTAAAAGTAAATACTGCAATCAGGAAGCAGCTGGGGGGAAAATGTAACACATTTCACACTAAGCTGAACAGCTCATCAACTTAGCCTTGTATATCTACGGTGGATGAGAGGGAGGGAGGGCTGCAGGGGGGCGGCGTGGTTCGATGTGCTTCTCCACACTGGGAGTCTGAAGAGGATTGTGTATTTTCCTGTACAAACAGGATTCATGCTTTCTGGCACTTGCTTGCTTTGGGAAGGAAAAAAACCCAAGAGTGCAGTAGTTTTCCACTTGCTTTTGTAACAAACTTCTGTAAAAGAACGTTTTCCCAGGCCAGACCCCGATTCATATGTATTTTTAGACTCCCTTCCTGGTTTAGCGGTGATCCTTGGTGCTGTCGTGTGCCGTTCAGCTTTACCAGACGCATAGCTCTGGCTGCTCTGGGCTCCTGTCCTACCATCTCTGGGGACCTGCAAGGTGGCTAACTGGGAGGCACTATGTACAGGTGGATACAGTGATGTTTTAGGCTCTTGGAATTGGACACTGAGATCTTTGGTATGGGCTTTGCTGAGCACTGTTACATTCTGTCTAATTTCATCTGCCTGCAAACGCCAAGAAATGTTGAATTTTTATGCCACGTTGCTTTATTCTTATTTCTGTGTATAAAAATTAAGGTCTTTGAGCACTTTCAGTCACACTGACTTCTTGCAAAGTTTTTAAAAGCTGTTGCTCTCATTTCCGGAGCCGCTACCTGTGTCTTCTTTCTTTTTTTACAGTGCTGATATGATGTGAGCTTAGTGCTGGTGAGCAAGTGTAGACTGATGCACGTGGAGGGCTGTCAAAATCTTCTATCCTTGAGATAAAGGAAGGTCTGGAAAGAGACGCAGGCTTCCCTGGCATCTCTCTTCCTGTGAATGCGTCTCCTGCTATAGAAGGATAGGATCCTCCTACACCAGGAGAATCTCAGCCTCCAGAATTTTTTTAGTCCTTGGCTTTGCAGCTGAGTGGTAGTTAATGTCCAGATTATGTCATTTCTGTTGATGTTTCTTGTGAGATTGAAAGCTATTTTGCCAGGAAATAGACTCTGACCCAGTTGCTTTAACTAATTCGATGGGATTTCCTTACTTTATGATTACTTTCTGCATTTCTCGTCACCTGTTCTTCAATGTTGATGAGATGTCCTGTCGTTGTTAGCAAGTTTTCTAAGGACAGAAAATCGCAAAATCTTTCCAGCTGCTTGCTGAACAGTTAGATTGGACAGTGTCCCCTCACATGGGGTGACTCCTTTTCCTTTTAAATGACCATGAGCTCCCATGCAGATATTTTGAAGAGAAATTTCTTGGTGTTTGTGATGTATCTGGGTATGAGAAGGGAGATGTCCAAGAAAAATCTGATAGTGCACTTAACATCTGTGCTAAATGCAACTGTACATTAAATATTACTGAGATCCACACTTAAAATATAGATGACAAATGGAAATGTAGAATGCAGAATGCTACTCTGTTAATTGAAGTGGGAAAGCAGTCTTCAGAGTGGTTAGTGGGGTCTCATGCCTGCGGTGAGCAGTAGGAGCAGGTACCCTGCATCTAACTGGCCTTAATATCTACTGTTGGGCAATGCTTTCATTACATTCTCTCTGTCTATATCACAGGAAATTTCTATGGTTTCCATGTGCTTCAGTGTCCTGTTTGCCATGACATTCACTGTAACCACTTTCTGCTAGTATCAAACAGGCAGGATATTCACAACTGAGGAAGATAGGAGGACATCTCTACCCACATCTTCCTTAAAACATCGCTTGTTGTCCATAACATTTTACTGGTTTGGGGCAAGTTGCTAGAGCTGACTAAAATAGATGTGGGACATACATGACTGAGGGAGCAACTGTGGTTATGTTGGCTTGAACTTATGAAACTGCTGGATAAATTCTCCTGTGCTTCCTATGTGATTTCCCCTTCCCTCCTGCCCAAGGAATGTATCCTACACGGAGCCTTTCGGGCTGATGCTGTCAATCCTGCTGCTAGATTTATTTTTAAAATACACATGTCTTCAAGAAGAGGGTTTTTCCCCCTGACTTAACATTTGTCATCTTCCTTTTCTGATTGGACATTAATAAAGAATGTGGCAAACAGTCCATAATATAAGAAAAGAGGGAAGGTTTTATTCTCTCTCTTTTTATTTTTCGAGCTGTACTTATTGCTGTAGTACGTCAGGATGGTAATTCTGATAGGCCAAGAAAGACAAGACAGTAGTCAAAAACTGGAAATCATGTGTAATTCTAGCACTAGATCGATATATTTTACCTTCTAATATCTGTAAGCTATTCCTTTTTAGGTTCCCAGAGAATATATTTAGATTAAAATCCCTTAGGAGGCAAGTCTTCCACAAAAGCATTGAATAACTTGACATGACTTTGTCTTTGATCAGATTAGAATCAGCATTGGTACTGCAGCCATTTCAGAAGTGATACAGTAGGGAAAAATGGTACTCAGGAGCTTGTTCAGCGCACACCCAAGGTGTTCTGGTAAGAGCTGTTGTTGCCATCTGATTTTCACAGGAACCATATTTCAGAATTTCTGCATTTGTTTTTATGCATCTCGTTTAACTCTGCCAAAGTCACGCAGGTAGAGATGTTCTTGCTCTTTTGAAGCTTTTAGACTGAGTGGAGAACGTGGGGAAAAATACTTGAAGTGATTACATTCTGTCTCAGTCAGGAGTGCTGGATTTCACTCTGTATCCCTCAGTCCTGGAAGATGCGAGGGCTAGATTGCAGATTTAGGACTTGCTTTGAAGGTGAAGAACAACAGCAGCTGCCGAAGCCAGACACGTACCTGGTACATTTCCTTCCCCACTCCAAGTTAAACAGAGGAGAAGGCAATGGGGTGATTGCTTCCAAACATTAGTGCAGAGCATCTTGCTGCGGCGAAATATTTGCTCAAAATTTTTGCCAGCAAGGTTGCCTGAGCCTTCCTGGAAGAAACCCGTGCAACTTGTATTGATAGCTCCTGATTTTCAACTGCTAGTAGCTTTCTGTTTAATGGTAGCTTTATTTTAAACAGAAGGATCTGATTGTTTTTAGCAGCTACTGCCTCAGGGTGCAGTCCTGCGAGCAGACAGGCTCAGCTCTTGGCAATGTCCTCTCCAAGGAATGCTTTGCTGCAGGAATCCTTGTTACTAGTGCAGAAAGCAGCGCTTTCCCAGGGTTAGGTGGATGCTTTGCGGCTAAAGATTCTGCTTTTTGGATTAGACATAAAACTGAGGTTCTGAACACTTGCACATTTTTATAAGTGTTCCCTGACTCTCTCCTAGGTGTATTATAAAGAGTGCTTGTGCTTTGTTTGGGCAATACCAAGTACCGTGATGAAGTGCAAGTAACTCAATGGGATTTATACGAGCTTATGAAGCGGAGAATAAACCCTATAGTTTGCACAGTAAATCAATTTGTAAAGCGCTTTGGGATCTTTCTGGATGAAAGGCGCTATATAAATGTAAGCCATGACCATTCATCATTATTGAATATGAAAGAGAGATATACACTCTATCAAGCTAGCAGCAATAGGCTTGGGCTCATGATTGCTCACAAGGCCGAATCAATCATCAGATCACGACATAATGCAGCTAGAATAAAAAAAAGAAAACCCACAGCAAATCATTCCAAGCAATGCAATTAATGGACATCCAGTATAAATAGTGATCTCGGTCGGGGAGACCGGGCTTTTCCTGAACAGTAGAGTTGATGCCAGAGCCATACACTGTGAAAGAGAGAATTACTAATCTTGTGTTTGCAGGGAAAGGAAAGATTCCTCACCAGCAGTACGCTATATAGACATTCACTACAGCTAAACTAAAAATGTATGTGTCTATGCATTCAGAATTGGCTTTGCTTTTTCCATTTGGGAAATGGAATAGGAAGTGTTTTGTATAGAAAATATTAGGCTTTGTTCTACATTGAGTCACAGAGATGCTGTTCATTTTTTTGCACCAAGTTGTAGCCCAGACACCTAACCCTGTCACCTAACTCTGGGTGTCATCTGTAGTATCTAAGGCTCTTGCAATACAATATGCACAATACCACAGGATTCATAGGATGCGAGGACTGACACCAGACTGCCTCTTGTATACCAGCGTGTATAATCAGTTTCTGCTGCTCATCCTTGGAGACACTGACTGTCACAATGTGACTCATTTTATGCCAATTAAGTCGTAGTGTAGGCTGCTCCAGCACTCTGCTTCAACACCCAAACAAGCTGAGGGCTTTCTTCACTTGTACAAGAGCTCTTTCTGTCTTTATATTTGCCATCTGAGGGAAGGCGATACCTGATGTGAGCTTCCCCTCCTTCCCCCTTCAGTTGTGCTGACGTGTCTGTCTCTTAAGCTGCTGTGATACTATGGGATATAATATTCTGCTCTCATTTTCTGTTTGTTCGCTATTACCAAAGAGAGATTGAAATTTAATAAAATATAAGGGGGGGGTGAAAACTGGAATAAGAAAGTGGGGAGGAAGGGATTAATGATGCCATTTCATAAAACCTGTCTCACCACGGGTCAGCTTAGGAAGGATGGGAAACTCCCCTCAGGTCTTCTGCTGCCGTAATGGCCATGCAGCAGCCTGCAGATTCTGTACAGTCTGTAGTGCCCCGTTCAAGCTGACGTGCCTGTGGTTCCCCAGACCCTCCTTCCAGCCCTGCTAATGGATGGCCATCACATTTGCTGTATGTTTTACCTGTATTTGGGTGCAGCTCTTGGTCGCCTCTGCCTCTGATGTTACAGGGTAACAGCAAAGCTTTCGCGAAGACTTCTTAGACTGAATTGAGTCACATCGTAGAGTGAGCAGTATGTGTTGTGCAAGCTACTAACATCTTCTGATCAGAGATTGATTGATTAATTGGTAAATACCTATTTTAGTTATCTCAATAGGTCTCTGGAAATCTGTTATAAAGGCAGCAGCTGATACAGAGTCTTATAAATAAAGTAGAAGTACATTTTCTCTTAATTTTCCCTACAATTTTTTTCTTCAGGGTGGGAGTTTCTTGCAAGGCAGGACATCAGCCGTAGCTTGTTCTTTTGTACTTGAAAGCGATGCCATTTTAAACAACCCCTTACACTTACGTTTGATGATACATGTTCTAGCTGTTTTAAGTTTTCCTACGTCACATAACTTTAGGGTGCATCTCAAATCCATGCACGTGAATCCTAATAGATCCATGAACTGTTGTTTTGCAACTCTGAAATTCTTATCTTTGCACCACAACATTGCAATTGCATTGTTATTCCTAGCAGCAATCGATATCCTTTCAGTCAGGCATTTAATAGCTTCTTGATTAATTAATTAGTTAATGTAGCTAATTTTACAGGTTCTTGACTAATTGATTAATCAGGTAATGTTTTTTGTAGTACTTCTAAAGTAAAGTGTAGTATAAACGCTAAGCAATAGGATGTTATTAATTATTGGTTTTGTTTTAATACTGTCCTAATTGGCAAAATCCTACCAATTAGTTTTCTAGGACTGGATATTTTAATACTAAATCTGCCATGGAGTTCTTTCAGTTTGCATTAGTGGATGTTATCTTATATATGGTCAGAACAAACAAAATAAATACCATAAATATAGAGATATGTACAAACGATCATTTCTTCGTTAAAACCCTGTCGTGTTACGGGAACCTGTTGTCAGCATATGCTCCTGCAATTACTATATGCATCTGTTGTTTAGACTGTGGATTCATATGGCCAAGGACATATCCTTACAGAATGCTGGTCCCCTTACAAGATAGTTTCTGGTATATAAGATTGATATATTTCAGTAAGTAGGTCTCTCTGATTTCCTGTATTTGGTGGCAGTTTCTTTCTTTGGTTAAGCTCACATCTGGTAAGCTCTACCATATGCAGTTCCAAAGATATGACTAAGTTCGTGTTAGCATCACTTGTAAATGTGTCTGCATTCATCACAAATTCACATCTCATTTAAATCATAGGGAAGGAAGGTGGCAAAGATACTATACTTGGGCTCCCCAGGATAGGAAAATACATTGAGAAACTGGAGCAAGTCCAGCCAGAGATGACAAAGATGTTTAGAGGACTAGAGCACTTGAGATAAAAGAAGAGACTGAAAGACCTGAGTTTATTCAGCTGGGGAAGAAAAAGTTAAGGGAGATCTAATTGTAGTCTTCAACTGCCTAATGGGTAGTTAAATAAAAGACAGAGACAGTTTCTGCTTGAAGGAGCACAGCAAAAGGTTGAGAGGCAATGATTGCAACCTGCAACAAGGGGAGTTAGAACAGCTATAAGGAAAAAGTTCTTCGTAGTGGGAGTGGGTGCAGAGGAGCTGTCACAATTTGCCCTGAGCAGCCTGATCCAAGTCCAAAGTTGGGCCTGCTTTGACCAGGGGTTTGGACCAGATAACCTCCAGGGGTCCTTTCCAATCCTAGTTCTGTCATTTTAAGTGTTATTTATAATACAGCTACAATAAATTATGCAGTGAGATAACCTGGAACACGGCAGACCAGAATAAAACCAATTCATTGCTTTAGCAAGAAATTGGGCAGAGCAACATAAGGTTTGGAGCTTTAGCCTTCTCTTTATCTGAATTGGAAGCATCTCCTGAAGAAAAGGCTCTCTTCACTCAACAAACCCTTTGTTTGGTATCATACAATAGGTGTTTCCTGATCTGTGGTTACATATGTATGAGCTGCCCTCGCACACCTAGCTAATGATGAGTTTCTGTGGCATTAATTAGAACTAGAGGAGGCAAGTGTCCCCCTGTGAGTTTATTTGATAACTACCTTAGAGAACTGAGCAGCATAAATCGGGGGCCATAAGCAGAGATTGAAGTCTCCGCTCTGTAAACTGCTCTGCTGAACAAAGAATGCTGTAGAAGCTGGGTTTTGCAGTTAGACGTTGTTTAATGTCTTCTTGATTGTTTTCATACAGCTTTATTCTATCAGAGGGAGTATTGGAGTACCATAATCTTTTTTCAGTTCTGCTGACTGAGAGAGCTTTTGAAAACAGAAATCCTGAAGGAGTTCCTGTAGTTAGTGCTGAGTTTCAGGTAGCATAAGAAATGCATTTGTGCACTGGTTTTGTGAGCCTGTTTCCAAACGTTTGGCTATTTTTACTCATTTTATGATTACCGTAGTAGCCTAGATAGGTCTTGGTTTTCTGCCAGCTATGGCCAACAGCACATACTGTGCCTGAAGTACCACATTCAAATTAGGCATCAGTAAAACTTCCATAGGGAAACTGTGCTGCAGTGAAATGTTACCCATAAATATGGTGTTCAAACACCCTGGAGGTGTTCAAAGCCAGGCTGGATGGGCCTCGGGCAGCCTGATCCAGTGGGAGGTGTCCCTGCCCATGGCAGGAGGCTGGAACTGGATGATCGTTAAGGTCCGTTCCAACCCAAACCATTCTATGATTCTATGAATATATAATGGAAAGGCTCCTAAGACCTGTGTGTTGGAGAGAACTGAATTAATTAAGCTGATAGGTGATATCTAAAACTGCTCAGTCAAATTGGTGTTGGTTCCGCTATAACATCCTTGTTTCTGTGTGAGAGCAGCTCCTTATATTTTGTCTGGTGAAGGTAGAGAACAAGTTCAAAATGAGATTTAGGTTTAATCGGTAAAACTTTCTCCTGTATACAAGCGATTGTGTATTATTTTCAGGACTTTACTACTAGGTTTACATGGATGAAAAAGTTTCACCGGCCACTGCCCAGCTTATAATAATGAATTGTTGGGATGAGTTTCACCGCAGTGGTGTATTATCAAGGCTGCATATAGGCTTGTGTTCTACTTTTCATCTTGAGTTTGCTAGATAAAAGCAAGGACACCGGCTGACCTCGTGTGGCTGTACCCAACACTACACAGACCAGTGAATACGAGACCGGTTATTACATCACAGACCTGTTTTGTTGTTTTGCACTTGGATGTTTCCACACTGTTACATTACGTAGCTGCCTCTCAGGTATTCTGCCAGTGTAGGCTATTCCGGGAGGGAACATGGCAGTTCTGTAGATCTGCACATCCCATTACTCATTTGGAGTAACTGTGCATTCATTGGCTGAGTACTCACCCAGAGTTCACACTGTGGTCTGTGGAGGTACAGCCCAGACTTGTCCACATTGCCTTAGCTTAAAAAAAAAACAACCCAACCTTTCTAGGAACGGATTTTCACCTCATCTTGCAAGAACTTACCAGACTTCCTTGAGCCTATGTGCACAAGTGTTCTTTGTTTGCCAATACGCCAAGCGGGTCCAAGGGCGCTCCCGCTTCTGCCCCCCCCCAGCCCATGCCAGAACTATGGAACAGCATGTGTGCAAGAGCTGTTCAGCAGCTTCCAGACCTTTTCCGTTTATACCACAGCTTTCCCCAACATCAATAACAGAGATAAGCTTTATGCCCACTTGACATATTCCTTGGGCGTACCCTGAATTATCCTTGAAATGAAGTCTCGAGGGGGCACCATAGCGTAATAGGCTGCATGGTCTCTGCCAGGATCTCCTCTGCCGTTGTCAGTGAACTTCCTTCACCGACGTCCTCTTGTCTTTTTTCAGATGCTTGCAATGAGTGATGGTAGAGTCTGTTCTTGGTGTGGTGTGAGATTTCAGCTTGACTGTCTGCAGAAGAGGCAAATGTGCCTGATCTGTTGTCTCCTGCAGTGTTCCTCCAGGATTATTTTATAGCTATCACAGCTATTCCCAATTCAAAATTTTCATTACAGTTATATACGTGAATCCAAACACATTACAAAATGGGTCTACCCGCGTATCTCAGAACATCCTACATTAACCCACTTTAAAGAGGCACTTCACTGCTGTGAAAGTTTTTGAAATTGTTATTTTTCCTTTACCAAATTTTTATAACCTCTAAGAGAACATTATTCTCCTGTGATGTTGTCACATGAGGGCAGAACCAGGGTTTGTACATGCAGTACTATTAGCACAGCTGAACAAATTGCGATGTATTAGCTGAACTATGGTAACAGAGCTGTGTGAACAAGTAGCCTGCAGCAGGCATGGGGTAATTCCACTTAATGCTGCTTTTTCCCAGCTTAAGTCAAATGACCTTGCATTTATCACATGCCAGGGATATGCACATGTTCAATTATCAAGCTAAGATTATATGCCATGACTTCTTAAGGTTCAATAACTTAATCCTCTATCTAAGCCCTAAGGGCTGTGTACCTCAAATAGGTGTCTTCCCCAGGTATTTTTATAAAGCCATACTGCACTGATAGTCAGAGCAGCATATTGTGCTTTCTGGAATGCTCTGAAGAAGGTACAGCTTGTTCCCTTGCTAAAAAGTTACCTGGGACTATTTGAGGGCAGTCCAGGCCCAACTGGAGGGTATCTTCACCTTCTGAGGTTTCCCTGGCGTGAGCCACTTCTTTACACGTGGCTGTCTGAGTTACCTCTGCCGTTGCAACAGCATCAGCTCGAGGGTGACTAGAGCTGTTGACTTAGATTTGTCAACTTAGATCTGACTGCTATGATAATTGATCAGATTGCTTTGAAATAACTCGCTTACAAATGCATCACGTTTTGTTTAGATACTTAAAATGTCACAGGAACATAACTACTAGGGAAACATTAAACAGTCTTTTTTTTAAGACTAAAAAAAAGCAGCACCAAACCTACATTTTGAAAGGATTTATTCGTTATTGTTCAAAATAATTGTTGTGATTTAATTTCCCGTTGATAATGGACTTTGAAACTGTCTTTAATTTATAAAGAAACTGGTCACAATTTTGGAATTAATATAGCACTCAGTGAGAGAAGCGCCTACTGAACTGGCCTGTATCGATTTGTTCATCTGTACGTAGATAAGACCTCAGATATGGTAGGGTTGATTCTAGAGTTAGTTCAAAAAAGTGGGCAAAACCCCCAAGAGAACACAGGTGTCTCGCCTTCTAACTGACTCTGCTTAAATAATCATCAGTGGCAGCACAGAATTGCATGTCCTGTGCTTTCCAGTCACGTAGGACATAAAATGTGTGCTTCGAGATGGCTAAGTCTTCACCAGCTGGTGGCACAGTTACAGGAGGTGCTGTATTTAACATTTTCCTGCTAATACTCTGGAAACCAGGTGGGAAAGGATAAACAAATAAAAAACAGATGAAGTTTGTGAATAGGCTTCTTGCCTGAGCTATCCAGGTTCCTGAATGAATAACTGATCAAATACATTCTTCCCAAATTAACACCTCTTCCAGTGTGCTTAAGTAGATCTTGTAAGACTCCAATATTAGTAGCTTCTACAATGCTCCACACAAAGACAACTGTAATCATCCTTATTGAAGAAGCATCTCAATGGAGACAACAGGTTCCACCATGCAATGAGGAAGGACATTCAAATGGAGGTGACTTGTTGAGTGGGATTCGTAGTCTTTGGGTACAGTGCCGCTGTACAGAAAAGGAGTGTGGCAAGGATTTTACTGCACTAATATAAATTAGGAGCTTGTCTTGAGCTTCCAGCAACTTGCTCCCATCCAGGCAAAGTCTGGGTGACCTCGCTCTGAATCACGGCAGTTGTTTGTCCTGTTCTCCCAGCTGCTGCTTAGCACTCGAGTTGGCTCTGGATTATCTGCCTCCCTTTATAGGGGCAGAGGAACCTGTGCTGCGTGTGCGTGAGCGTGCATGTGTGTGTGTGTCTTGCTGCCTGTCATTACAGCACTAATGGAAATACTGCACGGATCACAACTCTCAATTAGCTCCTCGGGAGATTGCTGTGACAGCCAGTTACTGAACAGCAAGGCCTGAAGGAATGAATTAATTTGTAGTACACGGCAGTTAGAGTCACAGTGTTAGCAATGGAATGAGACAGCAATAGACCCTTATTAGGCTCGGGCTGTATGATGCGAGGGACTGTTACCTGGGGGACGTCTCCCTTTTTTTTCTCCATCACACACCCCTACTAGGGCTGGGAAGGATCTTGGCCCAGGAGTGAATGAGTTCAGAGCCCTTAGTTTGGTGTTTGGAGTCACTGTCTGCTTGAGGCTATTTGGCAGCCAGCAAAGGGCTTTCGTTGGACGCAGACAAGGGCGTGCTGCTCTCCTCCTGGCTTGGAGCCAGGCCAAAGCCACTGGGTGAGCCGTGTTTGGGGGAAGTCTATCTTTCTGTTCATCTTCAAACAAAATCTCTCTTCCTTGTTAGTGCAGATAACAGTATATCACAGGGGTCTCCTAAGCCTGCTGCGCAAGGAGATGCTCATGTCTAGCCTTTGCAGTGCTACTTTTATACATGCAGAGGAGGAAAATGTCCTCAGTGAGGCATGGGCATGCAGGTAGTATTTGTAAAGTGTTCCTATAAAAACTGAGGACCTCGATAAACAGCCTGAAGTTCACAGATCTTCCCACAAATAGCCACACGCTTCCTATACCCTGAAGTACATTACAACTTTGGCTTTGCGTCCTCTTACTCTTCAGGTCTGCTGTCCATGGATTTGCAGTCTCTTATTCTGACACTCACAAAGCTGAATACAAAGCTAAAGTTTTTCTTTTTTACCAATTATACAATGACTTTTTCTTATAACTTGTTTTTAACATATTTCATTGAGATGACTTCTTGGCATGCGGAGTGGATTTATCACAGTGGGACACCAGCCTTCCTCTTCCCTTGATCAGCCACCTAGTGAGAAGCAATGTAAAGGCAGTGAAATTTTGGGTGTGCTACTTGTTTTACTTGGAACAGATTTGACCTCCAGAGCTGTGTGACATGCAGAGCTCGGGTGGAGTAAGGTGAAAATAGATGAATCTTCTCAGAGCAATCCTTGCGGAAGGTAAGAAACAAGAAAGTTTCCTAAGGACTATTCCTGTAGTGAATTTGGTGCTTGCAAACAGAACTCTGTTGTGTTGTTCAGGTAGGCTGAGAAGTCTGCTAAGTACCACATGAGAATTAATGGCCTGTGTCTAAAGTTCTTGATGTTCTGGAAAGAAAGGTATCTCAGTGGTGAGGAAAAGAGAATTAGCTCTCTGACAATGCAACCCAGAAAAGTGGTTGTCCTCTGTTTCTCTGCTAAAAGGGACATCGGATTTTATGCCATCCTGGTCTTTAGGCCCATGGGGAGCCTTCTCCTTTGAAGGAATTCCTGAGTCATTCAGTCTGTGGTCGCTGCATTGTCAACCACCAAATGGAGCTGTTAATGTTACCTTATCTAATAGAAAGCATGAAATCAAACCCAAACTCCTCTCAGCACTGGTGTCCTCGTAACTTTCGAGTCTGTAAGTGGTTATAAAAGGGTTCGGAGCTCTGACTGTGCTCCTCCTGTGGGCAGTATTGCCTTAGCATACTCTTTTTTTTCCTTCACACTGGAATGCAAACAAAAGCTGTTGAAACAGTCAATCCTTTCCTTTTCGCAGCCTGTGGCTTTTCCTTGATCTTTATGTCTGCTCACAGTTAACTGCCTTGTTGACCCTTGATGCACATTCTCAGTAAGTGGTGCTCCCCCCTTCCGTCCTGCAGCTTCATTCTTTGTGCAGAGCTAGGAAGCACCGCCATACGTTGTTGCTTTCAACTATGTCTCACCCATATGATATATCATACTTTGATGCAGTGTATTGATTAAAACAATGGTATTTCTAATGTGGACCCTAATGGTGTGTTTTTAATGATAGAACTTCCTGGCATTGTCCTGTTATCCGTGCTGGAGATCTTATATACTTCTGCAGAGGTCCTTGAACGTGTTCCTCTGATGCACCCGATGAGATGGGCCCCAGCTGGGTTTTCATGGTGAAAGAAAAGAGGAGAACAATTATGTGTCTGACATGGCTACAAGGAGACCAGAAATCCTAGGAAAATGAGAGCTTGGGATGCAGCAATTTTTTGGATCCACTCATCCCAGTGCTGTATTCTTGACAATTAAAGGAAAACGTTTCTTTGCAGAGCTATGGGATTTGGCTGACATATGGGATGGAGCTTCTCTACCAGCCCTTTACCAGGATCTTTTCAGTAATGCAATTTGACTATGAATTTTGATGGCCACAGTCCAGATTTTTCCACTCTTGATCACTACTTCTTTTTCTGGGCTTTTTTTCCTGGATATAAAACGCTAATATTCTGCCTGGTACCTGTGTTGAGTTTGTTCTTCTAGGTTCAAATAATGACACCAGGATCAAAGCAGAGAAGATCTGCTCTTCTGTTTTGTTCTTAAGTGATGGTAGAGTTTTTTTTAAGCAGCAAATAACTACCTAAATGGTTTCATTGCCAAGACAGAGAGTAAACTGTATATAAGAATAGGGGGGAAGAAATGGACCAAAAGAGAGAGGCAAAGAAGATGGGGTATAGAAATAGGGGAAAATTGATAAATAAATAAAAAAAAAAAGGAAAAGTGACTAAAGCAAGAGAAGTGAGAGGGAGATTCTCTCCTGATTAGAATTCATGAACTCCATTCTTACATTAAGTCTATATATGACACCTGGCCTTTAATGTGAAGCTGCCTACGAGCATTAAAAATTAAAAGCAGAAGGTAGGATCCATCCATCTCAGGCAGCGCTGCTCCCCTCCTATCTGAGCTCTGCACAAAGCTATTACACATTGATAAATTATTTTGGGTAATAGCTGAGATATTACATTGTTTCTGAGTGAAGGTAAAATCTCTTCATGACATGGGCATTTATCAGGAGTGCATTTCATCCTATTTATTATGGCCGAGACGAGATCACAGGCTGCGGGCAGAGCTGGCACGTCGCGCTGATCACCTCCCCCATCGCCTCCCTTTCCTCTGTCACTTAGATGATGGGATATTGATGGAGCTCATGACAAGTTAATTATTAACTAAAGATATGCAGTTCACCTTTGCCAGGGGAGGGAGCATAGAAGAACGATAGTTCTTAAAAAAATAAATATAACCATTGTATCTTAGGATTCTTCTCTCCACCTTGCTCTCCCTTCTACCTGTGGTATTTTGCTATCTCCCAAATAAATCAGATAGGTTATTTGAATTCCAATATGGTCTAGAAGGCCAACAGAAATGGAAGAACCTCTAAGAACTTCAGGTCTTGTTCAAAGAAGTTTCCATAAAAGTTTTTCCTCCGTTTGCTTGGCATTAGAGATAAGTGGGGAGAAATTTTCACTGTCCATTGAGTAACAATGACCTCTGTAACTCTTGAATTTTGATTCTATCCCATAAATGAATGCTTGCTTTCTTTGTAAGGAAGGGATGTCTTGACATTCTCTGAATATTTAGGCTATTCCTTCCCACTGAGTGCTGGCTGTTGCCCTGAAGGACAGCAGGCTTTGCAGGACAGAGACAGGAAGGTGGTGGCTGCAGAGATAATGCTTTCTTGCTTGCTCGCTCGCTCCTCTGAGCTTCTAGGCTAAACAGGATGAATTTGCCATCACATGAGGGAATGTACCGTATTTGTATCATGGTAGCCTTGGTCACTGAGGGAGACGGCTGCTGCATGTGCAGCTTTGGGTTACAGAATCAGATACACCGAGGTATGATAAATAAGATCTGCTCAGCTGATTGGCTGCGTATTGAGTAGCGCTTCACCCTGCAGTAGCACAGCCAGTCAGTACTAACTCACAGCCAGCACCGTGACTTAGTGTCCTCCTGAATTAGTGTTTTACAGAGAAAATGGTTGAGAGTTGCCCTGGGAAGTTTCTCTGTTGGCAGCCTCATCAGGAAGACTGAGGTGGAAATGACCCTCTGACTCTAATTCTGCAGTTTGTTGACTAGATTGGAGCCAATAAAAAGGGAGTCAGATGGCAGCGGTGAATAGTACACTGTTTTGTGCTAAGGAGCTTCTGGTCTGTCCATAAGCTATCTTAGCATGGTGTTGGTCAGGCAGTTCTAGAAGAAAGAAGCCACTGCTGTAGTCCCCCCCCGACAGCGGTCATTTAGAAAATAATCCCAAGGGAATATAATACAGTCTAACAAAAGAATTGTTCCCTCTGTACAGTCCATAGCAAGACCTGCCTAAGTAAGTTTTGACCATTTGAGAGTCCTTCAGGAAAAAATAAGTGTGTGTTTATTTTTCCAAACCCAAGATGCCCTATATGCCAGTTTAAAACTACAGGTGTGCTAAATTTTATGCGGGTTGGATGTGAGCCATAGAGTTCATTTAGGCTCCATCTATTTCTCTTCCTTGAAGAATGCATAAAATTATTACTGAAGGATTGTAGCCTATTACCTTTGAAATTTTCCATAAAATGATCCTTCTGCTTTTGTCATGTTTGTGTTTTCACATGCCATGTGTCACATGACAAGTCTGTTAGTTGGGATCCAAGAGTAAAACCAGTAGGTCTCCTCTACAATTAAAAAAAAAAAACAACCAAACCACGGTTAATTTTCTAGTTATCTTCTTATGGACTGTAGTAAGGGATGCAAGATTACTACCTGATGTTTCTGGAACAAACTGATCTCCCCAGAGAAAATTTACAGGCTTTCTTTATGCTTTTCAGCTTTAAGTCTTCCAAAACATGAAACCTGCCGGACAAATGTCTCTTTTTTTAGGTGTAAAATACGCTCCTGTGCAACAGCACTGAGGAGGGTAAGAGATAACAGTGCTGTTCTTTGAAATCCACTGGTTCTGTTCTGTTGCCTAATGCTGCTGTTTCTGGAGTAGACATTTGTTTCAACTGATGGTTTTGTCTTTTTTTTTTTTATGAAACCAGATTGTTCCAATTCTGGACTCCTCAATTCTGAAAAATCCCTTTTTAAAAATTTATTATTTCTATTTATTTATTTAAATCGGCTGCATTTCCTATTCCATAGCTTCCAGGAATCTCTCTTTGAAAACAGAGATATCTACTTCTTTGCCTCAGACTGGGGAAGTTTAAGTATATTAAAAAAAAAAGCATACATATTTAGATTCTAAACATTGTCACTGTTCCTCTCCAAGACTGTGCTGGATGCTCTTGCATTGATGTTACTGTGTATAAAAGCAAAGCTTTCAGAGCCTCGAGTTGCTTCATACACTGTGGTTTTCTGAAATCTCTGAAAATCTAGCTGCTTCTGTCAAAGGTATGAGACGGAGGGATGGGCTCCCACGTATAGATAAAGTGAGTGCTGTCTGAAACCTGGTGGGTAGATTAGCTGCCTGGACTCCAAGTAAGAAACTGCCCATCGCTGCAGTGAGGCTAATCTCCCTGTCCTTGTCTGGTCATAGTGATCAGTTTGCCCTCTACTTAATATAATAAAATATATAATAAAAATGTATTAACAACTGTGAACCACCCTCATCCCCTTTCCAAATCCCCCTGGGATCCTCCAAGGTTAGAGGATGTGCAGTATAGTCACCTCAAAGAAAATACGCGTTCATTATCTTCACCCTTTTAGTGCACATCTTGTCCTTGCCTGTTGCCTCTCTTGGAGCTGCTTTTTACTCCGGGCCTCGTTCTGCAGTCTCTGCCTGCACAGCGTAGCTGTGTTGACATTACTGGCGAGATACTAATGGTGTAATACTTGGTGGTCCCAGTTATCTTCCCAAGATACCTTTCTTGGTGAGTTTTGAGTACCACATCAGGCTGTGAACTTGTAAATATGCATTGAGGAGGGCTGTGCTCCTACGCTGTCTGTGACTCCTTTGAGGCAGATGCTCCCATCGGTGCTTCCAAGCAACCTGCCCGCTTGCTGGTTTGGGTAAGGGTAATGCTTATAGCTTTTTTTTCCCCTAATTTTTTACTTTACCTAGATTTTCCTTCTAAACTCCTCATAACTGAAGCTTTAATTACTTATTCAAAGACTGTCTCTCACAATAACATAGGTAATAGCAGGAGTTCAGTGCTCCTGGTTGTTCGTGGGACAGAATTCTGTAGTAGTATGAATAAGGAGGCTTGAACTCGGATATCATTCTGTTTTTAGAATAAGCATTAAAAACCCATGCGAAAATGTTCTGTGTTGAGAAACAGTAGCATGAATACGTTTTGTTGAGGTGTGTCTTTGTATTTTGAAATCTACCTGTCCGTAATATTAATCTTTTCTGGCATAAAAATGATGATGTGTAGTTATACTGCTTGCTGGCTGTGGAAGTACAAGAGAAACCCAAGTTAAGTTTATGCTATTAACTTAATCTTGAGTGTGGCTCAGTGTGCTTTAACTGAACTGTATCTAGGATGGTGATTTGAGGTGGGCAGTACAGGAGGTCGCACGATGGGCAGTAGCAGCAAATCAGACAGACCACACTCATCAGAGTATGGCTTCTTGACAAGAGCTAGAACTGAATGTGTGGATCGACTGGCGGTGTGTCCTGTCATTTGTGATAGTTTTCACTGAGTGTAAGCTGTGTTGGTCAGTGTAGTTGTTCAGCAAGTCGTGCTGCCCTATCTAGGAGGTTATGTGCTGCTGTGATGTGTCAGATCTGGTGGCTTTTGCTGACCTGATATCTTGTTATTTACTGGGACTGACACAAAATGAGTTGAGAAGGTGCGAAGGCTCCAGACAGGCAGCAGTTATGGAACAGCTGGACTCTGGCATCACATCTAATGAAACTGTGTACGTAGAAATTGGCTTCTTGTGCAGGGACACAGCTGTTGGTGTCCACACCACCCAACGTAGGTCTAGATACCTGTGCCCTTACACCATCCTTATCTTTTTCAGTTGTACCAAGCTCCTGGCATTAATAGCAGCCGAGATCAAGATTGTTCCAGCTAATTACTGGTGTGTGGAAAAATTACATTGTCATCTTTTAATTTCAGTGAATAACCCCTTCTTCTTTTCATATGCTAGTTCTTCTAGACTGACGGTAATAACAAGCCAGCTCCCGGCTTGTCTGGTCTTGTACTTCATTCCTCAGTATTCTCAGTAATTTGCTGTTTGTGTCCTTATTGCTCATAAGGGAAGGTAGCAGAAACCTAGCTGGTTTGTCTCCTGTGGTACTGTTTATACTTTCTTTTGTATTCCCTGAACTGACTGGAAAAGCTATTTTGTCCTTCAAATCTTTCCTTGTGATCCACTTCAGTATTTTGATGCTTTTAGGAAAACAACTGATTCTGATGTCAGTAAGAAACTTGATATTTATTAGTATTTACTTGTCTTACAATTTTTTATTAAAAACATTTTTTTTTAAATGAGTTTGCCTTAAAATCATCCATTCTTGCTTGTGGAGAGTCTGCCACCGTATGCCAACCCCTTCTTTCTGCCACTTGTTTCACTCTTGCCCATTGAGTCTCTCCTGAGTCTTCGTGTGGATTTAGGTGGTAAACTGAACAGTGAGACCATGACCGTGAAGGAAGTGTGGTGGCTTTAGGTGGTACTGTAAAATAAATAATTCCTAGTAATAACCTGATGTGCTCTAGGCCTGACATGTTGCTGCTTTCCAAACGTGGCAAGCACGCACGCAAATGCTGGAAGCCATGACATACCACTGTTCTATTCCTGTTTGCACGCAAGAATTGGCCCCCCATTCCTCCTAAACACCCCCTTCCCTCTGCCGTAGCATAAATGGAGGATCATGTTCCATATCCTCCCAGGTCAACCCTGCAAAAGAGTTTAATCGGGTCAGAGAAACACACAACCACTTAAAGAGTTAACCCTACAGTGATTTGAAGAGGAGGGGGGGAACCAAACAGCGTAATGGAGGGGTGAAGAGTTTCCATAAACCCATTGCCTCAGCTCAAAGAACCTGCTAAGGGGCAGTGGTCAGAGAGAAACAGGAGAGAGAGAGATATCAAGTGTAGTAATCAGAATGAAAAATGGAGCTCCGGTTACTTTAAACAAGAGCTAATTTATCACGAGAACGAGTGGATAAGTAGCTGAGTTTCAGGCGTTCAGTAAGTTCCCCGTTCTGCTCCAAAAATTATTCCACCCCTGTCTCCATGCTCCCATAAATCATCCCCTTCTTCACTTCTGCTCCGATTACCAATTACTCCTGCCTACGACACGCTTTCCCCTGCCCGACACAATCTGATGGGGCCCTGCCTTTTAATTTTACAAATGCTTTTTTCTTCTTGCTTCTCAGCTCCCCATCCTCAATCCTCCCCTCCCCAGTTTCCTTCTGTACCTTTGTTTCCCCTTTCCCTCCTCATCTACTTTTTTTTTTCTTTTTTTAATTTGAAGAAAGGGAGGGCAGTAATGTTTCCTGGCACCTCCCCCCATAAGATTGTCTGAGCTGAAGGAAAGGAATAGAAATTAATTTTTTTCCCCAATCTGAACTCTCTTTGGGTTTGTGAGTCCCCTCCCTAAGCACATGCCAAATTCTAGATCCAGTAGAGCTGTATCAAAGGTGAAAGTCTTGTTCTTGAAAGGATGTGTTGCTTTTTGTTGAGCCTTTGAAGGAAAACATATTTTTTTTCCTTTTTCCCCTTTCTCTTTATTGTACACAGAGGTTTTTGCAGAATAGAGATTTGTGAGCTGCGCAGCTGCAGGCAGGAGAATTTTAATTTCTATTGTAGTGTATGATTTTTTCTGCATATACTTCACCAGTGCTACTGTTTGCATAGGAGTAGTTCCTCGCTCGCTGTCATACGAATATGGAGGCACTGGTCTGGACCCAAAACCTGATAATTTAGACTAGGTAGACACAAGAAACTTTTGTTGGCTTCGTTGATTCCATACATGAAGTCAATTTAAACCAAGCTTGTACTAATAAGCAAATGCCTACTTTAGGAGAATGTGTATTAATATAGTTAATATTAATAATGTTACCTAATAATAGTAATTTATTAGTATAGCTATACGTATATAGCAAACCCTTTGATACTGCTTATGAATAATATTCTAGTGCACCGTAAGCCTGGCGCTCTATTTACATGCGGATGGATACACATGGATTGCATACATAAAAATCCTAGAAATCCATTCCAGACATCAATGGTTAGGTTTGCAGTAATATACAGTGTTTTGCTTATGCGCATTGTTTCATAACAGAAATGTTTGCGCAAATAACAGTTGGAGCATTTGAGATCACTGTACGTCACGTTTGTCGGTTCAGCACAGAGGCAGCGGATCTGTTTGATTTCAGTGAAGTCGTTTTTGGAGGCTTCATTAATTTATGCTTAAATAACCTGTGGAAAATACAAAAGGCTCATGAGGGCTAACTTGCATGACACTTGCAGGTGCCAAGAAGGTTAGAAGGGCCATCTCTGCTTTAGAGAAATGTTTACCCAGGTCATCACTCTCCCCTCATGTGCATAGAGCTGTTATTTCCACCTGTAACACATGCAGCCAAATCGCCGCAGGGCTTACTGAGTCTCAAAAGACGGAATGTTCTTGCCCTGCTGGGAGCAGGGGAGGCAAAGTGACAGCTCTGCCTTCTGTGCTGCAGAGAAAGTGGCTGTCCAGAGGTGGGTTTTGTGCAGGATAATGGATGGAGGAGATGGATTACCAAGTGATAAATCACACAAAACGATTGGTTGGTGCCAGAAGCCACAAGCAAGAAGATAGCTGGCATACATTGCAGTGGGTATTGCCATCTCCATCTGAGGACATGCCTTTATGCATAAACAGTGAAAAAACCCGGGAGTTAATTATAGTGTAGCTTCTTGACGTAAGGCCTTTACAGCAAAACAAGGTTGGCAAAAGGAACGTGTCAGTTCATGCTTATATAGCTGTTTATCTTTTTCCTCTTTGAGGGAAAGAGTAGGGGAAATCATCTGTGCTCTCATTTTCCCTTTTAATTGTCCGTTTCTCTTTATTCTTATTCCTTAAAGCCCTTAGTGTTATTTTATGACCAAGGAGTATTGCAGGCATCTTTCAATCAAGAAACAGAGGAGCTAACTGAGCATGACTCAAGTCATTCCTATCTCTCGTGATTCATCTACACGCCCTCCATCCTGTCGGGCAAAGAATGGTGGCTGACACTCACTATGTAACTCAGTAATCAATAATTCTGCTCCACATCACCCTAAAGCCCAGTGATGCTCTGAGCTCAGTGTACTCTAGGCTGGGCAATCCAGGCACAAGGCAGAGTTATCCAGAGATGGTGGAAATTTGGCTTCATCCTTCAACGTCTTCCTATGGGCCAAAACCGAGTATTATGTTGGGCACTGTTAAGTGCATCCAGAAAGGTTGCAATGGTGTACTCTACATTGGAAATATTTTTCCATGAGGAGCAATACAAGGTAAATCTTAATTCTGCTGTTGACTGTGCACATGAATATAGAGACTAAAGAGAAAGCCACACTTCTGACGGGAGGGGAAAGCTGCTGACTCAAAGCGGAGATTTGCCAGGATGAAGTGTTCTCCGGTCACTTTATTATCATTAAAAGCGTAACAGAGAAAGGGGTTGTTGATACTGTTATTTATAAATCTACCTTCACTAAAGAGAGAAGAATTTGTGCCATAAGGAAGGATACCATGTTTTCAGGTGTCCAGCAGTGGGCTGACATTGCAGTGGAAACTACTATAAAATAAATGGAATGATTTCTAACTTGGGAGTATCCCAGGCCGACTGCCTCTGTAGGCCTGAAGGTGACAATGGTGACCTTCTCTTGTCAGAGCTGTGCAGGAAAGGTGCGGGCATGGAATCGGAAAGTTATGCAAATGGTGCTTGTGCAGGGTGTTTCCAACATGTCATAGTTCCTAAAATGTGCAGCAGAACTAGAACTAGTGCAGCAGTCCAGGAGGCTGGGGAGGGGCTGGGAGCCCCCAGAACTTTAGTGAGAGAAAAAAAAATAATAAATCTTTGAACTGCTTTTTTTTCAGGAGGACAGTGAATACATAAACTCTGTCCCACCGAAGTTTTTATGATCTATAAAGCCTTGTGTGATTTGAAACTTCTTTAGTAATTGTAATCTGACACTGTTGTTTTTAATAATGTAAAGGATTTGACTGAACCTTCGCAAAGTCATCCATTACGTGTAAAATTAACCCACAACTTGTTTCATGAATTGTAGGGTAACCGAGATGCACTCTGTACCCAGACAGATGGGCACTGGGTGAGCATCTGACACACCACTGGGCTGGTGACACCGACTGTCTCTTTTGGGTAAAGATTCTTGAAGCTTGACCTATATTTTTTGAACATACTTTAAAAAATACTATAGGTTCTATAGTAGATTAATTTTCCAGCTGGCTCCTCCCAAGGACCTGGCATATACCAAACACTGATGTGACAGATCCACTACCTTGCTCTGTTTTCTCATTGTTGAAAAACTGTATAAGTGATTTAATACTCAGCGTTTTCCCTAGAAATCCCTACTTTTTTTCACAGCAGTATCATTCTAGAGAAAGAGGCAGTGACCTTAGTTTGCCTTGAATCAAGCTTTTCTAAACTTAAATGTTTTGATGCTCTGATAGCTCCGCTGTTTCATTGCAATACAAAATTTGACACGGAAAGAACTTTTAAAAGGGGCTTTTGTGTTGTTTTCAGGATTTGGCTGCTAGAAATCCCGGTTTCC
The DNA here is from genome assembly GCF_017976375.1 of Cuculus canorus. NCBI lineage: Eukaryota > Metazoa > Chordata > Aves > Cuculiformes > Cuculidae > Cuculus > Cuculus canorus. The sequence goes on along the minus strand of NC_071405.1, from coordinate 68,299,700 downwards.
TTCCTGCAGTTTGTGTTTTTCTGGAAAACACAGTTTACAGTGTCAAGGCAGTAAGTAAACACAGAGGCTCTCTGTGCAAGAGAGACCGACAATCACCTTGAGTCGTCTGAAACCTGGCAGAGTTCTGTAAAACTGAGCAGAGAGTTCTGGGCTTGCCTGGAGTGTCTCGCACCCACCTCACCTTCCTTTGGATCTGTGAGGTAGCTTTCCCAAGGGCCCCCCGTACAAAAGGAAAAGCCTTAGATCCTCTTTACTACCTCCCAACCTCTATGTGACACCAGCCATCCATTTGCGGCTCCAAACAGTACCGATTGTGCCAGCTGCGGGCAGCAGCAAATCTGAGAGCTTCAGTGGCGGAATACCTGTGAATTTGAGATAGAACGATCTTCTTTGAAACCCACATTTGATGGGGGGAATGGGTGTGGATGAGGCGCTCTGCAGAGCAGGAGCAATGGCTGCTAATCTTCTCCCCGCTGCCTGTTCCTCAGCAGCGTCACCCTGCCTGTGACAGCACTTTACTTCAGGAGTCTGGAAAGAAGGGTTGTCCCTCCTGTTTGGGTGTGTGTTTGTGCACCAGGAGTGGGGTCGAGTACTGCCTATTAGGTCCGCGGAAGGATGGTGAACTGGATGTTTATGATACTATCACTATGAGAAAGGATGCTTCCCGTATCAAGAGATCTTCAGGCTGGAATAATGCTACCTGCCGCATCTGCTGTGTCTTGAAAACAAATCTCAGTGAGGAAGGTTATCATGGAGCTCTTTAACCAATCCCCTCATATGTCCATCACATCAAAAAACCAATTAGGCTGTGCTGCCTGCTTGCCTAAACATCGCTTACGGGAGAAAGTGTCTGGCAGGATTAGGGATGCACTGGGAGAGAGGGAAATGGCTGCGTTTCAGAATCCTTGCCTAGAAGTTGTCATTGATACCCTTTATAGTTCTGTTGTTTTTCAGTGATAGTAACGTTAGTGTAAAGGAACAGGACTTAACACCTGAGCTGCCTAAAACAGTCAGTTTGAATGACTTATCTAATGCCTTCAGTCTCATCCTACCTCAAGACTTGTTTGCTAATTACTAATTAGCTGACACTGAAATTTCCAAATGATGCATTATACTTCTTAATTTCTGCCATGAATTTGTTCAAAGCAGCACATTTTACTCCCCCGGAGCAGGAAGTGGAGTTTGTGTACGTTCTGAGGAGAGAACACCGTTTCTTCTAGCACATAGCAAGACGTCTGCTTGGAAAACGTTTAGCCAGAAGGACAGCGAGGCACAGAGAGGCAAGCGGATTTTGGAAGCAAAACTCAATTTTATTAAATTTTTTCACTTAGCATTTTTGGGAATTTGACTCTGGGATTTCTTACTTTTATGACCTACCAAGTGCAAGTGTAACATTGGCCTTTCTAGAGTCTTTGAGTAGCAGAGTTTAGCTCTCCTCCGAAAAGTGCTCGCAGTCAGCTCTTCGTTAATTGTCTATTAATGATACTGAGGTGCCCCAGATAATGGGGAAAATACATACTGGAAACAGCCTTTGAATACTTTACCTTCTTGTTAGCAGTAATATATAGAGTTAATCTTACTGCCTCTGAAATAAAAAAGAAGCATTTGTGATCTCTTTCTTTGTAGTTTGATTGAGGCAGCAGGGCTGTAGGAGAGGGTGCAGGATTCTATTCCTCCCGTCCCAGCTGAACAGGTCCAATCTGACTTCACAGAAGACACGTGGAGGGAGGCAGGGGGCAGTTGTACCGTGCCTGTAGCCTGAGCAGTAAAGCATTTCTCACTGACAAGGCACAAGGAATCAGAATACAGCATGTTTTTTTTAAGACCGGTATGTGTTTACTCATGACAAGTAATGATAGCCTCGTAAAAACAAACACATTACGTCTGAAGTCAATGGGCTTCAAGTACTCACACCTTCCCCTATGGTTTTAGCCATGATTGTAGAAGTACAGGAGAGGCAAATAGATGCGTGTTTACATTGCAGTATGCACGTATATACATGCACTGATGGCCAAATCGTTTCAACGGAGCATTCATGTGGTGCATCAGAGCCAATTTATAGTGACCTTAAGGGTCCTGCAGCTTCCAGGGCTTACAGCAATAGACTCGTAACTTCTGTTTAGGAAAGATTTTGAACTTTTATATCTTCCAGAGAAGTAGCTGGTGTTTCCAGGTGCTCAGTACTATTCTGAATTGAGGCTTAGCTAGATTTTGGAGTAGCCTGGCTCTTCTTATTTATGTGCTTACGAGGATGTTCTGGGTTGGGTTTTGTTCATTCTATTTTATGGACGTGCCTGGATTTTCATAGTAAGACACATCCTGTAAATCAACAGATAACTTTTTATTTGGGTCAGTTCAAATACCCCTCATGACTCACAGTACAAAAATGTGATGCTTTGGTTTACCATCAGGCTTCCTAATTCAGCTTGTTTTCTTGAGTCTCTGCTGCTGTGTTAGGGCATTTCTCAGACCACCTACCAAGCTGCGTTTTTACTTTTATTAAATGCCTCCATCTCTAACTTCTATAAATCTATCTTCTTTAATTCCAGGCACTAATATCTCTGCAAAAATGCTTTTTGAATATTAGTTCAAAACAAGAAGAGGCTGGAGAAAAACAGAAAGGAGGAGTACAAGGAGTATGGTTGTGTTGCTGAGACCACAAAGAGTGTGTAAGAAAATATAAGATTGTAGTAAAGACACTACTGTATATTACCATTGCTCCCCTCAATGAGGGGACAGAATTACCTACCTTTGTGCCATAAACCATATGCCATTAGCAGGCGATAGGGGCTTTTCTCCAGCTTGTACAGTAGTTTTTTTCTCTTAAAGGAAAGGGGCCTGCACAAGACCAAAATAGAAGATGGGATAGAAAGCAATGAGATCGCTAACCTTGGTAAGATAACTGGCTAGGACTTTTTTATCGTGAGTTCAGAAAATCATTAGATAAGGTGCTGCGTGTTGATTAGTGGAGAAATCATAAGGGTGACTGAAGCAGGGGATTGCAACAGGTAGTGCTGGAAGTTGATGTAGTATTCTGAAAGGAGGCTTTTCTTGGGACTGATCTTGTCTTGATGAATAATGGCTTTGGCCAAACGGTCAGCATGGTGCTGATGAATGGCCCAAAGCTAGCAGGCATTGACATGCTTTCTGTAGAGAAATGCATCTATAGTGCAATTGTCCAAGAGCCTGTTAGGACCACTCCTGAAATAGCACATACAGTTGCAGCCACCAATATTCCAGAAGGATGGATATGAAGGGAAACAGAGCACAGAAAGGTACTAGGACGGCCAGTGCTGTAGAGGGGTCTATTTTACACAATATCAAGAGCTTTGCTAGTTCAGTCAGGAAAAATGAGGAAAGAAGGGATATAATTTCTGTCTATAAATACATCAAACCACAAAACTCTCAAGAGAGAGAACAGCTATTTAAGCTTAAGGACAACGTTGGCACAAGAACAAATGGGTATAAACTGGATGAGAATAAATTAGTCTGTAAATTCATAGAATTATAGAGTAGTTTGGGTTGGGAGGGACCTTTAGAGGTCATCTAGTCTGTCCCTTTTGCAAAGAAACGAAGGTTTCTAACCATCAGAAAGTAAGATTCTGTAACATCCTTCCAAGGGAAGAGAAGCAGAATGAATCTTAAGACAGAGCCTGATCTTTTGTGAAAGGTCATCTGTGATGGTGCTGGTAGCAGGAAGAGAGCAGACTACATGACCAAGGAGTCTTTTCCAACCTGTGCTCCCACCCCTTTCTTCACCCAATACCATGCCCCTTCTCTTTCTTGGTACTCTGAGCTCCAGCCGCTCCTGCTCTGAAGGCACTGTGGACCCCTTATCAGAATTCTGCATTGCAATAGGTTGTTTTTAATCCTTCCCATATCTCCCTTATTTTTTTCCTCGCCGAGCTTGCTGGGCTGTAATGTTTCCCTTCGTGTAATCCATCACAGACACAATGTCGCTTGTGCAAATTAAAATGCACCTTGGAATAATAAAAAAGGGGCTCTTTTTCCTTCCTTCCCAGCAGCAGTTCCTCAACACAAACCATTTGTCTCTGGGAAGAAATTCAAAAATGTTAACCCTGTGTGTGCTCCTGTGGGGTATACAACACCTCCTGTGGGAACGACAATTAATGGAGACTGGTTCGGTGGAGCAAACCGCTTTGTGTTGGCGACCTTGCAGATAGCTGAAACTATAAATCGCTTCTTTCCTGGGGAACACATTGATGATAGGCATGGTGCAACAAATTAAAGGTCCTCCGTGTCTGGACAAAGAGATACAACCCAGGAAAACTACACAGCAAACCATGTTGTCCTCTGTAGAACTCAAACAAGTGGTCAGAGTTGAGCAGTGAATATTGGGATATCTAGGAAGAATCACTGGAAACTATTTGAGTGATAAAAGAGTCACCAGGTTATCCTGTACTGCTGTACGATTCTGGAGGCTGTAATTGGCCTGTGGGGCGAGCACTGGTCGTTTGTGATTTAGAAATAAAGCTACAATGAACCTTCGATGAATGAATTCCATCCTTGCTGAGACAGTGTATGCAAAAGGTTAAGTCAAGGACAGGATTTTATTTCTTCTTTCTTTCATTTGTGAGGAGGGTGTGAATTTCTCCTCAGTGGCATATAAATTCTATGAAGTTAAATACGCATTTAAAAAATCCATCTTATGTGACAAGGAAGGTCCAGAATTGGACCAAGAGGTAGCAAGGTGCTAGAGGATCTAAGTGCTTGGCAATAGGGAAGATAGACCAGCAATGTGGGCTAGAATGACATTGGAATGGCACTGAGGATGGTGGGCCAAGACTGACTACATTCCCTGTGGAGGAGCACTGGTGCTTGCCTTGAAGGTTCTTCCATAAGGAATTTATTGAGAGATAAGAACCGTTATGGTTTATGGCATAAGTTTTGGCTTACAGCTTAGGCTTTTATAGGTCCTAGATTTTGCTCAGACACAGCTGGATGACTTTTCTTACTTCCCAAACAACTGTTTCACCCCAGACTTTGACTCCTGTCATAGATATTCTTCTATTTACAGTCACAGTAGGGGTCACAGTGGGTTGACTCGTACTCCAACAGGACCAGTATTCCTTACTGTCCAACTGTCTCTTACTCCCTCTTTTCCAGTTCAGAGGCTTGCTTGTGACCTTGGGAAGTAATGATAGCGTTATACAGTAACACTCACACAGCCATCCAGGGCATGTGCAGGCCTTGAATAAATCACTTTGACTTGGGGAGAAAGTGTCCCCCAAAAGGAGGAGCTCAACGGCGCCACACAGGATGCAGAATAGGCAGCTGATGTGCGAAGGGATAAAGGGCCAACGTGAAAAAAAGTAATTCAAAGCTTCAGGCCTCTGGCAGAGGAGATATCTTCATTATTGTTCATCCTTATTTAGAATAACAAGGCCAGGAGTGGTTAGAGAAATGGGCGTGTATCCAGCGGCGGGGAGATGCACAGGCATGCTGGACGTCACAGCTGGGTTGCTAGAGGAAGCTTTTCTCTCTTTGGGAGGGCCCAGTTTTGCCCTCGCTAATTCCAGTGACCTCAGCCATTTTACGGTGCTGTAGAGGCTGGGTAGGTGGCTGGGATTCACTCTGTGGAGCAGCAAATTCTGCTTCTATTATGTGCTTTGTCTCAGCAGCAAGACTGCTCTGTTCTTCCTTTTCTTCAGTGGTGCCAAGCAAATGATGTAAAATCCTGGGAGATTGTTTCCTTTCAATTTATTATTTTTTTCCAGTTATTCCTACTGTGAGTATTGCTATTTCCAAGCTTCATCCTTATCATCTGAAAAGAATAATTCCAAGTTGGATCTCTGCTCAAAATTTTGCGTGCCAAAGAAATAGTGCTCTTTTCTTATAGTGTCGTTGTCTTCCTTAATTCCCCTTTTATAATGCAAATCTCCTCATAATTGGAAGACCTAATTTACCACTTACTGGTAGACTTTCTTTTTCCAGTACATATAGAGAAGATTTGAATTCCTTCAAGCCTCATTTCCAAATGGAACAAGGCTTAAGTGAACATCCTGTCTGTCTGTGACTGTCAATCTGTCTATATATTTTCACTCATTTCTCAATTACTGTTGAATTGAACCTCTTACCCTCAAATTAATTTACTTGAAAGAGATGCAGAGATCTGAAATATACTAGGACCCAGGAATTTCGCTGGACAAAGAAGACAACTTTTCAGTGTCTGCGCTGAGTGGAAGTTTCCTAGCCTCACCCCTTGTTAGATGGAGAAAAGACAATCCTGCAGAAGAAGTGCACGAATGTCCTATTTGTGGGAAAAACTCTCATTGGAGTTCACCTGTTTCTATATGCAGCACAGTAAATTCAGCACAACACACAAATCCATAGGAAGCGGGGGATTCATTCATCTCACTGCTCACAAAGCTACTTTTAATGGGTTCACTAGGTGGTTTCAGGATTCCCCAGAAATGCTCAGTTCTATCTGGTATGTGAATTTCTATATTCCTTTCGGTTGCCTTCTTCCAGGCTGGATTTATGGGTTTTGTTGTATTTTTGTCATGACACATCTGATTCATGCTGCACTCCAAAGGCCTTTTCCACTGAATATCCACACTTTTCCCATTTTACTTGTGTCTTGAGCATAGGGTGTCTTTAACAAAGCAATTAGTTGTGTTTAAGTTTCTGTGTCCACGGCCACCCCTCAGAGGAGGGAAAGTCTCCAGTCCCAATGCTATTGTCTTCCTGTGCTGCATACCATGGTACCCTATGGTAACTCCTAGGGCGATGAGGGGAGAAGTCCCTGACCATCTAGAGCTCTCCAACCTACATCCTCTTACAGCTCTTCTGCACTGCCATCCTGGGCTGACCTGACCCTGTCTGTGGAGTTCAATGCGCTGTGGAACAGCTGAAGCTCTTATGTGGCTGAAGAGAAATTACTACCCCTTTGTCCCCTGCCCTTTCCTGCAGGAACCCAAGGAAGATGAATTGATCTGTTGACTCAGAGCAGAAGTAACTTGATAATTGTGCATTTTTCTGGAAAGCAACTGCACTGCCCTGTGCCCATGTCTTGTTATGTGCTGGCTTCATTGCTCTGACAGCATGAAAGATGTTTGGTTTTGTTCCTAACGCTGTTATCATTTATCATCCTCTTGTAAAGCCAGAACCTGCTGCTCACCCACCCTCCCTCTATGCCAGGTTTTCTGCTCCCCGTGCTCTCTTGCCCTGGTAGGGAAACAGCTTGTATGCCAGAAACAAACTGTCTGTCCGCTAGGTACTGGAAAAGACACAGCATCCTTTCTGCTCCCTGAAGAAACTGCTATGGCCAATGGTGATACTTTGATTGGGTTTCAGCTCTTGGGCTTCAGAGGAGCAACTCTGGTCATGGAGTGGAGAGCTGATAATAAGCTTATTTGATAGCTGATCTTTATCCCATACAGATGGTAGCTGGTTCTGAACCTGAGGAACTCATATAGAATCATGGAATTGCAGAATGGTTTGGGTTGGAGGGGGCCTTTAAGATCCTTAAAGAGTTGTTTTAGATAAATCTGAGCTTAATAGCAGAGGAGTTGCTTTTTTTTAACCTCTCTTTTATGGATCCGTGTTCCCCGGTGAAGGGAGTTACGGACTGCAAGTCAGCAATGTCTCCTGTCCAAGTCAGTGTATGTCGTCTGTGCTGACCTTCCTTCATAACCGTGCTGGTGATTGCGGAAGAGGTTTTGCTTTTTTGTGTGTGTCTGTGGTAATGGGCAATGACTGAAAGACACCCTTGTCCTCCCCGTTCGCCTCCCACTCTGATTTTGTGCCCTGCCTGGGGCTAAGCATTTCTGCTGCCTCCTATTAATCTTCTCGTGGGACAGCACTATCGGCGGCCCCTCAGCGTTCAACATGCCCTGGTCACTAGCGCTAACTCGATTAGGGCAGTGAGGAGTGACTTACAGGTCTCTTCTCCACAGGCAGTATTTGCATACAGTGATTGATGCCGATACGTCCTCTAAACGCATCCATGTTTTGCATTTTAAACAAAGCAATTGCTGCAGAACCGCTCCCTGTCGCTCCGTGGGATTCCCAGTGCCAACGTAGGACATACCTTCCCTTTCTAAAAATGGCCTCTCTCTCCTAAAGAGGGCTCTCATGTGGGATGAAGAGGTCACTGACCCAACTTTCTATTTGGAGAGGGAGAAACAAAAGCCTTCTGTATGTCTTGGATTGTGAAGTTGCGTGTGGACAGTTGTGGGCTGTGTGGGTAGTGCCGCGTAGTCAATGCGCTTTCCACCAAGAAGGTCAAGCTTGAATGGGATGCATAGTCTGAAGATGCTTGTGTTTCCTCTAAATGCTCTTTACTGGTTAGGTTTCAGGCTTGGGGAAGGCTTCCCCCCACATTCACCGGTGTCTCTTTGTCCTGGGAATATGTGAGCTAACTGGCATCCATTCAGTACTGAATATATGTATGTATTATCCACGTGAGTTATGCATATGTACAATATATATTGTATGTATATATTTTATATATGTATTATATATATATAGTATGTGTGTATACACACACAAACACACATATATGTATATTAAAAAAGTCCAGCTTGCAAACTGTCCAGAGAAGCAAAAGATGCCATGGTTTCTTCCGGTTTCTGCTGGGGGTTTTATTGGCAAGAAGTGTCCAAGTGTTGTTCTGATTTGGAGGTGGTATCCTGAGCCATGAAGAGGAAAGTGTGCAAAGGAGGAAATGGATAAGCTTAACTTCTGTTTGAAGGAAGGGCAGAAGGATCAAAATTAAATCTGTGGTGATGCTGCTGGTATTTACCAAGGGAAGGTGGTTTGCTTTGCAAAGGCAGAAGTTCTTTATTATATCCAAAGTGTTTTCTTTCCTTCAAAGCAAAAGGAATTTTGTCCTGAAAGTAACCTTTGAACAGTAGTAGGGATTTATCTGTAAATTAGGCTGCAAGTTTCCTTGGACTCAGTCCTCCCCTTTGTCCATGAAGTGTAGGGATCACTGAGGAAGCTAAATAAACAAAAATCATTTACACAACACTGACCAAAGGTCTCAGAAAGAATATCTACAAGAAACTGCCAGTGCTCTTTGCCTTCCAACTGCTCATGGCCTTCCAAGTGCTCATGGCTTGCTGCACCGCGAGGGCTTAACGCTTTCCACAAGATTCAGAGGGCTGTGGCACAGTGCTCCTGTGAGACACAGAATTGCTTTGCTTCGACTTCGTAGAAATTATCTGTTTGCATCTATTCTTGTCGTTCCTTTCTCATATTTGTGCTTATTTCAGAGGACTTGCAATGTACTGCTGGTTGCCCGTTTGGTGACTGAAAACTTGGTGATTTTGCTAAGCTAGGCAGCTCGTTATTGTGCTCATGCTGTCTGGCTCCATAGATGGGAGAGCTCCATGTAGAAGGTGGCCCTTTCATCTCCTGCCACACCATATTAATTTTGCAAATGTGACAAGCTCAGCTTTGCAAAAATAACATATTGCTCATGTCTTGTTCTATTTAATGTTGTATTAAAATGGTCCAAGTGCTCAGTGACGTGAGCTGGGGGAAATGGCTCTGCAGACTCCTTTGTCACTTGACTGGCAGCTGCCTTGCAGAAGTCGTTTCCAGCGGTTCAGTGCTGCAGTGCACCAAACCTCTCGGGGGACAGAGAGGCATCGGGTGTGTGGTGACTCAGAGGCCAGAACAGCGATGTGCCAGTTCTCAGGCCGTAGAGGCTGTAAATCCTAATATCCACTTGGACTTAGGACTAAAATGAAAAGGAAGCATTGCAGTGACCTTGCAGAGCGTGTTCCGATTTTCCAGAAATCCAAACAGGGATATTTAGACCTCAGGAGTTTGCAAGTGAATTGCATTGCTGCCATGTGGATGCATGGAAGCTAATGTCTACTCCGAAAAATTCTGGGAATCCAGTTTCTTAGTTAGAAAGTCCTGATGGTTTTGAAAGTTGTTAAGTCACAATGTTTAACAGAATGTGAAATGAAATTCTAATAACAATTTAACTATGGTAGTGTCTGAGTAAACCCTAAGGTTAGTTTAATGAAAGTGATGCGGGTAATTGGTATTAACGGTAGTCTAATTTGTTCACTAATCTTACCACTTAGTGACATTTGGCACTCGCAGAATTTGATGTTAGAAACTTTAAGTACTTAGCAAATGAACATGCAAGAGAGATAAAGTAGTACAGGATCAGCGTAGTTCTTTGGTATCTGCTGTGTCAGCTTCAGGGTGGTTTTTCCAGACAACAGACTACATGAAGAGGTATTTGGTGTCCTGGTTTTGGCTAGGATAGAGTTAATTTTCTTTGCACTATCTGCTGTGTTTTGGATTTCCTATGACAACAAGGTTGATAACATCTGTTGTTTTAGTTTTTGCTGGGTAATGCTTATGCTCAGCTGGAATAGTTATTTTTCTTCCCAGCAGCTGCTGTGTTTAGAGTTAATATGAGAAGAGTGTTGACAATACACCCATGTTTTAGTTGCTGTCATAAAATCAAGGACTTTTTCAGTTTCCCATGCTCTGCTAGTGAGCAGATGCACAAGAAGCAGGGAGGGAGCATAGCCAGGCAGCTGACCCGAGCTGGACAAGGAGATATTTGGTACCATGGTCAGTATATAAACACGAAGTTGGCTGGGGGACAGGGTTCACTGCTCGGAAATGAACTGGGCATTGGTCTCTGCCAGTGGTCGGCAATTGTATTCTGTCACTTGTTTTGTATATTATTATTATTATTATTATTATTATTATTCCTTCCTTTCTCTGTCCTATTCAAGTGTCTTTTATCTCAACCCACGAGGTTTTGTTTTTTTCCTCGTTCTCCTACCTATCCCACTGACAGCCTGGCTGTCCCAGAAGAAGCTCAAGCTGATTTGTGTCTTCTGTTTCAAGCCCTCTGCTGCTTCCAGTTCCTTAAGACGCACTTTGTATTTATCACTTGTTCTGCTCCCGGCTTGTCACACCTTGACTGCAGCCTCGCTAGCCTGGCTATACCTTGTCCCGCATCTTTCATAGGTTGCTGCTTCCTCCCCACTACTTGTTCAGAAAAAGGAGTTGTGCTGCAATATAGATAAAATCCTCAGTCAGTGTAGGGGTACACGAGTGTCGATGGTAATGCTTCTTTCCAGGGAAAGGGTTTCCAGGCACCTGCTGGATTGCTCTTTTCTGCGTATCTTGCCAAAGAAACTGAAGAGATCATCTAGCCGTCATCGCCCTCAGCAATTTTGAAGATGATGCCAAACTCAGTGGTGCAGTTGAGATGCCTGAGGGGTGGAATGCCACCTAGGGAGACCTGGACGTGCTAGAGAAGTGGCCCATGTGAACCTCATGAGGTTCAACAAGGCCAAGTGCAAGGTCTTGCACCTGAGTTGGGTCAGGCTCCAGTATCAATATAGGCTGAGGGATGAAGGGATTTGGGAGCCGAGAAAGAGAAAGGGGTACCAGTGGATGAGGGTACCAGTGGATGAAAAGCTGGACATGAGCAGACAATGTGTGCTTGCAGCCCAGAAGGACAACAGTGTCCTGGGCTGCATCAAATGGACTATGACCAGCAGGTCGAGGGAGGTGCTTCTCCCCTTCTACTGTACTCTTGTGAGACCTCACCTGAAGTATTGTCTTCATCTCTGGAGTCCTCAGCACAGGAGAGACATACACCTGTTGGAATGGGTCCTGATGAGTGCCTCAAAATTATCAGAGGAGTGGAACACCTCTCCGAGGAGGACAGGCTGAGAAAGTTGGGGTTGTTCAGCCTGGAGAAGAGAGAGCTCTTGGGAGACCTTACTGTGGCCTTTCAGTACTTGAAGGGGGCTTATGAGAAAGACGGGGACAAGCTTGTTATTAGAGCCTGTAGCAAGAGAACAAGGGGTAAACTAAAGAGGGTAGATTTAGACTGGATATAAGGATGGAATTTCTTAAACGAAGATAGAGAAACACTGGAATAGGTTGCCCAGAGAAGAGGTAGGTGCAACTCTGGAGACATTAATGTCCTTTCATTCCTTCCCGAGGCTCCATATGGATCAGGCACCGTATAGCAGTTCACGTAGAAAACTGTTTGCTCAAATGTTCTTACATGTTGTTGCGTGGGCTTTTCATGGTAAAGCCCAGTTTGCATTAAAGTAATTAACCTCCTAGAGTATAGCGTTCTCATCTGTTAAGACTGGAATAAATGAGGGACTAATGCTGGATCATTAGGACCTCAAGTATGATTTCTGCTATTGTATCTTTCCTCTGTAGTACCCGCAATGGCAGCACAGTTATTACATGAACAAATACAAATATTTTGCTTCTGGAGTTTTTCCCAGGGCAGCATTAGATAGGATGTGGGAGGATGAAAAGTGATTTTCTGTTTGACATGGCCAAACACACAAAAAGAAGTGAGAAATGATCTAAGCAGAACACTTCAGAGGAATCAACAGGACTTCTAAGGTACTGAGGAGCAGTGGAAAGAGAGCAAGGACAATGGAGCAAAACTAATTGAATTCATTGTGCCAGTCCCTTCCTGTGATTCTAATTTTACTTGATAATTCAACCAATTTACCTGATTCAAAGTAAAGCTCAGTGGTCTGTGACTTCCCAGATGACCCCGTATGCCTTTTTTAGAACATCTTGCGGCTTTTGCTACCCTTCATTACTCCAGCAGAACAGCTGATTCTAATGAGAGAATTCATGTTTTTAGCAGTTCAGCCACTTCCATCCCAAACCCCTACGGATCTCTTGGGTGTGCATAGCGCACTGTGCTGGTGATTTGTTATTCTTTAGCGGTTTGTTCCAGCAGTTGCTCTCCTGACGCTTCAGCCTCAGAAGGTGTCTCATCTTCATTACTTGGAAAGGGTGATTCTAGGAGAGAGGTCTCTCCAGCAGGTCTCTCTCTGGTGCGGTCTGGCACAGAGAAGCAGTATCTTCTGATGTTTGGGTACGTACTTGCCTTTAAGGCCGGCTTCTCCAAGAAAGACTTTCTTGTGTGCTGCAGTGACACTTGGAGCCATCTCTTCTCTATAAAGAAGAGTACTAGGACAAACTTGGGAGCGGGAGGGACCCTGTGGCTCACACAGGTGTCTACAGGTAGAGCTGCATTTCAAAGGTAACCGTAGATTTTACTGCTCTAACTCCTGTTAAAAGCTGTCCCTGAGCTTCCCTACTCTGAATCTAATGCCTCTCATTCCCTTTGCTCCTGGCTATCAAACCCCAGAGTCAGGGCGATGGGTTGAATTCTGCTTCTCAAGTCAAATGACAATGATTCCCAGAGAACAGAGCACGCGGTGAGGCTATGGGAAAATTTCTTGCTGATGGGGAAAAATATCTTTCAACTTTTCTGTTGCCTTTGAAGAGTTCTGGGCTCTGCCTCTCTTATTCAGATAGACATTTCCCATCATGCTTAATATTACTGTCCCGTTTGGAAATATGGAATATGAAATAAAAACACATAATAGCTGCCTGTCACCTCTCCTCCTGTATGCAGGAGTCTGATTAAGCTTCATTGGTGCCGAAGCTCCAAATGGACACATTCTCCCTTCCGCTGTGTATTTTTAGTTCCCTTTCCTTTCCTGCATCTACTTGCAAACCAGGAGAAATCATTCAGGTTTCACAGTAGGAAGAGGAGGAAGAGAGTATTCATAGTGGGGGGCTGGGGTGAGTAACAAAGTAACATCAGTATTTTCTATTGTTAATTGTTTCTTCTCCCCTTCTTTGCCAGGAGCATGTCAGCCCCCAGTTTGTGTTCCGCGCTCTCACTGGTGCAAGGGTTGATGGTGACGGTAGGGCAAAAACCTTCCTGTCTCTGTCATGGTTTCCTGCCAGGCTGATGAATGGGAAACGGGCAGTTATGCCAACTAGTTGAGGAACAAACCATATCATATTTTCTTATCTTTGTCCTGCTTCTCTCATTCTTTTTTCTGTGAAATCTCGAAATACGTCTGAGCATAAAGGCAGGAACCTTCCTAGTGATGAAAATTGGTCCAGCAGGAGTAAGTGGTACCTATGGTGTGGAGTGACATGGAAATAATATTATGCCCACATCCTCCTCCTCCCATTAAGAAGTGAAGGTTGAGGACTATGAAGGGAGAGGAGTAACAGAAGAAAGATTGTTTTTTAACCAGCTTACCAGCAGTGAAGCATAAAGCTAACTGCAAAGAGTGTTGGACTCCTCAGCCAAATCTGAAGTGCAGTTGCTGAGATGCTGCTTAATGTTCTTCTTGTGTTATTGTTATATTGTATTTTTTATCTCCTTATTTTGGAGGTATTACATGTTTCTGACTTGCTGGGTAGCTAGTTACCTGGTTAGTTACCTGATGTGCGTTCATGGACAAGATGATTATCTCATTTCTCAATCATATCTGGGAAGTCACCAGGATGCTTTAACGAAGGACATCTCTGCTCTGCTCACCTCGTGAAGATTTGTGGCGCAGGTCAGCCCCTGTCCCTTGGTCTATCAGAGCTGACTTGCAACTACTCACACACATAGCCCCAACGGTTTCCGTTCTTTGACTCTCTTGATCTTTGAAAAGAGTAATGCTCACCTGCTGGACGAACAATTCGTGCTGTGGAGAGCACGACTCCATGAAGGAGGGCATGTGCTGTTGATGACCTGTGTGAGAATAAATGTAACCAGCAGAGTATGGAACCTGATGCCAAGGAGGTGACAGTGCTTGTACTGAGCTTGGTATCTTGCTGACAACTTGGGGGTAATTTATTTATTCCTTGTATTGGGATAAATAACGCTGCCAGCGGTCAGGCAGCCGTAGGCAGCTAGTGCTATCTTTGTGAGAACGTCCAGAGAACTGAGAGAAGCAACCTAGCAACGTTCTCTGCGACAAACGCCAATCACAAGCTCTGGAATGAGTTATCGTCCCACCTTCTGTGGACGTGTTCCATTCGAAAAGCAAAAACCAGAGACAGTTCTCAGGTCAAGTCCAAGATGATTCAGCCAATGCAGAGATCGAGTATCCTAGAATTTGAGAGGTTCCAGGCATCACTTATGTGATGTCTCAGCCACCTTTTAGGATATATTTCTTTGCAAGCAATGTTCTCTCGCATGGTTTTTCTGCAGCTGGCAAAAGTGAGTCTGAGTTAGAAGTGCTCAAGGCAGTGGTAGAACTGGAGATGGCACCCCAAAAACCCGATGACTGTGCTGATGTTCCCATGAGCATCTCTGCCTTAGGACGCTGCTGAATCTTTATGATGTGATGACAAAAACAGCAAAGGAAATAAGTTATTACCCCAGAGTTGGTTACAAGGGTTCATTAGGTTGAAAAGTACCTTCATCAAATTGTACTTCCTAAGACTGATCCAAAGGATCAGCGATTTGTTGTAGCATTAACCACTGACAAAAAAATATAAATAAGAGTTTGGTTAACGTGTTTGAGTTTAATAATGTAAATGGTAATAGAAAATTACTTGCAGCATTGACTGCTTTCAGTGTTGCGATGGAAAAGAATTTACAATGCTGGTAATGTAATTATTGAAGGTGATTAAAATTTTGGCTTCAGTTAATTCGTTTTCCTTCCAAATATAACACTCTTCACTCCAATGAGATTATTCATAACTTATGCATTGCACTTGACTTAATTGGCATATGGTGTAAATTAACCCCTCTCAAAAACATGATTTATGTGCTTTTTCTAACTGATCTAATAAATGCAGCATTGTTTTGTGTTGATTCTTGCCAATTTAGGCAAAGGCATTTCAGGTTGCTGTTTGTTTCTCTCCTTATCTGATTACTGCCTTTTATTATTCAACAATTGTAGTTATGTTGGGGATGTGTGATACAGTTTATGGAAAATGTAATGCCACTTTCTTGAAATCAGAGAGCAAAACATATAATTTAATTCATCAAAATAATGCGCTTAATTCTGAGACTTCTCACAGAATGGTCAGCGTGCTGACTTTAGGCATTTAAAAAGCAAGAGTTTAGTATTTCTGAATCAAGTAGGCTGGGATTTCTAAACAGAAACCGGCTTCTTATTGTGCAATAGGAAGGAACAAATTAAAAAAAATCTCTTATTGAATGCATCAAGGCTAAAATCTTCTGTTTCCAAAACACTCGCTTGTGTTATGATAAAAGGATTATGTCAGGGAAAGGCCAAAGTGCCTCTTTAGTTTCCTCTATTTGTTTGAGATGGATAAAAGAAAAAGAGAAATCCATTGGGGAAAAAGCTGCATCCATGTAAAGCAATCTGTTACTGTTAGCAAAATATGGTTTAAATTGGCTAATCTTGTTTATGAGCTATTTTGAAGGTAAATATGAACTCCAGTAGTGCTGTGAATGAAAGCGTAACAAAGAAATGCGATGAGTGTGTGCACACGTGTGGATAGGTAGCTACGGAGGGGCCGTATCTGAGATAGGAACTAGGGGGTTGTGCTCATCTTTAGAGCATCAAGATCAAGTGGTGGAAGGCTGTTTGCCTTTCTCATTATCACATTTTCCTTACTTAATTGACGCAGTGGGTACCCAGTGAGGGGGTGAGCCTGGCAGCTCTGCTCCCTCTCTGAAAAGAAATGACTGTGGGTGAAATCGAGACTGTGAATGGCAGGGAAAAGCGACCAGGGGATTGCTTGTTGTGTCTTCTAATACAAACTGTAGGAGCGTCAAATAGGATGCATTGATGACGTGTTCAGAGCAGGCAAAGGAGATACTTTGAGGAGTGATCCATGGAACTCATTGCTGCAGGATGCTGTGGGGGCTGAATACTGCTGGAGGTTGGAAAAGGGAATGGAGAATTGAATGTAAGAAAAATCATTGGGCGTTGTTAAATGCAAAGACCACATCTCTAGCTCACGTAGTGTTCAATCTTGAACGAGCTAGGAGACCAATACCTCCTTTTTACATTCTAGTCGCCTGCTCCTGGCCACTTTAGCAGAGAGAGGGCAGTGCTCCGAACCAGCACAGCTGTTCCTGCGTGCGCTGTGTGTGCTGCCAAGAGGTGGTCACCACCATCGGCACGCGGCTGTCTGGATTTACAGAGGGCTTGGTGAAGCGCTGAAGTCTTCAGCAAATCTGTGATGTGTCAGTGGAAGCTGCTCTTTTTCTTCTCAGTTTTTCTTCCAAAAGGTGCATTTAGTCTTCATCCAGTTCTAATCTTTGCTGTGATTTCACTACTACTTAGAATTATTTGGATGCTGCTACTCCCAGGGCTGAAGACTTTCCAAGCCTCAGCCAAGCCCTGTGGAAGGAAGCAAGCAAAGGCCAGAAGCACAGTGGAGCTCTCAAAGCTGATTAGCACTAATGTGAAGAAACTCACTGTCTGCAGCTTTTTTGCATCGAGGCTGTTGTTTTTGGTTGAACCATTCTTGTGCTTTCTAAACCCAACTGGCATTAGTTGCTTATCAGCCTCTTTCTCTTCCAGCCACCCAAGCACGGTCCTCCTGCTCCCCAGGCACACGTGTTCAGGCTTTGCCGTGGTGTCCTTCCAGATTGGTTGCAACGGGAGAGTACATCTCTGGAAAGAAAGGTATGCACACAGCAAAGCCTCCCCAGCTTGTTCTTACTGGGAAGTTGAACACTTAAAGTTTTCTGTACCTCAGCTAATGTTTGCTTTGTTTCCTTTAGCCTGAAAAAGAAAGATCTTGTTGGGTTTTGTTTTATTTTGTGTGCAGGTAGCCACAACTACCGCAATCGTGTTTTAACATTTGAACCGTAAGAACGTATCCCAGCAGTTAAACACGTATTTGACTTGGGGGAGAGAAACATGTTTAGAGAACTGACCACTGATTAGTCAAGAAAGCTCTCCTTCCCTCCCCAGGTAATCAAAGAAAATAAAATATTTTTCTAATATTTCCTGTGAAACTCTTCTGTAAGAGGACATTTCAGGTAGTCCTCAGTTTCCCCTCGTGCCCAGTGTGGTTACTATGAGGACACTGCCGCCCCTCCCCATGTTCTTTTTTTAAATTCCAGTATGAATTATAGTGAGGAAGGTAAGGAAAGCCTAGAAAAAACCTAGACAAAGCAGAGGAGTTCCCAGGAAATATAAGGAAGGCAGTTGCTACTTCAGAGGTAAAAGGAAACAAGGAAATCTTACATCCCTTGAATGGCGTTAGAAGAGAGCGGCAGGGCCGGGGCTCCCGCAGTCGCCGGGGTACCCTCACCAATCTCTCCACCCCAGCAGCTCAGCCACACAAACTTTTCAGAACCTCTTTGCCTTTGGCAAAGCTACAGATTGACAGTCTGAGCTATATTTCATCCAAAGCAAAGTCTGGTTTAAAGTCCTTTTGCGATGGCCAAATCCAAACCTTCTGTGAACTGATACAACATTCAGGGGAGCTGAGCAGGTGATGCAGGTGGGCTGTGGGGGAGACTGAGGCGCGAGTGAACTTGGAAGGGAGTTGGGTTGGTTCACAGACGGAGCCTGTCACTGGCACAGTGGTGGGGATTGTGGAGCAGCTGTCGTAAGGGTAGAAAAATCTTGTCACGCCTCACCTCCCTCTCCAGCTCTGTGTTCATCTCATTTTGTTCAAGCCAATTTCTAGCCAATGGCTTTTCCTTCTGGCTACCACTAATTCCGCCGCTGCCTCCTCCCTCCTGAGGAAGCCGAGAGGCCCCTGTTGCCAGGTTTGAAGGCATCATCCCAGTGAGTGCCATTGCGTGGAAGGACCTTAGCAGTGTTGGCGAAGTGAGGTGTGTGGAGACGGTGATGCCCACACAGGGCGCGATGCTGTCTGTGTTCAATAGAACGAGAGGCAGAATAAAACCTGAGGTCCTTGTTTCTTATGTCTCTGCCCCAATTACCACAGCACGTTTCCTGCTTTCTCAAGCAGACGTGGGCTCACCCACCTGACCACCAGATCAATGCAAATGCCATGACTTCAGCACTTGCACCACTTTATAAGCCCTGGACAGATGCTGTAATGCTTGCAACACTTGTGATATCACTGTTGGGTTTAAGCCAGTGGTCTATTTTATGATTAGAGATTTTGTTTTTCGCTGGAACAACTTCAAAGTGTTTTCATCATTAGCTCACGTTTGCTCCTTACATCAGTGAAGTGCAGAATGTGGGAAGAAAACAGGTGAGTGGAAGAAACAGACCAGTCCCTGGCAGAGACTGACAGCAGTGCCTGCCTACCCAGCAAAGCTAATCTCACAAAAACTCAGAGCGTTGCCTAGAAATCTTTTTTTTCTGGATATGGGAAGACACCAAGTGAGCAGTTACACGCGAGAGGGCTCTCCTCCCCTACTGCCACACATAGGAAACGCTTTCCCCCATCCCAGGCTCCTCCAGGGACTATGTACATGCTAAGGGACAAAACAGAGCAGCTCCTAAACGCAATAAACATTACTCTGTCTAGGTTAGGGTTTATATTTCTGTGTTTTATTTCTTGTTTTGTTTGAAATGACCCGTACCACAAGAATACAATTTATTTAACAGGGTTTTTTTTTCCTTTTTTTTTTTTTTTTTTTAGGAGCAGATAATAGTTAAGTAGATACTGTGTATTTCACTGACTGTCCATAACTCCCTGCATCATTCTCACAGCCTCCATCTCTCTGGCTTCTCCATATAGCCCAGCCACAAGAACAACAGAGTGGCCTTTGGCCATATGATTGATTACAGCTTGTGAATACAAAGTGGAAGCTCTTTTTCTCAGGTCTAATTGGTGATAAAAGCTCAACAAGTTACATTCTAGGGTCTTCCTTAATTACTTTTCCCTCTAATAGCTGCTTACATGGTTCTGGTGCAGCATGTTTTACTTTATATATTCGAAAGTTAAAAAAAAAAAGAAAAAAAGATGACTTAGCTTACGAAGAGAAAAATAATGCCCCCTTAGCATGAGCAATACTGCAAGGTTCTGATTGCTGTGGCGGAGTTTCTTATAGCTTCACAGTTTTGCTGCAAGGTGTAATGCCCAAGTTTCCCCGGAAACCTATTTCTGTGTGGTATTTTACCTTTTCTTTTAATTGATCCCCATGAAATTTGTTTTGCGTTACAGGACAGACACTGCTGTTCCCAGAGAAGAATGTGC
This sequence comes from Cuculus canorus, assembly GCF_017976375.1. Lineage (NCBI taxonomy): Eukaryota > Metazoa > Chordata > Aves > Cuculiformes > Cuculidae > Cuculus > Cuculus canorus. The sequence continues at coordinate 68,279,795 of NC_071405.1, read as the reverse complement.
CCGAAACAGAAAAGGTGGCCACCTGGGGAGAGCGGCCTTTTGTAGTAGCTGACGGGTGCGTGGTTTCTGTTATCTGCAGATGCAAATCAGGGGATGGACTTGCTTTTACCATAGTTGCTGGATGTGGGCCGATCCACTGTCACTGAAACACTTACCTCGACAGCTTTGCTTTTCTTTAGAGCCTATTTGTGTCCCAAGGCTCAAGGTCCAGCATCTTTTGCCCCGTGCAGAAGGACAGCTGTACGGCGCTGACTTTGTGACTCCTATATTACAAATGAACCGCATAAAGAGCACTGATTCGGAACCAACTTCCGAGTTCATGTCCCAGCTTCCACATCCCCAGACCTTTTCGTAAAAGCCTGTGAGCATTCAAAGACCTAAGCAACTGCTGGAGCAATTTCCTACTTCAAAGTGCACTGAGAGGACTACACGAAGATGTTATCCTTCTCTGCAAGCCCAGCTCACTGCATAGCTAGACATGCTCCTCAGTTGTGGCAGTGTGGTAATACTAGTGATGCAGATCAGAATAACTGGGAAGAGATGTGTGTGATTCCAAGCATAGTGCCCAAGACCTGTTTCCCAGTTTAAGATGGAACAAGCCTTTTAAGGGTTAAATCTAGACTGGTGTTTCTGTCCCAGTTCCTGGGAAAAAGTTTGCATTCTTTGCTTAAAGAGATCAATATATGCTAATTACTGTCTGGTTCAGTTCTCATCCTATTTCAGAAGCACTGCAAACATTTCCAGGCGTGCTATCTTCAAGCAATGGAGGATATCAAGATGGGATCCAAGGTTCTGCAGCTGTAATGGAGAAAGTAAGTCCTGGAAAAAAATGCATTTGATATTTTCATATTGTTCTACCAAGGCATACCCCCATAGTGCAGCCCTACTCGAAATAGCCAGCAGGCCCTGGGGGATAGAAGTGAACTCAGCAGCTCTCCATAATCATGTTTTGTAGCTAGTTCTCGCTCTCTGCTCTGGAAAGCAGACCCAAATCCAAATACAACAAAGCTGGAAGAGCCTTTTTTTTTTTTCCCTTCTTCCCACCCATGGCCCAAGAGAGTAAGAACTGCTGCTTAGGATTTTTTTCAGCCCATTTTGGGACAGCTAACTTTGCACAGCAGGTTGGACACAATGTGCTGTGGCTGAGCTGGGTGGGACTTGGCAGGGAAGCAAGAGTGGGCAAATTAGCCAAACTTACAAGCAATAGAGCAACCCAGCACCTTTGTGAGAGCATTTATGCCAGAACCAGAAGGAATTGCCAGGGTGCAGCACGTGGCAGGCTGGCTCTATAGTAGTGGTGTGTATTTCACTTTGGTCCCTCTCAGTCACAGGTGGGTACAGGGGTCATGAGTGCAACCGAAAGCCTCTTATTTTCTCCCTAGCTGCCTCTGGGAAGGAGCTGAGGAGACAAGCACAAGCATCTGTTCAAAGCACAAGGCCACTGTGTAATTGCTACTCCTGTGAGCATGGAAGCAGTCCCAGCTCCCGTGCACCTACTGCCCCTTAGGTCTCTGTTGGTTTACTAATGTGCCTGAAGCAAGACAGAATTCCTTTATCAAGTAAGTACAAAATGAGTGAGAGTAGCTACGACTGTATAATGTAGGGAAAAGACAAAGGAGATGGAACTGAACTAATCCAAGTAGCAGGAGCAGGCTGGCTAGAATCGCTGAGACGTCAGCATTGGTTAGTGGCTCCAGTCTCTGAGCTGGCCTGGGCGTTGTCCCGCATCACTGACAGCTCTGCTGTGACACATTCTGATCCAACGAGCGCCCAGTGTCTCCGTGATCACGCGCCTCAACCCTGGTTTGGAAAGCGTCCTGCTGGGGGTAAGTTACTCCTCTGGCACAGCGCCTTTCTCCTGGGCTAACCAGGAAGGGATGGAAGCTTGAGGGGAACACATAATAGAGCTAGCAATGTCTCAAATGTAGATCAGAGGCTCCTTCTCACCTTTACTGCTATACCACTGACCACAACCCAGACAATACATTCAGGTTTCAACAGCTCAGGTTGGCTCAAAACTAAGTGTCTTAGAAAACATCATCTCAGAGAATGCCAGCAGCCAGTTTTGTCAGTCACCCACATCACCCTCTGGCTACTGGAAACACGGCAGCTTTGGCTCAGGCAGCAGATCTAAACCAAGGCTCGGAGACAGCAGGAACCTGGTTACATGAGAGAAATAAGTAAATATTCCCTGCTTCTTCTCCCATCATCTCAAGGTCAAGTATTGCTCTCCCATCAGTAAGAGAACCTCTTACCAGGCCCAGGGATAACCTGTGCTAGCTCTTTTGCTGCTGTTGACGATAATGGGATGAGGCAGAAGATGATGATAGTTGGACTATCTGGGGTTTCGTGCCACCCTCTAATTTATTTCCCTAGGCTACCACAAAAAAAGCAGTCTCTCAAGCTCAAGAGCTGCCTCCTCCAAAAAGCAGTGCCCTTGATTCCTAACTAGCATCTGGCAATAAGCCAAAATTGCTGTGGAGGCAAAGAGCTATCACTTTAATGAAGTTGAGGAAAACCCTGGGTTTGGGTGTATTTAAACTTGGGCAGTAACCATGCAGACAAAGCCTTGTGTTCTCTGCCACACGGAACAAGTGGAGAATGGCACATAGCTGAGCTGAAGAGGCAGGTTTGGTACACTACGAAGTGAAACCTGTGGAAGAACTGTAGTTAGCACCACATAGAAGAGGATGCAGAGATTACCAGGTCAACCCAGCACTGAAGCACAGCACTGGGCCATTATCTTTTTCCTGCCATCTGGGCCAGGAGACTCGCATTCTCTCAGGGTCATACATCCTACCTCTTCAGGGGCCTGCAGGGATTGTACATGGGAGGGACTAGCCAGGCGTAATGACACGCTGTACAAGGTCGCAGAATATCTTACACAGTCAGGAGCATCTTTCCCGGTCAGAGTGGGGCCTGTATGTACAAGTGTTAGCTGTTGCTAGAGGAGCCTGGGAAGCGGCTGTTTTGATCAGTAGAAGTCCAGTAATGCTATTCTCCAAAGCAGCAGCTGCTCTATAGTTAAGAGCCAGAAAGGTGACAAAAAAGAAGGACCCTTGCTGCTTCCCTTTCTATCTGACCCCTCACAACACCAGCAAATAAAGTTTGTATTGACTCTGTTCTTCCTCTCTTCCTGCTTCTGTCCCGACTCCCTCTCCAGCACTGGTGAAGGGAGCTGGGGAGCAGGCGGCCTGGATAGCACTGAGCATCACTGCTCAGAGGGGCTGAGCCCCAGCGACCGCCTCAACAAGTGCAAGAGCATATTCTGGTATTTCCCACAGAGAAAACAAACGAAAAAAAAGAGAAACAGGTGACTGATTAAAAGAGTTTCCCCCCTCCTGTACATGAAATTCTGCAGTCACGCCGACAGATAGACATTAAATAATTCTTCCATAATAAATGATTGGAGATAAAAGCCGGCGGTGGCTGCTGCTGCTGTTTGGATTGCTCCGTTGTCTGCATCTTTGTTTCTAGTTTGTTCCCCGGCCATTGTCGGCTGGCGCTGGGGCTGTCAGACCTTTGCCTCTAGCATTTCTAGGAAGAGTTTATGCATGGGAACCTTGCCCTGCAGTTTGATGCTGTAGAAGTGCTGCACAGCTTTGGCGGCCGTCTGCCGCAGGAGGGGCAAGGTCAGGAGCAGCTTGCCTGCTCGCCGGGGCTCCTCATTGCGCTGACTCAGCTCGTAGTCCTGCAGGGCTTCGTGGAGAAGGTCCTGGAGTTTCTGCACTGCATCCATGTCCTCTATGTGCATGGAGTCTGGGGAGAGGGAGAAAAGACAGCAAACAGACAAGTCAGACATGAGGAAGGAAATCCCTTATAGTTTTGAAGCAAAGATGCTTTCTTTCCTTTTCTGTTTTCTCCGTGCTGGCAGGTGTTGGTGCTGCTGCTGTGATGTTCAGCATCAGTCCTGCGGGTCGGCCCTAGCGATGCAGGGACAGCAAGGTCACCAGGGGAGGTGACGCGTTGTGCCCCCCGTGCTGCCCGTTTTGCCAGCCACCCCCAGGCTGGGCAGCGGTCAGTGAGGAGCCTTTGTGACTTGCACATTCGCTTGTCCTCCACGCTCCTTATGGGGAGAGTCACCCTGCAAGGGGCAGCAGCTGCTGTGCTGCCGCTTGGGAGCAATCTCATCAAGAATAATTAACACTGCTATAGCACTTCATCTGTCTAAACTGCCTAATTGCCATGCAGCTGCTCAGGGTGTCAGCAAGACAGAAAAGCCCCAGTAGGTGATGACCAGTGTGCGGAGGGATGTTGCCAGCCCCACCTTTGCGCATATGCCCCTGTTTTCAGAGACTGTCAGCAGCTTCTCAGGGAGCTCCCGCTTCAGTAGAGGAAACCTGCACCTCCTGCAAGGCTTTTCCCTTCGGCTGCCGGTTAGATTTCTACAGGCTGCCGAAGGGACTAGCAGGGTTTGCGAGGCCAGCACAGCTCCTTTGTGTGCCTCTGAGGCAAAGGTAGCTGGTAGTGACCCAGTCCAGGCTCGAGCTGGGGAACATGAAGTGAACACAGGCTACAAAACTTGTGAGTAAATCATGGTGATGGGAGGCAGCACCAAAGAGCAGAGAGGTTAGATTTAAGAAGTTAACCAGGCAGAGAATCACTAAAAGTATTTCTGCTTTTCATCGTGCTGATACTTGCTTGTTTCTTACAACCCGGATAGTGCCGGAGTCACTGTTGCCTTCTCTTCATCCTTCGGAGAGTTTCAATCAATACTGTACCCATTGATAAGGATTCCTGCTCCAGGGCAATGAATCCAGAAGCTGCAGCAAGGGGACACCATAGCAAGCACATACCTGCACCATTTGCCACTGCCGCTGGGCTTTGCCTCAGCCCACACACCGCCACACGCGAGGACACAGGTTCCTCGGTGTCACAGCAGTGAAGGGGAGGAAAGCTGGCTGAAACGCCAGAGCCTCTCCTCTCCACGGTGAGCGCAACACAAATTAGAGACTGTGAGTTTCATAAGATACGTGTACAATAAATGCTATTTATGATGCATTATAAAGTACAACAGGAAAATATTAGGTCTAGCAAGACAGCTGTTTAGGAGGAATGCTCTAATTAGAGGCTATTAAAGGCTTGTATTTCCAAGAAGCCTACTGATGAAGGATTGTTCTGGCTGCATTTGTGTTTTGTACCCAAGAGACCAGGCAAAGAAGCTCAGAGACGGGCTGGTAGGTCATCTCAGTGACCTAAGCTAGCCACAGAGGTGGATTCTGAAAAGCAGGGAGGGAGAAGCACATTGCCAAGTCAGTCACGCAGCTTCTACCAGCCAGGTAGCATTTCTGGAAAATTTCCATACACCATCCAGGAGAAGCGAGTGGGACCTGTTTCCTGCCAAGTTATAGAGGTCATTTTGGAGACTGGAAGTATCAAGAGCCTGGAGACAAATGTCATCCAAACTTTCTATCCAATTCCTTCTGGTTAAGGGCAGAATGGGGAGAAGTAATCACAGCCCAGCAGAGTCTGCAGATCCTGGCAGGGGCTGCAAAGCTCCAGGCTTCTGGTCAAAGTCAGCGCTCTGGGTTTGGGTACTGCTGCTGCTGTACAGGGGACAGAATCCCAAAACTGTGCCTTTTTGCCACCTGACTTCTATAAAGCGACACGATTTAACAGCACTAAATAACTAGATGTGTACAGAGGGAGGAATTGGGGAAAGAAAGATCAAAGCCTGCCCCACTCCCCCACTCTGCTGAAAGAAGCTCAAAATTGGCAGCTGACTGCAAAAAATAAAATAACATTGCAGGATTAATTTCCTTGCAATCCATCAGTGAGCTGGTGTCGATGGCATTGATAAACTGTTAATTACAAAATCAATAGCTATGAATTTTTACAGCTGTCAGGGCATAGAGGGGGAGGGAGGCTGCCTGACCACGTCCCTGCGGATAGCTGGCCCAGAAGCCGGGCTTCATGGCAGGAGCCCTTCTCCAGCACTACCGGCATGAGGTACAGGGCAGGTGTGAGTGGACAAGGCCCACTGCCTCCTCACCTAAATCTTTTCTTGCAGCGTCTGGCAGGAGGAGCAGGGACCTCACAGGAGTTATTAGCACAGAGTTTGCTACACATCCTCTTGCTAGATCCAGAACTTGTTCACTAAAATGCATTGGGGAAAAAAATGGGGAAACAAGGTTTGGCTAGTTTGGGAAATCCTTAAGTGAACACGTGCTGTATACTAACCTGGAGGGCTCTTCAATATACAGCTCAATTTGTATTCATGAGGAAAGAGAACCTAGGAATGCCTAAGAATGGACTGCTAGCTCTGAAGGGTAACAAGTTAACTCCACAGCACTCATACTCTGTCAAAAAATAATGATCGTGTTGTTGGAATGTGCCCACTGCTCTGGGCATTAAGATTTCATTTCTCAGCTCTCTAAAACGCACTTACTAAAGACAGAGTTTGCTTGAATTATCTTTGCCTGTCCCAGTAGGTGTGTCCTTGGTGCATTACACCGAGGACTCGGAGATCAGCCACAGCTGTGGCAAGGTCAGCCTATTGTCAGCTTTTCCTAGAAACAAAAGGTGAATATACACAGGGCTGCATGGAAGAGAGGGAAGTCCCTGGAAGCTGGGTTGCATAAGCAATTACATCCAGCAAGGATAAAGGAAATTCAGAAATCTATGTATATATACACATCTATAAAATATACCTACATAGGAGGCAAGCAGAAAGCAGTCCCAGGCAGTGCAGGTGCTCACCTAAGTGCTCAGCTTTAAACACTGTCTCTGAGCCGAGGCAGCTGAGGTCTGGCCCAGAGGTACTCTGCATTCTTACAGGTTTAGGAATCAGCTGTTTGTACGCAAGCACCTACACGCAGGCTGTGCAAGTTTACTCCATTTCAAAAATACACTAAGAAATGTATTTCTTAGTGAAAGAAATACTTTCACTAAGTAAAATAACCTAAGTGATTTCACTAATCTAAAATCTAAGATTAGATTAGTAAATCTAATCTTAGAAAAGATCAGATTTACTAAGAAATCTAGTAAATTTAGATTTCTAGATTTCTAGAAATCTAAGAAAAATAACCTATATTCAAAGAATGTGAATGTTGGAGTGTGAAGGTTACATTAGGAACATACACTTGTGTTACTGTAGCTCCCTTATGTGCGTGTTGTGAGAGGCTTTGATTACATGAAAAAATGAGATCCCATGCTTTACTTTCATATGTTTCAATATGAATATCAGAGCGGGATTTTTGTGGATGATGGTCCTACAGAGCTGCGCTTCTGGCTGCACTAGGAGAAACCAGTGAAGCCAGAATGGCTTTTCCCAGTCAGCTGAGAACACGCTTTGACCTGTGCCTTGGTTTCTTTACTTTACAGCGCTGGAAGCAGAACCCCAAAGCAGCTGATGAATCTCGGTTGTTCTGCTCTGTCTTCTCTCAGTGTTTTTTTCTGATACAGACTGTCCCGTAAGGCTTTGCCTGGGCTTAGTCCTGAAAGCACCGTGAGTGACATCATCAGACAGTGCTTCTGTTGGGCTGTGAAGAACTTGGCAGCACCAAGGCTGAGGTCCTGCAGTGTCTCTGCTCACTGCATGGGCCATATAAATGTCCCAGTGTGGCACTTATTTTGTCACCCTATCACAACAACTACCTTAGCACTTCTGCCGCTCTGAGGAGCCCCTCTCCCTGTTTAATCCTGTGACCTTCCTGGTAGACAGGAGGCGGGTTCTTTAACAAGAGTTGATTACATTGCCATAAGCCACTGTCCCACAGTTGAGAGCGGCCAGCTTTGGCCATCTGCCCATCCTGGTTCAGTGGCAAAGCGAAGGCAGCAAGTAGAGCTAAAAAAGCAATATATGAGAAATTGAAAATGGGAACTAGATAGCAATTTATATGAATCAGAAGTTATGAAGTGTAGAAAATCGATAAGGGAAGTGAAGGACATTGGAGGAAAATCCATGGCTGGAAGGGCTAAGGACAATAAAGAAGTTTTATACACGTTTAAGAAATAGAAGAAAAAAATGACCATTTGTATGAGGGCTCTTTTCACCTGGAGACGATTAAACTATCAACAGCAGTGCAGAGAAGACAGAAGTCCCCAGTGAGCATTTCTGTCCTGTTTAGAAAGAGAAGCATTATGTACCTGTGTTATATGAAGATGATGGAGACTCCTCAGTCTGTTTTTATGCATGACGATTTTAGACATCTGTTAGGAACAAACTTCACAGATATCAGCAGAGCTGGATAACTTGGCTTTAAAAGTTCTAAAATTGCTGGCTGAAGCTCATCTAGGGCAGATTAATGATTAACAAGTCTTGGTATTTTTGAGAAGTTCAAGATGACTGGAAAAGTTCTAACGATGCATGACTTTTCCTAGGTTTAATCTAACAATTTCCACACTAACCTAATGTGGATGAGGGGAAAATAAAGGAAGAACACCTCGTGACATTCAATTAAGACTTACAAGACGGTATTTAAAAGATGTGTAGATGTGGCACTTCGGGACATGGTTCAGTGGTAGACTTGGCAGTGGTAGGTTAATGGTTGGACTCAATGATCTGAAAGGTCTTTTCCAACCTAAGTGATTCTACGATTCTGTAATTCTACTGCCAGTCAACACAATACTTGGGAATAGAGGTCTTGTCAAACAAACCTGATTTCATTCTCTGATGAGATTACAAGTTTGGTTGATAAAGTTAACTGCATAGATATAATAGACTTAGGCTTTTATAAGGCTTAGCATCACAGGACATTCTCATTAAAAAATTAGCACTATGCAATATCAATAAAGCACACTTCCAATTGATTAGTAACTGGCTAGATGACAGATCTCAAAGTAGCTATCAGTGGTGAATCATCCCTGAAGCAGGAGTTTTCTACTGTAAATCCAGAGGGATCACTAAAAAAACCCAGATGCTACTCAACATCTTTATCAATGAGCTGTAAGTAATTTCTTTCTTGTTTTCTTCTAAATTGCTGCTGTGAAGAAGTATAGATGGCAAAGAAAACAGAATTGTGTAAAATGGTGAGGACAGGGCAGCCTCACAGCATTCTGAAACACCTCCTTACACTTGAAGTAATGTATCTATAGACAAGAAACGCAGTTATGGAACAGGAACTTTATCATGTCAAGCTGTCAGGTGTAAAAGGACCTAGGGTCATGGACAAAGCTTAACAAAGACCAGTATCTGGAGGCTGAACTCCAGCAAACTGACATTAAAGATATGATGGTTTGTTTTGTTTTGTTTTTTTTTTAAACTGAGAGAACAATTAATTCTTACAGTCAGGTATCACGAAAGGTGTAGGTTCCCCATCTTTCAATTCTTTCAGCTTCACGCAGGTTGTTTTTCTGGAAGGTGGCTTTAGCCAAACACAGATACTGGACTCACTGTTAGGCTGCAAGGGTGAATTCCGTGACCTGCACAACACAGTTCTGCACGCAGATCTGACGTGAGACAATGAGACTCAAGGGATGTAGAGGGAGCCCTTGTCACACAGTAGCTTTAGCAGTTTCCCTTTCAGAAGGGACTCCTGAGCAAACACATGCCTGTCCTTGTGCTACAACAGTGCAGCAAACAGCACCTCTTGTTTCTCCCACAGCCCACAGCCTGCTGGATCGAGGGCTGCAGCCCTCCCCAGACAGAGATGGAAGGCACTGGGCTGAGGGCACTGGCCTTTCTCATCCTCTTCACAAGAAGAAACAGAACAGGCAACATCAGGCTTCTGCGAGCATGTCTTACCTTCTACCATCCAGATCCACACACTGTCTCCCAGTGAAAGGGAGATTCAGTGCCTGTCATCACTGAACTCCAAAACAGGACCAGACACCCTCAACCCCACAACTTTTTGTAGCATTTCCAACTGGGACAAAGGTTTCCGTGTCTGCTGTAACTGACAAACACAACTCAGGTGGATGCAGGTGCGGCCCACATCCCCTTTCTGAATTCACAGCACTGGAGAAGTTTGCTAGTGAAGATGGGCTCCAGAGCCTTTCTTTTACTGCCAGAAACCAGCAGGCAGCCCATCTCTGCCTGGTTCCACTCCCTGTAACAGGGCCAGAGCGTAGCTGGGGCCCTAGCAGCAACAAACCTCATTTATCCCTGCTCCCCAGCATAGGTACTGCTCTGTGGACAGAGGAGAGGATGTTGCATGACAAAGGCAGAACAGCGTCCCAGGCAGTTCGCTCTAGTTCCCTCCCACACCAGACAACAGCGTGGGCCCCGACTCCCTGATCAGAAGGCTGTCTGGGCCGGGGCTGTACCTGAGTTGGCAAGGGCCAGAGCTTTAAGCGTGACAAACTCCTCCTTTTCCACCTTGAGCTTCTTGTAGCGGCGCACCAGTTGTAGGATGGCCAGGTAGAGCTCCAGCAGCCCTGTCAGACGAGAATGCTCTTCATCCATGATGTAGTCCTCAGCATAGACGAGCTTGTCCTCATATGGCAGTGAGCGGTACACAATACCCAGGATGAGGATTTCCATCCAGGCACTCTGCAAGAGGCTCATCTGGTCCCCAAGGGAGAGGTTGGAAAACCCTGACAGGGTAAAAGACAAGCAAGGTCAAATGGCCATGCAGCAAAGCTTTTAGGAGCCTACGGTTCTTTGTGTCCCCCACTGGCCTGCTGCTTTCAAAATAAAACTAAAAAAAAAACTTACTAAAGTGATTCTGTGTCTGTGGCCATCAGCACACGTGGACCTTCTCTTTGATCCCACGCCCACTCACAGCCTCAAACAGAAATTCTAATGCTCTGACAGCGTTTATAGCAACCCAAGGTTAATGATAACCTCTCTTCTATGATCTCTGTCTGCTTCTTCTATAGCAGCAACCGTTTTGTACCCTATTGTCCTTTCCACTGCTCCTCTGTAGTTTTGTAGCGCAGTCTATTTGGCCCAGCTGACCAAAAAGCAGAGAAGAGCTCCAGGCGGCAGAACAGAGGGCTCTGATGGGATAGGAGGGAACGACGCAGGCTTGAATTACAAGCATACCACAATCTTTCATTTTGGGCAACGTGAGAAAAGGTCCTGCCACAACAAAGCAATGAAATATATTAAAAAAAACCTGATTGCATTTGTGAACAGAATCCTTTTCTATTCCTCTTCACTCCTTGGGCTCTACGCTACCACCTCTCTGCACTCACAGCCAACAATCCTACCCAGTGTCAAAAATACCTTTATGGTGCCATTCAAGTACCTAAATCCCAGCCAAACCCTATCACAATGGCACCAGCACCCAGCAGTGAACCAAGAAATTCTCAAATACAGAAAGAGCGATCACCATCTGGAGACAGCCCCTGACAGCCCCAGAGCCCACTTGAGAAAGAGGCCAAAACACAGAGGCACAGTCTGCCTTGAGGGGAAAAAAAAAAGTGCATGGGAAGGAAAGCTGTGTCTGTTGTGCACTCGGAACGTGGTACTCTTGAAGGCTAAATCAGAAAAGGTCCTGGGAGATGGGCACTGTGCAGCAGCCGTTACTGACAGGGATGCCAAGCGCAGTGTGTTGGTCCCACCGAGGCAGCTCCTGCCCGCCGCTGACGAGCAGGGACCATGCTTTTTGGCAGCTCCTGTGTCTAAAGGTTCCCAGGGCTCCGAGAGAATGCAACACCCAAGTACTTCTCAGCTTGTGGAGCAATGCTCTGTTGGCCTCCTCTGCCAGTTTTTCCCTAGATGCTTATTAAACCTTGGGGCTTACCAAGAGGTCCGAGAGCTCGTTAGCCTCTGTGCAGGAGCCTCCCAGCCCTGCTGCGGCTGTGCGAGGCTCAGCGGGACTCCCGCGGGATAAACCACAGCCCTCTCTGCTCACAGTTCTTGGCCCCGCATCGGGACCCAGGTAGCCAGCCACCATGATCATCATTTGATTTCTCTTGTTATCAAGTCGGCAATTAACAAAAGAGCTGATGATTGCTGTATTGACTGACTGCGGGTTCTCTTTTTCTATCTGCACTATCTCAGCTGGGGAAGGGAAGGCAGAAGGGTGGGTTAGTGGTATTTATTTATCACTACGCCATGTTTTGTGTTTGTGTTGCCAGGGGAAGCAAAGGGTGATAATGGCCTGGCAGCCCTTGGACATCCAATTTCCCTTATCAGGCCACTGAATAGAAAAGAGGCCCCAGGCCACATTAATTAACAGATACCAATCAGCTGTCACGTGTTGTGTGTGCAAGGTCTGAGGGGAGCAGTGGGTGGGAGGGAAGAATCAATAAACCATTGGTGAGGAGAGCCAGAGGGAACAGCTAAAGAAGAGTCCATGGTACTGGGGAGAAGAGCTGCAAATCCAGCTCTACGACTGTGAGACTGATTCTTGTACAGCACAGCCTGTGCCCCACGTAGACCTGCACCTGGTGAAGCCCACTCCTTGCTCAAGGTGTGCGTACTTCAGGGTTGCTTTGTCCCCTGTCTCACCCTTCTGTCCTTTGCTTCCTGCAGTCAGTAATGCGCTGCTGGTGAATGCAGCCCCTGACCGAGTTCAAGGACAGGCTGATGCATCTCAAAGGCTTGGGATCCTGTCTCTGGAGGTCTCCTGCTTGCTGCACAGGGAACTGATAACATTAGCCCTGACACAGAGGTAATGGTGCTGTGCACACACGCTGTCTCCAGCACCTGGAATCTCTCCTTTTGTCAGCCCTCTCCTAGTTCTGACTATGGAGAACAGCCCAGCATTTAGGCTGCTGCCTTGAGTCCCTCACGTGGCCTTTCTGAACCTTCATTCCCCCTCTGGATTACAAAAGGGGTTATGCCATTGCCACACTGCAGTCTGCCAAGGAAATTTCTTAAAGAGCGAGACACGGTCATGTAGTACAGTGAGAGGATCCACGACAGGCATGGCTCATACTTTTTTTTTTGCTGAAGAATAAAGTATAAAAATTGACTTAATGCTAGCAATAGCCTGTACACATAACATCTCTGTTAATCACTCTTTCCCAGAGGCAGATGGGAATTGCACAGGAGACACCATGCTTTACCCTGTGCTAAGGAGAGCAGAAGCGTTACCTGCAACTGCCCTTCCCACCTGGGAAAGCTCCTTCCAAGAGGCATTCCCACCTAGCAGGCGGCTCCAGCTCAAGCAGAAAGGTGCAAGGGAGGGAGTACTACAACACCAAGCCTGGACTTGAAACGCCCGACAGAACTGAGCCCCTTCTCCTCCACTGGTTATACACGTAGACTGCAAGAGCTGTGCCTGCATCATTGCAGTCTGCACAGACAAAGTAAGATCATATAACCTGGGGTGTCCCTTGCTATAAAAGCTGAGATCAGGAAAGGTAAATTATAATTTCACCTGGCAAAAATCACAGGCTTGCTAGTCTAGGTTTATAACACTAGAGAACCTCTATTCAAGTGCCTCACCATCTTAGAAACCAGTCCTTTTGCATTCCTAAGCTGTTTGACAGAACAGCATCCAGGAAGCGCTTCCGGTGATCTGTTTCTTGCTGCTTTACTCAGGTCTGATCCTGGAAGGTGCTGAAGGCTACCCTGCCATCCCTAGGCTCCCAAAAGAGGAGCCTCTGTCTCTCGCATGCAGCTGTATGCATGTTTTCCTCCTTCCCAGGTACAGGTTGAGAAAACCTTTTCTGCTTGCAATAGCTGATGTGACATTCAGGTTTTTTTTTATTTTCTGTGATTTTTTTTTTTTATTATTATTATTTCAGTGGTTTGGCAGTGGGAGCTCCCAGAATTACAAAAAAAAAAAAAAGTCACATAATTTGTAGCAAGTGGAGTTCATAATCTGTTAATTTATTATCATTTCTGTCATCCTGGAGGGCCATTAGCAGAGGTAATAAAGGGAGATGTAATTATAGGATCTGAGGCCACTCCAGACACAGCTGCTGTCACTCCACTTGCCATATTTCATTCTGTGCTAGTACTATCGTCTTCCTAGTGAGAATAGCACAACAGCTACCCTGGGAGAGCCTTCATCATCACCCCTCAACAGAAGTCTTGTTTCCCTGCATAAAGGCGCAGAAAAGGTAAGATGTTGTTCAAAGACAATTAGCACAGGGGGGAGGGTGCGTAGCCGAGCGGAGGCTTTATACAGAAGGGGAAAACTCCACATTGGCCACGTGTGGCTTTTGAGCTCATGTCTAATAAGGCTACTAAGCTAAAAATATTTGATAAACACCACTAAATAATGCTTTCTTGTTATCATAGGAGAATCTCTTTAAGCTTAACTGATTTTTTATTTTTTGCTAACGCTGTGGGGCAGAAGTTTGTGCTGACACCTGGGATCCTGAAGGGTTGACATGACTTTAATGTCACACTGTTCTTTACTAATTCCAGTGCAATTACAAGGCAGAAATATGTGACTTTTGTTCCTTTCTCTATCCCTCTCTGTCCAAGAGTTCATGCACACAGGAAGCAATGTGCTATATTGCTCAAAATCCTTAGAAGGCAGAAGTACAGGGCACAGATAATCTAGACACCTGGCAGGCTCCTGGGCCTGCCCTGCTCTGCCCCCTTGCTGCCTAACTCAGTATGTTTCATACTCGTTTCAGAACTATAGGTGATTTTGTTCCCTTTTTATGAACTGTCTTATTATTAATGTTTGTTTCTCAGCACTGTATAACAAACCCTGAACTCTCTCCCGTGCACTCAGCTCTATTATAACACTGCTGCTCGTCTGAACTGTGCGGGGCTGGCGGCTGTTACTGAGCTGCTGGGCTTCGATAGGAAAAGAAAATACACAGATAAAATTGAGATTATGGCAGGTATGTCCTGCCTTTCAGAAAGGAGAGGAAGAGCTCCTTTCACAGCATAGGAGTAATCTCTACTATGCTCCTGTTCTGGATTAATATCACCCCGGCAGGCTGGAAAACTCTGTAGGAACTCCCAGCTGAGCATCCCACGCTCATCCCACGGGCGCAAGCTAGGGAGCTACAGCAGGGCACCTTGTGCAGACAGAAATAGGCAGGGTTAGAAGAACCTAAGAGCACCACACTGGACAGCTGTAGCAACGAACTGCACTGCATTAAAGCCATTCCTGCTAACACCCAAAGTACTGGGTTAGTAGAGCAATCCAGGCTGAGTTCTCTAATCACCACTGTAACCCCACTTGTGATGAATCAGCCCCACACGGATTCCAGCAGTAGCAATGAGTGTAATCCCTGCAGGTACTGCAGATCTCGTGTATGAAGGGCACCACCGAGATTAACCTCTGCTCAGAAACATGGTCCTGAACAAGTTTCTCCAGACTTCACAGTCCACCACGTAACAGTCAATATTCCATATAGCCCAGGAAACCACTAACCCTTGAGTCACCAGAGGAATAATCCCTCCAAAAAAAAGAGAAGCAGCCACCAAATAGCCAAAAGAGGATCTACAGAGAGAAACAAAATACGTGGGAGAACTAAATTGTCTGATCACTCATGCCTCACCAAACAAGGAAGAACTTAAAGCCAAGAAGCAAAGCAAAAGAACACAGACCTGTGCAGTGGAAGACAGAGACAATATGTAACATGGGTTAAAACCTGTTATCCTGTGGCTGAGCCTCAGATATTCTCCTGACACAAGGAAGGGGGACAGAAGCCAGGAGATAGCTGCAGTGAGCTGTTTATAGCTGTAGTAAGTTGTTCATAGTGAGCATCTGAACCAGTCTTTGGAAAGCAGCCATGTAAACCCCACGGACATGCTCTAAGCTCACTGGCCAACCTTCCCCATACCCAAATCCAACCTATCCTTTTTTGGCAGGGGCAGGAGAAAAATAGACAGAGGGTGCATTTCCCCTTCCCAGTCCAAATCTTTGTTCCCAGAATCCCCTTGAGGGCCATGTCTGCTCCTTCAGCCTGAGTCCACCCTACCTGAAGGTGTGCGACACTCAATCATACAGGTACTCACTGCACACAGTCAGTGAGCCTTCCAAGGCCAGTCACACTGCCAATAAGTTTTGCTCACTGTTTGTTAGCATAGAAGCCTGGAGATTCAATGACAATAGTGGGTATGTTCTCCATCTCAATGGGACTTATTCTGTGATGAATCCAATATGACAAAAGCTTTCCTGAGCCCGGGTAAGAATGCCCACTACAGACAGGGCCTTGTCATTAGCAGTAAAGTACAGTCGCTGCCACAACATGTATTCACTTATAAACACATCACGCCTAGGTCACATTCATGCAGTGCAATATTGCTGAAGTCCACCATCCCATCCCATCCCATCCCGAGTGCTTTTGCTGTGCCAGTCAATAATAGGTACAACTGAAAACTTTATCATATAATCTCAAAGCCTTCAGCATAATACACGGCACACACAGAGTTCATCAATTTATGCATCTGCACCATAGGCTACACTGGAGTTTGTTACCAATGACAGCCCCCACAAGCAGTAATTTCTGCCCCTCATTATATGTAGAAATCCTGTTTAAAGACAAAACCGATAAGCACAGTGATCAGTTAGAGCTCCCTTTGCTGTTCATGCTTACACCCCTGTAATTCCCCGTTTACCTGGGATGTGCTTTGCCCAGCCAATGATCACCACCAGCTCCCTGTCTGCCAGGTCGCAAAGGGTTGTCAGGGCTTTGATGTCGCTCTCCGGCATGGTTGGATCAGGCATGGCATAAATCTTCTCTGGCTCAGCCACCAGCAAGTGGGAGACGATCTTAGTCACTGCACATTTCAAAGGAGAAGTTGTTGTATCTCTCATGACATAAGGTGTCATAACAGCCCTTTCTAGAAGAACCTTCCTGGGTAAGATGTGCCTACAGAGCCCATAGGACCTCAGAAATGGTTTTGGTCACAACAGGAGAAGATTAGGTTGCAGCTACACAGGCTGTAGTGATCTGCCTATGCCAAATCAGCTCTGCCCTGGGATGACAAAGGCAGGAAGCTACTGTAGGCTGTCAGCCACTCTCTCAGGTAGGTTCAACAAGGGGAGGATGAGGCATGAATAACCAGTTGGATGTGGAAAAGTTTAGAGAACTATGGGAATATGGAAGAGAGAAATCAGCATGGGACCCGTTCTGTTAACGTAGCTTGCACACAGGAAAAGATCAGGACATCACTAAATGGATTTACACCATCTCCTAGGAAAAGTCTGGTATTTAACCCCAGGTACGATTAATACAGACCTGGGCTGTACCTTGGGTGTACCCAATCTACTTCTGCACTATGATCATAAGAAAAAAATGCTAGTGCTGAAGATTACTACAGGAATCAAAAGTGCCAACTGCTCTGTTGTATGTATTGGGACCCCAATAAAAAAAAACTTAGTGGTTGCTCAAAGAACCGCAATTCAAGACCAATACATACGTGGCTTTTTAGCTGGAGGAGGGATCTGTAAGCTCAGATAAGTGCTACTCTCAGAATCCAGTCTCCTCTTGTATTTCTGGCGGCCTCCACGGACTCGATCCAGACGAACACCTGGAGGTAAAAAGAGATAAATCCTCATGATTACTTAGTGCCACAGGGATCCTTGACATGCAGATGCTAAAATTTGCTAAGTAAGAGGTTCCCAGCACTCCAGGGAGCTTTCCTCTCCCAAACACTTCAGATGTCAGCTGAACCCAGCAATCCCAATAATACCAGCTAGAATGCCTCCAGCTCTAACTATGCTGCTGTGAGCATTACTTTTATTCAAAACATTAATGAAGACAGAAATTAACCCATCCAAACTCTTGAATTGCCATTAATCTGACAGGCAAAAGAAAGGCTTCAGACCTCAGTGCCCCCTAAATGATCTTTCTTTTAAAAAGCAAGACTTAAAAAGGCAAACAAGCCTGCAGTTACAAAAATAAACTTTTAGATTGTTCTTACAAATGAAAAGTTAAATGTTCCATGACCTCTCACTGTTTGTATTTGAAAAAGTGACCTACAGCAAATAGATTATGAACTATGAATTCAACAAAGATGTTTCAGCCTTGATCAAGTAAGACAACAGTAACAAAAGTAGAACCCCCAAAAATAGAGACAACCTCTGATACAATAAAACAAAGATAAAGGTGAAGTAGGAAGACACTGAATAATTTGTTGTAGCTCTTTCAAAATGCAGTGAATCAAACTGTAAATAGCACGCTGAAAACAGTTCCCAGCGACTGGAAAGCACCAGTGACTGTCAGCATGCAAAAAAAAACATAGTGCAACACTGACAGATTTTGTATTAGTACAAAACCCAATGTTAAAAACAAATCACGAAAAAAGCCATAGATATTTGTCCAATTGTCAGCTATTTCTGGCCAGTCATATGGTCTCTGGTAATCAGTTCTTGTAAACAGGGGTAACTCCATCTTGCTTGGAGAAACTGCTATTGCAAAGGACTTTATAAATAATCTTTCAAGGTAAATGTAGGAGCATTCAAATAGAATAAAAATTTGCACTTACACTATACAAGTACTTCTTTAGAAACAAACATGCGTTTATCTAGTCTGATCATAGGAATCAATTATGCGATACACTTGCTAATCACATTGAGCCATTAATATTTTGCAATCAATCCACTATATAAACACAAACAACTAAAAGCAAACACTCCAAATCAGTTTTGAAGTGACATTTCTTGAACAACTTGTACACCTGAAAAAACCTGCAGTCTGCTGACAAATATTCTGCCCTAGAAAGAAGTACGTCTGTCACACTGTGCTTTGCAATGCCCACATACGCTCACCGGGTCGAGGAAAAGAGAAAGCTTTTACTGTAATGCTCACACCAGCCCCACTGGCACCACATGAAGCTGTTACCTGCCAGAACATCAAGATCCTGATACTCTTTGTGGCTGGAGCACCTAAACCAGCTTCTCTGACAGAGTATCAACAGCCTCACAACAGCAAGAATACCCAACATCGAGCAGGGTGACAGCACTCAGTTACACAGTTTGACAACAACATCTCTCTGGCAGCAGCAACAGCCACATGGAGGTCTGACATTACCTGTAAGCGATGGTGTGTGGGGAGAGAGGTTCATAGGCATGATGTTATTAATGCTATATAGCTGCTTCCTTTTAAGAGTCCTGCTGCTCCCATTGAGCAGGAGAAGCAGGAATGAGCAGGGCTGGAGCAATCCAGAGCAAAGGAACTGTGGCTGCTGTGGGAGGATGGCAGATGTTGAAGATGGAGAGAAAGACATGAAGTCGAATAGGTGAACTCAGATCAAACTGTGTAGTTTCCTTCCCCTGCTTCATTTTCTAGTTCTGACCCAGTCTGGAGAATTCACCGACACCCCCAAGTGTAAGTACCACTTTTCTCCTCCATTACAAGGCAGAGTTTCTGCAGATTTTGTCCATCGCTTCTTTTATCTCCATTCCCCGCAGCAGGTAGCCTCTTGGCGAGACTCTTTTCTGGGAGCCCCCACACATTCTAGAGAGTAACTTCAGAAAGGGCAGCCAGGAATCCCAAACCTGACATTATGTAGGGAGACCCCTGAGGACCAGTACTAACAAAGTTCTGGATGAAGCAGGAAACCTAATTTCCATACATTAATTCTTTCCCTCTATAAATATGCCCTGTTTTCCTAAGAAAGAAGGCCTCCATGCTCTGCCGAATGAATGAAACCCACCGAAAAGCCAGAAGGGGACAGAGAGATACCAATTTCAGGAATTGCCAAGTAAACCAAGTAAAAAGGTGTGAAAATTAAAAGGCTCAGGAATATGCTGTGCATCAGGAATACACTGTGCAAAGATCATGGAGGAATCCAGAACAGGACCTCAGGTCTGAATTACAGCTCCCCAGGACCCTCACAGAAGGAGGGTCACAGAGGGGTCCATCCCCTCACACAAGTACGCAGGATGCCATTGGTGCAGGGAGACACCACTCTCAGCCCAGGAGAAACCAATACACAGCCCTTCAAGGTGCTTTTGCTGTGCAGTTTGATAAGCGCTGGAGAGGAGAGGACTGGGAGGGGTAGGGAGGAGACGGGGGAAACAGCTCGTTTCCTTCTCCCAAGGAGAAGCATGCCATCCTCCAGTGCTTGGCAGGGGTACGGCTGCACAGGTTGCAGCAGTATTAGGGACCCTCAATCAGATTATAAGGACACAAAGGACTTAAGTGCATTAAAACAGATAAGAGAGACGCAGAGAGATTTACCCTCCATCCCTCCTTCTCTCACTGAGCAGATAGAGGTCTGTTTGCCCAAGGACTTTGGGTTGCTAATTTTGAAAAACTGTTTGTCCTCCTCTTGTTCCCTATCCTGTACGACACTCCTTGAGGCAAATGTTTTCAATCAGCGTTTGCAGAGCCATTGTTCTACCCTGTCGTCATCGCTCTCGCTGCAGAGCCGGTGAACAAGCTGACCCCTACGGAGCACATCCCAGCGCCAGTTGCTGAGTGCAGCGACCCGCAGGTGCTGCAGCAGGACAAAGCATGCCAAACCCTGAGTTCCTGACTGTGACGCTCTGGACATCATGACATCATTGCAAAAATCCTTTCTCCAAAGATCTGACAGCCTAATAAGTCACATCTAGATGGAAGGAAAAAACATGGCCAAAAATCAGGACCTGGTACTCAGCTGTGGTATTCAAGTGGTTTGTTAATACCTCCTGCGGTACTTTGCTCCGTGGTGGATCTTCAGCCGGGCAGGCTGGTTACCGTGCAGCTCTGGGGACGCACCAAAGGACACTCCAATGCAATGGGGCGGTGCAGTGGGTGAGCTCAGAGAAGCAGCATGAAGGAAAGCACTGAGCAGAGAAGAAACGGAGGGGGGACGTAAACTGAGATATGAATTGAAGTGGGAGAATGTAAGGAGAAGGGAAATGAAAGAGATGTCTGGAGCAAGGCTGCGTGGTTATACACTGTATACCGAAGGGCAGATTTCACACCAAACACGCAGTCAACCTCGGCTTTAACTGCAAGGTGCAGCAGCCACTTAGGAGATGCACCCAGTCCATAACGAAGTCTCTTACACAGCATTAGGTGTGACAGCCTGACAAACAGAGAGCAGTAAAAGAAAGCAGCTGCCTTCCAGCTCCTGCACAAACACATTTCTCACACAGATCCAAATCGGCCAGTTCCCATGAGAGAAGGCAGTCATCCTACAAAGTTGTCACCACCGTAGACACTCCTGGACCCCCCTCTTCTTGACAGTATCAGCAAGGAGGGGCTGCTAGAGCAACAAAGAAGGGAAGGCTCACATACACGTTGCGAGATGCAACAGTGCAGTGCAAATTTTGGGAAGTACCACCCCTTGATAACTGAACATTCTAGCAGCTGTTTCTTCACAAATGAAGGCAATCTGTGCTGGAAACATCCCCTCTCCTCCCACTCCTCTGTGTTGCAAGAAAGTGCTGCTGTTCATTGAATCTTGTTACGTTTTGGGGGACCTTGCACAACAGTCCTGCCATCCTGTCTGGCCCAGGTGTGGAGCTGAGCCCAGTGTCCGCTACAGGGACCGAATCCCAGCTCCCCAGCAGCACGCTCTCCGCTCCCCAGCCTGCCTGTGCCCCCTCTGACCTAGCAGGGAGGAGGGAAGGACCAGGACTTCTGCAGGACTTCTCAGCTCAGCATCCTGCCTGGGGTAGGGATGTCAGTTTTCTAAGCGTCCTGTGGGTGCCACTCGTGTTCCAAGCACTCTTGCAGAGAGATCTGTGCCAGCACTGAGCCTCTGCAGTGGGAGAGCTGATCTGCTGATCTGTTCAAGCTCCCTGCATTTCTCTGACGTGCCCCTCAGAGAGACGTCTGCCTGACAACTTTGGGATCAGATGTTCCCTTGCTGACTTGATAGCATCAGGCTTTGGGTTTTTTTCCTTAATGGAGTAAAATAATTCCAGCTTTTTTTAAAAGCTGGACCCAGGCCGAGTCTGTCGGAAGTAAAAATAGCCGAGTATGCAGAGGCGACAGCACACAGAGTCAGGTTTAGTTTCTCTTTTATTTTCTGCGGACTAAAAATACACTTAAAAGCCCTGTGAAGCTAAGCCCTGGCCAGTGGGAAATGCAGTCTAGGCCCAATATCAGCTGTCGCATCAAATTACTAGCCTCACCTCACCTTCCATCAAGTCCTGTCACATGCCCATGAATTGATAGGAACAGAAAGATCTATCTCGCCAAAAGAGTTAACGGAGGAGCCAAGCTACAGGGTTTGCATGGTACAGTATGTGTCCAGACCAAGAAAGGGACAACCAAAGGGAATGCAGGGTAAGTGCTGCCCAGGGAGCAACGCTCATGGGGCTGCTTTTGCTGAGCTTCACCAATACAGCAGCCAAGTCCTGTGCCCACTGCCCACCTAATCCTTGATCTGCAATTTCTGCATCAATCCTTGATCTGCCATTTCTGCATCAATACAGCCTGCTTGTTCTCCCAGGGTCTGAGATGGGATGGTGCTCTGTAGGTAACAGAGATGTCCTTGTCCCCAGGTGCCGCAGTCTAAAGTACAAGGACTGGCACTGTTCAAGGAAGCTGGAAGGTATAGGCTAAGAGCAGAGAAAAAAGGGAGAAAGTTGGTGCCCAAGTTGTCTCTCACAGAATTTCCCTCTTCCTTTCTGCTCTGAACTTCAGGAGGGACAACAGGATTTGGCAATGGGATGAGTGAGCCAGGAGAAGGCCTGTCAAAGCAACAGAGAGCAGTGATGATAAAATTTGGGCTTGCCAAGATGGGAAAAGAAACAGCCTAAAGGGGAAGGCATCTCTGTTTAATGAGTGGAGATGCTGAAACCTGCCTAGACTCTCTTTTGTTACTCTGAGATTCCTGCATGGAAAGGCAAAAAGATCCCTTTATACTATTAGGATCCTATACTGCTGCAAAAAGAGGCCAGACCCTGGAAAAATCTACTGGCAGATGACTGGTGTAATTATCCTACTCACTTGAAACAGACAAAAGTAACTTCAAGATTGCAGGTCAGCATGACCAGAAAAACCCAGCGACCAGCGTGGTGCAGATCAGCAAGCCTGGGAATGACACTTGTAATGGAAGGGTGGGGAACCAGCCTGGAGAGGTGGGCAGGTCACCAGAGGCTGTGAAAATGTTGATGCACATGCCTTAAGTTACCATCGAGCAGTGGGACATACATTCAGTCCTATCCCACTCTTGTTCACCTCGGAGGATCTTACCTTGTGTGTTGTCTTAACTGCATAAAAACTTGTAGCACAACGGCTGGGGTCTAAACACCCCTGGATGGCTGCGGCTTTTATCAGCTTCCTCTTTTCTGTACGTGTTATAAGAGCACTAAGCACAAATCCTGGTGACAGAACGCACAAAGTGTTTATCATAAACCTGTGTAGAAGTGAGTGATGCCTCTACAAACCCACACAGATGTACGTGGATGGGGCCTGGACTTGATATTTAAAAGAATGGAGGTTTAGTTAGGTATGACAAGAACCTAGATCAAACAATAATTCAAAATAAATGGGAGGAACCAAACTAAACAGATTGATAATCCATTGGATACGGCAGAAGGTGTGAGGAGGGTCCTGGATGCACCAGTCTTACAACCAGAAAACAGATACCAAATGCCATTAGCCCAATGTGCACTTTGAGGACAGCTCGCCCACTGGAAGCCTCCTCTTTGGAGACCTAACCGTTGCCCTGCCAAAAGCAGCACGTGCTCTGCATCATGCCACCACGCAGCCCAGACTCAGCCACATCACAAATACTCAGTTCATGCCTTGGAAGATAGTTGGGTGTAGATGATATAGACATCAAAATGCCACTAACTGCACCTGGAGATTCTCTTTCAAAGGGCGAAATGTTAACTGTTTTAAACACAGGGGTATTTTAGAGAAAGAAAAATAATTTTTCATTTTTTTTTTTTTTTTTTTTTGTTTGGATGCCTCCAATAGTGATATTTCTGGCACCGGCTGGAGGCAGAATACTCACTCTATAAATACAAAACCATTAAATCACATGCAGCAGCAACCTGATCAGGGCTGCCTTTTAATTTCCTGACATGAGCTGGCCACTAACCCAATTACCCAGAATCCCTGGAGGAGCCCTCATCCTTCCCAGGAAGCACAAAGCAAGAACCCGAGCATATTGCAGGGATGTCAGTTGAGCTTTCACTGAAATCAAATATCTTCTTGAGAACACATGGCCTTGTAGCAGGGATGGGGGCAGGAGGGAGGGGCTGCTGGAAACACTCTGCTCCATTGAGAGATTCTTCCACTTGAAAACAGAAATGAAACACTGTCCCTTTGGTTATGTTGCTGAAAAGGAGCTCTGCTCTTGATTCAGTTATCTGGATTTTAATGAAGGATGACGACAAAGTTACTAAATGGAAGTAGTTTGAGGTTGCCAGTACTTGGAATCCCTTGTTTAGATACTAGATGACTGCCACCAATCTGTAACATCGCAGAGTGGAGCCTCTCCAGGGTGACAGATTTGTTTCCTTGGGAAACATTTACACCACCAGTCACTGGCTGCAGCTGGTAAGGGAAAAAGCAGAATTAGGAGTAAACTCTAGGAAAGTTCCACTGGCTACAGGGCTTCCTAAACAGCCAGCGTCTTGAACAGGAGGAGCGTGGATTTAAGAGACAGCCACTTCTGAAATGTGGAGATGAGAGGCTCGCCATCTCTGAAGTGGGGCCACCTCCAATATTCACAGAGGTGCATGCACTTAGGCGGCACAAGGGTTATCAGATTGTTACAAGTTCTTTGGAGGTAAGAGTATTTCCAAGGACATGGGAAATAGAAGGGAAAAGGGAAGAATTAAGGGGAAAATTAACTGAATCAACTTTGTGGCTCTCCTCTGCTCACTTCTCATTCGTATTTCGCTACCTGCAGTGTCAGTATCCACACATTCCAGAAATTACTACATCAAAAATTAGATTAGACAGATAGGAGCCCAAGAGCTTGGGGGATTTGTAACAAAGAATTTGGGTGCCCTGTTGAATTTTAACACATTCTCCAGTACTTCTTACAGAAATGCATTAGGAGCAAAGGAACAAAGCCTGGGAAAGCAGCAGCAGTGTGGAGGGCAAGGCTGTGAGGTCGTGTTTAACCACCCAACATCCAAAATCAAACCTTTGAGCCCACTTACACAAGCCATGTGTCATCTGAAATTACATCTACCACTTGAAGGTAAACAAATTGCTGTAGAACAGAAAGGCCATGAGTAGCTAAAGCGTGAATGGCAAGGGTATGTTCTCCCCAAAACTGACAAGATATAACGAGGTTTTAAAAGAGACCTGCCAAATTGCTGAAATTTCTCTATCTATCATTCTAGAGATGAAGAGAGAGCAAGATCTACTCTGTAAAGCCCAGAGTTCAAAAGCTACGTTTTGGTCATTGTGGGCACAAGACAAACAGTGCTGGGAGCCCAGAGAGGCGATGGGGTGGCCAAAACCAGGGATGCCCAGCTCTGACCAATGCCTCTCCTCCGCAAGCTGCAGGGCATGCTGCCTTCGCTGGCCATGCCCACTGGCCAGGCACGTATAGATATCTCTGTTTGGGGTCAGCAGTATTATGGGTTGCTCAGGATTCTTTGATTTTTGTAGAGCAGGGAGGCATGCACTTCTACTGGATGAAGATGTGAAGATGCCCCATCTCCCACTACCTGCAGGCTGTACTTCAGCTACGCCAAGAGTAACAGGACACAGGTTTTCCGAGGACAGTGCGTCTTCATAGGAGCACTAGGACTGGAATCCCGGACTCCAGATTCAGCAGCTTCTTATCTGAGCCTGCTAGTGAGGGTCTAATTAATGCTCTCTGAGGGCACACTCCAGATGGAAGGTGAAAGTGAGAGACAGGCAGCCAGACAGGCCAACACTTCAGACATCTGAGCCAGTTGGGCTCCGTGAGCAGAGCTTTCTGCCTGCTGCTTTCCCCAGCGAGTCTCGCCTGCCCTGCAGCGTCACACCAGGAGAACCTGAGACAGCAAAGCTCTGGTGTCCATGCAGTTTCCTTGTTGCAAAGCATTGATCGGAGCTCTCTCAAAGAAAGTGGCCTGGATATCTGAGACAGCTATTGATTGCTGCATTGGCTCTCTTCCTGCCCTGATCCTCATTCACTCGGCATTGCCTGAATAACCTACACTTCCATGTTAGGGGCAGTCACCCCAGATCTTAAAGGGCTACATTCACAACTACTCACCCAGCTGTACCCCATGCAGGCAGGAGAGAAGATGCCCGGTGACTCTCATACACATTCCCCAAGGGGAGGACTTCAGTCTCTCCTGCAGCAGCAAGCTGAGCATTTCAATCATAAGGCAGAAGCTTGAGGTCGTGGTTACCTGTTTTTACCACCTTTGAATACTGGCCTTCTGCTGGAAGAACAGGCTCACACCATATGCCCAGTGGGCAGGACGCGGTGTGTACCTCATGTATGATGACAATAACCAGGAAAATCATTCCTCCCTTAAAGAGAAGAAATCATGAAGCCCATAATGAAGTACTAATGGAATATTGTACTCCTTCAGTTTCTTTACGCAGAAATGCCCTCACTGTTAGCAGCCCAGTGCCAAAGACATCAGGGAGAAACCTATCAAGAGAATGACTGGTTTCTAGATCTCACCTTTAACCACAAGACCATTCAAACTCCTGGTAATCACGCAGGAGAAAGAACCTAGCTTATCAATCTCCTACCATGGAGGAACCCAAGGAAGAAAAGAGAGAGGTACACTGAGGTGAAGCAGGAAAGGGAACTACTGAAAGGAAAAAAATCATAGCTCAAGTATCAAGACACATTGTGTCCTAATGAGTGCTTGGAGACGGCAGATTAGGCTCTCTGGGGCAACCAAGACATCAGGGATTTTAAAAACAGTTAAACTACTAGAAATGTACAGCTAGGAACATTCCTGCCCTGGCAGGGAAAAAGGACGGATTAGCAAATAGGATGACAGAGCAGAGATGGAAAAGACCAATGAACCTTTTCTAATCCAAAGTCCCTCGTCAATTCTGCATTTTTGAGCAAGTCAAACAATTACGGATTTATTCTTTCCAGAAACTCCTGGCTCTGTGGAGACGAAAGACTATAAAACCATTTTCCTCCCTTTTTGGATTCTGCTTTTAAAGATGTGTATTGATTGAATTCTGTATACTAATACTTTGTGCTTCCACCAGGTTTCACATAAGGTTAACTAACCAGTCCTCACAATCCTTTTGCAAAGAAAAGCAGTATGACCTTCATTACTCAGCTTGGGAAACTGAACAGAAGAATGAGTACAGAAGATGCCTTTCTAACATCACTTGACCACTCTGTGTTAGGACTCAGGAGTCCTATTTGCAGATTGCTAGTGTAGTCTCCTCTGCTCCTCTTCATACAGTCATGTGCTCTTGCATCCCACTACTATCAATAAATCTTTATACTGTATATTCCACAGCTTTGAACATTACGGGCAGGATCACAGATACACTCACATCAATAGCAAACCACCCTTCCCCAGCGGCCTTAATGATGCTGAATCAATCCCTATATGAATAACTAAATACACTTCAGCACAAGAGCAGCCTTAGAGTCAAATTTCAGTTTGCCATGAGTAGTATCCCATGGGGTTCAGGAGTCTACGCACCCCATGGTACGAGTGAACCTACAGTGCTTTCCAACCTAACTCTGCTCTGGAAGGAGTTAACTGTTTTCACATGACTTGGAGGCTAAGCCACAAAATCCTTCACAGGACCCTGCTCTAGACTGTGTCAAACTCCCAGAACTGGAAGCACAGGATGCCCTGGCTACACAGTCAGGCATGCCAGCGCCGGCTCCTGTGACTACGCTCCCCCACTTGCCAGCTCCAAGAGGCTCAGCTTCTTGGATGCGGGGCAACATAGGCACAGGCAGCCAGCAAGCCGGGACCCAGGCTGCTGCTCTGCAGGATGACTGGAGCAACATCAGGCTTTTAGGGTTGTTTTATGAGATTCATATAAGCAGGTTAAAGCGCACCACCAATCCACACACCCACAAAAGCCAGCGTCACTAGTGAGAACTGTCGTATGGGTGAGGGGATATATCCTCTCCCTGAACTAACACATGCAGAGAAGCAGGTTTCCAGTGGTCCCTCTTTAAGTAAACAGGGTTTAAATCTAATCTACATTCTTAACAACACTGGCTGCCATCAACTTGCCTCTCAAGAAATGAGAGAGCCCTGGCGCAAAGCAATACATGCTCAAGTGACATTGTAAAATTCATCACTAGCTGTTATGATGGCCTGGAAGTAAGCTGTGTGCTGGTAACACGGCTCCAGTGTACAGGTCTTGTGCAGACCACAGCCAGCTGCTGTTCCTTCTGCTTAAACTGAGGGGACTGTGCTCTGCCAGGTACAGCAATACAGAAGGTTACATGCAACACACTTCTCCTTCCTTCCCCTTCCTCCCCTCCATGCCTCTCCCAGAGGGACCCAAGAGAAACAAAGCTTTAAAGTCAATCCATAAGGATGTGTTTAATTGCCACTGAATTCCCTGTGGCTCCTCTTCAACGGACAAGGATTGGGGAAGGGCACAGCAGGAGGAAAAGCAGCACAGGAGAGAAGCTGAACACTGATCTTAGAGTGCCAAACAGATCAATAGGCTGAGCAAAGAGCAGGTTGAGCATGCAGGGCAGGGGACCCACAGTTTCCAGACAAACCTCTACTACCCACCATTGTCAGAAAGTCTTCTGACTGGGAATATGGGCAGACCCTCGTTGCACACTATGCCGTAACTCTGCATTAACTCCACCCTTCCCTTATGAAGCCCAGCCAACCCAGTCAAGATCACGCAAGAGCCTCTCCTCCCCCACACTGCAAAATTACCTGGGGAGCAAGAAGAACAACACCCTCCAGCCTGGAGTTCCTTTGGGAAAGGAAAAAGTCTGGAACAGCCAGTTTCATGTTATTTGTCAAATTTACAAGTGCTAGAAGTAATACACTAGCATGAGGGTGTTGACTAGAACCACTCTCCTCTCTGGACAGTCCTCTTGGTCACTGGCCATTCTGACTCCTCTACAAAACCTGTAAAAAGATACCTTCAGAAAGCCAGCGAGGACAAACATGTAGATAGCCTAAGAGATCCTGCAAGGCCTGGGGACCCAGGTGCTGTTGCAACAGAGAACAATTCTCAGTCTGACTCTGTCTTACCTTCTTTTAGCATCCCCACTTTGAGGCATTTCATGAAGCGACAGGCCTGACAGGACTTGCGCCTCCGTTTCGTGATCTCACATTCATTGGTGGCCGGGCAGCTGTATTCAATATTCCCTGCAATCAAACACAGAGATGGTCACCCAGGAACCATGTGCTCCCCACTGATCCTGGGACAGGCTGTAGTGCCCAGACATTCTCACTGCCATCAGTCTGTACATGATATGTGTTTGCTCACTCATTTGCACACAACACATACTCTGAGACCACGGCCAGCTGATGATGGCTCTCAGAGAGCCCAGCACTACTTATTAGAAAACATGTCAGAAAAAAAAGCAATAATGCTCTAAATATTGGGAGAAACCTGTCCATCCATGTGGCTCACTGTAATGCTGGGCTTTCAGGCATAACGTGTCCTCCAGGCACGTCACCATCTCTTGTGCTGCATCCCTTATAACCTGGCCTATCCACTGAAGTCCAGGGTTCAGAGTAGAGGCAGCTGAGACATTAGCAGCACTCCCTTTGCCGCCAGTATTGCTCCATGTCTGTGGGATGGATGTCACCTCTCCTTTCTTGCCTTCCTTTGAGGACCAGAGAGCTCAGGGATGGCATTCCCTCCTTTGATTCCTCTTGCCAGCTAGTGCACTACAGGTGGCAGGGAAGCAGTAGGTTCAGATTGAGAAAGATGGATAAGACAGTATGTAAAAAGAACACAGGCTCTCTATGAAAATCTTTCCAGTTTTACTTTATTAGGACCTGTGAACCTGTCTTTCATCCCTCTCCAGAGAGTATCAGCATTTCTTTCCTCACTCCTTTTCACTTACGATCACCTCACAGAACCTCACAACACTGTCTCTGAGACAAAACAAGGAAAGAAGTATCTCAAACTTATTTCTAGTCACATCATACTTTATCATAGGCCAAGCTGGACATGACCCAGCAATGTGCACTTGCAGCCCAGAAGGCCAACTGCATCCTAAGCTGCATCAAAAGAAGCACTGCCAGCAGGTCAAGGGAGGTGATTCTCATCCTCTATGTGGCTCTCATGAGACCCCCACCTGGAGTGCTGCACGTAGCTTTGGGGTCCCCAGCATAGAGATGTTGGAGCGACTCCAGAGGAGGGCCACAAAGACTACCGGAGGACTGGAGCACCTCTGCTATGAGGACGGACTAAGAGAGTTGGGGTTGTTCAGCCTGGAGAAAAGAAGGCTCCGAGGGGACCTTACAGAGGCCTTCCAGTACCTAAAGGGTGCCTACAAAGTCTGGAAGGGAATTTTTTACAAGGGCATGCAGTGATAGGACAAGAGGTAAAGGCTTTAAACAGGAAGAAGGTAGATTTAGATTACATATAAGGAAGAAATTATTCTCTGTGAGCATCGTGAGGCACTGGAACAGGTTGCCCAGAGAAGCTGTGGATGCCACATCCCTGGGAATTTTCAAGGCGAAGTTGGACGAAGCTTTGTGCAACCAGGGCTACTGAAAGGTGTCCCTGTCCATGGAAGGGTGTTTGCAACTAGATGATCTTTAAGATCTCTACCAATCCAAACCATTCTATGCA
Organism: Cuculus canorus; assembly: GCF_017976375.1. Classification (NCBI taxonomy): domain Eukaryota; kingdom Metazoa; phylum Chordata; class Aves; order Cuculiformes; family Cuculidae; genus Cuculus; species Cuculus canorus. The sequence continues at coordinate 68,249,411 of NC_071405.1, read as the reverse complement.
TGCAACTGAAACATGGATGCAAGGGTCTGATACAAGGATGTAAGTGGAATTATGCTAGATCACAGTGTAATGCGACATTTTTTCAGCCCTAGAAGACAACAAACAGAAACGGCTGTGTCCACTTTGCTATTCACTTTGGAGGTGATGTTTCTGAAAAGGGCTGTTCAAAGTCTGCTGTGGAGCAGGACTAAAAATCTAAGCTTGACAGTGATGCATTGACCATGACAATATATTTAAGGCAGTCTAGCAAGTGGGTAAATCAGGCAGCTCTGAAAAGGATTTCTAATCTCTACAGTCAGCTCAGAAGAAAGGAAAAGTTGGCTTGGTGGTTTAGAGCAGGAAATTGAGATTCAAGAGTTCAATCAGTGCTGTAGGGAGAAGAGAACATACGTTATGGACCCTGTATACCATCAGATTAGAAGTAGAGCTTACAATTTAGCAGCACCGGGACAGGACTTGATTTTTGTTCCTACTTCTGTAATGGATTTCGATGTTGTGTGCAAGACCCTTCCTTCCTCTAAATAAAGACCAACAATCTGATACATATCAATCTCTTGGGGTGCTGGTTAGACCTTGAGGCTAACCAAGCATTTGGAAAGCCCATTGGGAATTTGAGTAGAAATACATAGCACAGATTCAAAAGGAAGAAAGCACCATTTGATTTATCTTGCTATACTTGGTCCATGCTGGGTGAAATCCCAGCAGCACACAACCCCCAAAGCCTAAAGGTGATCTGCCTGCTAGTTATAAACCTTCTACCTCTTGCCTCTTGTTTTATCACAAGAACTGCAACTTGCCCCTAAGCTCCAGCCCAGCCACCCCATTCTCCACCACTGCTCATCTGCCCCCAAAACACAGTTTGTCTGCAGGAGCAGTGTGTGCTGCACAAGTTGCTTCCATTCAGACTGTATTTCGTCATTGTGCAGCACCTGAATTTCAATAGCCAGCAATGTATCAACATTCTCAGAGAGCTGGAAATTGAGATTCAGGCTTGATCTCAAGGTAATAAACAAACTTCTGCTCTAGACATAGAGATTCAGCACATTACAGACCTGTGAGTACAGAATCCTGACCTCATCACCGAACACTTTGCTGTGCCCCACACAGGAAGGAACAGAGTAGGAACAAACACGGGATAAAACTCAACACAGTCTCACTTTGGAAGGTTTTGCCTTAGTTTCAGTGCCCACTTCTCTCACCAAAGCTAGGATCAGAGTTCTGGAGAGATGTAAGATTTCATATTTTAAGGTCCCAAGAGTCAAAAATGTGCCCCCTAACATAGAGACACCAAGGGCATTAAGCCCTTCCATCAGCAGCAGGCAGTGACAGCCCTCATCTAGCAGCTCAAGGTCCCTCTACACTGCGTCAAGCAGGTTCTCCAGCTTCCTGATGCCTCCAGCCCATGGATCCTTGACGAGCAAAGAACTGGAAATGGTCTACAAAACCCATAACACAAATAATTGTGATAAGATCAGAGTAAGTGTAGGTACTGGTTACCATATACACCCTGTATGTACAGCTTGAATAAACAGTTCTCAAAAGCAGTATTGTACTGGAATCATGACTGTTAAAGGAGCAGAGTCAGAGGAGGGGTGAGCACGGGGCAATCTGCACTTCCTGGATGGCAAAGCAGTGGCCACCACGTAGTGCAGTAGCCATGTGGCTTGCTGGTAAGCACAGGTGAAAAAATACACCCAGCACTGGTGAGACATCCCATTTCAGCAAGCTTATCGCCTTCACATGTGAAACAGACTCATGTGCACCTTCCACAGGAGAAGGGAGAAAAAGAAAAAAGCACCAGCAGCTGCATCTTATAACCCTCTCTACAGACTCAAATTCTAGAGGTGAGGCCCATTGTACCCTTTTTACCCAAGACAATGTGCCAAAGTAAATGGAGTTTTATATCAGGCCCCAAAACATGCTCTGTGCTGCATGGTTTGAGAGCTACAGCTGAGGGCAGACCTGCCCTTATTGCAGGAAGCAGGGACATCACCAGGGAAGGGACAATAGCATTACCCAGGCAGAACTCGTCCAAGAAAAAGTATCGTCTTGAAAACTTTAACAAAGTTCTCTGACTTTTTTTTTTGTATGTCTCAATTTCTTTTATGGGTCCTGGGGCTGGCTGCCAGCACAGTGAGCTGCTCACAGCTCCCTGTAATTTCTATAAGTGCCCTGTGATAAAGTGATGAGATTAACTCATCGAAATTCCAGCAGGCTCCCAGCAGCTGGCGGTCACACCACCAGCCTGGCTGCCAGCACAGGGGGCTCAGAGAGAGCTTCCCCTTCGCTGCAGCAGCTGGGGGAGCATCGGCACACAAGGCTGCACACGGACAAGTCTGTATGCAAACAGAAAATTTGAGTCAAGTCTCTGTGTTGGAACTGTAGATTATGTGACCCAGAAAGAGAGGGCAGAAAATGGGATAAGACAAGGACTTGCTTTGAACTGTTCCTTGTTAAAAGGAATTTCTTCGACTCAGACAATATTTACATTCGATCTGAAAAAACTGCTAGGACCTCACTGATGCCAATGCACAAGATTTACCTGAAAAACAGCTTACAAAAATCAAGTGGTAGGTGACCAGATCAGAGTTTGAATTTATTCTAAGCCTTCACACGTTGCCTTGGAACACAAATCACTTCCTCTCTGTGTCTTATATTGCTTGTCTGCAAAATGAAATGAGCACCAAACCTACCTTCTGGGGAGACTGAGTCTTGTTTCGCTAAGGTTTAACTGTATTTTAAACCTTAAGAGAAGATGCTAAGAAACAGCGAAGGACTATTAAAGTGACAGATCATGGTTTTTATGCTGGAGAACTATCAAATGACCCTATTTTCTGTAAAATTAGACGTTTGTTAAACAGTTTGGAATATAATTTCCAGTGCAAATAATAGGAGCACCTGAAAATTGCATACCAGAGCTTGGTCACTCAGGAGACCCCACAGTCAACATACCTCTCTAGAAGAGGAGGGACTGGGAAGAGGACAACGGCTCCCTGAGCTTGGGGAGCACAGTAAAGTCCCACCCAGCTCCTGTTTAAATCATGGACAGGTCTCCTCGGGGTATCTGAGGTCAGAATTACTACAACACCGAGAGTACAAACTGTCCCCCATTTACTGACCTGGCCTTTCGATAGGGAAATTCGAGAAAGATTAAATAGATGTAGCCAAGAAAATCTTTAAAGCTAAAACATTTTCAGCTTCTCTTTCCTAAAGAAACCTCCCTATTTCTCCTCTGTTTCTGGTTTCTTCTTCATTGCTTTTCACCATTCTTTCTCTCTCCTCACCTTTCCTTGTATACTCTGTCCTGCTCTGCACTGCTGCACACAGACCTCTCATCTCTTTCTCTGGTGACTCAGAGGGCAGCTTTTCCTGAATTTCAGGGGAAAACCCAGATTCAGACATATCTTCCGTTAAGTTTCAAATCTCATTCATTCAGATCATGTTTTTCACCTTGGTGATCTCACACAGCGTGCTACAGTTATGCCCAGCAATGTGGTGCCACTTTCTGCTGGACCTACGGGGCCAGAGATGTGAGAGAAGGAATTCCCAGGGAAACCTATTACATAAGCACCTCAGCTCATGCATTTGTTTCATCTTATCCCAATTTTCGTAATAATTGTACACTGCCCTCAGGGTTGTTTTGTTGTTGTGGGTTGGTTGGGGGTTTCTGGCTCTGGTTTGTTTGCTGTTTAACAAGAACTGCTTGCACAATCCCGCAGCCTTAGGAAGGTCCCATCAGGCAGTCAATGCCTCCGTGTACTGCTTCTGCATGACTGGGACAGTCTGCAGGAGAAAACAATCTGACTTTTCAAGAAGCCACTATCTCCGATTACACTTTCATTTCAGTACCCACAAGCTTTTGTCCTGAATCTTTTTTTATCTCCAATTCCAAAGGTAAACAGATCATTTGGGTGTTTCAGTGAAAAGGGACCTGAAAAGTGTAAAAAGGCCCTCAGCGAGTGCAGTGCCAAACCAACAGTTCCTCTGCCCAGGCTGCCCAGGGAGGGGGTCGAGTCGCCTTCCCTGGAGGTGTTTAAGGAACGGGTGGATGAAGTGCTGAGGGACATGGTTTAGGGAGTGTTAGGAATGGTTGGACTCGATGATCCAATGGGTCCTTTCCAACCTTGCAATTCTGTGTGCCCTCAGCAGGCACCAGTCTGACCGCTTCGCACGGTCAGGATGGGAAACGCTGCTACTATGCATGGAATGGATTCTCTGTTACCTCCCACTCATATCAGCCCTTCTAACTTAAGTCATCGTAGCCTGGGCCTGGTGTGAGGGAAGGTACTCTGCAGAAATCAGAGGAAAATCTCTCCAATGATCCGTACAAAGCAAGAGAGGTTATTTTTTAAGCCACGGTTTTCAAAGAAAGAGATTCAAATATTGACCCTGTAAACCTGTATTTAGGCACTTGAATAAGTGACCTGAATTTCAGCAGTGCTGTGTTCTGCTTCCAGGTACGTGTCCCTGATCTAGGCGTCTGAGTATACAGAAGCATCAAGAGAGGCTCCTGTTTTAGGAAAGAAAAAAAATCAAAACAAACAACCCCCCCACACACACCAAAACAAACAAAAAAACCCCAACAAAAACAAACCCCCAAAATTCCTCACTGTAGTGAATGCTTTTATCACTTGCAGGAAAATGAGATTTTGGAAAAGCAGGTGAGATAATCCCTAGTGCTTGGATTAACCAAAATTTTACTTTATCCAGTTTATACAGTAAGAAAAGCAGAAATACGAGGACCAAAGCTTCGGGATTACTGATGCTATGAGAGGAAAAAGGCGTAGCTACAGACATAACACCTGCCCTGTTTGCCTCCTCAGGGTGGCACGCTTGGCTCCTGCTCCACAAAAAAAAGACTTAAGACATTTTGCACAACCTCAGTTAAACGAGCCTCCTGCTCACACAAGGATGCAGGAGTTGGGCCCCGGGGCTCCCTATGGGCAGCAAGTTTGTCTGTAGGGCTTCTGACACAGAAATTTTGAAGCTCCACAGCAAAGATCCTTCTGCACAGCGTTCTCTGTACAGATGTACTGAGGCAAAAAGAAAACACAAGACTCAGAGTTGATTTGCACTGAAGGTGTTTTCCTGAACCCAGGTGCTAGAGCTGTGAATAGTAAGCAGCACCCAGGCATTATATCCAGGGAATACTGCACTTCCCCTGATTACGCTTCAGAAGTTTTTTTTGAAAGCTCAGGACATCTCCTAGTTTTTGACTGTGAACTCCTACCTGAAAAGCCATGGACACCTTTCAGAGAAGGACAGAAGGATAGGACAGTGCCTGGCTGCCGTGGCCACTACTGTAGGGACACAAAGCCTCCCGTCTGCATCTCACGGGCCCTTTGCTGATCCTGTAGATGGTAATGCTCTTCTGCCTCAGAAAAGGAGCAAACTCTCTCAACCATTCCTCCCTTCCCAGGAGCCACTCTAACCACTGTAATAACAACTGGGAAGCCCTAGAAGGCTATGGATTTTGTAACAAGCCTGTTATAAATCCCTACAGGTCTTCTGAGCTGTATTATCCACATTTTAAATCCCTTATTAGTGTTAGGGCATCCCAGTACAGCTGTTGTGTTGCTACACTCACTGACTTTGAAACTTCCAAGACTCACGCAGGAAACCCACAAAGGCAGACGTATTCAGAAGATGATGGTAAATGTGTTTCTTCTCTCTGACTCTTCCAACAACCAGTTCTCCTCAAAATCACTCCTTGCAAGTCCTGCTGTATCACCTTCCAAGCACAATAGGAGACGATTCACAAAGATCAGAGAGAGAAATCTTAATTCAGACTTATTTTCCTGAGCTTTAAGCTTTTCTTTCATATCAATGGGGCATTTCAGAAATAGTCTTAATATTCACCATTTGAAGATGAAAAATAGATGCTAAGAATATGTTGAACAATAAAGGACTTGTGTGGTTACATAGCACTGTTACTAGTAAATATCTAGACAGGCAAAACTACCTACTAGCTGTACTGACTGATGAACAAAAGATAACAACAGTATATTCGATTGATATATAATGTTCTACCTACTGAGAAAACTATTAAAAAATGTATAAAGTAGACTTAGATTAAGAATTTGTATCCTGTAAGAAATCCAGCTTTAGCCTTTGTCCTAAATTTAGATAAAAGGATTAGAGAGGATTTCCATGGAATAGGAATTCAGAAAGTTTTAATTCAGAAATACCCATAACCTTTCACATAACAGATTCATTCCATTACATTCAACAAACATGAAATTCTAGGTTTCAAATCAGACCTCTCTTAAGCACCAAGAGCAGCATATTACAACACAGCCCAAATTCAAATTCTCTGCTGCCTTCACTAGATCGCACATTCCACATTATTCACAAGGTCAGTGATGTCCATGACACAGGTTTTGTGGACAACACTTGCATTATGGAAGTGAATGCAAACTGCCGCTAGTATATAGTGGAGATCCATAACATTCCCACAAAGCAATACAATGACAGAGAAATAGGATTGAAGTGTTGTGAAGCAACGCTGGCTGACCGAAAAGGCTTCAAAAGGCAGTTCAGAATTTCTAACTGCCTCAAAGCATGGGAAGTCCAGCCCTCACGTTCAAAATAACATGTTCAGAGAGAAAGGTCTGCAGCCCAGTGGCACACGCTGCCATCGCATCTCAGGTTTTTGCCTTTCCATCAAGCATTTCCAGTGCTGCAAAGTGGAAGTAGCACACAAGTTTCCAGACCTTGATCGCTCTCTTGCGCCATGTAGCACAACATGAGAGAGGTCACAGGTGTGACCATCCCTGTGGTAAAGGTTAGGATGTGTTGTGTGATCCTGGCTTAGTTCAGTAAAACCGAACACTCCAATTCAGCTTGAAGTCAATTACCAGTTTGGATTTTCCCAGCTTCTTCTTTTCTCCTATCATCAAAATTTGGCTTGGGGAATTCTGACTTGGTAAAAATTCTGCTTCTCTTTGGAATAATCCTAATGATGGTAAAGTCCCACACAATAATAGTAGTGACCTCAGAGATAACCAGCCATGTCCATGCTGGCTTTCAGCCTATCTTCTCCCTGTTACTTGAAAAGCAATAGCTCCTGTGCTGTCCAGGAGAGTCTGGCCTCACCTGGCCAAGGGGGATGAGTTGGAGAGCTGTCAGGCTCAGAAAAGGCCTATAGCTTGGATGTTCATTCTTCCCACTGCTGTAGCAGCATCAGGGAGAATGGAGAAGCTATTGCAGGATCTTTCTGCCTCAAGACATGTAGGTTTTACTTAAGCTAATGCTGCTAAAGAAAAATAACAGGCAGACTGGGGTCATTTGTAGCAGGCAATGGGGGACTAATTGGAGGGGTACTTAGTGTGAAGTTTCGCTTCATGATCAGGGGTACCTAGACAGGGCTGTGGTAGTCTATCCACGCAGGTTAGATTTAGACTCATTTTACAGCAGCATGCACACCTGTTACTTCACGAAGTTACCAAATGTAGGGCTAGCAGATTAAGTACTCTCATAACAGTCATTAGTTTTCCATCTTTCAATATACAAACACAGCGAAGTGAAGTGGCTGGTTTGAGACCACAAAAGGCTAATGATGAATTTACCTACTACACCTCCCAAGCACATGGGAAATACTGGGGTTGTAGCTCCATCTCTTTGCTCAAACCTTTGAGACAACACCATACCCAGATACCAGAATCATGGCAAATCTTTTGATACTAGTAAGGAATGTAATTGTATAACATACCCATCTGGGTGCTTTCGCACAGCCTACATCAATGTTAGGCAGCCTGGATTAAGATTTTCCCACTTCTCCAGTTAAGATGCTTAAAGACATCCACTGAAGATAATAATTGCAAGATGAACAACTTTTGGAAATGCTTTTTGCCAGTTGCTGTCCCTTTCACATGATCCTTAAACCCTCTTCCTCTGCACACTCAGTGCTGTGCTCGGATATTGCACTGCAGCGGAGTCCGAAGAACAGTGCATTTCTTGAATCAACCAAACTCTGCAGCCCTATCCGCTGCTCACCCGCTGAGCTCAGTCCTCAGCTCCACAGCTGAAATTGCTCCTCCTCAGGCACAGCACACTTCACTCTCGGGAATAGAAGCATTTTGGTACCTCAGCCACCAGCTCAAGCTGATGACAAGAAATCTCCACTTATTCCTTCCCCCCACCTGTTACACAGTAAGAGGCAAATGAGTAGGGACCCACAAGAAGAATAGGGCTGTGCTGGGAAGAGGGGGTTGGAGGGAAGCACTCTTTCTTGGGATTAAGTCAGCTGACATATCACCCAGGCTCTAGGTACTGCTGTCCTGCATAGTTTTCTTTCCATTTTCTCTAAACACACTTCCAAAGTTCCCAGGTCTTTTTATCTCTCTCCAGGTTAGGGCTCTCTTCTGCTCTGCCACAGAAGTGTTCCAGTATCACTCCCACGAGGGGTTAGTTTCTCAGTTTCTTCCTATATAAGGAGCCCTTAGGGCTTTGCTTGGGAGTACTACCTTGTCCCTCCTTTAGCACCTGAATGTGCTAAAAAGAAACACTGGGAATGGGTCCAAGTACTGCAGAAGGGACAGAGTCAGTGCTGACAGTCAGAAGTGCAAATAAAAGTTCACGTACAATCACGGGAGATTCAGCAATGACAAACCACAAAAACCCTACCAGGGAACAGGCTAATGCCCTAGAGATGGCCATGGCTTCAGAAGAGTCAGTGGGGCAATACAGAGTGATTATTTCCACAGCTGGATGATAATAAGGAATCTAAGAAATTAATAATCTAAGAATAATCTAGAATCTAAGATAATCTAGAATCTAAGAAATTAAGTCAGAAATAGTGAATTCTGCAGAGACCTGGGACAAACTGAACCCTATGCTGCTCTGTCCATCGAGTTGAACATCCCCAAAGTGTAAAAAGGCCCATTCAATGAACAAAAACTCTCCCCAAACATGGATTTCTTTCATTTCACAGGAGACAAGAAAGTGTTGGTGCGGTGGGTTGACCCCAGCCAACAGCCACAGCAGCTTGCTCACTGGACATCTGTCTCCAGTCAACCCACTATGGCTGGGTAAACTCGATACGCTTTACAATGGAAGGTGAATGATCCTGCTTTTTTCCCAGTTACAGAGTGTAGGAAATAAAGAGTATTTGTACATCCAGGTGTTTTGGCTCACATGGGGCTTGCTTGTGTGAAGTACACCCAAGTACCTGTGGGCACTGGAGCTCGCCTGGATGCACCCGCACCTTTGGCTGTACCGTTGTACCTGCGTGTGTGCACATGTGCAGCAAACCTTTGGCAGTCAGGAGGCAGTCATTTACCTCACATGTGGATCGTGTTTGCAGGAGCAATGCACTGCAATTCATCTACACATACATGCACTGAGGCTTTCAAAATTACCTGAGAACTTTCTCTTCCTTGGTAAGACTGACAAAACCTGGGTCTCTCTCTCCCTCTTGGTGCCTAAATACTAGATCTTCAAATAAGTTGCATCTTAATGGAAAGGGTTAGTGGGAAAGAAGGAACACAGGATTGGTCGCATCCAAGTGCCCTGTCCAGCTTTGCGTTGAGGTCTGTATGGAATCCACGGCCACAAATTTTAACTGGCAAGACAGAGGGAGAACCTCTCTACTCCTATAATGCTGGAGTTTTCACTTCAAGATGCAAATATCTCGAAAGAGATGACACCTCTAGGCAGGGCTATCTTCTTTTCTAACGGGCCCTAAAAATACCTTCATAGCACAAAACATTTCCTTTCCAGGCTTAACTCCACTAGCAGCCACATTATTAGGGTATCAGTGCCACCAGCAGGGGCAGGAAGCTCCACTAGGCCAGATATCCAGACGTGGTAGACAGCCAGGTGAGGAACTTGGCAAAGGTTCCTACCACCACAAAGCCTAACTTCACATGCAGGTTGATTTGGAAGGACCACGGCTGAGCAGGAGGAGAGACGAAACATACAAAAGGATGGATGGTTAGGTGCACTACATTCACCCCCCCCTTTACCCCATTTTATATGACATGGAAACACTACAGTTTCAGCAATGTCTGTGGCCACCTCCCTTTTTTGCTATGGAACGAATGTCTCAGTTTCCCTCCCTTCCCACCATACCTTGAATAGTCCTCTTGAAGAAGGCTTTGCATGCCTCACAGGAAGCCACGCCGTAGTGGTACCCAGAAGCAATGTCCCCGCAGACCAGGCACAGCCGCTTGGGGATTGCATTGAGCATGTACTCGCACTTGGTGGGCGAGTCCTCCATGATGGCGCTGGCGCAGTCATCGTAGCGCTTACGGCAGGACCCACCGCCAATCCCCGTGCCATTGAACATGGGTGGTGAGTCTAGGCCATTGGGATGACCACCCATGGCGATGCCGTAGCCACCGCTAGCGTCGGAGGAGCCGCTCGGGCTGTGGTGGCTGATGGCGTCGATGCCAGAAGATGGGCTGGAGGGCTCGGTCTTGATGAAGGACCCACAGCTAGAGGAGAGGTGCCGCTCCTCCGTGGCCATTCTGCCGAGCAGCCTGCGGGGAGAGAGTAAAGGCACTCAGCGGCCTCCTGGCCAAACCCAGCTCTAGGTTGGTCAAAAGAGAGGCCTCCTTTTCCCACCTCAGTCCAATTCCAGCTGTCTCAGGCAGTTAACCCCACCCTGGTCCTTCTCCTTCAGGAACATCAGTACAACACTCTAAGTATAGCCCGTCTACTCCCACAAACTCCCACTAACATAAAGACAAGGCTATTTGCGTAGACCATAATTTCAGGCTGTTCACAAGTAGCAGTGCTGGTAAGTGGCTGATGAGGCACAATTTACCCACAGCACAATCTACCTCTGGCAAAAAACGAAAGAAATGGTACTGTCTTTGGCAGGCCAGGTGGAAAAGATGTTTGATTAGCCCAAGATGTACCACCTTGTCTCTTGGCAAAACGTCCATGAGCAGATCCTGCAGAAAGCACCTGCTAAGACTGAATTTTCACTGGTAATACATACAGAAGTCAAAGTATCATAGAATGGTTTGGGTTGGAAGACCATAAAGACCATCTAGTCCCAGCCCCCCTGCCATGGTTAGTGACACCTTTTGCTAGAACACGTTGCTCAAAGTCTCATCCAACCTGGATGATGTTTAATTAATCGGATGAGTCTTTAATTAATTTTCATGTTGGATTCCTTCTCCGCCCCTCCTCTGCTTCACTATCATCTTTAAAAGGGAAGCTTAGAAACTGAAGGTAAATCATCTGATCAAAAGTTTCACCCTGCTCGATCGTAAATCTTAATCTTTCTTCTCTTTACTAGTATAGGGCTTTTGCATGGAGATGCTTCTCTCAAATTTCTACTTCTTAGAAAGAGGTTATACCCTTAAGTATATGGAAAGTATTGCATCTTTACCAAATTTGCAAGCTCTTCTTATTTATTTTAGTCACAGATAATCTTCGTCCTTATATAAATGGTCAGTATGTTTTTCAAACACTGCTAATTTTTAAGTTATCGTATGAGTTCCAGGGATTACTTTTGTGGTGTATGAACAAACAAAAAACCTCACTTTCACTATTCTATACTGTATTTGCAGCCTTTCAGGCTCTCTGAACACTGTCTAACCCTCCTTTTCAGGAAATGTACTTTTGCCATGTTCTCCTCCTTCAGCTCTTCACCATCTGCATAACTGTTCTTTAAGCAGAAGTTTTTGCAGACCTCTTATCTGCTTCCTTATCCATCCCTGAACTTTCTCTAGTCTGGTTATTTCTGTTCAGTCCAGAACAGAGTTCAATGAGCCAGCTCTCCAGCAGCATGAACCGGGCACCACTCCAACACTTCTCCAGCTGAAGGTCTGGACAGTAGTCAAGACAAAGGCACACCATCAATTGCCTACTGACGTTACCATATTTTCAATGTTATTTTCAGCCTACCTATTACATAACTCCTTACACCGTTTGCTTTTTTCTCTTTAAAATAAAACTGAAATTTTTGCCACTTCCTCAACAGAGAACACCAGCAAGTTACTTACTGCAATCCCCAGATCTTTTCCCGAGTTGCTACAGTTAATTTAGAATCCATTAAGATGTATGAAAAAAATCAAATTAATGCCTTCTGGTGTGCAACGTTTTGCAATAGTCAACAGTGTATTTCATCTAACACTGTGCTGTTTGTGCACCCACTTTTATTAGGATCCTCTGGAGTTCTTCATTTTTCCTTGATAATTTGATGTCATGTGCAGTCTCATTGTGCACTCACTTCCCACATCATTAACACATGGATCAAACACTACAACACTCATCTTTGTGGGTGATTCACATTACCCTTTATCATGCTGAAAATTGAATTCTCTTTCTTTTTTGGGTAGGGCACGTCTACCCTTTATTTTCTGTCTCAGACACTTTTTAATTGGTAATAGTATTAATCTGAGAGGTTAAATTTTCCCTTCAGCAAGATAATTTGTCAAAGGCTTTTAAGAAAACCTAAATACACACATTTTCCTGATGACATATCCAAAGAATTCTGACTGACTGGGAATGCTTGACTTTTCTTCTTGGAAGCTCTGTTGGTTTAAAGTTACCACACCATGATCATGTGGGTTATTTCTATTTCAGTTTCAGTGTATTTACCTGGTATTTGTGGCAACTCCTTCTGCCAAGAGGTCAAACCTGTCAGGGGACAGGACAAAACATTTTGTGATACAGCAAGGCAGGAGGCCACGTGCATATATCTCACACCTGTGTGTCTGTTGATATGAATGTACATGCTTGATATGCAGCAACTTCACTGTACTGCATCCTTATGATCTCATTTGACCCAAGTATCTCCTAATTTTCCCTTCTCTATTTCATCCTTGATGTTTGACCTCATGTCCTATCTCTGGGATCGATCAGCCAAGTTTGTTATTTGGCAAGACTGTTGACCTTGAGAGCATGAGCAGGCATCTCGTGTTCCTCAGCTGCTTTGCCTGGTGTTACCTGAGAGGAATTCAGAGTTTGGTCCCTCTCAGAGAGAGCACGATGAGTTGACGAATGTCCATGCCTTGCTTCGAGGGTCACACTGGACTAGAGGCCATGGAGTAGCTATAGGAATAACTGCTGCAGGCACCTAGAAGATTACAGATCTCCTGGGGTAATGCCAGCTGACTGTGTGGAAGAAGACGAAGCTTTCCTAGCAGAGACCACATCTTAGCACCTCACAGCAAAGTTGAAAACTGCTGTACTGGCCAGATTCTAGAATTGTTCCCTACCTGACAAGTACCTTTGTAATAAAAATCTGAAGATCACTGGGCACAGTAACATGGGATTAGTGTCAAAATGAAAGGCGAAACCACCATAAAACACTGCTCTGCACTGAGGAACTCCACAGTGAAAGGAGTTCTAATTGTAAGGTTTAGATCAGACAGAGGACAATGCTGTGAAAAAGTCACGACAAGGAGGTGAGCTATACTGTTAGAGTCCCTTCCAGGAGACAGTAATACATACTGAGTTCTGGTTAGATGTGAACGCATGCTTTAGAGGCAAAGGTCCTTAATACTACGATGAATCAAAGATCATAGCTAACATGATCCCAGCCACTCCAGCTCTTATGTTTTCTTTTCTGGCCTCTGGACCAACTTGTATAGTTGATTATTCCTAAGCAGCATACATTGAGTTAAGCTTCACCAGCTCTGACTTTCTGCAAGTCCCATGGAGATCCCATGGTAATTTTTATACAGTGTCCCTTGAGAATGAAATACAACATCTTGAACTTCAAGAACAGCTAAATGTTTTTTGCAAAGAGTTGAAAGTGATGAACAGCCATTTTGCTCAGCTCTAGTTACCTTAATAGGAATGTAAAAGGAGAGAGACTTGATCCAACTCTCCTCCGTGCTGGCACAGGAAACTCCGTTACTATTTCTGTGCCCATGTAACAGGCTTAGAGGTTCTAAACATTTCGTTCTTTTCACCTTTCCTCATCATAGGTCATTCCCTCTAATCCCTTTAGCATCTTTGTGGCCCCGCTCTGGATTTATTCCAACTTGCCTGTGTCTCTTGCAGCAAGGTGCCCCGAACTGCACAGTGTGATGCCACAACACTACAGGGGAGAGTCACTCTGGAAAGTGCACAGCCGGGAAGACATATGGACCAACTGAGCAGTAGCTCTGCCAGACGTTATATTGCACATCAGCTTACATCATTTGATAGCCACTGTCTCACTGGGACCTCTCTGAATATAAGCTGCTTTTGCCACCACGCTCTGCAGAACATGAAATTCAGAGATTCTCCTTATTCCAGAGTAGATTCAGTAACATCTTTAAACCACACACTGCTAATTGAGCGTTGTTTTAGCAACGCCTGTTATTAATACATTATTTTTTTTTGCCTAGCTTCTCTCTTTTATTTTCTCTATTATCTTCCAGATCTGACAACTGTTAGATTGAGAACTTTGCCTTTTACATTTTCCTCCAGGTCATTAATAAATATCTAAAACTAAAACACTGGCCTTTTGGACACCACCTTTACAGAAGGATAAAGAATGTCTCTAACCCTTCCGTGGACACTCCATCAGCTAATCCATGATTCATTTCACAGGATTTGTATCAAAACCAATATGATCTAATTTCCCTAATAAGATCTTGTACAGCTTTGTGTCAAAAGCTCATGGTCAGAGACAGTCTATCCACTGCATTCCTTTTGCCCACTAATTACCTAATTGTATCAAGAAAGGTTATTGTCTGCTGTACTCCTGTTTCATAAACCCACTGCTGTTTATCACTAACAATGTTATTAGCCTTTACGTGCCTATAACTACACTCAGAGAACCATGCTCTGATCTCAGTCATTCTGGATGTAAATAACAGGTTTAGAGCAAGTCAAGATTGCCCTTTAGGTAATTTTATCCATTAGCGTTATCTCCCCTGGACAGTGACGGTAAGTTAACGTTACAAGTTTCTCCAATTCTTTCCAGCCTTTCCTTTTCTTGCCATTTCTCTATAAAGGCTAAACTGCTCATAAGTTTATGCTCTCTTAAGAGCAACAGCTATGATAAGAGACTATGACAATAAGACTGCTAGATGAACAGGATCAGAAAGGGGAAAAAAATAAATAAATTAAAAAAATTATAAAATCAAGGCAGTAAATATTGCCCTCAACTTCTTTTCCTGTTAAATTTCAAGGATTAAAAATTTGAGTTTGGTGCAGATAAGACTATGTTATTGCACAATATTTGAGATTATTTTTGCCAGGAATAATAATTTTTGTAGGTATGTTCACTTCTTTACCCCACTTCTGGATATGAAAATTAAAGGAATTCAGTACTCTATCTACAGGCATTCACCTGACTCGAGAGAAAACAAAGCCCACTACTCACATCTGCTTAGCAAGACAGCCAGAAAAATATCCAGCTTTGTAACAGAAGGTAACTTTTCCCTACCAGAAGAGCTCTCCATCAGCTGAAGTTATCCACAATTCAGTAACTTAATACCATCGAAACATCCAAGTGCTGAAGGAAACCCAAATATTTAACCCCGGACCTTCTCCATGCAGCACTCTCTATTCCAAAGCGGATCAAGGAAAGTTTAGAGGCAGCACTGCTGAGCTCCTCTAGCGGCTGCTCCTCATTACATGATCTTCAACGGGAAAGGCAAAGATAGCTCAGTGCTATACTCCAGTTTCCTGAAGGAAGGTAAGGAATGGGCATCAGAAGTTCTGCCATGTAGGCCAGTTTCTTCACTAGTATTTTCTGATAAAATCACAAACTCACCAGCCCAATACAGTGGAGATTTCCAACAGTAAGACTGAAATAGTCATTAAAATGAACCCTGAAATATAGTTTTAGGACTAGTATCAGCCAAGGGAAGACGGGAGAGAGAGAACACTTAGGCTCTACTCATGCAAAACCTTCTCTATTCTGGGCTCAAGGTCAGAAATTCTCACAGCTGGATGTAGATTTCAGACAGAATGAAATCTTAATTTTCTAAAGTTCTTTAAGATCTATCATGAAATTGAAAACCCCTGCAGGAGAGATGCCTGCACAGTGTGTAACTTCCAGGAGCCCCACGTCTGTGCTGTGGAACTGCACTTTAGCCCTGAAGTTCATGAACAGGGAGTCCTCACAGTATATTCAAATTTTACTGACAAAACCTGAGAAGACTCCCAGTATAAGCCTGCTCACTTCAGGCCTTAGCTTGTCACAAAAGCACACTTTGGACTCCATAGACATTTTTAAACCAAGCATGGAAGACCAAAGAAGCCTTAATCTGCAGAAACACCAATGATTTAAACAGAGATAAAGCATCCAACCTCTTCTCTGGTACAGGCTTATTGTTGCTATCAGTATTTGTCAGTCCAGATGGCATAAACCTGCACTGTATGTGTAAATGAGGTGTGCATATCATGCCATGATGCCATTTGGGCAACACAAGCTTTGTGTCCTTTGCAGGCCACACGAGAGAGCTTTGCAACCTACAGCTGGCTGACAAACAATATAATAGATCAGCTTCTCAAACACTGGCTGCAACTCCAGTAACAAGCCCAATTCTGTCAGGTTATTTTTTTACATACAGGAGACTGAAATAAATAACGTTTTCCAAGTGGCAGGCTAGACGTGACAGCTGCAATAACATCCAGTGTAATTTTAGGTCATATATGCAAAGAGTTAATGCCATGGAGCTGAGACGCCCACACCTGTCGGCCAACCTGCCCGTACCGTGGACACCACACACACGCCCAGAGGAAGGGGTCAGTGCACCTCCCGGCTTCTGCCCTCCTACTCAATATGGACTTCGAATCCGAGAGACATCATCTGGAGACTCCTCATCTCCACTGACAGCTCTTCTCTACATAACAGTCCGCGAATAATGAGATCAGCCACTTCACTGCTCTAGGATAACTGCAGATCACCCAGCCGTAGTCCAGGAAGGTGTTCTGGGCTTATTCTTTCATCCCAGAACATAGAATCATAGAATCACTAGGTTGGAAAGGATCTACTGGATCATCGAGTCCAACCATTCCTAACAATCCCTAACATATCGTATTCCCAAGACAAACTCTCTCTGGGAGTAGGCAAGAATTTATGTAGTACATGTGTGATGGGCATGGTCATAAACACAAACTGCTGAGTTACCAGGCTTTAGAATTTTTTGTTTAAATCACAGTATCTTGCATTGCTATAAAGGACAAGAGAGTCAGAACCTCAGATCAATCTAAATATTTTTCTTTGGAGTGCAGATATGATTTATAAGAGTTCTGTCACATTTGATAGCGGTGGCCCCTTTTGGCTTGTGTGAGTTATGCTTCTATTATGCAGAGTACAGGAAACCCCAGACAGCCTGTTTGCAAGACATTTGTCTGTAATATGTCCACAGAAATACTATATACTTGTCATCAAAACAAATATAAACCATAGCTTAGCAAAAGGCTAATTAGCTTGCTCTCCAATTTAGAGTGGAAAGCACTGTGTGACTTCTACTCCATAGCGTGAATACCAATCTGGAGTTCACAACCTGGACTGCCAGGTTGTAACAAGGTCCAACTGTCAGCATTTTAGCCTAAAAAAGCTACAACATTCTATTACATTCTATTGTAATTATCCAATTACAACCATTTTCTGTTGCTTTTGGCTTTGCTGAGCGTTTGGACCTGGCTTATTTTGTAAAAATGCATCACACTTGGCCTGTCTTTCACCCGTGTTCTGAAGAGAGATAGAGCTTTTTTAATTTGCTTTATAATTTGATGATGGGTTGGGGAAGAACTTTTGAGTCACTCAAAATATGTAAGGAAGCCAGCAAAGTCCCACAGACCCCAACTGCAAGAGCCTATCTAGACACCTGCCTCCAGTGGTCAGTTCCACTGGTATTCCTGAAGAGAACTGGGCTGTATGAGATCTACTGAAGTCTGTTGCTGTATGAGACCAGTTGTGCCATGCAGCCTGGGAGAACACAGTCCTTGCAGAGCAGGGAGGATGGATGCCCAAGCCGGGCTCCTCTGCAAGCTGAAAAGATGGAGACAGCAAGTGCTCATATTCTGGCTCTTACACAAATAGTATTTGCTTGTCTAATGCCAAGGAGATATTTTATCCCTTTGACCCGTTGCATAACCAGAGCCCAGTTACATATCAGTAGATCTTCTCTAGCCCAAGTTAGCTCATGCTGATGAAAGCTGCCGCAGCGTACTGTCTGGAGACTGCTTAACAAATAACAAAGACTTCTCATGAGCAGAAGACATTACGGATTTCCGACTAGTGTTCATCTTTCTCCTCATTCTTGTAATTTCTCTTCACTCTTAGGACAACACTCTTGTTAGTAAATGATAAGAAGTATTGCATAGATGAAGTGACAATTAATCTGGAGGTGCAACATATGTTACCAGTTCACCCTCTTATTAGCACACTGCCTTTTGAAGGTACCTTGCCCTCTGGTGTACTAATGGCACTCCCCCTTGGTTGAATTGCTTTAGCACTTGAGCTAATGCTTTTTGCTTATACTTACTGTTCATACCACAGCAAAATAAGGATTGACTTGCTGTTTGCTATTTATTGACATTCTACCACCACTTTTCCCCCCTATTACCTTACTATTTCTACATCTGCAAAACTGCTCACACCAGTTCAACAATTTTGCCTGCAGACAGCAAAGCTAAATCTGAATTGTTGTTGAAATGTCCAGCTAGACCTTCATTTCTTCTTGAATGTCTGCCTTTATACCCTGCCTATGTAGAGCACTTATAATCTATATCTCTCTTAGTACCTTTAGTGTCCTTCAGACATTTGTGAATGAGACTCATACAACAACATGTTCAGTAAAGTACACTTCAAACACTCGTACATCAGAATTCTGATTTCACCTTTTCAGCTGGGCAAGGAAAGGAAAACCTCCAGCACTGCTATTCATATCACATTTATTTTTGCATCCCAGCCTGATGTCATCTCATCTCATATAGACCTTTTCTCTCACTGAGTACCATCTTAGCATTTCTGAGAGAAAATTGCCAGCAGTGCAAATTCTTCACCTTGCACTTCCTTGCATTTCAAGATATCCATTGAAGCCACCCCTCACTTCAATCTTGCCTACAATTTATAATTAACAATTGCAGGGAAAAAAGAGAAACCCAGAGATATTACTTAATTCCTGTAAGTGTTTGAGGAAAGAGATGGGAGACACTTACAAATCAGGGACATCATCTTAGAAACGTGAAAAGAGATTTAAGAATTAACATTTTTTTATGAATACTAGCTTACTGAAAGGGGACTCTAGGTTTATTCAGTCAAAATTTGAACTTGTGTGTTCTCCAACACGGATACATTTAGGATTTCTCCAAACTTGACCTGGTGTTTGGGGTGGCGGGGGGATATTTTGGGGGCTTTTTTGGCAGTTTTTTTGAGGTTTCCATTTCTTACACTCCGAAACTTCCAGTTGTACTGGGACTCTGCCTCCTTCTCCCACCCTTGCTAAGACGATCCAAACAGAATAGATGGGCTTTGCTGAGATTCCACCTGTAGCTCTCAGAGAAATCTATAATTAAGTGCCTCATCATTAGAAACATTATTCAAAACCAGACAGGCCCTGAAAAATTGACTGAAAATTAGCTTAACATAAATTACAGCATGGAAAATAACAATGGACAATTAGTGCTTTTCAGTTTGAAATCTTTTTTTATCCCTGACTCTGGAAAGTATTTCTAAGATGATACAGTAGCAAAGCAAGATAACAGTGTGAGAGCAAACACTGGCTCTGTTACGGCGGAGATATTCCAGAATCACTGGAAAAGTGTGGAAGTGGGAGTGAATTGGGCTGTCAGGGAGGACAGAAGCACAAGAGGAGAACTGCCTGGGGTCAAGGACAGACAAGAAACCTGTGCTACACAGTGGGGTCAGCTGAGACACAGCACTTGAAAAAGTAGAGAAATGGAGTACCTGACAGAGTTAACCGAAGAACTGGGTCCTCTCAAGCTAATAAAAACATCAGGTTTGAGGAGAATAAATGATACGAGGAAACACCTGCTTTCCTTCTGTACACCTTAGACTGCTGCACCACATCGGATTATCTTTAGCTTTCTATTTAAGATAACCTCAAGGTTCAGTTTTGATGAGTCTTCAAACCCCCTCCTTTGGTGGGTATTTAGCAGATCTCCTACCATAAACTGCATATAGTAAGTACCCAGATGTAGCTGACCCAAATTCCAGCTTCAAACCCTTATGACCCATTCTAAATCCACTTCATTCATCCATCCTCCAGACTGTCCCCATTTCCTCTGACTGACAAAGTAGCTTCCACTCCACTCAAGCCCAGCTCCAGAGTGCCCTGTTTTCTTACTTGCCTGAATCAAGAGATAAGGAGGAGACTGTGGCCCACAAACCACTCTTTAGACAGAAAATTGTGTAAGAGAACAAGTACACGTTTTTCCCCAACACTCTGCATAACTTGCATATTCATTTCTTTAGGTAAAAATCTCCACGAACAATAACCCACCCCAAACAAAGTCTAAAGCAAACTACTTTGAAATTACCTCCATTTTCCTCTCAAATGTGCATCACTCTTCAAAAATGTACCTGGATGCGACTACACCCCGGCCTCCCACCTCCCCTCCAAATATTCCTTTCTGTCATGGTGAATAGATTATCTCCTCATCCCAGGAAGTTTTCACTTTTCCTTGTTAATATTTTCAGACATGAAAGAAAAAAAACTACAGCCTTGTAAGATCTTCAAGCTAAGTTTAACTTCATGTTCCCTGTCTTAATTAAGCGTCCCTGCTAAAGGACAAGCAAAAGCATACAGTAAAGACACAGTAAAGCCGGCAAGCAGACAGGCATCCATGAAGAAGCTATACAGCTGCTTCTACACTTTCATATAGTGCCTTTCTGAGACGGTCTTAAAGGTTGCATAGCTTTATTCTGTGAGGTATCTTTGTATAGGAGGTCTGTATAAACACAGTAAATTTATGGTGCAAATACACACAAACTCCTCCCTCACACGCACCCTCCCACATCTCTCCTTTCTTCATTAAGTGGAATGTACCCAGGTACCATTCCAGCAGCTTTGCTATAGAAGCCAGACTATGACTTCATATTTCCAGATCATCACTGTGAGTGTTCAGACCTTTATGGCAAACATAGTGCACTAAAGCAAAAACAAAAAAAAAAAAAATCAAACAAACCCTGTCTAACTGAGCTACGTCATCCACAGTCTGAACCTTGAGTCACAGCCCTGCGTCTACCAGAGCATTGGAGGGAGAGGACCTCACATGATTTTACATATGCCTGCACTCATATTTAATGACTGTTTGTTCTCTGTCCAGAGGTTTGAAACACTTTTCAGATGCTACTAGGAGGGAGCTTCCCTCTTCAAAGAGGAGACCCAAAAAGAAGCAAGTTTCAGCAAACGACAGCCCGGTGTGACCCAACTCAAACCAGCTCACCCTGCCGACATGCCCTCCCCACTGCGCTTGTTCCCTTTGCCCTTGGAATCCTATCACTTATTATCACGCTGACTTCTCCAGATGGGGCATTTTGGCTATTGATCTGATAAATAAACAGCCTGCTCGCTCGATCAAAATGTTATTTTGCATTTCAATTACTGTTCACTAATGCAACCTTCATCCCGCCAAGAGCGCTGCTGGCAATGACACTCGACCTGGCACAGGCGTTTGCAAGCAAATTCGGCAGCGCCTGCTGCAAGCACCTAACGGGATTACCAGCCTCCATTAGATGCATAGAAAGACAAGGATATAGACAGACAGCACTGGGTTGATGGGGAAGAGATACGTGCAGAACATAAGGTGTGAGCAACCTGGACAAAGGGTAGGGATAGGCAGAAGCATAAATCCATTTACAACACTGCTTTGCCAAATATTTTGATGGTGGGAGGTCTTGAAATCTAACGACGATCTCTCCAGTGGACAATTCTAACAGCTCACAGCAGACATACTGAGCCCACTGTGTGTGAGCCACGCAAGAGTCCAGAGCAATAGGAAATGGAAATCAATGTCTGGTGACAAGCCAGCAGTGAGCACTGCAAACTCGTCAGGGCAATCAGGGTCATTTCTAAAGCAAGTTCTGCAGCCCAGCTCCACTGGGGTTCAGTAAGCTCTAGAGCTGGATGCAAGATGCTGTGCAAGAGCCTGCAAAAACGAAACCTTCTTAGTCCTTGCTGGATTCTTCAGTACAGTGGGAAATGCAACTACCTTTGGAGAATCTGGTGATGATGCAAAAAGAAAGGGTTATCCAGGGGTTTTGGGAAGGGATGGATCTTTGGCAAGTGTTGGTGTCTATTAATTCAGCACTCTTTACATCATGGAATCTTTTGCCAAATCCCTGAACTGGTTTCACTCAAACCCTGCCTACAATGGGAAACACAGCACAAACAGCACATCAGTGAGGTCAGACATGGCCATATGGTTATGAGACAGCTTCAAGTCCCAAGCTCTTCTGGACATGTAAAATACTTCACCAGGTGGCTGGTCTTGCACCGGACTCCTACTGCATGATGCAGAGTGCACCTCGACCCTTTTTTTTTTTTTCCTGCCTAAATTCCTAAATGAAACGTAACATGTACCACAAAATTACACAACCAATGCATGCAAATAGTGGTCACCACCCCCTGCACATTGTATCTGTGTTGCACTTGGCTCCCTGGTGACAAGGTAATATAAATTGTCATTTCTCTCTGCATTTCTCTCAATTTCCAGAGATCCTCTGACAAAGATCTTTCACCAAACCTGGACAAATTTCTCCCAGTTCATTATCAGACAGCACACAGTCTGAAACTGCCAGTCATCCATGAGTTAAAAATAAATAAACCCATGTAACACCCTGACATTATATAAACAAAATGCTAAGTATAACACACTGAATGAAATCAATGTGATGCATAAAGACAGGATCCATAACTCCACACGCTCACACTTCATCTGCTCTGTGTGCCCAGCCTCTCAGCTCCCTCTGCCCTTGGCAAACTAAGCCTGTGTCCCACATCCACCTCTCTCTGGCCAGGTCTATGCTGGGGACCTTGCTCTCCCAGATCTGTCTCTGTGCCCACTCTTGGAAGTGAAGGTTTTAGGAACTATTCTGCACCTAGATCACATGTCTCACCAACTGTTAGGCATCCATGTCCCAAACAGAGCCTAAGGACCCATACATGTGTTACAACTCCAAGGGCAGGGAAGTACAGTGTACTGAGCCCTTAAAACACAGTCAAAATCTCTCAAAGTCTAATTCCAGCCTCAACAGTAATCTTCTTGTAGACTTCAGCAAGTCATTGCAGCTCTGCTTCTTCAACTCAAAAGCAGGGTCCTGAATGACCTACCTCTCAGGAACATTACGAGAGTAGTCAGCAACTATAACTGAAAGAATGGAGCGTGCAAGTGAGTACATAAACAGAACAACGAACAGATAAACCCTGTGCTCACATGATGGCCTCTACTCCAGATTATCAGCAAAATTTGAACCCCTCTTCAGGACTGCAGCTCAGAGATTTGTCTGTGTAAGTAGCGTGAGAAGTTAGTGCTTTCCTGCATGTAAGCTAGCTAGAGGAATAAAACATTGGCTTCACAAACCTGCCTGTATTATACAGAATAATTCTGACCTCGTCTTACACCTGATTGTACTTTAAACCCAGTCCCCTGTGACCCAGTCTACACAATAACCTTATCTTCAATACCGCCTAATCCTATCTCCATCTCCCAGGGTGCTGTTTCACACACCAGCTGCCTCCTTGACCACACCTCCATCCAACGCATTTTTCCATTCTCCTTCACAGTTGCACTTCACTGTAAGTTTTTAATCAGCAATTAATTTTCTTTAAAAAAAAAAAAAAGCTATTTGGTTTCATTATAGAAATAAATTAATTTTGGTGATGTTTTGTAAGGTAAGATTTCTAAATCAACTCTAAACAAAGTGAGATGTTTGATTTTGCTTTGTTCCTAGCACTTTGTTTAGCCTGCCATGTGCTGCCTCATGTGTTCTCTGACTGACCAATCATGCATTGTTTCAAGTATATAATGAATAAAATTTTTGAAAGCTTCCTCACTTTATTGGAATTTCCACTCTGCTTAAAATTTCAGGTTGTGGCCAGCTTTTTGAAACAACAAATATTCCGTGAAGCAAGATTCTAATTTTCAAGTAGCTCCACTCCCTGTATCCACACAGTCCTCTGCTCACGCTTCACTCAACAGTTCTTTTTTCTCTATTTACATGCATTCAGAAACGTGTACCTTCTAACATACACAGAAATGTTTTGACACTTCATCCTCTTTAGGCAGGCAGCATAGAGAGACAGATACCAGCAAACAAACTGCATCTAAATCATCTGAAAACGTGGAACTCTACAAACATTCAAAGTTTTGGAAATCTAAGAGTATGGAAGCTGTGTCATCAATTCACATAAAATGGTCATCCTGCACTACTCGGGGATTATCCATGTGTCAAGGAGCATCCCGCAGCCAAAACTCATCCCCTTTGTTTTGAAAGCTGAGTGCTGCTGGAGAAACCCAGCTCTGCTTTTCTATCCGGTGCTGTTTAAACTTTACCCCATTCCTCTGCATCACAATGAAATCACTGCTGGCATGTGATCAGAAGCTACGAAACCGTGGCTCCCTATCATAAACTGCCCTGGACATTTTATCCATTTTGATGAGCCCTTGAATGAAGCTTTTCTCATTCACTCATGGCAAGGATTGCTTCTTCTGTGCACCACAAAACAATGCTTCATTTTACAGCCTGCTGAAGAAAAATTTTTGGAACCGAGTATAAACATCTCACTGTCACCTCAGCCCTACCCAGCATTTTGTAGCTACAGAAGAAGTAAATCACAAGGAGTTAGGACACTATCCTATCTCTTAATTTAAGCCTTGATCCAACTACTATTGAAATGAAATAGTGATTTCTATTGATCTGAACAGGAACTGGACTTGAAGATCTGAAGAGTCATCTGAATGTTGAACACCGCAGCTACCCCATGTCCTTCACTGGACTTCTGGAGACATTTCTTCTAGTATTTCAATTCGCCTTTTCAAATACACTTTTATTTCAAATGTTCCTGGGAAGGAAAGCAAGATGATGAAATCTTTCCCAATACAGGGCCTTTCTCAGAAATCCCCACTTACACTAATAAATACTCTTCTCCTGCCAGTCACACTGCAGAGATTGATGGCCCTACTCAACCACTGCAAACCATGGGGTACAGTGCACCCATTCACGTATCTCCCACCTCTGTGTAATTTTCACAGACCTCAGCAGCCCTTGGAAGCCACTGTGCTGCCAGCTGTGACAGGCTTGTCCACCCCGTGTGTTTCACTCCAAAGAAAAAAATCAGCAAGAAGCAGCTCCCTAAATCTGCTCCAGGATTCATCATAAGCAGACAATTAGCTCTAGGTGCCTCTGACAACTGTCCTGCTTGCAAAGAAAAGATAAATTCTGTCCACGTTCAAGCAATTTTCTCACTTCCCACCTTCCCACCCTGGAAACAGCATTGTTTTCAAGAGGATGATTTTAGACATGTGATTGCAAATCAAAACAGCTACAAGCAGCAAAACTGCCTCCCATGCTGCATCAACCACCTCAGAGGTAATTCCAGTCCAAAGGGTTAACAGCTATTTTGTAGGAAAATCACTGCTCATCGCAGCTACACCTGAACTGCCTGTTCTGATTTCCCGAGATACTGGCTGCAATGCTGCCCACCACTTGGCATTCAAAGCAAATCTGGTACAAAACATGATGGATCAAGCAACGAAGCCACAGAGACTGGACTGCAGTGTTGGGAGAGGTTGTCCCTGACGGTGCACAAAGATAGTGCGAACATGAACTTCAAAGTCCATTTTCCCAGTTTTGTGTGTGTGCATAATTTAGCCAAGGTGTTTAAGTTCCTGACAAATCTGCAAATGCTTTAAAGTTCTGTCCCTGCAGAACTGTCAGGCCATGAGTTGTTGAGAAGATGTCTTTTGATATGCTCTTTCCAAGTATTAGAAGGAAAATAGCAAATATGGTACAGCAAAAACTCTCACAATTACAACATCAGATCCCTCCAAAGGGCTGAAACCCTGCTGGAGGGATACACCACCAGTCCGACAATGTAATTATGTACATACGAAGCACATTTCCCACAAACCTATAGTGTCATTAGTTCAGAAGACTAAAACAAAGATCGAAGTTGTTTCCTCCAGCTTCAAGCCTGAACAGTGGAAAACGTATCTGTTTAGCAAAAACACTTACTTGCAAACCAGACATGTTATTCAGGGCTTGTGGACTTCCACCAATCCAGACAAATGGTCAAAGATAGTTATAAACCAGCAAGAAGGCATATTTTAAAAAGCCATTCTGCATTACAGCACCCCACTTCACAGAGTGCCTGGAGAAACAGTAGCTGAAGTCGCAGTAGAGAAGGAAGGGAAGTTATGGATTCTGGTGTATCCCGCCAGAGCAGTGTTTATTCTAATCAATCAACTGAAAAAATAGCAGCTGAGAGTAATTATTAATAATCAAGTAAAATTGGATTATTTCTCTGCACTGCAGTGTTGTCTGAATGGGGAGGTTGGTGTAGAAATAAAGATCATCAGAGCAAGCTACTGAAATAAAATCGCTGACCTCATCAGCTCATCAGAGAAGGTGGAAAAAGGAACCTCGACTAGGCATATGGTGTACTATCTGCAGAGCACGAAGGCTGACAAAATACAGTTATTGGAAGGTGACTGAGCTCAGGCATTTGAATCAAGTCACCTATCCAGTTGTATATCCAAATGGTAGCAGTAAGACCTACAGCCAAAGCCTTCCATTTATGAGGCATCTGGTATTGTGATTCCTCGTTCCTGAAAGCATAGTCAGCTCTCTCTTCCAAAACGCAATGTCTGAGAGGAAGGGCATCTTCTCTGAATCCGTTGTGTCCTCTGTGTAGCTGTGGTCTTGGCTGACTTTATAACCAAGCAATGGACAGGTAACATACTTCACAAAGGACCATTATACTGAACATTTTGCAATATATACAAGTTTGGAAATTCGATGTTAGTCTGCCTAAAACAACTGTTACACGGCATTGCACAGAGACAGTCATGTTCTCAAACACAAATACTGAATTTCAACTACAAAACATGCACTTTTACTGCAAAAACAGTGGCTCAGTCAACTTCACTCATAAACATGTAGGTGCATCTATATTAGTCCGTTGTGTCCATGAGTGCCTTGTCTATACAAACACATGCGCATCTCACAAGTACTTTGCAAACATGATTTAGGAGCCTTTAATTGAAAATGTAAGTCAGACTATATTAATGCCCAGACTGGGTCTAAACCAGTAAAGCTTCCTTGCAATAAATGGAAATGTACTAAGGTAAAAAAATTAGGCAGCAAGTCCTAAAATTACTATGCTTCTGGCAGGACGAAATATCATCCAGCTGCCAGGGGAATACCATACTGCTGCTGAAGGTGGCGGAACTTGGGAGTCCGCTGACACCTGTGTGTGCAAGACTTCAACCATAAAATTGAATTAACACAGCAAACACTTTGTGTTTAACAGCTCACTAATTATATTTTCAAATTAAATATTTACTCCTATTTTGAGTATTTCTTAGATTCTGTTGGGTACTACAGAAGAGATACTCCCCATTTACTCTAACAATTTCTCAAATCAATACAATCCTTTAATAGAAAGGGGCCAGGAGGAATCTGGAGACTTCTTCTCACCCTCCATCCCCCCAGAGAGCCGGATCATACAGAATGCTACACAACTCCCAGGACATACCATACAGGAATAAGAAATCTGAAGAGCGAAAGTTAGCTGTAAAGCAGGCAGTGCATGTACATACCTACTCTGCTACGTCTAAAGATCCCTAGGATAGGTTTTTACATATCACCTGCAGGAAAACACTGCTTTCACCGCCCTGCTGCAAACACCAGCTATGCTGGTCTATTTCTTTCTTTCTAACATTTTTTTTCTATTTCAGGAAATAAGGAAGAAAGAAGGAGAGACGTGGCTTAATACTTTACTTCAAGTTGAATCAGTCCTGAAAAGTTTTGATAATATGGATCATCTACCAGGGCAAAAGCATACTCTTACCTCAGCAACGTTAGTGCCTGCTTAAGGCACAAGCCCACAAAGCAAGATGAAGGAATGGGAAGATAAGAAACAATTCTGGATAAACCTCAAGTTCTCTCTGTTTTCATGGGAAGAAAGGGTTAAGCCTTAAGTGAGGTTCACTTTGTTCTCCATGGTTTGTGCAAGACTAGCAATCAATCAATCTTCTCTCTTTCCTCCTTTTTTTGCTTGAGAACCACTGCAGGAATATCATACCCAAGATCTTGTTTAAACTCATGACTCTTCTCTGTCAAGTCAATTTTTCCCATCCTCCCCCAAATCCCCTGCAAGTCCCGTCCCCCCCGTCATCTCCCCCCCAAAGAAAAGGGACCTTCTGAGCTCGTTTTGCTAATGTATTCTCAAACCAAATTAGGGGCTCTGACTCTCAGTGAAGTTCGTGAGTTAGTTGCCGCGATGCACTGAATTAAAGATACCATCTCGGACTCAAATCAGATTAGAGCCCACACACACACATGCAAAAGCCCACTTTCTAATCAATTTTATAAAGAGCCCTCAGCAGAGATACACTAATGGTATTGAGCTAAGATCTTTAAACTAAGTCTGCAAGAAGTCTGCAGAGATAAAACGCACACTGTATTAAAGAAAAAGCTCTTCACTGTGCCCTTCCCACCAAGAACCCCATCCACATTGGAAGAGCACCTCAAAACACAAAACAGCTCTCCTGAACCTGAGATGTTCCCTCCTGTCCTCCTCTTGTTTTCCTCCCACAGTCCTTTAAGCCCTTTCTTTCATTCACTTCCTGTCAAGCTGCAGCAGAAGGTGCCTGCACAGAGGGCAGAGGAGACAGGAGACAGAGAGCGCTGCTATGTGTTAAGAATTAGACATAATGAGGACACATGAACCCTTTCAGACCTTCCCCATAAGTCTATAAAGAAGTGGCCAAGATGGACAACCAGCTGACCAGGCTCAAGGGGCGTTCCTATTTCAACATCAGTTGACACAGGAACCAATGGGAACCTTGTGGTTTGGTGTACACTACACCCCATCAAGGAGAGGCAACTGATGAAGCCTTCTTCCTCCAGCTACAGGAGGCTTCACGCTCACAAGCTCTCATCCTACTCAGGGACTTCAACCACCCTGACACATTCTGGAAAAGCAGCATGGCAAGCTGTAGGCAATCCAGGAGACTCCTGGAGTGCATTGAAGATAATTTCTTAGTCCAGCTAATACAGATCCCCACCCGAGGGGATACAATACTAGACCCGATGGTCACTAAATACAAGTCAACTCACCAGTGACATTAGGATTGGAGGCAACCTGGGCTGCAGGGGTCACACACTGGTGGAGTTCAAGGTCCAGAGGGACATGGGACAGACGAGGAGTATAGTCAGGACCCTAAATTTCAGGAAAGCAGACTTCCAGCTCTTCGAAGATTGCCCAGGGAGGTTGTGGCTGCCCCATCCCTGGAGGTGTTCAAGGCCAGGTTGGATGGCCCTTGGGCAGCCTGATCTAGTGGGAAGTGTCCCTGCCCAAGGCAGGAAGGTTGGAATTAGATCATCTTTAAGATCCCTTCCAATCCAAACTATTCTATGATTCTCTGATAAGTGCCCTACAGTCACACACAAGACACCGGCTACCGTCCTGGCGAATGACACATAACTGGGATGCCACAACAGCTTCATTCTGACAGAGATGTGACTGAGTGCACAGTGAAGGGCTCCCTTTAAAAAGCAGCAGCTGGGCATACCCAACACCTTCACATCCTTCTGTCCTCACCTCTGTCTAGCAGTGAAATTTCCTATCTATGGCATAATGTTTCCCTCTCTGAAACCAACCTCTCTGGTTGAAATATTGCATCCAGGAAATGAAGACATAAGAAAAAAAACTGTTAGGTAAGATTGCCCACAGAAGGTGACTACGAATGGGAGGCAGAAAAGAGTTTATAAAAGAAAGTGCAATTGATTATTCGATAGCCCAGCTGTTCAGTCACCAAAAAACAGAGAGAAGGCAACTTATGAAGACTCTGGTTTTGTGAGGTTTTCTGTGCCAGATTGGGGAGCAATCCTCTGCTCTAATATTTTCAGTAAAAGCACCTCAGAACGTTTCACACATATTAGAAAGCTAAACCTCAGAACTCAACACCAGCCTATTTGCTTTCCAAGATGGTGTTTCTAACAGGAGGCTGAGAGGACA
This sequence comes from Cuculus canorus, assembly GCF_017976375.1. Lineage (NCBI taxonomy): Eukaryota > Metazoa > Chordata > Aves > Cuculiformes > Cuculidae > Cuculus > Cuculus canorus. The sequence goes on along the minus strand of NC_071405.1, from coordinate 68,219,292 downwards.
CTTGCTAAGGTAACAGAAAACCTGCGTCTTAACAAAAATCACCTCAAAAATTACATTTCCTCTTTAGCTGGGAGCAAATACGCTGCTTAGATTCCTCAAAAGTTCTCAGAGATTAGAATGTTAATTTCTGAAACTCTGGTTGGAAAATTGAATTGTGACATTCTGCATACGCAGCAGATTCTCCTGCAAACCCTGACAAAAGTACGTCACTGACAAATTTCTCTGACCAACAACGAGCTAAAGCGTATACAAGCCTAACCATGCATTAGAAGAGACCACTTGAACTTTCATACGGGTAGCCTTCAGCACAAAGAGCCTTGCCCTTGGTTTTTGGACAGGTGATAGTTTCCAGAGCTTGGAAAGACACAAGTGGCCTCCTGCAGCAGAGAAAACTCCAACTAATACCTTTTTTAAGGTGCTGCAGCCACAATTTTCCAGGAACTTGAGCTCTGCTCACTGTTAGCACAGAACAGAGAAGATGATAGGTCTCTTTCCAGTGCAGAGCTGAGCATGCAGAGACCATGACTCCTAGCCTGCTACCTCTTTCTTCATCACTGTGGTTTGTATGAGCTGCTCCTCCATATTTACTACACAGGTGCATGTAGGATGTAATCCAAAGGCTGTGTGAAATCAGCAAGAGTCCTTATGACCACAGGCACCATCCTCATCAGTCACCCCCTCACCAGCTTTCTCCGAATGAAGTAAGGGGACGCCAGCAAGAGAACTGTTGCAGATACAGGGTCTGACCACCCTACACAGAAGCCTTGCTGAGCAAAATTTCACGGAGCTCAGATGGGCTCCACCTTCCCCAAGACATCTTCAGGCCTCACACCACTACAGAGTTTTGCAACAGTCATTTGCTGAGGATGGTGCCAGTTTTCAATGCAATTAACCTTTCCAGCCTAATGAAATGGCTCTATTGGCTGTGGTGGGAGCAAGGAGCCCCCTGACTCTGGCAGGCTCCGGAAGATGGGTTATCGAGGTTGTAGAGCATTACTGCTCCATTTCTATTTGCGGGCTGCAGCTAATCAATGCCAGACCTGAAAGGAGTAGGCAACGCCAGCCCCAACATCGTACTCCAACATCATATTGATCCCTGGGAGAGGGGACTTGGGTTTGGGCCCATTGATCTGCTGTGTCACAGGCAGCATTCTTCCAGGAATGTACCCCAGGCAGCTAAAGCACACAGCCAGGAGGAAAGGGGAAAATCCCGCAGAAGGGCCACCCCAGAGGCAATACAAAAGCAGCAAACTGCCCTGTGGCTTAGGAAGAACCAGATCCAGGAGGGAGCCTCAGGCTTTTCTGTTGTTTTATTCTCCTTAGCTGGAATAAGACAGGCACAACATCCCTCTCAGCATGGGTGACAACTACTGTACCCTGAGGGCTGACACTTTTGAGTCACTTTCCTCCTTTCTAGCTGCTGAGCTTTAGGAAGTGGTCCTGGTGGGAAAGGGGTGGGGTGCAAATCTGAGATACAATAAATCCCCAAACATGCACTGTGTCTGGAGGGAGGGAGAAAGCAACAGCTCCCTTTGTCTCCTACACCAAGTCTTGCTGCCAATACGGCCCAATTCAGTCTTGGAGCTCTGGAGAAGTACAAACCTGACCCACGTTTGCCTATGACTAACAGTCTCTGCTGAGAATTGCCCTGCAGTGCTCAGTCCATTCCACTTCCTTAATTTCAAACCTGTCACAGAGGTGTCAAACTCAAGCACCCAAAATATCAGAACCTAAATTACACCCTTGAAAAACCACTAAAATGGCTTTTAAGTCAGGAAATTCTGCAAATAAAAAAAAATATCTTTTGTTTTCAGTGTTTGTTTCAGTTTTCTGGGTTACCAGCAGCTCTCGAGCCATTATATCAAACTTCCTTCTGCAAAGCTGAGGGTTAGATATTGGTATTAAGAAACAAAATCATAACCGGTGCATCACTTAGCTTCAATAAAGAGGCCTCATCAAATACTGAAAGATTACAGACTCCTTTATCTTTGTTGTTTCTCTTCTTTCAATAAAGCCTGATTTGGCTTGCACTGTTTAGCATTGTTTTCACACACCTTGCTCATTCTCTTTTACCAATTGATGTCGTATTTTTCATATACTCTGTGCATCCTTCAAACACATATCTGGCTCAAACTTCAAAACCCTCATGACCCCAGCAATGTTTTCAATATTCCAATGTGATGAAGATACAGCCAGGACGCATTCACGACTCGGCTCCATGTCCTACATGAAATCCTAGTTCCATTCCGTATACTCAGTGAAAAATAAACAAAGCAAAGAAAAGCTACCAACCAGCTGGCCTTAGAAGATCTGAGATATGTCATCCATGCGCATCTTCCACTGGGAGACTTTCTGGCTTTGTGTGTAGACCTCATGCAGCAGCGTACACTTCCTGCAGAATCTCAATATTCAAAGGCAGATGGGCAGGAGACAGAACACGCGTACGGAAAACACATTGTGAATAAACTTTAACTCTTGTTAACACCTTTAACAATTCTGGGCTATGCACATTCTGTGTGACATCCAGTAACACCTCCCTCACCTGGAGGTCTGGAGCCTATCGTTACACAAGACTACAATCTTTGGATGGAAATCACCGAGGTTTTTTGGAACTCTTGGCTGTAGGAAAGAGGAGCTGAAGAAACCTAGGCCTCTGCACGCGAAAAGACAACAAGTATTCTCAATACCTGGCATGGTCAGTGCCATCTCAACTCTCAACAAGCAGTTTCTCCACGCCCTGCCCCATCATTACAGAAACAGACTGTCACATTTAAACACTAGCAGGTGCTTCAGGACAGCTAAAACTGAATCCAACACAGTGAAAAGGATCTCCTACAATGCCAGCCAAAACACTTCACACACCTAATGTTCCACTTCAAGGTAGTGCTGTGCAGTCCCATTTTCCTGGGCAATTGAGGGAAGGCTGCTGAATGGTACCCTGTACAATAAAAGGTAGGCGCTGCTGGTAGCTGCAGTTTCCAAACAGGTGAAGATACAACGTTAGTACTGAAACCATAGCCAGTAGGTGCTGGAGGAGGGAAGAAGTAAAATTTCTGTTGCAGATACCACTAAGCTTTGTTTAGGTCTGAACAGAGCCATAAGGTTGCAGAGCACATCAGACAAATAGACAGCGATCAGAGAAGATATTTGAAGACTCCCAGCACAGACATACGCAGTGTTAGCCATCCACAGGCCTTCTCCAATATTGGTGCCAAGGAAAGTTTCCTTACTGAAACCTTCATTTTACAAAACCTTTGGCCACTCGGATCCTAAATTTGAGAAGCAAAGGATGATACTGCAGAACAGCCTGGGAGATAAACCTGAATAGTAGCTTTGCTCTACTTACTGACCTGGGAAGTAATTAGCCCATCAATATTACCCTTCTTCAAGTTACAAAGCTTCCCAGAATAGCAGAGGCACATAGCATTCACATTGGTAGAATTCAAAAGCTTTAACTTAAGCCAATCTGGGGCAAAGCAACACTGCAGATGAGGGGGAGGCCTGGATGAGGCGAGAGGAGAAATTAACCTTCAGTGGCTCAAAAAGTCATGTGTTATTGTCCTGGAAAGCCCCAGATTTCTTTAATGAGACAGAGCCAACGCAGAAGAAGATGAGAACAATGGGAGATAGGGTAGAAGAGAAATTAACTCTCCGGAAATTCCAAAAGGCGGCAGAAAAGGAAAACAAAAAAATAGGTTTCATTGACTAAAATTGAAGGCAATCTGGACCAGAGTGTGCAGATCTGCCTCAAAAGGAGACAGTCAAAAGGTAAGTGGAAGAAGCAAGAAAAACGCTTTGTCCTTCATGACTTTGACACAGAGCATGACTAGAGGCAGGACACAGACAGTGTGATATAGAAGCTGCCAGGTAAAAACGTCTCCTAAATTAGTGCTTATGCATGCAGCGCAACATAAGAGACCTCCTCGCAAAGGAGGATATTTTCCAGAACTACAAAATGTGCTAATCTCCAATATCCAAGTGTGCAAATCAGGACTGCCATGTGCAGTGTAAGTTTATACATACACATACAGAAATATGCTTGGGAAAGAGGCAAACAAGTCTGCTTTTCAGCAGAAAAGTCTGTGTCAAGGTCACACCGGTGTATTTGCATAGCACATAAGTTTTCATCTTGACTACAGAAATTCAAGCTAGAAGGCTCAGCACATGGCACCCATCTTCAAGAACTTCCTGCCCACCCAAGCAAAAACGAAGAACAATCTAATTTGAGGGATGGTTACTAAGACAGGGCAGGTTGTATTATTAAAGGCATTATTCTCATCACAAAAGCACTTTGCAGACCCAAAATATTAGGCAGTGTACTATGTATTAAAGATCTGTCTTTGTCCATAAGAACTTGCATTCCAGAGACAGATGAAAAGGAAGATAATTTTTTGATGCACAATTTACAGGCAGAGGAGACAATCAGACTCGAAGTATTTGTTCATATAGGAAGGTTAGAAAAGCTGGGAATCGGGCTTCAGTCCTGATCCCAGCTTTAGACCATCCAGCCTCCTTAAGAAACAGATAGTGGGAGAGTGACTTAATCACAGGAGTTACTGTGAGTGCTTCCAAGAGCTATGGATGTACTTCATTTATTGGTAGTAAAAAACCCTCTTTTTAAGTAAAAATCAACAATAATAAAAAACACCATTCACATCTGCGAAGTCTTTTCAATTTTCTCCAAAACATATAGCATAAGTAAATTTGAAGAGTTTTCAGGATTTTTCTTCCTTTATAATGTATATTTGCTTTGATTTTCTTTCATTTATTTTAAGAGAGAGATAATTTTCTCTCATGAATCACAACTACGCAAGGACAAATCCATTTCATTTCAGCACAGCTAGGGAAGAAAAAAAAGTCAATTTTTTCAAGTTAAAATTTTACTGTTTACCATTGGCGGGGTGAGGGGGGACGCCCTAGTGGGAATTACCCCCACTCACTGGAAACACAAACCAGATGGCAGAAGGGTGTCCTAGAGAGGAGAAACATCTGCTTGAATGAGTGCAGAAGGAAGGAAACAGTGGAAGGTTTCTTCTGTCAGGCCAGAAAGCTTTAAACCCTTACTATTTGAGCACCACAGCGAGAGTTTGGGGAGGTTGTGCTGCCATCTTCAGGGATGCTCTCATCTTTCTGTGACCCAAAATTACAAATGAAGGAAAACAAAAAGGGAAGAATTTCCACAAAAAGTAAGAAAGATAAAAAGGAGCTCCACTCTCTTCCCTCCAAGACCGCTGGTTGCCTTGTCTTGACTAGCTCATGGATAATCACAGAAATTAAAACTGAGAATAAATAAATAAATCCTACCTAGCCCGCATGCACGCCGAGGCTGCAGTAAAGCTAACTAATCATCAGTGTTTAGCCCTGTCTGATTTCTTTCTCCTCTTCTAATCCAGAGTAGGACTGGGTGATTATTCACTGAGCCTCGACGGCAGATGCTCAGTTCACGCTAACTAACCATCTCCTTTACAGAACCATTTCAAAGAGAGAGTGAGAGACCCTAGACCCTTCCCACAGGGCTGAATTAAAATGAAACAGTTAATTGTGTGCCCAAAGGATTCTCAAAGCCTTGTTTTGCAAGAACAAATCACAGGTATTCCTAAAACTCATTTATGTGTTATTTTTCCTCAGACAAAACAGCAAGATTTGAGATGCTGTGGGGATTTGTGCTGCGTAACAACAAGGGTAAATTGAAGAGCACAAAGCAGATTCTCCTTGTTTCTGACCTAGTGGACACGTGTATATCTCAAATCACTCTAAAGTGCCTTTTGATGTGTGCAACTCTCCCTTTTTTCACTACAACCCATTCCACATTGCTGTGAATTCTCTGTCTCTTCTCCGAGTTCTTACCTTGTTAAATATACCTCACATTTTTCAAATTGCTTTATGGGCTTCTGGCCACAGGGCCCTCATGGATCAAATATTGCACAACAAAATACAACCCATTAATACTGCGTTTTCAACTTGAAAATCATGTTTGTTCCCCAGCTGCCATGCTGAGACAGAACTTTCTTCGCTCATCATAACACTGACTGAATGGGATCTGCATTCTTCAGATCTCTCTTGCCCTCTGGCCTCACTATCCCCACGCCCTCAGTAAACGTGACTGTTTCATCTTCTCAATTCATCTAAGTGACAAAACAAGAAATAATGTTTTTATTCCAATTAAGCACCAAGTACTTGCTCCTACACAGCTCAGTATAACCACTGAAGGTTATAGATATAAAACAGTACTATTCTGTTTTATTAACAACACATTTTTGTTTAAAGCTTTAGCCATTATATTTTATTTCACCTAGGATATAGTTATTACCTCACAAAATAGAAGAGTTCTTATTTTATCCACTCAGGTCACTATAAAAAAAAATATTAAAAAAAATATGATTTACGGTGAATAAAAAGCGACATGCAGCATTTCAACCACAAGGACTTCAAATTGCTAGCCAAAATTGTACATATATTAAGGGATTGTTCCACTCATCCCATCTCTGAAGCCTAACACAGCAGCTCTTCTGCAGTGTACACTTAGAGTTCAAGAAGTGGAAAAATAGTTGTCTGTCCTATTGAAACTATAATAGAAAATAAGGAATAATATAAATATCTGAGCTGAAATTTAATCAGAACGTCAGTATCTACCAAATAACCAATATTGCAATGCCACCACTTGTGCCAGGGACACCGAGACAGCCCTGGTGCCAGGTGGAGGTGCCAGCTCCCAGAGCAAAGAATTTTCCATCAGCAGCACTAGGTCTTGCCCAGCCTTCCAGATTTGCTTGTTTGCCTCCTGCTCAGCTTTGCTAACCTGCAAGAACAGTCAGGATCACAATTTAGCGTAAGCGTGAATGAAAGAGGAAGGAGAAAGTAAATAGTTTGCTCTTAACTGTAGAGACTCTTCCTAAAAAAAGTTGATTGAACAAAATAGAAGACTGTGGCTTTGCTGATGGATTATTTTAAAGTCATTCCACAAAATTTCGTGGAGATTCTCTTCTCACGTTGCTCTGGCCCTTTCTGTGATCCATCACATGCACTCAGTTTAGTCCATCTGTTTCTCCTGTCTTTCTACCACGCCGCCCCTCCCGTCAGGCAACAAGCTGCTGGCTGACACTGCCTCACAGCCAGCGCCTGTGACACATCCCTTTGCAAGCCCTGCACCGACTGAAAACACTGGCAGAAAGCAACTCTCTAACGATGGCCAAGATGTGCAACGAAGGACTCACGCTCTGCCTTTTCAAAATCGTTACAAAACAGAAAGGCACTCACAGTCCATAAACCTGGACAGATCGTTCTTCTTTCCCCCTGCGCTGGCCTGCTGCTGGTCAGAATCACAGAATCACCAGGTTGGAAAGGACCCATTGGATCATCGAGTCCAACCATTCCTAACACTCCCTAAACCATGTCCCTCAGCACTTCATCCACCCGTTCCTTAAACACCTCCAGGGAAGGCGACTCCACCCCCTCCCTGGGCAGCTGTTCCAGTGCCCGATGACTCTTACTGTGAAGAATTTTTTTCTGATATCCAACCTGACCCTCCCCTGACGGAGCTTCAGGCCATTCCCTCTTGTCCTGTCCTCTGTCACTTGGGAGAAGAGCCCAGCTCCCTCCTCTCCACAACTTCCTTTCAGGTAGTTGTAGAGAGTAATAAGGTCTCCCCTCAGCCTCCTCTTCTCCAGGCTAAAAGGGAGACGAACAGAGCGAGGGGTCTGAGGGAAGGAACAGAGCGAGCAGACCCTTCCTCTTCTCAGCTCTCCGATTCCCGCTTTGCTGCCTTCTCTGCTGATCCCTTTCCTTCCTCTGTTCACACCACTCCTTCCAGGGCAGTGCCATGTTTCACTGCACCCCTAACAGCAGGTAACACGTGGCAGCCCGAGCCCTGGGAAGAGGCATTCCCCGTACCATCCGGAGGTGAACCTGCAAACCTGCTGCTCTGTGCCTCCGAACCTCTGACTGCTCCTGAAAGGAGACGCAGAGGCAATGGGGAGTGTGTGCGTCATCCCAGGTGTGCGGATGCTGCTGCAGAGGAGGACAGGAAAGGCAAGCTCCGGCGGTAAAAGCGTTGGCTACTGCAGGCCATCACAGAGGAGCATGAACAGAGCTGGCGGGAGACAGCTTATCCGTGCTGTGCTTTGGTCTATGCAGTTATCTCAGCCTCTCACTTTCATGAGTGCTAAATTCACACAAAAATGTTTTTTTTTTTAAACCCACCACAGGCGATTAAGCTGTGATCTAGATTAATTAGCTGCCATATTTCATTTTTTAAAATCAGAACTGGCCTGTGCTGACACCAGGGAAACTTATAATATTTTCACTCGTACCTAACTGCCTCTGATTTTTCACACTGCCTAGAACGGCACGGCTGCTCCCAACCTCGCTTACCCACACCAGGCAGCTGTCTGCACCCACTGCTGCACGTAATTCTGCTGCAACCCTGGGGATGGCTGATGAGCTAAGGGTGGGGTACCAGGGATCTCCTAATGAAAGTGCTGAGCCTGGTGTAACCCACACGCCCCAAGCAGGATTGCTTCAGTGTTGAAAACAAAAGATTGATGAATTGTATAATGTACTTTTACTGCTGCTAATCTTTCTGAGTGCTGCCGTTTGGTGTCTCCTGGAGGCTAACAGGCCTCTTTGGCCACAGAACAATATTTACTCCATCCCAGCAGCAGGGTTGGTGGAGGAAAAAGATGCGTCCTTGCTCCCTGAGTGATAAGCAAATGTCAGAATGCACATCAGGGAAATGACACATCTGACAGAAGGTCAGCATCATGGAAACATGGTTCACCTTTTACCTCCTACGCCTCTGAAGATCTTTCACTTTGCACCTTTAAATCCCTGCAGAAAGCAGGTGATAGGCAACAACTTTGTTTAAGCAACATCATGGACTGGCTTATCCAAAACTTATTTCTGAGGTGCCAGACTCTCCTGTCCAGCACTACATTGCTCCCTGTCCATTAAAACTGTAGCTCTTCAGAGCAAACGCTGTTCAACCTACCTCAACAAAACACCCTTTAGTCTTGATGACACTTTACATAAGTGTTGGCTCAATAATCCCAATTCCAAACCTATATCACTTTCTGGCATCGGAAATTCCTTCAGAGATTTAATATGTTCACTCAGGAAGTTCACACTTCTGTTAAGCTGTTTTATATACTAACTTTACAGAAGTCCTAATAGCACCCTCCTCAGGCCAAGGAGATGCTTTAAAACTCAGTTCAGCAAGATGGGGCTCCTGCAACCAAGACAGGGCTTCACAGGAGACGTCCTTGCTTGCTTTAGTACAGATGGACACACACACGAGGTGTGTAAAGGGCACAGCATGCATAAGGCAGTAAATCAATTTACACCAAGAAGTAAGAGAAGACACCATGTCATTCTCCATAAGTTCATTGGCATACAAAGTATTTATATGAAATACGAATGCAAAGTATCCCTCAAAAAATAGGTATAACACAGAGCTTCCCCATCGCTACGTACATCTGCTAGAGAAAGAACTGCAGAAACGTAAAGAGCCACCAGAATGGAAACTACAAAGCAATGTCATCAGCCCATGAACTTCTCACGCCTAAGAGGTATTGCCACGCTTGGTTCTCCGTTCCCTCTCTCCCACTCAGCAGAAAGGACTTCAGATAGAAACAGAAGTTTGGAGAAAGTGAAACCATCTCCTGCATCACAATGCCAAAAGCCAACAAAAAGGCAACAGGTAAGCACCCTATAATCCTGAAACATAGCGCAAAGATTTGAAACCATATTAACACCCAGCAGTACCCAGTAGTACAGCCCAGAAAAAAAATTAAAATTGGTTGGTGGTCGCCAGTTCCCACCTTTTCCAGCTCACTGACTGTGAGCTTTTTGTCCTGGGGATATTCTGTAATGTTTTTATTACAGTCAAAAAGGTCAGCTAAGTTTTTCTTTCTTCCACGCCAAGCGAGTGCTCCTCTAACTTGTCTGAGCTGATGCACAGGACTCCACTCCCATCCCACCTCACAGTAATGCGTCATTCCTGCCTTCTCTGTTCCCTTGGAGCAGAAGTGCACCACAGGCCTCCAACCAGCTGCTAATGTGCATCTTCCTCCTCTAGTCACAGGGATGCTAAACACACTGTAATAAATCTCCACATCCCAAGGGAACAGTTATCTTTTTTCCAGGACCCATGACATTACACACAGCAGCTCTCTCCAATGTCAAAAGCTCCATTTCAAAGCTCCTCTGCCCTCTGAAAGATCCTGCTGCCCTAAGTCTCACCACCCCTACCCAGCGAAATTTGCTCTCTGCACCACCTGTTTTCTCAGGTTCCCCTCCTCAGGTGCAGGAGGGCAGGCTCTGCTTTCAACCAGTGACAGGGGCCATGACAGGACTGTTAGGTAGAAGAGACCCGTGTGTTCGTGTGGGTGCGCTTTACATATGTGCCTCTTCCTTCTGTCACAAGGATGTCGCTGACAATTTCCACCTTGTAGCAGAGACACTAAACAAGACAGTCGGCAAATTTGAAGGGAAGTCCATTTCCAGGCCAGTGGCTGTACAGTGCATACTGAATTAAAAAGCCGGGAGAGAAACAAAGCAGTAGTTTTGCAAGGGTTGATCTCAACTTTAAAGCAAATTCTCCTTCAATTTTAGCAACCTAAACCTGTGCATGTGCTAGCAAATCTTTCTTCTCTTCTGTGATCTCTGCTTCTCCTAAAGCTGATGTATTCAAATTCTGACTTTCTGCAAGAAGTGGCTGTGTGTTTTCAGTGTATGTTCAGTAAGCTAAATGAGAAAAGTGGTGAAAAATAGTTGCTTCCTATCATGCTTCAGACAGAAATTTTAGTCACGCAGCAAGACACAGCCACAGTGCCTGGACTGCTGTCCACAGCTTTTCACTCACCATTGCTCTGTCAGTCTCTCCTCAAGCTCCACAACACAGGCTCTACCCCTTGCTTGTCTTTCCTCCAGCTCACCGTCTCCCATCAAACATAGCTCCAGCAGCATCCACTAGAATTATACTGTTTACAATCTAAAACACTCAAGATCATTCTGAATCATCAACTCTCCTTTGGATCTCTTGTCTAGAGCAGCAGAGTACTGCCTGGCATTGCTTTTTGCATTTCCTTGCAGCATCAAAGTTCTCAAGATACTACAGAAGGAGACAGTGCTAAACTTACACTTCCTACCCACAAGTGAATAGCAGGGAGGTTTTTGCTTAAGGCACAATTTGTTACACTTGCTTTCCACTTTTTCTTGGTTTAATCTATTGCTATAAAGATGCAATTGCTGCTCAGCTGGACAGCATTATACAGATACCTCAATAGGAGCCTGAAACCAGAGTCGAGTCTCTTCTCCACGGCTGTCTTGTTCTGGTCTTCTTTCTCCTTTGCACAGGCCTTCTTCCATGGGCTTCATCCTCATTTGGCAAAAGACATTCTCTCTCTTCAACTCTCTGGAATTCTCCACATGCTGGAACGTTTCTTTGGAGTCCTGCTTTACTCACCTCTGCTATGTTTTTACCCTGATAATATTCTTTGCAACTTCAGCGAGTTCACACTTCACCTCCTCTCACACCTCATTTGGCATTTTGTCCTCTGTGCATTTTAGCAATGCATCAAACTGCTCCCCAATCACCACTACTGTAGCCTTCTCCAACATATTCCACATTATTCCCAAAGGGCTGAAAGAATCATTTCATGCATTAGAAGCACGAAACCTGAACTCTGAAGGAAGCAGCCGGTGATCTGAGGCACTAACAGCACCTGTCAGAGTTTTACAGAAGGGAAATCATTAGTTTCTGCCCTTCCCATACAAAGCTTCAGTCCTTCCCCCCATTCCTCCACTTCAAAATTATTAATTCCAGGTATATCATCCTCTATGGTGATGTTGAGCTGAATGGGCTAATATTAACCTTATGCCAATTCTATATTGGTGTATCCCATACAATTTTCAGTTACTTGCCATTTACACAAGTAAAAATGACAGCAGATTCGGATCCAAAGTACCTTAGAAGACACTTTTAAAAAAGCAAGTTCCCAAATACGCTCAAAGTTTGTCGATGGCTGCTTCATCTTGCAGCTTCTGCTTGTGTAGTTTCTCATATAAATTCTTAACACCAGCCTCTTCCTTCAACAACACTGACAGCATTTAACGGTTGTTAGTTGCTCTCAGAAGATGAAGTAACCTGGTATAAATTACCTATTGTTGCAAGTGAAACAGAACCTGTTTGCACAGGAGTCGCTCCTAGAAGGCGGCAGGTACGGACTGCATTATTACAGGGAGGAGGTTTTCTATCACGGTAGAAGTCATTTTAATATGGCATCTTCCACAAAGATTTTTCTCTATGGCTATTAAAGGTTTTTTCCTTGGTTCGACAGTCCACATCATGAACAGTGTCAAATCTTTATCCTAGCTCTCACACTGGTGATGTATCAAAGATACAATGAGACCACTCAGATGTCATTCTCCCAGAAGAAACCAGAGACAATGAGGATAGAGCACAGCGGTCAAAATAACAGCAATCCCCAAATGAATGGGTCGTTCCCTGTCAAATCTGTATTTAAGTGTTGCTCGCTGCTACTCAGTTTATCTGGTAAGAAAAGAACCCAAATAAACCAGCTACTAAGAAAAAAGACAAAGAGGGTATTTGAAACAAATACCTCTATGTATTCATCATATTGTGATGTGGACAAGCTATATTTTAGACTAAATGAGATACTCCTGTATCTTTTGATGAGATGCACTTGATGAACCAATTGTGAATTTAAGACAACATACCTGTCATTCTTAACTCTGTCTGCAAGAGCCCAGCAGTTCAGAACCCAGTGACAGAGTTGTACTCCCAGCCATCAAACACCTCCACAAAGGACAAGAAGATACATTCCCAGGGAACCAGGTAGGAGATCATTCTCTTCCACACAGGTATAAACTAAATGTACCTAAAATTTCTTTGTGTCACTTCATTATGAAGAGACAGACAAACTGGAGAGACTTTTAGGATACTATGAAACGACTGAGTAAACTCAGGAACAGGGAAAAAACTCAAGGGGCACAACATGAGGGTGTGAACTGAAACACAGTAAGGTCTGCCTGAAAATCAGGAAACACTTTTTCACTGTGAGGGTGACTGAGCACTTTCCCAGAAAGGTTGCGAAGATATCTTTGGAGATATTCAGAAGTTGCCTTGACATGGTCCTGGGCAACTGGCTCTAGGTGGCCCTGCTTGAGCAGGAACTTGGACCACATGACCTCCAGAGGTCCCCTCTAATCTCAACTACTCTGTGATTCTGTGAGAAAGCAAGAGATTGCTTCAAGTAAGGCAACAGTGTGCGCATACACAAAAGATGGACTCAAAGACAGTTATGTATTTCTCGAAGACTCCATGAAACTCATATGGGAAACACTAAGGTTTCTCTTTCCTTTCTTTCAAGCTTCTTTACCACGAGGTCTCCACAGACAGCGGGATCGCTCTTCAGGAGATGTGCTGACAGCATCCAGACATATACTAGTGAGATGCTGAAGGGAGCGCGCAGGGTAGGACCTGTTAAGGATGACAGAGAGCCTCTCTGGAGACTCCACAAAGTCCATAAACACGGAAACTACCTCTTAATGCAGTAATGAGAGTGCCGCCAAGAAGCCCAGGAGAAACCTGCATGAACTGTTGAGAGGACAAAGTAATTTGAACGCTTCCAAACAGCCGTCCCATGAAAAGCGAGGTGCGGTGGCTGCTCCCCAGGCATCCCCGCATACCCCGAGCACAGCGCGGTGCCTGGCGCACTGTGCGGGGAGCCCTGCAGATGGCTGCAGAGCTCTTCCAGCTCCTACCTGCGCTGGAGCGGTGGGCAGGTGGACGCAAAGCCACTGCCCAGTCCCCCACAGAAGGAAACAAAACTATTCTCTTTTCAAAAGGAGGACACTTTTCTCTGTGTTGACTTAATTTCTACCCAGATCTAACAGTAAGTCACCTACGGGCTGAATAACACTGTCTTTAACCTCCCAAAGATCTGCAAGTTTTCCTACAATGACAACTGCAAGACAGAGGTGCTGCGGCTCTTAAGCACGACAGCGAACTCGCCTTACAGGAGGAGAATTTGTCACTCAAGTAGTTTCTCTCACCAACGCTCTCTAGTCCTAAGGAGCTCTTATGGAGCAGTTATTTGAAAAGATTTATCCATTCCTCCTCTTGCCCATGGCAGCCGTGTCCTCTTCCTCCCTTCCCCTTCCTAACTGTGCGGAATGGCTGGCAGGTGCAGAGGAGCAGCCTTCTTCTTGTATCCCATATCAGGCTCAAGCACTGCCCCTGAAACAAGTCCCTTTTGCCCATCAGCCTCCCTTAAACTCTAGCTTTAGTTCTGAACCATTTTTTAAAAGAACAGAGATCTCCATCCCTCTGGATGCTTTCATTTCCCTAAAGCCATGTCTCGTATTTTCTTCTCTCCCTTTCCAGTGGTACACAGCAGATCTATGTAGGGACAGAGTCAGGTTTTGCATCACAAAATTTTGGGTTCAAATCCTCTCTGTCTCATGGTGATCATGAGCTTTTCTGTGTTCACTTCCATCTGTTACACGCTCGGAGCGCAGGACAGCCCGGAGTCTGTACAGGTCCCTCGCTGCGCTGTGAACAGCTCACCGTCACAGGCACACTGACGCGGTGGAATTCGGTGTCCAGATCGCATCACCCTCCTTTAAAATCCCAGCTGCAGGAAGGCAGCATGAACCATTCCTTTACGGTATGCAGCTACCCGGTCCCTTTTCAATCTACACGTCTGAATCAAATAAATTATCTCCTTAGAGGGAGTCGAGAACTTATAATAGACACCAGCCGCCCAACCTCTTTTAATCCATCCAATATTAGACTCGTTAGTCATCAGGATAACAATCCTATTTGCAAATCAGTTACCTTTATCAGATAACCAACGAGACCTGGTACAATGTCTATTAGTCCAACAACATCACCACCAAGATATATAACTGCTCCTGTACAAAAACCTTTCTTCTAATCCTTTTTAAACTCAACAAGACTGATTGGTTTTTATTATTCATGAATTAATTTTTAACTCTTGGTCCAACAGGGGAATTGAATCTATAACATTTTTCAGAGACTGAAGCAAAGTAATAGCATGTTGAAAAAGCGGAGCAGCCAAACACACCATACAAAAAAGGTTTTTTCTCTTCTTTCAACCACCAATTAAGTGGGGATGGAGGAGGGCACAGGCTGCATCTGTTTTTCCCTAAAGATTTGAAGGGAAAATTGCGAGGAAAATTAGTGTATTAAAATATGTAGAAATACCACAATCCCTGTACTGTGAGAGTTTTTGCTTTTTGTTTCATAGTTACATTACTTTAAAAAGGTTGTAGAATTAAATCTGTTCATGTTTTTAAAAACAATTCCATGTTAGAATAGCAGCTCAAGGGAGGAAATTCGACAGAGATGGTCAGTATTATTAGAGAAGTAATGATCATGGGCAGTGATTAGGGCTTACAGCATCCTTTACAGTGACAGTCCCCTGGCCGTAACTGCTAAAAGAAAATTAAATGCTCGGGGACGTCTTTTTTTTTTTTTTCTTTTTTTTTTTTTTTCTGAGAGGGGGGGAATTGGTTGACTTTTTTGTTTGTTTTGTTCCAAAAAACCAGCAACAAAACAACAACTTCTAAAAGAATGGTCGGAAACACTGTAGGTGTTGAAATAAAAAAACAAAGTAAGTCATCGTCAAATAATTTTCTAAGCACGGGGTTTCATAAGGGGAAGCAATTATATTTTGTGCCTTCTAAAACCAAAATCACATTAAATAGAAAATAAATAAATAAATAAATAAATAAATAAATAAAATTCAATTTAAAGAAAAAATAAATTTCAAAGCACTTACTTTTCTGGCTATGGTACATGAGTCCAGCGTTATGGAGACAATGTCATGCCTGGATTCATGTTCTCTATACCATTTTTCAAATTCCTCTCCGATAATTTACTTAAGGAAAATCTCTGTTCCTCTTCAAAAATTACAAAGTTGAATGTGCATAGATTTATAAAGAGAAGATTCAACTGTGGTTGTTTAACAACACCTAATCCTATAAAACCCATAATTATATACGTTCCAAGAGAAACACCGAATTTTTTTAAAGCACAACTATTACATATGGCATGTTTGTACGGATTCCTACCCTTACAGAACACCTTCTATTTAAGGCTATCTATAGATTTACAAACGTTAATTAACAAAGACTCAGAACAACCTTGTGATGAAGAAAGACACATCCATCCTTATCTTTTTATACATTCATACAAGCATACATGCACAGAAATACGCATGCGGAAAGGTTTTAGGTATGTGCACAAAGAGACGTGGTATGGATAAACATCTAAGTGAAGCAGTACATCACGCAATATCGAATGGACATGTGGTTACATATAAAATTATATCTTTCACATATATGTGCATGCTGTTAATTTATAGTATGTGCACATGTGTTTAAAAATAAGTGAGCACACGAACACCCTGATATACATCCATCCGTGCATTCACAGATCTCTGTATGCAAGAAAACTGTTTCTCTCGTAGTTTTGATTCATTCTAGTCCTCCACAGCATGCCTGGTGCCACCACGCGAGTTGTATCAATTATTCTGAAGGAGAGGCATCCGGCATCATCTACGTGAAGTAATACAGACGGACACACTCATACACTTAGCCATCATTTTCAGAAGGTTATTTGCTACAATCAAGTAAGGCAAAAAGAACCCACAACAAGTAAATCAACATCCTTCACGGAGCTCCAGCACCAAAATGCAAGCTGCGGTGTCGGAATTTCCTTGGCTTTAAAAGTGGGCCTCAGTTTCCTCAGGCAGGTGTGCCCCCTCCCTGCCCCAGCCCCTGCTCAGGCTGCACATCATCACTCGAAATCACTGCTTAACACAGTTAGGTGTACGGAGAGCCCTGATCCAGCCAGATACCTTCACAACGCCGATGAATCCGATAACAAAAATTGCCTACTAAAGAGCGTCAGGCAACAGGCACCAATGTTTTTAGTTTCATAGGAGAATGTTTTCAGCATCTCCCCATACCATTACCCCTGTAGTCTACAAAAATGACCAAAAAACCCTCATCAACAGAAATACAAAAACCAAAAAGAAACTTAATTAAATTCTTAACAGATCCAAGTAGAAGCAATATCACGTATGTCTGAAAAGGAGCTGAAGGACCGAATCTGTGTGCGCTAAAAAATTAAATCACTCTTCTTCCTCTACAGCACCTTCTGAACTCTTCTAACTAGGTAGCAATCACGTCATACATGGTCCAGAAACAAATAAACAGGCAGCAACTCTCAAAATTGCTGTATAAATCAAAGATTGCTTTAAAAAAAATAAAAACCAAAGTATGAAGAAAATGTAGACATAGAAAATGCATATTGGCTAGTTCTTGTATGTGCAACAAAAAGAAAAACTCTAAAGCAAATCCCCGAAATCAGTAACACTCTGTTCTCCACTGCTGTGTTGCTCCATCTGTGAAAAACTCATCTAGATAAGTATAATTTCTTACATCAGGAAACAAATAATATGTTTGAGAATGAGAAACTTGTCAGATTGCCTGAATAAAACCAAAACCAACACGATGACTTTTGAAAAATAAAATCTGCTGAAGGATAATTATTTAGTGTCCTTATTTTCAGCTGTTTCATTTTTTAATACATAAAATGGCATAAACCTCAGTGAGAAATTTAGTTTGTAATCGTTCATGTCAGCACATTTAAAAAAAAAATGTACTTGCAGCAACTGATGGAAAATCATATTTCTGTCTTATTTTCACCCAAGTGCTTACACATTATTAAAATGATCATCTCCATATGCAAAATCATAACAGGAGAATTGAACATTTTTTTTTAAAGCTGTTCTTTTGACCTTTCTCTTGAGTAAAAGGACAGCGAGACAATACACTCACCAGCATTGTTCACAGTGACGGCTCCATCACCGGAGATTGAGGGCCATTATTACTAAAGGGAACTTTAGAGTGCCAGGAGAAAAGGGGGGAAAAAATTAGAAAATAACGCTTCTAAATATACCGAATGCATAAAAAGCCTTTCAGAACAGTAGACACAGAGTAACAAGAACGCTTCATCTAAAAACAGCTGCAGTAAAACACAGATAATCAATTCAAAACAAAAGGTGCTATGAGAATGTGTCTCCTGTTATGCAAGGTACTCTAAGCTGGAGGTCCCGCTTCCATCACCCACATTATAGGCTATTCTGATTTAAGAAAAATGTATGACCCTTAAAATATGTGGTAAATCCAACATAAATTCCAGGAATGGAAAAGGAAAATCTGGACTGAAGGGAGGGGTACTCAAAGGCTCTTACCCTACCAAGAACGGTTTCCTTCTCCTTCCCAAGTCTTCAACAGGATGCAATATTTGTGAGATACCCTTACAGTCATGATAAAAACTGTATTAAAACAGCCACCTCTCTCTACATTTAAGCTATTTCCTTCCACATGCACAAAAATGCAAGAATAAATTAACTCAACAAAACAAGAACAGTCCTATCACAAATTTTACTGCAATTTAAGTTCTACCTTAAAAACAACAACAAAAAAGAAAACAAATAAACAATAATATTCACAGGGGAAAAAAAAGCAAAATAGCTCTCTTTGCTTCCTAAGCACTCATAAGTTTGTGACTTTATGAACGGGTTCTGTGCTGTTTGCTAAATCCTTATGGATCGGGAGTATTCTTTGTAGGATGACAAAGTCATCCTAAGGATGACTAGACTGAGATTTGCCAGGATCCCACAAAAAGAACAGTATTCCTCACATATTTATTCCTCCCCCATTCAGAAAGGGAGTGCAAGAAAATTCCAGCTCAGCAGGGACACAGAGCCATCGCAGGTTGTGTGATAACAGCTTGCCACCTGCTTTTCGCAAGTTGTCTTTGCGAAGTGCAAGGGGCACTGAATAGTAACGTTGCCTGTGGTGATAGGAATGCACCGAACAGCTCAGTATGCAAAAGCACTTACTGGTACACAGTGCTCTTCACAAAGGGCACTGCAGAACGCTTTCCAGCCTCTGTCAGAAGTGCTAGGAGAGGAAATATTAGTGCATGTGTTGCAGAAGGAACATAAGCACTTGCCATCACAATAAAAGGAGGTATAAGCAAATATAGGTACAATGCTGCTCATAGCAAAAAAAAAAAAAAAAAGGAAATTTAGCACCAGTCAGACTAGAAGGAGCGTCTCTTTGCAAGAGCAGCAAGGGTTAAAAGTGGCATACAAGCTCCGGTCCAGTCAAGATAGGGTCAAATGATGTGCAGTGAAAGTTTCAAGTCCTCAATCCCCCAGAGCTTGTTTGCTAATTACATTTGCAATTACAAACATGACAAATATATTATTATACAGTGCATTCCACCTTGAGCAGACATGCTTCTCCTCACGGACAGTCACTGCCAGCAGCCAGGCACTCAAGCGCTGGAAGAATCAAAGCGCACTGTGCTCCAGCTGCAAGGATCATTTTGTGGGCATCTCTATTGCTCTGGAGAGACAGGGCAAAGCTTTAGAGAGAGGCAGCACAGCAAGGATGGAAACAAACGCAGAGAATGAGTTGCTACAATTTGATTCCTAAAAAGTAAAACTCACCAAGTCAATAGCTATTACTAATAAATAATACTATATTATATTCTTTTCCCAATGACGGGCACAAAGCACTTCACACATGCAAACTACATAGCGAGCACTATACTCACAACTCAAATGTAGCCGACGCTGGGAAGACAGAAAGAAATCAAGATTTTCCCATTTTCAGCAAGGTCACCATAGCAGAGTACTGCTAATATCTTCTTTAAGTCCTTTTGCTTAAAAAACAACAATCTGATTCATGTTTGCCATGGAAGCTCTGATGTTTCCAAGCGCCCCCCCCTTGCCCCCCCCAATTTCTATAGCAGCATTACCTAGGAACCTCACTGCTGGGTACTGGACAGACACTAAATTTACTTGCTCACACTGCACAAACTAAAATTTCTGTTCTGCTCCCTGGCTGTAAAGTTAGTATCAGTAGCTTCATGGAATAAAGAACAGATATTACTGGGAAAAAAATTCCCAGTCTCTGCAATCTACAGTGAAATATCTGACAAGCAATACTAGCTGCCGCTATGACCACCAACTCCTAAACTGGGGAGCACAAGTTAGAAGATGGGGAAAGGATTATGGCTTTTATAGCCAAGCTTTATCACCATATTTTTCTACTTCTGCTATTTCTTTCCTTAATTAAAACTCTTCTAGACATTTTACGCCCTTTGGAGAAATTCTACTGTGCTTCCAAAAGAACCTGTAAAGTTCATCCTGTCTCAGGTTTCAACCTTTTACCTTCTCCCCTCCTCCATTCCCTAAGAGAGTCTGTATCCTTTGAGCCCTGGAAAATTTTGTAGATACACCCACTGACACAGTGCACAAAACTTCTTATTGAACTAAAATTACTGGAAGAATATCGGTGTTTTCATATGACATGAAATTCTGAGCAGCAGTAACAGCACCGAAACAGGGCTGGGGCATAACAGCAGAAAGGGTACAGAGAGTAGAGCAACATTCCCTTGAAGAGGAAGAAAACGGGATGTGAAATCTGTCACAGCAACTTCCTCTGATGCACTCTCTCCAAAGTCTTTCCCCTCTCAGGCTAAATGCAATATTTATTGAGTACTTCCAATCAATACAATGAAAAAAATCCTATTTTTTAAATATATTGATCTTTCCATATTTCTCAATAATTGATAATGATTAGATCATCTTTACAAGTGGAACTGGTAGAGGAGGGAAAAGTTAACACAAATACTTTGACAATACCAGTTTCCTCATCATCCTTGTGCTTAATAAGCTTAGTGTACCGAGACCCCAATTTCGTGATGGGAACCTTGTCACGAACCCAGTAACTAGGCCATTTCCCTTACAGAAGTTTTTCAATTTATTCTGTCAATAAAACAACCAAATTCCTCCCCATTCTCCCCAATTAACAACTCCTCCCTATCCCAGACTTCCAGAGATACTCAGAGCAGACAGTCACACTCTGCTTCTCTGATTCAGATTTCCTCCCATTCATGGAATATGGACATTTCCAGTAACCTCTGAAATCAAGTCACATTTCCTCAGTCTGTGCATTAGAGTGGTGACAACTCCGTTCATTCTCTGTTGCAGGGTCCAGAATTCGCTCCTTCACTGACTTAAAATTCCGGTGTTATACCTTTCCGTCTCTCTATCAAATACATCACTTACTCCTTTCAACTTTTTCCTTCTGTTCATAAAATAATTTTCATTTTTATCAGATCAATGACTCATGTGTCTTGTACATCAGAGGAAACAGCGTAAGAGACATAACATCTGGCAGGATGCCCTCATTTGCCAATGATTTTTTATTTTCCCCTTCCTGATGGTTCCTTGGTCAGTTTCTGTCTGCCACGTAGAATATTAATTATAAACAGAGACGGCAATTTTGTAGTCCTATCAACATTTCTAGTGGCAACTATAAAAATTTTGCCGGGATGTGGAAATTAATACAGAAGATTAAAAATGCCGTATTTCCCTCTCCTTTGAAACAGCCTTAGGTTTGCACACGAGACAGATGCAACCCCGATATTCAGTACAACCACACATATGTATATGCCTATTTTGACACATGTATTTTTATAGATGCACACGTCTCGGAGCGTGAATACAATCACATCTTTTATATGTCAGAGCGAACATTCGTGGTTTCTGCACACGTATGCCCTTCCCACTGTACTGCAGACAGACACTGTCAGTACAGTGTAATTAATGTATTCTTACAATATGCCCTCACCTGAGAGACAAACTGCAGGTACAAATCATTGTCTTTGTTAGTTTCCCAATCTGAACTTATACGAAAGCATCTTCCTTGGAGCTGCATCACCTACCACAGGAGTAATTCTCCCAAAGGTCAGTACCAAAAGGTAGTAAGTGGTTGCTGAAGAGTAGATTCCTCCGCAAGAAATGAAATACATACACTGCCTTAGGACACACGCAGAGGGTCAAAATTTGGAAAAAGCATTTTCTTACTCTCTCTGCAAGATCTTGCGCTGAGAGAAACCCCGCAATCTGCTGATTACAACTTCCACAAGTTCCCGGTGTAATTGCTCAGATCAACACACTCGGGTGAAGGAAAAGGAACTTCTACTGCTTGAGGAAGACAAATCCAAACCCTGAAGAGTGGGACTAGGGACAATGAATTCCTTTGCTTAGTTTTCGTTCAGACTCTTCTTGGGTCTGTTACAAAAACTAAGTTCTATTTAAACTCCAAGGTGAACGGAGTCACCTCTTCTCTCCTTAGTTTTGTTCATTCTCTCTCTCTCTCTCAATAACTGTGAGGTGAAATACAGTTTCCAGGTAACTGTATGGATCAGGTATTGAGTGACCACATCCGCTTCTCTTCCTCATTCTACTCTTCCTTCTATTTGTTCCTATGGCTTAACAAGCAACAAAACAAGAGAGAGCGATCCTCAATATTTTTAACTCCTAATTTAAGCTTTAGCTTAACAAAAAATGCTGTCCACATAATTAAAGGCAGTCTTTTTTTTTTTAAAAGAAGGAAAACAGCTATTAAAATCTTTTCAATGGCCAACAGTCAGAAGCATAAATCCATACATTAAGGATAGCTCCCACGGCTAGGTAGTGATACAGGCACAGATACAATACCTGCATTTACATTATATTTTCACAATATAACTGTGTTACAGTGGAAGAAAGAAGTGGCTATGGGGATATACATTGGCCCAACTTTTATCTTCAGTTACAGGAGCGCAATCTGAAATCCAACCTTAACAAAACCAGAATCTAAATCAAATCAGTACCTGACACACTGTAGGTATACCTTTAAATAAATACACTGTATCTTTTAAGGCTTCTCACATCTTTTCCCTCTCTCAATAACTTTTTCCAGACTTAGTCATACTCCCCTTCATCAGTGAACTCCTTTCTTTAAATAAATAAATAAGTAAATAAATAAAGGTTGAGATACTTTAAATTACATTTCTCTGTCTCTCACCCACAACCTCAACAATATTAAAGAGACGGTTAGCTGGCACACAGAACCCAGACAGGCACTTCTTTAAACAGAGAGCTCTCCAACTGTTTCTCACCTCAAAAAGCAGCACTCTCTGTCTAATGTAAAACCGTAGGGGCTCAGTGCCACTTCCCCCAAGGCCACCTTCCCCTGTCTACTCAGTAGCCAGAGATGTGAATATGGGTAAGGCGTACTTGTCATTATCGAGAAATGACCGAGAGTTCATGGAAAAAGCAACAGGACTGAACAGCAATACAAAATGCAGATTACTTCTTACTATTTTCACGTTGTTTGAGTTCCTTTTCTCAATTCCAAAAGTAGAAAAAATAGAAAGAAAAAGTTAAGAGACAATATAGTAAGCAATGAAGATCTAGCTTTTGATTATGGCATTTTGCTCTTTTTTTTTTTTTAATTAAGGTAAATGCGCTTTCTGGTTTTGCCTTAATATTAAAAGACTCCCAGCGGCATACAGAATACATTTCCCTTAAGAAACTGTTTGTTTATTTTTAATTCAAAATGGAGCAGCCACAAGTGAGCACCAGCGGGGAAAAGAAAATCACATGGGTTAGATTATTAATTTCTATTAACAATAGTAAGTCTCATTTTAATGAAACTGCTGGAAGCAGGGGATTAAAGGAAGAAGAAATTAGTGTGAAGACAGATGGAATATCAGGAAACAACAGACAGAAAGACAGATAAAAGACAGCTGTAATTAGGAAAGAGGAGTAAGCATCATCGTGGGCTTTTTGTTTGGTTTTACTTGTTTTAATTTTACTAAATACAATGTGTTCTTAAAACAAAAGCAATGAAACAAGCGAAATTACTTCACTCCCCCCCGGTGATGCCACCACAGAACCTGTGTAGGTGACACATGGATTAACATGCAAACACACAAAAGGAGACTCCGCTCAGGGTGAGATTTATCAGACAGGAGGAATGCATTGAAAATTAATTGCTCCAGGCAGCTGGATGCAAAAAGCCGAGAAGATTTTGCCTCGTTTCCTAACTTCCCCAAAAGGATCAAACCGAAGTTAACATGGTACAGTGATTGTAAGCGCAGCATTACGAGGCACAGCCCAGCTCGGAATACAAAGAGCAGGAGCAGGTGCTAAGGTACCACCGCCGGTCCCCGCTCGGGACGCCTGCTTGCCAGCCCTTCGACTCATTCCTCTCTTTTCCCGGGGATCCAAACAGTAAGCTGTGGGAAACTCAATTTCCATAGGGCATTTCAGGTGAAAACCGGACCTTTCTTTATAAAAGACGGTGCTTTAACGGATCTACTTTGCGTAGTTTTATATGCGCATCTCTTTACAGGCACCCAGTAATCGATGCAATAAAAAAGGACCACCACCAGCACAGACGGAAAGTAAAACTGCGCAGCAAGGACCGCCAGTGCTCCCTGTGAGCTGCCCGCTCCTAGGGGATGAAGCAGTAGAGGGAGAAGTTACACGGGAAGAAGGCATCGCTGCGCCGCGCCGCCCCCGCCGCCCCCGGCCCGTCCCGCCCCCGGCGCGCCGCACTCACTGGTTGTGGTAACCGAGCGGGTCAGAGATGCACAGCTCGGAAATGTCCATCAGTCCAGTTTGAGCATTCCCGGGTGGAGGAGGAAAAAATGAAAAAGAAAAGCTATTAAAAAAAAAAGAAAGAAAGAAAGAAAGAAAACAGCAGGAGAGAAGAACTAAAGTGCAGCGTGCGGGGAGGCAGCGCCGCTCGGCTCCGCTCCCGCACCCGCGTGCGGACACAGCGGCGGCGGCGCGCAGGACACGGCCACGGGGGATTTCGCCGCCCCGAGCCCCGCTGTAGCTTTAACGCCGGGAGACGGCCGGGCGGCTATTGGCTCCCGCGCGGGGGCCGGGCTTGCAGCGCGGCCGGGGGAGGCACGGCCCGGGGAGGCGGGGGGGGGCGGCCCCGCAGCGCGATCCCCCGGGACGGGCGCGGAGCCCCGGGCTGGCCGCCGGGGAAGGGGGGGGGGGAGCGCGGGGTGGGGGGCTCAGGAGCAGCGCTGCGGCCGGTCCCGGCGCGGCAGCGATCGCGGCGCCGCTCCTCTCGCCTCTCACCCACTCGCGAGCCCGTGGCGGGCGGCGGGCAGCGTTACGGCAAAGCCCGGGGGCGGGCGGCAGGTGCCCTTGCCCCGCCCGGCGGCCCCTGCCCGCCCGCACGGCACAGCGCACGCATCGCAGCGGCTCCGCATCCGTGCGCTCTGTGCACACGCAGAGCCCCGCGCGGCGCGGGCATCGCTGCGCTCGGGCACCTCTGCTCTGCCCTAAGCACACAAACTCTGCCGTGCACGCACACAGAACAGCGTCCGAGTCCCCGTTCAAAGCGGTGTGATTCAGATGTCACTTCAGCACAGCTTATAAAACCACACTGGAATAAATCCCGGCACATGAGATCAGGATCTGACACTCGGGAGAACGGTGCGTATTCCCAGGCACAAAAGATATACACTCTCCGAAATCCTCACAAACCTGTCAGAAGGGCACACACGATCAGCCTCGTGTAGGAACCGCTGTCGAACCCTGGCATACACAGTGGCTGCCGTTACAGTCGGTGTGCTTTCACAATTCCTACACACATTTTCGCACTCGTACAATTCCACTGCATATTTACAGCAACGCACCCACACCTGCCTGAAGGTTCCTCTCTGTATAAGCCGCTCAGGCACACGCCTCGCACATGCAGTGTTGCTCTGAAAGCCTGACTCGCACAGGGGTGCCCTACAGGGTCTATTTGTCCCTTACTACCTGCTCTCCTCCTTCCAAACCACACTCGTGCAAACCTCTCTTGTCTCTCTCCTGTGCTTCTACTTCGTGTTTCGATGTCTACTGCTCAAATACATAAAAATATCCTTAGCATATAAATAAGAACCAGAAGCCTTCTTAAAAAGGAAAACACACAAACACACGTGAATAAGAGTTTCATTCTCTTATACCAAGCAAACAAAAAGAAAAGAAGAAAAAGGAGCTAAGAGGATACTTATAAACCTGGAGCTTTTCAGATGAGAGGAGTGATACAGCATAAAAGGAAATGCAGCGTGGTTCAACTATAAACTTGGCAATACACACTGACTAAATTAGGCTAAAACTTTTCATACATTCAGTACTTGTAGAAACTTGGTAACATTCAGAAAAGAGAAACGGCCAAATTTATAGCCAGTGTAAACCATCCTGACTTTATATTAAAGTCTATCAGTGAAAATTCCTCACTACCTCCTTTACCAGAGACCTTAACAAATGCCATACAGACTAATAGTACGCCCTACCCTGTCCCCAGGCCTTGTGGGGACAAACTGTGTGAGTCAGATCGACTATCTTTAAGACAGGACAGCCTAAGGATATCAAAACAGAGATCTTTTTATGGTGAAAGGTACCTATGGAGATGGCACAGAAAACAGGTTAGTTTAGAAAACAGAAGTCAGAGAGCAGATTTATCCACAGTTTTAAGGCTATGGCAGAATCTGATTACCTGAATGTTGCAGGTGACAACTCTGCATCTTTCCAGGAAACATAATTAACAGAAATGGGACATAGGTATACAAAAGTATGTGTGTATAAGTGATATGTCAGCCCGGCAGAATCTCTAAGATGCTTTAGATGTGGAAAGGACAGAAGACGAGCTTTAGTAGGGCATTAGCATCAGCAGAGCCCAAGATTGTAAGTAAGGAATCTCACTGACCACATCGGAGAACACCTGACCCAAGCAGAGGCAAGAAGGACGAAACCAGCACCACTGTGTTTCCAAAAGAAATCAGAGGTCAGAGAGGGCCTCAGTGACGACCTAGTTGCTCCACAAGGAACATTCCTAATGCACAGTAGGCAAGAGAGGATGGAGGATGCACACAGGGTCAGGGCCTGGAGAAGCTACAGTTCAAGAGCAGTGTTTGCAGTGAGCAGATGGTGATGGAAAAGAGTTTTCCCCAGAATGATGCTCCCTGTCTGGATCCGGACTGTGCAGAGATTAGCTCTAGTGTGGACCACGGTGGGAATGGCCTGGCAGGCAGGTCCTGCTCTCCCAACAGCTGATGTTTTAATTTTTGCACTTTAACGTTTATCCAGGCCGAGGTGAGGCAAGCAGGGAGCCACATGATCTCCTGGCACAAGGTCCACAGGGCCAAATTAACTGATATAAACAGTACAATGATGGGTTTGTACTCTGGAAATGGGCTGCTGCTGACAGAGGACTCCCTGGGTAAGATGCGTATTTACAGAGTGGTGCAGAAATGTAACATAAATCTCTTCTGACCCAGTGCAAAAGGACAAATGGGGCTTCCCTTGCCTTAAGATTAGCTCTGCAGAGGTCTGGCTCTTTCTTTCCGAGAAGGATAGAAAGGAATAGTTTTTGTTGCCTGGGCCCAATCTGCCAACTTGAATTCCCTAAGAAAGAGGACAAGAGCTCTGCAGGCTGATTATGGAACTTCGGGAGGCTTCATCTTTTGCAAACCCCTCCACACACAGTGCTTGCTGAGCTCTTCTCATGGTTTTAGCCAATTTATCTTCCCACCCCAAAGAATGAAGAAGGAAACACTGATCCCAACATGGCCATCCTTCCAATATGTGTATTTTCAAAAAAAGTACCAGGACAAGGTTAAAAAGGACCGTAAGATTAGGCTGGCGGATCTGGAAGCCAAATCCTTCAGTTTGGGCAAATACAAGGCAGACCCTGTGACCGCAACTGCTGTTTTCCAACCTGAATTAATCTTGCCTTGGAACTGCTGTTCTCTCCCTGCAGGAGGGGCAGCAACAGTCCTGGTCACTCAGTCTGTGGCCCCTGAACAGAACATACCCACAGGTGCTCTGGTAGGTGCTACCCGTTGGAGTGCCCTTCCTAAGGCAGCCTCTGGCTTTTGAGGTCACCAGCTCTCCTCACACCTGGTCCAAAGGCAGAGCAATGACTTTTCATCAACGTCAGCCTCAGACAGGGCACAATCGGAGTGCTATTGGCTGATGGAACTATAGGGAGTACCAGTTCTTTGAGACATGCAACCCCGCTCTGAAGAAAGAAAACAAAAATTGTCAAGACACATCTCTACTTTTGCTGGCTCTTCAAAGAGATGATGGATAGAGACTTTCTTTGGAGACTTTCTCCAATCCTTTAATGACTCATCTGATTTTGATAGATTATTTTTTTACTTTTTTTTTAAACTTTTATAATGGAATAATGATCAACTTTCCAGCAAGCTGACTGATTGACTGACAGAAATTTCATTTGGTCTAATATAGGAGTAACCTGCAAATCATGCCAAACAAACTTGATTTCATTTGCTGATAAGGCTAGTTTTTTTGTGAATAAAGAAATGCAGCAGAGGGAGAGATCTAGTTACTTTCAAGGGTTTGAGCATTTTTCCCCTTTTATGAAGGCCCTATTATTGTAGTCACACAAGGAAGTCAGTGAAGTGGTGTCTGCACAGGGCAAAACCCATACGTAATAATAAGGAGACCTAAGCTGGGCAGAAAAGACTTGTGCACAGACATTTTTATCTTGTCTGCTCAGGAAAGAGTTCAATGACAAGAGACCTTTCCCAGCCCCTGTCTCATTTCAGGAAACAACAATTACAGAGCGGTCATTGTGATGAGTTTAGAAGACAACCCTTTCACACTTTTGAGGCCAACAGTACTGCTTGGACTTCACACTGCATTGTGTTGCATATTCTCAACCTTCTGCTTTGCAAATGTAACCGTGGAGAGGAACCTAGGGCTCCTGAGCACAGGACTCTGATCACTGGTAGGCTTTCACCACTTTCACATTTATCCCCTTCCACAGCCAATAGCTATCCTAGATACAGCTCTATCCATGGGAACAATACAGTGTTCTTTATTTTGGGCTCCATTCTATCCTCTCTTACTACACCCATTTTTGAGATCAAAACAGTTTGTCTCAAAGATGACACCTTGTTTTCTATCAAACTCAAACAAAATGCTTCCATATAAAAGGTATCACCACTGTCTTTGCTGAAGCTCAACATCTATTTAAGCAGGTAATAGTTGCCACATTGTAGTCTTTAAATAACTGCCCATCTGAACATCCTCAGACATGTTTCAAGCACTAACTAGCCTTTAAAACACCCGTGTAATAATTCTCAATCTATAGACTGCCAAATCATATCATAACTAGGTTATGTGGCTTGCCCCAGACCAATCTCAGCAAGTCTGTAGCAGAGAAAGTCTGAGTACAAGTGTCTTAACCCCTACTGCCCCACTTTGAATGAAAATTCTCTGTCCCCAAAACATGGCCTTTCATTAAGTACTGTGCTTGGATACAAAAATGTCGGGAGCCCTAAGACATAGTCCTTACATTGCCAATGAAAATTCTTTCTCTACCTGCTTTTGTCTTTGCAGTGTTAATAGCAGGATTCTGTTTCCAGAGCAGAACATGTTCCTGCTGACTTCTTAGATGAAAGTGCACGTTCAGACACACACAGAGGTAAACAAGGCAAAGCCATACAAATTTTTGTAGAATTCAAAACAGGGCATCAGAGTAAGAGGCAGGCGCAAAGTATTTTATCAAATGGGAAACGCTAACGACAATGGGAAGAGAGATTACTGTTTTCTGTATTTTGGAAGAGCTTGTAGTAAGAAACAGACAGACAGTAATGAAGCTATATAGCTGGGATTATGTCTTCTGCTCTTTCTTGCATCATCAGTTAGCTGGGGTATTTGATAGGAGCTTATACCCTCCTTGCCCAGAAATACTGCAATGTATTTGCTGTCATGTTTTGTCAGTCTGCTTCTTAGTCTTTGCCTAACTGTTGTTTAACTGAGCAGACACAAACCTTCCTCAAAAAACACAGGCAATTATAGAAGTAGATGGATCTCGTAGACTTAGAGGACTTTAATGGAGAGCTGTGATCTGGCTCCAGATTTTGACCTATTGTTGATCTGTTTCCTGTGATGTATTACACTAACCCTCAGCTGGGCTACTGTGGTTGGGCAGAAGATGACCAAAACATTGACTGGAAAGTGATTTTATTCACACTGACAGCTACACATAATTTACTAGCGCACTCACTGCTATTTCCCATCCTCTTTCCAAACTGCAGTAAAGCAGAAATGAATCCTTCCCCATTCATGATCCCAGGAGTCCATAGAGCAGTAGCTGGGCTATTTGCTCAGATACCAGGAGGAAGGAGGGAACACAAGGCATCAAAAAATCCTGGAAATACTTTTGTTTAGCTGTTGCTAATCCTCCAGCACAGAGCCATCACAAGCACGGCTTTCTCAGCATGGTGGTTCATCCTGTTATATGGCACGAGTCAAACAGCATCTTTTCACCTTTAGCTTTCCTACCTCAGTGCACTAGCTTTGAGTCTTGTATTGCAGAAGGCCAAGGAGGAAGGCCAGGAAAACAGGGAATGCTAATTAATTCCTCTTGATCTGGGGAGACGATTTGCTGCTTCTCTGTAACCCCACATCTTCTCATCACCTCAGGACCCTAATATTCTCAGTACCAGCCCTACTCACTGAGCTGATCAAAAGAAATATCTGTCTTGCCAGGACAAATAACAGTTACTTATTGTTATGCTGCAAGCAAAGGATTAAAACACTTTTGGCATGTGTACTAATATTGCTAACTGTCTCATCCCAGAAAAGGAGTGGGCCTTAAAGAGCCAAAAAGCTTCAGAGTTATTACTGTTAGGGAACATGGCAAGGCAGTGCACACAGAGGATTTTTCCAAGTCTGTGATGGAAACAGGAACTTAAACATGTACAAGATAACATTTCCCAGCAACAGCGATGAGTTGCCTGCAGTGGCCCAGACTTTACAATTTGAACACTATGATGTGACAAAAAATAGTGGGTAAGTACAATTTGCTCTTAGCTGGGTTCTCTGAGTAGGTAACAGAGTGTTTTCGGAAAGTGATGCAGGCAGTTTCAAAGGAAAGCAGTGAAAGGACTTTTCCATCCAGAGTATAAGGGATGAAGAAAGCAACGATTAAAGACCTTCCTTTCCCTGCAGGAACCTCCATCTGGCCTCGTCTGGGCATAGTCTTCTACTGACTACACCAGGTCAGCCAGGCCAAATACAGAGATCATCAACAGTGGATCTCTGCAAAAGTATTTAACAGTGAGATAAGCCTGCAGGTCCCAAATGACCTTAGGAAACCTGATGCACAACAGTCTGGAAAAAGCATAGATGATCAGATGATCAGGACTGCTCTCCTGGTCACCTCCTCCAGCCTCAGAATATTCCCATTCCTCATGGTAAGGTTTTGGCTAGTGCCAGACATCACAGAGGGCAGCTTCCTTCTGACATGCTGTATCAGCAGTACGACATCTGCATGTCTCCTCTGCTTTGGATCTCCAAACAGCTCGGCTAAGTACATGACCATTTTGAAGATATGTTCTATACTAACTTTAGTGTTTGAACAACAATATAGATTTTTCCACAAGTCCCTCTTGAGTTTATTTATTACTTGAACTACAGTTATTTCACTTTCTGGACAAGAGCAAATTGGCGTGCCAGATTATTTGATTAGACAGCTTTGCCAACAAACCTTATCCCAAGCTTCTTAACATACTTTCAACTTCTGAGTTCCATCAACAGTATCTCATTCAGACACATGCAGTAAAACACATTAGGAAATTGCTGCTCTGTCTGCAAGTCATTAACATTCAAACACTGCCTACAGACCATGACTGATCATGGCTTTGTGGTACATTTTCAAACAAGAGATGGAAAAAGGACAAGAAAAACAATCCTTGCCTATACCACCAAACATCATTTAGAAGTGGCAGGGCAACTCAGGATCTGTCTGCTTTAGCTACGCAATATATCCACATACAGTATCAAGAGGGTCGCCAGTGACAAGGAGAGTGGTAACTGCTGGTTAACAGAAATAAAGCTTTTCTACACAAAGGAAAGGAAAAGAGAAACTTCACTAGCTCAGTCCTACTACGCAGCTCTGTGTACTCCAAAAGATGGCAAACTCTCTCGTATGTAAAAGTACAACTCCCTAGATGTCTTTGAAAAGGTCTTATTGATGTGATTTGCAAGTCTTTAAGTATCCTAAAGATCCAGACACAGAGGCAGTTGTGGGCAGTGGTAAAGCCATCTCCTGATGGACCTGAACATGCGTCACTGGATTTCAGCAAAATGCCTTCATCCTTCAAAGTCACATGTTGCCAGCTTCACCATTCCTGGGGCAGCATTAGAAAAGATTACTTTTCAGTATCATTGTTAAGGCAAACTCAAATCTTAGTCTCATGTGGTCTGAGGGTGACTTTGGTGCTGCAGCCTCCTAGCAACAGGTCCCTTTGGTCTCCACAGTGCTTATAAAGGAAAATCCAGTTTCAGTCTGTTGTTCATCCCTTGAACACCTTTAATTTAATGATGATCAGTGAATACTGATGCTTCCTCTCTCTGCTCATCTGTTGAGCATACCAGTCTTCCATTAAATATTAACAATCAGCTGAACTCAGTAGTAGCCAACTCATGTTTTAGACCTTGCTCCTCAACATTTGGCAGCATTCCTTAACTCGTGCGGTCAGCAACTCAGCAAAACGTAGGCTTTTATGATGTAACTTCTAGAAGCTGTTGCTACCAGGTTTGTCCTGGGAAGCACACAGTCTGGAGACAGCGCTTCTCCTTGTTAAACCCACGGCTTTTTCAGAGTACCAGGAAGTTAGACAGAAGCAGGACAGAATGAAGATGGTAGGAGAGAAATACTGTCACTGCTTCAGATACAGAGGTCTGCTAAACAGCCAGTGACATGGCACCAAGGAGGGCCCTGCCTTGCTTCTGCAGAAGGTACTAGGCAAGAGTACCTTGACAGAACACTTTGTTTCCAAGGGCTCATTTCACGAGGAGAGTCATTAAACTGATTGGTCAAGCAAGATGGTTAAAGCAAACAAAAAATGTTGGTCATCAGGCTTTATTAGCCAACAGTCATTTGGGTTGAATCAGCTCATTTGGCATTATAACCCCATGCACGGCAGCTGCATTCCAGCTTAGACTAACAGCTCTCCTGAAGGCACTACAGGGCCACTACACCATTGGCCGGCAACACAACACAAGGCTGTGCTGGGACACAGGACACCTGACCAGCACTGTAAGGATGTTAATAACGTGTTGTGCGTGTCCTACTGCCGCCCAGCAGATATGTTCTGCCTGTGGAGGCAGTGCTAATACTTCCAGAAATACAGAATACTTGTGCATAGACAAACCTAGATGATGCCCATCAGACGAACAAACACCTTGACCGTATACTTGCTATACTAGGATAGCTTTTTTTTTTGAGCTACTACAGTTCATATATACAAAGAAGAGCACCAATATAAGCCCTAAATATTTGGTAAGGTGTCAAATGCTCAGTAATACAAAGCCGTAGGTCAGCTGAACAGACAGGTGAGAGCCTGCACTCCTAACTTATGTTCCCAAATTTATACCTACACACTGTGAGGCAAAGGATAAGGCCACTCATTTGTCTCAGTGATCAGCTGTCCCAACAGCAAAACATACCCAAAAAAGCGCAGTGTCTTAGCATAGTATAAGAGTTATTCAATATCTGTGTCATGTCCATGAATATCCTGGGTCCAGTGTTCTCAAGCAAGGGTCAATGCTAGCTGCAATACCCAGGGAGGTTTGTCAGAATAAGGCATGGGGCAGCCCAGTAGAACCAGTAAATTGTAACCTTGCCTGCACTGACATACTATTTCACCTCAGCCAAAACTCTTGACACAATATAAATACTGCCCTGAACACTCTGTCTGAAAGAAAAAATTGTTCCTCCAAAAATAGGGGGAGAAGTTGGGTCATCAGATGAGGGTGAAATTGGTTTAAAAGCCATTTAGAAGAAAGCAACCCGGGCATTCAGGAGCAATCACGGCTGCTTGGGCTGATCAGGAGAGACAGAGGGAATTATTTATTTATGGACTTCCTGCTCTCCCTGAGCGGGTGTCTCCACTGGGGAAGCTTTAAGAGAAATGGGGAGCAGGAGGCAGGTACTGCTTGGAATCCTCCAGAGGTTTTCCTGGCCTGGGCCTCAGGAGAGTTAAACACAGTTCATGCCCAAAGCATCCAGGAGCCATCAACTGTCTTTCTCAGAGCAGGAAAGGCCAGAAAGAGCATCACATGGGTCTCTGCTGGGATGGAGCACATAGAAATCCCCACGCATCTAGATTGCCATGCAAGCTTTGCACAGCTTACAGTAAGATCCCTTCAGAGAAACAGTGCTTTAGTACACAGCCGTTTCTCTCGTCTTGTGCTTCATCTGCTTCCCTTTAAACACAGATCAAGTGTCTCTCGGGACTACGCAGGCATTTAACAGACCTGCCTGATGGAAGGACCTCCAATGAGAAAACCAAGACCTGAAACTCCCAATAGACATCCTCAATTCAAACCACAGCTAATAAAGCAACCCTGAATTTACATGCAACCAGATCCTAATCGCACTGAAAGCATGCCAGTCTAGTCTCTATCCAAATTTCATCTCGACATCCTAAACTTAAGAGGGAGGGAAGGACTAGCAGATTTAACAGGAGGAAACACAAGAATTGCAAAAGCCAGCATGGAAATACAGAATTCTTGGTATCGTATCAGGAATTCCTTTTTCAAGAAACAGTACTGTCTTTCCTGATGCAATTTCTTATTGTTCTTCCAAACTGAAGGACAAGCAGGAGTCATTCTCTAAAATCACAGGGTTCCCCTTCAGAGCTGATCCTTCACCACTAACCACCATAGAGCTGATAGGGACAGAGACAGATAGATCTGCCCAGTCTGACAGACCTGGCAGCTATGCTATTGTTCTGGCTTTGGTTAAAAGGCCACAAAGTGGAACTAGGGCTTGGAAACTATCAAATAGCACCAGACTTTTTCACTAGAAGATGTTGCAGAAGCATGGAGTTAGTAAGGGGTCACTGATGGGCACTGAAGAGATTATGTGTCAATTCATGTCTCCCTGCAATTCATTACTGATGAGATGCCAGAGACTGAGATGAAAAGGGCAGGAACAGACAGTGAACTACTGCTTGAGATACATCTTACTGCACATTCCCGGTTTATTCCTGCTCTGCCTCTGCTAGTCTATTTTGCATTACTCCCCAATTCTTCCTCAATTCTGGTCTCGAATCAGTACATTGTTTTGTGCCATTAGAGCTACTGCAAAAACAGTCGTGGTAGCAAAATAACTCATTAATGCATAAAGCGCTTTGGGAAACCTTTGAAAAGACTGAAGAACAAGAGAGTATCATCTTCAAGATCAGTGATCTAACGTAGCCTCAACATCAAAAAGGCACAAGTCTAGCAGTGAGAGTGTTTCGTCAAGTCCTAACTCAGACTACCTCCTCCTCAGTCCGCTCTTCCACACACACAACAAAGTGATTTCTGCTACTTGTAAATATATAGAACCAGGTTTGTTCTCCCAGTCTGTGTTCCTCCAAACAAAGGGCAGTATAAAAAGGACCCATTTTCCATTCAATGAAACAGGTCTTATTTAGTCTTTCAAAGGAAACTTCCTTTGCTACCCATTCAGAGACAGGTTACATTTTCAGGGTTTGTGTGACCTTAGTTTCCCCACTCTGGGAAGAACATCATTAACCATTGATAGCTACTTAGCTCTGAGGAGACTGCTCTAGAGAGTATTGCATCCCCCAGGGAGCTGGAGCACAACCCAGGGTTCTCTAGTGAGCTATTCTGCTTTGACCATGGCTTGAAAAATCTTTACAGGGCCAAACCAAATACACTGCTAGTTCATAACTGCTAGGGTTATTAATTTGTGTGCTTTAATGCACACTCGTTGGGAAATTCAATTGATCCCTTAATTTGCTAAATACAGCTTTAGGTTGTAAAATCCTCCAGAGTCTAAAGTTTCTTTGCCCCTTCATGCTCATTTGCCTTTTTTCATTTCCTTTCCAACTTGCCAAAAGAAAAAAAGGTCCATTTTGATTTTGCTCCTAGCCAGTTGACCTTGCTTTCACAGGCTGACACACCACCTTCCCTCGCCACAATGCTCAGGTTACGAAAACAAAAGGAGAGCATTTGCTTCCTTGTGAAACACTTCCCATTGGAATTTTTCAGTCACATAAATTTCTGTAGCATGCTCCGTGCTTTCACAGAGTCTCGGTTTTGCAGAAATACAAGGCTTAATCTGCACCCATTTACACATATTTGACAGCCAGGAGGAAGCCTCTTCTTACTGCTAAGGTACACTCAGGGCTCTGCACAGATACCAAATGTCTCCCTACCGCTGCGCACAGGGATCCCCCAATGATGGTCAGTATTAGTGATGCCTCCTCTCCTCGCAGGCTTTCTTTGCATGAGAATGTTACCGCAGTATAATTCAAGGTACACTTTTAAATGGATTAACTTAAGCTGGTGCAAAAGGCACTCATTACTACTGAAATTAAATCTATTTAGACATCTAATGAGCAAAAATGAAGCATCCTGAAGCTGGCAGGAGAGCATCCACAGTTTGGATTTTGACTAGCTTAAATGGATTGTTTTAAAATCAATAAAATTTAAAGTGCACAGTTTCCTTGTGTAGAAAAGATCTTCTGAGAAAAGAGCAGCACTTGTAAAATAAATGACTGCCTGTGCAAGGGTGTAATGCCCATTAATGACTACCACAAAGTAGCAGGGAGGAGAAGGGACTGAGGAGATAGGGTCAGTTGCCTGCACACATCTTGTTAGGAAATACTGCATTAAAATTGACTACCTTCAAGCACCCAAGAAAGGTCATCCAGAACTGACAGCCAACTAACGCAAGTTTCAGGAGCATCTTAATATACTCAGGATCCTCCTTTGGCTGGAAAACACAAGGAAATAAAACCCACACATGTGGGTGCACCTTCAGAGATGCAGAATGTTTTGTAACACTTGTATAGCGTGGGCATTACGTAGGGGTTCAGGTGTCTCGGTCAGCCAAGGATGCAGATTAGTTATTGCAAAGTGAACAGCGAGCAAGGATGCACATACTGCATCGCGCCTGCCTTACAGCCCTTCTACCCAGGGCAGCCCAGAGCGCTGCTAACAACCCTCTCAGAAGACAACAGCCTTTGTGGAGGGCTGGGGCCAGAATCCACTCCTGTCAAACAGCTCTCCAGCCCAGGATGTGACTGCGGCTGGCGAAACATGTTAGCTAATGAAGATTGAGGCAAGCAGGCAGAGACGATCCCCACAGCCTCTTAATCCACTTACGGAAGGAGAAGGGAAACCTGAGCTGAATTCCTGCGCTCCCTGCAAGGGACTGTACTGTGCTGGCTTTAGCACCCAGGCAGAGCAAAGGCACCCAGAGCCGGGCTGAGGAGAGCTCTGGGTGCAAGACTGGTGCTTTTGGGAGACAGGAGCAAGAGCAGAGGCAAAGCAAAGCAGTCCCCGGGGAGAGGGGCAGCGCCGGGAACGAATGAAGCAAAGTGAGCTTTCCTTCCCCTCTCACCGGGAGAAAGCAAGAAGGGGCTGAACGTGAGCTTTTGCCCAGCATCAGGGCAAGGAGAACACACACATGCCTTGCACTTTCTTCACAGGCAAAAAGGCTTCCAAGGGGTCAAATTCAGATTCCTGGAGGAGAAAATCAGAGAGCGCCTTTGTGCCCCAAACACCCATCGACAGCGACAGAGAGGCAGCGGTGTCTCCCGCCCGTTTAACGGGGTTCGGGGGGGGGTGGGTGCCAGTCCCGGGAAATGTCAGATTATCCTTAACCACCAGAGGGTGCTCCCCATCTCAGAGACGGAGTCAATGTCACAGACGCGCCCAGGCAGCCAGAGGAGCTTTTATTTCCAGCAATTGTGGAATCCGAGCGAGGGAAAAATTAGAACATTAATAATAAATAATAATAAACGAATCTGA
Source organism: Cuculus canorus (assembly GCF_017976375.1). Classification (NCBI taxonomy): domain Eukaryota; kingdom Metazoa; phylum Chordata; class Aves; order Cuculiformes; family Cuculidae; genus Cuculus; species Cuculus canorus. Next base: position 68,181,511 of record NC_071405.1, on the reverse strand, counting down.
TCCGGTGCTTCACCTCTGTCTCCCCACCCTGCCTGGCCAGGCAAGGTAAGGCCCTCTGACCTATTTATCATCTGCATCCTACTCAGTCAGGTGATTTTCCTCACATTGGAGGTTAAATCACTTTTATTTTTCCTCCTAGATCACAGATCCAGAGCAGCAAATAAACATTTTCCACTTGGCAGGTCTGTGAAGAGCAAGACATTGACTTGCTGCCCCTGAGCACGGTCAGGATCACACCCTGCGGTCACAGACGCTTTTTGCACGGCCAAGGCCTGACCTTACCCCGTTCCGTGGCGAGGGGGCCACGAGCCGGCGTGTCCGGGGGGGTTTTCCCCACCCTGTCCCAAGATGACTTTCCAGAGGGCACCGTGCCTGCTGTGCAGAGGTGCCTCAGGATGGTGGGTTTGAAACATCACTTTTGAGGCACTTACACTAGCTCACTCTGACAATGAGACACCTGTAGGGAAAGACTGTTCAGGTTGGTAGCTCCCCCACAGCCTCTCCTCCTCCTCTAACGGGAGGGAAGCAGAGGTGCGCGGCTAAGGTTGAATGCTCAGGAGCTCTGCACCTGGCAACACCCCACCCTGTGCCTCAGCTTCCCATTTGTGTAGGTCAGAAGTAATATGCCAGAGTTGCATCATACGCAGAGAATAGAGCAGCTAAGATTAAATCATAATGGTTATATTGCACCCTGAGATTCAGGAAAGAAAGAATTTAAAGCGCGCCAAGTAAGATCAGGCACCTATGCAAAACAGACCAGCTCTGCTGACGTGTCTGGGACAACATCTGTTTGTCCCAGCCCCAGCTTACTTTGATAGCCCAGGTCTGCGTATCCCATGAGGAAACCAGCTCTCATTGATGGCTCCCACCCAGCACGCGTGCTACGTATCGCTATCTGACCACTACAAGAACAGATTGTTGTATTCTTTTAATTGCTCTTTCCTTTCTCCTTTGGCCAGTAGTGCCAGTCGCTGCCTGAGGGGATTTTTGTCAGAGTTCCTGCTCTTGGATATTCTGGCATGACTTTTTGTCTGTCCTGGTTTACCATACAGTACATTTGTCTGATGAAACTGTTAAAACTGAGCAGTTAAACCACTACACAAAAGATAATCATTCAGTCTCTTACACAGATTAAAATGTGTTTGACAGGTTTGGCTTACTCCATTCCTAGAATGAACCATTATCTGCAGCCTTACTTCATTTCCAGAATGAACCATTATCTGCAGCACACGCGGGAAGCACTGCTTTCCAAATCTTCAACTGGCCTAGAGTGATACTAGTCATCCTTGAGAGAGGCATCACAAGCTACAGCCTAAATAAGCCAATGAATTCTTCTTCCAGTATTTGAGATTTTGAATGAGGAAGGAGGAAATACTGGAGAGAAAGATTTTTTTGGTACGTTTCTTAGACATTTGCAACAGACAATTCTGTTTCCTACAAACAACACGTTAGGGGTACACGTCACAGCTCCACTTCTTGTGCTACTCATAATATTCTTCCACGGAACTATAGCGAATACCAGAAAGGTTAACTAGCAATAGGTTTGGACTCTGATCATCCTAGCACCATTAACACTTAACTTCTCGACTCCATAGATTTTAGCACTACTCCATTACCATTACAGTCATTACATATTTGTTCTTAAACATGCACAGAATCAGTCATCAAAAAAGTAGTTTCTTAAGATCAAATATTTTTGATCTTACAATTTCCACATACTTTCACTAGGAGCTTAAGCTTTGCCATTTTTTCTCCATCTATTACAACAAAGATTTTTAAAGTCATTTCACAGTCCTAATGACCTTCTCCTCTCTTGCATGTTGCTTGCATAAGAAAGTTATTGGAGTTTTTATTGTTTTAATCCCCAGTTCCTTCACTGTTAAGAACACCAGCATCTGGGTGTCAGTTTTGCTCATAATGGCAAATTGCAGGGTCAGATCTACCTCACCCACACAACTCTGTACCTCAGTGGAGATTACAGCTTGTGGAATACATAAGATGAGCAGGTTTTGACTACCTGCAATTAACTGATCCGCAACCGCATCAAATGGCATCACTTATTCCAAATGGAGAGGATGGGACAGCATCATCTTACAGCGCATAAACGTGCAAAGCCTGATAGGACCCATGAAACAATGACAAACAGAAAATCTGTACGTTAAATAGGGCAGACTACAAATGCAATCAAGAATTAGGAAATGCCATGATCGTGTTTACTTGTGAGAAATACTCTTAGCTCCCACGTATATATGCATTATTTTATAGCCCTTAATTACATGATCATATTTTTCCACAGTACCCCTTCTCAGACTGCATTCAGAAGGGATTGTTCCCATGTAATAAGCATCTATTTGAGATGCTGGTTTCTGCTTATTGTTCAATGTGTGGCCTCAGGCCTTATTTAAAGCATATTATTTAAACCTCACTCTAGAAATTTATTTATTTCTTTATGTATTTGTCTATGAGCTTATCATTACACTGTCCAAGAGCTTCACCAGCCCAAGATCACTTATTTTCACACACATCTATGAGAGAAGTGGGTATTTTTATTCCCATTTTACAGATGAATGACTGAAGAGCATATTAAAAGGTATTCGCTAATTCTAGTTGCCCAGTCTGAGACACCAATAGCCATACTGATCTGTGCTTGCATTGCACTTTGGGTTCAGTGGACTCCCATTCACTTAATTTGCATCTATGCACACTCTGTGTTTCTGTAAAGCAGTCCTTTGGGATAAAAAGGTCCCTATAAAATAAGGAACATACAATTAAACAACCACTGGCACAACAGCTGCTTCATAAAACCTGAAAACTGTTACACAGAAATGGTCACAGAAAAACAGTCAACTGGCAGGTCAGAATTTCACTGCCTCAGCTATAAAAAGCTTCCCTTCCTCTCTTCCAATCCCTTGTCTCACTCAGTACACACCTGACAAATGAGGCAGGGGTCCTACAGATGGTCTCTTTCACTGTGCAACTCTGATTTATCTCAGAGCACGTCCATCACATGCAGTGAACGAGGCAGGGGTCCTATGGAAGAAACAGTGCATGGTGAGGTAGCTAAAACATGAGTTATGTAAGACACACAGTCAGGTAGACAGAAGTGCACGCAGAGGATGCCTGGTCTTTCCCCAGCTTCTAGTTCTTGCACTAACACTCTTGAAAGTGCCCTTTTTACAGTGTTTGCTTGTTTGATTTTTTACATCAAACAGATTCCCTCATGAAGCATCACGATGACACTTCTGTGGATTATCAGGAGACAAATCCATCATGTGGACCACTACAACCACGGTAATGGAGTAGACGGGCTGTAAGAGTAGCTCATCTCCTTTGTGAAGACTCACACAAAGAGCATGAAACACTGGGTGAATTTTAGATACTGATGACTGCTGAGGAATAACAATTCAGGGGCTCTTTCAACCATTCAGTCCAGGTACCTTGCTCTCTCCTCTCCAGACCATCACAGCCCACTTTCTTCTCTTCGCTACTTTTGCCTTCTTACCTCAGCCCTTTCCTTTGCTCTTATCTCACACCTTCAAGTACTATTTCCCAACACTCCACAGCCCAAGGCTCCTTGTTTAACAGCTGCTTATAAGTATTTGCTTCCCCTCTTCACGTCTTTGCCCAGCTCTTCTTACCCTGTCTTTCCATCAGTGTTTAGCAGCTCCGTTTACTGACACTGCCTTTGCCCTGACACAGCCCCAGCTGTTCCTGCAGTCTGGCTCCAAAACTCAAGCTGATTTAGAGCCATGCAATGAAGAATCTTCTTGATTCGTTTTTAAATGGAAGGAAGTATAATTCAAGAACATGGCCTACTCTATATTTTCTCTTTAAAAAAAAAAAAAGGAATTTCTGGTTTTGATAAAAGTTTCCACAAAAAAAAAGTCTATGAGAGGCATAGAAAATGTTTCTAGTGATGATTAAATCTTGGCAGTGGTATGAATGACTGGAACTAAATTTTACAGGAAGCACTAGTAAAAAGAGGTGGTGCAACAAGTCTGTTGTACATGGCAGTGAAAATGAAGATAAAAATTAAGGAATTTGTTTAAGCAAGAAAGAGTGCTGCTGGCATCTCTTTTTAAGACTTATCATGGTTGAGTACATCAGCATTTGGATTGCAAGCCTTTGAAGGAAACTGGAGCGCTTGTACTCATCTGTACACTATCCTTGTAGCTTATAGATGCTAACACTTATTTGGTATAAGCACCTGCAGCCATTTCCAGCTTGCATCAGCTGGACACAAGACTATACACACCTTAACATCTGACAGAGCCACGAAAAATACGACTAGGACCACGTCAGGTGGTTGGTGCATCCCTGCGTCCCAACGGAGGAGCAGCTATAGCAGCGTTGTTTTTGACAGATGTTTCAAGCCTGTTCTGAAAAATTTTCAGCCCTTCACAGACAGTGTCTTCTAATGCTGTCACATCATTGCTAATAGAAGTTTGTAACATCAAACTGAAATCTCCCACATTGCAATCAGAGCCCATTTACTTCTAGCTCCATCAACAACCAACAGAGCAAATAGCTTAATCACTCCCTCTTGGACAAAGCTTCTTACTACTTGAAGAGGTATTCACTAGACCTTGCCCAATACCTAGATTTCCATGACAAAACATAACCAGCCTAACAGACACATATTAGCACCTCAGTCCCTCTAACTTTATTCCTGGGTCTCCAAGCTTATCACCTGGGAGGCCACAGGTTTTTAGGCACACCTACAACAAGGTTGCAACTTGCAGGTTGTCTTGTGGTAGACAAGTCAAACTTCACTTGTAGGGGACTCTAATTAATTCAGCAGTAACACCTCACTGCAGTTACCAAAAAAAAAAAAACCCAAAAAAAAAGAAAAAAAAGAGAGTGTTAGCCCTTAGCTGAGGCAAATACCCCAGGTGGATTCAATTTTTCATGCTCTTTCAAAATTTTGAGTTGAAATTTGGGAAACTTGAGAAATATGAGAAATATCTTCTGATAAATCAAGGCTATCATCTGTTACATTCACTACGCTACTAGCTAGAGCAGCAAATTTTCTTAGCTGTCTTTGATGAAGCTGAGAGCTGGGCTCATGGTCCTGACTTCCTGTGCTGCGCCTTAAGCTCAAACCAATCTTTTCTCACTGACAAGCAACAAAGACCTGCCAGATTTTGTATGAAACAGCTCCCAGGAAACTGGAACTCCACATTCTTGGTGCATGTGTGTATGAAATTGTACAGAACGAGCAGCATTGTAACTAGAATTGTCATAATGTTAAAAACATGAGACTTAACATTATTGGATAACACAGATTTGCCACCAGTGTTACGAACTGTGAGCTCTTGGGAAGTCAAGAGCCAATCTGTGCAGATCGGAAACAGAGGCCCCTTCTCTATCATAGGTGTTGTAATGGGGCAAGGTGAACTGACACCTCAAAGGCACATGCAACTGCTCTGTACTGTGTTTGCACAACTGCGTGAGAGTGCATCCCTTGGTGATGTTATTCACAGGCCTTGGCCGACAGTAAATAAGACAGTGGAGCTTGATTCATGAGGGATGACAGGAAATCTATAATGTGTGGGCTATATAATCTGCTCGCCACTGCGTAGCAAAATGAAAGAACAACAGTCCAATTACTGAGTCCTTGCTGATCCCAAGCACATCCTCCAGATCGTGTTCTGCTCAGAGACATGCAAGTCTGTTGGCACCAAGGGAAAGCAAGCTCTTGCACAGTCTATCTTCCATGCTGGAGCGTCAACAGACTTAGAGCAGATAGAAACACAGCCAAGACTGTGGCATGAACTTCAGAGCAGAACTCTGCAGTGACAGGCTGCTGAGCTCAATTCACGCAAGGACCACTCATGTGGACAACGATTACTGTGCTCCACTGCAGGCATCCCATGTCCCAAAGGGCTGGCAGAGCCAGGGAGCAGTGATCCACCACACCAGTGGGCCCAACCACTTGATCTGGTGGGGACTGTGAACATAATTCCCCTGTGATAATACAAACCAATCAGGATGTAACTCCAAGAAACTAAAATGAGGGCTATTATCATAGAATGGCTTGTGTTGGAAGGACACAAGACTTCTAAGATCATCCAGTTACAACCCCCCCCCCCCCCCCCCCCCTTGCTGGGCAGAGACACCTCCCACTACACCAGGCTGTCCAAGGCTCATCCAGCCTGGCCTTGAACACCTCCAGGGGTGGAGCAGCCACAGCTTCCCTGGGCAACCTGGGCCAGTGTCTCACCACCCTCATTGTGAGGAATTTCTTCCTAATGTCTAATCTAAATCTTCCCTACTCCAACTGGAAGCCATTCCCCTTGTCGTATCACTACATGCCCTTGTATAAAAGTCCCTCCCCAGCTGTCTTGTAGCCCCCTTCAGGTACTGGAAGGTCGCTATAAAGTCTCCCCAGAACCTTCTCTTCTCCAGGCTGAACAAGCCCAACTCTCTCAGCCTGCCCTCATAGCAGAAGTGCTCCAGCCCTCTGCTGGTCTTTGTGGCCCTCCTCTGGACCCATTCCAACAGCTCCATATCCTTCTTAAGTTGGGGAACAGTGTCCAGCAAGATGCAGCCGCTGGGTTACAAACGTTGTCCAAAAAGCACCTTAAGAGGAAGGAGACAAAAGGTGGAGGGAGATGTAGATTATAGGGCCAGAAGGAAGAGGGAGGGCTGAAGATAGGATTCCCCGCAGGTGGAACACTGGCCCATGAGAGAGCAGAGAGCAAGTCTGTACAGACCAGACTGCTCTCATACCACGAATGCTGAGGACACACGGAAAGACAGAAGGTTTCTTTTAGACAAAACAGCAGTGGTGGTGGTGGGAGGGAGGAGGGCTGCCAATCCTAGACAGAAGGAGAAGGAAATAATTTTACTTCCTACTGTGCAGTGTCAGAAAACCCACAGGGCTGCCCAAGGCTGGGAAGGCACAGGACAGCTCAGCTGAGGATGCTGGCAGCTTAGAGGAGACAGTTCTCTCATTTTTCTCTGACCCAACGTATGCTTTTCTTTCCTTGTGTCTCTGGCCCTTACCACTTAACACCTTTCAGATCTATCTTCTGCCCCCGAGGCAAGAGGGAACCTTCCTCTGTCTGGCCACAGGTAAACAGCGTGGCAGGATGGGGAGAGGGGAGCGATTGCTACCGGATCCCCTGCAAAAGCCTTCCTCGCTGAGCGCACACTCCGGGGACTCTGCCGTCCTTTCCCCGCTCCCTCCTACCACCATCTCTGCTGCCACCTCCCCTCCCTCGTTATCTGTCAGTAAACAGTAATTAAAGATGTGGCCTGCTTGATAAAGCTCCCGCCCGCCCTCACACGGTGCTGCCCTCTCGGACGTGTCTAATTAAAATCCTGATGAGAAGATGAAGAAATCCCAGCAGCTGGGAGTCCGCCGGCTCTCCCTGCGCTCGGCCTCTTCATTACTGGCGACGAGGCAGAGAGATATAAAGGACCCCGGGAAACGCTCCGACAGACGAATCGATGCAGCCTTTTGCGGGACGTGATGGACCGCTCAGGACTGCCTTTTGAACTGTGCGGCTACTGAGGATGCTGGAGCCGCGCGGGGCGGGGGCGGCTGCACCGGCACCCAGCGCCCCATCACACCCCACAGCCGATTCACACGGCTACAAGAGCCCGTCCCCACCAGCCCCACCTCCAGAAATCACTGCTTGTAGAGCCACAATACTGTCAAACATCTAAAACACTCCATCATTTCTGTGCGAACACAGTGTGCGCTTGCATGGAAATACACTGCAAAACGCTGAGAGCCAGCACAAACCTTCCCTAAATGAAACCAACACCATAAGATGCGCACACACCGTTGTGTTTATGTGGACACTTATTCATGGGAATGGTGTGTTTCACTGCTTTCCCAGGATTTTGTGCTAAAGTGAAAAAATCTTAGTATGCAGAAAATGAAACAGCAAAGGTTTCCGTGAAGTGCACGGCTATGTCATCATCATGAATCACCATAACTAAATTTAGAAACACTTCACTTCATGCAAATATATCCACTAAATGGTTTGATTCTTGTGGGGTTTATTTTTTTCTAATATGAGATCAGCTTTAAATGGAAACAAGCCCATTTTCACTGGCAAACTCATGTTTATCCAAAACACCAGAGATGTCATTGCTCTTAGTTTCAAGATGAAAGCAACAGTAAAGAGATGGAAATAGATTTATACTTTTTAAAGTCTCAAAGTGCATCTCAGGACCTGCCTCCATGTCCCTTTTTGAGCAAGTTCACAGGACATACTGTCACCCTGGGCATTAGGACCACGTGCAAGAATGGGAGTGCATACATGGTTGCAAACACAATTGCATTGCATATGTGCATGAGGGAAATGCATGTTTCATGTGTGCAATCAATAAAGGAGTAAGCATTTCTCTGTCTGAATTCACACCTCTATTCTTCACAAACCACTATTACTCATGCAATCAACATCAGTCCAGTAATAGCTGGTGCTCTTTTCAGAGTCCCAGCAAGGTCCTTTGGACCTGGTTTATTCAGTAAAGCCTCAGTTTTCTTTCGCACTCCCCCAGTTTTAATTATTTCTCCAGACCACATGGACTAAAGAAGAAAAAAACAAAAAAAAAAAAGAGCTTGAAAAAATATGTTTCCTAGAAGTCTCAAAGTCAAAGAAATACTTGTATTTATTATTTTCTAAATTGCCATAACTCTGCTCCACTGTCATCTTTTTCAGCCCAGGTGCAAATATGAACTAAGTAACAAAAAATTCCTGGACTCATTTAATACTGAGTTAAACTTGTCAAAAAACCCAAACCATCTCAAAACAAATAGTCAATAGCAAAATATTATCAGTAACAGCAAGAAGTGATCAATCAAATGCAAAAGCAACGGGCTCCAACGGTAAAAGATCAGGAGCACTACTGAGAAGCAACTTTGGAGAGTACTATGGAAAAGATGAGTGAAGGGCAACAGAGGGAAGTTCCTGGTGGGAATGGTGGCAGAAGCACTGTTGCAGCCTCTCTTAGCCCCTGCAGCCTCCCTTGGCAAGACATGCTGTTCTGCAGAACAAGGCAGCAGCGCTGGATGCACAGAGCTCTCCATGCAATCCCTGCCTGTCCCAGTACCTGTACTTGATGGAATGACACATTGCTGCAGCAGCTAATAAATAGAAGTAATTTGATTAGCTTTCCCTAACTAGCGATAAGATCCTGACAAACCCTTTTTAATGCGTTTCTGGAGCAGGATGAAATTGTTTCATTTGGCGAGCAGGGCCCCACGGGAGTTGCCTCCAAGCTCCTTTAGTGAGAGGTAAAAATATGCCAATCATTAATGAGGGGAGAATTACGGAGACTTTAATGCAATCAGAAAAGAGGAGCCCTGAGGCAGCTAGGGAATAAAACCTGCCCTTAAATCAGAGGCAGGCAGCTGGAGCATGGAAATAAAGGCATACACAAGCATGTACATGCACACATGCATACCTACCACACACAGAGACCGTGTAGAGCTGCTGTAAATACACTGGGAGTTTTGCCTGGGCAACAAACACCTATCTCAGCAAACGGCATCCCATCTTCCCAAAAAATCATTTGTAAAATCATAGCAACCTATACCCATTTGGCAGTCTCCTCCCCCCACCAGCAGGGGACCACTGCGCTGCCCCTTCTATCTCCACCTCTCCACAAACAGACACACACAGGGAATTGCAGTTTTCAACATTTCAAACCAAAGCCTTTTGTGGAGGAGGCATATTAACTGCTCGAGTGTCAAGTGACAGCACCAAGTCAGCTTCACCAAGTGGAAAGGTGCCTCTGTCAGGGCCGGACTTGCTGCACAAACACAACATGTACAAATCCCTCACTCTGTCCTCCTACCATGGCACTCACGCCAGAGGAAGCATCTGCTGTGGATGTTGAAAGAGAAATCCTCCATCCCTTCCCCACTCCCTCCTTAACTACTTCAGTGAATTCCCTTCCTGAGGTGAAACAGCTCTTGCACAAATCATGTAACTTTTGTTCCTAAGCCAAAAAGAAGTCGTAAAGCTGCTGGCATTTCCCCTGGCACTGTGGCAGGCCTGAGCTGGGGCAGACACAAGCGGACCGGCTGGCTCCAATTTTGCAGGTGTCTGTGTTCTTCCAGAAACTCCTTCTCTAACAATACAGGTGGTTGCGTCAGCACAGACTATCCCAGAGAACATTAGCTCCCAGTTTGAGAGGTTGAAAGCCAGGACAGGAGTTTTCTTATGTTTCTTCCAGATTCCCCACCTTGTTTACTTGAAAATAATGAGCAAGAGTACTGGGATACCAAACACCAGACACCTTTCATCTGCCAGATACATAAAGCATGATGCTACAAAGGCCAGGCATGCAGAACTTCAGCCCTTTTCCCTAATTTGGGTTACCACTAACACGCAGGGGAGAAACTGAATGGCTGCCGAGAACTCCAAGAGAAAAGTCAGTACTTACACTTCTGGCCTTAATATATACTTGAAAGGATGCAAGAGAAGTATTTTCTTCCTCCTAGAACTCCTGCATTATAGTGAAAAAGTACCTGTGCTACTTCTGCCCTGTGCCAGACAGAATGACTGTACTTAATGTGTACTCTAAGTCCCATATTGAGAAAGCTAAGCTTGCTGCTGCTTCTGCTACAGAGGTGTATCAGACATCTCTGCCAAAAAAAGGCTGTACTTCTGCACCATATTCTGACATGCACTAGACAAGTCTGGGACTAAAACACTGGTGTGACTACTAGCCATTTAACCCATCAAACAAAGCAGTTACACAGTCACCAAGACAGAGTAAAAGATGAAGGACAAGTAAAGAAGGACTTGTCCTGAGACGTGGAGCTTGAAGCTTAGCAGGTAAGTTAGGGTATGTAGCTGCTGTGTTCTCAAACACGTATCAAGCACAGTGCTGAATGCTCCACTGTTAAATGATCGCAGGATACTTAGCCCCACGAAAGGGAGGCTTCATGTCCCTCAGCAGCAACTCTTATTGGCCGCTTGAACTGTGGGATGATAGGCTCCCAAAGAAAACTGCAATTCCCTTTTTGTGGACAGGTGGAGATAGAAGAGCCCTCTTTGGCTTCAGAATGAAAAGCATCTCAGAGAGTAACAAAAACCTCCAGGGTTCTCCTAAAATCTCTGAAACCTTGTGTCCCTAAGAATAGAAGGATCAAATCAGTCCTTCTGTTGGGCACATCACTCAGCCAGAGTGCATGCCCTTGAAAGTTGGAGAAATCATTTTCCAAAAACACAAACAAGTGAGAAGACGCTACCACAGAAACCAACAAGACTGTAAAAACTAGCTACCACAAAACTGAGTGTGGCTACAGCACAATGCTTTCTATCATTTAGAAATCATATTTCTGACCTTTCTGGATCAGGGACAGTTTTGATCCAAAGCTCCAGTCAAATTCAGTGATTTCTTCTGGTCAAGAGCTTTAGGCTATTCAGGAAAGTTATTAGACTCCCTCCCTGGATCCTAGCAGTGATACAGGTTTTACTGTGGTCACAGTCCAACCTAGTTTGTGGTGGCACTCAAACACAGCATCCTTCTGCAACTTCCTCCTCTGAGAAGCAGGCGGAGGCCTGGGATGGCGTCACACTCCATGGCTCCACACGCAGGCCTGCTTTGCGGCAAACAACTCCTTCTCATTCTGGTTTGTTATGATTAAAAATGCACATCACCCAGCGAGGCCTTGGAGTGGAACCCAGCGGAAATTGGGTCATTAATATTCCTTCTCATGCCCATTGCCACAATTTCTTATCTCTCCACAAGCAATTGCTAACAATGCAGTGATTGAGGGTCTCAAACTAAAAGTGAAGAGAAGTCAAGACCAAACTGCCTATTTTTACCCCAATTCATCCACCCTCGCCCATATCCTAGCATCCCCTCAACGCTATGCTGGTGTGCTGTATATCAGGTATCTTTCAGCCCTTTGAACTGCCTATCCCCAATTTATCTACCAAAAGGTCTTTAGCCTCTTCACTCATGAGGAAAGGGATTCAAGATTATCATCATTCCTGAGCAGTTGGAAACAAAGAGAAAGAAAATTTTTTTGAAGAGTTTAGCCACTGCATGGCTCCAACTCGTGGCCACCACACTTTCCACACAGTCAACGTACTCTCAGATGGCTGGAGGGATAAATGCAAATCAAGGTTAGGACTTAGCACATGATGGAGAATCCCAGAAATGTTCAAATGGGGATATTTCCATTTCTAGCAGACAGGGTTACCTACATGAGCTCACCTCAACTCTATGTGCTGTTACTGATGCAGTTCAGTGAGAGATGTGCAGTTCCCCCATCGCTGCTACAATGATCCTTCAATAAAAACGATCCAAAAGCATAGAAATGATGTAGGACATGCAGCAAGTGATTGAAATCCCCCACAATTGTCACTCAGTGCACTCACACTGTTTGAATCTTCCTCCCTTTATGGTTTTTACATTAGACAGCAAGAGGCACAATGCAACCAGGACTGCAGCACTGTCCATGGAAAAATTAAAATCATAAGACATTTTCTCTTGGGATTTTTAGCATCACCACTGTGGATTGCTCATACACATTGGTACCAGGCAGAGGAAGTTTGTTCTTACTTGTCAGCTCACTAAGCTGACATTCCTTTGGCTGTAGGCAGCAAAGCCTCCAAGAGGCTGAACATATGATCGAGAGGTGGAGAAGAGAGAGGTAGAGAAACCTGCTAGACAGCAACTAGCATAAGGCAGCTGGGAAAACAGCACTGGTCACAAGAATCAGGACAACGCCAACTATAAATTCTGTTACAAACACACATTAATTCTCCATTGCCTCATTCAGCTACCCCAAAACCACCTGCTCCCTGTAAGCATTTTACATCTTAAGTGGCTAAACTCTTTGGGCATCAAAGGATCTGTTATGTTTTATTGAAACGCCTATCAGGATGAGGACTTGCTCCATGTGCTTCTTCATAACACAAATACGTTCAGAATGAAATGTTCGCTAATACAGTAGCATAGTTTAATGCTAATCTGCTCCCACTGCTCCTGCTACACACAAATTTGTATGTCTGACACTTGCACTTTGCTGTTACCATTTCTTTGGTTTTGTTTTATGTCAGAAATAATACTTTTCAGTGAAAAAATTTTGGCAGTAAAATGCATAGCTACATTACCACACATCTTAGTGCAGAAACAGGAATGGTGACAGTCAAAGAGGGATGGGCTCAATGGACACAGAGCAGTATCAGTCAGCTGGAGTAGCAAAGATCTTGCCACACCAAACTGAGATAAGTACAAAGAAACAAAAAAGAACAACTTGGAAGCCTGAATATATATTACTCATGTTACCTACTTAAATTATGTACCTATTTAAAACCAAAAAAAACTAATAAATTTAGTGTGTCACAGCACAGATTTCCCTTCAAGGAAGAGGAAGAACTACCACCAAGCCCCAGCCCCTCAGTCCTGGGGCCAAGTTACACGTGTTTCCAGATGGCCCTGTCTGACCATGACAAGGGCAGAGCAGAGGGGTACTCTTACAGACTTGCCCAGGGAGTGCTGGCTGTCATGCCACACATTAACATGATCTGCAAATTATTTAGGGGGGCCGGGCAAAAAAAAAAAATCCTGAATAGTTTCTCCTTTCCTGCCAATTGTTCCCACCTTCTACCTCGATTCTGGCTGGATTCCCCCTTCCCCCTGTCCTCAGCTAGCACCGCCAGGCTCAGTCCTCCTCACCCTAGCCCCCCCCTCCCCAAGGACAAGCAAAGTTATTACAATAATGAATTAGCCAGGCTGCTTACTGCTGCCAGTGGCGAAGGCAATTATCCCACTCCACGTCCCTAGCCACCGCTCAGCTCCCTCATAAAGAGAGGCTTTTGGGGCCGCTTTGTGCTTTGATTGGAAATGAAGAGATTGCTAATTAGGGAACCCCTGCTGGGATCGGGCTGGCAGGAACAATGGTGAAACGGACGGAGCACACGTCCATTTAGAGAGGGGGGGAAAGGAGAGAAATGTGAGCGCCTCTGTAATGTAGCGCATCCTCTCCTTGCGCCATAAACAACAGGGCAGACAATTTTATAGAGCTTTTCACCTTTTAAAGCATGCTAATTTGTTTATAGGAAGCGATAATTTGCTGTGTGTTTGCATAGGTCAATGCCTGTAGTTTCTGTGTACAGTATGGATCGGCGCATGCGTGCATACATGCACACAGTCCTTTCCAGAGGCGTTTTCTTAAAGAGTATATCTACACAGCTGACCGTGTATTTCTTGTCATTCACTGGGCAGCTCACATCAATCCTGCATTAGCAGGGAAAGATACTGAGGAAAGCCTGTTGACGAGTATTAACACAGAATTTTAATGCCCGAGTTCACAAATCACCAAAGTTGAAAATGACTTACCAAATTAGTCAGTTGACCTGAGGCTTGCCCAGCAACGCTCCCACTGCTTTGCCCAAGTGCTTTAAATGACAAATGGATCTCCAGGAGGAGAAAATTTCACTATTAACACAACATTTTCTTAAACGCATCCTGAAATTTCTTCTTAATTCAATTGCTCTAACTGTCCGGGGGGGCAGGGGAAGGTCACAGGAGGTCCTCTCATGACTATTTTTGCACCAAAAAAATTAGAAAAATCTATCTCACAGTGCACGTGTGTATCTGGGCAACTTCCTAAAACCACACCAACAGCCTTTATATACATAGCATGCCCTTGTTTTGGGCTCTAGTCACTTTTAACTCTTGTCAAAGGAAAAAATACCTCCCCCAACAGATCAACATGCAAATCATATGATTTATAAAATACACTCTATCAGCAAAAGCAAATGCCTCACCTTTTTCTGCAAAGCTGCTAGAAAGCAGTTGGAACCTATCCTGTATTGCTTAGTTAACTAAGCAATTCCACCAGGGAAGCACACAAGTACCGTGTTAAAACTGAAAGTACAGTTTTCAACCACATATTAGACTTGCCACACAGAAAATTTGCACACTGTTGATTAGCATAATGTACTACACACTGGGTGACTTATGGAAGCTAAAGCAAATTTCCAATTTTAAGCTTGAATTTATATTTCAGAATTCCCTTGCAGATACTGAAGCACTTGAATATACAAGAGCGCTTTTCCCTGAAAATGTTTTCAGTAAAGCACAAGTCTTCATAGAGAATAAGTGCTAAAAGGTGGAAACAGTTGAACTGAAAATGACTTTCAAATTCACAGACTATTTCTCCCTGCTGTTTGCTCACCTCTAGTGTTTATATCCTTCAAACAGTTGTAGGTAGTTTTCATGTTCCCTTCTTAGTCATCACTTAGCCAAGCTCCACATATTTAGTTCTTTTGATCTTCCCTCATAAAAACAATCCCTCCAGCTCTGTCATCATTTTTGTTGTTCTTTTCTTACTACCTTCCAAGTTTCCTCTGCATTTTTTGCTGCTAGTGCCCAGAGCTGGAAGTCTCACCAGCACAATACCAAGCAAGAACACTACCTCATTGCTTCTTGGTGTCCTAACTGCATACAGCACAATCAAGTCTCACAGAAAAACATCAACGTGCCCACTTTGTCCCCTTGGTCCATCGTGCTGCAATGCCAACTCAGATCAGACCTGCTATTACTACCATTCCCCCACTCTCTGATTCGCATTTCCCCTCATGTAGGTACAGACTGAAAGTAAAACCCTCTGCTAGAACCACACCTAAGTTTGTTTTAGGTTGAAGACAATCCTGTGGTGATGTATTTCACATACAAATCATGACCACCTAAAAGAAAGAAAACATTTACCTAACAACACTGAGGGCCGATTTGGAACGTGGGGTACAGTGGCAGAGCATGTTTGGTTTCACTGCAGGTGTACTGATTTACACCAGCTGAGAAGCTATTTCCATAAATCTTAGAGTGCCCGTATTGCAAAGAAGCACAATATTCAGAGAAAGTACAAAGAAGGCTACATTTCACTCCAGCAGCTGCAATTCTGATGTACGAGCCCCATTACCTTAATATCATAATCCATGTATTTTCTTTTTAGGGATACAGCTATAGTGAATGAACAAGCAATTCAATGTATCTACAAACTGGTTCTAGAATTCTTTGGTAAAGCACTTAAAGTTGCTATTTTTTTAATCAAATTCTGATTTAATAGCAAGGGAATAAAACTCATAGTAAAATTATGGATGTACAGACCACCTACATTTGAGACTGATGAATGGGTTTCAGTCCTACATCCATTCACAGGGTCCAATATTGACTAGCCTCAATATCCTAGCAAAGCAGAATGAAAGGAGGTGGTCTTCTCATTGCATTATAGCAGGCAGGTCAGGGGAGATGTCAGAAGAAATAATCAAACATTCTAAAATGCTGCAAGGAAGAAGAGCCCATTCCCTCTCAGATTGACCTTCTCATGCCCCTAACAGGCTACTAGTTCTGGCCTCATGTGAAACTTGCTTTCTTCCAGAGCACAGCTCCCTTGAATTAACTTTGTTCTTAACATCAAGTCCTGTGCAGAGTGGGGAAAGCATGAACGTAGAAGCACCCAAGCCAGGATTTCTGCTCCAAATTCTTCCCATAGCTACACAACCACCTTCTGCCACACACAGTATAGGCAAAGCCAAAGGCTTTTAGAGTATATTAAGTTTTCTTTTCTCTGGGAGTTTTTAGTATAAGATTTTTGTTTAAGAATTACCAATGAAAGAATCATATTTCTTCCTCCCCTCTGCACAAGTGTAGATTTTCCTTTAATTTGATACAAAAATGTGTTTACATTCAAAACCCATAAAAGTACCTTGTTCTTGCCTATTTGTTTGTCAGGAATTTAGCTTTTACAAGTTGGATTTTAGAAAAAAAATGAAGTCTCTCTACATAGGCTGCAGAATATTTTTAATCCACCTCTGTTTCTGAAAGAGGAGATCCCACCATGCTTCCCACACAAGCCACGTTTGTCCTGCTTCCTCCCTTGTGTTAACACATATGCTTGTACTGCCCGGATTCAGCAGCTGATCTGGGTTAGAATGCTAAAAGGTTAGTTTAATTCAAAGTGACCACAAGCAGGATTACTATAAGTCCAGGTGCACACAAATACCGGTACATCACGTATGACCATCACATTACAGCAATTGTAAAAGTTGTGAAACAATTAGCAATCTCAAATGGTTTCTTAAAAGCATTCACATCTCAGGTATTTTTCTCTGAAAACTACTCCTTTCATGTAGGTAAATGACGATATGTTGGAGAGAAAATGAGACTGTAAGACACAAATTACTGAACTGAAAACCATGGTGCTGTCAGACTAATACCTGCTTGAAACAAAATCTATCCAGTGAGAGATCCGAGTAGCATAAGAAATTTAATTCCAAGTATAGGCTAAGGAGTAACCTGATCTAATTGTAAGTGGGGGAAGATTTAATAGTGAAAAGTTCTTTAATGCAGCTTTAAGAGGATATAAAACAAGACTATCCCTAGTATCCAAAACTAGACAAATTTTGCTTAGCCATAAAGACATTTTTAAACAGCTGGAGTTGGCCATGAGACAACTTGCTGTGAGGGACGCTGAATCTATCACAATGTCTTTAAATCAAGGTTGTACGTCTCTGTAGAAGACACTGATGTTGAGAAGCTGCCCAGATAAGTGCAGGAGTTAATAGGTGGGTTTACTAGCCTTTGCTATGCAGTTAGGCCTAAAACATCGGAGTGGTGTAGGAATGCCTTAAAATCTCCTTAGATTCCTTGTGGTTCTTTATGAGTTGCAGAAAGCAAGACAAATATGTGCCATCTTCTTTGGTCTGCTGAAACCGTTCACTGAGAAGTGTTTGCACTGTATCTACTATCCAATACTTCTTTGCTCCCAATAAACTTCAATTAAGAGTCATATATGGGTTTTTAAGACAATTTCTTATACGTTATAGTAACCTTGCTATGAAAAACTACCTACTTTTGCCAGAGGACATATCCTTCATCTACCAGAATGTATAAGGCATATATAAAGAATGTATAAAGGCTAAAAGCAAGGACTGTGCAGTGCATGGATCAAACAAGAGGCAAAGCAGTCAGCTTAATCCGCCCATGTCTTAAATTCAGTAATCTTTGGGGTGTGTGAAAGTGAGGAAAATAAGATTTTTTTTTTTTTTCAAGGATCTCCTTTATGATTTTAAAATCTTATTCAAGTTTCATAGAGTAAGTTGCCAATGAGAACAAATACTATACATCCAGTACATGATGGTTACAAGATGAGTGAAGAGAGCTGCTTGTCAATCAGTCAGCCTCAGTATATTGCCTCACTGTCTAAGTTTGCCTTCACTACTCCAGTACGCATTATCAGTATGGGTGGACTGGAAGCTGGAAGTCAAATTATGACCTCTGCTTTAGTGTCTGCTCATAAATGGGAGAGGAAAATCCTTATTCTTCCAGTTTCTCAGACACTTTGGCTAACTAAACACTGTTCTAGCTTTAGCAGATAAAAAAAAATCCATCATGTAATTTAAAGTGAATACAGCCATGTTCCATTAGAAGATACTCTATCATAGTATTGTGGAAAATTGTTTTCTATTCTTCTCCATTACATGTCACATTACTTCTTTATTGCCTATTGAGGGCTTCTTAAAAGGCACACACTGCTGTTCTTCAACCCCCTCTCCGATTTGCATTATAGCAGGCTGATGTTAAAACCCGATCACCTGTCCTTTCTACAACACCTTAAACCTCAGCTTCAACTTCTAAAACAATGTCAGGAAGACACATATCCCTACTAGAGCTTACTGCCCCTTGGCTCTCACTAAGGAAAATCTAGGAAATTGTCCTTTCTCTAAAAGGATCACACCAAGTTTACACCTTCCAGATCCTATCTTTCCACAAGTCTTGACCCAAGACTATGTTCACCCTATCACTCATGTGGAAAGGCAAAGAGCTTAAAAAAAGAAATTTTACATCCACTGAATATTTTCTAGAGTTTTATTCACTCTGAAATTAAACTCTTAAATATTCCAGCTGAATTCAGTGAGGTGTCTTTTTTTAAAATCACTTTCTGAAACAACTTATAGTAGGGGCAAAAATCCTTGATGACACTAAGTTTTAGGAGGTCCCAGTCATGCTTACTCAACTGAAAATGTATGCTACCACACCCTGGGGAAAAAGGAGATGCCACCCAGAGTAATTCGTGTTCTCTTCTCTGTTTTAAGTACCCACCAGAAGAAGCAGTCCGCGGATCCTGGCAGATGCAGACTGCCATTGCAGAGCTCCAGCAATGCACCCATGAGGGCTGCATAAGGCTGGCCCAGATCACAGATGCAGGACTTGCCATGTGGTAGCATCTCAGAAAAGGCCTTCTCTAGGCTTGAGAGAGAATGTCCTCCTACCCACAAACAACTGCTACCTGTAAGTGGCCTTAAGCCCTGGCCTAGAAAACAGTTTAAGACAAAAGGGAATTGCTAAACTGAAAGTGTAAAACCTTCTCAATAAAATCACAATAAAGATTACACAGCAGTTCAAGAGACTGATGCAAGGTAGAGCTTACTGGAGGCAAGAAGTATTTAGAGACAGGACTTATACCCAAAAAGTATTGAAAAGTGGAAATTGTGAGGAAGGAACTGAGCAACATGAGAGAGAACGAGGGAGAAAGAAAGAAAAGAGATTAAGAAATAATTTAATCTGAATTACCAGGAAAATTTTTCTCATAGCAGAAGGAACTGAGCTGTGAACAGCCACCCCAGAAGGGAACGGGGATGGAAGAAAGCTGTGCAAGCAAACCAAATCCAACAGAACAAAAAGAATTGAATAAACTGAGAAGCTTTTCCCACATCTGGCAGCTGTGATTCCACAATCTGGACTAGCTGGTAAACTTAGTAGAGGCATAGCTACTATCACAAAATATTTGCAGAAAATGGAAGACCAACACGCCCCTGCCCCCAAATCAGTAATACAATACCAATAGAAACAGTTTTCCATACTCAGAAAAGATTATAGGCTTCCCCCTTAAGGGACATTTAAGCATCAGGTTTTTTTTTTCTTCCCTAATGATAAGAGAAGGAAGTGAAGGAGGTCAGAGTCCTGTAGACTTCTTTGCACTCCCTGTGGTCTAGTTTAGAAGACTTAAAAGGATTCAGTTTAACTGGGGTGGCTTTGTCGATTACACAGAGAGGAAAATGACCCCATGTGGTAAGTGCTTCCAGGACAGCTGCTCTGTTGGTGAAATACTGCTGCATTCCAGAAAAACTCCTGCAGTCAAATTAGCAACTCGAGTCCGCTCTGAGCAGAAGCGTTCCTTTACCAAAGTTGCAGCAGTTCCCAGATGAAAAGGAACCCAGTAGCATAAATTCCTGCATGACTCCACTTTTAAATAGAAAATGGTACAAAAAGATGTTTGTACAATATCAACTCAGTATCCACAGTCAGAAAATTGCCCCACATTATTGATGGGCTCAAAAAAAGGAAAATCTGGAATATTTCTGGCTGGGACGGAGAGCTAAAACTAGCATGGTTTTGCAACAGTCCAGTCATGAGTTTTTCAGGGCTGAATGCTTATCAGGACTTCAATGTAAGAGATTTGGGGTTTGATTCCCATGTGGGTCAGTAACAGCCAATGCAAAATTCTTAAGAAACATGTGAAAGATTACAATCTACATTTAAAGCAAGTTAGGAGGCACTGTTGCCCCTTACCTGGTCTCTTCTAGCTCCCAAAAGGTAATGCAGAGCTGTCCTCTCACTACAGAAGTGAATTCTGAGCCACGAAAGCAAATTTACTTGGAAGACCCACGGCACTAGTATGTTAAGCAAAACTACGCGAGGCAGCTTCCAAGTTTACACAAGTTTACAGCTGCGGGTTTACAGGTGGCTGCAGTGGGTAAGGCCCATGAAATCCTGGGGGGGAAAGACCAAAACATCAATCTACAACTTTCAACAGATAACAGGGCACTTTTTCAGCGTTTTGAGTTCACAGAGTAGTAGTGTTGTACAAGAAGCAGGCTGCTCCATATAACCACTGAGTGCATAAATGTTCGTTGTCCTTCCTCTTTCTCACATTGGACTCTCATCTTAAAAGCAAAATATCTTCGTTTTGTCCAAATGCCTCCTTTGTCAGGTAAAACCTGGGAAGATGTTCCCGATGCTCTGCTGCAGAAGGAAGGTACTACAGGCACATCACTCCTCCTGACTCACAGGTGGGAAAGATGAAGCCAGGTGTCATTGTCAAAGTTACAAGGAACAAGTACCAACATGCCAAAGGCCCTGCTGGTTGCTATAATGTAGTGCCCATTTACTTCAAGAAACTTTCACCAACTGGTGTTACAAGAATGCAATGCTCGTCTGACTCAACACACCACCAAAACAAAACCCATCAGCTGACTAAACCTTCTGCAGACCTGTGCATTGCAGAGCTTCATAATGTGATCTTAAATACCTGAAAGCATCCTCTAACCCAGTGCCTCTTTCCTTGTGGCCCTACTTCTGCCCTGCAAATTCCACCGCAAGAGTCACCCAGTCAGTAGGAAGGAACACAGCACCAACCAGGAAGGATAAATTCAGGAAGCATCGTTTCTGCTTAGCTCAGCCTTGCTCCCTGGCTGCATTCTTGTCTTCAGTGTTACTTTCACAGTGGCATAACTTATCTGTCCTAGTGACTTCCACAGCTTTAGAGCTGCTGCTTATAACAGTAGAAAAACATTCAGCATAAACAAGATCAGGTACCCCAAAATACAAATTCTGCATGTGGGTAACAGCGTAACACGTATACAAATAACTCAGCTGACTGCAAAGAGTGACAACACTGGCTTCAGCTGCAAGAGAAGCTGTGAGGACAGCTATGTCAGGTCCAGTTAAGAAGTCAGCCTAGCCCCATATTCTATGATATCAACCACTAGCACTTGCTCGGGGAAAGACTATAAGAAAGGAGAGTTTTCCCTGACATTCATCTTGCTGCACCTTTGCAGACCTCACAATCAGCATCTTAGGTTGTTCCCTCTAGACCATAATGTGTCCTTGCCACCGATGAGTCCACATGTTCCAGAAATTCCTTGTTATCTTTTTTTAATCTATCCATAATTTTGCCACTGAAGAATGCAGAGACAAATAAATCCCACAGTTTTAATTTTGTGTTATGTGAAATAATATTTCCTTTGGTTTATTTAAAGCACTTTTTAAAAGTATGACCACAGCATTGAAAAAAAAGAGTGAAAACACAGGTGCCTGTATAAAGATACCGAGAATGCCTAGCAGAGCTCTCTTAGCTGAGAAAGCAGGGGTAATAACTTCACAAAGGAAAAAATTAGGCAGGTTTTACACAGGCCTATGCTTATTTTTTTGTTATATTTCACTAAAGTGCGCAGCGAGTAAAGCCACCTGTTCTCCAAACAAGCCACACTTGCAGCAATGCAGTACCACAAATTCCTGTCTCAGTTACCCTCATCTTTATTCTAGCCCCAGACTTCATGACTGACCCTACCCCCTGGTAGTCTCTTGTCTTGAGTTGGATTGGAAGCTCCTTCAGACAGATGTCTCCTTGCTAAATGCAGCAGCCCCGGCAGCAGGGAATGTGTCGTGATATAAACAATGTGGGCAAAACAGAAGCAACAGCCTAAGATGTAACTTGGAGCCATAGCCTGAGAGCCAGTTGAAAAGAAGTGGAACCGTCAGAGCATGAGATTTATTAAGTAGTAGATAATAATTTTACATTAGATAATGCAGAATGCTGTGTACTATATTAAACCCAGTACTGCGAGGATCAAATGTTCAACTACTGATCAAGTCCCAAAATAAATATAATTATATTCTAGGTGATACATTGGACAGTTATCCCTTTTTCCTTAAATAATAATAAAAAAAAAAAGTTGGCATTGTTCTTCAGTTTTTCCCTGAAATTTTGTGGTCTAGACACTTTCCTTGTTTTAAAACAAAACCACAATTTTTCTCATCATTTGCTTTCACGTGGTGGAAACAAAGTCAAATATCAAGTACAGCAATAAAGTTGTTGGCAACATCAAAGAAGATGAAGCACAGGAATTATATGTAGGGTAATTAAACGGCTCTGTAATTTATTTGCGTATCTATATGTACAATGGCCTGACTTAATAAAGAAGCATTTCACAACAGCTTTTTAGCCCTCCTGGCTTTGTGCAAGATTCTGCAATACCCTCCAAATGGTCCCAAGCTCTCTCAGCCTTCTGACCTTGCCACGGGAAGCTGCAGAGACCTGCCTGAGATTCCTCAAAACGCAACACCACATCCAGAAAGAGAAAGGGTGCAAAGCACGTACGAGTACAAAGCAGAGAGAAAAGGAGATAGGAGCCATGGTAAGCAAGCTGTTCTGTTATTTTATTACAGGGGAGAGTCCAAATCTTGAGGTTATCTGCAACGGTGCAGCTAAGGGTGTATGCCATGCCCAGTCCATCAGCCAATTGCAGCTGGTGCCTCAGGGGGAACAGTGTGAGGTCTTCCCAGGCCCACAGTGCTACAAGGACAACTGAGAGCCCAGAAACAGGCAGGAATGTATGCCCCCAAACCTGTCACAGGGCCACGGTTGCAGAAGCACCCAACAGATCCTTATGGCTGATGTTCTGCATGTTGTGCTCTTTGGACACGTTTCATCCATCTATAGGAATGGCGTAGCAGAGCAAACAAAAAGCACAGCTCCTCCAGCAAGTCCTGTGTACAGGTGGTGGTTCTCTCTCTGCCAGCCTCAGGTCAGAAAGAAATGCCTCTCTTCTCAGGGTCGGTTTGGAGTTGCAGTGCAAAGCAGGTAGGATGTTTCATCATCCATCTCCCATCAGTCCACATGGTGGCTAGAAGTTAGCATTGGGTTCACAGGAGAAAAACGCTCAACTACCCTGTTTCAACTTACAAGCAACTGACGGATGACTGCCAATTGGCCAAAAAGGAAAAGGGAGGTAAAAGAATGCAAGGGACAGTTACCCTGTGACACGATAACCCTGAGACTTCACAGGGTGCTACAGACCAAGACACTGCCAGCAAAGACAGTTACTGTACAATAACTCACAAACTACCATCTGCAGCCAATGCCCATTAAGCTTTATACAATAACACCACTTGCTGAGCAACCTCTCCGCACATGTGCGTATCCCTGGGAGCAGACAGACAAGTAGTAAACTCGACATGTTCAGCATGGGGTTTTTCTGGAGTGGGTTAGCAACAGAGCAGCTCTTCCTTTGCACTATCCTACATAAACAGAGGATGTTGCTGGTACAAAGTGCTTCAAAGTGGCAGGAACAGCGTTATCACTTCAGTGCTGTTTCCTGAAGGATCAATAAGCCAAGACAATCAATTCTTCTGGCTAGTCCTTATTCCCCAGGAGAAGCTGTGGCTCTCATCCCCTGTCATTTAACCCTTCACAAACATAGCAGCAGCCCCATTAATTCTGTTCTCCTTAAACACACATTTCATGAGACCATGTGCCAGAAGAGACTACAGAGTGGGAAGTAATGTAACCAGGTGACCATGGTAGTGCAGAGAGGTATGGCCCATTGCTTCAGCGCAGCAATAACATGTCTATATACTGCCCTTTGAGTGCATGGAAACATCTTGTATCCAATTTCTTTGTACAAGACAGAGGGTCCGAAAGAAACCATCGCTCTCTATCCCCCACTACTTCTCTGTGCATGGAGTATAGGATGCATTGGCAGTAGATGACATGGGCAGTCATTACAGAGAGCTACAAGAGGAGAGACTATTTAAAGACACACAAACCTGAAGTTTAATCCCATATGGCAAAAAGAGAGTAAGAGGGATGGGGTGAAAGCTCAAGAAAAATGGAAGAATCACGTGGTTATTTGCAATGCAAAAACCATAATAGGGGCTAATCAGAGGCAAAACACAGGACTGTACTCGGAGCCTTCAGTAACACAAAGTGGTTTGCTGTGATCATGCAATTCTCCATAGACCATGGAGAACAGACAAGCAGGAACCCCATTTAAGGTGGGCAAAACACATCACATCAGCAAAGGGACTCACCTTAAACTGAGCAGGGAGTCTGTGTCAGAGTTAGAGTTAAAGAACAGTGAAACAAAGAGTGTGATATAAAGATCAGCCATGAATAAATTTAAGCTGAAGCTTCCACCTAAAAAGCAGTGGGCTTGCAATAGGCTTCTAGAATGACTTTCAGGCAAAGCACTAGGGAGGATGCAGATGCAAGGAATCCTTTCCTAGCCTATGTTTTACTCACAAAATCCTTTCTGTCCTCCCTCACGCAGAGACAGAATTAGCCAATGGTTACAACTTAAGAGCTGCCATACTCTCTGCTACAGACTTTAGGACCAAAAAGTACACCTGAGAAAATCATATTCACATTAGCTCTTCCCCAATCTACATGAGTTCCCATCACCAACAGAGAGAGGTTGAAATCCCCTGTACCGAGCCATGGGGATGAGATGCAACAGGGAAGAACTTCTTATTTAAAGAGAAGCAGTAGAAAGATCTTACAATGAGAGTAACTGCAGTTTTAAAAAGCCCAGGAGACCTGTGGGAACAGAAAGGTCTGAGCATGGAGAACAAAGCAAACAAAAAGAAAGCTGTCTGGCAGGCTTGGTGGCAGACGTACTCTCTCTTCTCACCCAGAAAGTCACCCTCTAGGTCCTGTGAGCATTAGAGGGATGTCAATGAAATGCCTATGTTTTAGTATCTGGCTACCGGTCATTTGCTCAGGCCTACTACAAAAGGGAGATCACAGGAGGCTGGGTAAACAAGAACTTCTGGAGTACATTTCCTGCTGATCCAGCAAACACAATTATAAAGAGAAAGAGAATCCATTCTGAGAGCAGCATGAAACTCTTGTGAGCAGGATCATTCACATCTCACGTAGTTGACGGAAGGGAAAGGGCAGAGACTCCTTAATGAATAAAAATAGCCACTTATGCTTCTCTCTTATACATGCTGGGCATATGCTTTCCAGTACTCAAATAAGAAGATTTAGTTGCAAGTTTTTACCCATCAGAAAAGGTAATTTCCCCTAAAGACACAGCCCTTTTTCTAGAGACTTTCAGGAGTCTGGAGACCTTAAAACTGTAATTATTTTCAAGTCAACTAAACTGTGCTTTAAAAGCTTAAAAAGTTGCAGTATTTCCTTCCCTGAACTACCTATACGACTATAAAATCATTTTTAAGTACTTGTGGCATGCACAGAGGACAAGAGCACGGTGACTTTCTATGCAGCTTCTGGAAAAGTTGAAAATCTATTTTTATTCCCCAGTTCTTTATAAAATGTATATGTGCCAGGCAATGCCACACTGAAATGCAGGGTAAACAGCAGCAGCTCAACATAGGATTGAGCATAGCACAGGAAAGGACCAAAGGAGGAGGAAGAGTATTTTGGCTGAAAGGTCAGCAGAGCAAATCTGAGTATCAACTGCTAGACCATGGGCACAGCAGAACAGTACAGGAGAGGAAAAGGTTGTGGGAAACAGAAAGGAAATTGGGATAGGAAGGAGAGGAAGGCAGGAAAAAATGTCATAGTGTTCAGCTCAGCCAGTGAAAGCTCCTACCTGAGACTGATCTGCTCTGGGTGCCAAATATTAGAGGGAAAGAACACAATTATTATGTATTTCAAATGCATTTAATAAAGTACACTCTAGCTGATGGTGCTCTCCTCAGCAGGTCCAGGCACAGAGCACAAAGAGAAAGGAGCCTTAGGCATTCACATCAGGTTGCAGTTTTAAATAATTTTTCAACTAGGGCAAGGTGCCAATTCATACCTCAAGGTGCTGCACCCAGACAGACATGTCAGCAAAAATGTCAAGTTCAGTGTATACAGGATGACCATCAACACACATGGCTTCAGAACCAAACAGTAGATTACATTTTTAGCCGAAGTTTCCCGCTTTTGAGTAATAAGCCTGGAACTGTATCTCAACAAGAGTCACCAAGACCAAATTCAGACTTAGTGTGTAGGACAATGCCATTGAATGTTATACCAAGAGTACGTCAGCCTTTCATCTATTTGTCTTAACCAAAATAATAAAAACTTTTGTACCATACCAAACATATTTAAAAAAAAAAAGAAAAGAAAAAAAAAGGCAAAGTGGGGTAAACTCATTACCAGCACAAAACCCTCTTGTTTCAAGCTATGTTTTTGTGTCAGTGATTTGCAGTGGCTGAGCCAGTCATTTGGGATTTATGTACGATTGTTCTCTTTAGATCATGGAGCACTTTTGATGGCAGCCACATATTGTTTTACAGGCAGGGAAACTGAGGAATATGGATATGACTTGGCTACGTGTCAGAAGACAACAGCTTTATATCTCCATTCCTTTTCAGGACCTCTTTACAGGAGAGAGGCAGGATCATGGTGCAGTCTTGATTTTGTGCAGTTGACCTGCTGCAGACAGATTTTCTAAGTCCAAGGTTGGTGAAAAGAAAGCCTACTGCCGGCTAGCACGCAACACGCAGGGCCTTAGCAACACAAAGGTCCTCTACTTGCTCCAGGCAGGCCAGCCTGCTCTTTTTCAGCAACAGCAGGGTCTACTCAAGCATGTATGATGAAGTCATCACAAAAGCAATCAGGCATTAATTTGGTCAATCACTCCTATGACAGCAAAGCCAGTTCTCCAACTACACCGTTTGACACAAGACTCCAGCTAAACTGCAGGACAGAAAAAATGGCTTAAAGATACCGGTCTACAGAACAGAAGTAGAACAATTTAGCTGTTGACCCATCCACATCCACACTCCTTACTCATTTTTTCTTTCTTTTTTTTTTTTAAGAAAAGGTTACCTAAGAGTTAATTAGAACCAAAAATAAAAAGCATTAAAAAATCAAATGGGGTCTTCCCAGCACTAATAAGAAGAAGTCAGCCCACCCTTCAATCCTTCTCATTTAGCAGAGTATTTATTTGCGGTTTCTATTAGGCTGCTGCATGCACTGCATGTATCCTTCTTCACTAAAGAGGAGCCTTTTTGAAGCATCACTTGACTTTGTTTTAAATATCTCACTACAGTTTCCATTTTAGCTCTGCGAGATGATTATTTTCTCTCACCAAACCGAAGTTATACAGCAGTTGAAAATGCTGATGGCTTAACTGGTTTCCTTCCCCCTCCTCTTCACAGCAGCCCTGAGGGGTTTTAACTCTTTCTGCAATCCTGCTTTTGGAGTTCAATGTTTAACTCGCGCTGGGAGACTCATAAATATTCGGAGTCACTCTCTCCCTCTCTGTTTGATTAGGAAATGAGCCTTTAACTCAATGTAATCCCCAAGCCATTAACAAAAAAGCCCTCAACAGCTCCACTATTAGAATTTCTCTCCTAACCCACAGAGGATTGAATTAGATTAACATAACTACCCGCAATCTGAGTTTATTTTCTGTGCCAGATAGAAATGTGTCTTCAGGAAAGGAAAAGAAGAGACTGGGAGAGCAAGCACAGCATAATGAAATGTAAAAATAGAGAGATGAGAAATAGATGGACAGATGTACAGGTGAAGTGATAAAAGAAGTAAGAGAGAGCGAGAGAGAGAGATAGCTACACAATCTTTAATAACTGGCTGCTGGCTTTGGGGGTTTTATTCAGAAGGCCCCTAAAACCACAGAACTGTTTCAAGAAGAGTATTTTTTTTTCCTGCTGGTATTTACTCCATATTCTCAGGGATATACAGCAAGACACCTGAGTACGCTGTACTCGAGACACCTGTGCAGCAGATTTGGCACAGGTTTTATTTATAATTCCCAAGCGATGTCATACTCAGCAATGAAAGGAGTGGCGTAAATAGGAGAATCTGCATGCCAATCATTACTTTGCAGTCAAAGAAACAAATAGTCCAAGATGAAACAAAAGATTATTTTTGCTTGCTTTTTAAGGAATGAAAAAAATCATGCAACAGCCCTATGACAAACTGTGCTATGTAGGATAAGCGTGTTTGGAGACTGATAGGTGCCTAGTCCACAAAAAAGGAAAAATTAGCAAAGCAGAAACTACATAACAAAGAATTCCACATAATGCATCGAAGTCTGCCCTCTAACCACAGTTACCTCCCTCCAAATAGCAGTGGTCCCACAAACTATTGATTGGTCTGCTACAGGACAGTAGACACTTGGCAATTTTTTCCAGATGCAGTAATAAAAAAGATAAGGCAGTTTTAACAGGGGAAAAGACCTACATGCAGTTGAAATAGAAGGATAAAGCCTAGCAATTAAGTGGACACAACTATTAAACAGACTGACAAATTCTTAAGACTATATCTTTTGTAGCTTTATAATTGAAGAATTTCTTCGGGAATGTTTTGATTTCTGCAAAAATATATAGTAAATGAGTTTTTACAGTAATTCCCAAGTGTAGTCATGCTGATATTTCTGTATAGGGACAAAAAAGATTCAGTTTTTATTTTGCAAGCTATAAGATGTTCCCTAATTTTCAATTCTTATGGTACCTCAGACCACCTATACGATAGATTCTTTGTTAGTTACAGAGTCAGCAATTTTATTTCTTTAATGCCTTTCAGAAAAATCTGTCCTCCCTTTATTACACAATAATGTTGCATTGTCACAGAGAAGCAATAAATGTAATATCATGCCAACACAAACAGGAAAGGGACTTAAAAATGAATGCATTTAAATTATTTAAGTAAAGCAAAATGACTTAATAGTCAAAATGAAGCTTCCCGTGATGAGAATGGTCAGGCTGACAGTTTTGTTTTATTTGGGGGGAGGGGAGTTTCATAGCAAGCAGTATACTGTAACGATCATTTGGGGTATTATTTGTGTATGTAAATTCACCATGTTTACCCATATTGTCCTAAAAGCCTTTCTTATATCTAGAATTCTAACTGAAAGAAGAATTTATATCAATAGTTAAACAGAAAAAATAAATTAACAGAAAAAATTAATTTGCAGTCTGTGGTGTTTGTTCCTAGAACTTAAGATAAAAACTTTGAGCTTTAGAAAATGTACATAAAAGAAATGCAAAATAAAGAAGAAGCCTATTTGTCACCTTTCTACAGTCATCCAAGCAATTAAGTTATCATGTATTTCTTAGGTCTTGATACTTTAACGGTGAAACAGCTCTGGGTTTATTACTCTATTTTTATTAGACACTTGTTCCTCCAAATTATTTTAAGTTTAGTTTTCTTTTATTTGTTTTTACTTTCAAAAATGGTGAATTGTGGGGGAAAAAAAGTTTTTAGAACATGTATTTCGTGAGTAATGTATACTAAAAAACCCAAATGCACATAGGCATTTAGGGGAGTAGACATTATAAATAGAAGAAATCAAGAAAGTTTTTCTATAGCTAAAAACAAATATAAAACCAAAATTTTGTGAAAGATATAATCCAAACCTCTAAGGCAAAAATATGAAAGAAGAAAAACCTTTTTGTGTTTTGACAAAAACATTGTTACAAGCTGTTAATAAAAAAAAAAAAATCTAATTATTGTCTTCTCTCTGTTCGTATTTCTGTTAAAAAAATTCCAAAAATACATAATTTTTCAAACATTTTGCTTTTCAGTTGCTTTAAAGCAAACAGCTCGTTGACTATGAGAGAGCAAGCTCTCTCTTTGATTGCCTCTGCACCGACTTTGCAAAGACTTGCACCCCTCTTTTGTCATTGAAGAGACTTCAGATGCTTCTAGACTTTTAAAATTAAAGAAACATCAACTGCTCAATGATAAATGCATTCAGTAAAACCAAAATTTCATTTCCTCGCCCTGCTAAGAGAAGGTTTGGCGGAGGTTGGGGGGGAGAAGGAGGGGGAGGTATAATAGAGGAAAGGGTGTCACTTGGTTCTTTTAAGAGAGGACTGCTGAAGTTTCCAGGTTTGCCTTTACCAGCATGGGATAAATAGCACCTGTCCTTGGTAAGCCCTTAAGCAGAGTTACGTTATACATTGACCTTTTTGGAATGCCAGCAAACCTGACTGTTTCTATTCCCAAAACAAAACTGTTCCACTCAAAGTTTCATTTGCTTATTTCCAGAGGAAAAAGCCACTCTCAAATAGTGAAACCACTTGATTTCTACAAAGTTCTGAACCAACTCCTCTCCTTGTGGGTCACACTGACCTTCCTTTGACAGCACAAAAATAGAAAACAAAAAAAATTACCTTTAACCCTATTGAGATGCTGCCATAATTTTTAGCCCAGATAAAAGATTGGCACAGAGTAACATCAAATAAAAAAAAAAAAACACAAACCCAAAACAAAAAACAATCCCATAAATGCAATAAAAGGTAGAAGTTCACTACTTACATGCTGCAGGCTGAGAGCTGAAGCTCGAGGCTGGAGTAGAATTTCCCTTGCCCTCAGGTGTTTCTAATTGCTGATTAAATATCTTTTGGTTCCGCCTGCACCAGCCGACAGTCCCCTCTGCGTCTCTGCCTCTCTTTGTGACTAGGACACAGTACTCTGAGTCCCGACCTATAAATAGATCCCAGCTCTGTGATTGATATAACAGGCAGCTGACAAAAAAAAAAAAAAAAAAGAGGGGGGGCGAGGGGGTAAGGAAGGAAAAAAAATAATAAAAGAAATAACCAGGTCTTAAGCAAAGCAGCAAAAGCTGAGCTTTTAACTCAGCACTGTGCCCAGGGAGGAGTCCCCCACAGTCACCCGTGGGCATCAGAAAGAGAAAGTGCAAGGCAATTACTTTCCCAGCAGCATTACAGCAACTTGAGGCATTTAAAGCAAGTGAACAAAATTCAATGCACAAAGAAGGAGAGGGAAAGAACAACTAGCAGACTGCATCTAACTCTTTTGCCATTTAACAAAAATAAATGTCATTTAAAAAACAAGTTGGGGATTCTGACAGAATGGAAGAGGAGTTCAGAGTCAAGTTCTGGGGATTGGTCCAGGCGCGCTTGTATTTCTGCTGCAGAATAAACTCGGGCTAGCGGGTAGGTTAGCAATTTAACAGCTCGGCAGTCTACTTAGTGTCTCTGCCCACAAACACTATTTGATGAAGCTGTTCCTGAAAACAAAACCTAGGGCATTGATAGTACCTCCCCTACTGACTTGGGAGAAGTTACTTAGCTCTCCGGGACCTGAACAATCATTCCTGCTCATGTCCTTGTATGCCAGTAGAAAACTGATGAGTTATAGATAGCAAGCAGCACAGCTCTCCTGCAGAGGCTGAGCTGGGAGCTCACCATCTGGGCAATGATTTGAGAGAACCCATCAGGAATGCCTCTGTCCTGGTCCCCATTAACAGATGTAGGGGTAATGGCCCCGGATTTTTCCACATCTCTACAGATTCTCATGGTAAAGCCACAATCAGGCAAGGCCAAAAGCTTTTCTAGGAGGCAGCTGGTTCTCCGAGCCCTCACCAACTCCTAGATATTCATGATCTTCAGTAGAACCTTGACAGCTATGCAGTTTCATAGCAAATGGATTCAAAGTCAAGGCAATTCTTCATGAATACTAGAGGAAGGGTGGGGAAGAAGAGGGAGAACAGCAGGCAGTGAGAGGCATAACAGCTTTTGCTAGACTGCTACCTTTGGCAGTATTTCCTACAATCATCTCTAGCACCATCCTCAGCTCTCCAGGCAAAAGTACGAGTGCAGACAAAGTACCAGATCCACCTGCCTTCTTTTCAACATATCGCTAGGCTTGCTTGAACTGAGATGGTAAAGAAACGCTGAACTTGTAAAGAACAGAATAAAATCCCTAGGCACCAAGCCCATGCTGAACTCCACGGTTCTTTGGCTCCGTGGCTAACACTACCTGAACTATTCAAGCCAGTTGAGGCATGTCTACCCTGCACTGCAGCTACTGCTGCTGCTGGAGTAAGGTTGGTTCAACAGAGGCAGCAAGACAAGGACCCACCACATCATAGCCAAGGTCTCAGTTAAACTGCAGATATTGAATATGTGGGAAGATAGACTCATTTCCTATTTTTGGGCCAAATCCTGCTGTGTGCATAATTCACCCTTTGTCAGTATGCTTTGTGGCTACACTGGTAGGATTTAGTCAACAAGTTCTTCAAAAAAATGTCTTTCTCACAGGACAGGGGCTTGATGGAGCACTGGGCGAAGACTCACGACATTTACACACGTTCCTTAGTTGAGCTACTGCCCTGTGTGAAGGCTGGCTCCTCACTTTACTACTACTGCATATCCCCCGGCTTTAAAAAAAACAGAGATAACAATACTTAACACTGCACTTCAAAGCACTTCCATATCTACAGATGAAGACCTACAAATGAGAAGGGGTTGTGCTTTCCCTCTCCTTCTTTGTGCATTGAAAAGAAAACTATCTGACAGGCTGAGAAGCACACCCTTGCTTCCCTGCCAGTTTCTGGTCCTTCACCTTCATCTAGTAGAGTCAGATCTCAGATAACAAATTACCTGACAAAACAAAGAAAAGTCTGAATTTCTGCCCCCTTATTTTGGCTGGCAAGTAGAAGATGTTTTGGGATTAAATACAGAGAGCTGTGAAGCATTTTACACTTCCCATTGCCATCAGAAGGAATTTTAGAAGCTCAGTACACAGAATAATCAGGCACACCAGATTAAGGTCCTAAAACAAGGGCACCTAAATCCAACAGTCACTTTTGAAACATTCAGCTTTAACAAAGGCATAGTCACATAGATCCTGAATGTGTTACCACTGTCAGACTGTTGTTTGCAATTCTATATCGCTGACATCCGAAGTTCTTCAAGTACCACTCCATCAAGCCTTGTCTTGTGTACAACAGCATCATGTTTGCCCCATTATATCACCGTAAGCCAAACTGAGACCCAGGGAAACACCAAAATGTAGTCTAGATCACAAGGACACTTCCAGCACATCTCAATCCAATAGCTGGGAAGCTCTATTCAGCACTCAGGTCCAGTGATTATCACTGGCATCTCATATCCACACATTAGTCCCCTATCCTTCCACTTTCTGCCTGGAGGACAGAAGGAGGAGGGACTTGCCAGCATGTCATAGTCAGCTAGTGTGGGTGAACCTTGAATGGAGTCAGCATTCCTCCATCCTTCCTCTCTGCCTTTGGACACCAGGATGTGTGACCTTATTTGCTCCCCACCAGGGTATCCAGCAATCCAGAGAAAATCTGCCTTATGTAAAACTTCAAACACAAGCCACCTACTCCCACTGCCAGCACCCTTGTGCACGAACACCCCTTAATTCCAGCCTCCGGACTCGGAGTGAGGCAGGGAAACAATCCAACAGTAAAGGCCGTGAGACTGAATGCCCAATTCAAAACAATGCAAAAAGAAAGAAGATTTCAAAAGCACCCTCACATAGTTTAAAAAAAAGCAAACCAAAAAAGATAAACGCCAGTGACTTGTAGACTGTATGAAGGCTCAACTCTTTCCTTGAGGCACCCAAGTAGGAGACATTGTAAAGTGCAAGTGCAGCTTTACAGTCTTTTCTACTTGTTGTTTGAGAAGGTATATTTTGAAATGATTCTAGCTAGGACCACTCTCATCATAAGCCTCTATTTCAGTCTCAGATTTTCAAGTCTATGGCGGAGGTAAAATTTCAGTGCTTAATTTTCTTCAAACAAAGTGTTTGAGCTTTGCACATATAAATCTCGGCAGAATTTGCTCAGCTGCATACAAGCTATTACAGAAGAATGCAAAATATACTTCCCCTCTAATGATGAAAACAAATAAAAATTCACAGCTGACCATTTTAGACAGGGACACAGCAAAACCAGTTGAAGCTTGAAAATATTGGTCCAATCAATTGAATCTTCCAATTCCCCATATTAAACCACACGGATAATATTTGTCCCTTCTCCCATGAGCCTCAAGATGCTTCTATGCACACCTG
This sequence comes from Cuculus canorus, assembly GCF_017976375.1. Classification (NCBI taxonomy): domain Eukaryota; kingdom Metazoa; phylum Chordata; class Aves; order Cuculiformes; family Cuculidae; genus Cuculus; species Cuculus canorus. The sequence continues at coordinate 68,146,914 of NC_071405.1, read as the reverse complement.
CTTTATGTGCCATGAAATGCAGGTATGAATATAAGTTTTAAAATATAAACAGAAAATCAGCTCTACAGTCTCCAAGGCTAGGCACAAACTAAGAAGAATAATTGTAACACACAACAAGAAGTTTCTTCAGCAGAGTCACGTTACTTTGAAAGACTCTCACAAACCAGACATGCTTTAGTGTCCTGCTGGATTTAGTGAGGTGTGAACTGCTCAGATTTCAAACAGGGACTGCTTAAACACCAAAGAAGATTATATAAAGTGATTTTCGCATTGTGGAAACGAATGTCAAAAAACCCCTCTTCCATGAACGTGAAAAATATAAGCAGCAATATAAGGAATTAAAGATAATCAAAAGAAAAAGTTAGACTAACAGTTTTCTTCTGGATGCTCGGCACACGTAGAGAAGAGCAACGAAGCTGGTGAGGGGGCTGGAGAACAAGTCTTATGAGGAATGGCTGAGGGACCTGGAGTTGTTTAGTCTGGAGAAGAGGAGGCTGAGGGGAGACCTTATCGCTCTCTACAACTGCCTGAAGGGAGATTATAGAGAAGAGGGAGCTGAGCTCTTCTCCCCAGTGTCAGGGGACAGGACAAGGGGGAATGGCCTCAAGCTCCACCAGGGGAGGGTCAGGCTGGACATTAGAAAAAAATTTTTCACAGAAATGGTCACCGAACACTGTCAGAGGCTGCCCAGGGACGGGGGGAATCACCATCCCTGGAGGTGTTTAACAGACGGGTAGACGAGGTGCTCAGGGACGTGGTTTAGTGGTTGATAAGAATGGTTGGACTCGATAATCCAAGAGGTCTTTTCCAACCTAGTGATTCTATGATAAGTAGTTAGGTATACTATGCACTTTGATACAAAGCATGTCCTCTGGAAAACAGCAAATGCTCAAGAGAGAAATGCTGATTTATTGCTAGAAGTTTAGCTAGTTTATTCCCTTAATTGATTTTAATGTTGCAAATTTCATATTACTTCAACATTCTTTTTGTGTGATACCAGTATCTACAACAGGGTATTTTTTGGCACTCACTGAATCCGAAGTTCATATGTCTGCATCCAGTTCTTTCATGTACCCTCCAGGATGGTGCATGCCATGTTGCCATGTCAAGTCTCTGTCATCACCAGGGAAAGTCAATATACTTGTGAACTTTGCTCCTTCTTTAGCCAACATATTTAATTATTTTTCAGGAATGTGAAAGATCTAGAAGTTCTCTACTAGATTTAGCTATTCTAGCTTAATACATTACCACCCTTCAGCTGCATGCCATCTAGAGATTAGGATTCCAAAAGCTCTCTAGCTGAAGAGAACCCACAAAAACTTTCTGAATAGCTTCAAGCAAAGCACGTCAGGTTAGGACTAAGGAATTTTCCTGCAACAGGCAGCACACAAATCTATTCTTCCATTTTCAGAGCTGTGGGCAGGGAAAAGTCTTTACCTGGCACAGCTATTTGTAGAGTTAGGCTGCAAAGATGCACCATTTGTGGCTGCTCAGCAGAGGTTATAATGAGGCTTTAATGAGAACAAGAGTGAGCACAGAATGCTACTCTCCCATGTTTTTCTGAGTCCACTAGTAATAACAATGCACCAATGAAAAATGGCTTGGTCTAAGCAACAAAACACATACCAGGGTGCATTCAGAGACTATCCAGAGTGAGCATTCAGTTCTACATGCACACAGAGAAATAAAATCTGTAAAGATTTAACTGAAGCCTGCAAGCACTTGGACAATTACATGCTGCATTACATTTAAACATGCAACCTTTGCCAGTCTATCACATAGAGTACACAGTCTCTTCTACCCCTATGTCATCTAGATCCATCCTAAACTTCCACTTCTACTGCAGAGCCTTTGCCTAAAAGGGCTTCTGTGTTTACACACAACAAAAAGCAACAAAACAGAATAAGACTTCTTGGATGTACTCTTGCCTAAATTGTGTAACCATATTTACTCTCTGGAAACCACCATCATTTTCTTCCAATCACATGCTGCAATGTGTTTCACCAACACAGGGCTGTCAATTCCATCATTTGGGGCAGGCACTTTTTGAACTTTGGACTTGCTGCAGATGGTTTGCAGAAACTCATCATTGTTATTATACCACTTGTTTAGGACCTTGTTTAGTACCAGCAAGTCCACACCTGTGCTGGCAGGGCATTAGCTGGGCATTCAGACAAATCTCAAAGCAGCCCTGCAGCCTCCTTCAGTCAGCTTCAGGCAAGATATACTGTTTCATGTTCTCAGTGACCTTGGCCAGGGTGGGGAGGGAGACGAAGCATGGTGACTGTCAGATTTAAACCAGTTTTTGTGCCAGATTACATAGGGTCCAGGATTGCCAGAAACAGGTTCCCCTTGTGTTTATGTTTTGGTTTTGGTTTTAATTCAGATTCCTTTACCAACTTCTACAAAACTCAAACGACTACGTTATAATCACAGATGAGGTTTGGCTCCAAATCGAAACCCCTTACAGGCAGACTGTTAGCTCAGCTCCTCAGAAGATCATCCCTGCTTTCCAAAAGCCTGTGTCATGGGGGTTATTACCGCTCCCTCTTCTCCTCTCAACGGAGAGGCTCCATTCTCTTTGATGGTGTGTCTTGCTTGATTAAAAGATATTTTCAACAAACTGAAAATGAAGGCAAATAACTGATCAAGTTCCTCAAAGGAAGGGGAGGTTCCTTGCTGCAGACACACAGGTGAAGAATCAGCCTTTCCAGGAGGAGCCCTTTGTGCTCAAGCTGAGAGGTTTCAGGGCTGCTCACCTGCCTCCAGCCCCGCTGAGGACATGCCTGCAGGTCAGCACAACCCAGCGGAGATCTCAGAGGAAAGCGAGGTTCCACACAAGGCCCTTAGCCTCTAAAGCGAGGAAAGAAGGGAAATTCTGCAGCAGATGCCTCATGAGCCCCCACCCAAAGTAATACCAGTGATCTCCTGTCCTTCCTCATCTCCCAGTCAAGCTAATTGTGTCTGAAGAGCCCTTACCTCTGCCCCAAAGCTGGGACTCTTGCTGATCTAAAGGAGAAGGCGTAGCTCTCACCCCCATCAAAATACCACCAGTCAGGTGTCTCTCGGTGTATCTGCATCGGGTGTCTGGCGAGGTGGTGGCTGTGGGGTGGCTGCAGGATGGCCTCCGTCCGGAGCGGCTGGAGCTGCCGGCCGGGACACAGCTGGTTCCCCTCAGGCTCAAACTGACTCACTGCAGGGCGTGGCTGAGCCCCACAGCCAGGGTGGTAGCACCTGGGGGAAAATGGGTTTAAGAAAGGGCAGATAATGCCACATGGGCAGTGAGGACCAAGAAACAACCCCATGGACAACCAGGTCGGAGCAGGAGGAGGGGAAGAGGTGCTCCAGGTGCGGGAGCAGACAGTCCTTGCAGCCGCTGCAAAGACCACAGTGGAGATGGTGGATATTTCCTGAAGGAACTGCAGCTCGCAGCCAGCCGAGGTCAGCCCACCACAGCATCTCACAAGAGATAAAATAACTTGCTTCGTTCAGTAGCTCTGCCTGTGCACGCAAGACCCAAACAAGTGCTCCCAGCCAGGTGATCTCCAGCTGACACAGCCCGGGCTCCTGTTCCAGGCGGGATACACCACAGGAATAGGCAGGAGGAGACAGGCCACCAAAATAACCCTGAACTGTACAGAAAACTGTTGTGTTCCTGTGAGAGACACTTTTCTCCCACACAGATCACACCAAAACCCTACCTACAGCTAACTCCTGACTGATGAGGGCATTAAACCATGGTATTTGGGAGGCACTTGAGGGCACACGTGATTTTTGCAGACATGGCAGTGTGTTTGCGGGTGCCTGCCTCAATTCCCTCGCTGGCAGTGAAGTTCTGCCACCATAATATCACTCCCTCACTGTCAGTAAATCAAACATGAAATGGCGGACAAAACGTTGCCCTCACAAAAGCCTCTCCAGCACATAAAGCAACAGCAAGGTTCAATTGCACCCCAAGCGAGGCTGGGATCTATGTTTCCAGCTAATGCCTCTCAACTCTGTGGCATCTTAAGATCACTTCTGGGCCCACTCTGTGGCTGCCAGGCCCTTGGCAGAGCGCTGTACGCACTTGTAACGTGGCAAACAGGCACAGACCCCAGGAAAATCCCCCTCATCACTTGTCTCTTCAGGCTAACCATAGCAAGCTCTGCTGAACTTTGGCTAAGCTTCACCTTAGCAATAAGTGAGGGAGTTTCTCCCTCTTCACTCCGATTCTGCACAGTCTCCTTGGCCACCTCACCCCATCCCCTCAAGTCCTTCTTCATCTCAGTGCTGCCAGTCATCTCTGAGACCTCTCCCGACCCAGACCCTTCCCGCCCTGCTGTTTGGAGTACCTCAAAACTCAGAGCATTACCCCTCCAAGAGAGTGGAGAGAAGGAAGGGGGAAAGAGCAGGAGCCTTTTCTTTGAAAGTAATTACAAAAGTAGTTACTCATATCTGCAAGAAAGAAGGGGTTTGCAAAAGAAATTAGCATTCCCTTCCTCTGCTTCCCAGGCAGTCAGAAACTCCCCGGCACTGAGCTCATCCCAGGTAAAGGAGCAGGGTTACAGCACACAGTGCGGGAACGAGCTGTGGGGTCTCTCTGTGGTGCTGCTGAGATTCATCGCTAGTTTCAGTCACTCAGGGTTTGCTCTGAGGTCGCTTTGCACTGAGAGAACGTGAAGGAGAGGCCACACGCGTGGTCCAAACAGAGGTGGCAGTGCCAGGGAATGCCAGGATAATGTGCCCAGCGCTCAGGCAAGAGTACCGCAACTGCCCCCCTCAGCCAGCTGGAGCTACACGCTGGAGCCAACAGCCCTCACGGCTGAGAAAGAGCCAAAATCCCAACACTTTCCCTACTGACAGCCTTGGCATATACCACCAGACGGTATCCCCCTTTGCAATGCCTCTGAGGTGCCGATGGGGAGCACACAGCAGCCACCCTCTCACACTCCTGGCAGAGCTATAAGCTGCAGAAATGCACCCTGCATCCATCACAGATATTCGGATCTGCTGGAAGCTGAGCTGCAGCTCAGAGGTAGCACAGCCTGTAAGAACTTACATTGTCCTCTGTCCACCCCACCTCCTTTCCACCCCCCACTTACCCCGTGTAGAAAGACGTCACATCCAATGAGGACTGATGGGGGGCGGAGGGTAAGTCTGTCAAATTCTTAACTTCAAGTGTATTTACCCAAAGCCCCTTCGAAACAGCAGCCTGAGGAAGGTCTCGGTTGAGTTTTCGTTTCAGATGCAGACATTTGGTTGCTCAGTCCCTCGCTGCCGCTTTAGTCCGTGCTCTTGCCACACCTGGACCTGTCCTTGCCTGGAATAACCAGTCCCTTCCATCGCTTCTGCCTGGGGCCCTGCTGCTGCTGGGAGGGGAGGCCCAGCTCCTTCCCAGTCCCCTCCCTTGAGGAATGTGTCACGGGCATGGCCTCACCTATACTCACTCACACATGGCCAGGCTGTGGCTGCCCACTGAGCACAGACAAGGAGATCACAGTACCTTCTTCCCTAAGACGTCACATACCACACAGCTCTCCTGTGCTCACAAACTTGGGAAAAAAGAGCTCTCATCATGAAATCATAACCTTTCTCCAGGACCTTTGTGCAGCATTAAGCTCTGGGCAATAAGTGGTGGATTCAGCCCTCTGTGTCTTTGCAAGGCTGGGGCAGTGGCACCACAGCAACAAAAACTCCAGGAGAAGCAGCTCTGGTTTTATGTCACACAGCAAATAAGAGCAAGTTAGCAAAACAGAGCTGTACAGGGCTAACTCAGCATGCTCTGAACGAGCTGGTTTGGATTTTGGCAGAAAGATAGCTTCGTTCACATGGACTTCGTATCCAGATGAGAACCAGGATTTATTAACTCAGATAGAGAGCACCGTGAGATTGTATCTAAGCTATCATTGCATGGTGCTCTCCTGTGTGCTGTAAACACACCTTTAAGTAGCATAGACAAACCAGAACTGCTCTCTCTTGAATACATCATGTGCTTTGCTAAGAGATCCTGGGATTCATTCGCCTGGCAAAACCTCACGGAAACTTGCAGGACAGACTGTCTTCTGCTCTAATGAAGCCTGTTTTCCAGAGCTTGCTGTGCTACACCTCCATCGTTCCTCCAGAGAATTTTCTTTTTGCCACAGTACCAGACAACACAATTCACATTTTTAAATTTGTAGGAACACAACGTTAGAAAATCTATAGCCTGTGGAATTTTTTTCATGTCTCCTTAAGTTTCCAAAGAAAACAGTTTATGTTTTAAAGAAAGTTGTTTTATTCTTCACTTTCTCACTGGTCACTAGCTCGGGTCCAGGCAAAAAGCAAAGATCTAATTAGGAGGCAAGTGGACTGCTGGTTGTAACCACGGGAAGTTTCACATTTCTCAGCTGTATTGGCAAATTCCCCAAGTAAACACTTCCTTAAATCTCAGTCGCTCTTTCCTGAAATTTACCAAAAGGCTGAGTATTGGAAGAATTATTTTGAAGTCTTCTACATTACTTACTATTGTTCTGAGCAGTGGTAATTTGGAGAAATTATTACTTACTCTGGAAAACTTTAATCAAAGAGCTAACAAGACTTGACACCAAAAGCCACGATATCACGAAGCAGCCCCTTCCCTGACCTGCACCTTGAGTACCTCTTTCAAAGGTGATTTCTTCAGCCATGTTCTCCATAAATGCAAATGCTTTTCACCTCATTCTCTGGAATGCGTGAGTCTGTGTGGAGAAACTGCTTCAGTATTGTTCCATTATACTTGGGAAATGTTACCTGTTCCCCTTGCAAACATTGTTAAATGAGTCGTGAAGATGGACAGCCTCAGTGGTCCACATAATGGCAAGATGGCAAACAAAATCTATTCAGCCGTTCACCTTTACTTCATGGTACAGAGCAAACAAAAAGTAAGGAAGTTCCCTGACAAAAAAGTCATTAAGGCTGTGACACGACAGAGATGACTACATAGTTACTGTTCACCTCTGAGAGTTAGTTCGTTTTTCCAGATGCCTCATAAATGATAATTTTTACTACAACTAATTACAGGCACACTGTGGTGACTCCCCAGCCAGACTTGTAACCCTTTTATGTTATTGTTATTATTATTATAAGAAGCGTTCAGAACGTGGGCCCTTTGACACTACACACCACGCATATGTAAATATGCAAATATGGTCTCTACTGCAAATACTTTGTAATTTGAGGCCTAGTCCACATGATTTTCCTATAAATGTAACTATCCCACTTCACAGGAATGATTTTATAAGAATGTTGCACTGAATAAAGTTATATAAGTATAGTCACATTTATGTTAACCTAGCTTACATCTCCAAAGAAGCTATGCTGAACTAAGTATGTCATACTGAAGTAATATTCATGCCAGAACTGTACCAGTTTAACTATACGGGGATCCAAAATCACAATGAAACCAGTACTCACACAGTCTAGGATGAAGAAAACTGGGGCACACATAAGCAAGAGGACAGAAGATACAGTTAGTACAGACCTGAGCAATTTCACATCTGCACTTCAATTTACCTCCTGAAAGAATCTTGTACTGAAAATTTTGGGTGTGCATTGCCTTCTCAGGTACCTGAAACAAAGATGCCTTGTTTTCAATAGCTTTCTCTGTTGTGTCTGACTGGTTTTCTAACTGTGTTATACAGAGGCTGCAATGTTACTCACCTCTTTTTAAAATCCAGGGAATCCGCATGCATTAGCAGCATTATGACTATCCAGAAAGAAGGATGCTCATGCCATCCCTAGAGGATCTATAAGAGACACTGACCAGCCAATGGATCCTCTGATGCACATACAGTAAGATGTGAGCCTCAACTGAACTCTTTAGTAATTGGGGCATTTGGACAGTCCCCGTCCCATATGGATTTCCTGGACTCTAATAAAGAGTGAGCTCATTCTGCAGTCTTTCCCTAAGGTATAATAATAAGGTCTTCCTTCTCTACCTGTCACCTATTTCATGAAACTTGTGTGAACTTAATACCTGACAGACTTCTGACCGGGTGCAAAATGTGTTGGAAATAAGGTAACGGGCTCAAAAATTACACAGACTCACGCAGTATTGCCTTCGAAAAGCAGGCCTAGTGATAAGTCTGACTTAGACCGACCAGGCTTTTTTCTAAGGAACACAATGTTGCGATATAATCTGAATTTCTTTTTCTTTAAAACTAACAAACAAACAAACCTTAACCAAACAAAAAAATTCCACCCCGCTTTTAAACCAAAAAGAGCTGGATATGGAATCTGGAGCCCTCACCCGTGCAGCGCTCAGCTTCATCCTGCTCCACGCTTCTTGCACTGCCATACTCCTCCTCGCCGACAAGCATGTCCCACCTCGACCCCGCTCTGCTTTACATGTAGCATAGGAAGAGGGCAGGCAAAGGCTCCACAAGTGCTCCTGGATTCTATGATTAGTTGCAGATTTAGGGACAACCATTTCCTTGGCGCCCAGCAGGTGTGCATGGGCTAACAGCGATATTTCCCATGCTGATAAATTGCCAGTTTTGTGCATAAACCCTTGGAACTGAAAGCCAAGTTATCCTTCCAGGTTTAGTGTCTCTTTTTACCAGTTTCTCTGTTTCAACCCAGCTCTGTTCACTCTGGGTCTCATACAGAACTTCAAGATTTGAATTGACGATAGTAAGCTGCAACCTGGACAGCCTTTTTCTTTCTGCCCTTTATTACTCCAAGGAGGCTGGATAGGTCCTCTGCATGATCAGAATCCAACTTCCTACTAGACAGATTTCTTGGAATAAAAAGCAGCAGACAGCTATGTTCTCTAGAGTCAGATCTCAGGATAAATAGGTCTGGATTGTGTTGGTCCCGTATGAGGTATCAATGCTCTGTCTTTCTCTTATCACTCCACTCCTCCCCCTTCACAAACCCAAAACACTCTCTGAATAATCATCACCGCACCGATTTCTTCCCTCTGCAAGGGAGCCTAGAGCCTGGACTGATATTTTTAGGTAACCCATTTGCTCAGTTTTCTCTCCCCTCTGTGAATAGATCCTTCATTTCTTCTAACTCGTATTGCCAGACGCATTCCTTGTCTCTTTCTTGTGTTGTCTCTCTCTCAGAACTGTAAATGCAGCACCTACTGCTTAGATACCGGACTACACTATCACTTTATTCTTGTTTTTTGTGTCTGACCAGAAGTAAAGCACTAGAGACTGCAAGGAGAGCTTGAAAAAGTAGTGAGTGGTTGAAAGATTATGTAGGAAGTCATGTAAAAATACCTATTAGTATTTTTATGATTCATCAAAGCTGAAAAAGATCCCATTCCAAAGGAATGGGATTATAGATCCAGTCAGCAAAGGCAGGTAACCTACAGCTGAAAAAGTTTCTCATCCAAATTTTCTCCTGTTTCATAGTGACTGTTGGCATAAAATACCACTACTCTGACATGAGGAGGCTTTGGTGCCAAGTTTGTGAAGTATGAACAACAAAATCAGTGACAAGGCAGGAGAGGATCAGTCAGTCCTCACGTGGCTGTGTCCAGCCCACGCTGCTGCTGCCTCAAAGGAGTTTTCCCTTTCATTCTAACCATATCCTGGTTTCTCATTCTTCCCTTCTTCCTCTTCAGGAATCTTAGGAATGTCTTTTTACACATACATCTTCTTTCAGCCTGTGTGCATTGTCCTACCCACCTGCTTTTTTAGCTCATGCTTTCCATTCTTGTTCCCAGTCTTTCCATTTCCCTTTCCTTTTTATTTTGGCCCACAAACAATCCCCTTCCCCAGCATGTCAACAGCAGTGGGAAGTAACCTAATTAATAGCTCCTTGATAGCCTATCCCACACATGCACACACCCATCCCCCCAGTATCCCACTGGCAATTCAACAGCTCTCTCTCAAGAAAGGAAAATATTTCCATACTAATTAATAACAACATCGGGTATTTCTGGGCGGAAGGATCTGGGAATCCCATCTGGGCCTAGATCTCTCGAGCTGACGGAGCAATTGTACCTCAAAGCACATTTCCTCTTTCAAATCCATGTGTCATTAACTGTTTACACTGCTCTCTTTACCAAGCATCTTCCTCAGACTGGATTGTTTGTTAGCTGGTATCTTTGCAATTGAGCTCAGGCTGAACTCCTGTCTCGCTCAGTACATGGCTCTTGCTCAGAAACCTACACTGCTTCCCTTCTTTCTTCCCCAGCAGGATTCACGTGACCCAAGGACCTTTACATGTTGTGGTTCTCAAAGGACACTGATGCTTCCAGATGCATTTAAAATGTCTCTGTGGCTTGACATCCCTCGAGAGCCACTACACTGTTTCTGCCACAACCACTCATAAAAAAATCAAGCACTGTTTTCGTAGCGTGTCTACAGAGGAAGAGTGGTTCTCAGTACTGACTGATCCACAGCACAGATGTTTTCTGTCCTGTCTTTACATAGGAGAAAGGAAAGGTAGGAAATGCTTCACTGAGGAATGTGTTCAGAGATGGGCTTCCAGGAAAGAAAGGGAGCATGTGTGAATTTTGCTATCCTATCTTGGAATCACAAAAAAGGGGAGACTTGTGCCTCTTGCCTCTAGAGGTAACCTGAGATAATGCAACTAGTTGCTTCTTCAGCATCAGAGCCCAGCAAAAGAATGAAAAATGAATAAAGAGTGGGAAACACTAGTCTTTCTGAAAAAAATGCAAAAGTCAGAGCTGTTCCCAGTGAGGAAAAACAATAGAGGTCCTATACTATCTATCAGCTCCTTAAAGCTGTCACAAATAAGCAAGAGTACCTCCGAGAAGCCCTATACAGACAGCGTTGTGTTAGGGGACACCAGTATTGAAGTGAAGCTGCCAGACCCAATCTGACACGTTAGAGGACAGCAGGCTGTCTCCCGGGACCGCTGAAATAGCTGAAACACCAGGAGCAACTACAGAGAAGTTCACAGAAAGAAAGAACCAGCCCACGAGCATGGGTCTTTCTTCCACACAGAGTGAGGTGGAAGAATACTTTCAGATAAGCATTTAGATAAAATAAATTAACAAGGAGCACATTTACTAAGCAGTGGGACAGTGAAAGATGTCTTCAAAACAGAGTCATAAGGAAGGAACTGTAAAACAGAATAAAGAAGGGAGAGAGGTGAGGAGCCTCCACTTATTTTCACTCAAGTACTACCTGCACAGCCTCCACTGCATCATATAATCCATGTAACCAAGCCAACCTTTTTCTGAAGAGTCTTTTATCCCCTGGCTGCTGCTCAAGCCTCATTGCATCCCCGTGGTCCCTAGTACCTGCTCAGCCACAGTCTTGCCCGGTCCCCCCATCTCTACGAACAACCATCCTTGTACAGCAAAGCTGTGTAAGGCAAAGCACACGTTTCCATCCACAAGGCTGAAAGAAGGAAGGATGGAAGGGATAAAGGAAGAAAAGATCCCTCTTAAAGGAGGCGAAGAAGGATGGAGACAGAGGCAAATAGGAGGGAGAGTGAGAGGGGCCATAAATTCCCTTCTAATTCCAAATAATTCCGATTACACGGATGAGTAGTTTTCAATCAGAAAGATAATCTCAAAGATAGATGGCAGGATAATTGCTCGTCGGCGCGACGTAAATATTGTGTCGTTTCTATTAATCTCAGCGAATCGGGTGTCAGGGCTGTCACTCATTCATCAAACCAAATTAAAAAAAACATATTAAAAAAAGAGAGAGATGCTGGAGGGAGGGGGATGTGTGTCCAATAAGCAGCTGAAGGCATGCAAGGTAATGAATGCTGCTTACATGCTGTTTGTATTTTTCGGTTTATAAAAGCTAAAGGTAACTCAGGCAGTAGGTCTTTATTAACCTCTCAGTAGGGACTGCAAGGGGCACTGCTGCATGCAGAACAGAGCAATAGGGCTACAGAATGGAACTGTGGTTACACAACAGGAAGGAAGTGGACAACAGGCCCTAGATATTGGTGCTGAATAGTCTGGACATTAACAACAAGCAGGAGGTACTGCAGAATCACAGTGCCTGGAAGAAAGGACACCGGTCACAGGATAAACCAAAGGCAGTGCCTTCATCTGACATGTGTAGGAGTGGGCAGGGAATGAGAGTGACGTGGGGAGGTTAGCAAGCAGGGCACACCATACTCCTTTGTGTGCTTTCCCACCAGCTGCAGGATGACAGCATGACTCTGCTCTGCTGCTGTCTGTATCCCCTGTCTCCGTAGCCTTGCATCCCTAGGCATTGTGCATCCTCCTCTCCCTGCCCTTGGAACCTGCCTAGCTTCTGGCACCCTTTTCACAGCTCTTTGCTCTCCCAGACAGTCACTGACTAGTGAATGGGATTAGTTCATTTCTGCTAATCCAGAAGGACTGATTATCCCCCACATCCTCCAGCACTCTCCCTCTCCTGGGACCCCTCACTTGCCTGAGAAGGTGCCGTTGTCTGGGACCTACAGGTAGCAGCTTGGGTGACATGACAGTTAGTCACTGTTTCCCCACTGTGCACAGAAAAGTTCCTTGGGAAGACCCTTATCCCACTCTAATATCCATTTCCTGAGCTTTCACACCTCTTTCCCCAGGTTAGGAGCCTTAGCTTCTGCACATGGGATTTTCTCTCGTGGATGCTGGGATGAAACTACCACTCGCATCCACAGCTGGCACAGCTCTGCTGGTGGAGATCGGGTTGGATCAAGCAACCCTGAAGAACAGTCTCTTCAGTCAACATTCTCCTTACCCAAGGACATAGTCTCATCTTTCCAAGAGTGGAAAACTTCTGTCAGATCGTAGCCTTCAGCCATGCCATCTTGTGCTGCAACCCACAAGGCTAGATAAGCATTTGGACAAATCACTGCCCCAGTAAACTCAGCCATGGGCAGGATGCAGTTCATAACTGCACAGGGAGGTTCTCCAAGGACTGTTTAAGATCGCTGCTTGCTACTGTGGTGTGACAAGAAGCCCTTTCAGTGTATCACAACTATCTGTAGTCACCAAAGTGGTGCTCTTTGAACAAGTCACCTCAGTTTGCAGTTGCCTATGTATCGTTTTTGTGAGGCTTGAAGAAAACTGCTCCTTTCCCTGCCTGCAGTCTGGAGAGGCCAAAACACTGCCTGAAGCTTCTCCTCTGACTGACATGTTGTAAGTACTTTGGGATGAAAACAATGCAAAGGTATAATGTTTTTAGAGCAGACTTAGTTTGTCAACCAAGGCAAATTTTGCCCTCCTGAGGTCCAGGAAGAAGCTGACAGGTTTTGGCTGTAACTTAGCTTTGTGCTTTGCAAACAGTCCGCTAACACAAGGACCTGAACCAGTGCCCAGGGTCTGTCTTCACTAAACGGATTTGAAAAATGCTAATATTTCATCCTTGGCCACGTCAGTGTTTCTATTCATTTAATGCTTTTGTTTGCTAAGTGAACTTATTTATTTTAAAAGCCATTGTATGGGCAGCTCCTGTTGAAAGTTGGAAACAAATTCCCCATGGACATCCTCATGCCAGGCTATGGCAGAACTTGTCCCAGTGTAGGCAAAGATTCATTAGGATTGAGTGCTGTTCTCACTGCCCCCTCCTCTGGGACTGAGGGAGCAGGGAGACTTGTCCCAGCAATACTTTTAACCTGTCAATCCAGCCAGCAACGCAATATCCGCTGGGGATTTCAGCTGCTTCTGTGATCCTGCCTTATCTCCCTACATCCCCCGGTGTGCCCGCCACTCGGTGAAATGTCACTTCTCTCCCCCTTCTTCCAAGATGGAAGTGAACTTGTGTGCCTGGCACGGGGGGCTGACAGACATGAGCTGAAAGGCTGTCAAGGGCGCACTGAAATGCAGGTAAGCCACACTGTGTCAGATTTCGGGGTCTAACACTGCAGCTTTCTGTCTCCTCTCGGACTACCTCTAAATGGAGCCTTTGATAGGCAGCCAGGAGCTGTCATCACAGAGTCAGCCTCAGAAGCAGGAGGGTATGAGCACCTGGGAAGAACACGCCAATGAGCAGAGAATAGCAGCGGTATTGTAAGGCTGGGTAATCCGGGGAACTAGGAACGCTGGGACAAGGAGTGAGTCAAGCATCGGGCAGTGGGATACACCAACTGCATTCATCCACAAGTCCCGGAGAAACCTCAGTTCCACAATGACTACTCAGGAGTGAGGTGTTCCACAAAAACACCCAGCGTCATTTTCCATTTCCCATGGGTGGGGACTGTAGCAGCCTTTGACTTCCTCATGGTTGGAGTCAGGGCACCTAAACGTGACTTGATGCTCAAGAGGAATATGCCTCCTCCCAGTATGTCACAGTAAGCACCTGGATGGATCCCTACTACAAAAGTCTGAGCTCACCCATGATGGATGTGATAGAATAAAATGCCATATTGAAGGGAATCTCCATGGTTCCCTCACTCAAGGGCCTGATCCCTATACCTGTGCAAGCTGGAGTTACACTTACAAGCCTAATTAATCACAACCATATAAACTACATACAACTACACATAAATAATTAATTTACAGCTACCAGTTAAGCCAGTTCTCAAACTCTGGAACAAGGGTTGGTCCTTTGCTTAATGGACTCCTTTCAAGGTGCCTCTGACACAGGTCGGCAAGGTAACAAACTGACAGTCTACACCTTCCAGTAACGCTTTTTTTCAGAGACACTCTTGGAAAACCAGCGGCTACGGAGTGAAGGTTCTGTCACAAAGGAGAAACTTGATGAAACTGAAAATGTTAGTAAAGAACGAACAGCTAGTCTTTGGCCCAAGACCAGGTCAAAAGCTCTGTCGCCCCAGCGTCTATGTTAGGACTACCGAGGTATTTTGTAAGTCACCTCGAAACTGAGAAGAACAGGTGGTAGAAAACCGCAGATGACAGCTGTGTTTAAATTGATCGGGGTAAAAGTGGACTGAGAACCTCAGAATGACAAAGTTGGATAGAAAGGCAAACAATTATGGCTGAAATCCAGTTCAGCCAAAGCCAGGCAATGCAGCCTGCCCTCAGACAGCACTTCCATAGGGCTGGAATTTCCAGATGAATACAGGAAACATACACAGTTCAATGGAAATGACCTTTCACTCTACAGTGGTGGCAAGTAAAAAAAAAGCAATAAGACTTATTCAGATACACCAGGAAGGAAATACTGAGTGATAATGGATATGAATTTTTGTCCCCTTACTTGCTCTATAGTAGCACTATCTCTGTATGCTGGAGGAATCTCTTAGGGGAAATGTCTCTGCCCTCCTTCTTTTCCTTCCTTGGATACCACCATATCTAAGGTATGGTAGTATCTAAGAGCACAAGGCAACCGTGCCCTCAAGGAGAGCTTCCATAGTCAGTTAGCACTGAATACCTTCTGGAAGAGAGCAGAAACAGGAGTGCAAAGCTGGGAGAAAACAGTGCTTGAAGAATATAGACTATATGAAGCCACATTAGCTTATGGGACTTAACCCTCCCATGGTAGCACTGAAGATACAGATTAAGCAGGATTAAAAATAGGATCAGATAGGTATATGATTATGATGTGATCTACACTGGCTCTCCAGCCCTCTATTCTCTCACTGACAGCAGCCAAAACTTGCCATAAAACCCCATAGTAGCTTGGGATAGTCTACTTCCTCCCATAAAATTATCATTCTGACAGTCAGAGATTCAGTCAAAACTCATAAGACCCTGAACATCAGAGAATAACGGTGCACCCAGCCCCTCGTCAGTGACTGGATGTCAGCTGAGGGAGCCTCCTATAGGCTTTATAGATAAATTGAGGGAGATATGAAGGACTGCTCTTCAAGGGATGGATTTTCAGAGTCCTCTTACATCACTCACTGTCCAGAATTGCCACCTACTCCTGGCAGGAGATGTGGGGGCATATTTACCACATGTCCCAGCTGAGCAGGAATGTCACGGGAATAACTGAGCACAACCTGCAGCAGTGGTCCAACACACTCTAGGATGGCAATAGGGCAGGTTCCCCAACAGCAACAAGGGTGGATGCTAGCCTCCAAGAGCTCTGCTGCTGCCTGCTGTCTTTCAAATGGACAAAACACAAAGTAGGAGTCTAATGTCCCAACAAAAACCTGGGACTGTCAGGCCTGAGCTGGCACATTAACAACTCCCCGGCACCAACCTCATTACATTCCTGCTTCTCTACTGGAAGTTTTCCTGTGGATGGTGTGGACCAGGAGGCCATGTTTGAGCAGCTCTCTGGAGACATGTGAGGGAAGCACTAAAGCAAGCCAGAGAAGATTGGTTATATTACATTGGTTATTGATTACACTCATTTCCTCTCCTGTCATTCTCCTGCTCCTGCAATGCACTAAAATCCTTTTGCTCCCACCCATGCTCCTCATCGTGATGCCTTCTGACACTGTCATTGGCTACACTGGCGTGCGGACATCCTAAAGATGGAGCATCTTACAGAGGTCATGGGTCATCTTCTCCAGAGCATGCCTGCTGACTCAGCGAGGTGCTTCTGACCTCTCTCGCACCTGCTTATCCATCAGCAATCGGACACAGTCCATAGTCCATATCCAAACCTCACTGAAGCCTCTTGGAGGATTTGCATAGACTTCCACAAACAAAGCATCAGACTAATTCTTCTCTCCAAGGAGCACAATCTTATTTTTTCCCCAATGGGCAGCAAGTCACCAAAATTCAGACACCAAATGGTTGCACCACCTTCTGGTACTATATAGTCTTTTATGTTTCTCCTCTTGACACAGCACGTGCAATGTGGTTTTCTTTTACTTGCATGTGTCCTGGGGGCAGGGACCTTTATTTCTTACCTTTGTTTCCAATTTCAAATCCCTTTGCATCTCCACACTATAGTCACTGGTTACAGTGCTCCCAATTTAGTATTCTTTGAAGATTTAATTAATGGTCTGTTTACCTCCTCTTCCATATATCTAATGAAAAGGATTAATCATACCAGCTGGAACACTGATCCCTGTCCCACCTCACTGGCCATTTCAGGCTATTAAACACCAAGATTTCAATGGCAAAGACCAGATGTTTCTGTCTCAAGCTTATATGATTCTTTCACAATCATCATAGCTTGACAAGTTTTAAGTTCCCTGTATCCTTTCCTACCTGGACAACAAACACAGAACGTTAATGGGATTTCATATAGAAGAATTAAATGCTTCACCAACATTCATGTAAAACATCAGACAAAGGAATTGTAAGAGAATAAGAAACAGCAACTGAAAGCCAAGAGCGCTTGCCCAAACTAGTTTGCCCTCCATGCTATCTCTACAGATGTCATTACCTGCTCTCAAGACCTCCAAATCATTCCTTTCTTTTCCACCTCAGTTTCCAATGAGGTATGTCCACTGCAAGGAACTCAGTGTTTCTACCATCCCTATCCCTTGTTTCCAGCCTCCCTTGAGCACATTTCTCCCACAGATGTTACCTTACACAAAAGCTACGGGTAGGGAATACAAGGGTACATGCTGAAGAGCATAAATATTTGTATAAAAGTGTCTTTCATTTCCACATGTAGTCATGCCAGTGGATGCAAGGGGTCACATTGTGCCCTAGAAAGTCTCTCACTGCAAATACTCCCATTTAGAAGACAGAGCACATGGAAATCTCCCTTTCAGACTGTAAAAGCACCATGAATAGGACAGCTTCTCAGCAGAGCTGCTTCTCTCACCTGGGGCCACTGCAAGTGAGCTGACAAAAAATAAACCAACATCTGATACTGGGCTGAAACCTGCCTTCTTGCTCTGAGGCCAGTAGCAGATCAAAAGAGGTGCTCCCAATGGCCACCTCTTCCCCTCTGTCGGCTGTATCTCCCTTCTTCCTGGCCTGCTGATGCAGGAATTGTCTCTCCAGACTTCTTGCAAGAAGGAAGTGGACACAGGAAGCTCTCAACATACAGAGGAACGTTGTAGCTTCAATTGCAACTGCTGCATTCAGGCTGCTTGTGAATCACTAATCCCGATGCTGACAGGTACACCTCCAGGAGAGTGAGACCAATGCTCCAGCTCTCTCACACTGAGGTTTGCAAAAAAAACAATTGCCTTTTTTTTTATCTGAACTTTTCTCAAGGAAGAGGGCAGGGCAAAATTGTCCTTCCATTGTACATAACATTTGCTGGGGTTAGAGTACAGGTCCATTTTCCTCCCTAAGGAAGGAGAGGGAGAAAGAACAGACAAGGTGAGGGCAGATGCCCAAGCATGAAAGCAGATCACCCTCAGTGAGAGGCGGAGTGTCACTGCATGGAGGTGCATGGAAAGGGCTTTAAGGCCCCTTAATTGAATCACTGAGACATGTGTATTTCTGTGAAATACATGTACTCACCCAGAGCCTATGATTAGGGGGCAAGTAGCAAACCCTCAGCTTCATCAGTCATTGCTTAAAGGCCAATTCATGAGAAAACTCACCATATTCTGTTCCCACCATGGTTTCCCAGGACCTGCCCGCCTGTGACAGGGCTCTCTGTACTTCAGCATTGCAGATGAGTTATTCTGTCCAATGTTCCATTCCACCTCTCCGCTAGCACCTCCATGTCAATTAAACCCCACCTCTGAGATTCCACCTCCACTCTAACATGCATCTTAGCCTTTCCTTCCTGGCTTCTCACATCCCTTGGCAGCAAATCTGAGGCAGCCAGAAAGCCCTGTCACCCCATCCATGCACTCTACCAACTACACTGTGCTGGCTGTGAGCTTACTAAAAAAAGCAGCAGAAAGAATCTGACCTTACAGACTACGGGTTTCTCCCTGACCTATAACTTCCTTCTGATCCATTTTCAAAAGAGGTCCAAAAATCAATAAATTAGGGCCAGTTAGCCTCACCTGTGTCCAGGGGAAAATGATGCAGTGAGTCCCCTTAGAACATATTTTGGGCACAAAAAGGAGAAGATTGTGATTAGGAACAGTCAGCGTGGATGTTCCAAGGATAAATCATGTCTGACCAGCCTGATTCTCTTCTGTGATAAAAATGGGACTAGTGGACAAGGGCAGAGGCATGGAAGCCGTTTACCTTAACTTTAGCAAAGCATTCAATACTTTCCCAGAACGTCTCAAGTTTGATATAAAGCTATTGTGAGTGGACTATCAGATGGGTTAAAAACTGATTGGATGATCAAGCTCAGAGGGCAATGTTTATACACTACCCCGAGGCCGGTAACAAGATGTATGCAGGTGTATACCCTGGTACCTGTCCTCTTCAACATCTGTATTAATCACTTAGAGGCTGCAAGGAAGTATACGTGTATCAAATTTGCACTTGACACCAAACTGGGGGGACCAGTCAATATGCTTAACGCAAGGCTACCATCCAGAGAGACAGATTGTAGGGATTGGGCTAACATGAACCTTATAAAATTCAATAAATTAGGGCCAGTCAGTCTCGTCTGTGTCCTTGGGAAAACGGCACAGTGAGTCCCCTTCAAACAAATGCAAAGTCCCACACCTTGGAAGAAATAATCCATTGTGACAGTAGAGGCTGCCTGCCTAGGTAGCGGGTCTTCTCAGAGAACCTGGAGGGCTGATAGGTAATGAGCTGAGTATGAGCCAGCAGCACGCCCTAACAGCAAAAACAGCCGGCAGCACCCTAAGCTCTATCCGTGGGACCATAGCCAGCAGGTCAAGAGATGTAGTTATTCCAATTCACTCGGCAATTGTCGGACTCTCTCTAGAATACGTTGTCGAGATTTGGGGCCCCAGTACAAGAGAGAGATTGAGAAACTGGTGCAAGTTGGATGGAGGTTGAGTAAGGTGGTACTCTGGGTCAGTACAACTTCTCCAGCATGTCTCTCCATAAGAATACAAATCCTTTAGAAGAAAACCCCTAAAAGATGATTTGTACCAGCAAATATGCAAAGCTATTTCCATGGAAGAAAAATAAAGCAGGCTCTGAGCAATGCAGCATCACAAAGAAGTTCAGGTGGTTTACTGCCCCTCCGTCTTCATATCTTTAAAAGAATGTTGTTTCCCAGTAGCCTGCACAGAGCTGTCTCCTCATAAAACTAAATTTAGGGATGGCTTTGTCTAGGCCTAAATAGCTGGAGAGAAGGCAGAAATCAGAAGCCAGTCATTCTCTCCAAAAGAGGAAGGACACAGGAGGGTTCCTCCCATATATTTTATGATGGAGGAGATCCTTTGCTTTCTACAATCCAGGGAAACATGAGGAACTATCTGTTGAATGTAAAACCTTCCCATTGGAACACCTCAAAGGGCCTCCAAAGATCTCACGGGTGATGTCACAGAACATCTTCTTTAAAAAAAAACAAACCACAACATGAAACTTGGGCAAAGACTGAAACAACGATAGCGAGATCCTTGTTATTTTGAAAAAGACAAAAGGGATGTTGGCTGGGAATTCTAGATCAGTTAAACTTGATCTCAGCCTGGACAAACATTGAAACAGTTAATCCAGAATTATACTGGGAAAAATAAAATCAGCGGCTAAAAATATAGTGGAAAGTAGGTCTTGTTAGGCTGTTACCTTCTCTTTCCAGCACTTTTCTCTTTTTTTTGTTGTGGCATTTTTTTTTTTTCAAAGGATGACAGTCCTGGAAGGTAAAGACGGCAGCGCTAGTGCAGCACACCTGCACATCCATAGCACTGCTACGGCCATAGCCACGTTAGGTGTCATTTCACACCCACTGTGCAGGTCCGTGCGCATTCCTGGCCCACAAACCATCCTGCTGCCCTTGCTCAGTGCAAGCAACAAGCTGAGCCCCAAATATCCTCTGTATATAGCAAGGAAGCAGGAGGTGTGAAGGTGGTGGTAGTGGCCGTCTGCTGACTGCAGGGGCACGAAGAGCTGGACATGCTGCTTTCATTCGGTCTTTCCGGCGCGCTCTGCTCTGCAAATCCTGGAGCCAGGGCTTGGCTGCAGGGGGAAAGGACACAGACCTTTGCCCAAGGACTGGCAGGCAAGAATTGCAGTGAGATCTGTGTCCCCATGGAAGGAGAAGGCTAGAGCTGGAGGCTACGAGCTCTGTTCCCGGGTATGGATAGGCTGCAGCCCCTGTCTCTGGAGAAACAGCTGCCATGAGGCGCTTGGGGCACTCCCAGCCAGAATGGGCACTTGGGCAGCGTACAGAGATGTGCCTCGGTCTGTGGCAAGGAAGAAACTGTGCAAAGTTTTCAGTAAGCAATCTTTCCCACCATCACCTGCTTCTGAGGAGAGCAACATGAAGGACAACATTCTTTGGCTCAAGCTTCCTTCTGTGACATCTCAAGTAACAAATGTATGCTGCAAGCAACCTATAGTGCATGCAATCTACGGATTAAAAACTAGCTCCACGTTTGAAAGTCAAGAGAAACTGTCAATGCTAATACAGCACTAAATAGAGACAGCAGGAAAAGCTTGCAGTGGCCTACTGCAATTCCGGCTCATTCTTGGTATAGATACAACATACAGATGGGTGAGATGAGATAAAACGAGGAAAGGGGTTATGCTTAATGACATGACTCACATCATTCCCCATAACCCAGCAAAGCACATCCCAGTGCAAAGGACAAAGTGGGACTGCTGCTACAGGGGATTGTCTTAAAAGCAGAATTGGGAATCTGAGGCACAACAGCTCTCATGTAGCCCTCAGATCTATGACATGGGAAAGATTAATAGCAATATGTAAGCATCTTACATGCATCACTAAGATGCATAACTAAGACAGTTACTAGATCCGTTTTCCCCAGTGGACATAAGCTTTTAAGTTCCCTTGATTTTTCAAGACTGAGGACGTACTTACAATGGTAACACACCCGAGAGCAGGATGCCACTCTTGTGGGCAGAACTGTAAGGACATCCAAAGCCACGAAGGCAAAGTTGAAGGGTTCACCTTCAGAATAAGATACTGCTATACCGCCTCCCGTCACCAGCCGAGGGAGACAAGAGCTCAATGTAGTTTACGCCTGTTTGCATGAGATTAGTTACAACATGGGATTGTCTTCAAATGTAGTTTACCAGTCCTGGAAGAAATTCTGTTGCAGGAATTTGTTTTCACCCTAAGTGGAATATACCATCATGGACAAGCAAGACAAATTGTGCATATCTGAGAAGGTATTAAAAGGCAGCTATCTACAGAGGACCCACAATAGGACTAGAAATATGGAACAGATCACACAAGGTCAATGGAGACATGACTGGCTCACAGCTATCCCAGTCGTGTATGCTGTTTCCAATAGCTCAGTTCCCAAAAAACCCTGTATCACCACCATTCAGTAATCAGTTAAGGGTCAAAAGACATGCAGAAACTGTCTCAGAAAATGAAAGGGAGGCTGTTTTCATAAAACCATTTTCTCTTCTACTGAGAGGCCCCACAAATCATCCCTGGTGCAAGTCCTCTTTGATAGGTAGGCTAAGAGACAAAGTAGCTTTGAGTACTCCAGTGTCACTCCATAAAAGCACTGCAAGTCTTAGCCTGCAGTAACTGATCTCTAGTTCTCTGTCACTACAGTTCCCATTCTATTTCTCATGCTTCATTTTGCCAGGAGGTACTGTCTGCTGGGTCCTTGTTGGGTTGTTTTGTGGAGCAGTGATTAGCACTGAACCAAAATCACCCAACCCTTGTGGGCCTTTTTTCCCTTGCTACTACCAGAATGAGATTTCATCTTGACGTTCAGAGTCTGGAGAGCCAGAGGTCAGAGGCCACCACACGATCCACTGAGCCACCCAGTCCCAAGATCACAGTGTTAACAAATCACCATTTATCTTCGTTACTGCAGCAAGTGTCCAAGGCAAAACGGTGCCAAAGATCACATCTGTTGGGATAACCTATTGATTTGTGTCATATTCTGCCCAATCCCTGTTTTATTCTTGCTCAGGCAGAGGTCAAGTCAGGTTAAAAATAACTCCTGAGGTTCAGGACTGAGGAATTTAAAGCCAGCCTGTTCTTCCCGAGGGTGGGGGTTCAAAAACTCCAAACCCAAGCAACAGGAGCAGTAAGCTACAGCAGTTACGAACAAGAACTTGCAGTCATGAAGCCACAGCAGAGGGTTTTGCAGCTTTAACTAAAAGACTTTTTTTTTTTCCCCTTTTTAAGAGAGAGAGAATAAATCAGTCGTCTTAGTTCATTCAAGCAACTAAGCATTACAAAAGTTTACGTGATGTACATACACAGCAAATGCTTTGATGTACCAGTGCAGACTGGTACAGCTTCTATTACCGCATTCACACCTCCTAGCCAAAGCACACAGGCCAATATTAGCATAATTCATTGTCCCTATTCCACAGTAAGTTAAAATTTTAAAATTTATTACAGGGGTTAAAAAAAAAAAAATTAATAAGATCAGAGCTGAAGTTGTAAGTGCTGTTCCTAACACTAATGTCCACATGTCACTTTTGTCAGAGAACTCTCTAGGTAGATGCAAATTTTTATTTATATTATTTTCCATCATTTCAAAACCTTTTCTACAGGAGTTAAATTGCCACCACTTTAGAGGTATTTTGCCTTCCATTAACATTATGCCCTTCAGGAAATTAAATTTTACACTGATACACATTTACCTGGCTTTTTCATTAAAAACCCATAATGTACATGCAAAACGGAAAACATTTTTTTATAGCATTTAGATGATCTCCTGAAAGTCTTTCCCGATGACGCACAAGAGGATCTTACCTTTACTCTGGCATCGTATTCCCACTCTCATATACACGTTAGGTGATCAAGACAGAATCACAGAATCACAGAATCACCAGGTTGGAAAGGACCCACTGGATCATTGAGTCCAACCATTCCTAACACTCCCTAAACCATGTCCCTCAGCACTTCATCCACCCATTCCTTAAACACCTCCAGGGAAGGCGACTCGACCCCCTCCCTGGGCAGCTGTTCCAGTGCCCAATGACTCTTACTGTGAAGAATTTTTTTCTGATATCCAACCTGACCCTCCCCTGGCGGAGCTTGAGGCCATTCCCTCTTGTCCTGTCCCCTGTCACTTGGGAGAAGAGCCCAGCTCCCTCCTCTCCACAACCTCCTTTCAGGCAGTTGTAGAGAGCAATAAGGTCTCCCCTCAGCCTCCTCTTCTCCAGGCTAAACAACCCCAGCTCTCTCAGCCGCTCCTCGTAACCCTTGTTCTCCAGCCCCCTCACCAGCTTTGTTGCTCTTCTCTGGACACGCTCCAGAGCCTCAACATCCTTCTTGTGGTGAGGGGTCCAGAACCGAACACAGTATTCAGAAACCCCGTTAGTTATTTCATCTTCTTCTAACAACAGAGTTTCTGAGTAAAGATCATCAGGTTTTAAAGGGGCCCTAAGAGGTGGACAAGTCCAATTTTCCTCATCACACAAAGATTCACATCGAAGTATCATTCACCTAATAATGTCCGCACTACTTTAGGCCTCTGAAGTCTTTTATAGAAGGAAGGAGAGTAAACCAACCTGTGCCGCCAGGAGGGAGAAATAAGCTCTCTGAATGACATAGAATAAAACTTCCCACCGATTACCAGCACCTTGCCTGTAGAAGAGGGTCTACCATGAACTGTGCAACATATCTCGGAAAATTCACACACTTATCCAATCAAATGCCGATAAAAATTCTTCCCTTTCCATTTCCTCCTTGGAGCTGAAGAGCCAGTGTGTTTTAGGAGCACACTTTAGTCATAGCACTCTGGATGAGAAACAACAAAAGAACTAACTGCCCTTTTGCAAAAGAAATGTGGCAAAGGATGCTGTGCAGCACCTCTGTGGTAAGTGAACAAAGCAGGAATCCCACTTCTGACAGGACAATGGAATAAGAGTTTATTCCTGGGATTCCATCCAGATAGGATGTGAAAAATCTCTGTATAGGGAGGTTTAGTAATGTACAGCACTAAGATCACCCTAACGCTGTCACAAAAAGCAAAGGAAAAAATCAGGAGGGACTGAAGTTTTCCAGGGCTTACAAGCAGGCACAGGGGAGGCAGACTGGGAGGTTAAAGCCATTTAACCCTTCCCAAGCATCCTGCACGTTTGGCACAGAGGGGGATGGCTTGTGAGAGCAGGCAGTGGATACCGGGCCAAAACCTCATGGAAGCTACTGAGAAATATGAACATGTTGATCCCTGCCCTGTCACAAAGCCGAGCTGCCCCATGGTTAAGCAGGTTCAGAGATGACTAACATCGCTGAACATCACAGGCAGGTTTTTGTCTGTAACAACCAACAGCGGGAAGAGCCAAAGGGCAGTTTAAGTCTCAGCAATACCGCACTCGCTTGTACGATATATGCTGCAAAGTCACCTCCTCCCTTACCATATCCCTTCACCAGGCATTTCTGGAGCAGTAGGGCACAGTAGGACATCTCATGGGCTGCAGGAGATGGCCACAACAAGCGTCCCCGGCTGTGACTGCTCTCTCACAGGTGAAAGAGGAGACCAACAGCACGTGCAGGAGGAAGAGCAGCCGGGGCAGGAGGCAGCAGAGACCTGGCAAAGCACTCTCCTCTCTGCTCTTTCTCTAGCGGTTCTGCGGGCGATTACTCCAGAGCACCCAGCCATACCAAAATCAATAAACAATTTCTACGCAGCCCAGGGAACTTTGCCACACTTAATAAAAGTCTCCAGTCGCAGTTATGGCTTCATTTCACCTTAACGTCTTCTTTAACTGCCCCTTCTTTTCAAGATCAATTAGAGGCACGTGCAAAGAGAATAAAAAAAAAAACAAACAAACCAACCAACAACAGGGAAAAAACCTAAAATGCAAGGTCAAACTAAGCAGCCCAGCTTTCTCCCTCCCCTCATCGCTCTCCTGAGGCAAATATGGAAATACAGGGACTGACAGGTAACTCATTGGGACACCGCGTTTACACATGCTTATTGCAGTCTCTGGTTCTGGATGCAGACCGGCAAGAGCTTTATTTAGGAGAGCTGGAGTATTTGGTAAGACTTAACTGAGCTTATGGAAAACACTTTTGTTCCCTGCAATTTCAATGCAAAATCAGCACTCCTGAAAAATTCCAAATACTAAAGGTGAAACTCTACCTATCCTCAAAAGGGATATAGCACAGGCACCTTTAAGTAGGTCTTAGTCTTGTCCTAGGCTGATTCCCAATGATGCCGTGGGTTCTATTGAGACATCCAGAGCCTTGTCACTGAATCATCCTCAGTACCCCTGCAATGGACACGAGGAAAGGAGTAACAAATGATGGCAACTTCCATTAATAACAACTGGGGGCAAACAGCTGCATTTCAGTCCTTCCTCACACTTTGGAAACTGCAGTGCTAATATTGCTTTGATGTTGTGTATTCAGGTTGAAAGTGTTAGAAAAGTTGTTCATAGTTTTTTTTGGTAACTTGTCTGAAATAGGTGGTTCTGCACTTCTTCACTGGAGCAAAGACCACAAAGGAGGAAGCTTTGGGACCTCACTCTCCAGCTGGCTCCCACTGCTTTGGAAGGGTACACACAGAACTAAATGCATGCACACAGTCAGCAGGGCAACCTGGCTTTTGAAACGAAAGAAATCCAAAGAAGGTGGGCAATAAGGTAAAATATAAGGAAT
This sequence comes from Cuculus canorus, assembly GCF_017976375.1. Lineage (NCBI taxonomy): Eukaryota > Metazoa > Chordata > Aves > Cuculiformes > Cuculidae > Cuculus > Cuculus canorus. The sequence goes on along the minus strand of NC_071405.1, from coordinate 68,120,587 downwards.
AATTCACTCAGCCTTCAATCCAAATCATATTATTCTGAGAACTTCTCCAAAGCTTTGGCTCTGCTCCTCAGCTGGATCTCTACTCCAGACACATCTGCCTCCTATCTTGGTTCCTCTTCTTCCTGCCTACACGTGCCTTCACACATGTATCTTCCCTGATGCCTTTCAACAGGTTTTAGCTGCTATCCTGAGATACCCTGGCTCAAGCCTTGAAAATTAAGGACAATTAATTCAGCAATTAACAGTTCAGAAGTGTCTCTTTTTTGCCATTTTATTTCACCCTGATGTCATCACAGATCATGTATCATCCTGCTCTTCCTCTCCTTTATTACTTGTGGCCTACACCCACATCTTGCCCCTGGAAAGTAAACGTTCCTATTCCAAGTCTAAAGTCAAATTCCAAGTCAAAGCCTCAGGGTCAGCTGGGCTTCAGTATTAATCAGAACCTTCTAGAGACTATGGCAGTATAGAAAGTGAGGAGAGACAGAGTTTACAATGATCGCACAGCTACAGAAGTTGTTCAGGGCATCACCTTGGTCTGTGGATCGCTTTGTTGAAATAACACTTCTTACATCTCCCAGATAGAGGCAATACTTTTCCAGGAGGCCACTAGAGACTTTTCTTCACGTGACCCTTTCTGGAGAAGTTTAAAGCTCTTCAGCCACCATTCTCTGGACACTGCAGATTTTTCATCTTGCTCACACCATGGCAACTCTAAAATAACTCAATTATCAGATGGAGTTTCAAAGCAGGTTATACAAACCTGTGCCTGGTTATATCCTCATAATGAGAGGCCTCTCAGGGAACATTGAGATGACCAATATATTAAAGAATACATCAGAAACTAATAGGGTGTTAAATATTTCCAACTGAGAAGAGCCTACATGGCTGGGAGGAGACAGCCTCTGTAAAAGACTGTATGCTGCTGCATCACAAGCCTTCAGCAAGAACAATGATTTTCTTGCTTGCAACGTTTTACAGACTGTTTGAGACTAAAGAAAATCTGCCTTTGCTATTTAAATGTGAAATAGAAAAAGTGGAAATGGAAAATGGAAGAACACTGTTTGAGTAGCTCCTGGTTTGGTTGGGAAGTTTTGGAGGAAGAGGAAGGCCAGGAGATGACCATTAGCATTAACCATGTCTTGCCTCCACAGAAGCAAAACCAGCTTCAGGGACCTGACTCTATGGGAATATAAAAGAAAGATCCTCCAGAAGAAAGGTGAGAAGCCATTAACCAGTGAATCAACTTCTGAAGTTGTTCAAGGATGAGAACCATCATGGCTAGAACAATATTTTTTTTTTTTTTGAATGCGCAAGCACTTTACACAGAAACGTCTTCTTATGGTACCTCCTGAACACTTGACCATTTCACAGAATCATAGAATCCCTAGGTTGGAAAAGACCTTCAAGTCCAGCTGTACCTGTCCACTGCTAGATCATATCCTGAAGCACCTCATCTACCCGTCTTTTAAATACCTCCAAGGATGGTGACTCAATCATGTCCCTGGACAGCCTGTTCCAGTGCCTGATAACCCTTTCAGTGAAGAAGGTTTTCCTAATATCCAGCCTGAACCTCCCCTCACACAACTTGAGGCCATTCCCTGTCGTCCTATCACCTCTCACTTGGGCGAACAGACCAACACTCCTTTCAGGTAGTTGTAGACAGTGATAAGGTCTCCCCTCAGCCTCCTCAAGGCTAAACAACCCCAGTTCATTCAGCTGCTCCTCATAAGATTTGTTCTCCAGCCCCTTCCTCAGCTTTGTTGCTCTTCTCTGGATACGCTCCAGAGCCTCAACATCCTTCTTGTGGTGAGGGGCCCAAAACTGAACACAGTATTCAAGGTGCACCTCACCAGTGTGAGTCCAGGGGCAGAATCACCTCCCTGGCCCTGCTGGCCATGCCATTGGCCTTCTTGAGCACCTGGGCACGCTGCTGGCTCGTGTTCAGTCGCTGTCAATCAACACCCCCAGGTCCTTCTCCCCCGTGCAGCTCTCCAGCCACTCTTCCCCCAGTCTGTAGCGCTGCACGGGGTTATTGTGTCCCAAGCGCAGGACCCGGCATTTGGCCTTGTTAAACCTCATCCCATCGGTCTCAGCCCATCGGTCCAGCCTGTTCAGATCCCTTTGCAGAGCCTCCCCACCCTCCAGCAGATCAACACTTCCTCCCAGCTTAGTGTCATCTGCGACATTCCTAAGGCTACATTCCATCCCCTCATTCAGGTCATTGATAAAGACATTGAACAGAACTGGACCCAACACTGAGCCCTGGGGACACCACTTGTGACCAGCCTCCAACTGGATTTATCTCCATTTCCCATGACTCTTTGGGTCCGGCCATCCAGCCAGATTTTTACCCAGCAGAGGGTGTGCCTGTCCAGGTCAGCAGAAGCCAGTTTCTCAAGGTGAATACTGTGAGGAACGGTGTCAAAGGCTTTACAGAAGTCCACGTACACTACATCCACAGCCTTTTCCTCCTCCATCAGGAGGGTCACCCTGTCATAGAAGGCAATCAGGCTGGTTTGGCAGGACCTGCTTTTCATAAACCCACGCTGAGTGGGCCCAATCACCCATCTGTCTCGTGTGTGCTGTGTGATAGCACTCAAGATGAGCTGCTCCGTGACCTTCCCTGGCAGCCAGGTCGGACTGGTGGGCCTCTAGATTCCTGGATCCTCCTTCTGGCCCTTCTTGTAAATGGATGTAATGTCTGCCAGCCTCCAGTCAAGCGGCACTTGCCCAGTTAGCTGGGACTGCTGGTAGATGATGGAAAGGGGTTTCTGTGAATACATCTCTATGTTGAGCAACGAAGAATCCTTATCTAGGGGAAGGAATGGAGACCTAGGAGGATGCATAAATAGAGCAAGGTCATGCAGCCAGCTGAAAAACATCCATTTCATATTGCCATAAACCTGTTCCAGGATATGGGGAAATGGACCAGTTTCCCAAAGGGAGATATATGTTGGAGGAGGAATGGAAAAAAAGCAGACCGAGTCTAAGTTTCTGACCATTGCATCCCCTGGGTATAAAAGGGAAACGGACGTGCAGCTTGAGAAACAGATCCATTTTTCCTGATCCATCTACTACCGCAAAGCTGTGATTTTATATGGGAAAAAACAGAGCCCTGGAAGTGTCTGGAATAGGAAAGATCACAGCTCTTTCCCCCCCTGCCAAGGTGACAGCCCTAAGGACACAAAAAGCAACATATCTGCTTGTCTAATTCTTTCAAGGATCACTTCAGCTGTGGCACTGTACTGCATCCCCCCATCCAACCGGCACTTACGCTTCAATTGAGAGGAGGAAGGATTTAATACAGGAATGACCCAATGTTAATACCTTGCCAGAGGTGCATGAAGCACTCCAGGTTGCCAAGAGTCCTGACAAATATACAGTTCCTTAGGAGAAGGTATTTTGTGCTGTTTACGGGCTGATGCACTCTCACAACTGGAAGTGGAACTGATAGCCAGCAATAACAGGTCATTGCAGCACCTGAAAATGAGACCATCCTGCCTTTCAAATCAACCTCCTTTAGTGCATTCCTAGGTGGAAAAACATAATCAAATATCATGCTTTTTCCTCAAACCCAGACCCTCCAAACCCCAGGAACAGACGGAGGAACTGCACTTCTGCATATGAGAAGCACTCAGCACAGCCCACCTCCCCACAAGCACAAGAGGACCGGAGAGTCGGACTCTGTCTTCAGCTGTAGGGGAACACAACCACTGCATCCGTGTGCACCAGGCATGCAGAGCTCAAACAGCACTGAAGCATTAGCTCTGCGGTCACAGGATGTGCGTGGCCTGCCTACCCTGAGCCTGGCAGATGAGAGAACACAGAAACTTTTTTGGATATGAGTGCACAACTCCATCAACCGGGTCTATTTTGGGCTTTTTTTTAAAAAAAAATAATTCTTCCTTTTAAAAACAGTTGCTCTTTCTCTTCTGACTTCACAGAGACCTTCAGGACTCCAGAATCCTTCCTCATTCCCTACAGGTTCTCAACAGCACAGACAGGTTTGCAAAGCTCATTGGGGCAGAGTAAGCTGAGAGTTGTTTGTTGCTATGACAGAGAACTTCAGGGTGGGCTCCAGAGACAAAAAAGAAGGTGAAAGAGTGACCTCGGCATTGCCCAGTGTGTCCCTCATTCCTTCTGAGACAAGTTTGTCACTACTGTGACATTCTCACTTGGCCATCTCGTCCTTCTTTAGAGATTCAGCTGTTTGGCAGCATCCCCGTTAGCCAACCCTCAGCCTCTCTCCTTTCACAAGCGGCAGTCTGCTCTAGAGGGCGGCCACTTTACCAGGCAGTAGCACCGGATGGAGAGAAAATTCCTGTAAGCAGATTCCTTGCAACTGAAGCAGCAACCTTGACCAGTCACTTCAGAGCCCTGTTATATCCATAATGATACTGTCTCCACCTTTCCCTTCCCCCCAGCATGAAAGATGAGTGGTTGTGTGGAACGAGTCCCCGAGCTGTGATGGGAATCCGTCTCGCTTGGCTGCAAAAAATATATATATCCTGGTATGGCTGTGATGAATCCTTTCATTATTCATCTGCAATTGCCCTGCTACTGCTGCTGTTCCGTTCTCACTCTCTCTCTTTCTTTTATAAATAAAAATGGAAACAGATTAATGACAAATGTTGACAGAGATTGCTTTTAAACAGCCACACCTGAATGTGGGCTATGGGGGAGGAGTAGTGGCAGAGTAGCATCAGAGAGATGGGAAGACCAGGAAAGACTATGTAAGAGATGGGAAAAAAATAAAGATGCTTACTCCAATAGATAGATAGATGAGTGGTGACCGGAGCAAAGTACTTTTCTGATGATGAGGACCTCGATTTGCTCCAACAAATGAGCTCTGGATTAACAGAGCTATGTATCCAAAGTATGTGAAACAACTAGCAGAAGTTAGTTGCGCTGTCAAAGATACTCTGGAGCAAAGTCTGCAGAAACTCCAGCAAAATATTAATATTCACAGGATGAAATTGCAACACACAAATAGGCAGTTATACACGGCAGTCCCCAGTGAGGAATAAATAGTACTTGATAATGCTGCTCATCCCACTCCTGGTGACCAGTGAACATCAAAGCTCCAGTTCGTGCAACCGTTAAAGCCATTTGTCTGTTGGGAATGTGGCTCACATGGGCAAAGACAGTCTGTGACCAGTCAGGCCCCAGGCTGATGCAGTGAGTGACTCCCTTCCTTGCACATTCCCACTGCATGAAGAAACACAACAAGCCTTTTATTCATATCAGCACCCCAAGAAAGTGCATTATTTATTCCTATTTAATGTTTCATCCCCTTGTTGAAGATAGAACAGGAGGAGCGACAGAGGTCTTCAACTCACTTTGGATTTACTTCTGGTCTTAAATAACCCCTTGAAGCCATTCCAAGTAGATGGGCTGCAGAAGACAGAGCTCTTAAAGTGCTGTCCTCTCATAACCACACTATATTTGTTCCTTGTAGATCCTGGCACATTTTTAGTCTTGAGCCAAACTTCAAGTTCTCATCGTATGAATAGGTGAAAGACTTGAATTCCAAAATGACCAACTCGGACTGCTTGGTGTGCCACACACTGCTGCAGCCTCGCAGAGAGGAGCAGGGAGCTATGGCCATCGTACCTGCCTTAGCCTTGACGTTGCATCCTGGACCTTCCAGGTGCTGTGTAAACCCTGCACGTTGCAATAAGTCTCCTCTCCCCGACAGGAAGACTGATGCCACTCTCTTATCCTTCACACCTACTGTGCCCTTTAAATTAGCTCGGAGTCCACAGATTACATTCCATTTTTTGTCTATTTTTCTCTCCATTTTTAATCTGTTCCTCCTCCTCCACAGAGTTTGAGTTCTGCTATCACTTCTTTATGTACCTCTACCCCTACCGTGATCTCCAGTGTCTGCAGTTTCCTCCTCTGGGTCCGTCCCCTGCTTCCTATCTCAGGCACTGCCTATCCAGTTGAGGATATCACGTCTGCTAAAATCGCCCTTTACCAAACCATTCCCGAGGCTGTCTCACCCTCTTGCCATCAGTTACAACTCCCAGCTAACTCCTCATTCCCAGCAAAGTGCTCGGTATCACATTTGAGAGCAGATATGTATATGGACTCATTGCTGCTTGCTCCTTGCCAGCCTCCCACTTAACTAAACACATTTTCATCCTCCCCTCCGAATCGCTCCTGCTCTTTTGCTGCCAAGGCACCCTTCTGTCCTCCTCGAAGCACGCTGCTTCTTGGACTCCTTTCAACAGCAGCTAATGCAGAGCATTACAGCACAGAAGCCTGTGCCAACATCCAGGGCATAAACAAAGACCAGATACATGAGAGGAGAGAACACACTGTCAGCATTTAATAACAAACACTAATTGTGAACAGGGGGATGGAGTTCTCCATCCTTGTTCTTTCAGCAGCCAAAAGCTATCTGAGCCAGGAGACGTGCCCATTCACAAACCGGGATCCATTAATCATTGAAAGGCCCCCTGCTCGCTATCTGACTGGCTGCCACCAGACCGCTCGGTGTCTGACAGAGCCACTGAATGCATAGACAGCCTCTCGGAGTTCCATCTGCGCCTCCTTAGCGCAAGGACACAGAAATATAAGGCCTTTAGGGAGGTAATTTCAAAAGCCTTTCAGCCTGCCACAGATTTCCCCTATAACCTCTGCAAAGTTTTAACTTCTCTCTGCGCCTCTTATTTTCCTGACAATATATCCCACCCCAGAAGGCTACGCTGCATGCTGTCTGTGAGCCTCAATATTTCAGTGCTTCTATTGAAAGCTGTTGCAAATTATAGATGTTTTTTTTTCGATACCATGCTCATTTGCCAGAAACAGGGGTTCTCATCACACGCAACGTGGTGCAGAGACACTAAGAATTTTCTATCATTTTGCCCCATCCATTCCTTACTCCATATGGGTAAACAAATCAGCTCCCAGAACAGAAGAGATCCACTTAAGAGACACTTTGGGTTCTCCAGAGCAGGCAAGTCCCCTCCAGCCATAGTCCCTGTTTAGAAAGCATACATGGTTATTTAACAGGAAATGTAACCTCAGCTAAAGATGGCATCAAAATCCCTAAGGAGCACCTGGGAGCAGAGGAGCGCACACCGTGCCTGGCAAGGCTGCTTCAAGTGACTTTACAACCCCCAGAAACACCTCTTACAGCCTTGGACTGTGCGGAGTTCCCGCAGCCTGTTGAACCCCTGGAGACCGTGGGGCAGTGGGCACACGCAATTGAAACAAAGTGCTGACAGTTGGGTGAGTCTCCCTCATTCAGACCATTATTCCCGAGGACTTCCTTCCAGCCCCCCCCATCTTCCCAGACCCAGTCCTGCCTTCAGGACTTGGGCTGCCTCTGGTGCTCTTCATACACATCAATTGTACATTGTCCTCTAATCCTCTCTGTGCTTCTCAGTTGATTTTAACCTACACAGCCCTTCTCGATTCAGAGTCTCAGTCCTTTCCTCCCCCCTCCGCCCCAATATTCAGCCCTTTCCTCAGTCTCCGGGGCCGGGAGGTGCATAGTTACTTGCGTTACAGCCTCATGAGAGATTTTTAGCTGTTCCTTTGCCTTAGAAACATTATTAGCATTGATGCCGTTTGTTATTTTCCAAACGAACACCCTGCATTAAGACACATGAAGTTTTAGCCCTCCAAACACTGAGCAGATTTTAACTCTGTGGAAAGACAGAAGATCTGGAGTCTATTGACCTTCACACCCCATCACCAAGTCCACCTTTCACTCAGGCTTATGCTTAATGAGATGACATGAACTGCCTAAGGAATGGGGTATAGTGCTCCTATGGATATAAACTGCCCTAGCAAAGGTCTAGTCCAGCCTGTCTCTTTTCCCACCTTTCTCCTGCCCCTCGTGTCTCACAGCTTTGCCCCTTTGCCCTTGCTCTGACTCTTTCCTGATCCTCCCATCAGGTGACAATTTGAATTTTAAAGCCATTTATACTCCAAAAGGTGCATAATCAGATTTTTATCCTGTACTTTTCTGATGTGACTTTTTTATTATGACATCAAGTACTGACCCATAATAAGGATGTAAATGCTCACTTTAATGTCTATTACCAGTACCTGCGGATGCATATAAAATTATAGTATCATCACATAACTACATATTAACCTCTTGAGCTCCATGACAGACAAACTCTCCCGGGAACACTGTACTCCAGTTCTCAATTACCAGCAGTAGTTCAGCGCCAGCAGAAGTTGTATTCATCCATATTGTAAACACTCCAGGTGTTGAGTGGTAGAGAGCACTCCTGTTCTAAATACACCAGTCCTGGTGCTTCCAGTTGCCAGCGGTTTGTGACACGCGTTTGGGTCCTTCCTAGGAACAAATACACAGTTATATTTAAGTATACATACAGGTGGGACGTAGCTTACCCAAAAGAAAATTGTGGTTCGCAGCAAAGTTGTTTCTGAGTCACATGGTAGTGCACAATCATCACTTTACCCACAGCAATTAGCAGGCAGAAGAGGAGGTAGACAGCAGCGCACCGTGCGACTTTTTTTTTATGCTTCTATTGAGCAAACAAAGCATTTTGCTTAGAAAATGCCTATTTAGCACAGGTGTAAAAATGCACTGTGTGAAAGAGGAATAACGTGGTCCACAATACTTTACTACAAGGGTGAGGATACCACGACCGCAGCCACCTGCCCAGTCTCGAGATGGTATTCGTAGAAATTCACACATTCTGATTTTCATCTTTCAGGTTAACGGCATCTGTTTGCGTCAGAAATTGGGTATTCAGCTGCGAACAGAGCCTGTCAACCCACCTTTGATGCAAGAATCCTACAGAAACCTGGAGAGGGAGGCTGGTTGTGGTTTCATTTTTTAAAAGATGCACTAATTTCTTGAGATCCTCACCTGAGAGTCAATGGGGAGAAACAACGAAACACAGGAAAATAAAGACAAAATTTGATACCATTTTTTTATTTTGTCCTTTTCCCCTTCTTTCTCATACAGCTCAGTCAGGTGATTGATTCTGGTTCCAAAGAGGGTCCCTGGCCCAAGGGCACTCTTCACAAAATACACACTAAGATTTTCAATTCTTTAAAACTGTTGGATTGGGCTTTAACAGGCAGCCCGTCATTTGTTAAATAATAACCAGGTTTTCTGTACCGGATAGTCATTACTTTGGAGTTTAGGGAAGACAATCAGAGGACAAGACTTGAAAATATCAGTGCAAGACATGTGTTAATAGTCACATCATCGTACGATGTTCAGGTAAAGGATATAAAGTGTATTTGTCCAAGAGCAAGTTTTCACCTACCTATTGCTCTCTCTCAAGTTGTAGACCAAGCTATTTCCCAGCAGATCCTCTGTATTGGGGCTGCTCCTCCACTTTGAAGTATAGGAATCAGACATTTCCAGAGACAAAGAATATTTTGGGAAGCTAAAATACTCTATAAGGAAAGTTATTACATACGAGAAACCCCTAGCTAAAAAATATATAAAATCTGTCTATCCATACATACACATCTGGTGACAGATAAAATTACTTAAAAGTAAAGAAATTAACTGCCAGCCTAATTTATCCCTTTGCATATACATTACAATAATTGCAAATCGAACGATCACAGAGTTTATTTTCTGCAATACTCTGGCTTCATACAGAGCACAGACGATGGACCTCTGGAGAGGGGAGGGCTGAGAGCTAACGGAGATTGGGTCTGACTAATTTGCTGCTAAAGACAGAAAGGATAAAGCAGGAAACTATCACAGCAAGATTCTTGCAATGAAAGCAATCGACCACCAGCCCTGGGGAGAGATTCCTGCTGGTTGCCCGCCCTCCAATATCAGAGAAGCTGGAGAGAGACTTCAGCGATGAGGAGAGTGCTCCTCACCTCACTGGTGACTGTGGCTGGACCTGCAGAAGTTCTGAGCACTCATAGCTGCTGTGGGATTCTGTAGGAACTCTGATTTGAACCTAAAAACGGCTACAAAGTAACCCACTGCGAATTACCAGTGCCTGCGTATCCCATCTTGAGCCCCTCAAATTCAGAGATAACTTGGGGTTTTTGCTTCAATCATTATGTCTTAAAGTCCCCATCTATATAAATAAGGGTGACAATAACATCTAAATTCTCAGCACATAAATAAATTCATTCACATTCTAAGCTGCCGTAGCAGGAGGTACCCTGAAGACACGGAAACAAGGAAACTTTTTCCTCCCTTTTCAGAGTGGTATCTGGATGCTGTGCAGTAAATAAAACTTGAAGTCAGTCTAAGTGAGGGAAAAAATAAAACCTAAACCCAAGCAGCTGTACATTCAGATAGTCTCAACCCTCCTACGCTGACTGAGGCCAGAACCCAGCGTGAAAGATGGGGACTTTAAGGACTTTAAGGGAATGGGATGGGACACAGAAACCTCAAACCCAACAATAAACCATGCAACTGCTTGACTGCATTGTGCTGTGCGTGCAAAAGGGCACAGATTACAGCAACACTGACCGCTTGGTTTGTAGCCTTAATTGCCGAGGGAGAGCAAATTCTCCAGTTTGTTTCCTTTTATTTAAGGGTGGGTGGGATATGTGTGTGATAAAGGTGGTACTCGTTTAAATGTCTAAATAAATAGGTAAACCCAGGAAGCCTGTGCCTTAACAGCCACGCAGCCTACGAGTGTGGTCAGGAGGGTGGGAAATGCCCCCTGCCCAGCACGGCCTCGCGGCAGCCCCCGCGCGGCTTGAGGGCAGCGCACCACCTGCACCTCATGGTCCCCCTCCTGAGAATCAGACCCCGCATTCCTCACTCCTTGCCGTCTCCCCAGTACCTGAAAGAATGGGGTAATGGAACCAGCAATGGATAAAAGGCTCGTGAAAGCTCCCCTTGTTGCTCTTGTTCGTATAAGCTCCTTTCATGGTGACCCTGGATAGGCGGGAAAGAAAACACGAGACTTCTTTCACTCCCCATACAACACTCAGCACTAAGAGCGTCCTCACCTCAGGCTCTTTCAAAACAGGAACGCACATCTCCCCATGGTGGGGTCTGGGTGAGTCCCAGCACCTGCAAATTACGTGGTAAAGGAGGATGAAGAAGAGCCCTACGGCAATGATGGGGAAACTCTCGAAGCTGGTGTCAAAAATTATTAGAACAACATCAGTGTCAGTGCTGGCATCAGTTTAGCAGAACTATTGGTTTGCCGTCGCTGCCCCTGCAGGCAGTCTGTGAGGAAGAAGCTATGACACTTCTCAAAGTAAGATTTCTCCAACTAGGTGCAATTTTTAAAGTGTGTTTTGCAAACTGTGTGTGCTCCACCTGCCTAACGGCAGCCGCTCCTGACTAAGATCTACTCTTGTTCTCATCTTTCTCCCTCCAGGTATCTATTGCTCCCCCACTAGAAATGAATGAAATTAATGTCATTCAGCATTCTGAAACTCTACACTGTGTTTTATTAAAAATCTATTATCAAGTATCTGCTCTTACTGGGAAATACCTTTACTTTAGTAGAGAACAAATCTTGTACCCCTAGATTTGAATTACCCTTTGTGTAGATGTGATAAATCCTCCATTACTATTTACTATTATAAGTCTATTTGTATTCGTTTGCAGTTTCAGTTGATTCTCTAAGCTGGAAAAGTAGGAAGTGAGCATGGTCTGAAAACCATCAAAATAGTAAAAAGCCACCACAGTCAGCCCTGTTACTGAACTTAACACCACCTGTTCAAACTGAACCGAGAACATTCTCAGCCTTTGGGTATAAAAGGATGTCTGAACAGGAACAATTCAGCTTTTTTTTTTTAAATAGAAATGCCTCCAGTTATCAAATGAAATGTTCCGTTCCTCGAAAAAAAAAAAATGCTACTAAGGGGGAGGCTAAACCACCTCATAATGATTTTCAGGTTTCTGACATTTTTGACTATTACCCATAGTTGATCGTGTTTGCCAAATCTGGGTATTTCCCATAAGAGAATCTATTGCTAAGAGCTCTTTTCTCCTTGCTCCCAATAAAAATCAGAACATTTCACCAGCAACACTTCCCAATTCCCACAGGTGCAGCCTGCAGATGAAAGGAAAATCATCTTAAAAACTTGGGGACCCCCTCTCCCCCCAGCAGAGCGTTGAGAACTTGAAGCAATTTTCAAAGTATCTTGATTTTTCTTTTTTTTTTTTTTAAAAGCATTCAATCAACTCGGGATCAATTTTTTTATGATTTATCCCTTGAGACAGTTAGTGGAGAGGGAGTCCTGTTTCCCTTCCGCAAGTATGCAGCTATCAATACTGAAACACAAACACATGCAAAAAATAACGCGAAGTCCACTGCTCATTTGATCTTTGAAGCCACTGCTAAAAAAGGACGGTGCCAATCTCTCTTAAAAGGATGTTTGCATTGGCAAAATGAATAGATATCCATTAAACAATTGAGACTGACCTGCGCATTTAAATGAAATCCCTTTTGGGATCGGGCAGATCTGAAGCAGTGACTTGGAAGTGAAAGGCTACTTAAGAAACTCAGGAATTGTTACAAATTCCAAACAGGAGGCATCTCTCTTGTTTAGAGACAAAGTCATGATAAACTGGGAAACAAATAAAATCATCGCAAAAAAACCCCAAAGAATAGACATGATAAATTACCTTAAATCTTTCACTCCGGTTTGCAATTCAAAGGAAGAAAAGCATCTTAACTCCGTATAGACCTCCAGGTTACAGTTTATACTTAAGGAAACGGTCAAGGAAGCATGCAGATTAATGGACATTCCAAAACTGTAAATCTAGGCAGATGTCAGCCAAGCCTCCTCTCTCACTCTCAACTCAGTTCGCTTTATATCAGATAAAACGCTTCTTTCATATATTGATTTATTTCCAGTTTCTATAATCAGAACAAAGATTTTGCAAGAGTCTCATTCGGCGAATACACATCATGTTTAAGACAGAGGAATACAAGCAAGAAATCTTCGTTATTTGCATGTTAACCCCCAAAACCAGAGTCCTAGGGATTAATTCCTACCAAACAATTAAATCTTACGACCACATAAAACACTTGGGACACGTACAATGCAGATCTATAAAGATTTTGAGTAGATCTGTTTGTGAACTCGCTCTAGGTAAGCCCTCTGGGACGGAAGAAGGAAGATACAACGCAAGCAATGACAGCTCTGGGTAACTGGTTGGTGTCGCTGAGCTTCAGAGAAAACTGGAGAGGTTCAGCAGCCGCCAGGCGCTCCGGGAAGGCTGGAGGTGCTCCGGGAAGGCTGGAGGTGCTCCGGGAAGGCTGGAGCACCCTCAGCTCAGGGCACTCTTAGAAGAGCTTCCAGCAATGAAGTCTCACATACAACAACGTGGGCAATAAAACCAAAGGCAAGCACGGGACATTGATGCTATGTCCAGGACACAGAGATCTGAAGCAACAATTTAAATGTGGCACTATTCCATCAATGGAATTTTACATTCATTTTGAAACAGAAGTACAGCATAATGTATTTTAAAGCCGAAAAAGCTGAACAAGTCATTGCTCTCTAATATTAGAGGACGCACTAACAGAAAATTGCTTCCTCCAGTCACACCACCTTCTCTCAGATGAGTGCAGAAGAGCTCTTTCACTTGGAGAAACCTACCGCCTGCTCCTTCGGCCCAAGAGTGAAGGCTACGGGGTACCCAAAGGGCACTCCTACATGGAGGTGTCTTCCTTATATGCCATGAGAGAGAAAAGCAAAAGCATCTGCTATACAGATTAAGAAAGATATTGCATACCTTTTTGGCAAGTATCCTATCAAGGCAGTAGGGCCCACTGATGCTCTCATTCGTTTCTGATTTCAGCGCAACGTGCAGGCAGTTCACACAGCTGAGCAAAGGAATCGAGACAGAACCGCTGAAGCTGAGCGCGTACACAGGGAACACTACCCTAAGACAGCAGAACTCTGCCTGCCAGCAAAGCATGGAAGGGGCAATTGTCAACAAAGATGCCTCTCAACTGAGTGATCGCACAAGTTCTGAAGATTGCACACTCATACGTGATTATACTACTCACAAATAAACTGGCACACAGAAATGATGCTTCATTTCAGTTGGCACAGATTACATTTTTTTTCTCACCTCAGTTTGCCACGCAAATTTCATTACAATCTTTTGGTAACAGCATAAAACTTCCATCAGCATGACTTTTCCCTGTGTTTGCCAAAATGCCCCCCATTTTTCAATAGATCTCTATACTGTAGAAGTCTTCCGTCTTCTCTAAGGTTCTAAACCAGAAGTAACTACCTTTTCGTGTAGACTGGTCTTCACTATTAGACTGACCATTCGATGTCTTTTAGATGCTTCTGTATTTATTTCAATGGCTTTTATTTGGCTTTAGCACTTCTTCCATAAAACTGCTGTCTTCAATTTGATATCTGAAGATATGGAGAAGCTACAGTTTCCTACAGCACTTTGTTCCAATGGTTAATCTGTCATCACTGTAAAAAGCTCACACACCATTTCTAACTTGAGTTCCTCTGGCTTTACCTTCAAGTCCATCTTTATGCCCATCTGCACAAGACAACAGATGCTTTATTACCTAATATTTCCTTTTCTACAAAGGACTTCCTACCACACAAGCAAGACACATCTGATCGTCTCCTGATAAAACTAAACAGACTGAGCTCTTAGGTATTCCGAATTATAAAAACTGCCAGTCTAAAATCGGCCTGTAATACTGCTAAAGGAAATCCAGTGCCTTTTGGAATAAAAGAAAAAAAGGATTATTCGTACTTTCTAGGATCTTACGCATGGAAAAGCAGTGGTAAGAACTTTATATTTGGAGTCAATTGCCCGAATATCACCTTTATGGTAGTGTTACAGCAGTGTCTGTTCAGTAAGGGTTAGCATGATGTTTGGATATGCGATTATACGAAGCCTCAACAGCAACAGGAAAGCAGCGTTCCTCCTCCTGTAAAGAATACTTTAAGTGTAGACGCTAGAACTGAATGCAGGTGGATGTGGAATACTGGGAATTTGCCTGCAGGAGCATAACTAAAAGTTAAGTGATAAGTTCAACAGCACAAAGCTTATGAAAAATTACTTATGCGGGTTAGTGGATGACAGAGACTTGTGGACTCGGTACAGATAGTTACACACAACAAACACACCTAATTGTAAAGGATGAACGGGACTTTTCAACCTTGCTGAAAAAAAAGCACATCAAGAAGCAATGTCAGGATGTTGATATTAGGAAAACTCTGTTCCAAGAGAAGATGCAATTTCTTTATAAAGAGAGTAATTAACAAGAAAACCGATTACCAAGAGAGATGAGCTAATCCTTACTTGATAATTTTGAAGTCAGATACTTGTCCTTCTAAAAATATTAAATTCAGTTGCAGGATAATACTGTAGCCAAAAGGTTCACAAAAATTCTCTCCAGCCTTGAAGAAAGATTTCTTAAAATTTTTTAAACTGAGCTGTGAGAACATAAAAGGCACTATCACCATGTAACTACTTTGTCTTTACAGTAACCTCTAGGCATCCAAATCCAGCCACTGCGAGAGACAGACTACCAAGCCAGACAGGCCTTTGGTCTGACCCAGTGCAGTCTTTCTTATGATGGTCATCCCATTTCCTTCAGAGGTTACAAGGAAAAGAGAGCAGCTTTGCAAAACCCTGATCATCCTCATAATGCCGGTAACTCTGCTTTAAGACAATGAATGCTCTAGGTCATACCTGCAGGGCTCAGTAGTACTTTTTCTGATTATTGTCTGCAGATGTATATATATCTGTATATATGCACATATATATATATATATATCTCATCTTTCTCTGATATAACAGGTTGTGCCAGTCCATTTTCCACTTTTAGCAATTCTTTGAGTTGGTACAAGCATTTGCTTTTGCAGGTATGGCAGTTAACACACCTTTGTCAACTCACTGGAGTCACACTAACTGCCACGTTTGCAGTTTGGAAGGCATTTTACCTACATCAAAGCTGAGAAGGATGTTGAAAGTCTCCCCTGTGTCCAGAACATAAGCCTGCGCGTCACCTGAATGAGGGCCAGTCACGCACCGGTCTCCAGGCACTGGTGACGCTTTAGCCTCCCTGCACTTACTTATAGCACAGTTTACTTTCTTAAGAATAAGATGCTCTGCTATAATTAAGACATTATGTTCTCTATGCTGAGTTCAATCCTTGTTAGGATTGAAAAAAAAAATTGCCTAAGGTAATTGTCTTGCCTTCTGTACAGAATGGCCCCTTACGCTTTATGCCTTAAGAAGGACTGATGTAAAGTATCTCTCCCATATTTGATGGTACAAGAGAAGGATGTCTCGAAGCACAAAACACAAATTGGAACAAATTGCAAGGGACAAGAAGTTTATCCTCCTCTGATAGTCTCCTAACAGACTATTAAAATGCATTTTCTGAAAAAAATGACTGTTGACATCCTTTACTTCTTCTTCATTGAAACACTATCTGGTCATGAAACTATTCCTCAAGACAACAAAGCAAAGCTCTTATCCATTTTACATAATTCCTTTCCAATATCCAGGCACAGATACTGGGTTTTGTAGCATCTACTTTCTTCAGTACGTAAGTGGTTACAATAAAAGAGGCACTGAGCAGGTCTCTGCAATATCCACGAAGTAACAGCATGAGCTTCTACAGTTCGAAAGGCAGCACGAACCATCTCAATGTCATTACTCAGGAGCGCTGGCAAGACACACCTCTGCATACCACAATCATGAAGCTAATCTATCATTCAGTAGCACTAGTCCCAGCCTCTTCTCCAGCTACTGTTTTGTTGCCTTCTTCACACTTTATCATAGCTTAGCTTAAAACCATAAATCCATCAGGCCAGAAACCACATCCCTTTAATTCACGCTTCTCCAGTACCTACCGAACTGGACATTAAGCCTCACTGAGCTCAGTGAAAATGTGCAAAGAACAACTAGTAAATGTCCTCCTCCCAGCTCTTGATTTCTTTCACTGAATATCCACCTTCTCCCTGGACATAAATAAAGCCCTGTTTGCAAATGTATGTCCTTATAAAATTGATCTCTGTCATCTATGAAAAAGGTCTGCCAGTGGTATTAAAGACTGAGGCAAAAAAACCCCCACTGAATATCTCCAGTTTTATTTCATCACGATTTTTCAGGTCATCTCCAACAACTATCAGTCCCATGTTTTCCTTAGACTTTCTCTTGCTATTAACGCATTTCAAGAAGCCTCTCTGCTTGTCTGACACAATACTGGCCACCTTCAATGTCAGTTAAGCTTTGCCCTTTTCCATGCTGTCCCTGCATATGCAAACCAAGCTCTGCAATCTTACTGTGAATCCTGACCTTGCGTCCAGAGACTGTACAATTTCTTTTTCCTCCTGAGTTACAAGAAGAGTTCCATGTTCAGCCAAACTGGTCTCTTGCAGCACCTGCTCGACATTAAGCACGAAGGGATTGCCTGCTCTTGGGCTTTTAGAAGATGAAAACTGAGCAGCAGTCAGGTACCCCTAAACCCTCAAAAAGTAGAATTCCCGGGGATATGCTAGCTAGCTTGCTGAGCAGCTTGAAGTTAGCCCTTTCAAAATCCAGGGCAGCAACTCTGCTGACCATTTTGTGATCTCTGTAGTCAAGACAGCCGCCTACCATCGCATCTCCCACAAGGTCTTCTCTATTCACAAAAAACAAGTCTAAGACGGCGCCTTTCCTAGTTGGGTCACTGAGTACTTGTGACAAGAAATTATCTTTGACATACTTTAAGAATTACCCAGACTTGTTTGCCATAGCAGTACGGTATTTCCAGTTGATGTATGGGAAGTTGAAGTCTCCTGTAAGGACGAGGACAGAAGACAATCGGAGAGAAAACAAACCTGGAAAAAAAATGAGGAGTTCTGGTAGACAAGAAGCGGAATGTGAGTGAGTTGCATATCTTCGAAGCAATAACCACATACTGGACTGCCTTTAGTAGAAGCACAGCAACCAAATGAAGGCCCAGTATTATTCCTTTCTACCCTAGGAATTCACATCTGAAGCACTGTGTCCTTCATTGCAAGTACTGCGTGAGTGCAGTCTGAGTTCAAAGGAATCTCCCTTAGAGGAAAAGAGACCAAAAAATGCTCCTAGTTCATTCATCTAAGAATGCTGTAGATATTCAAATCTGTATCAAGCTACTGAAGTCTGAAGATAACTTTTGATAAATACCCTGGAGTAACAAGATACATGATTCATTTAGCTTGTCTATCACACAGGAGACTCTTATTTGGTTGAGAGCCTGACCGACCTGCAGATGGATTCTAACCTAGAAAGAGGAAAGACTGCAAGAATTTGAGTCTCCTGGCACTTCCAGAAAGTTGCCGTGGCAGGAAGTATGGCTTACCAAGACAAGGCCTTACATAGTTACCCTTTAGTAATGCAACAAGTGCATTCAACCTTTAAAAGCAAAGAAGACCTCCTAGGAGCTTACAACCTAAGTAAGGGCTTAACCAGATGAACAAAAGCTACTGACCTCAATAAGAAAATCTGATAAATTATCTTTCCTTGCCCTCAGAGGAAAATGTGAAGTCTGGCAACACCCCCTGCAATGAGCAAGATGAAGGCTGTTGATTCCCTAACACTTCAAACATCTTGCTCATATAAGTTTCAAAACTGTCCTGATAACACAGAAGAAACGGAACTACTCTGAACAATACTCAGAATCATAGAATAGTTTGGGGTGGAAGAGACCTCAAAGCCCAGTCCCACCCCCTGCCATAGACAGGGACACCTCCCACTGGATCAGGGGCTCCAAGCCCCATCCAACCTGGCCTGGAACCTCTCCAGGGATGGGGCAGCCCCCACTGCTCTGGGCAACCTGGGTCAGGGCCTCCCCACCCTCATGGTGAAGAATTTCCTCCTTATGTCCAGTCTAAATCTGCCCCTCTCTAATTTATAGCCATTCCCCCTAGTCCTATCACTACATGCCTTTGTAAAAAGTCCCTCCACAGCTCTCTTGTATGCACCCTTCAGCTACTGGAATGTAGCAAGATATATCAGAATCGGTTTTAAAAAGAGGGACATGAACACCAAAATTTAAAATTTTAGCTGAATGATCATTAATCCGAGCAAGGCTGAGACCCAAACCAAGGGAGGATCCTTCACAAGGTCAAAACCAGTCAGCTGCAAAAACGCTCTTCTAGGGAATTGCTCCTTGTCACCGAAACAGCCTGCAAGTTAGGTTACAAGCCCTCTAATCCTAAAATTTATCTGCAGGATGTCAGAAGAACATGATCACCTTTTCCCTTCACCGTTCATGGGTACTAGATAGTCAAGCTACTGCCTTCAGATTTAACTTCTCTTTATTAGCTCTAGATTACAGGCCTTCCAGTGCTGAGACTTCCTGTACTACCTCTTAAGCACCATTGCTCAAAATAACTGCAAAATAAGGCAATTTGATGACTACTTTAAATAACGAACACTCCTCTCCCCACAAAACCCTTACAGCTTCTCACTTATTCTTTCAGCACGGTAAAAAGTCCTTCCCTGTTCTAATTAGTTCTAAAATGTATCATCACAAAAAAAAAAAAAAAAGAGGTTTTGAGAAGGATTTACAATGACAGATCTGACAGTTTGCTTGGGCGGCGAAATACAAATCCAATTTGGATCTCTCCCCAAGAATAAGTAGATATTAGGGGATCAGACATGGACAGTGTGTCTGTAGTATAACTGTATTTGTCAATCATGATTTAGTGAGTCATTCAATTTTTGTTTTGTGTATGTTATGACCATTTAACATTTTAATACAGAGTTATATATAAATCACTGCTTTATATCCTCACAATGAAATCTGTCCCTCAGCTATATAAGGGAGAGCAGAACACTGCAAAACCACCAAAGCCATGCAAATTTTGTTACCTACTTAGGAGTGCTAACTGCACCTCCACATTCAAAATTAATTTTACAAGCTTAAATGGTCCTGTCTGAAAGCTTCACTCGGTGAAGAAAGCAAAAAGAGTTCTATGCACGCAAATATATCCTGTTTTTAAAGGGCTTAATAAGCCACAAGGCCATCTGTTCCTTGACACACACTATGCAGGTATATATTCTAAAAACATAGTCCAAAATAAGCTCTAGACAGACTAATTCATGAAAAGTAAGCAAAGTGTGATAAAAATTCAAGAAAAGAGAGGGAAGAAATCACTATCCGTATATTCTGCAACATAGAAGGCAACAAGGGACCAAGTGGAAGTGCTATGAAGCATGCACGCTGCAAAGTAAAGTACAATCATCAGTAGGTGGAGACACCTCCAGTAGATAGAGTAGACAATACTTTTTGAAGGTAGGGAAAACATGAGACAGAAGTGGTCTGATAGATTCTCAGAATGCTCTGAATTGAGGTGATACTTTAAATGGCTTTTTTTATTCAATGGCATGTTAACTTCAACAATAAATCTCCTTTAGAAACACTGACAGTCATTTCTTAATTTATACACTGAGAAATGGAAGTTTTGTATATCCTCTACCATACCCCAAGAATATTCAAGGGCCCGGGTTCCTTTCCAGGACACCAGCTTGCACATCTATGTTCAAGTAGCTCTCCCAATTCCTTATCCAGTAGGATATTTAGGAAAGAACATGCAATACACAAGCAGGATTAGAGACATTCAGAAGAAGGGAGAAGGAAAAGGTCTAATGGACCATGCTGCCAGTGAGCCAATGGCAATTTCTGAACGGACAAGCACCATATTTGCTTTGCTAAAAGCAACATCATTCGAGTCCATTAGTACACAGCCTGAAAACATTCTGCTAATACAGGATTCAGGTTCTGTGTTTCAGCTTGTTTGCACTCCCTCCTCATTCCCCAGCCAAGAAATTCTCCTGGCCTGGAAGAATGCAGGGGGAGACTTTCACCTGCCTGAGAAGCAGTGGGACTTTCACCTGAAAAAACGCCAAATGCACAAACAAGCAACGTGTCCAGGGGGTGAATAAAGATCTGAAAACCCAAAAGAATCTGTACATGACCCAGCGTATAGGAGTTGGCATCAGGGAAAAGAGATGAATGCATAATAAATAGAGCAGTAAAACAAGAACATTTTTAAAAGCCACTGCGGTCCCAACACTGAAGACACACACCAGAGTCAAACACTTTTAAAATCCAGCAAGCTTCTACAGTTGCAGTGCTTCCTTTTAGCTGTATCCAGGACTCTTCTCTGGTGGCATTTTAAAAAAGTTACTGGAGGCAGCAATAGTGGCTTTCTCGGCTGTTGGTGTTTTTCCTGTCCACTCAGAGTTCTGGGATCTCACGGATGGTGTTGCTGGTAGCTCTGACTCTGCTGCATCCATGTGGATAGATAAAGTTGCTGGAATATAAAATTGCAGGAAAGGGGGAATATAGGAAGAAAAGCAGGAAAGAGCAATTAAAAAAAAACGTTAGAACAAGTGGCTGGATAGCAAATGCCTCATATATATGATTTCTTATAATAATAAGGTGCTATTTACTGAATTCATACATTCATCCCCTGCCAAATTCCTTTGAAATACACATTCTTGACAGCATTAACATCTCTGCCCCAACAATTCTCACTTTCAGAACTCCAAGTTCCCAGTCCACAAACTAGTTCCATTAGTCAAAGCTCCCGCTGAAAATCAAGGACTTTACCTGTCCCATACTTAAATCAAATCAATTCATAATCACTCCACTGAAGATAACTTGATTTCTTCAAAGACTTAATTAATGCTGTGTCTGAGAATTTCAAAGTGTCTGAAGATTTGGGAAATCTTCAGATTGTGAAGCTCAGTTAAAGCGCATCTCCTTACCCAGTGAAGGCAGTGAACTACCATGAATCTCCACAGATAACCAATACGGTAAATCAGAATATTATATCAAGAAGCTACTTGCTAGGCTAGCTTGGAATCCGTTCTCATTTTCTCAATAAAATCGCTGCTTCAAAATAGGACAGGCTACAATGAGCAAGAGGGATATGCAGATCCATATCTCAATCCAACAGTCACCCAAAAGGACTGTTGGAAACCAAGAGATAGGAGAGTTTACTCTCATTCTCAATCTTTACAAGCAGAACAGGGCAGGATAAAAAGAGTGTAATTGCCACAGAAGTCTTCACGGCAACCAGAATATTTTGAACAAGTAACTGCCCCAGTACAAAACACATCTCTTTTTCATTGTATTCTCCTAACAGATAATAGCTGTTTGTGTGTTTTTATTACAAGTCCCACCAGCTGCTCTGTAGTGGATGAAGGATAAAGAGGCCATAACAAGCCTCAACTAGAAAACTGATTGCTTTGAAATATAAATAAACAGCTGGTTCAATGCTTGAGGTTCCACACTCAGTAGATATGGAACCCCAATGATTCTGCTTCCAAAACAGTAAGTCATTCCCATGCAACCACAACAACATGGCTGATAACAGTACACTGCATATTTTACCTCTAGCACATCAACTTTCTTTGACCGTCTGAAGGTCATACGAAATGTGAAAAAAAAAAAAGCTTATGTTAAAGTCCTTAGACTAATAATCACCACCAGTACCACACTACGGCCCCCTTGCTAGCAGCCTCCCCACTCAGGCTCTCCATCTTTGCTCATAAAAGGAAAAAACACAAAGGACTGAAACAGGCTGCTTGCTGCTGGGTACCATCATGCCAAGACAAAGAGTGAATGCATTAGCAAGAAATAAGAGAAGGAAAATTCATCAAATTGCTAATAGTCATCCGACTGTTTCAGAGGCTGCTAACTGGCACCTTTTAGAAATTATTTTTCACAAGCTAAGTGTGAATGCATGCCAAGGCAGACAAAAATCTATTTATGTGAATTTTACCCCGGGCTCACTGCAATACCTTGAATAACATGCCAGTTACCATGTGTACAGCTACGTATATAGGGGACTGGACCACATAAACATCAAAAACATGAATGCAAAGCTGCATAACTGTTCACCGCTTTTTTAACAACCATCCATACTTATGACTTATTCTGACAAACAGAAGACAGACATGACTATTATACAGTGTTTTTCAGATAAGCTCTACTATGCCACTGAGGACACTATTCTACATCTATTGCACTGCAACAGAAAGTAACTAAACACAAGCACATTACCCGTACATTCAGTCTTAGATCACTGAAAGTTCAAAGTTCTCTATCACTACAGACCTTCTTTCTCCCTACGTACTGGCTGTTGGTCACCGAGTTGTATGAACTTCCAGCGCAGCCAGTCTTACGTCCTCCAGATTTCCTTATTCTACTGCCAAACTACACCAGCCAGACTTTTGTTCTAACCTGGTGAAAGCCTCATTCTTTAGGGCTCACACACTGCTCAACTGTGTAGTGTGGAAAGCACCAACTTTCATTTTCAGTCTCTCAACATTTGCATAAATTTGTCCAACTTAATTCTGATGACAGTCACTTCCTGAAGTGCAAATGAATTCTGAAATTCCTACCCACTCTTTGTTGCTCTCAACAGCCAGGCCTTTTTCCAAAAGGCTACTCTTTGACAGCTATGTCAGTTATAGTATTTAAGTCAGGTTAGCCTCAAAGGGCAGGACTAATACCAGCAGTTCGACGCTACAACAATACAATAGAGACCTACAAACTTCTGCTACAGTAATGCATGTTTTTTGATGGTCATACAAAGCATCTCTGTATCAGGGTCTCTGACAAAAGATGCTTTACCAGCACCCATAAATATTCATACTCACGAAAGTAGGTGAGAAGACGTGGAATAAACTTGGTTTGCTTAGCTCCCAAATAAACAGATGTTTAGCTCCTTTCTCTCATTCCTACAGCTAGAAGGGAGATAGCATCTGCATCTCACATGCCTTTTATTAGCATCTTCTGATTTCAGCCAAATTCAACTCAAAACTTTCTGTGGATGGTGGGGGTGAGGTGACAGGGGAAGATTTGTAGCTGCATGTTTAAGAGAGAAGCTAAATTCATCACAATGACAGGGGAGAGTGTTGGCAGAGATTTGAGCTATTTATTCTTTTAGGAAAATCCTATAAAGAATGACATGAGGAAGCCTCTATCTGCAGTCTTGTTCATCACACTGGTGAGGAGTCCGATAACAGATGTATGCAGTAGCGTGATTTAGTGCCGGGAGCTGGCCCCTGATGTGTATTAATACAGCGGCAAAGCGGAACGAGCCCCTCTTCATCACTCATCTCTATAAAAGAGGTGGAATCCGAGATGGCCCGATGTTCGGCAGAGCAAGCCCATTTGTTCTGCTGACTGATGGAGCCAGCTCAGGCTGTGTCCTTCACCTCCATGGGGCACTCAGGTTGCAAAAAAGGAGATCACTGAAGCAGGACCCGGTCAACAAGTGAGACGAGAGCAGTTGGACTCAGCTAAGGAGCTATTTAAAGGTGAAGAAATCCAGCACTCTGTGTGCCTGCAGTAACATGCATGGGCCTGCGCTCCGATTCACTTGTGTTTCATCTTTTACAGAAGCAGCAAAACGCCACAAACAAAAAATCTCTGTAGTGAGAAAATGAGGCTACCATGATTCATCAGGTACAGGGGAACACCAGCATAAAACATTTATGTAGGGGCGAGTAGATGCATGGCATGGGACAAACATCTGTTTCTATCTCATCAATGTCTAACAAGCATGAGAGTCTTCAGTTAATTCTACATTATTGCAGAGTAATCCTACATATTTCTTTAGGCATTAGTAATTCCACAGTCAAATCACCTTTGACAGAAATAATGTTAGATTTCAGAAGTTTCCAAGTTCTATGTCAAGGCTGTGCTCCAGCTACAAGTGGGAGACTGCAGTAGAAAGTCAGTGAAGACACAGCTTCAGTTACCCGACCATAAAAGTTTCTTTCCACAAGTCAGTATTGTAGCAAACCCTGCCCATAGCTGTTAATGTTGCTGGGGATATTTCTGAACAGGTTCTAAGGAAGAGATCTTTACCATTTCTGACCTTGCAGACCTCTTGCTGATCAGCATAAGCATCCTGTCTGGATTCCAGTAACTCTTCTTCCTTATTCTGTAATACGTAATCTAATTTTCTCTCCCTTTTCCCTAAAAAAACAAAAACCAAAAACACCAACCACAAACAAAACCTTTCAAACCTCTGTGCTATTTTCCAGTATTGAGTTCCACTCCAGATGCAGATTCGACTCTTCAAGAAGTCTGCACTATACAATTTGATTTTACTAACCCTTTCACGACAGAAGTTTGAATATCCTAGCACAGAATGCTCAAAAGTCAGTAAGGAATATAGTAAATAAACAGTCAATAAAAGATGACACATATTAACTCGTCACAGCTGCATCATCAAAGATTTGCTCACTGGGTAGCTTTTGATGCTAAGCAGAACCACATGATATTCTCTCTCACACGAATTACTTTTGTTTCAAATCAAGGTAATGTTATTTTTTACTTCTGTGACTGTGGCACTTTACTCAAGAGGGACATGACTTTAGAAATGGTGGCACATAGATAAATCCATGTTACCTGATGCTGGGCTGGACATGGAAGCTGCAGCTGGCTTTCGTTTCCTCTTGATGTCCCTTGAGCACAGTGTTCCCAGGTGTACATGTGCTTGCCTACAGAGAAATTCAAACAAATTAAACTCTGTTCTGGTTTTGCCTTCCCGTAAGACTGTGGCCAAAGACCCTCCAAATCCCGCTTTTCCATCAGCTCCTTAACTAGCAGGCACTGCAAACCAGATCTTCTCAGAGAAGTGTTACTCACATTCTTCATTAATACATCATTATGCTTCCACTTCTTTTAAGAGTTCATGCACACAAACTGCACAGAAGAATAATTATTTCTTAGCCTTTAAATGATCTGGTTTTGTATTAACTTCAAAATAACTCTCTGCATAAGTAAATACGTGATTGAGCGGTGATACGGCCCGTGTCCTACCATTACTTCTGTACAAGCATAACAAATGCCTGCGAGACTGCTGTTCAAAGAAATTGCCTATTTGCTCCTTTATTCAGAAACTATCTTGCAACCTATTTAGCGTTGCAGGGTCATCTTAGAATATACCTATATTCCGAATGTCCATGCATAGTGTTTCCACTACAGCATCAAGTTCATAAAGTTTGGAATGCAATACTGTCTCATGCATTTTCAAAATCACGATTTCCTTATCAAAGTGCTGTGAAAACAGCTGAATCTGGTTTACGGTAATAAAGCCTTGCTGCTCCTGTAAACTGGCTGAAAAGGAACAATTCGTCCCGGTCATATCGACTATTAAGTCTGAAGCCTACTGACAACCACTTCAGTTTAACCATTTGCCAATTAAAGAGAAACCTGCACAATTGGTACTGATTTGAACTAAGAGCTCCTCCAAGTTCTAGACGTCAGAAGAGAAGTTTAATTCACAAAAGACAGTCTTGGCAGCAAACCAGAGAACTTTCTCAAATGCATAAATTAGCAATGATGTTGGGTTCAAATCTCTGCTTTGTCTGAGATAACAGTTTCTTTGGCAATTTCCTTGGTCTACTCTCTGTATCGGATCTGACATGCAAAACTCAGTGCAAATAAAATCCATTAAGGGTTGTGAGGTGCTTATATGGTGCAAAGACTGGAACCACATAAATTCTGATGATTAAGTGATAAAAAGCTTCTGTGTCTTTAAAGCTTATTGTGATTTAAATAAAAAAAAAGAGCTGAAAGTTTAACAAACGCATTTATCAAGTACTGAAATGTTTTACATGTAACAAAAGGAGAAGTTCATGACTTCATATTTCCATGTCAAATTCTATGTCCAAAAAAAAAGCAGCAGATTTTTAATACATACAATTTTAGATATTGAACTCACACAAAACTCATCTAAGTTGGATATTAACGAATAGTTTTGAACATTTTTAAATTGGCATACGTTTCACTGATAGCCAATTTTTCAAATCTCAGAATGCATATTAATGCAACCAGAAACAGAAGTCTCCTGAAAACACAAACTAAAGGCTTTCAAAAACACCAGCACACCTATAGACTGCATATTCAAACTGTGTGTTTTCACACATAAGTGACTAACCTCTAAGTGACTTCACATATGTTAAAACCTGCTTTAGTACATGATGGTGATAGTGGCTATATATTATTTTAGCACAGTTCTACCATGTGTTCTGAAATATCTAGGCACACTTAGCTCAAGGAAACAGTCTTAAGTGGAACTTAAGGGTTTTTGTTTTGTATCAGTGACATAGTAATAGATTACTAACTAGATGACTACAGAATTATATCTATAAATCCAACTCGTTTTATCACATAATAATAATAACGTCCCGTTTCTCATTTTATGAACTTACACGAACATTAATCAGCTTATCTTTGGTGAAGTATCACTATGAACAGGGAAAGAAGTATGCACTACCATTTCCAAGAGACTTTATGGAATTTTTCCCATGTCACAAATGTTACAGCTAGATTTTGAACAAAAGCTCCTGGCCCCCAGCTCCACGCTCAAACCAAACCTACCTTTACCCCACAATTGTAGGGGTTAAAAAGAAGAAATATAAAAACAGACTACGATAATCTCAAAATCTCTTCTTGTAATGAAAGTAAAGACAAACCATACTCCAGCTGGAGACTAATAGCAAGGACGCTGCATCTAGCAGCCCTGCCTCTAACACACAAAGGCTCAGAGGTCATAAATTGTCTCTGTAACATGTATTTCATTCAGGTTTATCCCTTATTGATCACCCAAGCTTCAGTTAGTAAATCAGAAACCTATTGATTACTCACTAGCTCTGACTGACCTGGTGGTATAAGTGTCAGTTTCAAGTGTCTGGTGCACTTTATGGGCACCATAAATCCGAATACAGAGAATCTCCAGGTGGTAGGTAACTTGATAGAGAAAGGAGCAGAAGGATGCATGCAGGGATGATAGACCTTATGGAAACACAGGTATAATTTGCAGAATATGCATTTTTGGTAGATACTATACTTTTCAATCTAAATTTTTAATCACTAGCTTGCATACAGGTGCTATATGGGTAAGAGACTAGAACTGGTGAAACCCAGTTTAACAGCAGACTCCTAGGAACACCACCACCAGGAAAGTCAGGTCATGGGTATGCACAGCACACAACATTGCAGTGGACAGGCAGAACTATAAATTGCAAAAATCTCACTGACAGTCTGCAACCGTGAATTAGTTTTTCTGCCAAAGTTGAATTTTAACAATCCTTCTGAACAGTTAAAAATGACTCTGAAGTGGAATGGAACAGGGCTGAGAGGAAAGGCTGACAGAAAATGCGCATTTGTGCATTGTCACAAGCCCATCTGTGAAGAAGTCTGAGGCACAGAGCTTTGTGGGATGAAAGATCTGGGCCTAAACTGAAAAACTAGAATGTTACTTACTCTGTCTTTACTGGCTTTCAATCTCTTCTGCTAGACTTCTATATACTTTCTTCAATGTTGCATAAACAGTAATGAGAAAGTAATTGCTTGGTTACTTTTGGACTATGGCTGCTTGATCACAACAAGTGATGTCGCTCAGGGGTCCACACAGGGACCAGTGCTGTTTAGTATCTTTATCGATGATATAGACAGCGAGATCCAGTGCACCCTCAGCCAGTCTGCAGATCACACCAAGCCGAGTGATGCAACTGTCACACCGGAAGGACAGGATACCATGCAGAGGGACCTGAACAAGTGGAGAAAGTGGGCCTGTGTGAAATTCATGAGGTTCAACGAGGCCAAGTGCAAGGTCCTACACATGGGTTGGGGTAATCTGCAGTTTCAGTACAGGATGGGGGATGATGTGATTGAGAGCAGCCCTGCAGAGAAGGACTTGGGGTGCTCACTGATGAGAAACATAACATGAGCCACCAATGCACGCTGGAGACCAAGAGGCCAATTGTATCCTGGGCTACATCAGAAGAAGCACAGCCAGCAGGTTGAGGGAGGTGATTCTGCCTCTCTATTCCACACTTCTGAGATCCCACCTGGAGTGTTGCGCCCATTTCTGGAATCCTCAATATAAGGAGGATACTGAAACGTTGGAACAGAGGAGGGCCACAAAGATGATCAGAGGGATGGAGAACCTTTGCTATGAGGACAGGCTGAGAGAGCTGTGGCTGTTCAGCCTGGAGAAGAGAAGGGTCCAGCTTTCCAGTACCGGAAGGGGACCTACAAGAAAGCTGGGGAAGAACTTTTTTCAAAGGCATGTAGTGAAAGAACAAGGAGGAATGACTTTAAATTGGAGGCGAGGGGGGGAAGATTTAGCTTAGACATTAGGAAGAAATTTTTCATGATGAGGGTGGTGAGGCACTGGCTCAGGTTGCCCAGGGAAGTTGTGGATGCCCCATCCCTGGAGGTGTTCAAGGCCAGGCTGGACGGGCCCTTGGGTGGTGTGATGTAGTGGGAGATGTCCCTGCCCATGGCAAGGGGAGTGGAACGGGCTGGGCTTTAAGGTCCCTTCTAACTCAAATCATTCTATGATCATAAGAAAAAAAAAAGTCGCAGTGCACAGTCAGTTGGATCTGCTAGGTGACCAAACACTAATGTGAAAACAGCTTACAGTCTAAAGAGGACTGAAATTCTAACCTGGGAAGAGAAAAACCAGGATGCATCTGGAGAGAAAAAGCAGGATTGAAAGTGCGGCTATGCTGATGGCTGCAATATAACCATCTCACGCTGCAGCCTCTCACTGCCAGGAGTTAAGTGAATGAAATATTATATACATATAAAACCATTTTTTCTATATGAAAAAATCTACAGTGTCTTTCTGACAGCGATGATTTTCTTTTTTTTAATGACAAGCTAAAGGAATTATCCAGGAAATATGGATGTGTCTCTTGTTCTTAACATAGGAAGTTGAGATTCACTGCTGTCTCTAACGTGTCAGAAGGAATGCTTCCTTTCTTTTCTTTTCCACATATCGCTTTTGTGACTTCATCTATATTTTTTTAAACGAACTATAATTGCATACACTGGACTCTCATCTCACTCCTACAGTTCAAGGTGACTATCTGCCGGACCACACAGCCACAGGAGCTTGCCTTTATTTTACATCTACCACAGGGTTTCAACAGAAAACTAGGATTGGCAGTACAATCTGCAGAAGACAACACAGAGCGCAGACAGCAGCCCACAAAGAAACTTACTGAACAGCATCAGGCCCCTGAAACCTTCACTATCTGAGAAGAAAAGTCTAGATTGTGAAGTGATGTCCACTGTCTCAAAATCCAGGGTAAAAAAACACCTCACTCTCACAACAGCAGTGTCTGAGCAAAACCTACAGAGCTGTGACAGTCTGTGGCCTTCTTGGAGGCAGAGGGCATATCACACACCTAGCGGCGTATGCCTCTTCCTGTAACCTCACATTATCCAGCTTCTCTGCTGACTGTCTTTATTGTAACCCTATCCTTGGAGGAAGCAAAGCACTTGGATTATGCAGTGAAAGAGAGAGCAGTCCTTAAATCTACTGCCATACAGACATGGGGTGCTGTAATCCTCATGTTAAAGTAAATGTTCACCAGAGACAACCTTCTAAAAAGGATATTGCTACTAAGACTCGACACAACCCAGCTGTTGCTGTTGTGATGCTATTATTCCCAGCAAACATAGGCCAAATAAAAGGTTTTCTCCAAGCCCTGAGGTGTTACCTGAGGCTGTTGATGATGGCTTCACAAAATTAATAGCAAAAGCAGAATTCTTCCTCCTCTTTGACTATAGAGACAGGTGGGCACCAAAGCCTGATCTGCACATAACAAGTGTAAATAAATACAAGTTGCTCATCCAATCTGCACTCAAAGCTCCCCCGTATGCAAGTTGTTCTTGCTATCACATCACAGTGCAGATATTTCCTGTGCATAGGAGTCTCTTCTGCCCTGTAGAGCCTCATGGGAGAGCTTCTAGAGCACATTTTCAGGTTCCAAAACAATGAACAGGTCAGCTCACTTCTTAAATTATCCAGATCTCATAGGTCTTCATGCAGCAGCAGTTTGTTCCCCAAATAAGCATTCTAATGAAATACCAATTTCATTCCTAAGTCTGTGTGTGGCAAATGCAAGTGGACACTTTTTCTTCCAGTTTTCCATGTAAGCATTCTAAGCAGAGACAATGTCATCCCATATATTACATTCTCTATTTTCATACTGAATCACATGATATCTGCTGGAGAGTCTTAAATTTGCCACCTGCTGAGTGCACAGATTCGATACTGGCAACGCGCTTTATAGGCAAAGAAAGTGATAGCAAGTAAACAAAATTCTGAAGCCAAGGGGAATTTATGTTTCACTCCAGAGAATCGGGATTCACCAAAATGGGAGCATTAGGCCTCAGACGACTGCATGTGACACTAGGTTGATAGCTGCTATTCACTGCATGCCTGTCAGAAGAATTCAGTTATATCCCCAACTGGAACATTAGCCAGGCTTTTGCAAAGGAAAACATGAAAGTGGTCCAGCTAAACGGAAAAGGGTTTTAAAAAAACTAGGGAGAAAGATGCCTAAAGCAGCTGACAGGAGACATTTTTACATAAAGGCAATTCCATGAAGATGATGGTATGTGGATAGGCTGCATGGAATGAGCTGGATACTGTCCTGCTCAAGAGGGAATGCATGAAGTTATGAACATTCATTCACTCCTTCAGGTCCCTGAGGAAGGTTTGACGTTATAGTGATTGCCTGCATATCCACAGGCTTGGGTAAGAGGTGGAAATGTCAAAATCTCTGCACAGATATAGAAAAGAAAGAACAAGATCTACTTTCACAAGCATATTTCTAGAGCTGGAACTAGAATCATGAGACACTCAAGTCTTTTCACTCTAACAGCACCACCAAATCAAGGGTACGGAGCAACTGTCAGTTTACTAGGAGATGGTCACTCACACCTTTACATCTTTACCCTGCGTTCCAGGCAAGGTGAGATACTTGCTTCTAAACTCAAATTAACTCTAGCTCTACTGTTAATATTTACTGAGAGTACATGCAGAGCTATTTTCTTCAATTCAGAGGTCTCTGTAACATAACTCTTCAAATCTCCACCTCCGAAATCCACTTGCCATCTGAGGTCCAGTTTTCCTATGACCTCTAGTAGGAACATTTAATTGAGTTTTTCACCCACAATCCTATTTTCAAGGGCAGGCAAAAAATAAATGGCATTAGGGACAATTTATCTTCTACCTGCTATTCAAACTCAAATTGAAGGAAACACTGACTCTAGGCTCTTCTGAAACTCTTATCCTGCCTCAAGGGAATAACATTCCACCAACCAACAACCTACAGTATCTTCCCACTGATAAAGCTATTGAATAACCAAAATCTAACAAGATATTCTGCTTAAGCCTGTACAAAATCCCCTGAAGTAGAAGGACTTCAAGAAGAATATTCTGTTCAGACAACTCCTTTCTTCCAGAGAGGTAAATGGGCAGAGGGAAAAGAGGGGAAAGATCACATGGGCTGTCCATGCATGTCTCTACTTGCCTGCTTTTAGTAGCCTGTATCATGAAGCTGAAACCTTAACAGACAAGACATGATTAGCAAACGCTTTGTGCTCTTAAAGGAGAGTAATTATAGGTATGTGAAAAGAGGAAGAGATCCCTGAGGTACTCTTCCTTGCATGACTCCCATGAGGCAGCAGGGCCATTAAAAATTCCATGATGAAGAGGAAAAACAGCCTGGGAACAGCCAGGAGGCAATACAGCAAATTAATACACCAGCTGTCCCTCGGGAGGACTGCAAGAAAGCAGGAAACTCTCCTCGCTTCACAAAATAAAATTATACCACTAATGATAACAGTCACCACACACACAAAACTGCTTCTAATGATGGGTGTGAAATTCCCAGTGCTGTGCATACACTTTGAATGAAATCTCTTCTTATCACAGACATAAAGCAAGAAAGGTAATCTTAGTAGTGTACATTTATACAGCCTTTCAAATAAGACCTCTCAAGGAACCCTCTACATAGAACCTCCTCCTTGACAGTGAAAAGCTCTTCTTCAACTGCACTCACTATTCCGGCCTTCAGCTCTGCTTAAACAAAGCACTGGGTTACCCGTCTTCCTGATGAACTGCACTTCTAGGTGAACCGCGCCAAAATCCACCACTGAGACAAAGAAAACATTTCCACGGCAGAGAAAAGACTCCAGCTGGTAACGATACTCCATAGGACACATTTGTGATTAAGCCAAGAGAGGTAACTTTGCATATCACGGTGGACATCAGGTTGAAGAAAGTGTATGTCCACAACACCAAGACAGTTTCTTCTCTTATACTTTTTATATCATTCTCAGAGGATTACCTTCCTTACACACATATACCATTCTGACAAATTCCTGAGTAGAGTCTCTCCAAGACGAGGTGCAAGCTGTTAGAAGCTTCCTATAGCACAAACTCCTGCAATTTACTCCATCCATGGTAAAGGAGGAAGATGTTAACTGCAGCAATGACTGAACAGTGCTTACAGAGATCACCGAAACTTCTGTAAGAGAATGGACTACTAATTGGCTTGGCTTTTGAAGTACCCAAAGAACAACTATTGTCAAGAAAACATTTCTGTGAAGGAACAATTTCCTTCTGAGCCCTTGGTAGCATCTTTACATAAAGCAAAGCACCTTACATCAAAGATTTCAATCCCTGCCACAGACACAGGGCTACATAACACATTAATTCTTTCCATATTTCTTTCTCCTATAAAGATTCTTGAGCACATTTCACACTAAAATAGGAACTACTCGTTCAAACTACAGGCACTTAAAAACTCAGCTGCATCTAGGACGGGACAACTTCTCTGCCAACACTCAGTAACAATTCATCGGGGATTACATTTGTCAGGACACCAATCACCTGTTCATTAGAGGAAGGAACCAAGCATATATTCATTGGTTATCCAGAGTACATAGGCAAAACCAAGCTAACATGATCCCTCCAAGTTTAGAAACTCCTTGCCATAATCAGTGGCTTTGAAAGGGCCTTCACCGATCATCACAAAGGTAGTGACTTTGCCCTGTTTGAATTTGAGAGCATGATTTGCCTAGCTCTCCATTCTGGAAGACAAGCTTCTGTACAGCACTAAGTAAAAAAATCTCAGGCACAAGAAAGGTTATCCTAGCTGTAAATAAAGAGATCAATCGATCTTCTTGCTTCACAGGCACAAAACATCCCCAGAGTGGGGCAAAAGCACAGAAAGGAACCAATTTGCTGGTGCACAATCTTCTGAATTCTTTTTATTTTCATCCAGTTGCACATTTAAGAGCTAATTTCTTCCTCCCTCCCCTTTTCTGGCTTTAACACACTGGCTACAGCAGCATGAGGTCATGGTGCAACATCACAAAATTCCCTGCAGAAGCCAGTGGGAGGAGAGGCTTTGCTGGGTGAGTGCCAAGCTTCCATTCAGACACATACAACCTCAGTACATTTTTCATGCTCTATTTGCTAATTAACAAGGGAAAGAAAGCCATGAAGCTGAAAGTCCAGACATTTCTTTCAGATTTGGTCCTTCAAATGAGCACACAAGCAGAACCGTGTCCTGGGCAAGTCTTTGTCTCCTTGCACAAGGAAAGAGCTCAAGGGCACCTTACCTTTAGGTAGTCACCTGCAGCACAAGAACAGGAGTCAGCTACAAGACCAATACTTGAAATTAATTTAGGATTAGTCAGCAGAAGGTACCTGAACAGCATATTAACCCCAACTACGCATACTCAAATATACCTCAGTGTTTGGCCAGACCAGATCCAAATTTCAGCAACAGCGATAGAGAGGCCACATCAAGTCATTAGAGGTCACCTCAGGTTAGTTCTGAATCTGCTCAGGTTTATTTTAAGCACTCAGGATAGCAAAATGCCTCAGCATCTCACCCACATGAGCCTGTCAGCACTTCCCCTCTCATCTTGTTCCAATTTTAATAGGGGGCAACAATACTATGCCCATTTGTACCTATACAACAAACCTGCAACAACTCACTGCACAGCCCAGAACAGATCACATTTATTTCTGTAAGCACAGTATACTCAGCCAGTGTGTCACACGCTGTTTCATACACTCGAAGTGCTTAGTGTATTGAGACTCTCAAATAATCTGCATCGGTATGTTTTATGCTAAGTTTGAACACAGGCCTCCTAGGGAAAAGTGTGTTAACTACCGAGTCCCTGAGTATTGTTCAGGCCACACAGTACTAGTGAAGATAACCACGGCACGGAAGTGAGACAACCCCAACAGAGCAGAGCAAGAGAGTTACCTGGCAGTGCAGTGTGCTGGTGAGCATCTTCGGTGGGAAGCATCAGTAAGCACATCCAGAGAGTACAGAGGAGATAATGGATTGAACTGGAAAGTCAAGAGATTTTATTTAAGCAAAGCAGTAAAAGAAATAGTCTCCAGACATATATTCCCTATAGTTGTTCCAACAGTTTAAGGAGACCTTTCCAACACATCAAGGGCTGAGACTAGGTGAGAACTGACTCTCACTGCAGACAACAGGCGAGTACGTGATGCAACAGCAAACCTCATCACCATCTCCTCAGAACAGCCAGCCTTATAAGCACACTCCTTAAAAATGCTGGTTGATTAAGAGGATACTCAAAGAGCTTTACTGTTGCATGGCATGCACAAAAAGTCTGCCTCCCTTCTGGGAAGCCTCTTGTCTACCTTTACACTGTAGAGAGAAAAGTCACTGTTATGAATGGTACAAGCACAGAACTTCCCACAGAGCAGTTCCAATATTCTCCATGGTAGTATGTATCACTGAAACAGACTGCTAGAAGACTCAGCCCCACCAGGTTCAGTTCACAATGAGCTCCCAATTCATTCCAAAGCAAGCTCCTCCCATTCCCAACACACTTCTCAAGCTTTCTTTGCAAACTTCTTAAAACAAATTTCTGAAACGCTGCGTGGTTAGGCTAAACTTAGATCCTTTGTTAGACATATACTAGATCAATCTTTAAGGTATCAAACCAGTACAAGACAGCTTGCTGTAGAAGACGCAACTACAATTTTTTTAAATGTCAGGACAGAAATGGAATAACTTAGTCAATCAATGCACGAAGCAAACTTTGGTCAATATGCAAACAGAAGATTTAGACTGGTAGTTTCTCTGGGGTACCTGCATTACACCTCCCTTCAGTATCTCCTCTTTATTTATAATTCACACCACAAGCAGGAAATTAATTTTCATCTGCTTTGCAAAGTGCTGTACAATGTCCAGAATGCTTTCTTTATTTTACTAGGATTACTGAGGTATTTTTAAATAAGGACAAATGAATAAACTACAGCTGTAGCAGGACTCACCTAAAAGCCATCAACAAGTCTAGAACTCAGTACTAGGCCATTGCCTTCAACCTTTCTTAGAAAGAAGGGGCACTATGCACCACAAAGCTGCTGCTATCATGGAGCTCCTCCTTAAGCTGCACTGTTAGTTCACTGTCCGTGAAGTTACACTGCAGCTGCACAGTAGGGGGAGAATCACAGTAACCCTCTGCAGCTGATTCAAGTTCATTTAAGAAAAAGTAATTTATTTTGGTCATTTTTAAGCTCATGTAGTTATCTTTCTTATCTTTAGCAACAGAAAAGTGGTATGTGAAACGTTCTCATTAACTGAAAAAACACAATTGCACGAAGGCCTGAAAATTATTTATTACCGTATATATATTTAATCACCTGAAGGGTACAACTGATTTCAATCCTACTGCCCACCAACCAAAAACCAAACTGCCCACCAACCAAAAACCAAACTGCCCACCAACCAAAAACCAACTCACAAAGGAATAGAAGGGAGTGTGTATAGCTAGGAACATTGTTACATGACTGCTCAAATGGAAGATCCCTTTTGCTTTCTGCTATCAAGAACCCAAGCTCTTATAGCTTAAGCAAAAAAGCCTAGCACTGAAGCTACAAAAGACCTACTGGAGAATATAAAAGTGCCTACACAGGAGTTTCAGTTACAAGAATGTCTATTTCTCTTGCTTACCACTTTTTACACTTTCCTGTTATGGCTACTATTTAACCACTTTCAGCTCACCATTTTTTACTCCTTTTCTATTGATGAGACTATCAGGTAGAAGCCTGAGCCAAATAAGGCAAAACAAAGCATTTACAAAGAGAAAAATGTTCTAATTCCTATGGAATTTTGAGAGGCCAAAGCTCCTCCTGTCAAGAGGCATTTTCCCTCCCACTTGATGTCAGAGAGCAAGGCTTACGCTAACCTGAAACAGGGAGATAAACAAAAAGAGTTCCTGAACTATTCAGTTTAAATAGACAACATAATGTCTGAGACAGGTTGTGTTCAAAGCCCAGAAGGCATTAGTTACCAAAATGAGAAGGGACAGGGCTGCCTTACCTCATGTGCACAGGCCACAGTGGGGGGGAAATCAGAAGCCAGCACTTTGTTCTTTCTAGAGAGAAGGAAACCAAAAAAATAAAAAAGGTAGAGCAGAGTCAGCTTACCTGCTTGCGATCTCTCCTCCCCGTGGATGGTAACCAAAAACTGGCAGGAAGCAGAGTCAGAAGGACAGGTGGAAGCAATGCCAAGGAAGAGACGAACACAGAGGGGCAGGGGTGAAGGAGGGTTGAGGGTAAGGAGAGAAGGGGAAGAAAAGAATAAAGATAGAGGAAGAAGGAGAAAGATTAAACATCAGCAGGACTCATTAAAAACACAAATTTCAGATCCAAAGAAGAAAACAAAATACTAACAGGTGGTGAAAGCTGGGCCCACCGCACCACACAGTCAAGAGGTGCCACTCTTACCCATCCACTTCCCAACAAGAATAGCATTAGAGCGATGCCAAAGGACTATGACTATCTCCAGTGCTGACTGCAATTTAAATACACTAATTGGGGAAGGAACAGAACACCAAAGAAAGAAAAAGCAATTTCGCGGCTGCCTTGTCAGCATCATTTCTGTAGTCTGGGTAGGCACCCATAGCATGACTCTACACAAAAACTAACACATAGGACTCCGTCTTCTCATACTGTGCAGAAGATCTGCAGTTATTGCAATGGCACATTATAAGGGATGGGGAAAGAAAAAGCTGCCTGTAACCAAAAGGGCATTTGAGCAGTGTTCATACACTGAGGCAGTCTTATAAACAAAAGGGAAGTCAGCAATTGCAAATAAGAAAATAGAGGAGCCATCATTAGAGAACTGTCTGTCATTCCACAGGTCACTGCATGCTTAAGTTAATACCCAGTTCTTCATTCTCTTCAGTTTCAAGAGGGAAGAGGACTCTATAGTTTTCCCTCCCCTCCCAAAGATCTACACAACAGCTGTTAAGGGCCTTACTCTTTCTGGCGCGGATCACTAACAATATGACCTAGCCTCTCGGTGCCCAGAGTGCTCATGGAGGTCTCCTGAAACACAAAGACAGGTAAAAAGTTGCAGACTCCCACACAGTGAGCAGACGTAGTAGTTTGCTGCTGCCAATATGAACAAATCTTGCACCCCTGGGCCACATCCTTTCCTTCCCAACCCACTGTCAGGTAAACACATTCATTCCCTCTTTTTAGAGCCACAACTGAGCTGATTTAACTAATTAGAACTGCAGAAAATAATTCTATTTTATTTATGGGGCTTTGTTTTTATTATTCTAGTGATGATATCTACTTGCACAAAGGCACACCAAGTACCAGACCAAAGTATGCAGCACAAGGATACAGTTAAGAATGGGAAATGGCTGAGAAGTGCTTATTTCTGGGTTGCCAACATCAGCAGGGCCAGAAACAGGCTGAGAGACAGGGCATCACGCTATCCCACTAACGATGCAATTCACCAAGCACTGGGAGTATGCATGAAGCTTTTGCCCTTTCCGAAAGCAGCAATTCAGCAGCAGAACTTCTAGCAACTAAAGAAATGGTAGTTCTTAGGAGAAAGTCTTTCTCTGGGAACACATTTCTCCCTGCGAGACACTGCCCTGTGTATGGGCTTGACGCTGCCATATGTGTACACACACAGCCTGAAGCAAGCTGCATAGCAGCTACCTCCAAGAAAGGAATATAGTCTGCAATGATGGTCTGAAGATGAGGGTAAAAGGCTTTCACAGGTAAGATTCATCGCAGTTTGTGCCACGTACACAGGCAAAACGCACTCAAAGTTTGGGAGGAGTTGTAGCAGCAGGGGTGAAAGATGGGCTATTTGTTACAGCAGGAAAATTATTAAGTTAAAGTGCCGTAATGTTTAAATTTACGGTTTATTACTGTGTAAATTACAAGCCATACTTTTGGTAATTAGCAGCTCGCTGGCGGGGAGCTCTGAATGAAACTCATTATTTATGATTACATTTAGAGAGAGATGGGGAAGGGGGAGCAGTGACCTCCGCTGCAAATGACAAAGATCCCTTTAAGGTGATGAAGATGAATTAAACAAGTAAATATTATCCTTCTCATTTGGATCATTAGAGGTGCTGCCAATAGGCCCAGCCACTTGCAGGTGGCCTGAGGAATCCGACCTAAAGCCAGTCTCTTGCCAGCTGAGGATTCATATTTTAAATGCTGGTTAAAACTAAGCAAGGTGAATAGAAGAAAGAAGGGGCAAATAAGGATCTTCTGAGTGTGACTGAACAGAAGGATGAAGTCTTACTTGATTAGACTCCAGGCCCCTCAAACGCACCTTGCTAAGAGGCTCCTAAAGACAGTTAGCTCAGAATATATACCAATATTTTCAAAAGCACCAAGCACACCCCGATAAAAGTAAAGCCAAACACAGCCTACACCTTCCTTCTCAGAAACATCTTGTATCAGAGACAATAGCATTTAACACTTCCAAGATCCAGATCCAATCAGGTACACCCATCTTTCTTTTAGACATGTGCCTGCAAAGTTTTGCTTATTCATTTAGAAACAGGACTAACATTTTGTTTGTTGTTTGCCCTATGTGTATAATGTATCATGCATATGTATACGTGTATATGCATAGTGCGTATGTGTATGTATAATGCATATATATGTACATGTAGTCAATTGGTTTGGGTAACTTTTTCTGCATTATTGCATATACCCTTTTATTATTCTGTCTCCCCACTAAAAATGCAACTGCTAAAATCATCTTCCCTTGCTGTTATTCATATGGGTCTCCCTCCCTATCTAAAATTTGGCTGTCCTTCACCTTTGAGTCACCTCTCTGCCCTCGTAGTCTCAGATTATGAGCATGCACAAGTCTCACAGCATCGTCATATTTATCCTGTCATTCACCTTCAGACTTCCTTTCTTACTGCTTTTAGCACCGATCAACTGTTTTCCAACTGCTGCTCCAAACCTGCCTTACAGTTCACTCAGTCACCGAATCAACAGTCAAAGCAGTTAAACAAATCAAACAATACACAAAAAAATGACTGTACAGGGCACCTTTCTGCAGAAAAGAACTCATGTGAATTGCACGTTAGAATAGTACTTCAGGACTGATCAGCACTGAAAAGACAAAATTATTATCTTGCAAAAAGGGAATACCTTGCCAACAAGCCTCCTCCGACCTTTTCGGAGACACCGGGCTGCAGCTCCTGGAAGGCGATTCAGGCGAGCATGAAACCCTGAAAACAAAACCCAGAAAAACTTAGCAATGACTACAGAAGATTCTTCCTGACAAAACCACCAGGAAAAATAATGAGTTCAGTGGTCAAATCAGATCCTCTGTCTCTTGTTTCTCAATCTAAAAGAAGCAGATATGCCTGTTCACT
This sequence comes from Cuculus canorus, assembly GCF_017976375.1. Lineage (NCBI taxonomy): Eukaryota > Metazoa > Chordata > Aves > Cuculiformes > Cuculidae > Cuculus > Cuculus canorus. The sequence continues at coordinate 68,080,130 of NC_071405.1, read as the reverse complement.
CACAGATCATATAAAATCACCATTTATAAAAAATAAAACTCAAGAATGTGGGCAGCTGCTATGAGTATTTTAGTATCTTCTCCAGGAGTAAGGCTATTTTTAATTGGATCACTAGAAAACCAGATTGCTAACACCAGTTTAAATTGCAGCACCTATGAACAGAATCTACTCTTGCCGTCACATCAGAAGTTCTCAAACATATGACAGTCCTTATGGACCTCACCTCTCTGAGCTGGCCGCGAAGGCAAGAGAAATGTGGAATCTGAGAGCTTGTCCAGGCCTGAGTCAATCCGTTCCACTTCAGATCGGTGGTCGGCTCCCCACTTGGGAAGAAGGTTGGGAACAGTGAATCCAGGAACACATTCTCCTTCATAAAACCAATCACTCTGCTCATCATCTCCTAAAGAAATAGCATGGTATTAGCCACAAGTAACAACAACGTGCCCTGTGAGAGTCCCAAAAAATACTATAGGGAGGTGCTTCTGGATGTTAAACAGCTGAAATCTCATTGTGAACTCCTTCCTGAAGAGCCTTGTATTTGTATTCTGTTTCAATGATCTGCAGTAACTACGAGGCCTCACTAAATACTTTATCCAACTTACCAGTCTACAGAATTTCTCTATAGAACAAAGCCCTTGTCAGAGACCTGCCTAGGGCAGCTTTAGCACTGTTACAACTGCAACTGATCAACCTTAGTTCAATGTTGTGTAATGTCTCATGCACAACTCTTTGTCTGAAGTAATTACTGTGACAGAGGTAGAAGCCACACTACAGACTGCCACAGCAGTCATTTCACAACAGAAGACCGGGCTCACGGAGTAAGCAAAAGGAACACACTCACTAACGAGAGTTCCTTAGTTTCCTAAGACAGCGTCTAAGAGGAAAACACACAACTATTAAAAATGGGCACTCTGAGCGTAAGAACTAACCATGCTGTGAGTTTCTTAGTTTCTTAGACCTCAAAGTTTCTTAGACCTATAAACTCTGTGCAAAACTAGAGCAACAGCAACAGAAGTCGTGACCAAAGCCTCCCTAAAGCAAAGTTATTGTAATGAATGCAGTTGCAGTCTAAAACTGAACTGCATGAGATACCATTCATGGTAAATCAGCCTGGCCAGAAATCCCCTGAGAGAAGTAGCATGTGAGCAGCATAGGAAAAAAGCAGGAAGAGGGCAAAGAACCTAGCAGGCAGCCTTTCAGGAGCCCAACTAACAAACATGTCCTTGTAATTGCAAGGTACTTCAACTTGCATTAAAAAATGAACACACCTGACTCAGGGAAAACTCTCATTTGCCTCCATTAAGTCTCGAATCAAGCATCCTCACTGGCTCTCCTGTCCTCACCAAGTTCCACTGTCCCCCACTGAAGTTTACTATGCCTACCCACACATCGTGCCACAAAAAGAAAAAAAGAATACAAAAAAGGAAAAAAAACAACAACTCATCCTAGTAAGAATGCCGCAATCCTGCACATAAAAAAAGAATACAAAAAAACCACCTCCCATCAGCAAAAGGTCGGACACTTCATCTCAAAGTTCTGACATTATTTCTGCAATATGTTGGTTGACTGAGCATGCTTGTGACAAATATATTTTAATATACAAATGTCCCTACCTACCTTATATTAAGTTAATGTTTACAAATTAAATAAATCAAAATAATGTTGTATAGTTTTTCTAAGTGATCATAATTTGCATAAAAATATCCCTACAGTTCTGCCTCTATGAGCATAGTGCACTGTCCCATCTCAACCCACTACTTTCATAAGACAAACTTTAACGATTGGGATCATATGCTAATACCACAGTAACAATCATCATGAGAGATCCCAATGCATTTAACCAAAAAAACCCCAAAATCTTACAATCAAATTATGAACAAGAACCATTCTCTGCTCACAGAAGTGCACTGGCAGCTGGAATTGAAAAGACAACCTATTTAAATGGCATTAGCACAAATATTACATGATAGAACCTCAAAAGAAGGAGGTAAAAAAACACATTCAATTTAAGTACACTGCTGTTTTAAATTTCCTGGTATTCAGTTTGGAATTGTACTAGAAAGATGTTTCTAAGATTATGATACCTAACAAAAATAAAAAAGTTTTCTGCTCTCTCCATCTCACTGATGGAGAGCTCTTGTTTATTATTTACTTTATGAGTTGAAATTGTCTAAGAAAAGGAAAGAGAGATATTATTTAAACTGAAAGTGCAACAACATTTTTTTAACCCTTTTAAGCATAACTGTAAGCTGAAATATGTTGGCCAGAAAGCTATTATAGTGCAAACTGTTTGAACAAATAGAGGCCTGATAACTAGAATGTCAAATCTCTTTTAGTACCTAGAAAGGGAAGGCTGTAGTTGGATTTTACTAATTAAGTAGTGTATTCTACATGGTCTAGTATACTGGGTATCCTACTTCTAGTAGCAGCCAAAAGTTAATGTCTAAAACAAGGTATAAAGCACACAGACAAGTATACATATACTTATCCCATCTACATTAATCTTGCCTCAGGTGATGAAGTAAAAATTCAACACTTCAGTCACCACCCTGCAAGTACTCACTAATTTCAGCTCCCCCTGGAACACTCATCACTAAAAAGAAGGGATAAAAGATTTAACTTTTCTGTTGCTTTTGAAGGATGAGATGCTGGAAACAGTTACTTTTCAGCAAAGGTCAAAGCCGATACTTGAAAACTCTACTCTTAGAGAAAGTATTATAGCCACCTAAGAACACAAGAGATCGACCCTACAGCCTAGCATATCATCAGAAAATGCATAAAGCATACACGCTATCACTGTGCGGCCTCACACACAGATACCAGGGTCAGTAGCAAGCTAGTGGAAGCAGCATTTCCTAGTGAGTGACTGATACTGCTTCCTTTAGCACTCATATTCCCAGAAGAGATTTCATCCAAATCTTAGCTTGTGAAATGTGACAGAATCAGAGTACACACCAGCAGAAGCTGTGCGGAATCACAGGTCTCTAGGGTCACATTCCACCTGCTCCAAAGATAACAGTCCTGAGTGCCTATGTGCTTACTGCAATGTCTCTCACACTTGCTTCTGCCTTATCCCCCATAAACTGGGCACAGTGCTGTCACTGATAAATAAACCCAGATTACGCTCCACACTCAAAACTCCTAAGAAACTATTTCTACAACAGACATTGAAAGTATTAGGTTCTACTAACGCGCACAAGAGCAAGGCAGCAATGGGTATTTAAAGAAATCAATCACAAATTGCTGTCTTCTTCTCAGAACAGTCTGTTAGGTGACTTGTCAGTATTAACCAGTTTTTTTTTTAACATTATCTCTTCTTGCCCATAAAGAAAACGGCTAACAGATTCAGGCCCCGATGGTATGTAGACAAAATTAAAACACTTATAGAAACAAACCGTAAGAGCTGCTCTTTTGTTATGGAGAGCTCTAAAACTCCTCTTGTATTTTCTGTGCTTTTCCATAATAGCTTCTTATATTTCCAGTGTGATGGATCTGATATACAAAGTATTTCACCAGGGAGAATGTACTGTTAAGAAAATCATACTTTTGTAGCCCTCAGCTCATGTATCAACTTCTAGCCCCTCACAGTCACCGGCCTTTCTCCCACACCTCCCTCTCTGTCCCTCATCAAACATCGATCTTCCTTTGGGTTTGTAAAGAAAGTAATAGAAATTCCCAAGCAACACAGGAGGAAAATTACAGGACAATTGTTACCTTGGCGGCCCTCATCATTGGTAAACAGGCCAGTATCACTGCTGCTGCATACACTGCTGGTTTCACTGGAACAAAAAACCAAAAAAACTCACTGTTACAATTGCAGCAGACACAAACCAAAACCACACCTTATTACATTTTACTAGCTTCTCCGAGCCCAGAAATACCTTACACATCTCACAGAAATTGCATTTCAGACACATGGCTGGCTCTAGTATGGGACATGATTGCCTCCTGTTGAAACCTCGCACTGCTGCATTACTTGAAAAACAGCAGAATCCTGTATCTAGTCTAGTTCTAAGTTATCAAAAAGTAATTAATACAATGGCTTTTGCCTCAGGTACTAGAGTTAATAACCTAACTATGACACTGTCTGGAATACTTACTAGGCAATGAAGTGCAGTTAAAAAACTCTGTCCTTAGGTCACTTAACAGCTACTGAAAACCCCCTTATATTTCAGACTCCTTTTTTCCAAAAATGTTATACAGGTACATAACCCCCCCTTCAATCTTTAGCAATTTTATTTTATTTGGAGAGAAGAGCAGCTGGCACATTTGCAACTCTTCAGCTGAATACTTTAACACAGCATGACTTGCTGCTGCTGAATGCAACCTTGTTAAAGCACGCTTTGCATTTGCTGAAGCAGTTACAGGAGACTTAATTCTTGAACCAAAGAATTAAACTAGAAATTAATGTGTAGACAGCCATTAATTGACTGTAAAGCTGGATGAATATTTGTAGCAGAAATACATGGTTAGGCCAGTCCCCAGTATCTGATGGCTTTACTGCTGATATTAAATCAAATCAACCCTTGGACACTTCAAGCAGTACTTCCTTTGATTTAGCTGAGAGATAGCAGAACAACTAGAAACTATTTACTGCCCAGCCCCTTAGCACTAAGGCCTTAGATGCCAGCGTCAGGTATAACTCGGCATTAGAATCCAACTCCAGTCAGGGCACGCTGTAAGAAAGCATCTCTAGGTCTCTCTTTTCCAGCAAAATTATATCATAATAGACAGCAGTAACAAGTGGATACCCCTTGATTCAAAAGCCTGAAGGATGAGGGGCCACAAGATGTGTCACCCAAAAGAACTGCAGGCACATAATAAAACCCCATTCTGTGAGCATATCATTGGTCTTAGAATACGCACTCTAATGTACAGCCAAATTGACTCATCGTGCTGAGTATCTACAAACTCCCCATCTTCATCATTGTATAAAGGCTGTTTAAACTTAACGGATAAGCTGTGTGTACTTCATTCCCAAATTTTAGCTTGCAAGTTAATACCAAATTGATCCATTACAAAGTTTCGCCATCCAAACTCCCTCCCACATAAACACCATAGCACTTAGGCCAATGACAGAGAACCACAAGTCTTTTGTTTCATTCCCAGCTCTCTTACCAACTCACTGCATGACCCCGGTCAAATCTCTTAGCATGTCTGCTTTCCCTTTTGAAAGCCTGGATTAATAGTCCTCACAAGCAGCAGATGTGAGGACTGAGTGACTGCTTCATAAGGGTTTTAGCATCCTCAGAGGAAAAGTCTGAGATCATATTAACAGTACTTAAGGCATCCTGCTGTAGTGAGAGCTCTTTAGTTCCTTATAGCTACACATTACTGCCAGTGCTTTACTGGAATGAACTTTCACAGATCTTACCCTCTTCACCACCCCTTTTACACTTCAGGTCTAAACACAAACCAGACTCCTACACCAGCCTTTCTGCAGGTCCAGTAAGCACTGATTAATGACCTCCACTTGCAAAGGAGGCTACTTACCTTAACCATGAAATAATGAATGCTATTGATCCGACAAGCTACTGCTATAGAGTGTTATTGATCACCCAATCTTTCGTTAAAATGGTCCTCATTTAGCAATTTCACTGTCGCAAACACCTGAAGCAAGGCACACTTATAATTAAATAGTTTGGGGGAGTTAAAGTGAGAGGTGATGGACAGAGATCTCAGGTTTCCTCCATTTATTCTTTCGCCTGAGCTATTGTTTGTGTCAGGAGGGATATTGATTTTCTATAAAAATAAGAAAACAAGAGGCACCGAGGGGCTGCAGAAGGTCAGGCTGGGCTAGAGAAGGAGGGGAAGCTGAACACTCTGTCTTTGTCACTTGCCTTCCAAGAGAGAGGAATTTTTTCTTTACAGAGATTGGCCTCCAACTCATTAGCTTAGCTGGGTTCTTGACTGCCACTGCAGGCTGTCATCGAAACGGCTCCCTTCCAAAGGGCAAAGCGACTGTACTGCACACTGAGGATGAGCACTGCGCACACTCCCAGGCCAGAATACTGTTCTGGTTTTGGCTGGAGTAGGCTTAAATTCTCCTCATAGTAGCTCTATAATGCTATGTTTTGGATTTGTGACCAAAACAGCGTTGATAATACAGTGATGTTTTAGTTATCACTGAACAGTGCTTGAACAGTGCCATGGCTCTCTCTGTTTCTTACCGTCCCACCAGCGAGCAGACTAATAGTTCACAAGAAGTTGAGAGGGGACACAGCCAGGTCAGCAGACCCCAGCTGACCACAAGGATATCCCACACCACATAACATCATGCTTAGCAATAAAAGCTGGCGGAAAGAAAGAGGAAGGGGGGACATTTGGAGTTAGAGCACTTGCCTTTCCAAGTAACTGTTAAAACCTGCTTTCCTGGAAATGGTGATACATCTGCTTGCCAATGGGAAGTAGTGAATTAATTCCTTGTTTTGCGATGCTTGCACATGCAGCTTCTACTTTAACTATTAAACCAACTTTATCTCAACCCAAAAGTTTTCTCACTCTCCTGTTTCTCTCTCAAATCCCACTGTGAGGGAGTGAGTGTGTGGCTGTGTAGGGCTTAGCTGCCTATGCAACACAACAAACACATCAGCATCAAGCCAGTGAAGTCACACCACAGGGGCGAGTCAGTGCAATTTCCAGTTTTAAAAAGTCACGTTAAGAGAGTACTTGAGAGTAGATTAGACAAACTGCACATCTCTCACTAGTAATCTCATCATTCAAAGTGATTTTTCAGACAGCTCTTGTACTGTGGTTTGTTTTGTCCTGAAGTCAAACCCAAACCAATCTGGAAGTACTCAGCTTAGAACAGCAAGAGAAGGAACTTTAGCACTCAATATATAATCTGCCTTTGCTTTATTATGGCTGCAGAGAATCTCAAAGCATTAAGGGACAGAATGGCATTTTACTTCTAACAGTCTTAGCAGTTAATGGTCGCTTTTAGACAAATATACAAATGGCTACTTAAACTAAGACCACTTGTTTCCTCTGTCCTTTCCACTACAATCTACACATCAGGATTTGAGTCATGTCATCACCTGATTTAGAACCATCAGTGTTCCCTGATCATGTTGCTGCACATCCTTCCTCCTCTCAATTTGTGTTCACCTTTTGCCGCGTTCGGCAAACAATTTCAAAGATTTCATTTCACGCACACTTTGAATCACACCACTGCAGCACATCTTCCTCCAAGAAAAGACTGGGGGAAGTGCCACATGCAAAAAAACCTACCTCCTTGTTAAGGGTCCGTTATCTAGAGCTTTCTCAGTGAATGGGAGTTTATCTACTGAATACAGTAGATTTGGATCTGACTTAGGATAAGGAGCCTTCTATAAAGCAAAGAAAATGCTGGATATTTTAGCATTTACAGAGATTCATTCCTACGTAACAAAGAAAAGCAAGTGTCAGTGGACTGGAGGAAAAAGAAGGTGGAAAAAAAAATCAGTTCTGAATCTACAACTTAGTTTCTTAAAAAAACTTAATTTTTTTGACACTCCCCACTGTTACATGAGTAAACAGTAGTGGAACCAATTCAGTATGAGCGAGTTTCATATATCACCACCACATCACCACAGACTGCTTCCAAATTCCACAAGCTGCATCAGTCCCTTTCCCTCCCATCAGCTTGCAATGACAACAGTATCATCTGCTCCCCTAGGCATCTAATTTTCTTCTCCCTTCCTCAGGATATGTCCTTGTTATACATCTGTGCAAAGCACTTCTCTTGCTAGAGCAGAGTGAGAGTGACGTAAGCACAGCCAGTTTCATTCTGCTGTTAGCAGCAAAGTGCTATATTTAGAACAGCAGAGACCAAAGCATAACCCTTCGCTGCCACGAGGGATACTCTGCAGTGAAGAGGGTTGTATGTATTTCTCCCCCCAACTTTGACCCTCGTGAGTCATTGCACAGATGACACATATGGTGTTGGAGAGGTCAAATATTCCAATCCCCAGCTTCCCAAATAGAATCCCAAGGATTTGGCAGCAGATGGTAAATGTCATTTGATCCAGACACTTGCACAATAATTAGTTTGAGAGCAAGGGACAACTGAGACAGAACAAAGTGATCTCCCAGCATGGTCCTGAAGTAACAGACAAAGCTGTTTATTTACTCTTTCAAAGGCTGGCACAAACAAAGGCTGGCTGAAAGCCTGCTGGTTTAAGTTCAAGTTTGACATGATGGAACAGGCTCTGACTGGTGGAAAAAAACCCTCAAGGAACACTGTCCATCTCTGCCACATCAAGTAAGGGTACCTCTCAGTCCATCACCACAGACATGCAACATTCAGGGGCTACTCAGCACATTCCCTTCCCTGGGCTACCTGGAAATAGCTCTGAAAAGATAAAAAGTGCTTTTAACAATTAGTAGCAAAGGCCCACTTTGCACCAACTTCTTAAGCAACCAATAGACACTTTTTAAGGAAAATAAAATGACCACTTTTTTGCTACTTCCACCCTGTAACGGTTACATACAAACCACACCAATTCAGTGAAAAAGCAATAGTAGTCCCCTGGATCAGGACAGTGAGGGCATATTACAACCTTCGCTTTCACAGTCTCCCAGAAAATACAACTGAGAAGTTTGCACTTCCAGCTATTGTCCACAAAGCCCTCAAAAGACAAGTGCCACTTGTCCACTCTGACAAACTGCAGGAGCTAGACATCCAGAACACTTAAACAAACTTTAATATATGAGGAATTATACTCTCCAAATCCACTGTCCTCTGTCTGATAGCACCTATTACAGTGTATGCTTGAGGAAAGACTATGAGAACTTGACAAATACAGACCAAACATTTCCTCTGTATATTCCTCCAGCTTCCAGCAGTCAGCAGTTTAAGGACTTCCTGTGCCGGATCTTCCATCTGGGCTGTAATGCTTAACAGCCCCTGAAAAAAATCTATGGATGCATTTAACTTTTTGACCTCCAAAACATCCCACAGCAGAGTTCCAAACCTCATGTTTTACAAAAAGAATAGTAATTTTTTGGTTTCAAATGTTTCCTCGATGTCTTCTGCTTCTCCCACAATGACAATTAGCAAATAAACAACCCTATACAGTTTTTTATGCCACTAAGAAATCTCCTCTATTTAATTCTCAGCAGTTGTTTCTTGTCTAACCTGAAAAATCTCTTCATACCGAAGTAGTTTTATAACCCCGAACCTTCTACAGAAAGAATAATTCACACTCAAGGGAAGCACCTCCTAAGAGTGGCACACGAACAAATTCAGACCATCACATTTACACTTCTCATTTTCATCTCTTATATGAGATTTTGCCACAAATTCATCAAAGTTCTCCAAAACTGGACACAAAGATATGCCAGATTCTACTGTTTACACAGGCTTATCCTGTAAATACTAATTCAGTTTCCCCCAATTTCATCATTTTGCTACATTTTCCCCAAAGCTAGCCTTTCAGGACCTTATTCCGCACCCAGAGTGGAGATGCAGAACTGCAGACAAGATGTTTTGACTAAGGTTCACACAGTACCTGCACAGAGGGCTAGCAGTCATGACAGCAGGGAGATCTGAACCGTTTTCTATTACTACTCATGGAAAACAAGAAACTGACATCAATTCGCATCAATCACACAACACAAGTGCCCAGGGCCCATACATTCCAAACCTCAGGCCACAAGCATGACACTTTGTAGCTGGAAGGCCACAGACATTTCAGAGGATTCCTTGTGTAACAGAAACCAGAAACATATCAGCTTGCCAACTTTTCAAGGAAGTGTTTTGGGTCATCAATACAGCACTGACACGAAAGACTTGGAAAAAATCTACGGTTTAGAAGTAGCTGAGATATTTCTCCTCTTCAAAGAGTGCACAGCACTGAATCATTTTGGTAAGAAAAGCAAGAAATGGGATTTACAAGCAGCTGCAAGCAAGGCGGCCATCTGACTAGCACAGGGAAGAAACTAATCTCACCATTCTGACATGTTTTCATCTGAGCCCTGTTTCTGTTCATCAGCTTCACACTCCATCCGCTCCTTCCTTCCCCCTTTGCTGAGGAAGGGCCTGTTCTCTCCTGATTCACAAAGGCCATGACTGGATGATGGCCAAGGAGCATTTTCTTTCCAACGTGAAAGACGTTGTTTCTTGGCTGACTTGAACCTGCAGCCCCTCTCACAGTTCCACTCTGACACCCTGAGCTTTTGCTGGAGACTGGCAGCCACCTCTGATGTCACACGTTTGACTTTCCGACGGCGCCTGAGAGGTCGACAAGGTGCATTCTCTGTAAAAGAGTCTGACTCATGCCATGCGTGTTGCTTGCTCCTCAGAGTGGCACTAAGCGCTGGGTGTCGTTTGACCACTGCCATGTCATCAGAGTCACTGAAATTGGCTGTCAGCACCTCACGGCAATCCTTAACAGCTTCGTCCAAGCTTGACTCTGAGGCCTCGCTGTAACAGCGGGCATGCTCTGCCTGATGCGCGAAGTCTGAGCGTCGTTTACGACCCCGTCTTTTGCGAAGCTGACGCCGCTGCAGCCGCGGGCTCAGGGCCATCTCTTCCCACAGCTCATCGAGCTTGTTTTGTTCTGAAGTCTGCTCCAAGGCTGAGGCCAAGTCATGCACTAGTTCATCCATCGGCAACGCCTACTAAAAATGAAAATAAACAATAAGCACCAGATATAAATGCTGCTACCAACACATCACTAGACTACAGTATGCTACAGCCTTTGTAACATTAACCACGTTACACACTTACTTTGGAGTAGCCTGGGAAAACCCAATGCAGGACAACTGTTGCTTCTTGGGCTAAAGCTCACTCCTTCCTTCTGCAAGGGTTAAATCCCTCTTCTAACCATGGCAGCAGAGAGCTCACTGCTGCAGCAGTTGAGTCAAGCGCGGTGTCTGAAAAGGCCTTAAGGCTGCATCTTTTGCGTCGAAGCAACATGCTCTATTGTGCATCTTAAGGGCATGACAGCCTGCAGCTAGTTTGCTACCTGGTGTCGGTAAGCCCCAGAGAAGGATTAGCCCTCTCAGCAAACAGATCGAGCCTTCCAAAAAGTAGACAAGCAGCAAAGCTGAGAGTAAAACAGACGGTAAACAGAGAGTCTGCGAGCCAACATCACTTCAACAACAAAACAAGCGCGCGGGACCCTGCGCTCCTCAGAACAGCGTGAACGAGACTGAGCCCCAACTCCTACTGCTAAGACAGTCCCACCCCTTCCGCCTCAGGGCCGCCAAAGTCCTGTCCAAACCCCTCTCCCCACCCGCGCCTCGGAGACGTGGGATCTCTCTCCCCTCTCCTACCGGGCTCAGAGACGCGCACCCCACCCGTCCCCGGCACCTGCCGCCGCAGGCCGAGCGCCCTACCGACCCCTCCTCGCCCTCCCCCGACGAGAAGCCGCCGCTGTAGCACACAGCCCACCCGCCCGGCCTCCCGCCTCGGCCGCGGCCCCACTCACCGGGCAGCGCCCCGCCAGCCCCTCCCCGGCGGCGCTTCCGGCCTCCCCGGGCCACTTCCTCCTCGCCCGCCCCGCCTGGGGGCGGGTCTGGGGGCGGTGGCGGCGGGGAGCGGGGGTTGGCCCGGCCGGGAGGCTGCTGTGGCGCCGGATCGGCCTCAGGGCCCCTCTCCGCGCCGCTGCTGGAGCCCTTGCGGCGCGGTTATCTGCCCGCGGGGCGGCCCCGCCCGGTAGTGGCGTCGGTGTTATAGACCACAGAACGGTTGGGGTTGGAAGGGACCTTAAAGATCATACAGTTCCCACCCCCCGCCATGGGGACAGGGACACCTCGCGCTCCATCAGGCGGCTCAGAGCCCCATTGTTATAAACACACTCCGGAAACTTAAGATTCCGAGAGCATAAAGTATCTCTTTATTTTGTGGAGTAAAGTCAGCAAAGCAAGGGACGCAGCGCGGGGCGCAGCCGGGGCCACGCTCCCCGCCCCTCGTTATACATTCCGCCAAAACGGTTCCATTGGGGCGAAAGCAGTGAGCGATGGGGCCCGTCCGCCCCCCTCAGGGCTGCCCGGCGGGAAGGGGAAGGGGAAGGGGAAGGGGAAAGGGGAAGGGAAAGGGAAAGGGAAAGGGGAAAGGGGAAGGGAAAGGGAAAGGGGAAAGGGAAAGGGAAAGGGAAAGGGAAAGGGAAAGGGAAAGGGAAAGGGAAAGGGAAAGGGAAAGGGAAAGGGAAAGGGAAAGGGAAAGGGAAAGGGGGCGAGCAGCGCCCGCGGGTGCAGCACTGCCCCTCTGCTGAACCCCTCACCACAGACAAGCTGGAGCTACCAAAGAAGGACTAAAACTCGGGTACCAAAATACATTTGGATCTCCACCTCCCCCGCCCAAGCCAAAAATGCTGAATACCCTGTTTATTACACCATCCAAACTGGCCTTGAACACTTCCAGGGAGGGGGTGTCCACAGCTTCCCTGGGTAACCTGTGCCAGTGCCTCACCACTGCCATGGTGGAGAAATTCTTCCTTATATCAAGCCTAAATCTGCCCCTCTCCAGTTTGTACCCGTTCCCCCTCGTCCAATCACCACAACCCTTTATGAACAGCCCCTCTCCAGCTTTCTTGTGGGTCTCTTTCAGGTACTGGAAGGTAGCTATAAGATCTCCTCTGAGCCTTCTCTTCTCCAGGTTGAACAACCCCAACTCTCTCAGGCTGTCATTGTAGGGAAGGTGCTCCAGCTCTCTGATCTTCTTTGTAGCCCTCCTCTGGACCCATTCCAACAGCTCCATATCTCTCTTATGTTGAGGATTCCAGAACTGGACACAGTATTCCAGCCAAGGTCTCACAAGAGAGAAACAGAGTGGCAGAATCCCCTCCCTCCCTGCTGGCCACGCTTCTTCTGATGCAGCCCTGGACACGGTTGGTTTCTGGGCTGCGAGCACGTGTTGCCGGCTCATGTCGAGCCTCTCATGGACCAGCACCCCAAGTCCTTCTCTGCAGGGCTGCTCTCCATCACATCATCCCCCATCCTGTGCTGATATCGGGGATTGCCCCAACCCAGGTGTAGGACCTTACACCTGGCCTTTCTGAACCTCATGAGGTTCTCACAGCCCCACTTCTCTAGCCTGTCCAGGTCCCTCTGGATGACATCCCGTCCTTCCGGTGTGGCAACTACACCACTCAGCTTGGTGTCATCTGCAAACCTGCTGAGAGTGCAGTCAATCTCACTGTCAATATCATTGATGAAGATATTAACTCTTATGTGTGTGTGTGTGTGTGTGTGTGTGTGTATTTTAATATGCAACCAATAAACTCGGTACTCAAACTATTGTTTGTGTATATCAGGATGGAAATTAAGTTAAATCTCTCTGTGTTGTTCCTCTCTCCATAAGCTTTGCACCACTGTCATCAAGTTACACATCACCAACAACCATTAGAGTAAAGCCAGGTGTGACCCTGCCACTGCCCAGTTTTGCTTAGTATTCCCTTTTATTTCTCATCTTTCATGTTTTGTTTTGTTTTAACTCAAGTGGCTGCATTCATATTCAAGCCCATACTGATTCATTTTTCAAGTTAACATTTTACAAGGCACTGTATCAAAAGGCTCTGCCAAAGTCTGGATACATTATGTTCGTGGCATTCTCTTCACTAATTTTGTAAACTCAATCAGAGAAAGTAATCAGGTTTGTCTGGCGTGATTTGTTCTCTATAAATATACGCTGCTGCTTATTGGTCATAGATCTCTTATCTTTTGTATTTTCAGATATTTTTTCTGCCTCTATTTATTCAATCATGTTACCAGGAGAAGAAGTTAGTCTGGAAGGGTGATAATTGACAAGATCACTGCCTCCTCCCAGTTCTCCCCGTAAAAGACTGGTAGGAGCTTGCTGTTCCTCAGTCCTCTGGCACACTCTCTAATTTGTCAAGATACTTCAAAAAAAACCCAAATCCTTGACTTTGCCATTGATTCTCACACCCCTATAGGATAGTTGTCGTTTTGCTTCACCAAGCCCTCTACATGCCTTTTCTCTAACTAGTCTGTTATGTCCGTCTGAGCTGTCACATTAACATTTTCATTACCTTTTAGTTCTCTGGGAAATTTCCTTGGAAACAAAATACTAAAAGAAAAAAAATTGTCATTAGATAGATATTTTTATCCCATTTCCAATTGCTGCCTTCATTTAAGTTACTTAATCCACACCAATTTGTCTGTAAAATTCTGTCTTTTTGTCTTTTTAACCCTTTCTCTGGCAGTAAGTAACTCTGCTTGCCTGCAGTATTTTGTTTTCCCTGCCAGTTTCCTATTTCCAGTACAGGGGTTTTCTTTTTACTCTCAGATCTGAGAGCCAATCCCTCCTAAAATCTAATCCTGTTTCACCGCTACAATCCTTTTTCATGCTTCAGGATATAAAACAGCTACAAAATGTCTGGGTTAAGAGAAAAACTCCCCTGATGGGAAGGTTATTCTGTAAACATCCACTTCAGAGCTTCTTACCCCTTCATTTCTAGCACTCGGTACTGGCTGCCGTTCCAGGCAGGATGACAAACCAGACAAACAATTGTGTATAAGAAATCCTGTTTTCAGATGTCCTGGGGAGATGGCAGCAAATGCCCACTCTAATTTATCTTCTTTTCCCTTCATTTTCCAACTAGTTCTCTGCTGTTTCTGTTGGTCAACAAACTGTTTCACAACTGGTATAAATTGTACTTCACTCATTCAATTTTTTTTGCCATTTTCAACACTTCTACCCAAATTTCAGGAGCTGTTGTCAGCAGTTTGGCCTGAGTAAAGATGACAGACAGGTGCAGGGGTTGATTTTCTGGGAGTCGTAAAGGGCAAAAGCAAAGCACAGGGTGAAACTGCTTTTGCAATTTTGAGAGTCACAGGAACTAAAAGGGGAGAGCAAAGCGACATTGATGCGTACAGGAAAAAAAGCAGAAAACTGGGTACAGGAGTTGGAGAAATATAATGGGGCAGTTGAGGTAGTCTGGTTTTGAGCAGTTTATGGTATTTCTGTCCTTTCTTACAAGGTTCACTCTGACATGGTCTGGTGAGCATAAATTTTGAATCCTTGCCTGCATTCGATTTCATCCCATGACCCTGGCAAATTATTTACTCTCTGCAGTTTGCAGGTTCCTTGTGTGGGCAATGGGAACCGGCCCATCTTTTCAGCACTAGTTTTGCTCATGGAATGCTCTAGGGAGGATAAAATGTTTAGCACGCTTATCCCAGCTGGTTTGATAACCCATCACTGGGCTTTATACGTAACAGGCTTCTTTTCCCTGCCCAGGGGCTGCAGACATCAGTGCTGAACTGTTGCTAGGCCTGGAGACAAGCAAGGAGATGTTAGTGGTGAGGGACATCTCTGAAGTGAGGAGGAGAGGATGTTTGGCTGGATGCTTGCAGCATGTCGTGGCGGCACCTTTCCCCAGGTCCCTGTCTGGTGGTCAACAGGAGAGCTCCGGCTCGGTAGGACGGGGAGAGCAGAGGGGTCGTTGCTCTACCCTAGCAAGTGCTTTGCCTGGTCCCACGGTGCTTCTCAGCAAAACCTTCCAGGGGTTAAAAGGGAAAAAAAAAAGAGAGACAGAAAGGGGACAAGAGACAAAGGGAGGAATAAAGTCAAAAAATGTGCCGTGAAGCTTCTTGCAGCAAAACGCGGAGAAAGTCATTTCCAACTTCTTTCATCTCAGAGATGAAGCCACTAAATAAAAGGGCAGCGCAGAACACAAGGGCTTTTAATCTGTCTCATCTCCTTCATAATAACTGCAAATTTTCCCTGGGCTCCTGGGAGTGAGCCTCTTTCCTCTGTCTTTGCCTTATCTCCCCCCTCCATATTTCACAGCCGGCTCGGCTCCCCTCACTCGGCTGCCCCCGGCCTGGTCTCCGAAAGGCCTGTGGGAGCCACCAGCTCCCGGGGCCTCATTGTTCCCGGCTTGGGAGGAAGCTCAGGGAGGGAATTGAAGGCAAGTCAAAGGGAAACGGCATCATCGCTGCTTCATTAATGGGAACCTTTCAGCAGAAAACATATCAGAGCGAGGTCTTTTCAGAGGCAGTAATTAGCAATTTGGAGCCTTCCCCCCTCAGGAGATGCAGCTGCGATCTAACAAGTGGGAGCCGTGCTCGCCTCCTTTTACGCTTCATATTTATTGTTTTTCATTTTCTCCATCTTCCTCCCATTGTCCAGCCTCCTCCTCGCTGCCAGATAAGGGCCCTTTATTAATCGCTCCCTTTTAATTCTTCATTAATGATAATAACTTTCTCTGGCGCGCGGAGAGGAGTTAATCTTTCCTGGGTATTGAGAAAGGACAGGGCTGAAAGGGAGGGAGTGAAGAAGTGCATGGTGGACAAGGCTGTACCGCTGCGTTTCCCCCGGCCTCGCCACCCGGAAGGGGTTTCTTTGGCTGTCAAGCTGTCAGTTGCCCGTTGGAAAGCCTCCAGGCTGAGAGTTTGGTCAAGCCGTGTGGGTTATTCCCTGGCTCAGAGATACGGTCCTTACCAGACACAGGTACTGAGCTGGAGGGCGAGACTTTCTCTGCATGCCTTTGCACAAAAAAGCCCAATGTCTTAGTATGACTAACAGGCTGTGTCTACTCATCTCATAAGAATGCTCCCTCCAACATCTTCAAAGCCCTGTTTCCAAATTGCCAACACTGTCCAAGGTTAAACAGCACCTAAATGTGGAAAGAAATGGTATCTGGAAAGCTCTGCACATAACATCTTCCCTGGTGCCTACCCCGAGCATCTGTCGCAGTCTGCCTTGGATTGCTCCCATCTGAAAGTGTGTGTCCGCCAACATGGACATTTAGGAAAGGTGGCTGCCGCCAGGCTGGCTCAGCATGGGCAGCCCCACCACAAAACTGGATGAAGATTGCAGGGAATGGGGGGAAGCTGTCCCACAGGGAAGGCTGTGGCTGCATGCGTGAGGGCTACTATCGGTGAATACCAGCCCCAAGAACATGACTAGGGAGGACAGTGCCTCAATACCCAACTCGCTTACAGAACTTAGCTTCTCTTCTTAGTGTTGCGTACCACTGGTTTCATGAGAACTCCTGCTAGTAAAGGCCATGCAACCAATCTTGCCTTCTAGCGGTAGCCTCAGCCCTTTCTGCATAGCTGGGTGTGATGCTATGCCATTAAAAATATTTTACTACTACCAAATATGAGGAAAAAAGGGATGGATGCTACTGTCACCAGGTTAGGTGGCTCCACAACCTCACTGAGGAGTGGCAGCATTGAGAGATGCTGAGGGAAGGGAACAAATGGCATAAGGAGAACCCAGGAACTTCACTGCAGGAACTCAAGCTCGTCAGTCAATGGCAGAGACAGCCCTGTGGCCTTCTCTCATATGGTGGTCCCATCCCAGCTTCGCACTCCATGTTATTCCATGGATGTTGCCAAAGAAGCCAGCCACAGTTCAAACTGTTGAATCTCGTGGCCCTGGAAGCCCAAGTCCCATATGCCTACCTGTGACAGAAGTCACCACAACACCATTAATATCATTGTGTGTTGATCTGAGGCAGTTGTCTCGCAGAACTGAGAACGGGGGGAGAAATCAAGCTGCTGAGGGAGTCAGGGCAGGAGCGGGAAGAGGGAAAAAAATTAAATTTGCCGTTTTCATTTGCTCTTTCTTCAATGCCTTTTGCAAGGCAGATATCCTGTCTGCATTCTTTTACAGATCGTGGCAGTAGATGTTTTTTTCTCTACACTCAATGCTCTTTCTTGGCCCATCATCAGGACTCTTTCTAATGGTTGTGGAGCAGAGAGGGCCAGTTTATTTCTGGCTACTGTTCTACAAGAATCAGTTGGTGTTTCCTTAATATGCTATTCGCAAGTGTCCTTGAAGGTGGAGTGAAACTCAAGCCTACATTTACGTTCCTCTGAGTAAACTGCTGCCAGCATCTTTGGTATTCATTTTATGTGGACTTTAGAGGATTCTTGATGGTCCAAATAATCAGGGATGACCTGTATTTTAGTGTCCTGTGACAGACCTGTGCTTAATTTCCAGTATACTGTGGGGAAATGTCTAAAAGTATTTTCTAACTATGAACTTAAAGTAATATAGAAATTGGGGCTGGCCTGCCTGTAAATGTTGCATTACAATCTCCCAGTGGGTCAAGCTAATCCCTTATATGTGAGTTGGGCTTTAGGCCTTATTGTTCGCCTACAGCATCTCTACATGAGGCCAAAAGAATTCACTTCAACATAGCAAATGGAAAAGGTTTTCACACTTAACAGCAATAAATGGATTTTGTATTTTAAAACATCCATCTTTTCCTTAGACTCAGTAAATCAGGTCTCTAGTCTAACACTGCTCCTCCGCACTGGCAGGCCACCAGGGTCTATCAAATCACCTCTTCCATCTTTGCTGCCCTACTAGTCATAGAGGTGCTCTGCACCTTCTGGGACTGCTGCCTGCCTTCATACATCTGGACAAACTCTGAATGGTGGAGACAGAGGGAGCTGAAGTGAGGGGAGCCAGAAGGTTTGTGGAACTCGGTGAATAGGAGAGCCACTGTCCTTCCAGTATTGTGTGCTGCACACCGAATAGAGATGCAGATTCTAGCTCAGTCAGGATTCACG
Source organism: Cuculus canorus (assembly GCF_017976375.1). Taxonomy (NCBI): domain Eukaryota; kingdom Metazoa; phylum Chordata; class Aves; order Cuculiformes; family Cuculidae; genus Cuculus; species Cuculus canorus. The sequence goes on along the minus strand of NC_071405.1, from coordinate 68,061,653 downwards.
GAGACTTTGTGGCTGCTAGCAGTCAGCTGAGCAATGATCATGTGCAGCATACATGGTCAGGACTTGTGACAAGGTGCCACTCCTGCTGGTATGGCCAAGTCAAACTCCTTATTGCTATGGAGAGGACACTGTGAATATAGGCGTGAGGCAACATAAACCATATTTCCTTGGGAAAGAAATTTAAAAAATTAAGATCAATCAGTTTTACATGGATTCCTCCACGGAAAAGACATTTAAATATGGTAAGCAGGATGCTAATAATGCTGTAACTTGGAAGCAAGAACTAAATAAAAAGAAAAACTGACTGCAAGCATGGCAGGAACTGAAGAACCACTAAACAAATTACAGGAATCCCCTTAGTCTTGCAACTGGAAGCCTGGTCATGAAACTACTCATCTCTAGTCTAATATTTTTTGTTTGATAATTTGTCTTATTTGGCAATAGATCAAGGACTTCTGTAGGACTGGAATGGTCTAGATTCTTACTATAGTACCTGTCCACACTTCATTGCTGGCCACATTAATGGCCTCTAAGCCACCCAGAGGGGCAATCGGCAGGCTCCCAGCCAGCCTCAGGGAGCCAGCAAAGACTCCAGAGGATAGTTTCATGTTCTGAAAATAAATATATTCATCCCGGCAGCAGAGAGCTAGCAGTCACACCAGTGATGCTGGGGAGGGCTGGAACATCGTGGATGTTAATGCTGAGTGGCAGGAACTGAGTACTAGCTTGCCCTCAGCAAGAACTAGAGGTATTTCAAAAGCTGGAAGCCTCAAAGCAAGCCAGCATAGCCAAATGTGGGGATCACCCCCAAGGACTAATAAGGGGAGACCTTATTACTCTCTACAACTACCTGAAAGGAGGTTGTGGAGAGGAGGGAGCTGGGCTCTTCTCCCACGTGACAGGGGACAGGACAAGAGGGAATGGCCTGAAGCTCCGCCAGGGGAGGTTCAGGTTGGATATCAGAAAAAAATTCTTCACAGAAAGAGTCATTGGGCACTGGAACAGCTGCCCAGGGAGGGGGTCGAGTCGCCTTCCCTGGAGGTGTTTAAGGAACGGGTGGATGAAGTGCTGAGGGACATGGTTTAGGGGGTGTTAGGAATGGTTGGACTCGGTGATCCAATGGGTCCTTTCCAACCTTGTGATTCTGTGACTGGTGAAGCTTCAAGGAGGCTGAAATTATGCCCTTTACAGGTGTAATGGTTGCAGGTTTTGATTCCTGAAAGTCTCTGTGGAGTCTCTTGCTCTTCTCCTGCTGTCCCTGTATCTTGCACTGATCTGCCTGTTGCAACGAGTTCAGCTGGTACGCAGGAGAGCAGCGGGGCTTATGTAGGGCTGCAGGGCATCTCACAAGTCTGCATAAAGTAGGCAAGCAGGGGTTGCCAGAAGGCTTTGTTGGGTGCATTGTCGTTCCTCATTTGAGAGGAAGGTGAAGGTGCTCTACCCAGTGGGTGTGTGAACCAGGCTGGGTGTTTCACGCAGGGGCACGCTCGCTGGAGTGGCTCTGCAGGCTGGAGGGCTGGGCTGGGCCAGATGGCTTATTTTTAAACATGGCACTATTATGCATGCAGGATCTATAAACGTGTAGCTTTGGAAAGCAACCCAGAGGACAGCAGTCACAAGTGTTACTGAAACACAGCTACATGCAACAGCAGCCAGATCCCTGCCTCAGGCTGCACGTAACCTCCTCCTGCCCTCCAGACACACCTGCAGATAGGGCTCTCCTCCATTAACCCCATGTACTTGCTGATTCCTCCTGCCACTGCCTTCTTCCTACACAGCCTATTTGCCTGGTCCTTGCCTCTTCTTGCTCAGGACCCAAGGAGATCTGCTGCAGGCTCTTGCCCAGTGAGCAGTTCCTGCTTGATGCCTTACCTGGCCTTCGCCTGCTGGGTGCTGTGGCCTTCCACGGCCGCTCCCAGCCCTGCACCCCGGCACCCCGTCCTCCTACACCATGCTGTGGTCAGGGGGGAGCCTGCGGTGCTGACATTGCCAGGGCTTTCGGAGGGTTGAGAGCGCTTCATGGAAAGGAAGAAGGCAGCAGTGTGGATCTGCAGGGAGGGGGAGGGGAGTAGCCTGACAATCCCCTTCGAATTATAAACATATCCTCTTTAAATACATTTCTAAGGATAACATTTGTATTACTGCGTCCTGTGGCTGCTGATAGGGCCCTGCTTATCGCCTCGGTCTCTTCTCCTTTCTCTGGGCCCTGCTGGGAAAGGTCCCTATCTGGAGCCGAGCTGGCAATCCTCCGCCAGGCAATTGTTTCAGTCCAGGGGAAAAATTAATTTCTGCCTATCGTTAATTGAGAGAATTGTGTGGAGAGCTGGGAGGGGGGCTGGAGGGGGGAGTGGGGGATGGAGTGGGGGAGAGAGAGATCGTGTTATTAACAGTGTCCCTTTCATAACCAAATACCCTGATTTCCATCAGCGAGATGAGAGGCTCATTACAGCAAGAAGGCGATTAGAGAACTTGGAGGAGCTATCAGGCTAAGCAGGAGAGTGGCAGGGAATTCGGGAGGGACTCCCAGCAGAAGAGCAGCCACACCAACCAACCACTCCCTCTCACCCTCACTGCCATCTCCTCCACTCCTCCTCACCCTGTCAGCCCCAGTGACCTCCTGCCCACATCTGAGGAGAAAGCAATGAAGACGTTCCGAAGATCAGCAGTTTTAGTGGCTGGAGAGAAGCTTTATGTGGTCGCAGACCCTGCACACTCATAACCAAAAGCCCACTGGTGTTGTTCAGCTCCCCAAGGCCCAAGTGACAGCTCACCTTAAACGCCTTTCCCCAACAGCCAAATAAGAAGATGCACAAAAGCGGCAGCCTTCCTCCCAGCTATGTGGAGAAGTCATGCATGGACATTCAGAGTGTCTTTTAGAAGCCGATTCCTCAACAAGTGGCTAAAAACTAGGACCCTGACTGTGTCACTCACTCACAGAAATTACATACAAGTAGAATCAAACTACCCCAGACTGTATTCTGATCCAGCTTTTGCACCACTCTTTCCATGCATGTTGTCTTCTGCAGTATTTCCCCTATTTTAGAGATATTTCTGCTGTGATACAGCCCACCAGCCCCCAAGCCATCTCATGCACCATGTGTATGTCTTCATGAATTTGCTGTCCTTCAGCTCACAATCACTCCCCTGACAAATAGCTACAGAATCCCCTTGATTTCTGACATTGCTAGAAATAACTTTCTCCCCCTTCGGGAAGGTAAGCAGCCTTGAAAATTCATCCAGCCTGCATAAACCTAGGGGATGGGACTAGGATAAAAAGTTGAACTTCTTCCCCCTTGCATGTGAATGATGCAATAAAAAAAATCACTTTAATTTTCCTTCTTTTTTCAATATAAACCTTTGCATCCCAGACAAATTTGTGGCAGACAGGAAGATAATGAAGATTCTACTAAATTAGAGTAATCTATCTAACCATTACTCCCATACTTAATATTAGTTAATGCTCTAGTTAATAGGATTTTTTTGTTGTTAGTCTATTGCCAATGTTGTACTTAAGACTGTCAAAAATCCTGTTCTGAAATGACAAAGGGGTCTTTGGCAAGGTCTGTAATGGAAAGAAAAACTGCAACAGAGAAATCAAAGTGTCAGCTGAGCAGCCACAGATTGAAAAAAATTATGGGGACTGAACTTTCCTCTTCCTTTGATGAAAGCCATTCCTCTGGGCTCGGGCTGAGAGGCAGACTGTCTCACGCTAGAGACTGCAGGAAACCCAGTCCAGCATGGCACTTGCAATAAATTGATGTGAAAACAGAAATACTTCTAGAAGGTAAATGGGCTATTTCTCATCTAGATCATGCAAGAAAACGTGAAGGCAGACAGAAGTGCTCACTGTCACAGTGTACAGAGTTCTGCATAAAGTAGCACAACCAGCCTCTCCTAACTCCTGCCCCAGGCAGATCTCATACCTCTTCTTATCCTAATCACATCTATCCATGACTGTATGCTGATCTCCGGTAATCTCCAGCTCCTCTGGGATATCCAAAGAGAAGCAGACCCCCCCCACATAAGGCAAGGCCTTCCATTTTAGCACCAAGTTTCATTGCGGACAAGCAGAGAACATGTCCAAGAATATATGGCCTCTTGGAAAGCCAGCTGGAGGGTAGAGTGGTCACCAAGTTCCATTCAATTCTTAGCAATTTCTCTTCATTCACTTATCCCCACGGGACAGTTACTGGCAAAGAGCAAACTGTTAACAGACAGTTAAGAGTAGGCCCAGAGCCAGACCTAGAAATCTTTGAAGCCAGAATGATTTGTGAGAGTCTGTGTATTTAGCCTTTCCTTTTTAACAAAGCGTTCATGGCTTAGCTGATTTCATGTGCCTATCACCAGTAAAAGGGAAATGGAGAAGAATTCTTCTCATAAATAGCTTGAGTGTTGAAATTCTGGGTTACTCATATCATCTTCTTCTAAAGATGCTGAGGACTTAGCCTTGAATTTCTAGTATCACCAGTCCAATAACAAATAAAGCGAAGGATCCTGTATTATTAGGTAGCTCTGTTCTAATACAATTGATAATAAGATCAAGCTTCTTGCCAGCCCCTCAGCTAATCTGACCTCTGGCCAGAAGGGTTCTGGAGATAAAATACAATACCATGACGGGCAGCCTGACCTAGGGACTAAGCACTCAGTCCTGGGCAGTTGGACACAAGTGCCTTCTCACCAACTCTTAAACAGATGAGATTCCACAGAGGTACTCTAAGCTAGTAGCCTCTGGCTTCGGATACACAGCCTGAGCTATTGTTCTACATTCACATAACCAATGTTGCCTTCAACTGGAGAAGCCTGGGCCTCGCATCTCAAACCGAAAAATTATCAGGCATTTGCAAAAGCCTCCACTACTAGTTTTTTTTCTTCCTCAGACAGTATACTGCCACCAACTTTGCAAGGCTGCAACAATGAGGTCTGAGGAAGAGCTTGTATGGCTGCTTCTCATTCTCTTTCCTCTCTCTCTCTCTGTAGCCCGTCAGGAAGTAGAAAAAGGGAGAGCCTACATGCTTGGCCTCCTGCTAAATCCATCCCAACTGGTGGCTCTGAAGTGTCAACTATAATGACTAGAATAGAATGAGACTGGGAAAGGGGGTAACTGGAAAATGTAAAAGGAACAGAAAGAGGAGGTATTTGGGGCAAAAAAGAGCCCAGTAGTGACAGTGAACTAAGGATGGTGACTGCGATAGCTCAAGAAGATGGATGGGAGGGAGAAGAGAGGATTACAGCTCCTCCAGCAGGGGAAAGCACCAAAAAAAGAGAAAAAGAAAAGACTGAACTTAAATATTACAGTGATATAAGACCTTCATAATAACTTCATTAAATGGATCAGTGAGAAAACAACACAGAAGTTGACAGTGCACGAAGAGAGAGAGAAAAAAAGCAAACTAACAGAGGGAGGATGGGAAAACAAGCAAGAGAGTGCATACCATTTCAATGCTACTGAGCTAAAATGACCAATGTTCCTATTTATTATTACCTTCTTGGCCATCACCCTGTATCTAACTTCTCTTTGCCTCTATGCGTTTGGTCTGTCTGTATGGGATTCGAAAGGAACAGCATGATTATTTTGACCACAGGTTCTCTATTACTGTGAGTTACTTTAGATCCTATAACGAGTCATCTATAAAAAGAGAGCATAACTGAACCATGCCAAAGCACGTGGGAGCATTTCAGCAAGTAACAAGAAACCTCACTCACAAATAGCCATTCATGTTGAAACCCTTCCTGATGCTCACACTGCTTGGGCACTGTTGAGTCATGTAAAGAACCCAACAGTGGTTAGATGGAGCCTTTGGAGAGAATGGGATGAGGGTGAACATGCTGAAAATCAGGTCATGGGTCAACTCCAAGATGCTCTGATGATCTCTGGTGGCCCAGGGACTCCCAGGGCAAGGCAAGCTGAGACAGATCCTATGCTGGCATAGGGAGCACGTACCTCCCAGCCTCTTTCCATCAGATTTGCACAGATAAAAAGGTGAGGAGATTAGCCAGACTCACAGAGTAAAAGTGAGAACGACCCCTGTACAGAGAGGGACAGGCCAACAAACTAAGCTGCAATCAGAGAACATAAGAGAATTGCAGGAGAAAGAGTTTGAAAAACAGAAACGTGACTAAAAAGAGAGGAAAGTAAAGATGAATGAGACAGAGAGAAATGGAGACAGGCTGTGTTCAGAGGAAGGAGCATAGGGAGAGAAAGGAGGGGGCAAAGTCCGAGGCATTCAGCAAGTTCAGAACAATCTCTATTCTCTACAGCGCTTTCTGTTTAAAAAAATAAAAAAGGAATGATGGAGAAGGGGAGAGAGTCAGACAAGTTTAATGATGTGTGTTCAAAGCTCAGATTGGAAAAATGACAGAGAAAAGCAGCCTGTTTCGGCTCTAATAAATTGTTCTTTGCTGTAAGAGACGCCTTTCGCAGCATTAATACAGGGCCCTAATACACGGGTCAGGGTTAAGTAATTTTCTCCGGCAACTTAAGCGAATAATGAAGCTGGCAGCGGCTAGTGGCGCAGTGGGAGAGATGGCCCGGGCCGCCGGCACTTTGTCTTCATTTATTATGCCAGCTCTCATGATTTGGGTACTGGCTGCAGCGACGGGAAGCCTCCGCCGAGGAGATATCGCTTCATTTCGGCAAGGTAATGAAAGCTGGTATGGGGGGAGGATAAACCAATTTGCTGGCTGACATGGGAAGGAGTGATTTGCAGACCTGAGTAAGGGAGGGGGGCAACCAAGCGAGAGGAAGCACAAGGCTAAACCTAGGGGGGGTGATCAAGGCCCTTCCTTGAGATAATGGCACTGTGGGCTTGTGGGGAAGGCGACAGAGCTGGACCGAGCAGGAGGGGATGGTGGGGCTGGAGCGCAGCACATGTCAGGGACTGAGCGTTAGGGGAGCAGGGAAGAGCCGCTAGGAATAATAGTGTTGGCGAGAGAGGCTGGTGGAGAAGGAAGCAGCAGGAGCAGGTCCAAGGGCTGTTGGAAGCAGTTGGTGAAGTAAAGTCCAAGTAGAAGAACATGAAACGGTGGGATGATGGAAGATGAGAAGAGAACAGCCACGTAGGGAAGGCAGGCGCACAAGGAGCAGGGTGAAAGGGAGAGCAACAGATGTTGCTTGGCACTGTGGGAAAGAGAGGCCCTAATGAGCCACTTGTCTAAGGCATAGAGACTGAGAAATTGCAGTTCTGGAGCCCCTGAAGTTCATCCCTACTGAGCCCATCACTCTTCTCATGAGGAAAAACTCCAGATGCCTGCAACCCTGCAGCCACATCCTTTCCAGGAGAAGAGGGAGCTTCTGTCTCCTGCACTTCATCCCCACCACATGGGCATAGGCAATCTATCGCCAAGACTACTTCTTCAAAGCAAATTAGCGATGACCAGTTTTGGGGCTTAACTCCCAAAATGTGAGCGTCACTCTGACCAGCCTGGGTATACCATTTGCATGCTCACAATCCCTTTACCACTGCATTGCTGCCCCCTCTTCTCAGCCTGTGAGGATATATGCCATCTTTGTCCTTGTTTTAAAATCCCTGCATCACTCAGAGCAGATCCCCACCTCTTCCAAAATCCACGCTCCCTATTCTTGAACAGTGAGTGGAATGGAGGCAACAGAGCCCTGGCAGAGTCAAGTCTTGGACTCTTACACTTTCCTTCCCTCCCCCTCCTCTCGATGTGGGTTAAGGATTTCCAATAAGGACCAAGTGTTGGAGGCTTAACACTGCAGTCTCTGGAGAAGCAGGCCAATTTCACACTAATCTTCCCCATGAAGGGAGAGAGCATCGGAAGCAAGAATTACATCAAAGAGAAGTTAATGCTGAGAAGCAGACGACAAAAAGGAGCTGCTTTCAGTTTCAAATGAATACACACAGCTGGATTAAGAGATCAGGCAGCTCAAAGCCTGTATCACAAGCTTTGGTACCCAGGATTTAGCCAGCAGGGAAGACTTCTGATCTGGGGGCCCTTTTGAAAGGAGAGGAGGGTCTTTACAGAGCACTGCAGAGCCAGGTAGAAGGCAGGGAGGCTGATGTCTTGGTCTGGCCTCTGCTGACCTCTTCTAATAAGTTTCATGACAGACTTGGATAATGAGAGAGGTTTGCATAGTCTACATATCTCCCGAAGCCTTTTGGTTAGCGGGCAGCTAAGCTGTCACTTCCACCTGTCCCACACAGCCCTGCACAGCCCCCTGTCCCTTTGGTCTAAGGCAGTGCCATTGGATGGGGAATAGCTCTCCAGGCCCTGAAATGCAGGCAGTGCTTTTCCTCATGCCAGGAGGTATGTTCAGCTGCAAATGCTACTACCAAAGACAGCTGAGCTCCCTGTAATATAAAACACACCCTCCGGAGGAAGGGAGAGCAGAGGGTGACTGCAGTAATGTGTCTGTTGTCCCATTTTAAGTGGTGCTGAAGTGAGTCTCGGGGCGCTCCCCCCGCTGGGAGGCTGACAGGTGTAAATCCCGCGATGAATGAAGGCACCGAGCCCTATAAAGCTGGTGTCTCTCCACGCATCTCCGCTCTGATTGACTTGTCGGCTCTCTAAGGCTGACTCTATCAGCTCCTCGCTGCCTCCAATTCCAGGTGTGATTTAGTTTGGAGATGAGAGGTGACAGTTAACATTGGTACTCGTCAGTGTAGATCAGACACAGTCACGCTGTCTTCTCCTGGCTCACTCCCTTGCCTCCTCCCCCGTGCTCCCCACCCCTCTGGTATCTCCCACTCCTATCTGTTGCGCTCACTCTCCCTGTCTATCCTCTTCCAGTCCCACTGTTTACCACCATATCCTTTTGACCCCTGACACCATTGCCAGAGCTCATCCTCAGTAAATTCTTCCCTTTCTCTTGTCTTGTCTTTTCTATTCCAGAGTAACAGACTCCTAATGCCCTCTTCAAGGAAACTTCTTTAATGAAAAGACCAGGAACAGCTGTTTTGTCTTGCCCTTTCCAGTCCCCTGTAAAACCAAGCAAGCAGTATTTCACAAATACTCTATTTGCCAGATTTTATGTATTTGTCCATTGACGGGCTAATCATTTGTGTTGAATTCTCTCAACTGTATTTGCTGTTTGGAATTCACCAAACAGTTTTCAGGAATTAATCTGGCCTTAAAGACAGAAGAAAAGAGGGATTTTGCACTTGGTGAGTGAGATTACAACTGAATTGTTTGGTGTGGAAGAGCTCTTTGTAGTTCATAGGCTGTAATATCCTAAAACAGCCCTGCAACCACGGTCTCTGACACAAATGCTCAGATTTCACATCTGGAACTCCTCCCTAATTTAACACTTTCAGTTCTCCAAACATTTCCTGCCAATGCCCACTAACACTTGTGGAAAAGGAACACAAGGAAAAGAAATCCCACTTTTTATTAGAGCTAATAGTTGCAAAAAAATCTTGTATGTATTCCCACAGCTCTTTTCAACCCAAGTAACTTTATGCTTTATGTCACTCACGGTCTCCCATTTGCAAATAACTTTCAGTTTCAGTTCCTAGTACTTTATAAGTGTCAGGATTTCTTCAAACCACACTAAAAAAAGGCTGCTTAAGATGTGACTCAGTAGGCAATGCATTGGTTAGGTTCACCTTTCAGTTCCCAGTTCCCACCACTTTCATTTTCAATAACTTATGTAGCTGATTCCCTTTTCCTCTTTTCCTGGGGGTGGTCACCCATCACAGAATCACAGAATCACCAGGTTGGAAAGGACCCACTGGATCATCGAGTCCAACCATTCCTAACAGTCCCTAAACCATGTCCCTAAGCACTTCATCCACCCTTTCCTTAAACACCTCCAGGGAAGGCGACTCGACCCCCTCCCTGGGCATCATCACAGTCTTCACTGTACCAGAGAGTTTGCTTATAAATTTACAGATTAATTAAGCTGGAAGAGAGTGAATGTGCATTTTAGAATGGGCTGAGAATCCAAAAAGATCTTGAAAAATTGGAGAAAAATGTCTGGAAGAAAGAAGGCACCATGCCATCCAGCGTGGAATAACACGAGCAGGTGGAACTGTTCAACTAAACAGGAGGTGAGAGACTTGCAGAGCCACATTGCCTCAGCCCAGGACATATCATGTTGCACTTTGAAGTGGTAAAGGAGATGGGCTAAAGCTCCTTTAGCGTGCTCCCTCTCCTGTACATCTGAGCTTGAATAATAACTGCCCAATCGTGGGTCTGGAGAAGAATCTGGTAGGTAGCAGCACTATAGAAATGGATGTGGGGAGAAACAGTGGGTCATAGGCTGAAGACATTTCCCCATGACAAGCTGTTGTGAAAAGGCAAACAATGTACTGGGCTCTAAAAACAAGAGAAGAGCCTACAAGGCACAGGAACTAATCCTTGTGCTCTCCTTAGTGTTAATAAGGCCTCAGCTGGACTTCTTGGCCCTTCATCGTTCTTCTCTGGACACTGAAGTTCAAGGAAAAACATGGATGAGTCAGAAAGACTCAGGGAAGATAAGAATTATTTGAGATCTAGAAAGCTTGGCATGCAGGGAAAAGGCTGTAACTGAGTTTTAGTCTAGAGAGGAAAAAAACCCCAAACCTGAGGAGAAATGATGGCAGCCCTCAAATACATAGCAGGCTGCTTTGAAGAGTGGGAGAAATTGTAGCTTTAAACCCCGGAAAGAGAAATTGAGAAAGCTTAGAGAACTTTTTAGCTGTGTGTGTAGTAAAGTCTTGAAATAATTTGATTAGAGAGGTTGTGGTAGCATCATAATTTATCTTAACCAAGTTAGGTAAACATTTGCAAGGAATGAGGTATCTTTGGGCTGGATTAGATGAATTTTCAGCATTCGTCCCTGCTGTATTTTCCCTGAATCTGCAAATATATTGATGGCACTACTGACATGACAGGGACTACCCATAACACATTGTCCTTCCGGAAATAAACACCTGCTGAAAATCTGCAGTGGAGCTGCACTAGCATGTGAATAAGAGGGATTGATCAAGTCCTGTCTGTGCTTCACAGCACAGCTATGACAAGCAGAGAGAAGTACCACTATACAGGTACCATGACATTACCTAGAATCTGAAGGAGTGTATCCTTTTCTCTGCAAGAGAAAGGCCAAAATGCAGAACTTGGAGACTGAAGATTGTCTCCTGCAGATATTGCTGAGTTCTGTGATTCCTTCTAAGTTTAGGTATTTTAATGATAAATTAAGTTCTGAGCCTTTGAGCTTCAATGAGGTGTGGCAGTAGTTCTGTTCAGGGCTAGTGGGAAAGACAATGCTTAGAATACACTTATCCTTTAATTCAGACTACATGAATAATATTTACTCTAGTTCATTCCGTGATATTTTTCCTCTGGCTTCCCTTAGAGTCATGCCACTGTGGAAACAGTAATGATATGAGAAGGTACTAACGTTGTTTAGTTCCTTCTTGTTTAGTCTGTTTTGGATTGGTTCCATTTGGTTTATTTCAGGTAGCTTTTGATCTCTGACACCTATATATAACCATTCATTCTCAGCAGCCAGGAGACACCATGAACAAGATATATCCCTGGCCTGTGGATCACCAAGAAGTTCTGTCTCTTTCTCTGAGAGAGGAACAGAGAAACTCTGACTTACCTATCCACCCCGTAAGTATGAAGGGCTGTCATTCCCTGTCGTGTCAAACAACACTACCCAAAAGCTCAAAGCGACACTAGGTACAGCTGTCCGCATCACCATGCTCCAACTACAAAAGTTCAGGGGAAGATCTTAGTGATGGAGCACATCTGCCAGTCTCATGAACTTCCCTGTGACACACCGATGACAGCCACTGTTAGAGCATGGATGTCAAACTAGATGAACCACTTGCCTTCCCTACAGGGGGGAGGAGGGGTACAGTACTGCATGTTCTTCTTCACCTTCCCACACATAGCCCCGGATCCTAAAAAAAAACTTCAGGCCCATTTATAGTAAGAGATACCTGTGCTATCTGTAGCTCACTAAGACAGTTTGAGTCATTGAAAATACAGGAACTGGAAATGCTCCCATGTATATCCCTGGAAAGAGGAGCTCTCAGTCCTAGCCAAGGGAACAACTTGATCAAGTGGCTTCCAGTTACGAGAAGAGCAAAACAGAAATTCAAGTTTAAGTGATGAAGTCTTAGGAAGGCACTAACAGAACCCATGGGAAAACTTGTATATGCTGAAGTTACCCAAGTCAGATCAGAGACAGAAACAGTTGTCTCTGAAACATTCCCACAGATCTTCTCAGTTCTTGCCCCAAAGCTCAGCAGTGCTGGAGCCTGACCATACTCATGACTACACTTGCTGCCAAGACATTTCTCAACTTCACCTTAGCCTCTCCAGCCCTTGTCTGCCAGTCAGCATTCTAATTTTCCCATTGTCAGAATCTAAATTATTTATTTCATTTATATGGCTCTATGACAGCTGTCCCCCTGTTCCATCCAAAATCCTCTTCTCCAGGATAAAGATACATACCTCTCAATCGATCTTCATCTGCTTTTTCCTCATTCTTTGGTTTTCTGAAGATCCCATCTCTACCTTCAGTCAGAAAGGGGACGTTTGTGGTGTATTTGGAAGACTATTTACCCAGGCAGCCTCAAGTAGTCCATTAAAGACTCCAGACACGGAAACTGCAGAGGCAAATAGGTACTGTCAATGCAGAGCGCTGGATGAATGAGCCTGACAACTTCTCTGTCAAATCACCCCCAGCAGAGCACACATACATCTCATTTTTTAATGTCTGAAAGCACTCTTACCTGTGTTGTCAATGTTGGGATGCAGCAGTGGAGGGAAATTGCAACATTTTAAGGTGGTCAAAAGCCTCTCTAAACAGAGGGCTGCTTCCTGATCCCGGGAGAGATCCCTCCAGCTTTCCAAATGCCCTTTCTTGCTCTCTGGAGGCCAGAGGTTTGGTTTGGGGAACTGACTGGGCTTTACACCACTTCATTTCTCTCCAGAACGGAAAACCTCTGCCTCCCATAACCCCACTCTCATCTTGTGTCCATCCGCTCCCCCTCCCGGCTCCAGCACCTCCCTCCCCACCTCCAGCCCGGGTGACGATCCATGAAAGCCCCCAGCAGTATGTCACTGGAGTGATAATTACATCCCCAGCTCGCATCATGCCGCCTGCTGCTGACCTCTCACCCCTCCTCTCTTTTAATCACCCCCTGGCATCAGTCACTCTGACAGGGCAGCGGCACGGGCCACGTGACCTGTCAGCCCACGGACATGACTTATAGGGCCCGGCCGGTGGACAAAGGGAAGGGAGATAGGCAGCATAAATCTCCAGGGTGAATAAAAGAGAGTGATGGGGCACTGTGCCGAGGCCTGCGTTAGCAGATTCTCGGCCTCTTGTTATTCAGCCCAGAGTTATGGTGATGAGGAAGTGGCCAAGAGTGACACGCGCTGGTCCCAATCAACCTTGCGAAACCTGCAGAGCCCTGGACGAGCCTTAATGTCACGCGTGGCTGGAGAGCCCCAACGAAGCGGGCTAAGGCCAGGGGAGCGGCCAGAGCACCCAGAAGCTTCTGGCCTGCTAAAGCTTCAGCTGTCAGAGCAGGGAACGAAGTAACGGGACAGGAACACGGACAGGAGAACCCAGGGTTGTGCCTCCTCCTCTCAACTGAGCACAGCTGCAGCAGGATTTGCACACCAGAGCACACACCACTGGCTCGGGGCACAGGTTTCTCCCCAGATAGCACATTCCTCCAGCTCCCCACCAAGCCTCTGCTCACCCACAGGTTCCTCTGCCATATATCTCCTTTCCACCTGCTCCCGTGCACTCACCTGTTGCTTGGTAGGATGAAATCATTGGTCCATCAATCAGTTGCTGCCATCATAAAGGTACAGGACTCTTGGGGGTTCCACCAAGGAAGAGTTTCACATTGCTCCTCTGATGGGATAGAATTGCTGTTCTTGGTATTGCAGAGACCGTCTACTTCTGTACACAGCACAGGAGGGAGTATGGTCCACTAACGCCTGCTGTGATGAACGCTGCACTGGACAGAGGCACCAGAAGGACCCATCTGGATCATCAACTCTGTCCAGTCACCAGCCAGAGTCCTTACAGGTCATCCTGTCCCCCTCATCCATATATTTCTCAAGAGGGAAAGTCGCAAAGGAGAACTGATGTCCCCGGTAGCTCTGTAATTCACCTAATACCACACCTTCAGAGAAGCCCAGGAGCTTTAACCCAGAAGGTGTAGGAAAGAAAAGGAAGGCCAGAGATGAAGGCTGGGGGCAGTTTTGAAGGAGGAGAAATTAGGGAGAGGGAAACACCTGGGAGGAATACAGGGAAATTTTAAGTACATTTTCTTCCATTTGTTTGAAAACTGATACCCCATCATTTTTAAGAAACACTAATTTCTAAAACAAGAGGCATGTAGGGGCAATGATGAGTGAAGGTTTCCTTGTGCCATTCCCTGGGCCGGGGTCTGCTCTTCTGTGCCATGGTGTCCCCACTCATGTCCCAGCTGAGGGGCCCCCACAGGGCTGTATAACCCTTACAACTCAGTGCTGCTTCCAGTTAAATGAGAGGGAGAGGCACTGAGATTGACTCTTGGACCAAGGAGAGGGCTCAGCACGGTCACAGCAGCATCCCATGAGTATCCTGGACCCTCCTCCACCGCGAGCGCCCACCGCTGCTGCCCTCCTCGGTTTTCCCATCCCTGCCTGCAGCCCCTGAGGCCACTGCACAGCACAAGGCGGAGGGGCTGCCTCCCACACAGAAGCAGCTTTATCTACGCAAAACTCTTCAGCCCTGGATGTGAGACTGAATAGCACCCCACGCTTTCCTCTCCATCCTTCCCAAAGACCTCCTGTCCACTGCCAGCTTCCCTCTGGGCGGAGGGGGAAGCTCCACAGCCCTGTGCCTCCTCACCAGCTGGGTCTTAGCCTCTGACACACAGCTCCTTACCCTCCTCCCCCCCATCTGCCTTTTAACGATGATGGAAGCTGCTGTCAGCATGCAGCGACAGTAATAAACACTCTTCTTAATAACACAGGGTGTCCCTCTTATTAAAATGAATAGACTTTGGTGGTGAAGCCGGGCTGCCTGCCTTGCAGCCTGGTGGAGACAGCCACCCTCAAGCAGAGTAGTTTATCTGCTGTAATTACAACAGCAGCTTCGGCTCCAGGACGTTCCTGGTTACGGCACCGTACTGTACCCTCCAGGCAGAGGTACCTACCGATACACCAAAATGCAGGCATATAATTGCCTGCATTCCTGCAAAAAAATGTATAGTAATCTCTGGGATGCACGAACACAGTAGAGTAGGGTTAAATGTATGCACAATCAGGCTTTTAGGAATCCTAACCCCACTGAAACTAGCGGCGGCAGCAGCTGGTGACACTCCTTCTGCCTCTCTCATGCATAACAGGTATGTTAACACATGCATTTTAACACACCACACTGAAGGAGGTAGGGGAAGGCGAGTGCTTGGTGTGTGGGTGAGAATCCCCTCCTCCACCAGCTCACAAAGTATCTGCTCAGTTTTTCCTGTTCCCTGGTCGATAAGAGGTCACAGGATAAATGTATTTCAGGTTTTACATACCAGTACAACATGTTGAAAAGAGCTGATGTGGCATCCCTCATATCCACTCTTTCTGGGGTTTGGATCTCAGTTAATGTATCGGTTTCTCCCTCATGGGGAAGGTATCCATTTCTCAAGCACAAAATTCAGAGGATCTCTATATCCCAAGCACTGACTGTCTTTCACCCTGCGTGCAGTGGCCAAACACCAAGTTAGGGATCCATGAGACAGGGTAGGAAACCATCTGACGTGGTGCTTGCCAGTGGCTCTTCTGCAGGTATGTTTGGACTGGCTATTATGCAGTAGCCTCTATGTACCCTTCCTGGCCTGAGAAAACAGAGTATCCCCTCTGCTGATCTGCCTCTGCCGATCTTGTTTATTTTCTCAGCATTTACTGAGCTGTCTGGATCTGCAAGTGTACCCAGCACTGACCAGAGGCTACATGTATGTGGAAGAAAAGCAGCACTGGAGAGCACTTTCCTCCTTTGGAGCTTCCTCAAACAGAGATTATCCAAGAGGAAAAAAAGCCTATCAGAAAGAGAAATGACAGTAGTACATCCCAACATCCACTCTGCTGCCATCTCAAAGCAGTTCTCTGGGCTGCAGAGACCCAGCAAGACCAAATCTGGTCCACTGCATCTCACCTTTCCAGGAGTAAGCACAGAGAAGCTGTTGCGTGATTTCTCTGTACCTTCAATTTTCTGCATTGCTGTCATCACCAGGCCCCAAACAACTCACTCTCTCACAGGATTCCAGCATTCAGGAACACCGAACTCCATCTCACCTTGCAGCGACCCTCACCGAGGAGCCCACAGCAGACAGCAAATGTAGCAGCAGGCGATTTAGCAAATTTAGTAATGGGGTAGCATTAAAAAAAAATTGATTCATGTGCAGCCAGGAGAAGCCGTTGGCAGGACCTCCCCAGGAAGAACCAGACTGAGGTGTGTCTTCCTTTATTATCTGAGAGAGGCTGGCATCTGTAAGCTCTCCCTAGAAAATATTCGTGGTGTGCAATACTACATCTCTGGTTTTGCTGGTGTTTAGTACAGCAAGAGAGACTAGCGCAGTGGAGCAGATAGGAAAAAGAATGAAATAACAGATAAATGAAGCGGTCTTTCTCACCCAGTGACTTCCTGTGCTGAGAACCTGCAGACATATTGTTGATTCATATTTCCCAAATCACTTCTATGCCATGTCCTGAATTTGTCTGCCTTTCTGTTCAGCAGAAGATTAGCAAGAATCATAGAATCACGAGGTTGGAAAGGACCCACTGGATCATCGAGTCCAACCATTCCTAACACTCCCTAAACCATGTCCCTCAGCACTTCATCCACCCGTTCCTTAAACACCTCCAGGGAAGGCGACTCGACCCCCTCCCTGGGCAGCTGTTCCAGTGCCAGATGACTCTTTCCATGAAGAATTTTTTTCTGATATCCAACCTGACCCTCCCCTGACGGAGCTTCAGGCCATACCCCCTTGTCCTGTCCCCTGTCACTTGGGAGAAGAGCCCAGCTCCCTCCTCTCCACAACCTCCTTTCAGGTAGTTGTAGAGAGCAATAAGGTCTCCCCTCAGCCTTCTCTTCTCCAGGCTGATATACCAGAGCAGATCACTTCCTATCACCTTCATTGACCACAACGCTGGGCTCAGGCCCTCATACCGAAGGGCAGAGCTGGTGTCTGTAGCCACCAGGCTGTGGCTCATCACCTATCACCAAACAGCACACGGAAAGCACAAGAGGGAAAGAAGCTGCAGCGTCCCGAGTGAAGTGTTTCTCATAAATGCGGATACCCCAACTCCTGAGCAGGTCTTATGTTCCAAGTAGCCGGCAGAGATTCTGCTTGAGGATGTGATTCATCATTGCTACAGTGAAGTGAGACACAGGAGAGCAGAGAAACCAATCCTTCAAAAATAATAGCACCCGTAACACCATTCTCCTCTTTCCACTGGAGTGAGTTCCAAAGCAGCATCAGGGTTTTGCTTCTGGTGCCCTTTGCTGAGGGGCCATAGGGCTTTGCAGCACCATCAAACACACAGTTGTTGCGGAGGCATCGGCTCAGAGAGGCAAGATGAGACCTATGGATGACAGCCTGGCCAGAGGACAAGGAGTTGGGAGATAACCAGCTCTTAACCAGATCCTAGAATGCTCAGACCATAGTTTTGGCAAATCACTTTCTGAGCAGGTGTCTGGGTGGGCTGAGTGAGGGCAAAGGGCCATCCATGTCACCCAGCTGCGGAGCCTCGCCGCGCGGAGCAGGGCGCTGGGAGGAGATGGGAGCTTGGCAGAGCCAAACAGCAGAAGGCAGATCCCAGATGGAGACACTCCCAAGCAGTTAACGTCCAGGAAACCGAGTCAGGAGAACTCAGTCCCATGACTTCGCTAGGCTTGCACGCTCCACGAGGCTGTGACATGTCAAGAAGCAGATGAAGAAATTATTCTGAGCAAGTGTATTTTTCTCCCATCGCCCTGCAGACAAGCACATACAGATAAAGAGAGACCTCTAGTGATGCTGGAGGGACTCTGCCTGTCCTCCGCCTCTGAGCATCCCTCACAGAAACAAATATCTCCATTGCTCCAAGTAGCGCAGTAATCGCTTTCCTCTCGAGTGGGAGAAAAACAAGGGCTGACCACAAGAACGTCTGTTCATCCGTGGAGGGGTGGTGCTCGGAACAGAATCACAGAATCACCAGGTTGGAAAGGACCCACTGGATCATCGAGTCCAACCATTCCTAACACTCCCTAAACCATGTCCCTCAGCACTTCATCCACCCGTTCCTTAAACACCTCCAGGGAAGGCGACTCGACCCCCTCCCTGGGCAGCTGTTCCAGTACCAGGGGAAGGATTATGCCACACTCAGAGGGAGGGGGGTGTTGGGAGAGGGTGTCAGAAAACCTAACGAAGGTAAGCACTCGGGTCTTGCCCACACCTGCCTCCCCAGCTGCACCTGCCCAAGCTCCAGCACAGTTCTTGGATCTGACACACGATTCCATAGGCATGTGGAGGGTGGGCAATTGCCAGTGCTGGAAGGTGATGTGCAGTTTGGCTGCAATTTGAGCCTGAAGTTTGCATTCAGGCAGAGAGGGAGTTCAGCAGCTGCCAGCTCAGCGTGGCGGAGGCAAGGAACAGCAGGTCCCTGGTAAGCCCAACCGTGCCAGGAGATGTCATATCCCCCTTGCACAACCCTGACAATTGCAGTATCTTGCACTCAGCTGAGGGACAGAGGAGCATTTTTTGTTCTTGCTGAATTCAGGCTCAACCCCCCTGTCTGGGTGTGGACAGAAAGGATGGGACTGTGCTCATGCAGAGCATCCCACGCCCACACGAAGAGAGGAGGTGAGGAAACACCACCAGTCACGTTCTCAACGCTCTGCACTGAGCGGCCGGACACAGAGCCAAGAAATGTCTACTCAGGCACACAAACCACTACATTAGATTTTCCAGGCATGAAAACAGTTTGAGGGAAAACATGAGGAGAAGAGGCAAATGCTAGGGGCGGACTTAGCTGTGGCGCGGGCACAGCAGTTGTGCTGTGCAACGTCAAAAAGCAGACAAATATACCTGTCCTGCTGCACTCCAACCCAGGGTGAGAAAAGAAGGTAAGCGTTCCTGCCAGGTAGAAGAACAGGCCTCTCACCTGCTCCTGCCACCTTCTCTGCAGCTCTCAGCTGCAATTACTCAATTCCCAGCTCCTATAGTACCCTCCTTCAACTGAGCAGTCTCTCCTGTCGCCCAGCCAGCATGTAAATCAAAAAGGAGCAGCTCTTTACCCGGGTTTTCTTTTTCTTCTGCTAGTCCAAGCCTCAGTGACCTCTTGTTGGGAGAGGGGGCAGTCATATTTTGTTGGAATGTTTTATTTTCTGTGCTGCATGAAGAGTAATTGTGGAGGGAAGGGAGAGTGCATGCACAAGAAAGCATGTGCGCTGCCAGCCAGGCCAATGTCCTTGTCCCACAAGGTTATGGATCCATTTTAGCTCAAATAATAATAATAAAAAAAGCCTCATAGAAGCAAGGGATTCATAAAACAACACAGGAGCTGGGCATTTGGCAGCAGCTGCCCACAAAGTAGGCTGGCTGCCTCCAGCAAGTCTGGAGGTAGGAAAACTCGCTGTATCCTGCCAGTAGCTCAGAGATTTCAAGGAGCTGGCAGGGTTGGCGTTAGTGTGTGCATGCATGTCTGCACATGTGTATGAAGAGATAGCCGGCAGACGCCCGCTCTTTCTTTCCCTGCATTCTTTACTGATGCTATTTCAGATACTCACTGCAGCAGAACTCAGAGCGTCATTCAAACTGAGCTCTATATCTGACCCAAATGGAAGCAAGGGGCAGGAGGGAACAGCCCACACGGTGATCTCCCCCTCTGCCCTGCTGCCTCCCAACACGCTTCCCAGGACGGCAGAAATGCAGCTTTTTAACATCTGCGCAAGACACTTGCACTGAGTATTTCTCTTCCCTGTTTAGAGGACAAACATCACGAAGCACAGAACAACAAAACAGCTTATGCCTGAGACGCAAGTGAGAATTCAGGAAACTTTGGGGATTTGCGAGTGTTCTGATGAAATCCCAACAGGCACGTGAACATTTCCAAGTGACAAATAAAGCCCTGAGGACCAAGATGAAGATTTTCTGAAAATAAAGATGTTCCAATTCGTTTTGCTTCACATACAGCAAGCTCTAATAACAACTACTAATTCTTTCTTGTAACAGGCACACACGATGCTCTCCTACTGCAGAGGACACCTCACTTGCTCATTTCCAGTGCATCAGGACAGAGACATTTAGATCAATGCAATGGGAGCTGGGATGAGTTAAGACAACCCGATACTTCGGAGAAGTCAATTGTTTCATAGATTATGCGTTAGCCAAAAAGATTTCTGACTTGGTAAGAAATTCAGCTGGTGCTGTTGAAAGATAAAATCTGTTTCTTCGTGATAGGTGTTCTTACATTAGAAAACCCTACAGTTATCTAGGGAAGCTGAAGGCAATATCCAAAAAGTCAGGGGAGATTTCTGAGTTCACCGCTCAGAGTGCAAGAGGTGAGACCACTGACCAATATCCACATCAGCCTCGACTATCGGTAGCTTTTGACCACCCAAGCTCAGCATCTCCAGGCTAGAGGCAACAAACTGGAAGAGCAAAAATGAATGGAAAACGAGGAAAAATATGAAATTATTTTTTTAAAGCAAAACCAGCCATCCCTAGTCTACCAGAAACCTCCAGGAAAATGGTAAGAAAAGGAGACATCGTTACCTGGACTTCAAAAAAAATAATAATTCATGGTCCTGAAGACACTGCTGATGAAGTTAAGCCACGACGAGGCAGAGGTGACGCTGAAGTGCTGACGTGGGTCTGTGGTAGCAGAGGTCTGTTTAGGAGATAAGACCAGAAATGGGACCAGAGATAAGCAGAGCTACAACACAGCTCAGGAAGGGAGTGAGTGGCCCAGGCAGAGCTTAAATGGAGTCCCTGGGAAGGACGTGTGGGTGGAGGTCCCAGGTGAGACCACTCAGGGCTATTCAGGCCTATTGGTACCATCAGGGCTCTGACAGTTGTGGTTGATGTACAGACCCACCTCAGCTGGGGTAGGATCACCCACAGGAGGAGTTCACGTGGAATTGCCCTTCCTCGCTAGCCGGCTCTTATTGACAGCTTTCCTTACATACTCCTGTAACATCTGCCTGCCTGCACTCATGACAGGGAGCACGTGTTCCCATCCCTCGGGAAAGGATTTAGCACCATCCAGGCAATAGAAAAAATAAATAAAACAAACAAACAAACGAACAAAAAAAAACCCCAAAAAAACCAACACAAAAAAAATTAGGTAAAACCCCACCAATTCCCTCAAAATCTCAAACTGCATTAAAAATAATGCAAACGCCTTTCCACTTCTGAAGTATAAAGAAAAAGGGCACGTAATGGGAATAGCTGTGATGGGAGCACAGAAGGAGGCTGTAAGAGTCGCTGTGTGGAGCACGTACGCCCAGCGCGGCTCAGGCGCTCGTGCGGGTTGTGGAACACCCGCAGTGACCACGGGCAGGATTTTAAACATGTGATTTGTGAACCTTCCTTGTCAAGGGTGTGTAGCAACCGTTAAGCAGCTCGAAAGAAGGAAACCAGTACTCTGGGTGGCTCAGCCTCCAATTGTCCATTACGGTGTTTCTTGGCCTTTTTTACCCCCAAGGTCTTCGATTGTGGCTGCGCTGAGCACTGCGGAGGGAAATCAGTTCTCTCCGTATGGACAATACATGTGTTAAGGGAGTGCTTTTTTTTCCCACAGCGCTCCACAAGGTGCTGCAGGATCAAATAAAGTGTATTTTCTGTCCTGAGGAGTGAGCTGTGCAGACGGGAGAGAGCACGAGAGCAGACAGGCAGCCGGGAATGGTGATCAGCTGAGAGTGCAAAGGCAGCACAGGGGCTCGTAAATATAATGTTTTGCTGTTACTCTGGAAAGGCAAAGGCACGTCCTTGTCGGAGCCAGACTGTACAGATTGCTTTATTATTTTCAGTCCAATGAAATTAGCAGGAGTGGAGGGAGAAGTGGAGGAAACGGCAGGAAGGAAGAGCGGCGATGGAGGGCACCACGAGGGCTCCCTGTGCTCGGGGCTGCACAAACCCCCATCCCAAACCCACCGAGCTGGTTGATGCCTTGGAAGCACCGTGTGGCCGCACAAACCGGGGGGTCTGTCCTTGCGTGGTGGGCCCCGCAGTGCCCAGGTGGAGGTTTGGCGTCAGGGCCCCTTCAGTTCACTGCCGGAGCCTGTGGTGAGACTCCAGCTCTCTGCTGCTGCTCCTGCCTCGCAGGGCTGGGACCTCACAGAGCTCCACACCTCTCCCTGGTCCACCATCCTGCCTCCTCCCTTCTCTGGCGCTGAAAGCAACAAGAGCCCACACTCCATCCATCCCTCCACCCATCCATCCCTCCATCCATCCATCCCTCCATCCACCCCTCCATCCCACAGGCTCTGAAGGAAGCAGCGCAGCGGCTGCCATGCCCATAGGCACATTGGTCACTTATTCCCCTACTGTGTTTAGTGATTTATTTATTTGATGTAGAAGCCTCCTTTGCGTGCTCCCCCTCACCCCTCATCTCCTTTTGCCATCTGTCAGTTCGTTTGGAAATCTGTTCCAGCTGACCTCGAGCTGACCAGCTCTTCCCTCTTCCCTCCATCCTGCCATGGGCTCCTCCAGACGTCCCCAGCTCAGCTCAGGGGCTTTTAGCTGACTATGCAAATGTCACCCAGCCAGCTGGTGTCTGCCTCCCAGAAACACATGTTCCGAAGCCCCCCTGGATGGCCGGGGGGGAGGAGGGGGCAGATCCCTGTGCCCCAGCCCGGGGGCCGCACAGAGAAAGTTACTTAGCCAGGAATTATTCAACAAACAGATGGGAAGAGGAAAGGAAGGCTGCGGAACGGAGAAAATAAGAGTGCGGTGCGAACGTGTGTAGTTGTGGGTGTATGGGGGTCCCGGGCGAGTGTCCGGGAAGTACGAATGAAGTCACTGTATGAGGACAGGTTGTGGTGGAAAAGGGCGTGTGAGATACGTTGCTCGTAGTCTCGTGTCCTCCTAATGACGTCTTCTGCAGCACTCAAAAGGAGTTCTAACAGCACAGCATAAAGGAGACGCCGCTGTCAGGGAGCCAAACAGCGGCCCCGTGGATACAGCCCTCCGAGAGAGATACTAAAGCCAGGCAAGGCCAGGAGGGCTCCTTTCAATTCTTCTTCAGCAGATCTCTCTCTTCTCTCCATTACCAAACATATGACCATCCACTTCAGATCTGTACGTGTCCATGGAGGAAGAGGGTGGAAATACTAGAGCTGAGGATTTGGGAAGGCATTTGGGACTGAATCAAGAAGGGAAGAGAGCAGAGGAGCATTGCCACCACACCCCAGCAGGGATGACAACCACTGTAGGACATACATGTCCAAACAGAAAGTCCCCCATGTGCAGCAGTCCAGCTCACTTGGGAGCTTTGCAGGACACAGGCTGGGACACAGTCATTTCCTGAAGTGCTGGCAAGGAACAGGGTTAATGTGATGATGCCTGCTAGGTCTGTGCCATGAGAGGAAAGCTTGGAGAGAAAGGGACAAAGTCTTCACAGTATCTCTTGTAGACCTCCTCAGCCAATCATGGACCTCCTCAGCAGCTCTGCTGTTGCACCCAAAGGCTAATGCACCCTTAGTTTCTCAGGCGGAAAGGAAAGATTGGATGTCCACGTGTAATTATCCAGGGCTTGGACTCTCTCTCCACAAAGCAGAGAAACTGTTTTTCTTTACCTCTTTCAGATGTTCTCCCTCATCTCACTTCAGGTGTCTGAGTATTTACCGATAACATTTGAGCAGGGCGACGCCAAGTCACGCGTCACTGTTTTCTCCAGGCTAAAGAAAAATCAGTGTATTTGCTCTTAAAATTTAATGAGACTCTTGTAATAGCAATTAAAGTTAGAAAAAGCCAAGGTACCTCTCCCCAACCTAAATTTTTCCTGTCACAACTGCAGCGCTGGCCCTCTGACGGACCCCTTGGGCTCCCTGGGAGAAGGCAGGATGGCAGCTCCAGATGTAGCTGACAGATGATGTTCTTCCTGGCCGTAGGCAAGAACTGCGCGATGGTGAGCTGCCAGGAGCAGCTTAAGGAGAGCGTGTGTGCAAGGGAATCTGAGGGGGTTACAGCATCAATACGGAGCATAGGGGAGCTGCCGGACATCAGAGATGTCGCCTTTGTATCCTGACCAGAAGTGACAATGAAGCCTGGCCCTGAGTCAAGCCTAATGGTAGAGAAAATGAACGTTGTGTAAAAGAAACCCGGGCAGGACCACGTCTCCTTTCCACTGAGATTAACAGGACACCTATGCAGGTAACCAGGGCTGAGTTTGCTCCCCAAAATGTGCTTGAAGAGACATTGAAGGATGGAATGGACTGTTCCTACTCACAAACCACGTCCATCTTATCCAGGTTTAGAGCAGCTCCCAGGATGTCAGTAGGTTTTAGAAAGACCAAAGCGGAATACGTGAGTGGATAGTGCCATTCTTTAGGTGTGTTTGATGTAGTTGTGTTTGGCATAAGAAATAAAAGCAGCAGTGGTTTTGATTTTCACTGAAGAAGAAATTTGGGTTCTTTTTGCATTATGGCATACGTCTTGGTCATCCTGGAGATATGGGGGAGGTACCCGATAGGCTTAGCTCCCTCAGGATCAGGGATATGGGATAAGGGGAATGAGGCAGCCATGTATTGGCTGCCGCAGCCTTCAGAGCGGAGACTTGTGAGCACATACTTTGGTCGCTGTAAGACCAGCTGAACATCCCTGGACAGTTTGAGATTGAGAAGATGTTCATCACCAACCTGCTGTAGCCTCTCTGGGGCCTTCAGCCCAACGTGCATGGCAAGCACAGCATAACCACGCCGTGACAGGCTGTCAGGAGCACAAGGCAAACTGGGTTAGTCCAAAGGACCATCCAACCAACCTCCAACAGGCAGAGCGGGAGCAGTACAGGAACAGGGTGAGCACTGTTGTGGGCTTTAATGTGAGGGAGTGTATCCCACTTCTCTCAAGGCCAAACAAGCATTAGCTAAGCCAAAAAGAGCAGAAGTCACCTGCACTCAGTGTGCACCCACCTTCCTCACAATCTTTGACAGGGTCTTTGTGCCTTGTGCTGCAATCCTCTCCTGAGTATCTCTCAGCAGCGTTTTTGTAGCTACATGTTTTTTTCCTCCTAACTCCAATATCCTGAGGTCAGAAGTCATCCACCAAACAGGGCAAGAAGGAAACCACAAGGCTGCACCCACACCAGCGAATTTACCAGGGCACGAGCCCCAGCGCTGGCGCTCTTTGAACACGGGCGGGATGCTGGTACCCACCAGCTAGTGCCTTCCCAGGCACCGCCTGGCTGCGGTGGAAGAGGTTTGGGACATTTCAGCACGAGTTATGCCCCACTGCTTGAGTTTGCTTGAATATACTTGCACAGGCATCACTGCAGAAGCCCATCGAAGGATACCAAAGGGAGCCCGTTTCAAAGAGAAACTCCGAAACCGCACATCAGGTTGGAGACCTTATTACTCTCTACAACTCCCTGAAAGGAGGTTGTGGAGAGGAGGGAGCTGGGCTCTGCTCCCAAGTGACAGGGGACAGGACAAGAGGGAATGGCCTGAAGCTGCACCAGGGAAGGGTCAGGTTGGATATCAGAAAAAAATTCTTCACAGTAAGAGTCATTGGGCACTGGAACAGCTGCCCAGGGAGGGGGTCGAGTCGCCTTCCCTGGAGGTGTTTAAGGAACGGGTGGATGAAGTGCTGAGGGACATGGTTTAGGGAGTGTTAGGAATGCTTGGACTCGATGATCCAATGGGTCCTTTCCAACCTTGTGATTCTGTGATCAGTGGAGTGCCCGCTGCCGCCCGGTGCTCAGCCAGACCCACCGAGGCAGAGCCAGCACCCCAGCCCAGAAATCCTCCTTCTAGCCAGGAAGCCAGAACTCGAGCGTCCAGTTTAACACAAACCCAAGGACTTATTCTTTGCTTCTGGCTGCCAGCGTGCAGAACCAGCTCGGCCTCTGAAGCAGCCGCGAGCCCTCCCGCCACTCTCCCGGCGAAGCGGGGTGCGGGGTCCCCGCCAGGCTCCCCCGTCTTCGCAGGGATGCTGTGAGGCAGAGCGTGCGAGTAGGGGAGCTGCCTGCATCTCATGTCTCCTCTCCCTTTGTATGTACCTCCTGGTATGATTATTAAACACAAATTACAAAAGATGTGACCCAAACGATCTTTATTTCTTCTTTCACCGAGTGGTGCCTGCAGGGTCCTGATTCTGAATTCCGTTTCAATTACCGATGCCATTTTAACACAAAGCTGCTTCTGTCTGCAATTACCGGCACTGACGGCGGCGCAGAGACAGCTCCGGTGGCAGAACACAAAAGCCTGGCATCTTCCGCCTGTTTGGAAACTTTCATTTGCCGTGATTAAAGGCAGAAGACGCGGGAGTTGTCTGTCTGCAGAAGTGCACTGTACGCCGCGCGCACTCCTTCACGGTACAGTCCCCGAGAAACCAGCCCTCAGCACTCACCTCCACGAATCACTCAGAAGGACTTTAACTGATGTTCCAGGCGATATATGAAGATAGACTGACAGAGTTAACCCCATCATGCTTTAGCTTAGCGAGGAAACTCTCTGCTTTCACTGCTGATAAAGCCGAGCAGCCTAGACTGCGGAGCAGAGATGCTGGTACAGGCTGGAGGGCAGGGTGATGCAAAATTAAGTGTTTTCCTTTTACAGTGGCAAGAAAAAGCGCTAGCGAACAATTCACAGAATGCACTCTTCACTTACAGCTGAAATGCAGCATCCTCTAAGTGTGAGGGTAGGAAATGCTGTATAAACTACCGGCACAAATTAACAAAGGAAGAGGTGATGAGGAATCCCTGGGCCAAATGAAACTGGTAACAGGAGACTCGCACATCTGCCGGAGTTGGCAATTACCTAAGACAAGGGGAGTTGACATCTGAAATCTGCGGGGCAGGGACCCAGCCTTGCATCTTATCGCAAAACCACAGCTCCACCACACAGCATCCTCTTGGTTCTCAAGCAAAATTCACAGTGACTGCAGTTTTGACAGCTAAAGTCAAACACAATGGGATTCAAAGAATACATTTCCTTGCGGCAGCTGCACGTCGCTCCCTGAGGCTGTATTGCAGAGCCCCTGCTCTGCCTCGAGCTGGGGCACAGCCTGCATGCTGACCCACCG
This sequence comes from Cuculus canorus, assembly GCF_017976375.1. Lineage (NCBI taxonomy): Eukaryota > Metazoa > Chordata > Aves > Cuculiformes > Cuculidae > Cuculus > Cuculus canorus. The sequence continues at coordinate 68,034,474 of NC_071405.1, read as the reverse complement.
ACAGCCACGCACATGCTCCCAGGGTCACCCACACTCGTAGCCGGGAAGGCAGAGTTTTTCCTGCTTCTTCAGTACGAGTGGCTGTGCCACTTTGTCCTTCAGCTCATGCTTCTTCTCTTCTCCCAGATCCTTTCCTCCTATTCTGTCCAGCCTCCACCAATGACACCTGCTTCGTCCCTCTCACTGCTTTTTCCCATACCATCCATAATGTACCAACCATTTTTCCACGTGTTTTTAATGCCACTGCTCTCAGGGGAGTTTCTACAGACCCACAATAAGGCTGACCACAGGTGCTGCCGGCTGGTAAGAGGTGTTGTTCACATTTATTTTGTTAACGTGTTTTTGTTTTCTCAGCCAGTGGTTTATTTCTCTCTCCTGTATGTCTGTTCTAACACAAGCGCACAGCATCAAGCGCATGTGAGCGCTGCAGGGTGAGAACAGCGCCAGGGGAGCCCTGGAAAGCCCTGGAAAGCCCAAGGCAAGGCAGAGATGCTGCCTCCCGGGGAAGGTCAGTCGGCAGCTCGGGTGGCTGATAATGCCGTGGCACTATTCGCACGGGCACAGGGAACACCAGCCATGGAGGCCCTGGCTCTCAGAGGTCATACGGTGCTGGAGTAGAGCGGCCAGCTCAGTCACAGAATCACAGAATCACCAGGTTGGAAAAGACCCATTGGATCATCGAGTCCAACCATTCCTAACACTCCCTAAACCATGTCCCTCAGCACTTCATCCACCCGTTCCTTAAACACCTCCAGGAAAGGCGACTCGACCCCCTCCCTGGGCAGCTGTTCCAGTGCCCAATGGCTCTTACTGTGAAGAATTTTTTTCTGATATCCAGTCTGACTCTCCCCTGGCGCAGCTTGAGGCCATTCCCCCTTGTCCTGTTCCCTTTCACTTGGGAGAAGAGCCCAGCTCCCTCCTCTCCACAACCTCCTTTCAGGCAGTTGTAGAGAGCAATAAGGTCTCCCCTCAGCCTCCTCTTCTCCAGGCTAAACAACCCCAGCTCTCTCAGCCGCTCCTCGTAAGTCCTACCTCCTGGGACCAGAGGGACTCTTGGGAAGACACTGTCGCCCCTTCCCTTTAAAACTTTCCCAGAGCTTGCATGGATGGAACAAGTCTCAAGAGTCTCCACAAAACAGAAGGTAAGCTGGTGGTTTGTAGGTCAGGAAGGTGGTTCGCGGCCCTTTGCTGCACAACCCCCGTTTTCCAGTAAACCCCTGCGTCCTCTTGGGCTGCGCGGCCCCATCGGGGAGTGAAATGGAGACATTAAATCTCACAACCCCAAAGGGCAGCGCTGGATATGGCTCTGCCGCGGCGTGGCTGGGGTCCAAACGCCCACTGCTTCTCCCCATCGCACCCTTGGTGGGGCCGCACGCTTCACGTGGGCTCAGCCCCGGCGCCGGGGGCTGGCGGAGGGTGAGGAGGGGGCAATTTACAGCCATGGTTATCGAGTGGTGTGTGAGCCGTTTGTCACGCTGAGCCCCGGCACCTTGTTCTACCTGTGTTGTGCGTGTTTTATTGGTGTCGAGCAGAGGGAGGCTGGAGCGGAGGGGAGGCTGGGAGGAAAGGCACTCAAGTGAAAAATGAACTGAGCCAAACAGGATTGAGAGAGAAAGAGAGAGAGGCATGCAGGGGAAGGGGGTGAAGGGGCCAGATTATAAAACAAAAGACAAATGTCCCCACTGGCAGCAGGGTTAGGGAAAGAGGGAGAGGGAAGAGATGAGGGGGGCAGAGGAGGAAAAAAGAAAGAGAGAATAAAGACACTGCCTTGTGGCCAGCACTATCCTAGTGGGATCGGGGATGCACACGTAGTCAGAAAAATAATTCTCAGTTTAACAAAGCAAGAAGAGGGGGGCAGGAGTGGAGGAAAGCTACAGATCCAAATGGAAAGTGCCCCAGGGTGTCCAATCTGCTGGGTTTAAAAAAAAAAAAATCATTTTGTCTCATTCCCCTCCTTCCCCCACCCGGGAGCCAGCTCCTTCCCCGTCCCCCCTGCCACCACCACCAAAAGGAGAGGGACCGAAAAGCAAGCAGAAGGTCTGTTTAGAATTTCACATCCCTTCCATCCTGCTCCCTCAGTGCTAAACTTTCAAGACAAAAATCATAAAACGAGGTGCTTTGTTGGTGAGGCAAATTCAGAGAACTTCCTGTTAGGAACAAGAAAGGGAAGAGAGAGACAGAGAGTGAGACAGAGAGAGAGCTAGATGGAGGGCTGGCTTTGTGCTTGCAACAAGCCACTAAAGGTGCATTTTTAATTAAATTTATACAAAATGTGTCAGTTTTATCTCTATGTTTCAAACCTGACTCTTTTCTATCAAAGTAAAGTATTGATCTTCACTGCCCCGAAGCTACCTGACTGAATTAAACAGAATAAATAGAAGAAGGACTGAAAGGGCTTAGAAACAACTGCAGAGAGGCGAATGTTTAATGGCTCCACAGTCATTTGCTGCAATTAAAAAACAAAACCGTTTAGAGGGGCTGTTAACACCTTGAAGTCTGAAAATCCTCACTTCAAAAAAGCCCCAAAACAGCTTCCAGGCAAAACATTTTAATTGCCATAAATACTTCCAACCTCAGCCATCACTGGTGCGTGTGCGCGCTGTAAGATAGACAAACAGATCCCTGGGCCCAACAGGACAGAACTCGCTCAGCTGGTGAGATATAGGTATGCTCTATAGGGCCCAGAGACACCTCCAGCCAAAGAAAGGCACGTATCCCGTGTGATCCAGATACACATCCACTTCATGGAAGCAAAACAACATATTTGTCTCAGAAGTTAAGGATGGATGTTCTACACTCACACACATATTCCAGGTCTATTTGTCTAATGTGATTATTACTCTCCAAACCAATGCTCAATTCCAGGTCTTGCAAACCATAGGTATCTCACAAAGAGCTCACTGTGTCCGTCTTATGTCACAAGAAGCCACAGACTTGCACCACTACCAGTCCCACTCGATCATGTATTGGGCCTGGGGTACCCCGTGACAAGAACCTACAGCCCCCGAGACACACAGGACCCGCAGTTATGCAAAAGGCTCTTAACCATCACGTGACATTAAAAAAATAACCAAACCGGCAACACATTTGTTTGGTTAATCTTAAGGCAATGTAGTACTGTATGACTTATCAGAGCCCTTCTGAACGGCCCGTGCGTCACTCAGCGTGGACAGTATTTCCCATCCCTACTCTGTGGTCCTCTTCTGCTGAGCTCTGAAGAGCTTGATTTTGGGGGATTCCCTATGGAGAGACAGCAGCAGGCTGAAGAGCCCTATGGGCTTCAGGCTTCCAGAGTTTGTGCTGGAAAATAGTTAGGCACCTTGACAACTCATCCCTTTCCCTGGGTATTTCTGGGACACGAGGAGCAGGCTTATGGTAGGAAGCCAATTTTGCAGAGGATGTTACGGTTTCCTACCTCAGTGAAGATCCGCCAGGTGGGCAGTGTGCTGTGCTGTTCCTGGGGAAGGGGTACAGAGACTGTGAAGTTTTGCTTTGTATATTTGAAAATCTGAAAGGAGCTCTATAGCCCGAAACCAGCTATTCGTTGAAAATCAAAAGAAAACAAATACACTGGTCTTGTAAACCTTTTCATTTAGTTGGTGAAGTAATGTGGGTGAGGCACTGGATGGATGCTCAGAGGGGCCGGATTCAGTTCCTAAATGTGCCACAGTCTCACTGTGGGACCATGGAAAACTTGCATTATCAGCCCATGATTCTGGTCCCTGTGTTTGAAATCAAGAGCATCCAATCCCCTTACACAGGGACAGACGGGGTCTTAAGTCTTTGGCACCGCTTGTTTGAAAGCAATGGAAGTGAGTAAGAGTATCTTTAAAGGGCATAGAATGATGTAGAGGGGCAGTACCAGAAACGGCTTTAAAAGAGAGCTCAGATCCCTGAAGAAGAGGAGGCACAACACTCAGATGCGTAAATCCAGGCTCTGGGTTAGACAGAGTTTGCTATCTGGACTATCTTTGAGTTCGCTCAGGCATAGCTACAATGGCCTGAACTGTTATCACCCATTTATTTACCAGATCGATTCACCAAGCCATACAGCACACATAACCCCGCAGGCACAGGAAGCCACAAGCTTGACTCTAGTTTAGCTTTGGAACTCGAAGCACTTAGAAGACTGCTTGACTTGGACAAAATTCTTTGGCAATTTCCCAAACCATTTTTCCAGCTTTGCAGGTAGTTCTGCTGCTTGGGGTAATGACCAAAGCAAGACTTCAGCCTATCGCATGCAAGTCCATCTTTTTTCAGCTGATACAAAATGTGCCACAACACCAAAAAAGGTCTCTCTCATCATTTCAGGGACAAACCATTCTGAGAATTTTCCTTCCTTGGATCTGAAGGGAGGATGATTTTTGAAGGGTCAGATAATAAAAGCTCTGACCAGTTACTAGTGCGTCAGTTGAGGCAAGTCAACCCTACATTTTCTCATCTTTCAGACGTTTTGTTCAACGTCAAGTAATTATGAAAAGATGGGCAGCAGAATGTTTCACACGGAAGAAATGGCATGAACGTCACCATGCACAATTCCTGCCTGTGATTGTTACAGAATCACATGGTTTTAAAGGAGCTGCTAAGCCACGTGCGTGGGTTTGTACCGTGGCAGCTCCTTCTCCAACATCTGAACTGCAGGTTAACATTCATCCCAGTTAGCTGAAATGCTCCAAAGCAACAGAAGCACAGGGACAGAAGCCAGCGTGGCTCTGCTTCACAGCATTTGAGAGCAACTCTCTCGCTTGAGCATCAGGAAGTTCTGCCCTATACCCTTCCTGGACCCGCAGCCTCTCAGGGGTGAAACAGCCCACAAATCTGAGCCAGTTGCCATATTCCGTAGCAGAGGGTACATACGCATTCAGTCAACGCTGCAACTTGTGCATCTGAAATGAATCGTTTGGGAACCGAAGAATATGCATTTTTAGTGCTAAGGTTGAATACTCCTGCTGCTTACGGCTAAGCTCCTGCTGCTGCACTTCAGAGCGTTTTGCTTTGTTACGGACCCCTGATTAACACTTTCTAAGCATTTCAGCCCACACTCCAGTCACTTTACGGATTGCAATGAATGCAGATTTGAGTTTATGGGTTCATAAAAGTGTGAATTAGCACAACAATTTTCCCGCAGCCTATTTGCACAGCCCTTCCTCGAGTGACCTGTCCTGTCAGGCAACACAAATATTTCAGCTCAAGTGAACTGCCTGGCGAGGCATTTTTAAGAGACTAGAACGAGATCCGTAGCCCCAGGAAGCAGCGGCGGTGGGAGCACAAAGCAAGAGCGTCACTATAAAGCCCAGCACTTACATCTCCTGGCAACATTAGAAAGTGCTGAGAAGCAAAGTCCTTTAGCCTCTGTAGGGACTGTAGCCCTCGCAGTGCCACCTGCACAGGCGCTGAGCCTGGCATTGCTGTGCCACTCATTCCAAGCAGAGAGGGGCAGCAGAGCTCCCCTGCCTCCCTTGCACTGCTGCAGCGCTGCCTCTCACATGTGCTTTAATCTCTTCCAGCCTCTACTCCAACATCCCCTATCTTTCTGCGATGGAAAACAGTCACCCAGTAATCTACCCCTTTTCCTGCTCTCTGCATATCGCTGGGGCCATCAGGCCTATCTCTGCATGGAGGAGGGGCTGGCTGACCAAATTTCTTTAATTAAAAGAAGAAGGATCAGGTTTATTCCAGATAAGCAGGCAGGATTAAAATAGACAGAAAGAATAGACAAGGGGCAGCTGTCAGCGCTCCAGCCAATCCAGGGTGATTATTAATAATGATAAGCAGGAGAAGAGGGCTAATAAAAGGATAATGAAGTGGTCCTGAAAGTGACAGGAGATGGAGCCTGATAAGAGGGCCTGCGGCCTGGAGCTGCTCTGGCCCCAGAAAGGTCTGCGAAGAGCAGCCTGATGGGGCAGACCCACATAGCAAGGTTTCATCCCCCCAGGGACCATGGCAAAGAGATTAATGGGCTCAGGAGCCCTGGATGTCAGTGTCATGCAGCACTGATGACTGAATCAATCAGGAGGCTTCCTGGGCTGTGGACACATGGAGTGTGGGTCATCCCCCCAGATAAAGCACAGCCCTGGGAGGATTGGTCTCACCGGAGCAGCCAATTGTGCATCACTCATGGTGCCCCAAAGCCGTGACCCTCCCTTGGCCCTCACTCAGCACTGCAGAGTCCCAAGCAGAGCCCAGGCAAGGGATGTCATGCTCTGAAAAGCAGTGCAAGTGGAAAAAGCTGCTGAGGTGTGAGGGCAGTTGCTGGGGGAGCAGAGAATTGGTGTGTGGGGCTTCTCTGCCCTGTCTGGGGATCACCCACTGCATTGGTTTCTCCTGGCTCTGTCAACTCTGCAGGCCAGGAAAGTGTCCCAAGCGGTTGCTCAAAAAGGTAGAAGGATGTGGCTGAAGAAAGAGCAACCAGTGGAGCATTGGCTCTGGTTGCCCTTTCCCAGGAGAAAGCTCACACACAGAGCACGGAGCACAGGAAAAGACTGCTGCAGCCTGGAAAAAAAACAGTGCGCCCACCTGTATACAGCTGGATACAGCTCCTGGCCGTGCTGCAGGTCGGTGGAGGAGAAACAAGGTGTGGAAAGCTATTTCCCAAGAGCCATTATACAGAGAATGAAAACCCACCTAAAAGCAAATTCAACTTCTGTCCTTGCTGTTGAAGAGAGAATCAAATCATCTGTAGACAAGCAGTGGGAAACAAGGAAGAGGGAGAGTGAGGAGTTAGAGCCTCACAGCAAGCCACAGATTATGCCAGATGGCTGGAGAAGGGAGGACGTGGTCAGGAAATGCTCTTGGGAGGAATGGAGGCTCTTTGGGACAAACTGGATTCGTTTCCATTTGAATTGGTCTCTTTTCTATTCAAACATTCCCTTCTCCTGCCTGAGCCTACAGTATTTCTCATTCTTCAAAGGGAGGAAGACTCTGGCCATGGCCTGGGCTGTGACAGGCAGGCAGGAGACTGGATGTGTGCTCAGCCGGAGCAGCCGCGCCACGCCAACGCTCCGCCACAGGCAGGCAGTGAGCAAGGCCCCAGAGAGGAGCAGGAAATACGGGCTCTGGCTCGCACTGCCTGGCGCTGCGCTCCCGCCACTCCGGGTCACCCCAGCAGATGCTGAGAGCATATGCCATGAATTAATTCCACTTTCCCTGAGACGCTCCAGCGAGAGGAACGGTGGTGCCTTTCCAACTTATTAACATAGCAGCTCCCCCCACCTCCCATCACTTTGTCACACTTAATAAAACAGCCAGCCAGAGTCCCTTCAAGAGGCTCCAGGCTGGCAGGCAGGCTCTTTAATGGAAGATTGCTGGGTCTGGCTATTTTCAGCTTTTGTTTACTTTTTTTTCCGGTATTGTTTATGCTGTATCTGCCCCAGCATCCCCCACAGACAACAAACTCTATCTAGTAAGGCACGCCAGCAAGAAAGACCATAATCCACCAAGAAACTCTACAAATACTGTATCGACCATTATATGCAAAACCTGAAAGGACTGGGAATTCATTTTTCCTTTGTGCACTTCTTTTACTTTGTCTGTAAGAAGGCTCCCCATTTGCCCTGAATAGGGTAGGTATTTAGAGCCATTCAGAACCCCAGCAAGTCCCGGGGCGGACACCCCAGTCCCGTTAGCTGAGCTAAAAATGCTGTTGACAACACACACTTCAACAGGTTCACAGCTCCCTCTCAGCAATGCATGAGCAGAACAGAACAAAGAGCAGACAGGACACGAGACTCTCTACACTGAATTACCATCTTCAAATTGAAGGTGGGAAACACTCACCAGGTACATGAAAGACACGTTTGAATCAAGCATTTGAGGTTCCTCATTTCTAACCCTGATTCTGACACGGATCTGCTGGGTGGCCTTGGGCACACTCCTGCACCTTGCTTTATCCATCTGTGGAGACAGAAAAGGGATTATTTGCTCTATTCCTCAGCTAGGCACAGCCAAAAGGGCTGAGCTGAGTTGCCAGGAGCAATGTTCTGAGCTCTCACTTCTTACCTGAGGATCAGGTAGAGCTACACCTTTGCAGGCTACAAAAAAAAAAAAGGTACACCTTTCATTTCTGCCTTTATACACCCTTTCCATGGGACTTTTCAGAAATGCGGGTTCCTGAGGCCAACGCGCACTGGTACCTCACCAGGAGCCAAGAGCTGGCTTGGGCATGCAAAAGAACCTCACTGTTTCTTTTTAGCAAGGAGAGTAACGGGAGCGAGTTGTCCTCTGAGAGCACCACCACCTGAGAGAGGAGAAGCAATAGGTCTCAGTCCCCTGCCCAGCACTATAGAACATGACTGTGGAAGGAAGGTGGGTGGAAACAGCTTGCTGGAGGAAGGCCAGGAGCCAAACACTCGCCTTCCCTCCTCCAGCTGGGAAAGGAATTGAAAAGACATGGAAACAAGTCTCAGCCTATTAAGTTTATTGAAGGAAATTAAAGAGGCAACTTGATCACAGTGCACATAAATACTGAAGCAAGGAGAAAATATCTGACAGCATGGCTTAACTGGGAAGACGAAAGCATAAGCAGGCTCAGGGAACAGAAGATGAAACTCAAAAACTGAGCCTAGAAATAAAGCAAATTTTGAACCACCTATTAGAAAACCTAACCAGGGAAGACTTTCAAATATACTGTCTGCCTTTCTAAAAGACAGGGAAAGCTCAGCCACATCTCGCTGGACTCTGCTATGGCTGTATCATAGCAGGTCAGACCAAATTATCAAAGTTTCCTCTTTCTGGCTCGAAACAGAGAAGGCTGTGATATTTTCCAACTCCAACTCCACCCGAGTATTTGCTGAGCTCCCAAGGTCCCAAAGTGGGCACAGACCTGGACCACACACACTTACCTCCCATCCCAGAGCATCCCTGCCCAGGGTTCCAAGCCAGAGGCTCCTTGAGACAGATGAGCCTCTCCCTTTTTTTTGTGGCCCCAGACTGGAATTCAATTGCTTCTCTCTTGTCGGTAGAATTGTTTGGCGTATCAATTCTGATATGAAATTCTGCAGAGTACTGAATTCATAGCAAGTTATTTGACATTTGACCTGTCCTCCCATCAGTACAAGAGTGGGAATGCAGTGCTATATTAGACTGACCAAAGAAGCTAAGGAAAAAAGCACAGCAAGTCTTCCTCCCAGCGCCTGCACTGCTCCCCAGAACTATATAGCAAGATTCTCCAGCAGGACAAGGCTTTGAAGGACATTGGCTTGGAAGTAATGTTACTGTTTCCTGCAAATAATGACCACAGTTCTATGGGGACAAAGCATTAACAGCTAAATGGATTTTTCTTTAGATGACAATGAGAGTGGGTTACTTGGTTCCAAGGAGACACCCACTAGGGAGTCACCTTGTTTCAGAGCAGCAGGCTCCATTCTTTCACAGAGGTGGAATAAACAGTATTTTCTTTGCAAACTACCTATTGCCTGAAGCTATCTCCATTCGGGATGTGATCTCACCTGATTGCAAAAGCTAAGTGGGGTTAGGCCTGGTCAGAACTTTGCTGGGACACCTCAAGGGAAAAAAGAGGTGCCTTAAGAAGCGGAGTACTGGCAGTTCAATAGGTGACGCTGCTTCCTCTGAGTCAATACAGAGGTAATGTACCAGGAGAGAAGCTAAACTAGCAGAGGATGGCTGGAGGCTGCTGGATGAAACCTAAAACAGGTACCCTGAGAATCTGTGGCATCTGTTGTGAGGAAGATGGCAATGTTGATGTCCCAGGCAAACAAATCCTATCAGCCTAAGCTTCTCTGATACCCATCATTGAAGACCACAATTGGTAAGATTGTCCACCCCAGAGAAGCTGCATTTCGGTAGAGGTAAGATTGACTGTTGCAGTTATCTATAACAGTGCTAGTGAGGTGGAAGTGACTATTCATAAGTAAATATTTTATTACATTTAGAATTCTTAATCTCTTTTGAGAACAAATATTTTTATTACAAAATACCCAAAACTTCTCCCGAGCCAGTCTTCCCATGAAACAAGGTCCTACTTATTTTCACATCGGAAATAAATTCTCAAATACAAACAAGTGAATAGAAAATTGAAGTGCTAAACTGTTTACAGGGGATGCATGTATGAGATGTCTTGTGTGTCAGTGCTCTACGGCAGACTGAGGTGGTCCTCTCTCTCAGACTGTCCCAGGTCCCATTCAGTCACCAGTTCTGAGGACACCTCTGTGAAAAGACGGTCCCAATGCCAGCTGACATCATCCTACCAAGAGGAAAAAGACAAACATGCTGAAATGTTACTGGTGACACTCAAAGGTCTCTGAACAATGCCAAATATTCGAGATGAACAGCAAAGAGAGAAACTAAATGGCAACTGCCCCTGCCAGGGAAGTCCCAGATTCAGTTGGCTGAACAGGAAAATGGGAATCTTAGCCAGAACAAAATGTGAATCCCTGCTACGATTTAAAGATTTTGACAGAATTATTCATATTCCAAAATCCCATCAAGGACATTTTTTTTTATACTTGTTAATCTCAGATGCTCCCAGGCAGGGTGTAAAGAGGAGCCATAAAAATCTTCCACACTTTTGCATTTCTGTTGAAATATTTGCAATTCTAAGCTGCAAAAATCTTTTGTTGTAAGTCCTGAGCTCTTGCCCCCTCTCACTTGTATTGAGGTTGTTCTGTCCTGCTTAAACTCATTCCTCTGCCCAAATCCCAAACGCTTTCTGCCTTTGTTCCTCTGTACCACCCTGCAGAATTACCTGGAGCTCACGGTGGCCACCAACAGACAACCGAGCACTGTTTCTGCAGGGATCTGTGACAGCGCTGGGACCTTCATATTTTCTGTACTAGCTCTTTCATACTGAAGGAGACCAATCCTATCGACATCATAATCTCACAGAGAGAAAGCCCTATATATCTTTAAAGTGATCTGCTGGGGAAATCAGACCTCCATCCTCTTGGAGAAGCTCCTCTTCACAGCCTCCTCCTGATATCTTTCTCCTCCACCCCATTGACAAAGGCTTACTTTCCAAGTACAGTCGGAGACACATAAGAAGCTTTTGCTGTGTTGGTGTTCCCGCAAAATAAAAGACTCACCTCTTGTAGTTCAAGCTCTGGAGCCAAAACTTTGGTGAGAAGTTTCAGGTCAACCTCTCCATCCTATGAACACACACAGTCAGTCTTGCAGACAATGAGAAAGCGGACACTATGATCTCACCAGATAGAGACCAGCAAGACGCTAGAGTTAGGCACTGTATTTGCCTCATAAAGAACAAATACTTTGTCCAGGACAGCAGGAGCCTCATCTGAGCAGCAGATACCATCCCCACACCATTTACAGGCACAAACAAGGATGAAAGCCACAATGCAGAGAGGACGAGACTTGGAAGCAGACTGCAGGTTGTTTGGTTGATAGGCCTGCGTATTTTATGCAGCTGAGTATCACTGTGGAGGACAATGGGAGCCTGGAAGGACAGGGATTCTCACTGGTCATCCCACAGCAACATCCACTTACCAGAGTCTGAAAGGCAGCATAATTCATGAGATCTTTGTCCAGATCATGGTAGGTCAGCACTCTGTTCACCTGTACACTGCAAACAGAAAGGGTCAAAGAACCAGCACAGGTAATGGTGGAAGCACGTCTGAGAAGAAAGGTTGCACGAACAGGAAATTGGTGACACCTATCTCAAGTGTCCACATCACCCATGTGTAATCTCAAGATGAGCGTCTCCAGACAGAAGGAAATCTCATTCAGCAAATGAACAGTCATTGACAAATCTGTATGCCAGGTTGTACACATGGATAAAAGTAGGATGTGGATTGACCACAGATTCCCTCAGAGAAGCCAGCACACTAGAGAGAAGTTTCACAGACTACCTGCAAGGTCCAGAAAGAAAACAGGAACATAGTGAACATTGGAAGAGCCCCGGCAGGCTCTGAAAGCCCCACCATACAAGTTGCAGTATAGTTGGGACTTTGTGATTTCCACATCTGAGCTGGGTCACAGCTATTAAATACAATTTCTTAAAAGCTATCCTCCAAAGAGAAACATGGTATGGGGGGGATGATACGGTATTTCGCCATGCTTCCCTTTGCAGGTGATGCAATACTATAGAAAAGACCTATATTAATTTAATTGCTGTTTGTGTTTTTCTACGAAAATTACTTGTCTTTTCGGTTGCAGGGAGACTATGGATACAGGAGAAACAGATAGGATTATAAAAAAAAGAGAGAAAACAAAGACATGAACTCCAGCGAGAGATGAAGTAATTTTAATTTTCTGCTATGAAGTGTCATTTATTTTGTTAATAGCTATTTAATTACAATACCTACTCCATACTTTCAAGAGAGGCATCTGTGGTCAGGCATAAGATATCCTACCTCCCCAAATAAAGGTCAATAGAAATCCCAGTCTGTATCTTGACAATAGGCCCAACAGAGGAGGGAAAACTTTACTGATATATTTAAGACAGAAACCTCAAAACTTCCATTTTTTTAAATTTGCTGGTCTGCCTTGAGCTAACCCCCAGACTGTGCTGATAACACCTTCAAACAACAAGATTGTAACTAAGCTCTTGAGTAAAAATGATATCCCATGGAGGGCAAAGCAGCCTATGACCATTCATAATCAAAGTATGTCTGATAATACATGCGCACTGGATGCATTTGAGGTCATATAGGCAACATTAAATCAAGTGATTCCTAACTTTTGAGTTTGATTCTGCAACATCAAACATGCTACTTGAATGTAGTTTTTGTATATATATAGAGAATATGCAGTAATTGCTATCCCTGTGTAAGAGGAAACAAGAAGGTCACAGTGTTCGATTTGGAGCCCCACTGCTACAATACACTGCCCCAAATGCTGCTGTGCTGAATGGCACTGCTGCTGACGCCCGGAGAGCGTGAGATAAGATGAAGTTTAATTTCACCAACCATTTTGCACTGCCTCAAGAACACCTGGCAGTGGTCCTACCTGGGGGGAGCTGCCACTTGCATGGCGAGGTCTTCTTCCTGGACTTCCTCCAAGTCAGGGATCACGGGAATGTCTGCAACAAGAGAAAGCAGCAGCAATAAGCGGGGAGTGTTATGCTCTCTTCTCACTGGAGACAAAGGTCTCCTCGCTTCACAGAGATAAAACAGCCCGTTTCTTACTAGAGGAAAACACAAGAGAGTTATGTAGCAATGATTAAAAATATATTGTTTAATATTAAAACAAGGCAATAAAGCTGTGAAGCCTGGGGTCAAAAGAAATCTTGCAAGAGGAGCAGACTTGGGCTGGGCAGAACTCCACAGCCACGGACTGTGCATTTGCACACAACATTGAAGCTGAAAGAAGCCAACTGCACCAAACGCTGCTGCCTCACTGCTTCATTTTAAGACTGGCATGAATTTGCTTATGAGATACGTTCTCATTCGCTCGGCTCAGCCGCCAGCCACCCAGACTCTGTTAGGAAAGAAATGTGGGGCAGAAACTGAAAGAAACCATGCAAAACTACACGCTGAAGGAGCTGCTGGCTGGGTCTCGGAATGCGCAGAGGCTTGTGACCTTCCTGGCAGCCGAGGAAGGAAGTGCTGGTGGTCCGGCAGATACAAAGACTGGGGAAGACTCACCTAGTTGTAATGATATAAACCTTTTCCTGATATCCAGCATGACCCTGGAATGGCTGATGCCTAGGTCACTGGGTATTCCCGGCACAAGAATACAGCAACTCCACCAAAAAACAATGCCAGAGACAAAAGAATGGAGGAGGGACTGGGAGCACACTGAACCCTGCTAAAGGAGCAAGGCTCTGGGAGCACAGCATGCCTTTTGCTTTGACTATGCCTTGTAAACAGTTGGAGATTGAGAGAGCAAAAACGGAGAAAGGAAGAGGGAACTGGAGGCGCAAAGCAAGGACGAAGTCCACCAGCATAGAGGTCCTTTGAAGATTCAAGGCCACAAAGGCTCTGCAGAGATCCTGAGCACTCAGGCTGCGGAGAAGCTGGTGGTTCAGCTCTGAGGTCTCACCAGCACGCTGTGCCGGCTCTGCAGCCAGCAGGCTGCTCCCAGCTGCCGCGGCTATGCCCAGTTTTGCAGCCCAGTCTGAGATGAATATTCAGGAGCTGGAGAGACGTTCCCACCTGTGGCACTCAGGAGTCCAGGCAGGATCTTCCTGAAAAGCCCTTTGTGGGGCCACTTGTCAGAGCTTTGCAGGCACTCAGCTGCTGTCCCCTGCGGAATGGTCGCTGCAGGATGGCAGGATGGGAGGCAGCCCTTGCCCAGCTGCAGCAGGGCATGGGTCAGCCCAGGCCTTGGCGTGGTGGCGCTTTGGAATTGGCCACACAGTGGGATTTCTCGCTAATTGGCTGCCTGGTGGAAGGCTGAGCAGGACAGGGGCTGCCACAGCAGCCTGGCCACGGCGAAAGGCAGTGACAGCTCGGCCAGCCGCAGCAGAGCTGTGCCCCCCAGCTCCCCCGCCGCCCCAGGAGCAGGTGCCTGCGGAGCAGCTCTCCGACTGCAACAAACTTCCCAAAGACATTTAAAGGGAAACTGCAGCAACAGGCCCCAGGCTGTCCCTCAGACGGAGCAGTCCTGCAAGAAATGCCTGACTAGAGCATTGCTGGGCATTTGGGGCAGATCTGTCTCCCCTCTTGTAAGGACGATACACAGAAGGAGCTGCTATCCCACTGGCTTTTCCCTGGGGGGGCTCCCAGCTCTTCATAACACTTGCAGCAAAATGTAATTACGGGACAAAAGCATCCCCATGGACAGGTAGCTGGTAAAACCTGGAAATGTCAGAGAAAACCCCTGTATAGAAGCAACAAATACCACGGAGGGAATATACTGGTGAGACTGGTCCAAGGGGAGGAACGAAGTACTGTGCAGAGGTCCCCTGTTAGGTCCAGGCAAATGGCATGGGAATGAGAAAGAGTTTAATCTTTTCTGAGCTAATTTATCCTTTTCAGCAGAAGACTGTGAACGTTGCTCAGCAAACATTGTTCAGCGTGGAGAAGAGGAGACTCCAAGGAGACCTTATAGAGACCCTCCAGTACCTGAAAAGGGCTACAAGAAAGCTGGAGAGGGACTATTCCTAAAGGCTTGTGGGGATAGGACAAGGGGGAATGGGGACAAACTGGAGAGGGGCAGATTGAGACTGGACATTAGGAAGAACTTCTTCACTGTGAGAGCAGTGAGACACTGGCCCAGGTTGTCCAGGGAAGCTGTGGCTGCCCCATCCCTGGAGGTGTTCAAGGCCAGGTTGGATGGTCCCTCGGGCAGCCTGAGCCAGTGGGATGTCCCTGCCCATGGCAGGGGATTGGAACTGGATGGCCTTTAAGGTCCCTCCCAACTCAAACTATTCTATGATTCTATGATTCTAAACATAACTAAATGAAGAGCTACCTGGGAACAGAGCTGTCCTTGCTCATAGAACATTCCCTGTAGCAGGAGGAGGTCAGATCCTTATCCTCTTTCGAGAGCAGATACGTGGAAGGTGTTCGCAGCAAAATGTATGTCTTCACTGGGTGCTCATTTTGGCAGCTATTTCTGGGGTTTCCTCTTCCTGGTTTCCTTTTATTTTTTCTGTTGATCTCTTTTTGCACTACAGAAAACTGTAAATCTAAGTCCCTGATCAGTGATGTCCCTTCCATTTTGCAGGTTCCCAAAACTTCCCAGATTTGCCAGTGCTGGTTATATTTTATTGCCATTTCATTCCATGGAGACATTCCCAAGCCCCTCGCAGCACACTGCCTCTACTCTCTCTTAACAAAATCTAGTCAATTTGGAAATTCTTTCCAAAAGAAATTCAATATTTTAGAGGTGCTTTGAAAATATTTCAGACAGAAGAGCTGCAAACGCTCTGGGGGCTCCTGCCAGCCTCTCCAACAAAGGCCAGCATATGCTTGTTCTTACTGCAAACTGCGGGTGATTTTGTCCATTTCCAGGCAGAAGCAATGCCCTTTAGGACTGTCAGAGACTGACAGGAAACAGAACAAAACCGCTGCAAATTATAAGAAAATATCAGCTCCCCAGGCTAACTGCTATCAGTAGCAAATCAGCCCTGAAATATTGGGGTCTTTATTTTCCTTGTTACTTATAATTTCCCTCTTCCCTCTGACAATTCCCATGCTGCCACCTCTCTAGAATCTCTCTCCCTTCTCTCTCCGTACAGTTTGCCAAGTGTCTCAGTTCTCAGTTCATCATCAAGGACCCAGCATTTCCCCTCCCTCAGTCACCAGCTGCCTAATTGCTTTTGTTGCTTTCCTTAGGAGTCACATCTTTTCCTCCCAGTAAGCTTTGGCAACACAGGCAACTCATGGCACTACGTCAACTGCAAACGGAAGAAGCACGTGGGCTGCAAGAGTGCAGGCATATGCTTTACTTTCAATATCGTCATTATCTGCACTGAGGTGACATACAACGTTAGTACATGCAGAAATGTTCATGGGACCACGTTCCCCCCAGTCTCACACTGCAGCACTCATATAGCTTTTCCCAACAAGATTACATTACAAACTTATACTCTGTGTACCTTGTTCTGTGACCCACTTTCCCCTCTCCTCTTCAGTGTGAGGGTTTCAGATCATTTTCCATCACACTGATTTGGTGCAGAATCTTGACACATTACTGCCCAGACTCTCATGCCTGAATCCAGTGCCCAACTTCAGAAATTACCACACAACGTACCTACATGCTAAGAAACTGCCTGTATGAAAAAGGAAACACCTCCACACATACGAGGTGGTGTCTGCAATGAAGAGAACAAATGGCTTGTTCGTTACAAAAAGAAAATGTTTTGCCGCTGAAAAGATGGGGTAACATCAAAACCTGAAAACAAAAGGTGATTCTCTGCAGTCTTGCTCTAGGTTGGGGTGGGGGGAAGGCTGCATTACTTAGCTGCATTTTGGAGGTGAGAGCAGCTTCCATAGTCTTTAATATCAACCAATTTTAAGCACAGAAGCACCATGACAATTTTACAGCTACAGCCGTTCTTCCACTTTCCTGCAGACTTTGAAATCAGAACAAACTGACATGATATTAATAGTAAGAAACATTAAAATAATCGTTGAGTTACTGATAAAAAAATATTTTTAAGGGGAACAAATTGAGAACAATTGTACAAACCATCTTATGAACTTTGATCTCTCAGCTGGCCCCTGAACACTGTGCTGAAGGTACTGCTACCCATGCCACCTCCCTCAGCCTCCTCCAGACAGAACTCCTCTGAATCTCCATTTCATATGGCAGATAAGACTCTCAGAGTGAGTACTCCTGAAAATGACACTCACTCTTCCCCTGAAAGTGAGTATCCTGCTTTCATTTTAGCTGAACAGAGAGGAGAATAGGTAGACAACACATTAGTAGTGTTTTGGAAACAGAAGAAAGGAGTGTATAAAACAGAAGACGGAATATAAAAACTCAGTGCATGCAGTGACCTGAGAGAGGAATGGATGAGGCTTCTCTTTATGGCTGAAAATGACTGGGAACAGCGTAACACAAAGTCTTTCCCAATACAAGGAAACAAGATATTAGCTTTAGAGACTGCTCATGGTAGAGGTGTGAAAATCTGAGCGAGCACCAAATGCTAGATGACCAGGGCAAACTCTCAGATGATGGTGAATAAGAGTGGATGAAGAAAGCGTGTCCATGCAGAAGCTGTGGTGGGGTAGGAGACACCAGTACCAAATGCTGGCTAACAGGGCAGTTATAATGCACTGAACCAAACTGTCTCAGAACATCTAAGTCCAAACTTATAAGTAAGAATTGGTATTTTTATACAATAAGTGGACTGAACCAGGTCTTACACAAAAAGAGCTTCATGGCTAAGTTATGGCAACGCACCAATAGCATAAGGTACAATTGTGTGGGTGGTAGGAGGAAAAGGTGGAAAGGCAAGACTGAGGGTGATCCATGCTACATGCAGAAAGCCAAACAAGCGAGGAACAGCCCTTTAAGTCATAAAAAAGAGAGTTTTATGTGTTCATTTTAAAGTACATGCAGTAACCCTCATCTTTTTTACCTCCTGGCAAACACCTTACTGACAGCTAAGGAAGACAATCATAGAAAGCAACAGGGGGGAGGTAGAAGAAGCTGCACTACCTTAATACCCAGTTGCTCCTGCAAGATGATGAGTTGCACCTCCACTCCTAGACAGAGCTGATATTTGGTTTAGTAGCAACATCTGCAGGCTGGGACCCTTAAAAGCCTGCAAGCTTGCAGTAAGTATGGTCCTAGCCCCAAAGAACTAAGTTCTTTATTAGAGAAAAGCCAGCGTGTGGGGACAGATAGAATCTGTTCAAGGTCAGCCAATAAATCAGTAGCAGAGCTGGATCTAGAATCTGTGTCCCAGGTCAGGCTCGCAATTAAACAGCAGCGTGGATGCAGCTCTCTCCTTCAGCTGCTCTAAAAAAAACCACCCAAGAAATTACTCCATCTCATGTGGTCTGATTCGCTTCCCCCACCTGGGGGAGTGTTTCAAAGACCAGTTCAGAATGGACACTCCTGCAGTGGGGACCGTGCTGCCTTCCCTATCCACACCCCCCCCAATATCCAGAGAACACAAAGAGGGTAGTGGCTTCTGGCACTGGCAGTCCCCTGTCACTAAGCAAGCATAAGAATGAAACTAACTTTATTTTAAGTTGCTTGCTCATAAAATGTGAAACTGAAATAATTACAATATCTATGCCGCTGCAAAACTTTGTTTTACTGAATGCTGTTACCTTCTGCATCACGTTTAGGGAATTTTAAACAGGCAAGTGGAAGAAGGTCTGATTGAAGATGAAGTTAAGTGAAAGAAATTGGTCTCATTTAGCACATGACAGGATTCATCTGTGTTCCCAAGTCCACTGAGGTAGCATCATGGGCATTTCATATTCATGAGCTGCTGCGACACTGTGTCCCCTCATTTACAAAGCACCGTGTTCAGCAAATTCTGTCCCTGTGGACACTCTGTGCATTTCATGGTCTTGTCAGAGAGACATCAAACACTTCAGTAACCAAATACCAGAAAATGGCTTTAATTAGCGCATCTCAATGCAATAAATAATTTTTCTCTCTAAGTGGAAAAACGGAGAATTAAAAAAAAAAAAAAAAAAGAAAAGAAAAAAGTGGAAAGCAACAGGCAAAAAAAAACTTCAAAAAAAATATGAGGAACAAGGGACACAGACAGCTTCTGCTGAACACACAAACAAGCTTGAAGCCTCTTGGAAGCTTTCTCAGGAGAGCAGCAGACAAACGGAGAGGATAAAGAACACTTCTTTGGATGCTTGGACATTAATTTCATAGGAATGCCTTTCCCTGACTAAAATTGTCCTACTAGTAGGCCAATACGGAATAGCGTACCTGCCTGATCAGCCAGCAGGGAGATGAAAACAGCCAAGTGAAAAGCAGGCAGTACCAGAACTACTAGGGCACTGACTTAAAAGCCAAGACAAGGAGAATATAACCTGAGTGTCCCATGTCCCAAAGCATCCTTTTGAGAAGAGAATGGTGACAGCACAACCCGACCGGGAAAAGTCACCCAGTCAG
The DNA here is from genome assembly GCF_017976375.1 of Cuculus canorus. NCBI lineage: Eukaryota > Metazoa > Chordata > Aves > Cuculiformes > Cuculidae > Cuculus > Cuculus canorus. The sequence continues at coordinate 68,015,022 of NC_071405.1, read as the reverse complement.
TGGGTGCCGGAGGATTCACAGCATCCAGGGGAGGTCACACAACTGATTCAGAACCGATCCTCTAGCCCTGCCTTAAAAAATCATGCATTTGTCTTGTATCAGACAAAATACTTTTTTTCCTCAGCCAGTAAGCTCTGATGATGTATCAGCTAGACGGACCACTGGCTGGGAGGGCAGGTGGTCCACGAGACACTCTGCTTGCTTTGATAGTATTGTGCTTTCCCAGACCGCCTGGTGTGGCATGGCTTGTTCCTTACCCGAGAGCTCGCTGGGGACACCTATCAGGCACAGTTGCTGCTCCCCAGGGCTGTTGCTGACACTGAGCCTCTGCCCAGTTTCAAGCTTTGGGAACTGTGAAGGGAGACAGGGCACAGAACAGCTGCTGGGCTCAGTGGGGGCCTTCAACGGGCAGGAACCCATGGCTTGTACTGCGCAAGAAGCAAGGGCAGACGCCGATGGCTTTAAAGACGAGGAATCTCTTAATGCATAAGTTTGTTCACCAGCAGCAGACTAGAGGAGAGACCGGAGGCCACGCTCAGGACCTGGAGTCCACCATATTCCTGAGTTTATCAGCATTTAGGGTGGTAACACACCTCCTAGGCTTACCAGCAGCCCCCTGACAGAGCACTGTGCCTGCCCTCCTTTTCAGTAACATCTGTTTTTCTCTTTTCAAAGGCCGTTCCCTGTTCCTTTGCAGTATTCCCCCCTGCTGAAACATACTCAAAAGGTGGTGGGGCAGCAGATGAGAAGGCATGAGGTGCCTACGAGAGTCTGATGAACTCAGAAACACAAAACCCTCAACAATGCTGGAGATGAGTGATTTTGCATTACAGCGTTACTGTGGCAGGAAAAGCAGCTTCTCAGGATGCTCCTGTGGAAGTATGTTCGGGAGCAGGCTTGTCTGATTCTATTTCATCCTCTTCATGTTACACTGGAAAAACAAGACAAACTACATTTCTCTTATGCTAAATCCTCAGGTTTTTTATTTTTCCTTATATATATTTATTAAAAAATGCCTCTTTGATCGGCAGCACCATGACACTTCCACATCCAGCAACTCCTCAGAAGCCTCCCTCACTCCACACAAGGCCACCGCAGCTGACAGCCAGCCGGGTTTGATCAGAGCCACTCAGAATCGGATTTTCATAAGACAGATGAGGAATCTTACTGCTGCTCTCTCTCATATCAGATGAGAAACTGAGGGGGAGGGGGGACGGGTCCTGAGGGAATGACACTACAATCAAGGGCTATGCAGTTCTCTCTCTGTCCCTCCACTGCTACAATTTTCAAAGGAGTTTGCCTCAAGCAGTTTTAAATGATGGTGTCTCAATTCTGTAATCATCTTTCAAGAGCTTTTTCTTAAAGGGTATTTTAGGTAAACCTGGTCCGTCAACTACACTTATGGACTCAGCAATCACAGAACCAATATGACCGTGTATCTACCATATAGCAGAATTTAGTGATGGAAGATGCTTACCCAGACCATGCTTTTCAGCCCCCTACAAGCTGTGTGTGCTCCCTTGCAATTAAGCTGCCCACCACCCCTTGGCCAGGGGTCTCCTGAGTCAAATAAGACTTCAGACATATCCCTCGGGACATAATCTCTGCTCTCCCCCGCCCACCGCAGCTGTCAGGAGGGAGCTTTTCTTGAACACCAGATGCTCTAGATCACCATGCCAGCAGTCACTAGAGGAGTTCAAACTGGACTGGAACAACAACAGGTCAGTGGAAACCATCCGGTTAGGCTGAGTCTGCCCTTCACTG